>NC_044281.2:74110174-75476601 GCF_004027225.2 Strigops habroptila
GTGTAGCCATTTTCATTTTCATTTCAGGAATACCTACAGGCTTCTACTGAGGGTAAGACATTACTGGATAAGATCTGTAAAAATCATACTAACATTCCTGTACCAGTTAAAATCTGAACAGGTGAGATGATAACCACTGGGCAGCAGACAAAATGAGGACATACAAAGGAATTAATTAGCCTCAATTTGCACACCACAGATCACTAGCAAAGCCAGACAGAGAACCTAGAGGTCTTAGAACACTCTAGACAGGAGCCCACAAGACAGGCTTTCAGTTTTGTTTGATTAAGTACAGATGCAACTGATGGGAATACTAAAAATGAGAACAAATGAACGATATAGTCCAAGAACTTGTCTCTCTGTGGTAACTGTTGTTTAGATAAATCACCCATATATCTGAAGACCAAGGCTCAAAAATCTGCTAGAAGGGGAAAATCTGAAACAGTTAAAGGCTTTTATAGTCCTCCGTGTGCTATAAGTATAAAGCACAGTTGATAGATAAGAATACTGGAAGAATTCAAATGATGCCTTATAACTCTTTTTTTTTTTTTTGCTGCAAGGCAATTTTTATCACAGTTTATTGCACTGTATTAAAAATTCTTTCATTAAACTTTTATTACCACTGAAATGACTACATATGAGATGTGACTCTAGAGCAAGAAAATGTCTTTCTTATCACAGTGATTAAAGCACAGTGATATAGAAACCTAAACAAAACGTGGGGTTTAGAACATTAAATTCAACATCTGTCTAGTCAGTAGCCTCACTGGAAATATCAGGATGTTAAACACTAGTGAATCTGAGTATATAATGTCTGGGGAGCTTTGTTGTTGGTTTTCTTATTTTGTTACAGTAAGCAGAGAAAACTGGAAGTGCAAACATAACAGACCTCAGGAGTATCTGCACTTGGTTTATTTAGCAAATAAGCAGTAAAGAAAGTGAAAGCGTCAGAAATATGCAAGTTTAAAATCGATAAAGGTTGATAAGCCAAAAGAAAGGGAGAAGTGTTCTTCATTTAACTCAAATCCGCATGCTTTTATACCTGCATGTTTTCTGTAGTAGGGCAATGGCATTTGCTTCTAGTTAAAATGCATAAGGGACGCCTGGCAGAAGCAGTGGTTCTATTTATTTATTTATTATCTGTGTTTCAGAGGACAGAAAATGAGAAGCGTGTCCACCCTGCCATATCTATTCCTATTCCTCAATGCCCCATGCATTATAAACCACACAGTAGGAGCACTGAGAGCTCATCTAAGTGCAAGTCCTTTCTCTATTCCGCCCAAATCTTCTTCTGTTGCAAGCAGAAATTCTATCCAGAACTTACATGGGGACAAGAGGCCAAAGATATGGAAATTCCTGTTGACCATCACTTCATTTGTCAAGACATTTGCCATCGGACAGAGTTTAAAAGGAAGAGCCTTGACAAGAGCACTGCTTGGGGGATGGAAGAGGAGATCATTGCTCATGTGAATGCTGAAACTCTTCTGATTCAAATTCTGCCTTGATGGGTAGTGCTTGATATTACAAACAGCTCACTGATATCCTTACTGTCCCTTAAGATGTAAGGAAGAAAAGATTTCTGCCTAAAACAAGTACAGCCAGTGCCTGCCGACTGCAGACCGCAGTGTGCGGATGGGATTGCCCTACATCAGCAGCCTGCTGCCATCAGAATCCCAGGGTCTTAAAAGAGAATCACAGAATACAGCAAGCTGGAAGGGACCTCTGGAAAACTCTAGTTCAACGTTCTGCCCAAAGCAGGGCTACTTTCAAAACCAGATCAAGTTGCTTGGCACCTTTTTCCATCAACTCCTGAAAATCTCCAGAGTTGCACAGCTCCTCTGGGTAACCTCACCAAGGGCTCAGACACACTCATGGTGAAAGAAATTTCCTTCTATTTAGTTGGAATTTCTCTTGCTGCAATTTGTGACTGTTGTCTTCCACCCTCTCACTATCCACCAAGAAGAGCTGGGGAAGGGGGCTATGTAGAAAACATGAATCTATTCAGATTGTTGAAGCCAGCAATGGTAGTTGCCCTTGGCGTTCTCTCCCTATGCCTACACAAAAGCCAGTTCATTCAGCTTTTCCATATAGCTCACACCTCTAGATCCCTCATCAGCACTCTGCTGCAGTTGCTCATTTGCCAGTACCTTTCTGCACAGGAGGGTGGGGATAAAACTGGGAAAAAAATGGACACCATTCAGAGGAAGCCCTCAGTGCTGAACAGAGGGGTGGATCGCTTCCCTTATCTGTCAGATACCTTCTTGCAAGTCTTGAGTATCTTACTGTACTATGCAGTAAGCTTTCAGTGTCACAAAGGCACTGCCTGATATCAACCTGCCCATCAGGACCCCACTAGTCCTTTTCTGCAAAGGTGCTACCTGGCTAGCTGCTCCCAGACTGCTTGGTTATCCCAAACAGACTGTATTTGTCTCTCTGAAACGTTCCAGGTTTCCTGCTGGAACATTCTTCCAGATTGCTTAAATCCCTCTGAATGGCAGCCCCGCTCTCCCTCCAGTGCACTGACTGTTTCTCCCAACCTGATGTCATCTGTGAACATACTAAGGGGTTATCTGCCCATCTAAATCACTGATAAAGATGATGAACAGCAATGACTCCAGCATCAAGGCCTGAGGTACACTGCTTGTCACAGGCTGCTGGCTGGACTTCTGAACGCTGATACTTTGAGCCTGAAGGTCCTAGCCAGCTTCTCACAAAACTTTGTAGTCCACCATTTGGTCCATTAACCCAAAGACTACAGAGACACCATGCAAGATCAACTTCTTCGTGTACTGGCATGGAGAACAGCGAGCACATTCAAGTTCAAAACTGCACCCCTGCTACACACCCAAAGGCCAGGCAGAACAGGTTACAGGGTGATCACCACTGGGTGAAGCTTAGCAGTTGTTTGTGCTAAGAAATGCTGTTTCATCATTTCAGAAGCCCAAGGTCTTCATATGCTTGCATCCCAAATGGAAAGGTCAACATTGGGTCACCAAACTGGAATTCCTCCCTCTCCTCTATATTAATAATTAACAACTTACTCCTCTGTCCATTTTTTATCCTGTTATATTTCACCTGAAGGGACACCAGCAAGGCCTTTTAACACCTCATTCTCTTGTTATTAATTAATCCATCCTCCTGCAAAGAACAGAAAGCACCTAAGATGTGGTGTGCTGCTTCTATTAAAGAATGAGCTGCTATAGTTAGCCAGCCATCCCAGATGAATCAGGAAAACAATTTCACCCCTTTGGCATCTGAGAACCCATGGAACGATTTTATGAACAAAAATTAATAGAACCAATGAGATTTAGCTGGCATTTAACTGAGAGCTTCGTCAGCAATCCATGCACACTGGTGACACCTACACACTATTTCATTAGGTTTTACCATGAGTTTCACATTTGTTCCATGACAAATCAGAAGTTTAAAAAAACCCTCACCCAACAAATCGTCTGGCCTTTTAGCAGGTTGTTCATGTACTCTAAAGGGAATCAGACGGCAAACTCAAGGTCAACTGTGCTGCCAGAGAAGGCAGTTCCAAACAAATTCCACCTGGAGTACATGTCTGGTCAGAGATTTGAAAGGCTGGATAACACATACCTTAAAGACACCTACATTGGAAACACAAATCCTTTGTTCCACTCTGAGCATTTGTCTTTTACCGTGGACACCTTTACATGGATCATGTATTCTTGGAAGCTCAGTTTCCAGATACTTTTATTACAGTGTCACTCATTTTCCAGCTCACAACTATTTTCAGCTTCAGATCAAATGCTATTTTTAATCTTAAACTCTGGCTCATTGCTAGCTTAATTTTATTGTGTGCTTGAAGATGCATTTAGGATTGTTCTCCTGTTTTGCAGTGCCAAGAAAATGATCCTGGTGATCTCTGGACTAAATTTATAATTACTATTCTTTTTTCATCAATCTAAAATACTAAAATAATAATAAACTATGATGTTACCATCAATTAAAACTAAATAAAACCCTTAAATGGTGTACTGAATCTTAAACTCCAAATTCAAAAGAGTTCATTTTGTTATCAAAAGATATGAGACTTTATTTTCCTCATCCCCAGGCCACCCATACCCTATTCGAAGAGCACCAGTATACTTTATACAACTATCTTTTAAAATCTCCAGTGATCTGGCTGTACCAATTCCCCCCTCACTTCCCAGTCATCTGTCTTGACAAACATAGACATACTCTTCACTATTAATTAATTTGCAAACCAGTAATTCCTGGAACTATAGAATGAGAGTCCCATTTTCCAGATGTAGCAAATTTGAGAGTCCCAGCAGCTTCCAAACTAAACAAATGAGCTGGGTCATCACACAAAGTCATTCTTGTGGTTCTTCAATTAAAGCACATAAGGAAAAAATGTAATCCTGGAAATAATCATTAGAACCTGTGTACTGGTACACATTTTACACTGTCAGTAATTAAAAACACTGCTCCTTTATGCAAATGACGTTACCTTCAGGTAAAACCACACTAACAACAGAAAAAAGCTGAAGTATTTCTGTGTCATTGAAGTTGTTTAAAAACAAAAAACATCTAGCACAAAATGCAGTTAAAGCAGATGAAAAGAATGTAGACAGGCTAAGAAAGTTGGGGCTGTTCAGCTTGAAGAAGAGAAGCTGTGTGGAGACCTCAGAGCAGCCTTCCAGTGTCTGAAGGGGGCCTGCAAGGATGCTGGGGAGGGACTCTTCATCAGGGACTGTAGCGATAGGACAAGGGGTGATGGGTTCAAACTTATACAGTGGAAGTTCAGGTTAGATATAAGGAAGAAGCTCTTTACTGTGAGGGTGGTGAGCACTGGAACAGGCTGCCCAGAGAAGTGGTAAATGCTCCATCCCTGGCAGTGTTCAAGGCAGGTTGGACAGAGCCTTGGGTGACATGGTCTAGTGTGAGGTGTGCCTGCCCATGGCAGGGGTTGGAACTAGATGATCTTAAGGTCCTCTCCAATCTAATCCATTCTATGATTCTATGATCTCCAGGGAGGCACTGCTTCCTCCCCGGCTCTGCCATACCAGAACACATGCTCCTTTCCAGCACAAACACCACCACCACCCCACCTCCCCCACAATTTAAATGCATCTTCTCAGAAGTTAAATGCACACTATGAATAAACTATCATAAGGCAATCTGACAGGAGATGAGCTGGAAATACCTTGGAAATATTTTAAATGGCTCCAGTGCCTTGGAGAGGTAATTAAGCGTCCTGGGCTACAAGTAAATAATACAGATGTTTATTTAAAAGTAGCTGAAATGCACTTTCCAGACCTGCCTGTAGTGACAACTCTTGTTTGCCAGCTCAGGAGAAAAAAAGTCTATTTAGGGAAAAAACCTGCTCTTGGGAAGACGGCTCCAAACCTTCCTTAAATTAATTCCCACTTAAGCTTCTTTCCTTGTGTACGCCCCATTACACACTGGAGCAGTAAGGGTCCCTGCAAACAACACTCACAGACTCACAAACTAGGGCTGGCCAACAAGCTTGCACTGCTGCCAGTCCAAGTGACCTCCAGGTTATGTCCCTGGTTGCCTCCACCAGAGGATGAGAGAGAACAGCACCGTGTTCCGAGATGTCAGTATCTATTCCAGAACCGGGGACAAATGCCTCTGCCTTTGAAACACGTGAGAGAAGATTTAGCTGTGCTCAGAACAGTATGAGAATCACCTACACAAGCTCCACCGTGCTCTGGGAGAATGCTAGGAAGCGGAGAGGCGTTAACCAGCCTGGACCACTGCTGGCACCCAGCAGCTGCTGACAACCTGCCAGCACATCCCGGGCTCTGCAGAAACAAAAACAACTTCATTAGTGGGCAGCCACAGTCTGCACTGACTTCAGCTCCTGGACAACTTCCACATATAACTATGCATGGGCTCAGTCTTTAGCCCAGTGTAGCTTCATGAGCAAGGGTTTAAGGTATCAGAGGATTTAAATGACTTGGTAGTGCCTATAACAGTGGAGACCAGGTCTTCATTTTTGATCTTAATGCACCATCTCCTTGCAGCGTCTCTCATTACTGTCATATTCCACAGCAGAACTATTATGGAAACAATCAATTCAATAGCAAGGGACGGCTACCCTTGGGAAGTCAATGCACTTAGCATCTGAGAGGAGAGGAGATCAAAAAACACCTCTGCATATCCCTTAGAATTACCCTGTAAAAGCAGAGGCCTTTTCTAGGCAGCTCTGAATACAAAAGGGGATCTCCTGGGCTGCTGAATTAGGGCCTGTGACCAGCACAATCCTTTAATAACCATACACAGGGCCCTGAATTTGACGAGATGTTCAAACAAACATCCTACTTCGACCAGAAGAGAAAGGAGTCTGTCAGAATACCCTCAAACAATTTTCACCATGTGGCTGAGTGGCACAGCATAAGGGTAATATTCCAGCTGTAATTTAGAGACGGAGCATTACAAACAGCTCAGAGCAGTTCCCATGCATGCATCCTTCCCTAATTTTTCACAACCCTCCTGAATTTAAAAGGGAGATAGAGCTTTTTTTCAAAAACAACCTTGGCTGAGTCACTAATAAGAACAGCAGCAACAACAAAAAATTACACGCTGGGACTAACTGGCAAGATCTGGCAGCACAGGAAGCCTCCAAGGCACAGAGCCAGACAACTGGAGCTCATGGGCCAGGTGGTGCATTCGTTCCTTGGGAAACCTGGCATTAGTCTCACCCAGCAGCTGAGCCACAGAATAATTCTGGCTTAAGTGTTGGAAAAAGTGTTTAAAGACTTGCTCTCTCAGCTGTGGGTGAAGGTGGCATATATCAGAGCCAGGGTAAAGCAAATGGAAATTACTGCACTGGGAGTAGGAGGGAGGTAACATTTATCAGATTTAGAAGGAGTCCTTAGTCCCTGCTGCTGGCTCGAGGCAATGGATTTGCACAGAGGAGAGAATTGGACATTGGGGGGACAGCCCACGGGGATGCTGCAGTGTCTCCCCCTTTATAATAATTGCCTACATGTAGGCAGGTAGGTTTATTTCTGAGTGCTTGCAGTCTTTACCCACAGCCTGTCATGGGTTTTCTGCCTGCAGACATTGCAGAAAATTAATTCAAATTAACTTCTGAAATGGATTACAGAAACTACTTTAAAGCCTTTTGTGGACACTGTTGGTGATAAGTAAGAGTGACCTTATTCCATTTCAGTTAGCTCATTATAAGAGTAAATTAAGACCAATCAGAGTCCCTTCAACTCTGGCTCCACTTCTGTATTTAATGTGGATTAATTGTTCCTATGTCTTTCCATCAGACTGTGTCAAACTGGAGAACAAATGGAAATAAACATTCCTGCATCTTCCCGGTCATTACACTGAGAGCTCCCTGTAACATAGAATCATAGAATCAACTGGGTTGGAAAAGATCTTTAAGATCAAGTGCAACCATTAAGCATACCATGTTCGTGCACAAGGCTGTTACATTCTTGTTTCTACCACGACAGTAACCTTGGCTGTAGAACTCACTGGTTTGGATCAAAGGAAAATACCCTAGTAATATCTGAAAGTGATGCATTGACACTGTGTTGCTTGGACACAATTCCATGGTTCCATTCGTATATTTTAGCTTCTTCTGTATGGCTCTGACATCCACAAAAGTTTCTGAGCCCTTATAACTTCCCAAGGTCTCAGGCCAGGAGCAGTGAACAAATGATGAATCTGTCCTATCTAAAATCCTTCTGCCATCTTCACTATCTCCTAAATCCCATTACCAGAGCTGGTTTTGTGTTAGTGACTATACTGATACACATGGGACAGCATACCCAAGTACCATCTGCAATTACAGCATTACAGAAAAGTGGGAATTGTTTTGTATTTGCCATGAGCACTCACCAGCAAAGGTCCTGTGGACTCCAGAAAAGCAACCCTACGATAGCCAGGTACAGCCTTTCCCAGTCCCCTGGACAAACATAACCCCTTTGGGTTATGGCTGGAGGTCAGTGAGGGACAATGAACACAGGGTGTCGGAAGTGACAGGGTCCTGAACAAGCAGCAAAACCAAATGAGGCATCTGCCAGGCCTCACTCCAAAGGCAATCGAGCTGAATGCTGTGGATGATGCCAGCTGTGATCTGAGCTGCACTTGACAGCCCTCAGCTTCTCCTCCAGTGCAGGCTATATACGGAGACTACAGAAGGAGCTCAAAGCAAGTGAACCAAAACAGCCTGCATTTTACAGACGTCTTCAGAGCCGGAAATAGGCTCAGGACCAGGTAGCAGTTGCTGAGCGCTGAGACTTTTCCTTATAAGCAGGGCTGCCAGCTGCCTCATTTGGGGGCAGGAATAACCTGTTTTGACAGATTTACTGCTCTTGCTATTTCCCCCTAAATCTTTAATGAAGTTTTTATGAACCATTTCCTTCAAACACCCTTTTACCAGTTAGTTGACAATTCAAGGAAGTTGCATTTACAGAGTGGAACAAAGTCAAGCAGACAGATGGGAGGCAAAACAAGCTGAGAAGAAACTCATGCTGCTTGCCAAGCATCTACCTAATATTTTCCACGCCAAGCTGTAAGCAGTATTCCCCACTTTCTCAAATATCACATCTTCCTTAAGATCACGATTTTTAAGTCACCTTCGACTCTCTTACAGCATTATTAAAAGAACAGAATTAGTCAGACAACCTTTTTGCCTAGTTGGAAAAGTATCTTTCTCATATGTGTCAAGAATCTGTATTTATCCCTATGCATCTGTACAGCAGTAAGGAGAAGCTGAGCAGCATTCCACTGATCAAATCAGTGTGACATTGACTTCCTGAAGAAAATCAGCTCACTGGTAGTGTGCTAACTGAAGGCTTCACCAGTTAGTTTGAAATTCAGATGAGTGTAAACCTTTGGGACTCCAGAGACTGAGCTGTACTGTCAGTGAAACTTGAAAAAGCATAAACCCAGGAGAATCTGTCCTTATGTTGTCTCCTATTTAAATGACGATGGGTTTGCGGTATTCAGGCATGCCTGAGTGTTCCTATTTAAGTGTGAGGGGGTGACTGTGATTCTCTGCGTCTTTAGCATTACTTCGCTATGCGTTGTGGAAGTGCCAATATTAACAGTACATGGGTTTAAACTTAGACAAGGGAAGTTCAGGTTAGATCTAAGGAAGAAGTTCTTTACTGTGAGGGTGGTGAGGCACTGGAACAGGTTGCCCAAAGAAGTGGCTCCATCCCTGGCAGCGTTCAAGGCCAGGTTGGATGGAGTCTTGCATGACACGGTCTAGTGTGAGGCGTCCCTGCCTATGGCAGGGGGTTGGAACTAGATGATCTTAAGGTCCTTTCCGACCCAAACCATTCCATGATTCTATGTTAGCTCTAGAGAAGAAATGCAGCAAGAGTGTAGCATGGAAGAGCAAGGAGGTGGTAAGGAGAATCTTGCAATGGCATCAAAGATGTCTGAGCTTAAACCTAACCTCTGACAGACTTTCTGATGAATTTTGAGCGCATCATTTCTCTCTCACACATGTTAAAATGAATGTGCACCGGAAAACACTGGCTGGTTTTACTGGCCTTAAGCCTAACTCTAAGACAGACAAAAACTTATAAATCCTCAAGAGTGCTTTGTCTTCTCTAATTGTAGGTTTCCTGAAAGTTCTTATGCAACACTCATGTAGGAGCTGAAGGAGGAACACACCAAACTTCATGCGGCAGTACAGAATGTAAACCAGCCATCACACTGCTCTGAATTACACACATAGCACCATTTGTCCCAAAGAATTCAAAGAACTTTACAACCTTTAGTGGAATATGAAGTAGGCTGATATGAAGTCCTGATACACAGAACTCTCACTCTGGTGAGCAGGGAGGGGTTTTACATTCAGAGAACCTGCCAGATGGGACTTGCAAATGCAGTAGCAGGAGAGTACTGCTCGAGGGTAAATCCATACCCTGAGGGCACAGCCGACTGTCTGAAGCCTATGAACTTCATGGTATGATTGAAAGAATTACTTTTAACTATGAACAATATTTTCTTTTTGTTTTACTCTCAATCTATATTTTGTCATAGAACGAAAAGAGGTCAAATATTGACTTTCAGAAGCATGCAGGCACTCCTTTCCAAACCAACCCTGAAGATGGACCAGGGAGGAAAAGCAGAGATGAAAAGAGCTAACAGAGAAGCTGACCCATCACCTTGCTGAGTGTTCTACCTGCACGCATTCAAATCCATAGCCTAATGAAGACCAGTTCAAGGAAGACAGTCTTGTGTGGGACAACTTCTGCCAGTAGAATTGTAACATAACAATGGGAAACGCTGTCACATGCAACAACTATAAGCAAAATGTAATGCTCAAGACTAGAAGCTATCTCTTATAGAGAATACAACAATCTCTTGCAATGCTGAGACAAGAAGGAAACTATTCAGTGATACTAAAATACAGCAAGTGGATTGGGAAAACACAGTAACTACCTCGTTAAAATTTGATCTGGGCTTGATGAAATGGTTTCAGAAACTTCAGTGCAGTCAGAAGCTTGATTCACAAGGTATCAAGCATCAGGTTCCCAATAAGCTCACCGATATGCTGCAGTGCCATCTCAGCCCTATCATAGGGAGAAGACTGCACCCACAAAAGTGCAGGCACCCCATCCCCTTTCACCTCTGCCCAAGCTCACTTGAGGATGTCAAGTCTGACACTGCCTTACATTACCAAAACTGCATGAGAAGTGCTATGGTGATGAGAGCTGTGATAAAAGAGATTCACACAGAACAGAAGATAAATACCTCTAAAAATTTTAAAGTATAATTGATAAGTATCCAACATCAATATCATTGATAGGCCAAGCATCCGTCATCTTCCTTACTCGCAGCAGTTTCCTGGGGAGAGCTAAAACACAAAGCTCAAAGTAATGTATTCTGTGTAGTGGAGTGAATTTTATGTCTTCCTTCCCCTATCACGTCTGTTTATTATTGTAGTGTACTTCTAACCTCCTCAATGGGCAGGCAAACACTTACTACAAGTACTGCTTCCAGACTGACTGGCTTTGGTACTCCAGTACTTCACGGTACTTTCTCCTCTTGAAAAGATTAAACAGGGAAGGGAAGAAGCAAGCCTGAGGAAACGAAAATGCTATTTGCCATGATGAGGCCCCAAGAGAAAACGGTGAGTTTTATCTTCCTCCACTCTGCTGCATCAGTAATTTGCTCCTAAGTCTCAAATTCTAAAAGTTCTTCTAAGTTCTGCTGCTATTATCAGTTTCAAATTCAAACTCATTTGTACTTATCACTTCATCGGCAAAGAGGGAGACTGCCAGGTATATCTGCATTAAGGAAAATATATGTGATGTTGCTCCCCTTTTACCTTATCAGTATTCAGCAAGTGTTCAGGCAAAGCTGGTAAGTAACTCTGCTCATGGGTACAGATTTACCTGAAGATACCTCTGAGAGACAGTTTCAGTTGAAAAGGAATTATTTATTCAGAACACAAGGTTGACAGACGCAGATACACAGTCCATACTTCTTTAAAGCATATGGTTTAAGCCATTTTCTTTCTGTAAATGAATGTTTACATAGGGCTGGATGAGAAGTCTGCCCGGAAAGCATCCCAAATACAACACCACATTCAAATTGCTGAGGCTGTCCCTGGTACTGCTTAAAACAGGCAGTGCAGTGTGGTAAAGGAACAAGACAGGGATGCCAACAGAACTGGAAAACAGAATTTCCAGGCAAATTATTGAATCTCTTGCTTTGCCTGATTTAAGATGGTCTCTCAAAATTGAGATCCTAACTATGAGAAATAACTATGAAACACCCCAAAACTATGGTACCCAAATCTAGTAGGTATCCTAAAAAAATAGCCGAGTGTTTTTCAAAGGCTTTTTTAAGGCACAGGAAAGACCCACCCCCACCATTCCATTTCAGTTAAATCAAAATTCAAGGTGAAAAACTCGCCCATGGACAGCAATACAATTTGCAAGTATTTACGTAAACTTCTCAGAACTCCAGCTTTTTCCTATGTAAAATGCTGCTCTCTCCTCTACTCCCTTAGAGCTTCACATAGCACTGTCACTGCAGGATCCAACTGCCAGAGCACCCAAATTTGTTCAAAGCAGCTTTCAGTAGTAGAATCTCAATCCTGCAAAATACCCTAAAATCTTTAGAGAAAATCCAGACAGGCTTATACATATTTTCTCAGTCCCATGCTATAGTATTCCACATACATTAGTGCCACACACTTGATAGCAGCTATGTGCTTCCATAGCGATGGATTAAGGAAGTTGCAATTCTTTTAATTAAAAGGTACAAATTATTTACATTTTTAAAATGAGAGAAGTCAGAGTCCTCAATGATGGCAAGTCAGTTGTTCTGAAATGAAGAAAAGTAATGCTGACAACTGTCTAATCCTCCTCCCTGTTACCAGCATTCTGGGAACTCTGTGGGGCGACAGCAAGAAAACAGCAGCAAGTCTTATAAATCCAGCCTTAAACCTGGACATCTTCACTCATCGGGTGAATTTTCTAGGCAAGATAAAGTAACATTGGGTACCACAGACACAAAGGCACATAAGCAATATCTGCCTAATACAACCAGACAGCTCAGAGGCAGGGGAACGAATATTCCTAAGTCTTTCTGAGTTTCCATTCCTTAGCTGACCCCCATCTCTTTGCCTATTTATGCACTGCTTCTCCTATACCAATGATAAGGTTTTACCTTGGCTGCTTCTGTGACTTTTTAAAACTTAACTGTATAGTAAAACATTGGTGTCTGCTCTTTCTGTTTATGTATTGTACTGCAGTAGCACAATACAGCTTTCAGAACAAGAAGACAGTTATGAAATACAAAATTTTCGCAACTCCCAGGCTTCTGAACTTTCAAAATGGGAAAAACATTACTGCAGTTACAGTTAAAAAAATACTAAGGGAAGGTTACTGTAAGGCCTGTAGTGATAGGACAAGGGGTAATGGGTTTAAACTTAAACAGGGGAAGTTCAGGTTAGATAAAAGGAAGAAGTTCTTCCCTGTGAGGGTGCTGAGGCACTGGAACAGGCTGCACAAAGAAGTGGTAAATGCTCCATCCCTGGCAGTGTTCAAGGCCAGGCTGGACAGAGCCTTGGGTGACATGGTTTAGTGCGAGGTGTCTCTGCCCATGGCAGGGGGTTGGAACCAGATGATCTTAAGGTCCTTTCCAACCCAAACCATTCTGTGATTCTATGATTCCTATCAGTGTCATCTGTCACCTTCCCGTGCAGTTACTGTCCAGTCTGCCTTTTGCCAAATCCCTTTTAGAACTGGTAAAGGAAATACTATTCATTTGCATGCAGCTGCAGAAATAAAGAAGGTAATCTTCTTAACTCTCATTTGAATCTGAAATAAACCACAATGGTTTAAAAACCAGAATCCCAGGATTTTTAACATCGGAACAGATAAGATATTATTGATTTACCTAATGCAATAAACTTTAGAGAACAATTATTGAAAGCATCGAGTTGGATAATTGCAGCTGTTTGCAATGAGGTAAGTCTACCACGAAGCTCTTGCAAAGCTTCTCCCTTGCTGCACAGTTAGAAACAAACTGCAATGATAAGAAATAGATACAAATGGCAGATGTAATATTTATACTCTTTCACTCCCATGAATCCCAGAGAGCATTACAAACTTCACTAATTATTTGAAAAGTGCTCCAAATCTTACAAATATTTTGCTAGCAGTGAAGTCATTTTTGGCATTATCTGCCACCGACAGCAGCTTTCCCTGGGCTACAACAGCATGGCAATCTAACTGTGCTTAGAATTTATACAGAAGTAGATAAAACAAACACAAAAACTCAACCAGAACACTGGACAGTGTTTAGGGAAATGAAAAGACAACAAAGAATTCTGCATCAGAAATAGGCCGGGAAAAAACATTCTTCTCCCTTCTATTAAACAAAGGTCAATAAGGGATTACAGCACTTGTACATCTGCTTTACACGTCTTTAATTCTAGGCCCCTTAGATTCCTAAAATATACTTCTGAAATTAAAATATAAGTCAACATTTCCAAGCCTGTTGATTTCACCTCTAGTATCAGCAACATCAGTTATCTGACATAGAATGCAAACATTATCCTATGTACAGATCAGTAGCTAAAAGGAAGTTTCTAACACTGTTTCACACAACGTAATTCCATGAAGATTTAACCTGTAGAAGAGCATATAAGTAACTGAAATATACTTTGGATTTACTTCTAAGCTTTCAGTTGATCTCTATTTGATGGCATGTGGAAGTTCAGAATCCCTAACATGGAAAACTCTTAGTTGCTAGCAACAGACTGAAGGCTCCACTGTTTCAAAATACCAGCAACTACCCAAGGTGGGCTTGCCAAGCTTTCTAATCCTAGGAGATACAAGTTAAAGGTCTCAGGTAGCTTGGAGCACAGCTTCCCCATTGCACTGAAAGAGAAAGGAGACATAGGAGGGGACTGAAGGATTCACCAGCTACCAAGACAAACATTAGACTGCCAACAAGTGGCTGGAGACATACAAGCC
Organism: Strigops habroptila; assembly: GCF_004027225.2. Taxonomy (NCBI): domain Eukaryota; kingdom Metazoa; phylum Chordata; class Aves; order Psittaciformes; family Psittacidae; genus Strigops; species Strigops habroptila. Next base: position 74,124,637 of record NC_044281.2, read on the forward strand.
TTCAGGTGATAAGCTCTTAGCCTGTGCATCTTGTTTCTATGCCCTGCCATCACTCCTACAGCCCATGCACATACAGGCAAATGCAAATCCTGATGCAAAGAACACCACATTCATGTCCATGTGTCCACACGTGGCCACCATGGGTCTACGCTCTGCAAACAGAAGCATCTTTTCCACAGGCAAAAGGCGAACATAATTTGAAGGTGGTAACAAGATTAATGCTGCTTCTCCTTCAGAATGCCTCCAAACCACTGACTGAGCAATATAGTTTGTAAGGTGGTGAGCATGCCTACCATCATCTGTTTTTACTCTACACAGAAGGCACTTTCTGTCAAGACTGCTACAAAATACATTTTACTTTAGTGAACTTCCAGGGTTGGCAACTGAGAGGATTATAGGACATGTACCAGTAAAATGGGTTTGTGTTCAGAACACACACACACCTGTGAAAAGCATGACACATTTTTAAGGCAAAAATAGCGTAAGAGGGACACTTACAAAATGTAGATGTTAATTTGGTCTTGGGGGAACAATCACAGAAGAAAAAATACTGATAAAGTATAGACTTAACAGATAGCTTTTCTGGATTTCAAAGTAAGTTCTTACAATGAAAAGCAAAGCCTCAAATGTTAAAAAGAAATACGAAGGATGCACAGATTTTTTCCAGACAAAAAAAAAGTTAATATTTTAACATGTTAATATTCTAGTGCCAATTCTTTGAGTTTTTAAAAGGACACAGGAGGTGTTTCTGCAGCAAAATCCTCCCCCAGGACTACACTTCTTGTGATACAGACAATGACATGGTTTTTAGGGTTCCACAAAGAAAGCCAGTATGAAGATTACTCAAGAGGAGAACATGGACTGGCAATGTCCAGAAAAGGTACTGGCCTGATCAGCTGCATCTATGGGGAATTGTTTCAGAAAGAAATGCAGCTCAGATTGGGGCAGTCCTGGAAGCGCAGGTGCCATGCCCAGGGCTGGTCATGGGACAGGCATCTGAAAACTGTTCACTAACACGTACTCTTAACTTTAAAACAAAACAAAACAAAGGAAAAGAAAACAATACCACATACATAGAATCATAGAATCACACACTGGTTTGGGTTGGAAGGACCTCAAAGCTCATCCAGTTCCAACCCCTGCCACTAGAGCAGGTTGCTCCAAGCCCCTGTGTCCAACCTGGCCTTGAACACTGCCAGGGATGGGGCAGCCACAGCTTCTCTGGGCACCCTGTGCCAGCACCTCAGCACCCTCACAGGGAAGAACTTCTGCCTAAGATCTCATCTCAATCTGTATCTACATCTACAGCACCTTCTGTTACTTTCTTCAGTCTTTCAGTGTTCTTAGGATAATGTGTAAGCGTAACCCTCTTACCTTATGTCCAGGACTTCAGAACCAGTAATTTCCTATTTCCCCTAAAATTAAGCATTTGGATACATTAGCCTCACAGGCTTAATTTGTTTCATTAATTTCTTGATTTCCTTAAGAGCCTATTGCAATGAGTTTCAAAGTCTAACTAAGCACTCTCATTTTTCCCCTCTCCAATTTCTCATGATTTGTATTTAACTGATATTTTCGTTAAGCGGAAACAAAATAGATGGCCCTTATCTATCTCTTCTATACCATTTATAATTTCAGTGGCTGATATGACCCAGAAAGGGGATGAAGAATGGAGCCTAAAATGATAATCCCAGGGGAGTCTGATCTTTCATCATGTGTTTCCAGCATAGATCATGTTAAACCCCCTTTCCTGAACTCTAGTTTAAGATTAATTAATCATAACTGCAAAATATTCCAGGAAAACCTTTATCCCTGATCAATACAAATGAAGAGTACTTTTTATATGCCACATTCCCCGCTCTGTCACTTGCTCCTTCAGTCTTCACAAGCAGCCTAAGAAGAGCAAGTGCTTGAAAGATACTAATCTGAACAGTGTCTTCAAGTCATGATGAATATTTAAGAGGAAAAAAGAAACCTAGTCTTTATATTTTCAGCTCCTACTGTACTGCCTAGCCAATAGTAAACTATTTCTAGTAACAGCTGCTAAGAACTTTGAAGAGTATTTTTAGGATGTAACCAAGCTCAGGGTATTTTTAATCTATGATTATACATTGTCTAAGTCAGATGAGCATCAGTTAGGAGGTTTAGCCAGACTCTGTTCTTGTTATCATACCCTCTTATAGAATCTGAGACTGCTGCAAAGCAAATCTTTATGAAGGGCCACTTAAGGAACGGTATAATAGAGGAAAGTGAACAGTCTTATCATGTCTTGGGCAGGAATATCTTCAGGAGAGCTTCATCACTTTAGACTCTCAATAATAAGGGTAACTCCATAGTAACTCCAGCCAGCCAGATGCAAGTTTTCCTAAGTTCCATACACCATGACACTGTGATTTCAGCTGTTCTGGGAAAATTCATTAGTTTCACAAGGTTACTTCAGATTTTCTTCAGTGCAGTGTGAGATGAGAATGTGGCTGGTCTGGTGAGAAATGTGGGATCCTACAGCCTTGAAGAGGGAGCACTGGGTTTTTTTTCACTTGTTTATTTCCTCACTGTTTCCAGATGCTACACAGCTCAGGTGACAGAATAATGTCGCCTCAACTTTTTTTTGCATGTATTATCAGATTCTGCTGAAGATTAAAGCTAATTTCCCAATTATTTTTTTCTTATCTTTGGGATTCTGAGAGAGCCTCTCATGGAAATGAAGAGGTAGGAGGTAGCTATCTTTGTCGGGAAGGCAAGCCGGCTTTGCACTGAGTAGTAAGGGTATCTTTTCCACCTCCACACATTAATTACTTTTCACTTTGCGCAGCATTATGTAACATACTGCTGTGAAACTGTCTTGCAGTTTAAGTTTCCCTACTCAAAACAAAGAGGGACCTGCTCCCTCACTGCCACTGAAATTGCGCACTGGCAGGGAAAGAGAACGAATCCGTTGGAGGTTTCCAGACTGCACTGCTGAGAGGGATGAAAGAACAAATTACTGGTAAATGGCTGCAAGACAGAGAAAAGGGACACCATCCATGCCAGAGTGTTTAACAAAACTGAGAGATCCAAAAAATGACTGCTCGCTTCTCTCCCACAACACAGAGAACTGAGGGCACTGGAGAAAGGATCCCAGCAGGCCACCGGCTCACACTGGCAACAGAAAAAGCAATACAAGCGATTTTAACGGTCCCCCTCATGCTATTCTCTGCCACAAGCAGTAGAAACAGGATGCACATAGACCCAAATAAAACCTGTAATTGTTTTAAATTATGTATTGAAACTCTGAAAACTGTTCTCTTCTTTTTGAAGACCAGCTGCTTTTATTACACCAAATAGCAACAGGAAAAAGGAAATATAACAAGGGGAAAAAAAATACCACTATAGCAACAGAGACACAAGTACCTTGATACCCTCTTCACCTTATTGCTTCAGTATGATATGATCCGGTATCTCAGCTCTCTTTTAGCAAAGGAAAGCCCAACTCAATGGGTAAAGGATAAGGAAGTCCAGCGAAGTGTTAGCGTCTCAGTTTAGGTTCACTGCAGTTCCCTTCTCTCTCCCCTGGAAGCATGTGTGATTTCACAGCTGAGGGAAAGGGTGAGGGTACCAGCCTGGCCCAGACGGGCAGGCTGCTCACCCCTGACACTTCAGTGTTAGCTGGGAAGAAACACAGATGCTGCAGAAAATGACTCCTTCCCTAGGACACTGACACTCTGTGCCAAGGGAAAGGAAAAGTGATTAAAGGAGTTGGAGGGAGCACGACTCTGAAAACATATCTGGGATGTGGATTCCCCACTCCAAGACCGAACTGAATTTGTGAGACACTGTGCAAAGATCTGTAGAGTCTAACATTTCTCCTTATACTTACCACACTGTGAAATAAAATCAGTCTATTGCTGGAAGAAACGACTTGCCTGTTTCTTTTACAGGTGAAGCCTGTAATTCCAGAGTCAATACCTGGAAGGATGGAGGTGCTCTAAGGGGGTCACACAGTGCAATTACAATGCTATGATGCCTGGAGTCAAAAAATACCAAAGCTTACCTGCCCAGGGCTAGGCCACCTGCAGACACAGCTCCGAAAGACTTCAGACACTGAATTACAGGCAGCAAGCTCCTTTGGACACCAGAATGTCTGACAGTGGCCTTAAGTAATTTCACCTTTCTCTCATTCAAACCCATTTTACAGCTAGGAATGCAAAACTATCTCACAGGAGTTCTGGGATGGCTAATGCAAATCAAACCAGTGTCTACAAATTGCCAGCAAAGACGTCCATTTGTTCCCAAGGGGTTTACACACTAGAACAGCACGAAAGCAAGGGGATTAAACTGGAAGTACAACTGTAGGACTGCAACTATTTAGTGTCACAAGCCCAAATCTGCTGAATGAAGAGAACTACGTAGAGACATCCAGAGATCCAAAAGCCTTGCATATTGACACAGAAGAGGCTGAGATTCAATAATAACATGCAAAAACTATCTGCAACGAAAGCCAGGATGAAAAAAGTCTGATATGGGCAGGCTCTGTACTTACCCGAGTAAGCACTCGACCATGAGTGACTATTCAGAGTAACCAGAGAGAATCAGCAAAGAGTGGTCAGCAACTTTAGTTTAACAATCTGAGATGTCAGCGTGCGCAGTCCAGTATCTCAACAATCCCTTCACCTCAGTTTTCAGTAACATCCAGTGCTGAGCACACAGGCAATACAGGAAGAAAGCTGAGCAGGATACAGGTACAGAATGGGAAATTCCCACTGATCCGAGGGCACGTTACATTCAGTTCACGTGCTCAAACCAGGAGAACACAATGATCTCAGAACAGTGAAAGGACCAGCATATAAAAATCACAAGTTACTTAGGAAAACATTAATAATCTATTCAATTAGAAATGTATCATAAGAATATACAAGAACAAACATCATAGCTGCGGTTAAGAAACAGAAAACAGAGAACCAAACAATTCTAAACGTGGTTTTCTGATCTTTTTGAACAAAGTTTATTAAATAGACTGCACCCCAGTATCTTTTTGGATAGTTATTTTTAAGTGAGGAAAATTCAGTGTATGTAGTCAGCAACAGCATGTTATACAGTTATACAGTGCCACAAAGGAAAAGATGAGTGTATTTGGAGAAGCGGAGAAATTCCAGGTGAACAGGAACTGATTAGAACAAGAGATTGGGCAAAGAGGGGATGTGTGAACTGACCCATTTGGCTGCAGTTTTGGGTGCAGAAAACATTAAGTGTAAGGGAGGGCTGGGAAGCTGTGAGGGAAGCTCGGGGGTCACAGCCCTGCTGGGGAGCCGCTTGTACCACAGGTGAGCGGCGAGCTCCCGCCCTCTGCCTCCCCAGGCACGGTGCAGCCTTGCTGCGGTCCCCCACAGCACCGCGGCCTTTGTGCGGTCCCCACACAGCACCGTAGCCGAGCACGGCGACCCCCGCCCGCTCCCAGCGCCGGGCCCCCCCGGCCGGCGGTCACAGACCACGGCCCGCGCCGCCCTTGCGACCTCGCCCCCGGCGCGCCGCCAGGGGGCACCACAGCGGCGCCTCAGCCGCCGCAGGGGCCGCCCGCGCCCCGCAGCCCCTGAAGGACGGTCCCCCAAGCGCGGGCAGCGGGCACGGCCAAGGCGGGGGTATCCGATCCCGGCGAGGAGCCGGCCGGGAATGCCGGTGGGACCGCTCCCCCCCGGCCCTTCGGAAGTTCTGCCCTCGGACGGGGGAGGCCGGTCTGCCAGGCAGGTGGTGCTGAAGGATCCTCCTCTGCCCGTTCTGCCGGCGGCTGAGCCATACTTAAGAACCCGACAGCCTCAATACTTACACTCAGAACTCACCTAAACTTGTGGCCGCCACCTGAGGATGGCAAATGGCCTCCGTGCATCAGTTTCAGCTTTAGTTTTTGTGGAAAATATATTTAAGATTGATGCCATAAATCTTGTGATTCCCTCTGCTTTGCTCAAGATCAGTAGAGCAAAAATGATGCAAAGTGTAGCTGTATTTCAACACCCTGACCTGAATAAACTAAAGAAATTGATTTATAATGCTGTTTTCACACGGATTCTCTTCATAGCAGGCTGTAATGGCCACAGTTAAAGGTCTGTCAGACAGGTATTAAGGTCCATCTCACAGCGCCCTAACGCAGCCCAATGCCAGCACGCACCTCTGATGGAAAGCACTCCCTAAAACATGGCACATCTCCCTTTGTCATCTCCCTTTATCCACAACAAAGGACCCACTGCTCTCCCATGCACATTGAATTTTATTAACTGTGCCACTCACTTTTGAACATTTCACATGCACCTCTATGTCATGGTTAATCCATTCGATGAACTGTATTTATTTGTGCTTCTCTGGTGGACTCTGGACAGTTTGCCAATCCAGCTCCTTTACAAGAATTCATTGGAGTCCAAATTATTAAAAAAGCTTTACATAGCTTGCTTCATTAATAAATAAGTAAATAAACAAAGGCTACAAACTGTTTCTCTGTTTGTGCTGTCTGTTTAGATTAGCAAGTCCTCAGGCACTGCTCTTTCACAATGGTACAATGCCCACCATTCACCCCAGCCTTGCTGGGCTTCCCAGTGCAAATCTAGTAATATAAAGTGCTTTTTTTAGAGCAAAATTCACCTTATCTGTCAGTAGTTGCCCACAAGATAAGCATCTCCTCCACACTGAATCATCAAAGCCAATTAACATTAAAAAGTACCAATCAACATTAATTTGTTAACCTTGTCATAGATCTTTTGGGATGAATGACACTTTTTATTCCTTAGCAATCATTCAGACCAGATACAGTAAATGCCACCTTAGTGATAGAATCACAGAATCATTCAGGTTGGAAAAGACCAGAAGATCATCAAGTCCAACTGTTAACACAGCACTGCGAAGTCCACCACCAAACCATGTCCCTAAGCACCACATCTACGCGTCTTTAGGTCTTTAGTCATGTGTGAATCTATTAGTGTCAGTCTCCTCAAAGAAAAAAGCATTTCCCAAACTAAATGCTTGCCTTAGACAGGCCAACTCAAGTAGTGTTAAAAGGATCTCTACAGTTTTAAAAATGGGGGGGAGGGAGGATGGCTTTAATGGATTTAAATGAGTTTAAATCATGTTTCTAAAATTGTTCTTCCTCAAAACTGAAACCTTGGGACGCTTCCTCCCCAATTTTCTGTCATCAATTCTTAAATGCGCAAGGCAAACTTTCCATGGTAGGTCTATTTCTGATAATCAAAATCCAGATCTTTAGAAAAGCCAGTAGTCATTAATCTCATGACTGAAACTGTTTCTCCATTCAGCAACTGACATATTCAGAGTAATGCAGGAAATCACAACACACCATAAGGCAGTCCACAGTAAAAGATTCAAACAAGCTGTAAAAGGAAAAGCTTTTTATGGTCAATCCTCACTACTAGGCTCCAGCAAGTGGAAAAAACCTGGGGATAAAGACATGACTGGCAGCACATTTGTGGCCATGACCGATGTTCCATGAAGTGCTCAGGGAAAGGACCACCACGGAGCACACCCAGCCCTGGGCTCTCGAGGTGTCCCAGCTGCTCCAAAGAAGGTGATCTGTGCAGGATTCTCACACTGTGTGTATCTTCAGCCTCCTCATCTGCTGGGTGAGTGCTCTCTCATGTATCACTGTCAAAATCCCTATGACCCTACGGTGCAGCCAAGAGCAGGCGGGTTTACTTAGTCAGAAAGTGCAATTTCACTGCATGTCACCTAAACTCGATGCAAACAAATGAGATAGTACTGAGAAAATCATGGCCTTCATAGAACAGATTAATGTCAAAGAAGAGACAACAGTTTGGAAATACCTATTTTTCTTATTTTTAATATCATCACCTTAATCATGTCCATCTTAAAACACTGAAATTACTGTTTTGAAGCAACAGCACATCTGAAGCAATACAGCTGCAAACAGATCGTTCCTGAGTTAGCACTGGATTACAAGAGGCTCCCAAAATGCAGCACCAGCTGTTCCTAACATCTTTTTGGAAGCCTGAACTTAATCCAAAAAAACCCTACAGATCTTATGGTTTTCACAACAGCAGACACCGAGGCCCTTCTAGCAGATACCTCAGTACCCTACAAGACAGGATTCCAGGTCATTTCTTATTTTAATGTATCGCTCCTAAGGCAGGTCATGTGCAGCAGATTAAGTACATCCTGGGAATACTGCAAGCATGGGGCACTACAACAGCTTTCCCCAGGTAATACCAGGAAGGTCATTCCAGACTCAGGTGTGCTCCCGAGGACAGACAATGTTAGACCACTATCTTAGCCACAAGCCTGTCCTGAAAAATCACTGGACACAAGCTAAATTCTGCAGTGCCCTACTAACAAAACACGTCTTCCATCCCCTTAAGAATGCCATGGAAATCAGTTAATTAACAAACTAGGAAGAACATAATCACAGATTATAGGATATCTTTATCACTATGACTATGTCATCATATTTATCACCGTTTCCTGTCACCACACACAAAGAACATGTCTTCGGTGCAGTTAGTTTAATTTGCAAGCTCCAAAATAATAATTTCTCACCTCTATTGACATTTCTAGAAGTTATTTTTGCCTTAGAAAAAGCCAACATGAGGATCTGTGAGGCACGTTACATGAAGCAGCTTGAGGCTTTTATCTGCCTAAACAACCAAATAATGGTGTTAGAAAAGTGTTACTTCTGCTCCGGTCAGAATCAGATTTCACAAAGAAAAAGAGTGACCCAGTTCAGCAATGTAAATACATGTCATCTCATTAGCTTCCAAGTTGAGCTGAAGTAACATTCATATGCTACAGCTTGCACTTCAGACAATAAATTCCATAAATATTCCTTGTGGTTAATGGGACCAGATAAAGACGATCAGATCATTGCAGGGATGAACTGACAGAGGTCACTTCAAAGGCCACATGCTTACAGCTGAGGCTTTGCTAGGGAATCTTCTGAGCCCTATGCTTCGGATGTTTGCATTGCTCCAAGCAGCAGGTCAGCAAGTGTCACTAAGGAAAGACTAATAACCCTACAGTGAAATCAGCATCACCAGAGCATGCACGCTATTCCCAAAGCCATCCCTGAAATCATCTCTCTACATTGGCCTAAGAAAGCCACTCCGGGGCTTTTCTTCCCTTTATTCCTAATACGATCCGTCTCCTTCAAATCTGAAAGTTATTAAGAAAAAAATTATTCAAGCTGGATTAATTCGCTCATAAAGCTTCTTTTTGCAGCTGATCCGAAGAGTCAAAGATGGGCTGCTTTTGTAGTTTGATGTGTTTTGTATTTCTTTTTTGGGAAGAAGCACCACCATGCCTTTGAAAACATGAACGTATGAGAACTGCACACTAAGATTAGGATCCTACAGCCCTCACACTGTAACATGGCTGAAAAGGGACTTTAAGTCATCAAAACCTTTCCATTGCTGTATGGCTGTTTATAATGAGAGTAAAGAAACACATCTTCAATCCAGCCTGATTAATTAACTGATGCAACAGCAATGCTGCAGCTGTATTTGCCAAGTTATCATCCTCAGGACCATAATTAACACCAAGGAAGTTCCAGTGGGAATTGGGCTTGAATGACATCACTGGTAACAATTAAAGCTCCTGAAGTTTTCGCAGCACTTCAGAGGAGCTTCTTAGTCCTCTGAGCAACCCTTCAGTTCTGCCAAATGCCTCTTGGAGGCAGCTAAGGCTCAGCATGGTTTTACTGGACTCCAGGATTGTCCTGGCTGACAGAAACTTCTGACTTACGGTTTTGCTTCTAAAATAACAGTGCCTGGCTTATACTTCCCCTTTATCCCTATTTCTTTCATGCAAGCAATGAAAGCACAAGAGGGAAGCCCACAGCTAAAATGGGAGCTGGGGGTGGAGTTCTCCCTTGAGCCTGCCTTTTGGATTTGTTGGTAAACAATGTAGCTCAAGGAGGCTGACTAACTATACTTACCTATACCCTAGTATTGTTTTGGCTTTCTTCCCCCACTCTCCAAAACTTCCACGCTCTCTTAGCCATGGATAATCATGCCTCATTGCATAAAACCCAAACACCAGACTGACGCAGTATGTTTTAATACATTAACACAGTGGATTTTTAATGTTTTTGTTTTACCAGGTGGAGATATTCCCATTTTCACCATTGATCAATGTATCAACCCTGTGTGCAAGATTCCCCAGTGCCTCCTAGAGACATCAGTCTACCCACAGAGAGCAGTTTCTAATGAGGCAACACAGCTCCCTTTCCTCTAAAACAAATGCAAAGAGAGTACATCCTTGATCTTTTATTGCCTAAGTGTTTCTGGTGCAATGATCTGCTTGCAGCTGACATTTGAAATTTGAAGCTAAAAAGAAATCCACAGATGGGCTTTGAAGGTCATCCAAACACAGCTTTAAACCTGCTCTATTTTGCTCCCTGATGTAGCCTCAATACAAGTCTCTGGTTGTAAGTTAACCTGTACTTTTTGCCCTCCAAGTTGATCATCTGATATATCAATTTATGACTGGGTGGATAAGAGCAAAAAATCCATTTATAGAGATTTTCCTAATGGCATTTTCTTTTAAAGCAGTAAAGCTGGAAACCTTTATTTTGTCTTCTAACTTACAATGTGCAAAGAAAAAAAAAGAACAACTTTCCTCTTTTCCCTTACCATCATATGACACCTAACTAGAAATAGCTTTGCATCATGAAACACACTGGTAAATGTCTGCTATATCTTTCCAGGACAATGTGTCAGAGATACTGTGACACTCCCTAGGCTACCAAGTGCACTTAAAAGAGCTTGTGTTTGTAATTCAAAACTGTTGATTTTTGATCTACATTTCAGCAAAAAGGCTAACTATGTGTTTGCATAAAAAGCTGACTACAACCCCATGCAAAGGATTAGCCCACATCTGCATGACACTTAAATCCTACTTAAGCCTATTCCAAATATCATTAACGTTCTTCTAGCACAAATGACACAGCACCGCTCTGGATTAGGTAATGGGAGACATGTTTAGCATGCTGGAGTAGATGGCATAGGAAGAACAACACAGCGTTACTAGGTTATGCCATCATCTGTGCTTTCTAACCCCCTTGGATATATCAGCCTCATCTTATATATCCTTCCCTATATCATGACCTGCACCTGCCATCATAGATCATACTAATCACTGACATCCTGTATTATGCTGAATCACAGAGTAAGAGAGAAGCTGCGGCATTGAGTAAAGTCTGAGTTAGCCTGTACTAAGCAGTGGATGACATCGGTGGTTACACTTAGAGACACAGAACATCCCCATTGCAGTGCTCTGATTCTCATTAAACATACTAACAATGACTTGCTCTAAAGACCCAACTATTTTAAATTACATACTTGCTTAGTAAACCACAGATTCAGGCTCACTTAGGAAGCAGACAGAACTAAGTAATAAATGCTTCTCAAATAAAATCACAGTAATCTAGTGATGCAGGCCGCTTCACACCACAAACTCCAGTCTAAGTTTAGACCATGAGAGTAAATATTGTCAGACAAGGCCTTGAGACACCTCCTTTGCCCCACGTCCTTAACAGGCAGTTGTGTTTACTGGACTGGTGTGACACTTTTCACTCAAAGCCTAACTTACAGTTGATGGCTCTGATGGTGAGAGGTCATGCTCAAAATGTGTTCAATGACTGATGGCTCAAATTGTTTTCATTCCACGATTCACTGATTTTAAGGCCTCCACCCTCACCCAGTCTGACCTCTGGCAATAAAATTTATGATGGTGCATGGAAGTCTCAGGAATGCCTGCTAGCCAGATACCTTACAATGAACTTCACTAGTGCAAGCGCAAGTGTGTTTTCCCACAGAGTGGTTCTGTATGTGGGCTCTGTGATTCTTCACCTCTCATAATTTGTACTTCTTACCCATTTCTCCTATACCAAATCTGGAAATCTTGTAAATACAGGTGAGGTGATTTTGCAGAGCAGCTTCTACAACCTGCCTGAAGGTTTCTCAGAGCAGTTGAAAAGGAATTTATTCTGCAGCTCCTGACCCCACCATACGGCAGTGGTTTAGGCTCAGCCCTCAGCTCAACTGCACAATAATAGAAGCATTTATGTCAAGTCTAGAACTGCTCTTCTGAACATCAGGAAAGGCAGAAAACCACTTTGGGCAATCATTTTAATTATTAAAGAGCCTGATCACCAAATGAGGGACCATTGATTTAGCAAAGTTCCTCTACTGTATAGTGCATTAACATCATTAATCCTCAAAGCTTTGTAAAACAGACCAGCACAGCTGCTTGTGAGCAGCTGTCTTCAGAGAAGCCAAAGGCCAAGAGGAAAGGAATTCACTAGGTGTTACCTACACTACATGTTGACAAAATAAAGATAACACCTGAAGCTATATACATTCATAATCCTGCTGGTTTTAATTCTGTCCAGCTATGCCACACATGGAGAAAAAACTCAGTGACAGGCCAGGCAGCAAACTGGGTGGAAATGTGCACGAATGCAATCAAAAAGGACAGAGGAATTCTGAAATGAATCCCAGGGGCTTGCCTAAAACCACCTCAAAAGCACAACCACGGCAGCAGTAGCCATACCCAAATTCCTATGAAGCTTAGGAACTAACAAGTAAGTCACAATGATATGGATTTCAGCTCAGCTTATTCACCAAAACATACAGGTTCTTTCCTAAAACTCAAGCCTCTGTGACTTCCCTTGTACTGTCACCCAACCTATCTCAATTCAAGATGTTATGTCATGTCATATGGCAAGTTACAATCACACCCCTGAGCTGTAGACAGAAGCAGCAGAAGGCTTTGATTCCTGCATACCTGGACTTCAGCAACAGCAATATAGTTCACACTCCTCTACTTGGCACCATTTCCAGTCTCCTAACCAGGTTCTGCATTCAAGAGACCACAACAATCTCCTTCTGGTCCTAACAAAGCACAAGGCCAACTTGAGGTGAAGTGTCTTGAAAATAATATTCTGCCTCACATGGTGATACACCTGAAACACAGAATTGATATCAAAGTTCAGGTTCCTAACATGAACCCAAACTTCTTTAAAGTTAGCAAGATTGGAGACACAGGCTCATCACTGCCCTGTTATGGGAGGTACAAAAAGCAGTTACGGGCTGTTCATGTGACCCAGAAGGAAGCTGGACATTCACAATCAAGGAAGGAGGAAACCTCAACAATAATAATGTTTGTGAAATATATACTTCTGCCCAGAAGGGAGTTGATGGCCTCACTTTCAAGGAAACAGAGATACTTTTATATAAGGGAACTTGTCCACTGAACCCAGTATCATCCTCTGTACCCAGACAATTGAAGTCAATACACAAACCAGAAATAAATCATTTAATCACCTAACAATGCTGTATTCACTCTCTTCTGCTTTTGGAGTCATCCCTTCCAGAAAAGCTGGGACAGAGAGCTACGGAGATGCAGGGCTTGTGGAGATATCTAGGGAATAAGATGCACCCTAGATGCAGCCTAAATGTATAGGTTCTGTAAGCACTACCTCTGGGCCATTAGGAGGTCCTAAGTGCTTTATAGAGTATTACCGAGAGAGAAATACTTCTTATTTGTTATAACCTGAATAAAAACAAAGTACTTGAGATTATTTGACTGGTTTCCATTTACTTGTCCAGCAGTTTACGCCAAGCACCACCAACTTGTCCAGCAGTTTACGCCAAGCATTTTCACACCAACTTCCCTCAGAGCTGAGAAAACAAGATGCAAGTTCTCAGTAATCCGCTTAGCAAACGGCCACCGGAAAGATCCAGTCCAGTCCTGATGTAACTTTGCTAATTCCACTGTGCTTACTTCAGACTTGAATCTGCTCCCTAGATCCTACATTGCTCCACTTCACACAGCTAATGTGTGTGACTAAAGCTCTGCTCAGCTCCAGATGGCCGAACGTCAAACAAATTGAAAAACATCGATTGCCAAATCTCTGCTTAAAAAAAACCCCAACAAATCACAACAACAAATAACAAAAAAGCTACAGAAGAAATCAAAGAGGGAGCATGAATTCAGCATGAGAAAACATAATGCAACATGTTGCTTTCCCTTTTGTACCTCACTTTTACAAGGTATTTCTTTTGTAAAAGTTAATGGAAAGATGCAAAGGTCATGAAAAACATCCAGTACGTCTCTGGTACTAGCTACTGAACAAGATCTCAGCGCTTTTCATCCTGCTGGCAGTGTTTATGTCCTCCAAGACAGAAAGCCACCATGCTCTAGATTAAGGGTAAGACCTCCACGCTCCTAAATAACAATTATATTCAGATACTGCACTTTCTTTAAAGATAAGGCAGAGCTAGAAAGCAAACTATGCACTAGACAAAACAAAAAGGGGTACTTGCCTGTGGTTCTGCTAACTCAGAAATCATGATCAACAGCAGCTGATCATGAATAACTGAATAAAAACATCTATATACATGCACATGCAATCTGTAATGTTTCCAGCAGTTTTCCAACATGGTTGGCAGGATGGCAAGAGAATTCAGCAGAGCAACTCCGTTCAGTGCAGGGTTTAGCCTGGAGGGAGGAAGGGAAAGGGGCAGGAAGGGACAGCAAGATTTTGATTAATACACAGAACTGCAACTCATTAAGAGCAGGATCAATTTCCAGCTTCATACAACTTCTCCTCCCTGCACTAACCTACATCTGACATCAGCCATAACACTCTAGAAACAGCTAAAAGTAATTTTCACACCTTCATTCTAGGATCACACATTATCTACCATGTCCTACATGAGATAAAGCAGATTGTGGATGAAATACAGATTTTACCTAGACTGCTGGAACAGCTGGGATGAATGATTCCCCAAAGACCATGGTGCCTACTTTCGTACTTTCAAATGGGGGGAATGCTTATTCAGGTCCATAAAGCTTATGAATCAATTAACATTCTGTTAAACACGAATTAACATTCTTTTATTCATGCCAAAGCATAACTACCTTCAGTATCAATTAAATTTCTAATTAACTACATTTCTAAATAGCAATATGTTGTTGAGGCTCTCTGTGCTGCTCTGAACACGCAAAAAAACTTGTTATAAAGGAAGTCTCCAAAGCGGGGGTTCAGACTGAACATACCTGAATGAACTTGTCTGTCCCGCAGCAGAGAACCCTCTAAGTTACTGTGCTGGTTTTGGCTGGGGTAGAGTTCATTTTCTCCATAGTAGCTGGTATGGGGCTATGATTTGGATTTGTGATAAAACAGTGTTGATAACACAGGGATGTTTTCATGCTGAGCAGCGCTCACACAGAGCCAAGGCCTTTTCTGTTCCTCACCCCACCAGCGAGCAGGCTGGGGGTGCACAAGGAGCTGGGAGGGGACACAGCCGGGACACTGACCCCAACTGACCCAAGGGATGCCCCACACCATATGGTGTCATGGTCAGCATATGACACTGGGGGAAGAAGGAAAAGAGGGATGTTGGGAGTGATGGTGTTTGTCTTCCCAAGTAACCGTTCCATGTGATGGAGTGCTGCTTTCCTGGAGATGGCTGAACACCTGCCTGCGAGGGGAAGTGGTGAATGAATTCCTTGTTCTGCTTTACCTATTAAACTGTCCTTATTTCAACCCATGAGTTTTCTCACTTTTACTCTTCTGATTCTCTCACCCACCCCACTATTAGGGGAGTGACTGAGTGGCTTGTGGGCTAAGTTGCCAGCTGGGGTTAAACTATGACAGTTACAAAATGCTAATGGTGAAAGGGACTTGAAAAGCTGTGTGCATCTTCCTGCCTCAAGGCAGGATGAACTGGCTCTACAACCATTCCAGTGCTCAGTGTCTTCCTCTGCTTCATATCGTGACGATGAATTCATCTCTCTGACTAGCACAAAGCTGGGATCATTCTGCTGGCCTCCACAGTTATTCTAGATTCACATAATCCAAGAGAATATAGCTTCTCCTCCAAGAGCTCTCCTACCAAAAAAGACTTTTTGTCAATATATTCTTTCCCCATCAAATAAGCAGTGCAGTTTCAGAACATTCATTCAGGCAAGAAATAGATCAGAAATAAAAGGCATGCTGATTATTTCTGAAGCACTTAGGGAAGATCAAATTGCTGTGTCTGCCTCACCCTCTGATACTGCAGGATACCATGCTCAAGTGTAACCAGTAGTACTGCCTGACATTTTCAAGGCATATAAAACAGGAAAATAACCATTTTAGAAAGGCTTTTAAGTTCCAGTTCCTAGTGGAAAATGAATTTGATGCTAAACATTTGCGCCACTGAGACGAAGTATTAGTATTAAGAGCAGCATGCCTACAGGTCTCATAAATATTAGTGGTAAATAATGTTGGACAGAATGAAAAGCTGAATTAAAGATTCCCTACTGGGCTATTCTGCCTTCCAGAAATTAAGGAGGGTGGGGCAGAAAATGAAACTTCATAGTACTCAAGAACTATTTCAGTCTGGGATGAGTATTGTTTCTGGAACACTCATCCTGGACTAAAGTCTGGGGAAGAAACATCAACAAATGCTTCACTAAGAACTCGACACGTGAAAGAAATCCTGAGCAGGTACACTACATGCTCATTTAGTGCATTTTAAATGGAGCAACACTCTCCCATCTTGGTGTCAAAACATCATCTTGGCCGTTCTGTCCTGTGGTCCATTGGCCACAGTTTTAACCTAACATTTATTGCTGGAAATCAGAAAATGAGAACATACAAAGTAATCTTGAGTTTTCCTGCCCCCGGCATGAAGGAAGATATATTCTGACTAAAACTATTTGGAACTGTTAATAGCATTTCTAGTGTTTAGGCAGCAGCGATGATTGATTCCTGTGGACTTTATATTCTCTTCCAGTTACTCTTTCTGTCTTCCCAGTTTCATTTTCATTAAGTGTATTTTGCAAATAGACAAACTACTTGTTACCATCACAAAAACACTTTTGGTCAATTCTGGCTGCATTGTGAAGCTCTTTAGACACGTCAGAAATCAAAAGGACACTGAAGCTGATCTCATAATTAATCCATTCCCAGTGTGTTAACACAGGACTTCTGTTGGCATTGTGCTTTCTAGTGTCTTTACTTGCCCCAACTGATGTGGCTTTCTAATTGCCCTAGGAAATCTCTTCATATTTCTGTTTAAAACATCAACTTGCAGTGCAAAGAAGGCATTTGTAGAAAAGAACTAACTATGTATTTAAGGAAAACAGCAAATTCTACTTTTAAGCAGCAACACAGACTGTGTAATTCAGCAGGATGGAAACACACCAGGGCTGGAGCTGTTCAGTCTCACTTAAGATTAGCTCTTTGCTATGCAAACATGGCACCAAACTTAGCTTTATGTTTTTCCCCTCCAAAGTCATATGCTTGCACACGTGCTCCCCCCAGCCTTTCCAGGCCCTATGCTTGTGTGATACTGCTAGAGAAGCATAACTTCATAAAGCTGGGAGAGAAACCTAATTGCTTAAAAATAGGAGCTGGCAGAGCACCAGCTCCTAGATCAGTCTGTGAAGCGTTCAGAGGTTTTAGGCAGCTCAGAGTTTTTCCTCAGGCGATCGCAAACCAGTAATTCCCTCTGCTCCCTTCAGAAAAATCACAGCAGTATTTGCAGCAACTGTGAGGACAGCCTCTCCAGCACACGTTCCCCTTGACTGACTGCTGGGCTTCTTGGGGTGTTCAGAAAACCAAAGAAATAAAAACAAAGAGCTTTTTGACATCAGAACACTCACAGCTCCTTTCTGTAACTCTCCAAATGTTCTCTATCCACATCTCTTTCAACCTTTATTTAGGCACAGAGCCGGTTCTGGCCTGTGTCAGTTCTGTCTCTGTATCAGATTGAAGAAGGATTTCCACGCACATTCTCTTGCCTCACTCTGCTTTGAATGTGTCTCTTTTGCTCCCCGTTCTCAGGTGCCCTTCTTCCTATTCCTCTTCCACTCTCTACAGCTCTTACTCACCATCTCCTTTACCCACTGCCCTCATGACTTCTCAGTCTCCAGAGGAAAATGTAGGAAGCAAACTGAACAAGGCTCAATCTCAACCTTGCTTCCTTAGAAAACTTGAGTCAGAATCTGTCTTAGCAACATACAGATCTGGCTGGACCTGTGCATTTGGAGGAAGGGTTCAGCTATGGAAACTGAGCATCATAGAAAAACCATTCCCTGTAACCCCAATAATATTTCACGAAGAGGAATTGTGTGGAACAGAGCATGAATTAATCTCCTCCCCTCTTTCAGATGGCTGCAGTAAGCACAGGTGATTACAGTTTCTTTCTCTATATATAAATATATATATAGCAGCCTCCAAGTATGTTTATGTGTACACATACACCTTCATACACTTGCACACAACCACCAAAGGGAACTTTGCTGGGGTTACCCCTTCCCTACGATTCCACCCATTAGTTTCAGCTGGCTTCTCCTGACCTACCCTCTCTCAGCCATTCCCTGAGGAAGCAGCACCAACAACCTTTACTAAAAATACTTCCTGAGCATCATAAATAGCAAGATGGGAGAGTTCTTAATCCCCCTTCGGGCACAGAGTGGTTTTGCTTTTGATAAATACAGAGTGGCAACAATGAACAGAGAATAAAGTGCCTCTTCTACTGTCGGTCTGCTCAGCCCGTGTGCCTTGCAGAAAGGCAAAATGAGAACTCCTGGTATCCACAAATGCTGTCACGAGAGGACAAGAGAAAGAGGGGAAATTGCTATTGCAAAAAGTCACAAAATCTCCCAATCCTAAATATTGAACTGAACGTTTATCTCAATAGGATTTACTGCTCAGAACATAAGACCAGTGTTATTAAAGAAAACTTTAGACCTACAGATTATCTGCATCAAGCAGGGAGCGAGGCAGCAGGAAAACTCAAAGCAAAAGAATCATAGAATCACAGAATGGTTTGGGTTGGAAAGGAGCTTAAGATCAACCAGTTCCAACCCCCTGCCATGAGCAGGGACACCTCGCACTAGACACCACAAGTGATGTTTCCTATATAAATGTACACCATGTTGCAAGCATGGAAGGAAATATGGTATCATTGTGGCAACTACAGTAGTCATAGACATTCACCATTTAAATATTGAAATTTTAAATCACATTTTCAGACATATAGGAAGCAAGATAATGGCATCGGAATTGTGTTGCAAATCAATCATGTTATGTATGAAGACAATCAGTTAACCAGAGCCTCTTTCTCTGCTCCACTGGACTCCAAATGTGCACCGCACATCTAAGTACGCAACACGTTCTTGTCATTTGTCTCAAATACGAAAACATCTGGCAACAGAAAATAGGAAAAAAAAAATTTATAGACATTTTTGGACAGAGGTTACTTCAGGTCAAGTCAGAAAGCATCCCTAAGCTGCAATCATCAAATACTTTTACCAGTTATTCTGGATTTATCTGGTGTTACTAAGAGAGAAGTATGACATAGGCTTTTTATAGCGGCTGCCAATTCAACAGTGATCAAAGTTTTATTATTCTTCCTTAGATCAAAGTCTGGACTGGATAATTTTGGCGATTATCTCCAGCTCACAAAGTAGAATAAACAGTTTGGGATGACCACATGATTACATAACATTGCCTTCTTGAAATAAGTTTTGTTCTTATTTACATGTGCCACAGGTTCTTAGTGGATTGTCTGATGATCATTTAATTGGTTTCCTGGCTCACTAGGACAATAAAAGAGAAAATTATACAACTATTATAACTCCTGTCTCGTGCATGTACATTCATATGCAGAGGATATTCATAAGAACAGGTGAAACTAAGATTAAAAAAGTAAAACTGGGCACAATTCCAGTGCAAGACAATAGGTGTTACAGCTCTGCTCATTATAAACCACCCCAGATACCTGCAGATGGCCTTTTGTGGAGCAGAGACATCCACACACACCTCAGCAGAGCCTGCCCATGCAGGTACACATCCTTCCGACACAAGTGAAGAAAGGCCTTGGCAGAGAAAATTAATGTATTTACATTGTGTTGACTTTAATAGGCATAAAATATTACTTCATGGACAATATTCTGCACAATTCCTTTTGTAACTAAACCTCACTGTAAAGGTGCTTTGATTTGTGCTTCACTCAGGTATGCTTTCATTCAAGAAAGAAAGGCTTTTCTCCTTTTGGTTTTCATTCTGAGAAAACCACTGAGTTCCACATCGTCTATTGATCATAGGCTCAACTATATTCCTGCTCCACTGAACAAGGTATTTACTATTATCTGCAGCTAAGAAGCAAGTCTGGAATCTATCTCTTCTTTCATACCCCATTCTACGAAATTCATTCATCTTACACAGTCCTTATTGTGGTCAGATCTTCCACAAACCTTGATTAGAGAAGTAGCAACCTAGGACACCAAAGAAAGCCAGTACTTTGGCATAAACAGGTTTGCATTTTCTGGATGTAGGGTCACAGAGTTAGAGCTGGAACATGTTTTTCAGAGCTGTTATTACACTCTCTTAGCTGTGTCCCTTTATTATTGACTAGGTTTCATCTCTTATCTAACCTGGTTGTCTCTCAGACTTTCTGATGCTAAAAATAAACCAAAGGCTTTCATTACCAGTTAAAAGGAAACTGTAATCTGGCCAGCAGTTTTGCTGACTTCTCTGTTGATCGAAGATGCCTCATGCGAGCCTGATGCGATAGAAACAACATTAGCTTTACGATAACAGTAATTAAAGCAGAATCCTTTCCTTGAGTGAAATCCCGCAGTCTTTACTGAGACAAGACTTACTCTGGAGGAAACAGTAGTTAAAATGAGAGCACATTAGAAATGATTGAGGTTGTAGGTGTAGCAAGAGAATGGTTAGTACTAAACTTACAGAAACTGTTTCAGTTTCACACTTTGGATTAAAATGTGTCCATCTCTGTGACAATATATGACCTGTTTTGCCATTTAGAAACAGAGTAAAATATTTCTATTAGTAAGGAAGAAGTAAACCAGTTCTTATCATGCCATCCTTGTAAAGTCCATTGTGATAAGACCACTCACTTCTCTGACCTCTCTATAAAAGGATCACTGCTAAGCACCAGGTTAGTAAATTAGCAAGAAAAAGGTCTAGGAGCGTGAAATAGAAAAAGACACCATTGGCTTCATCACTGAACTGCAACACGTACTGCACTTTTCAGCCTGCTCCAAAAGGAGCTAAGCAAAGTCTAAAGGCTTCAGGGAGTCAGAACCTCCCAATATGCTGGCTGGCTTGGACTGGTTTTCTTGCACCACCCACTAAGCTGAAACTGCATATATTCCACGGGGGAAAAATAGTACCTTTTGCCTCACCTTTGAGAACATTGTCTTCTGGATGTTTCCTATGTCATGCTTCTGTCCAGAGCACCCCTCAGTCCCAGCTACACGGAGCAGGCATCTCTCCTGTGAATCTCTCACTGTAATCCTACCGGCACAACAGGAAAACCCCAGCATCTCCTCTTTGCAGGCAGAGTGCATACTGGGTCACAAACACTCTGGCTCATCACACTTCTTTACACAACAGTCTTTTGTGCAGTGATGACAACAGATCCTCCTTCCATTTCAAAATGTAGAGCTCAGATGGACAGATTAATAGTTTTCCTCAAACATAAAGAGCATGCAATCTTTTCTAGCCACAGGGAAGTAACTCCAAGGCTGGCCACAAGAAACTGTTCACAGCAGCACAGAAGTCAGCCCAGGCTACAAAATCCACACAAGAAATTGGGCAGGTACTGAGGCATGTAGCTCATATCCAGCTCTCACTAAAGCTCTACATAGTCAGCTCCACACCGAGTTTAAGTCTAACAAACACAATTGTGTGCATGTAAACAGCAGGCACTGCATGGTGGATGTGGCCGTATTTCATGGTTTACATGGACCAAAGTGACTCACCAAAACACTGATTCTGGCTTACAAATGGGAAAAGGAGAACTTAAGACAACTCCATCAAAGGTGTACTCTGCTGAAGCATGTCTGCTCAAACCTCGTTTACAAATTAAGGATTTCCCTACATAACATATGGGACTGGTAAAAACACTGAATGCAACGCACAGTAACGTTTGCAGGATTGGGACTCTTATTTGGGTTTGAGCTTCTAAAAATGAAGTTCTTTCTGAAAACATGCCACAGCAAGGGCTGAGCATTTAAAAAAATGTGTGTCTCAGTGATTTTCTCTGCTACTACTGTATAATGTCTTGGAGTTTTCTTTGGGTTTTAATGAAGAAAAAGAAAGGAGGTTGTAGTGAGGTGGGAGTTGGTCTCTTCTCCTAAGTAACAAGTGATAGGACAAGAGGTAACGGCCTCAAGCTGCGCCAGGGAAGGTTTAGATTGGATATTAGGAACAATTTCTTCACCAAGAGGGTGCTCAGGCATTGGAACAGGCTGCCCAGGGCAGTGGTGGAATCACTGTCCCTGCAAGTGTTCAAAAACCGTGTAGATGAAGCCCTCAGAGACATGGTTTAGTGGTGGACCTGGCAGTGCTGGGGTAACGGTTGGACTTGATAATCTTAAAGGTGTTTTCCAACCTAGCTGATTCTATGATTCTCAGAACAACACCTAACTATAAAGACATTGTAGCCTAAACAGTATGTGATAAAAAAGCTACGGGCTACTTGCTGCTCTCAGAACTTAAAAGATCAAAGTCTGCTTTCCACTGCCTTTACACTGCAAAACTAAGCAATACTGCACCAGTCACATGAACTAACCATGTGTGGTTTTCATCTTCAGTTGCTAACAGATTAGATCAAAAATAATTCAAAATATTCAACTCAAACCTAGTAAAAGAGGGGAGGAAAAAAAAAAGGAAAAAGATAGAAATCCCCAAAAGATTGTTTTCAGAGGCCACAAAACACATGGGGCTCTGGTGTTCTTCACTAAAAGCAATTTTGCTGGCTTTTCAATCCATAAGCTGATGCTTATTTTCCTTCTGTGCAATTCCTTTCAAAGCCATGCATCTAAAATAGATTCTACCTCATTGTTCCAATTTCCTCTTGTTGTTGCCATTAGTCTATGCAATTCTTTCCATGCATTCAGGACTAATTTTCATTAATCACAAAATTTAAACAGCACAGACTGAGCTTTGTTGAGGGAAAAAAAAGATGGGAGAAAGAGGTAAGACTTAAACAGCAGCAGCTTAAAAGATACTGCTGTTTAATTCAGATACTTTAGCAAGATATTTTTCCTCCCCATCAAAACAGAAGCTCTACCAGGCCTAAAGATTCAGCTGCAGCTACTGATTCTCATGTACAGGCAAGTACAGTTTGCAGTGACAATCCAGGTGCTGATCCTGAGCCACTAAATTGAGGTTCAAGCCCTAAAACTAGTAACTAGAGAAAAAAAACATAAAGTCATTACATATGTTTGGAAGAAATAAATAGAAAATACAGATAGGATTAAGTAACAGTATGAAATCAGTACAGAAGAAATTCAGGACAAAAGCTGGGGAGAGAAAAACCTCCAGAGCCAGCTCCAAATCCTGCACAGCATAGGTATTCCAAGTGGGAAACAGCTGTGCCAGCATGACTGCACACACAGCTCTGCCTCAGGTAACACTGCAGAGCACTGAGCCCTGCCAAGAACGTGCTCCTTTGGGCTATGGAGCATTATCCCAAAGAAAATGGTGGAAATCACTAGGACTGAAAGCAGTGAAGCTGCAATAACAATAATTAACTACTATGAACATGAATAAAATTCTCTACTTCTAAAATTAAGGAAACATTCAGCCAGCTCTCACTGGCCCGCTCTCCGTGTTGCTTGCCCTGAGAACATTCAGTGATAGCCACCTACGAGTCACACCACAAACTGGGGACAGTATCACATGCCTGAAAGAAATACCTCTGATCACAAGCAGAAAAACACAGCAACAGATTTCAGAAAGGATATGGCAGACAATATTGTCTCCTCTTAAGTGGCTGGTTCCTTTAGATAGGAGCTATATTACTGTCAAAATCACAGCCCATAATAAATCATTGACCAGAATCTCCCAGCAGCTAGTTTTTAAGCCGGTCAGCATAGACCTCCATCAGAACCACTGCTGCCAGCAACAGCAGCCATGTCTACAGCTATCTGAGGAGGCTGAGGAGATTTGGAAAAGAAAAGCAAAGGTTATTGGTGGAATATGTGAGAACTCAAGATTCGGTATTCAAATTTCTCAGTGAAAAATCTGTGATTTCTTCACACAAAAGTTAGTTCACAACTGGGAGACAGATCAAGCAAACAATGTGCACAGTGGGGATGAAGAAAGAGCTGTTACCAGAGAAAAAACATAATTAGCTGAAGTTTCTCACCTTCTGTTGGAAATCTATTATCAATTTGTGTAAGAACAAATGAGGAGCCTGAGAAGAGGCCAAGAAGGTGGAAATTCCCCTGTTCTGACCTGGCTTTGAGACTCAGGGAAAAGAAAAAACTCATTTCAGTTCTTGTCTCACCTGTGAAATGAGGACAAAAAGCTCACTCACACCACTGTTACAGTGATTTGTCTAAAATAAGAAGTGTTTGATCTTCTTTGGTTAGAAAATCAAATAGGAAAAGACAAGGATTGTAGCATATAATAAATTCTTAAGCTAAACCAGCCTACTACTTCGACTATTGAGTAGGCTAAAAATGCAAATACCTTCTCTACAATACCCACATTAGCAGCACCAGAGTGGCACAGTACAACCTGTTAATATTAGACAGTGATAACATTTCTTTAACACTGGCTTTGCCAAAATTCAGTGATTTTTGTTACGGCACAAAAAAAAGCTGAAAAGACACTACTCTTGATAAACCTATTTTACATGCCTTTGTTTTCCTGAAGTAGTTGCCTACTGGACTAAATACAGCTCATGCTAATTCTTCCAACATTTAGACAAAATATTTCGCAAACATCTTCGTATTTGAGCATACCAAACACTACCATTTGTGCCTGTTTGCTCTAGCATAACTGAAGATTGTAACGGTTAAAAATAGCCATTTTTCCATTAACTTAGACCTTCCTGATAACAAGTAGTTTTGACAGTTTTTAAGCAGTTTGAGATAACATGCACAAGTAGGTCACAGTTATACTTGGCTTTAGAAAAATGTCTTTCATCCCGAGAATTTACAGCTCTTTGCAAACAAGCCCTTAGGTAAGCTACAATCTATAAGGCTTCCTCCAACACCCAAATTCAGTCATGTATGAGTCCTAACAGCAACTACTTAATGACAGCTGAAAGTAGAAGATGAAGCCCTTTGCAAACTGCAAAACCGAAAAGCCCGACTGACGTCAACGGCAGCTCTCCCCTGATCCCAACAGGCTGCAGAGCAGGTCGTGAGAGTGCCCTGGGAAGGGCTCCAACTCGAAAGGGAAGTGAAAAGAGATTCTCAAAGTTCATCTCAGCTCCCAGTTCACCAGATTTCCAAGATGATTATTTGCTCAAGCTGCTGGGAATACTCATCTGTGCTGCTTCACCTGGCGTTTGGTCAGAACATCTGCTGGAGCTGTACTATGAGGACAGCGGCAGAAGGATGCTAAGAGACCTTATGCTTTCGTGATAGCAAGAGGTGAGGACCAGGTGTGAGGGACTGCAAGAGCCTGGTCTGTGAAGGGTGGAAGAAAATAAAGGGACATTTCAGAAAATTCATCTTAAAGCACAGGTGGAAAAGTGAGCTACCTTCATTTCCATTGTGCAAGTAAGGACGCATAAAACTCTTCATCCGGAGTTCCATTTCAGGCAAAATTACATGGATTTGTGTTATTAGTTACACTTTCTGTATTGACTTACAGTTTCTCATAATGTCAGTGACTATATGGGTAGTTTTGGGAACTAGAGCAGAAGAGTTAAAAGGAACAGTTCCAAAAGTACAGAGGAACCGCTGGATTTCAGGAGTTTCTTCTGTCATGTATTGCAGTCAGTTCACTAGAGCATGCTGCCTCCTGGAGCAAAAGAGATGAATAGAGAGTTGCACAGATTGAACACGGATAACACCGTGATGGTTTTTGCTATCCCTGGAATATCTCCTGCAGTTTAGTAATAAAAATGGCACAGGTGAATATTTAACTCCTTTGCTATTCTTGTTATGCTCAGTATATAATCAGCAAGCAGACAGCTCCATGTGTCTGATGCATTCGGAATAACAATGACCTTTTGGACAGCTAACACAACATAAAATATTAACAACCAATATTTGCTGAGCATGCAAACCCTAATGATACTGTGCTTTTAATGAGACTGCATATGTATGAGGCAATGTGCAGTGTGCCTCCATGAAGCAAAGGGTCCCTATGTAACATTCGGACAAAGCCCTAATCCCTTAAAGACTCACTTCTTCCTTGAGCTACATTCTCATGAGTAAACCTCATTAAGACGCATCATACCACATCAGTGTGTAAGTTCATATGTAAGATTTTAACAGCGGTGGTGTTTCAAATGGCTAATAACAATGGTCTATACCGCTTCACACACAAACAGCCTTTGGTCAGTACCAAGTAACTCTATTTACTGGCACAAACTTATTTTCCACCTAAGTCCATTTGTTAAAATTGAAAAGCAGATATGGATAGAGATTCATATCTTAATCTCTTTTATGAATCTTATTCACCACTTCCCCAAAGTCCTATGGACTCTCTCTCCAATTAATTACTGTGAATAAACTAGATGGCACAGGAGAGGCTGAGAAAGAATTCACCCTTCCTCTCCAGGCAGCTCTCCAGCAGAATCAAGCAGGCATCAAACATCATGTGCTGTGCAGATGAATAGGAAAGAGGGATGGTGGGGGGAGGAAAAAGGAATATGGCCAGTGGAAATGTTCCCTGGCTTTCCATTCTGCATGGTTCAGTTTGGGGGAGTCATCTGCGGAGCTGAAATAGCAAAGTTTTTCTGCCACCTCCCCAAATCCAGGTACCCCTTTGAAAACAATAAATCTAACCCACGTTATGAAGCTTTGCTGGGTTTTCCCCACTAATGCAGCCTTAGCACAGCGCTGATGCTCATACACTTAGTGTTCTTCCAGAAATGGATTCTTTGGAGACCGATATAGTCCATTTCTTCCTAAAGCAAGAATTATACTGTGTCACGGAGAATTATCCTGCTCTAACACCATTTATTATTTATATCTAAAATGGGTGTGATGCTTTAGGAATATGGTCCTAACCACAAAACGCAGACAACCTTTCAGCAGCCACACGATGCCTCCCATGTGCATGAAGCTCATTTGGACATCACCATCCAGGCTAATGAAAGAGTTTACCCATGCTGAGCAGTATTTAATGTATCAAGATGCACAGAAATAAAGGGATGAACAAATAAGATGTGTCCCTACATGCAGGGGGTTGTTAATTTGTAATACATAATTTTGACAAAGTATTTTTTCAATTCAGAGGGAAGTGGGGAGTGGTTTTACTTGTCATTACTGTGCAGATAATCTTCTCTTCAGGAGATGCTCACAAGTATCTCTGCTTTCTTATGACAACGTTCAGAAAATGCTTAACTTTATGCCTCCAGTCCTCTAATTGATACCAACTATAATAAAAAGACTAAAGCACCAGGTTTTGGACCACGCCTGCCTCAGTTTCACGTCCTGGAAGTAGAAGTTTGGGACAAGGCAGGATCTGCAGTGGATGAGGCTGAGCTGTTCACCTCCAGCCCAGAATCACCAACCACAGCCCGAGTCTCCGCACAAACGCATGAAAGGACAAAGGCTATTCGAGTTGAGGCCGTTATTAAAACAAACTCAAATTCGCAGTAAAACTTCAAACTGTTCATTTCAAGCCCGAATCAAACGTCCACCAGAGGTATAATCCGAGCACTGGATTTACCACCACACCCTGACAGCAGCACTCGCGTTACAAGCACCAGGACGAGCCCGATGCCTCACCGCGCTCAGCAGCCACACCACAACCAGTTCCTCAGCAGCATCAACCACCGAGCCCTGACCCTAAGCCCACCCTCACCACCATATTCCCTCCTCTGCAGA
This sequence comes from Strigops habroptila, assembly GCF_004027225.2. Classification (NCBI taxonomy): domain Eukaryota; kingdom Metazoa; phylum Chordata; class Aves; order Psittaciformes; family Psittacidae; genus Strigops; species Strigops habroptila. The sequence continues at coordinate 74,152,456 of NC_044281.2, forward strand.
CACACACGCTCCATCACCGCTCCAAAGGCACCGAGCCGCCGCCCGCGGGCGCTGGGCGAAGGCGAAGCGGGGTGCGGTGCCCGGCCCCGCAGGATGCTCTGCGGCCGCCGCGCTCCGGACCCGCACAATGGCACTGGCAAAATCTCCTCACCTTCCCCCCCGCCCTCCCCGCCGCCCCGCTCCGAAATCGCCCGCGCAACCTCCGCCCCAGCGCAGCGTGCGGGCACTGCAGCACGGCGAGGCGCAAGGTCAGCGCAGCCGCTCGCAGCGCCGCGGAGGAGACCCACCTCTGGCGGACATGGCTCAGCCGGGCGAGGAGCCGCCGGGTGCGGCGGCCGGTGCGGGGGGCGGCGGCGCTGGGCTGGGCCGGGCCGGGCCGGGCGGGTCCCGCCGCCGCCGCCGCGCTCCCTCCTCCTGCCCGCCCGCCGCGGTGCGGGGCGGCGCCGGGGCCTCCCTGCGGTGCGTGTGGGGAGCGGAGGGGAGGGGGGGGGCAAAGGCGGCTGCCGTGAGGCGGGACCGCGCTGCTGGCGGGGGGGCGCCGGGCCGGGAGCGGGGCCGTGTCCCTCCCGCACGGCGATGCGCTGCGGGAGAGGCACAGCGGCCGCAACAGCAGCGCTGGGGACAAGCAGCGCCGGCCCCTCTGCTCCTGCGAGCGCTGAGTGGCCGCGTCTTCCAATGCGGGCACCGATAGTGCTGCTCGACAGCAAGTCAGCTCGGTTATGGCCTGACACAGGTCTGCGGCACAACGTGAGATTCACCCACCGAGCTCTGCACCTGCATATCAGTATGTAAATGTATATAAACATTATAGCAACGCTGCCTGCAAAACGATCTTGGCATTAACATACAGCAAAGAGCCCTGGGCTGCCTACTGGCACCTCAAGCAGCCAACTGCAGAGCGCCAAGGAACAAGATGAGTATCTAGTGACCACCCCTCCCCAGGGTAGCCTGGCCTCGGGTCTAATAAAGCCAAATACTCTCAAGCCACACTCAAAAGAAAACCCCTGTGCCACCGGTTTATTAGATGCTGGCGAGAGTTAAGCAAAACACAATCTGGTTTGTCAAGAATAACAGGTTAGATGGCCGCATCGGAATAGTGAGACTGAAATGCAAGAGCAGACTCCTATTGGTTTCAGAATGGGCAACCATGAACCAAAGAAAAGCACGATCTGTGGTGCTCGGTGAGGAGCCAGCATGTAAACTAAATGACAGGAGAGGCTGAATCACACTCCTCCACTCTGCTCTACCATACACTAGTTGCCTTCGTATGAGCAAGAAGCCTACACCATTTTTCCATTAAAGAAACCCCAAACAATTACCAAAATCTTCATATCTAAGAGAGGTGGTGAAAAGTGCATCACAGTGTGTCCACCAGCAGAAACAGATACTAGTAACCAATACATCCCACATTCCCACTGTTGGAAAGCCCAGCCCAGCCAGTGCTTTGGCTCCATCACAGCAACCCTCAGGCAGTGCTTTTATGCTACTCACCTTCCCTATCACACCAGCTGAGTCAGGAATGCACATGTGTAAGGAAGCGTGGAAGCAGCAGCAGAGCAGACAGCACATGCACACCTTCTCACTGGGTGATAGATGCACAAAACCTGAATCTGTCTGAATTTGGGTTCATGCTCGCACACAGCAATGACTTCTAGTCATACCCAACACTGTTTGCCATGGATTACTCCAATTCAGTCAAACTCCTTATGTCAGTCAAACTCCTTATATCTTTTTGTTGTCTTGCCCATTGAAAATGTTTCTGAATCCTGCAGCAGGAATGAAATAAATCTCAAGTTGTTCTTCCAAACTCCTGTGACATTATTATGGGTGTTCTGACATCCACTTGAGAAACAGGTCCTTTCCCTGCCTTCTTTTCTGAAATGAGTAGAACTTTCCACTTGGAAACAACTCAAGTTTTCCTCCTCATCCAAAAGAGCCAAGGTTTTCCTTAGTCAATGTAGTATGACAGCATTTTGTATTTTTAATTGAGTCATTTCCCATGCACTTCCTTTGGTGAGTTTCTGACTAGCACTATCAAGGGTTCACTTGTGTGATACTTACTAAATGGCTTTAAAAAGAAGGTTCAGGAACATGTAGAAATTAACTTTTTAATTAAGAACTTCCTTTCTTTATACTGCTAGGAAGTAGGAAGGGAAAGGCATTTGTAACTTGGGTTTCTATAGAACACAAAGGGTTTATTCCATTCACCATATAAAGTCTCTAAGGAAGAGAATGCTAAAATGGATCAGATACAGCACTCATTTATTAAAAGGAGCTTTTTAGCTGGGGTTCTGGAGGAACCGAGGCCGATAAAGTTCTATTTTCCTGTCTATCAAGTCCTCTCCAAGATTTTCATATCTGGATATGGGGAATTCTATTCAAGCTGACTAAAAGGTATAATTCAGAAAGAGTTCTACATCCCTAGGAGTTCTGTAGCAGTTAGCACTTGAGAATATAAAATGAAGGAGAAAAGCTGCAGTGGGAACTCAACAGTTACCAGTTCTGGAGGGCATGTCTTCATTAGCCACAAGTACCAGCCAGGCAATCTGCATGTGTACAGCTGAATCAGCTCCTGTAGTTGCTGTCCTAGATCCTGACAGTCTCTAGGGAATGCGGAAGGAAGCTGAAGAGGGTGGGAAAGGGAAGTACAGGGAAGAAGTAAGATGCCATTATTACTATTTTACAGATGAAGACCTCAGATACTTAAATAAGAGATGTCGAGCCAGAGAAGCTGGACAAGCCAATCCAGTTCACTGCTGCTTCTAAAGGCATGCTCACATAACTCACCTATGTGCTCCCTCTTGTCCTACTCCAATCCATCTGCTCCTGCTTCCCTCGCTGCAGCACCATCACCACTGCTCTGATCCTTAAGGAACTACTTTAGCTCATTAGTTAGCAAAGAAGTCACATGGAAAAGATGAGGGGTAATGGGCACAAGTTATTCCCGGTGAGATTCTGACTTGACAAGAAGATAAGTTTTTTGCAGTGAGAACAACTGGCCACTGGAATAACTCCCCAGTGAAGTGGTGGATTCCCCAACATTGGACATTTTTAAGATTTGACTGGTCAGGGTGCTGGGACATCTGCTTTGCCCAGAAAGGTTGGACCAGATGATCCTTGAGGTCCCTTCCAACTGGTATTCTGTGATTATGTGAATTGTTCATTTTCTTGCACTGGGTTCATTTTCTGCCAGGTAAGGATACAGAAAGATAGAGAAAGAAACCAAAGGTTGAGATAAACACTGGAGCTGACAAAAGGTGATGCAGAACTGCACAGCCAGGAAGGGGTGAGGAGGAACCATTAGAGGGAAAAGAGATGATCCTTTTGAGCAGCAGCAAGCTGTGGAGCTATTTGATTGACTGAGACATTTCCTGACTACTTTAGAAGTCCATTAAGGAGCAGTGATTGACATTGTTTTATTTCAGGCATCTACCTGAGCCTTCTGAATTAGTCAGCTGGAAAGCAGGATCCTACCTCCTACATTCTCCTATTGACTGTACAGACAGCCTAGGCTTCCAACTCAAGTCAGACAGCATAAAAAGATCCACTAAGGTCAACATTTTTTAAAGGTATTTGGGCTTTAAGAGATACAAACGAGCACCTGGGGATTTTTCAGAGATGCCCAAACAGCTTAATATATTTCACCAAACAACAGCTGTTTTCAAATCCTCTGTTAGTATTTTCAGATGCCTAAAAATACCCTTGAGGAACTAAGTATGTTGTCCAAGGTGACAGAGAAAATCTATGTCAAGAGCAAAGAATAGAACCTGCATCTTCGAAGAAAAATATCCTAAATAGCGGTCTGTATTCGCTGTGCAGCATACCTCACTGTCACTTGGCCACTGTGTGAATATTTAAGAGAAAATCCAGTTTTCCTTCCACTAAGTAAACAGGGTTTAGACAAACAGAAGATTCATAAAAGGACTACCATATCCAGCTAACCTGTAAGTTTGAAATGGGAAAACAGGAATTGTTACTGAACTCTTACAGCAAATACTCACTCATGATCCACACAGCAATGTGGGTGAGAATCTCTCCCTTTGCTTTTCAGCAGCTTTTGGACCACAACTCAGACACCTACTGTCAGATGTGTATATATTGTGATATTGTAATATGCTGTGTATGTGTAATACAACACCGCAAGTTTCATGCTTTGGCTTCCCAAAAACCTGCTGGTACCAGTCCCTATAGTCCCTTCTCCCTTCCCTCTTCCCAGCCCCTCAAAAAGAGGAAATAAACTATTGATATTTTTAGCATCAATTCTCGGGAAAATGAGGTTTATAATCTCATTGTTTGTCCCTCATCAATTTTGAACCAGTTTGTCATATAAAAAATAAGATAGTAGTTTTAAATACCATTAAGATCCCATCACTTGTATGTAAATATTAATTTTTTATCTCATTAAGATCAAGGGAGAATTACTCAGCATGGATGAAAAAGCAGGTAGAAGTCAGCATTCCATCTCTGTCTGATGCAGATAACTTATCAATCAGAACATACCCACCTCTGCACAACACAGCATGTTTCCTCTTGAAATTAGATCATTGTGACAGAAGTTAGGTGTTTTTTTGGAACCAAAGATGAACTCTTACAGAAGTAGGCTTCAGAGAACAACTTCCATGGGCAAGGCAAACAGCGAGGATGGCCAGGACTAGCCCGAATAATCTATTTACCTTATTTCACTGAACTGATATTGGCATACTGAAGAATGATGGAAACTACAGGATTTTTCTATGAGTTTTTACCACATGTTCCACTATAACTTCACTGGCTCCTTTCTTGAGGAAATCAGACTTATAAGAGTCATACTAGAAAAGAACAAAATCTACAGCCTTACTAATGACTTTTATTTCATTACTTACGATTTAATCACAATTGTAATAAGCTCACAATAAATAGTTCTATGTGACACAAATGACATGAAAGCAAGGTGGCTCTCTTACTTTCCATATAAGACTCCCACTACAATCTGCAGTCAGTAATGGACAGCATATTCATGTAAATACATGAGCTTTCACTGATTTCAGTGAGCTTCAAGGGCAGCTCCCACTAATCCGTTTTGAGAAAAGTTCCCATTTATATCTTTCAAAAGAGAACTGAGCTTCAAATTGCTCACAGCAAATATTAATAGAAATGCTTTCCTGAAGTTTTTTTCCTCAAAATATCCCACACGTATGTACATAAAGACACTTAACCATCAAACAACAATAAAATCAAAAAGTTAGAAAATTCCCCTGAGACAAATCCCAGAGTCATCTTTCTTATTGTTTTCATCATGTAGAACCAGTTTTCTTAACCCACTGCATGTTATTCGACCCTCCATATTGTCTGTGGTATATGCACTTTAATGGCAAAAGAAATGCAACATTGAACATACGTTATCCTGTCAGTACTGACTACTGGACTCAAGAACCTGGATTGTGCAAGATCATGCTACCACATAAGCGCTATACATTTTACATGTATATATTATATGTATGTGTATATATTATATGAATATATATTTATATGTAACCAAGAAATATTTGTGATCCTGGCAGCTAAGGAAAAGCCCCCAGGACTAGGTGACCTTTAAAGGTCCCTTCCAACCCAAACTATGCTATGATTCTATGAATCTTGACTCCAAAATCATTCTTACTCCTCATTTTTTATTCAGTGCATGCCTCCAAGAGATGTAGAGACAATCCCATAAACTGCCTTTGTTGTTAATTATAAATCAGAGGTTTTAGATCTACATGAAGCAAGGGCATTATCTCACTGTGTGTCCTACTTTACCCTTTACTCTAAAGGATTTGTTGTGGCCAAACTGAATAAAGTTAGGCAATCAGAGTTGGTTAAATGTACAAGCAGTTTTACATAGAGTAACTTCTACATCATGCTATTAATGTAAAACATGATGGATATTTCCTTGGTTTAAGTTCATATTAGTGAAGATGTTTATGAATAACATGGCAAGAGTATTCTGAATAAACCAGAGACAAAAATCTCTCAGCACTCCTATACACAGAGAAAGTTTTAGGAATCAGAAGCAAAAATTCACCTGCAGTTGCAATTACAATGAGCCAAACTCTGAGAAGCATGCACGTTCTCCTATGACAGCCATACTTATGTAGGATAGAAAGTCTGGGGCTAGAGAAATTAATTATCTAAATGAATGTGAAAGTACATCAGTGAATAAATTGCCATCTGATCATAAGAGATACTTAGGTTTTGTCCTGTACTCCTGGAATTCACACATTGCTGAGGCTGTCTTAATTTCTCAAATGCTATTTTCTCAATACCTATTTTCTCTTCTACACACTGTATTGCAGAGCCCTCTGGCTGAGAAGTATAGAATTGGACAGGCCTCCCCTCAGAACATGCCAAGATCATCCCTTAATTAGCTGGTGGATGCAATCTGATTTAAGACACACAAAGTACCGGCTCTTTTTCAGGAACTGAATGCCTTTTTCCTTGACATACTAAATAAAGATAGCAATCCCTAGTTTGACTGGCACCGATCAGTTTTACAGCTAAGGCACATGCCTGCGTGTAGACACATCCTCTTAGTCAAAATCTCCTTGTAACTGTGATGGCTGTTTTACAAAGACTCAGAACACACTTGGGAAAGCACATGGTCCAACCAGCCAAAGGCACAGTCATGGTTACAGTAACTTGAACCTTGAAAGATACCCAAAGAGATTTGGGAAAAAAAGAAAAACACTTTTCTTCTCCTATTAGTCTTGCCCAGTACATTCAGGCACACATATTCTGGATATTTTCTTTCTCTTGTGTAATGATACCTACCAATAAACTTAATCTGTTGTAAATGTGACAGATTGAAAGTTCAGATCCAGCTGAGTTTTCTCATGCAGTTCTTTCTCTTTCGATATGGTTAAAGAAATAAATAAATACCACGAGGTTTAACTTAGTCACACAATTATTTGTTTGGTCCACTTTTGAACCGGTTTGAGTTCAGGGCTGGTCCTGATTCTCCACAACATGCAGTTGTTCATTCTACAGCAAGTCACACGGATAGACAGGGGTGCCAGCACGTTGCTGGGGTAAAACATGAGATCAGGCTGCCCTCTGCGGGCTCTGATCTAGCACTGCACGAACTGTTTCACAACAGCTCCGGGAAGCTGGTTAATGCTAGTACACGATTTCTACATTTGCACACTCAATTTCGACGTATGTTGTACATGTAATGCCAAATATAACAATCGGCTTTCTGCTGCCTGGTTGTTACTGCTGGAGAGCAAGGAGGAAATACAGACTGCATGTGTCTGATGCAGCAGTCAAGCACACCAGGTATAAATAACAGCTCAATATACATCATCTGGGAATTCCCAGGGTACCCAGAGACTGGGGTTAACAGTTTCTGAACATAAAACCAGAGAAACTAAAGGGATGAAAATACTTCACTTGGCACATGAGCTGCCAGGCAGGAATCAAGGACAGTGCATTACAGTACCACTCCAAGATCTAATCAGGAACAGGTTCCTTTATTACAGATACGGCTCTGCTTACTTCAGCATTTCACAACATGAGGCCTGAATGTCAAACTAGTCCAAAGCAGCCTGAGGCAAAAGAACAAGGATGAGCAACAGAAGCATTTCGGGATGACCCTGGGTCTACTACAGACTTCATTTTCTTTGCTTGTCGTCAGCAGTGCCTCCAGCTCAGTTCCTTAAAGGCTTCATCCAAGTGCAGACACTCATTCCTACAGGGCTGATGACTCAGAAAGAACTACAAAGGATCAAGTTGTACATAGTTTTTCTGGAAATGTGCTTTGGCTCAGAGTACAGCTCCTGAGCATGAAATTCCAACTGCAAGTGTTCTAATGGCTCCCTCTACCCTCACCTCCAGGTGAAATAATGCAATGGTGATGTATATGGTCACTCACCTCCTTGGAAACCATAAAGGAATTCAGTTAGTTGTCAAGAAAGGCCAGTCTTTGAATACAAGATCCCAAATTCACTGGAGTTTTGTTGTTGCAAAGATGCAAGTATCATGTGGGAAGTGATAGCCATAGGGATAAGTGAATGTCTTTATAAACTCAAACCAGTCCTGTTGCTTCAGATAACATCATTTGAGAACCAAGTGGGACAAGTGAACTGCTAAGATGATGGGCTGTTATGAGCAACCAAAGCTTTTACAGGCTAAGTAATGCACAGCAGTTAAGCCCTGAGGTAATATTACTAGTTGGCATATAATTCATTCTACGCAGGATACATAGAGTTATTTTTTTCCCCCAAAAATAGGTATGAGGGATTCCCTCTAAATCCTGTTGCTTTGTGTCCCAGAGGTGAAACCAGGTCATCTGTGGCCTGTGCTGATGAGAGCAAGTTCCTACTAAGATGCCATGAACGGAACCCAAAGGAGTTACAGGCTGCATTCCTGGTATAGCAAAATACTGAGGAACATAACTGGACTTCTGTCATGTAACTCTACAGACAGTGAACACTGGAGAGTGTTGTGACACTGGTATTTAGACCTTTCTAGATAATTGTGCTATCAATAATTTAAAATGAATTGTGAAGCCACTACCAGTATCTCACATCATAAATATTTTAGTCACTTGCTTCAAAATGAAGACATTTTACAATGCCAAAATTTAATACCAGACTCCCTGTAAAATCTCAGTTGTGCCTCAGGACAAAGGTAACCAAATTGAAACTCTGACTAAAACCTACTTTTAATTGTGGACTAATGCAAAAGAGAGATCTGCTGAAAATTTCTATACTTGCATAGCAGTAGTGTGCCTGAACTATTTTGCACAGCTCATATTGCTTATCAAGATCAGCTTTTGCTTATGATTAAACAGATTATCTGATGACATTTTAGGGATGAACAGATTATAGCCCTAAATCCAAAGATGTAAGTAACAATGGAATCTTATTATGCATTAGAAAAAAAAAGCGCAGTCAGAGCTGATGCAAAAATCACTCAGAACTCTCTTAGTAGAGTCAAGGCTAAGCACCTCAATTGTCCTCCAAACTACATGCAGATTCTGGTTGCTAGACCCTCCTCTCTGCAAGTACACAGCCAAATGACTGAGGAAACCAATTTATAGCAGGTGGACTACTCATTTATTTCCAGTATTTTGAGGCAAAATCCAGTTTTATGTCTATTTATACCCCAGTCAGACTTTTACAGTCATTACAGTGGCAATACAGCACACCAGAAGTTTATCCTTCATCTCTGCTTCAGCTTCCACCACCACAACAACAAGTAAACTTGTGGTCCTGCTAACCTGAAGACTTCAGTGAAACTAGCTAAGCTCTAACTGATCATATTTGAGAGTATTCTCTCTGGTTTCAATAATTTATTATATGCTGACACTTGCAGATACTGTGTGGCAGAACATTCATATATTTACTTAGAGAGGAAAGCCTGCATTATAAGGCTTCTAGATGAATAGAAATATTTGAGGAAAACATGATGTGTTTGGAAAACAAATGTCTCGTTTCACTGACAACATGTACATCTGACCTACTTGTGTGGTCTCCCTCACAACCCATTATGTAAGCTAAAGCAGGGTAGTACAGAGAGAATAACTGAAGGATGAACGTAAGAAATAGCCTACTGGGCTTGTGTATTTATCCATCCAACCCAGTATTGTTCCACCACAGCAATGAGTGATGGCATAAAGACACTTGCAGATGTGACAGGTAAGCTATTAGACAATATATTAATGACTAGGAAGTCTATAACCCCTCAGAAGACGAATGAATGATGAATGTCTCTACAGAAGGAGTAGATGTGCAGATGTGGAGCAGGATGCACAGACCAGGAAATGCCTGAAAATGGGATTTAAAGAAATACGGCATGATAAACCGATTACATGGTGCTACCAGCGAATCAGCAAGGAGGGAGGTATTGCACACAGCTGAGAGCACAGACAACCACAAAATTCATGATGGAAAATGATAGCAAACAGAAGCACATACGATACTACATATAAGACACTGATTAAACCTGGGAGAAGTATAGTTTAGACTTCAAACTATGCTGTTTGATATCCAATGCACAATATAATGCTTTCTGTAGCAAAGTCCAGAACCAGAAAGTGAAGAAGATGGTTTTAAACACCTCTTTAGCCCTTCTGAAAAGCAGAGACCATGCTGAGCTACTAACATTTCATTATTTCATCCAAGTAGTCACTGAAAACATACATGTCCATCTGGTTATTATAAACAAACACAATAAATTCCTGCACAGATTATAAACAGATATCAGCTCTACTAGCATGCTTTCACTTTGGGGTACAAAAACGTACCTTCCAAATCCTCAACCTCTCTGAAGCAAAAGTTCAGACTTCAGGAAGTTCTTCTGTAATGTAGACAAATACATCCATTAGAGACTGGCCAGGTGCCATCATTCTAAAGAGCAGAAAGATTTTCAGATAGAAAGGCTAGCATATGATCTCACTGTCTCACTTCACTTAAGTTGATTTAATCTAGGCAATTTCATTAATTTGTAAGAGGGAGAAAAGTTCCCAAAAGCTCTATCAATTAAAACAGCCTCGCTTTCAAGCTGTCTCTTCACTCACATTCAAGCTAAACTTTAAATCACTGCATATGCTACCCCAAAAAAAGAACTACCTTGCCAAAAAAACTCCTACAACCCCAAACCAGCACAACTCTGCTCTCAAGAGCATTAAAATAGGTAGTAATAATTGTCTTTATTTCAGTGGAATAAACATCAAGCATGAGCAGGTGGAGACCTACTGCTGCATATGCCATGACATTGGTAGCCTGTCCATAACTGAGTCATCTCCAGTTGAATCACCTCCAATGAGAACAAGAGGTATCCAAACACAATGTAACCTCAGCTGAGTTCTTTTGCACTGGCACAGGTGAAATAATTTCTCCATTAGTTTCCAATGCCAGTATTTATCTAATATTCCCAGCAGTGAGAAATGCTGCCATATACTTGAGAAATTTGAGACTGCTTTAATAGTGCATTAAACCCCCCCATATTTACAACACTCATAAGCACCACAGGCTGGATTTTGCAGTATGGTTATGAATTCCAGCTCAATATATTGGTGAGAATAAGCAGGGCTAATTTGCAGAGGCTTCATTTGTTTAATAAACTTAGGGATAATCATATTTGTGATATTATCTTTGTGATATTTTCTTTGTTTCCTTTACTGCAAGGCCAAAATCCTAATAAGAAGTCACTTTTACAATCAAAACCTGAATTCCAACCACAATGAAATGTTCTGTTTAAAAAAACAGAACATTTTATACATATACATCAGGTACTCTTAGAATAATAAGAGGCCCTCAAGCATTAGAAAAGCTTTACCTCACCATCTGTGAAGAGATGACTTATGATTTCATAAAATGTGAATTATGCTTAGGAATACTCTCACTGTTATAAAACTGTCTCCTTTTATGTCTTCATGATATCTTATTGTTTCATTATCTATTCTGCTGCTTGGAGGTGGGAAGGCCATTGGCCGTACCCAAAAGACATTTTTGCAAAAACAAATAGATTGCAAAGATCATTTAAAATTACCATTTTTAAGTTAGACAGCTTAATCAAGCACGTGTGGCTTTAAATCCATAATTTCTTCAGAAACAATGCAGGCTCCCAAATGGTATCTATGGTGAGGGAATGGGAAGGTCCCCGTTAGCGTGGTAAACACCCTCACAGTGGTGGAAAGAAAAGCTGTACCACTCCTCAGCCCACTTGCTGACAACATGTTTGCATTCAAACCTACAACTCATCGTTTGTTTTCTCTAAGAAAAGCAATACAAACCTTCAGTACAAACTATATACAGCAGGAGGAATGTAGCCCCTGAACTGTACTTAAAGTATTAAAATACTAATATAAATTAAAAATAAATCTAAGTATTTACATATAAAAATATACATAAACACTAATAATAACCTGGATGTATTGCAAAACTGTAGTAAATAGCACTTAAATTCACTCTTGAAGAAGGGTTTGCTTTCCTAGAGCACGCTTCAAAAGTCTAACAGAGCTTTTTATGGTTAAACCAAACAAGACAGGGCACCTTCCAAATGCAGCATCGTCCAGTTAATAATTACCTAAAAGCAGAGATGGTACATATGTTTCATCATATGACTGCCCATGTAAACAAATTAACATTTCCTAAGAACATCTATAGAATATAACTTAAACCACACTAAGCAGGTTTATTTTAAAAGAAGCATAATTACCTTTAAAATGTATGTTATTTTGATAGGTCTGCATTTTGAGATGGCAATAGCTAGCTCTGCTCCTTAGCAACTTCAGCAAAGGGTGCCCACATACAACTAGTGTTTACTTCCATACAGACTTGACTGTCACTCTCCGTGCCTGCAAAGCATGGGGGGTAGTAACAATCAGTACAGGAAGGGATCATTCGTAAGACTTCATCTCAGGATCAACAGTGCAGGAATTCTCAGGATGACACTATTTAAAAACACAGCAGTTAAATAGTAGTTTCGTCCTGTCTTTTTGATTAGTCTCTCTCTGCTTGCTCCTTGCATATGAGGAAGTTGGGGTTTGTTCATCTCCAAAAATTAATGAGAAAGTTTTTCTCGCATTTGGCACTACAGGTCCTCTTCTCTTTTCCCAAACTGGTTGCCACCTTCCCAATATTCATTCTGGCTCCCCCACTGCCAAATCAATCCTGTTCTCCCATTTCCATTTGCCCAGTGTCCAAACATTATGCTATGAGCTGCAAGCGGTTCCCAAAACACCACACCAGCCACCAGCTACATAGACTCATAGGAATCAACTAGGTTGTATAAGACTTTTAAGATCATCAAGCCCAATTGTTCTCCAGCACTGCCAAGGGCCACCACTAAACCATGTCATTGAGGGCCTCATCTACATGTTTTTGAAACTTCCAGGGACGTGATTCCACCACTTCCCTGGGAAGCCCGTTCCCAATGCCTGACTACATGGTCCTAACCTCTGCTCATCCCACCTTACCCTCCTGCTTTTCCTGTGGCACAAGAAAATGGCAGAGATTATAGTTTTCTTCTGGAAGTATTTTTGGCTTGGAGATGAAATTAAAGCTCCTCTCTATCCTCCTTCAAAGCTCTGGGGAAAAAACAACAACAGCAGTTGAAATAGGTAGCAACTGCACCACTGCCACCAGGCCCTCTCATGCTGTGGCACACTGCAAAGCCCCAGCAAGGGACTGCAGTCAGCCAGGACCCATGCCACCAGCTCCATCGGCCTCTCATAGTCATAGAAGGGACCTTAAGCTCGTCCAGCTCCAACCCCCTGCCACGCGGCAGGGGACATCTTCCACTAGAGCAGGTTGCTTCCAAGCCCCTGGTGTCCAACCCTGGCCTTGGAACACTGCCTAGGGATGGGGCAGCCACAGCTTCTCTGGGCACCCTGTGCCAGCGCCTCAGCACCCTCACAGGGAAGAACTTCTTACCATATCTCATCTCAATCTCTCCTCTGGCAGGTTAAAGCCATTCCCCTTGTCCTGTCCCTACAGGCCCTTGTAGCAAGCCCTCTCCAGGTTTCTTGCAGCCCCTTTAGGCACTGGAGCTGGCTCTAAGGTCTCCCCGCAGCCTTCTCTTCCCCAGGCTGAACACCAGGACCTCCCCAGAGCCTCTCCAGGCTCTCAGCCAGCAACAGGATGTCACTGACTCTTTCAGCCCCTGTCTGTGGGAGCCGGGCATTGCTTCCCTGAAGACCTGGACAGTCAGTGTGGACGGTGACAGCCCCCAGCTGTCCCAGCAGACAGCGAGTCGGGCCTTTAGCCACCCGCACAGGGCTGCTCCTTGCTGTGCCATGCTGGCCGGCACGGGTGGAGGACACCCCCTCCGGAACAGCGGGCAGTGGAGACACCGAGAGGAGCCGGATGGGAGGCCGGAGACAGCGGTTCTAGGCGCCGCTTCCCCTCACCTCCCCGCCGGGAGCTGCCCAAAGAGGCGGGGACCTGGCTCGGGGCACCCAGAGCTCGCTGCCCGTACCCCGGCACAACCTGCCCGGTTCGAGCGACCGGCTGAGCCGGGCAGGAGCTCGGGCGCTGTCGGTTGCCCAGGCCCGCGGGCCCGGGCCAAGCCAGGCCCGGGCCGGAGCGGAGCGGAACGGGGCGGGCTCGGTTGGGCCGGGCCGGGCCGCCCGGCCGGGCTCTCCGCGCCGCGGCTGGCAGCGTACGGGGGGTGGCGGCCCCTGCAGGCCGCGCCGGGGCGGACACCCGGAGCATCGGCAGGCCGGCGCCGCAGCCGGCGGTGTCAGTGCCACAGTGTCCGCCGGGGAGCGAGAGGCAGAGCCGGCGGCCGCCCGCCCTCCCGATCCCCGCAGCCAGGCCCCCGTATGCAGCCCTCACCCTGGAGCGGCGGCGGCGGCGGATCGAGAGCTCTCGCGGTCCTCCCGGCAGCGGCTGCTGCAGTCGCGGGACAGGATGTTCTCCAAGTTCACCTCCATCCTGCAGCACGCCGTGGAGGCGGTAAGGCCGCCGGCGGGCCGGGCCACGCCACGGCCGGGGATGCAAGCGGGGCCTAGCTGCCGAGCGGGCGGAGCGGGGGGCTCGGCCCGCTCTCTCAGCGCGGCGCCCCTTCCCTGCCGCCTCCCCCGGGGCCCCGCTGCCGCGGCGGGCCCCACGAGCCCGCATATCGCCGCAGCCGTGGCCCCGCCGAGCCCGGCTCGCCCGTGCCGCGGGCAGGGAGGCGGACGCCGGGCTAGGCGGGCCGGGCCGCGGCCGGCGGCGCGGCCCCTGGACGGGAGCGGAGCTGCCCCAGCGCTGGCTACAGCCGGACCGGGCTGCCGAGGGCCGGAGGTGGAGGGAGCGGCCGCTGCCTGGGGCTCCGCGACGCCGGCACAGTCCCCTCGGGCAGCGGGGAGCCCCGGGGCTGTCAGCGCCGGTAACGTGCCTTCCCCGTAGGCCCGGTGTCTCCGCCCCGGCCGCTTTCAGCGGAACGAGAGCGGAGGTGAATTCAGGAAACTGCTCAGGATTCTCTTGTTGTTGTGGCCAGCAGACAATGGTCGCCGTGTCCGGTGCTTTTGTGTGATGTTGTCACTTCCAAACCGATGTTTCCAGCCCTATTTTCTGGTTTTTAACCGGGAGGGGAAGGGAAGGAGGCCGAGGGGACCTGGGGTTGTGTACGGCGGGTTCGGTTTCACGGTGTAGCCCATCCATCCGGTGCCCATCGCGGCGCTGGGGAGAGGGGAGCAGCGGGGCCTGTCTCTGAAGCTGCCATTTCTGTAGGCCACGTTCAGCTGCCTGCTTCTCAGGCTGGTTTTGTGTCTGCACGGGTTGGTTTTGTTTGCTTTTCCGTGAGGTGAGGTCGTGGTAGTCATGTCTGCGGCTTCCAGCACACCCGGGAGACTGAGGTGGAAGAGGTGCATCTTTGCTTAGGTGCTAAAAACTGGCAGTGAAATACTGCTGGAAGTGAAGGCGGAAAGTGTTGAAGGAATATGGTTCAAATGGTTGAAAAAGGGGCACCCTTTGTGCGTTAATGCACCCCTCGATGCTGCAGATACGTAAGCATCTATGACTATGTGTGTGCGTTGTAGTTCTGCAGCCTTAGCAGGACTACTCAAGTTTAAAAGTTAAGCCTGTAATAATTAATTGCAGGTTCCTAGTTTGCTCTTTTAGTGGTGGAGTGGCAATTGGAAAGAAATGGTTTTAAATAATGATGAAATGGCCTGAAAATTCTCTGTGAACCACAGAGGAATGCCTTCAATAGGGCAGTGCTTTTCAGTGGAGGAGAAACAGAAATTAGTGGTTGCCTGACCTAAAGAAATCTTGTTAGTCTTTGCGAGCTGTGGCCACAGTTTTGCATGAGTGGAGAGATTCAGGAGTGGAGAGAAGTTATTCTTTCAGGCCCTACTGATTCAAGGTATCTAATAAAAGTTATTCCTAAAGAACATTATGTTATTGATGATATACAAAAAATAAACCAAAAAGTGCTGCATTATTTGAGATCCACAAAAAACAGGAAACATGAATGAGTTGAATGGAAACGGGGAAGAATGGAGATGGTAAGGACTAGAATGATCTTTTTTTAATCAAAAAAAGCCCAAACACCTTCCCCTCAAGAAAAACAGACGCAGATGGATAACATCATTTTGCAAGTGACTGCTATCAAACACTGTGCTCTGTGTCCTTGCTGGACTCTGGTGTCCCTTTTAGAATCACCTTACCCTGATAAAACCACTGTGATGGAGCTCCTGATGATAAATATAGGGTTGTGACAAACACGGAGGCATGCATGGTAGGAATAAAATCATGGCATCACAAAAACAAGAGGATATTAAGAATGTGTCTTTACTACCTAGGAAGTTTGACCCACTAATTCAAAGCCAAAACTGATAAATAGAAACTTTTAAACAGTTTTGGGGCTGTATGTGACTTTAAAACATTGTTTTATCATCTAATGAAAAGTATTGTGGGCTACTTAGCTTTGCTACTCTGAAAATGACAAACTGGTGTAAATCCTAAGATTAGATAAGCCCAGCTTGATGCTACCTGCTGTTCTCAGAACCTAGAGAATTCAGAGCATCATTTTTACTTGCCTGTTACAGCTGCGGAGGCAAGTTTAGCTTGTGCAGCCTCATGTGGACTCTGTTTCAGCCCTGAATATCAGCATCAGAAACTGGTAACTAAGATTACAAATTCTCCTAGGGTTTGGGTGCCTACTTCTGGAGGAATTCATTTGCAGCTCAAGATTTTGAGCTGAGCTGGGCAGTTAAATACACTCGGAGTGCCTAGGCTTGAGCTCTCATTGGTAGGACTACTTTTAATCAGAATGCGGTTTGGGTAGCCTTTCTCCCCTGTCATTTTCTCCTGCACATCATTTATGTAATGCTTCCTGTCGTGCTCAGGGCCCACAGGCCTGCAGACTTCTGAGAGATGCATTTAGATAGGAGTTCCTATTACATAATCTTTGTTATCTTACCCTCAATATGCCATCTCGCTGAACTATGATGAGGAGCTCCAAAGTCGACAGTCTAATACACACAGGAGTATTTGCCTTTCACTTGTTGTGAGTGAGCCGCTCTCTGGCTGCCTTCATGACAGGACTGTGATGAAGCAAATGTAAGAGACCCAGTTGATTTTTATTAAGACTTTTTCTTACCTTGAAGAACTCAAAACTTTCAGTCTTTTCTGCCTAAAATGGCCAAGAGTTTGAAATCGTTATTCTCATTTTCACTACAACTGAATCCTAATTTTTGCCACCTCTTATCCTGTGTCAGTCCTGCAAGTACTTTAGATACTTTGCCCTGTCTCGCAGCATCAGCATGAGCAAGCACTCTGTCAGGTATTGTCCTGACAGAGCATCCTTAACGTGGTAGGGTGAGAATGTTGGAAGGGAGCTGCAGTCTTTGTTCAATTACCTTACTTCAGGGGTAGAATAGAATAGAAATAGCTGTTGCTGTGTGGGTTAATATTAATGAATCTGTGACAGTGTCATATATGGGCTTGTCCCAAGATGTTTTCTCTTTCCTATGCATTTCTGGTATACTTTTATCCCAGATGTATTCCAGAGTGTACATTGTAAGCAACATAAGCAAGTAGTGGTACACTACAAAAGCACCAAGTTAGACTTATATTCTCTTATCTTAGTGCTCTCACTCATGTTTCCCTAGACAAAATGCTCGTCTGTAAAGCGGTCACTCGAGTGTTCAAAGACTTTTGTCTGTGTCTGATTTGGACTTTCAGAAGATGTTTCGTCTTAACAGTCACCTCAGAAAGATGGTTTTGAGCTGTCCTACCTTGAGCAGGGAAAAGTATGATTTTTGGTTGTTTCAAATTTTGCAATTGCTGTCATTTTTGGAAACAACTCTCTACCAACCTATTATTCCACTGTGTCTCTTACACTGGCACTTTAACATGCTTTTTAGTAGCATATTTTCTGTTTTTATTTTGAGGTGAAACTGGAAAGAAACTGAATCACTTGCTACAGGTACAGCTCCAAAATCATGAACTGCGTAACTACTCAAACCAAAATTTCTTCTTCTTGAACCCACTTTATTTAATGTAATGACCCACACATTACTGATGGTTTTTAAAATATTTCTGATGACAAAATTTAATGCATGGCTTGCAAGCATGTGCAAGTCTTAATTTTTATATGCAAAGCAGTGACCATTATAAGCTCTGTGCATTCATTGAATAAAGTAAACCTTCAACCATTAGTCCTTTTTCAGATTTCCATCAGGGCAAACATTCACATAGTAAAGTAGTATAGATCGAAGAGACTGCTGTAGTTTTCCTCGTTTCAGTCAGGGGATTGTACATGCAGTTCCCCTTTCGTTTCCTTTGACCAGTTTCTGCTTTCATTTTCACTCTGGCATCTGACCAGACGATACCTGTTATTGTTTTATACAGCATTTCTTTACTTTGTGAACTTGGCCAAGAGATACTAAGGATATCACCAGCTTCCGTTGTTTCCTTCTTTTCGGTATTGAATATGCACTTCTGCAAAAGCATACATGAAACATATGACAATTGATTTTACATGCACAAAAGAATTGCTGTTAAGCACTGAATATTTATAGGTTTCTTTGCTCTGATGTTATTTTTTTCCCTGCCTAAACACAAATTCTGTACACTTTTAAAAACGACGTGGGAATTGTATTTTGGACAGATTTTATAACAAGCAGGGCTATAGTCCTGGTCAAGATCTGTAGTTCTTCCTGAGAACAGACTTTTTCTGGAAGGAGTGGGTTTGATCATTACTAACGTATTGTCACCAAGAATGATAGGCGCATGTGTTAAGTTTAACTTCTAAATGAGAACACTCACTTGTCTCACTCCCAGGAAGCTCAACTGCAGGAGTTGGGGGCCAGATGGAAAAGCTAATCAGTGGTCTGCTCAGATGGGGCTGGTTCTCAGTAGTGTTCAGTGAGGTTTGGCTATTTGATATACCAACACCTACATGCAGTCTTTAAGATGTTAAGTTTTTTCCCCTAAGGAGGAGAACTTCACTTCGAGATTAGGAATTGATTAGCTCAAAATTGCAAGACAATAGAAACGTAGAGTCACAGAATGTTTTGGGGTTTTGGAAGGGACCTTAAAGATCATCTAGTTCAACACCCCTGCCGTGAGAGGGGAACACCTTCCATAGACCAGGTAACACATTTAATTACATCAAAATTAATTAATAAAACTGAGAAAATAAGTGGCGCTTTTAAAGCAATTCTTTGTATAGACAAATAGCAGGAGTTAATAGCCCTCAGGCAGTGAATTCTGTTATGCCCTTCAGAATCTTTATACAGGCATGTGTTACTTTTTACAAAGGAGGATTCTTCAGATTTGGCAGGTGTAATGTATTCATCTCAGCTGGCTAACTAATTAATTCATCCTAAAATAGACTTTACAGGCTTCATCCATAGAATTACCTGCCCTAAGTAGCGGTTTAAAGCACGTCAACCAAGTGTTTACACTTACATTTTTCTAATGCTTTCCCAGTTGCTGGGCCTTTGTTTTGCTTTAAGCTACTATTCTTAAGTGCCTTTGGTCTTTACCCTTGATTTTGTGTATTGCATAACTATATTCAATAGGGTTGGGGGAGGCGTGGGTTTCTTTTAATTTGTTTCCGTAAAACACTTCTGGTCAGAATAACTACATGGCATTGCTGCAGTTAAGATTTCTTGTTACATATTACCTGGAATAGCCTGTGCCTGTAAAAAGCAGATTCTATACTTAGGGTCCATCTGCAGTGGGGAAGAGGAATTTGAGGGTGAAGGTTATTTTAGCTGAACAAGTAAAGCAGCATGATTTTTCTACATTGTTAGGCAGTTGCTGAGTCTGGGTAGCCCAATGCAGGCACAGCTCCGTCATCACCAGGTCCAATTGGTGGCAAGGTCCGGTCGTATATTCCCAATAGGCGTGCAGGTACACATGCTAATGGTATCTCTGGTATCCATCTTGCAGTCCTTGATCAGAGAAGACCCTGTGAAATCACTGAGTATTTTAATTAAAGAGGGCAGGACCTGTCCCAGAATTAGGTTTTCACATCTGAGAGGAGTCCCTGGAGCGCATTTGTTGGGAAGGCAGATTGTCTGTATCCACAGTTCTCTCCTGCAGTGGATAAATTATTGACAATGCTGAGAAGAGAAATCCTTTTCCTGGCACTGCTCAGAGCCACTAAATTCCATCTCGAGGCAGATGAGGCTAGACGAAGTGGAGAAAGAAAATCACATCAGTCAAGGATAAATCTTTAATGTTATCTATCATGTGTTACTTTGGAAATAGAGTTGCCTGAAAGCCCTGGGTATTCCTGAAAAGTGGTTTCTGTGCTTTCATCAGCCAGAGTGGAGGGTTTGGTATAGTTTTATTACAGAAATCTGCAAAAATGATTCATTACATTGCTTGAAATACTCATCTACAGCAGCAGTGTGACATACAAAGTAAGACACAAAATATCATATGCTCAGTCTTCATTTTGTTCAGTTATTCTTCTGAATTTCATAACCTAGTAACTTCACTGTAAAAGAAACTAGTTTTGGTGCAGTGTGTGGGTTCCTGGATACTTACTCTGTGGTAGCTGGGTGTGCTTAAATTGCTATTTTCAAGTGCCCCGCTGTGGAAGTAATTGAAGACACGTGTGTCCACAGACTGTCAGGGAATGATAAGCAGTGTTCATTTGATTTCCTTGTTGCCATTTGTGAGGGCACATTTTCCAACAGGATGCAGGTGTAGATTAGTTACCAAGCACCACTGCTTCTTTAAGTCTTGCATTTCAAAAGTCCTGTGTGCAAGGTCATTAACAACTAGCATTCTATTTTCTTATCGTGGCAGGGCATGCCATTCCTATACTGGGCTTTACGACTTTACCAGATAAAATTTTAAGTGTCATTAAATTTAAGGAAGAGGAAAAGACTGATGTGGAAAACTTCCAAAATACAACACTACCCAGTGAAGAGTATAAAGATGCCTGAGCCCCGTGCTTCTGTTTGTCCGAGAACTGAGGCAGCTCAGTGCTTTTTAGGCACTATGAGGAGACACTGGAGGAATTCAATAGTTATTAATCTTAAATGTGGTATCCATAGCTTCTGGGGGGGGAACTTTTCACTGTGAGGGTGGCTGAGCCCTGGCACAGGTTCTCAGAGAGCTTGTGGAATCTCAATTTGTTGAGATATTCAAAAGCTGTCTGGACATGGTCCTGAGCAACTGGTTTTAGGTGAGCCTGCTCTCAGCCGGGGGTTGACTAAGATGAGCTCCAAGAGCTCCCTTCAACCTCAGCCACTCTGTGTGACTCTGTGAAGGACTTGACTCCATAGCTTGTCAGGCCCGGTTCAACTCCTTGTCCTTCTAAAATGGACACACTAACTTACACATGGGATTCTTTCTGCTTGCCCACAGGTCTCAGTGTTGCCATCAATGTCCAGTGGTAAATCCTTTATTTTTAGTATTTCCTATAAAAAAATGACTTGAGGACTTGATGGTAAAAAAGAAAGGCCTCAAGCGGGTAGGGTTAAGCCTCAGTTTCAGGGAGACCATCACATGATCAGGTGAGTGGGGTGGGTTTTCCCTACAGGATTCCCGATTTTACCAGCTCTGAATGTCTTACATTGTGGTCACAAATTCCAATGTTTGCCGCAGCTTTGGAGAGCAGAGTGATAAAATGGTTTGTGGTCCTTACACATGCTGCCCGTGGTGTAGGCAGTTGTGAGTGCCTGTGGCGTAATGAGCCGCAGGGCACTTGGTTCTTGGGCTCAGTGAGGAAGGAGCAAGTACTGATGTTGACTGGGAGGGGTGTTTCTGTTCTTGCAGCATGTTATTCCTGGTGCCATCACACCAACCGGCCATTCTTGAATTCCTCCAGAAAAGAAGAAACTTCCTTTTCTGTCAGAAATTAAATAAGAAACATATTGTTAAAAAAAAAAAAAAAACCCACAAGCTCTGGGAATGGGCCTGGTAAATAGTTGTGGTAACAGGGGAAAAAAAAGCATGTCAAAACTGTATGAAGCAGCTAATTGGTATTTTTTAGGGAGCAGAGGGAGAGAGAACAGAGCAATACAGAAAAGGAAGATGGCATCAAAAGCAAATGTAAAAGACATTATTTTTTTTTCTTTACAGGACAAAACTCTGAGATCGTAA
Source organism: Strigops habroptila (assembly GCF_004027225.2). NCBI lineage: Eukaryota > Metazoa > Chordata > Aves > Psittaciformes > Psittacidae > Strigops > Strigops habroptila. The sequence goes on from NC_044281.2 coordinate 74,174,475, forward strand.
ACAATTCACACCTACATTTCCAGTGTTGTTTTGCTGCATGAGCAATTGCTTTTGTTGCTTCAAATAGCTTGTCCGGTCATAGAGACATCACAGAGATTATTACTGATGTTCACAAGCTAGGCAGTAGGGACATGGGCTTATGCCATGAATAATGTTGGTAATCCTTGTTAGGTAGAAGAGCACAGAGTAAAAAATTGCAGCACTAGTCTGCAGCAGTTCACTTCCCAGTATAAGATAAAATTCAAATTTAATCTCTGAGGATGTGTGTTTATTTCATTCCTAACTGGGTTTTTTTTGTTGTTTGTTCTTTTCTTCCCACAGCTGCACCTTCCCTTCCATTACAAGAGGATTTTGTTTACCCACTGAAAGCTATCACCCATTACTACATAGAGACATCAGGTAAAAGAAAACATCTGATTTTGTCTGTTTATTGCGAAAAGTTATAATTCCAATTTCTGTGTTGTTAAAAGTAAAGATTAAGTAATACTAAATGAGTCAGGTCTTTTAGAAAATGCCAACACACAAAACTAGCAATTAAAAATATGTGTACCTCCATTCATGCCTTTAAAAATGAGGCAATGAAAAAATGGTAGAGGGAAGTTTCTTTTCTGAGTACCATGTAGAGGATTGTACCTTTCCACGCCCGACCCAGTTCCTGTCTTCACATATTCTGTTTAGTCTAAACAGACAACTACAGAAATGTAGTCCCTGCTGTTAACCTTTCTATTGTTTTGGATCAGGGATTTTCTTTTTTTTTTCCAAGATTTTAGCAAAAGTAATTTTGTGGTCATAGATTTTAGAAGACATCAATTCTGAGTGCTCAGTATTAGGTCTTTTTTCTTCAGTGTCTTGTCTTCGTGAAAAGTATTTTGATAACATAGCTCTGAAAAGTGAATTTGTGAGCAGAATTAGAACACATTCTGTTAAATCTTATCCAAGTTTTATTCTGCTCTTCTAAAAAAAACCAATGGGTATTCAGATGAATTATGGCTGTAGATGCTTTACCTTAAACTTTTTCCTGATCTCCTACAACAGTATGCAACATTTCAATGTTAAATGTTTGGCCCTAGTTATTACACTGTGAAGTTTTTAAAGTGAATGTTGCCATGCTTTCCTCAAGCTTATTAGTTCTGTATTTCTGCTAGAGTAGTTATTGAATCTGCATTTGTGGGACTGTTTGTGGGTCTGGTGATCTTGTTTATGTCAGTATTTACTCTTAGAAGCTGAAACTTGACCCTTGGTTCTAAATATCCATCTTTCGGAACGCTATGTGATGTCCCCTAAGGTAGAAATGACAGGATGGTAGGGGAAAGCTGATACCTGTGGTTACGTGGCACAGAATAAAAGCTGACCTCTCTCCCACATTTTCAGAAGTCTTGTGAAAAACAAGTTGCCATTCAGTGAATTTATTTCTGTTCTTTGCGATGGGAGCAGAATTATGCCTAGGACATTCAAGCAAAACACACTAGGCTAACTGGAGGTTGTGGCAGAGATCACAATTACACTGACATGGTAGTTTTCCTTTGTGATCATGTTGCCATTTGCATGCAAGGGGCAGTTATTTTTAGCTTATTGCATAAGAAGTAGTAACCATTTCCCTAGTGGGTAGTTGTTCAAGGAGAACTGAGCTGAGAAAAATACATGGGAAAATCTCCATGGGTGGACGTGCTCTACAATATGTTAATGCCAGCTCCCACTGCCAAGAGCATGAATCCACAGCAGTTTCATGACTCTAGTATGGTGATATCAGAATCTTACCCATTCCTTCATAAAGGTTGACAGAATGCTGCTTTAATGCAGAAAGTATAAAAGACAAATCTAAAACTGAAGGATAAAATAGCTTAGAGTTTGGGTTTTCTTTGTTGTTATCATCAGAAAAACTTTATTTAGTTATATAGTTTGTAAAGGAAATGGTCAGCTGCAAATTATCTGACGTTAGAGGCTGTTTATAGATTTCAGAATACTATGTGAAGAGTCAAAGAGGAAGTTATCAAGACAGGGTGGATATTAACTAGAAGACTGAGAGTTGAACCTTTCTCGCCCTAAGTTTGGGTTCTGGCTTCTGTGTTTTCCGTTTTCGCTGTGTAATTAATGCATGTTTTGAAATTTGGCATTTCACCTTTTCCCCATTGCAAGGTCAGATATCTAATGAATATTCCAGTTTACATTTCCAGATATGGTTCTGAAAATTCAATTTAAGACGTCAAAAAACTTACGTACTCTATAGAAGATTCTTCAATGAGTGGTCACGTTTTTAAGTCTTACATTTGGAACTGAACTTAAGAAAAATGAGGACAATATTTTAATCATTCTTAATTGCACATCTCTTCTATTTAGATGACAAAGCTCCTGTGACTGATACCAACATTCCTTCTCACCTGGAACAGATGTTGGATATTCTAGTTCAAGAAGAAAATGAGAGGGAATCAGGTGAAACAGGACCATGTATGGAATATTTGCTACATCACAAGATTTTGGAGACACTCTACACATTAGGAAAAGCTGATGTATGTAATTTCCTCAGCAGAGCACATGTCTTTTGTGTGAGCTCCTAATTGTAATAGAGACTGAAGTTCTACAGTAGGTGGTAGTGTGGGACACTGAACTATAGCAAAACAGTTATTTGCTTGTGTTACCAACGTATTATGAATAACTGTCTTTTACAAGTATGATCAAAGTGAGCCAACCAGTGAAATGCTGGACTAAGGCAGAACTCTAAGAATTTGTTACTCACCACTGATAATATTGACTGTGAAGCTAGAAGTTAGGACAAGCATATTTGTTCAGTCTAGTATTTTTCTGGCTCTACAACAGAGTATTTTCCCTCTCTGTCCTTTGTGAAGTGTTGGGAGATTCTTGGGTGAAAAGTGCTGTGTTAAATACAGACTTTGTTTAATTTTTTGGAATGTGATGAGTTATTGCTCAGAAAGAATTCCATGTCAGAAAGCATTAATTTAAGCTGATCCCCAGACAGCTTTCACATCCAATTCTTTGGTATGAATGCAGCCTTTGGCAGTGTTGTTTGGTTCTTTTCCTGTCTGCTTTGTGGCACATGTGAAATTAATGTCATGGGTTTGGTGCATCTTGTTGCTGTCTTTCTTTGGCAGACTGATGAGCTGAAATGTATGGAGTTGGATGGATCATGGGATGAATTAACTTGGAAGCCCTTGTGCTAGGACTTTTTGTATCATGAGGCAGATGCAGTTAGGAAAGCATGGTGTATCCTGATCCAAGGATAACTGGAGCCCTCCATGGTTTCATTCTCAGTCAGTCTTTTACACATTGTCATGGGTTCTTAATCTGCTTGATTTTACATATATAAATGTGTAGGGTACTAGCTGTCTGAGCCTGGGATGTTCCTTGCTCTGCAAGGACCAGAGCTTTGCAAAACCTGTTACTACGCCAGCTGTCCTACAATCAGGCTAAGATGTATTGAAAATACTTACTCAGAAATACAGCTCGTTCACTAATCTATAAATTTTGTCAAGAAACCAAGATGAAATGGTGACATATGTGAAGTGGGTAATTAGTAGTATGTTTCTAAGAGTTGAGAGAAGTCATTTTGCACTCACGCAAATACGTCTGTACAAGCAGTTCTTCTACAGCCTGTCTTTATGCTTTGCCACTTGTGAGTTGGTACCTGTGAAGTAAACACACAGTTCAGTGATTGCAAGATGTTGTAAAGATCTGTTGCAAAAAGAGTAATACCCTTTCACAGCAATCACTTAGACTTACTACGTGATGCACCCTGACAGTACACATTTTGCCATTCTTTTCGATGGATTGCTTGATAACTCAGTGAAAATTTGGGATTAATAATCTAGGGATAACTACCTTGGAAGGAGAACCAGGTTAGGCAGTTGTCATTCCTGGCTGTTGCCACCCATGCTCCGTTCACACTCAATCAGATAAGAGAAATTATGTGGGTTAAAATTAACCTATGGAATAACAGCATTTATTGACATGGTAGAACACAGAGTCAGGGGGGATTTAGCTAGAAACAAAGGACCACGAGCCATCAGATCTCATGGAGATGTGAAAGTACCCTCATGTGACATGGTGCATGAGTGACAGTAGAACAAGGGTCTGGGTGTTCCACAGATACTTGTGATTTATATTCTGCTGAATATCAGGGAAAACAACAGCTTTCTCTTGTCCTGGAACATCTGTTTGTAAACACTTTATCTGTCTAAGGTTAATTGCTCATGAATTCAAAAACCATTTTGTAGGCATTAAGGTGTTTATCATCATTTATTTGTATGTACTGATTCACTGAATTGCTGGGGTTTGCGGCATAGTACCATAAAATTAGACAGCTGACATGTAGCCAATTAATTCACAGTTAATTTCCCCTTATCATTGTACTGGTAGGGAATATTTCCTGGAAGGATTGGTAGAAGTCTGCAGTGCAGCAATTAACTGAAAGTATGAATAAGTTGAAAAAGAAAACAGTAATGAAATGCAACAATTTTTGTTGTTTTCTGTTAATGTCGATAAGAGTAATGTGTTAACAGATGATGGTATTTTTAAAATGCTTTGGGTTGAATTATTGCTGTTTCATTAGCCGTTTTGAGTGACAAATTTGCATCTTGTTTCTCTCCACAGTTGTTATATTTTTGTTATTGTTCATCTGGTTTCTTTCAGTGCCCTCCAGGAATGAAACAGCAAGTTTTGGCTTTTTATACAAAACTTCTTGGAAGAATACGGCAGCCTCTCCTTCCCCACATAAACGTGCACAGGCCAGTGCAGGTACTGTTCAAATTTGAAGTAAGCTGTGTTGTAGCGTGACAAGTTTCTCTTATTTTGCTGTAGCTAATGAGCTCTTTAATTCTTCCACTGTCAAGTGAGTTAAAGAAACTGCTCAAGTGCAGTATCAGGTTAATGTATTGACGATTAGAGCCTTGAACTGCAACTGCAATGCAAGTCAAAAGTAATAAAGAAGTCTTGTTCCCAGCAATCTAAACCTAGAGCAAATGTTCAAGTCAATAATCCTATGCCACTGTAGTATGTATATAGAAAAAGAACTCAGTCCATCATTCCTAAAAAAAGCTATAATTTACTCTCTGTCTTAACTGTTCCATTTTCTTTATGTGACAGAAATTAATCAGGCTGTGTGGTGAAGTTCTGGCAACACCAACAGAAAATGAAGAAATTCAATTTCTCTGTATAGTATGTGCAAAGCTGAAACAGGATCCGTACCTGGTCAACTTCTTCCTTGAGGTGAGTAAACCAAATCAAAATTTTCTAGGTGCATTCACTGTGTCACAGACAAAACCTAATGGAGAAGTGGAAGTATCACGTCGTGCTTCTTAGCTTTGTTTTCATTCACTCTCTGATTTTTTTGCTGTGATATTAGAAGTTGGTTTGTTTGGATTTTTTACTTACTGACTGTTTTTACTAGAATTTTATTCAGGGTTCACAAATGTACCTGCCTGAGGTCCTTACCCTTTGTAGTGAAAGTATCTTTAGAGTAGGGAATGGATGATAATGTAGAGCACTGTGTGAGGGAGACAGTGGATTTCTGATGTTGTTTTGTCTTCAGCCCAATAAAGACTAAGGGACAGATTGCACAGGGCAGTGACACCTTGCAAGTTGCTAAGTGTTCTGCAGGATTGGGCCCTTATTTGGTAGTGGCACATATGGTCTAGCTGCAGTGCCAGCTCACAATCTACAATATGACATTATTTTCTATCTGTAAGAAAGCCAAATATCTTTACTCCCTCTTCAAACTTAACATGTGGCATGGATGAAATCAGAGTGGGAGGAGAAAAAATTTCTAGGCTGGCTTTCTGTTCCTATTTAGAAGGAGCATATAAAAGTTTAATTTTTAAAAGTCTGTTTAGAAGTGCCTTCTGCTCCCACTTTGATGTTTGCTGTAGTGACACGGTGTCTATTAAGCATGTGATATGTAGATGAAAAGATGCAGATGTAGTGTCCTCTGGAAATATTTTATAAGCTTTCTGCAAACAAGATCTGTAACAGCAGAGGCTGCTAAACTGCAAAGATACATTATTTTCCATTGAGTATATGAATATCACTTATAAGTCAGTACTAAAAAAATCCATCTTGAGTTTATTTTTACCTTAATTAAATACAACCCTGATTGCCATTGTATCCACTGTAGTTGTACAAGCTGTAGAAATGGTGTGAGGATTGACAAGTTAGTGTTTAAACATTAGAAGCACTCAGAAGCAAACTGCTAGACGTATTACATGCAGAATAAGGTAGTAAGTCCAAACCGGGATTGCTTTTAATGTCATTTGTGCCTTTGAAATCAAACCTAAGAATCCCAATCATAAGAACCACAAGTGTTTTGTCAGGCATTGGCATTCTTCCCAAAGTAGCAAGATCACAGTATTCAAAATCAGAAATGAAAACCCAGGTGATTCCAAATTTCAGAGATGTCTAGTTTCACAAAATGCTGGTGATGGAGTTCAGGCAAGCTTAAGAGTATTTCCTGGAGCTCCTGTTTCTAAATGTCAGAGCCTAAGGAATATGCCTTCACAACTTCAGGCAGTTGTTTCCAGATAAGGTATTTGGGGTGCAGAATTGTCCAGAATAGAATATTCTGTTCACATCTATGCCTCTTAGAGGTGCTGTTGTTGTGACTTGATAGCTGGTTTTGACTTTCAAATGCATGAAAGGGTGAATATATAAGAATTCTGTGAGGCATTTCTCTCTCAAATCACAAAAAATTAGAAACAGATGCAGATACGTCTCTGCAAAGCAGTCTGTCTGTATCTGTTAGTTTTGCTTCCTTCTTTGACTTTTCCTAATCAGTTTCTGCAGTACTTTATGAACATAAAAAACTGAATATGTATAAACCCAGGATTTCCTTTGTATGATTCCATATCAAATAGTTAGCTGACAGAATGCTGTTTGTATTTAGTAAAATCTTTCACCTATATTGCTTAAAGCTGTATGGCATAACTGTATCTCTTGGGCAAGTTACTTCTGTTGTGGAAATAAGAACTGGTTTTAAACCTTTAAAATCCATGTACTAATTCTGGTTTGGCTTTAATTATTTTCTTTAAACTGAGTTTTCCGTGTTCTTGCATAGAAAGAAAGAACCTACACAGGGATGTTTATCACCTCTATCTCAGTCATTATTTTATGCTAAACTTGTTACCTCATGTTTTTCCTTATTCATTTATTCCTTAGTTGCCCCATCTCATCATATCTTACATGACATACTCCTTGCAAGTGAGTGTTTCTTGCAAAGGGATACTTGAGTATCTGTGTTTCAATTTCTGCTCTTGAGACCTTAAACAAGTTCTAATACAGTGTCTGTTAAAAAGTTGTATCTTCATTTTGTAAAATGAACAGTAGCTTCACTATTCACTTCTACTTTCATCGCTACAAATTACCAGCTTTGTATTCCTCACCATGAATTAAGTAGAGATTCTCATTAGCTGTGATAGCACTTGATTTTTCCACAGAATTCTTTTTAAATCTATTTGAACGTAGCCATGGCATCATCCACCACAGCTGTTGAGATTCTGATAGTTACATATCATAAAAATATCAAAATGTGTTTTTATATTGTCTGCTTTGTGTTGATGCTGAATTCACTTAGAGGAGTACTTTGTCTAGAAAGCATTGAATATATGTTTATGTAACCTTTTCTATTAGGTCATTCAGGATCCTGTTTTGCACCTTTACAAGAGGCAGGTGAGCAGCAAGGCTGCAGAATTGCATGATTAGACAATAGGAAGCTTAAATACATGTAAAAACTTTACCTATGTTTTGTCTACCAATGTACAGACTGCTTTGTGTTACCTGCCAATGTCAGAGTAATGAGCTATGGACAAATTTCTAGGGATATGTATACATTTATATGTGTTAGGTCTTCTCATTGATGCCTTAGCTAAACTAAGGCCTTTCAAATGACAGAAGAGTTTAGACATGAGATAATAGGCCAGTGTAAAATAAGTATTTTATATATGCAGTTCCAGCCTTTAGTTCTGCTTTATGTGCAAGGCTCATCGTTGTGATTCAGATATTCCTGCGTATTGCTAAAATATATGGGAGCATACTGGAAGACTTTAGAAGATTTAGGGATAGACAGACTTGGTTCACAGGCACATTTGGGTTGCTTTGCAGCCCTATGCATTTCACACTGTAAAAAAAAAAAAGCATATGTTGAAGGAGTAATTTTTCTCCTGTACTCAAAAATCATACTTATTTTATAGCATGCAGTGTGCCGCTTTTACCACCGTGTTGCCTCTCCAGGGAGTTGGTTATATGAGCGTATCACAACGTTCAGTACAAATTCTCCACAGTGAATGCACGTCAATCAAGCAAGCATTCAGAGCAGCTTTTGAGTTTGCTGCCTGAGACTGGCATGTAGTTAGTCCCTGCTGGTTTATAGGTACTAAACACCATTAACCCCAAATTGTTACTTTTTTAAATTATTAATGCTTGAGATATATTTGCAATGATTTTGGTGTTATCATAGAGAAGGGGAGCTATTTGGATTTATAGTCTTACTACTGTACTCGCTTGAAAAAATGTCTTGTGCTGAAGTCTAATTTATGGTTCTAATAAAGTATTACTCACCTGTGCTTATGCCAGAAGAACACTGAATTCTTGCCTTGCAGTGAGTTTCTTCTTGGTATCACAGAGCACAAATTTAAATGTCTTTTTATGGGCTGGAGACAGATTTATTGGAAGATGCGTTACTTTCTTCCAGGCTAAGTAGAGATGCTTTGTAGCTTCCAGGAGGGGTCTCTGATCTGTTGTAGTATCCAGTGCTAACTTCCGCTATCTTCCCTCTATTCAATCTACTCAACTTTTCCTTCATAAGAAACACAACTTGGGAGTACTCTGCAGTGATAAAAGACCTTTATTTCCCTTTCATGTTGAAGGTAAAATCTCAAGAAGTTTAGAATGAGTTTAATTTGTATGACTCCAACTGGAAATAGTGTTTCAGACATTAGATGGATTAGGCCTTGACCTACAAAGGGATGTTTTATAGTATGTGCTGAAGTCTGAAGGTGCGCTCATAAGGTAAATGAAAAACTTCTATCAAATCAAGTGAATACGTGGCTTCAGTGGTGCAGAGAAAAAGGTGCCGTCTCTTTGTAAATGGCATATTAAGCCCTGAAGCAGAGTGGTAACAGGCCTTAGGAGAAATCTAAGCAGATTAAAAAATGGTTTAGGTTTAAAAACTCTCATGCTCCCACAACCCGCTACATTCTGCATGGGGACTGTATCCAGCCTTGTAGAGAACTGTTTCAAATGCTGATGTTAAAAAATTGCTTTTAGTAAGTTTCTGCTTCAGGAGGAACAGTAATTTCAACCGAGTAATTCCAAACAAATGCTTTGCAGAATAAGTTAAAAGCAATGGCTTCCAAAGGATCAGCAGGTGTCATCACAGAGGACATGATAAAAGAACAAGACTCTTTGACAACAGACATGGGGCAGCCCATTCAGCCTGAAGAAATGCCCAGTGCTGCTGGTGTGGAGCAAATGGAGAAGGAAGATGATCTCCCACAACAGCCAGATGATCTCTCTTTCAGTCTGGATGAACTAAATGTTGCATCATCACCCGAGTCCTCCACTGTTGGTCCAAATCAAGACTATAATTTAGTAAATTCGCTACTAAACCTCACTAAAAGTCCTGTGAGTTCTTTTTTTGTTTTTTGGTTTTTGTTCTATTCAGTATGGTAAAATGAAGTAGTTAGGATGCTGGGTGAAGTGGATAGAGGGAGTGAATATACATGTATGTACACACTGTATTTTAAATACAAAAAGTAAAAGGAGGTTTATTTTGCAGGCAGTTGTAAATCGGCAATTTTCTTTGCCAATTCAGATTAAGTAAAAATACTATTTTTAGAAAATAATACCGAAGTTTGTTTGGTGGTAATCTGTGTTTTGAGCAATTTGTATAGGATGCTGCATGTTTCACAGACAAGCTACATAGGAGAATCATTAGGTTAAATATACCACAAAAGAGTAATTAAAAAACTACTTTGAACTGTACTGACTTAACCCAACCCACTTCTTTTGTAAAGGCACTGGGCTATTTCTAGAGTTTGCTTTCTTTAAAAACAACTGCTGTATGCCTTACCCAGCTCCATCCTCAAATTCATACTCGGATTCCTTCAGAAAACTTAGAGGTGGGTTGGGTAAGCCTGTAATTGCCACAGCAGCATTGAGAGCAGGAAACCGAATCTACTGCTGTACCTCATCATTATTGTTAATGGAGAGTTTACATTGTGTAATATCTTGGTCTTAAGCTGACTTACAGCACTAGTTGTGTCAACCTGAAGGTTGCAGTTGCATTCTTGACATGGATTCAGGTGAGATTCTTTATTTTGTGCCATCCACGTTCACTAGAATTAAGTTTCAATGACTGAAAAGGCAACAAAAATAAATGCATTCACTCAGTGGTTGGGGAACGGAGAGGGTTTATTTGGGGGATGTTTGCTTCTTCATTTCAAGTGAGCTTCATTCACCCTCTGATTAATTCTTCCATGCCCTTCTGCCAGGACGGCCGGATAGCAGTAAAGGCCTGTGAGGGCCTCATGCTTTTGGTGAGTTTGCCAGAACCAGCAGCTGCCAAGTGCCTGACTCAAAGCACTTGTTTGTGTGAACTGTTGACAGACAGGCTGGCCACCCTCTACAAAGCCCTGCCTCAGTCACTGGATCCCTTAGACATTGAGACAGTGGAGGCAATTAACTGGGGGTAAGAATTTTATGTTTGTGACTTTACACCCCTCCCTGAAACTAATTTTCTATAGGTAGATAAGTTGTATAAAATACTCACACACCCTCCTCCCCCCCATGCTAAAGTCTCAAGAGCAGAGCTGAGATACCAGCTGCAGCATAGCAGTATGACTTTGGGTGTCCAGTGTACGTGTGATTCTGACATGGGGCCAGGTTTGACTGCCAGTCCCTTGCAGAGATTCCTCAGGGGGCAGGTTTTTCCACTGAATTACATTAGTGGTAGTGTAGGTGTAGTATCAAGTACAGAATATTGTCTTGTTTAGGTGTCAAGGAATTAGGAAACAAACTTTTCACTGCACACAGCACTATAAGCTGCTGCAGGGGGGCAGGAAGGGTGTATTTGATAACAGGCTGTTGTTGCAAAATTTTTACAGTAAAAAAGAAGAAGGAAAGCGTTACTGCATAACTCATCAGCATGAAGCAGAAGATAAAGGCCTGTTATCCTAATTGCTTGCATGTTAGATTCTCAAAACATTCCTGTTCCCCACTCTGCCTTCATTATTGTGAATTGCTCGTGATCTATTAGTACTGAGACAAAAAGAAGGTATTTGAAAAACCAAAATTTCTGGTGGTTGGAGTTTGAAGTTAGAAGGGAAAAACCCCACAACTTTGAGTACTGGGATAAATAATTATAGGACTGCATTACCAAAGAAAATGATGAATTTGTTATTCCTTAGAGCCTTTAAATTGAGATACATGTGTTTTTCTGAAAAGTACAGTCTAGTTCAGGTATACACTGTGTGGTTTTGGTGGACTTGGTTGAGGTTGCTGAAAGAGTAGAGAAGAACAGCTGCCTTAATTTTATGGTTCTGTGACTACAGGAGTTATTGATTCAGTTTCTGTGGTCTGTGTTTCCTGGAAGAACATACTAGGTGATAAGTTTTCCCTTCTGACTCAAGAAATAATGTAACCAGAGTTCTTCTGCTGTATATGCCATGTACCCTTTAGCATGCCACTGAAAACCTGTGTAATGATAGCACTGCCAAATTAGTAGAGACTGGCAGACAAGCTATTTTAATGTTCACTTCATTGCAATAGATCATTAACTCTTCTGTTAAGTTCAATAAGAATGAAGTCCAAGATTTTTCAGTTACTTGTAGACTAAACAAGTATTTCTGCCTGTGTTCTCTAGTTTGGATTCCTATAGCCACAAAGAAGATGCATCTGCTTTTCCAGGGAAAAGAGCGTTGATTTCATTTCTTTCATGGTTTGACTACTGTGATCAACTCATCAAAGAAGCACAAAAGGTTTGAAATGTTTACAGATGATACAAATATATTCAGCAAATAAGTAGTCCCAGTTGTTTCTCAGCTTTTGAGTTTGAGACATACCATTTTGTACTTTTGTTTCAGACTGCTGCTGTTGCTATGGCAAAAGCTGTGCGGGAACGATTTTTCATTGATGTTATGGAACCCCAGCTGATGCAAACGTGAGTAACATCCTACAAGACACAGGAGAACAGAATCTGAATCAAGCTGATTTTTTTCGGCTGAAATCCACTACATAGATTGATAGAATCACAGAATGGTTTGGCTTGGAAGGGACCTTAAAGATCATTTAGTTCCAACCTCTTTCCTATGGGCAGGCACACCTTCCACTAGACCAGGTTGCTCAAAGCTCCATCCAACCTGGCCTTGACATACCTGACATGAAATTTTTTGTTCAAACAGTTCAGAGATGGGAATCCTCACATCAACTGCACTATTGCATCGCATTGTTCGTCAGGTGTCTTCAGATGTCCTGCTTCAGGAAACAGTTTATTTTATACTCGGAGAACACAGAGAGCCAGAAACTTTGACAGACATCAACAGACATCCATTGCGACACAGGTTAATCGAACACTGTGATCATATATCTGACGAGGTGAGAAGTAATAATGGTGTAAGAATGTCTGCCAGCCAGTTCTCTTTCGTGTAGTGACTGTAAAAACACCATTGTGAGGGCTTCTCATATTTGTGTCAGCAAACTTTTTTTGCCAAGGGTGACTGCCAGCCCTACAGATTCCCTTTAGAAAATGAAAGTCAAGCTGTTTCCTCCAGCTAGCACATTGTTCCCATTGATAAAGATTCTTGCTAAATTTGCTTGCTCCCTGTGCATATCTAGTCAGGCTTGCTCCCATGTAAGATAGGGCGAAATTGGTTTCTGTAATTGCATTTTAATTATATGTTTTATCGATGTTGTTTTCCATGTTGTGTCAATTCTGTCATATCATCGCATAAGCTGTAGTTAAAAACTATATATATATATATACAAAAGTAAAAAGTTTATATAGAAAGTAAGCGTGGTCAGAATATACACAATGCCAGTTAAAAGATGATATAATATTTAAGCACTTTACACACAGTAAACATTGTTAAAATCATTTACTTCAGTAGAATCCCTCCTCAGGAGCTGCTTGTTTCATTTTTAACGTGGAGCAACCTCCACCCTCTACTTTTTCAAATGAAAGCCAAGCTTGCCTGAAATACAGATCTATGCCTTCACATACCCCTTTTTGCAGTATTTTCACCTACTCACCCTTTCAGAATGAGTTACCTCTATAAATGAGTTGATCTTTGCAAAGCTAAGCACTCCAAACCTCTCTCTGAAAACTGTCTCTGTATTGCTTAAAGTCAGTCTCCTTTTAAAAGCCTACATGTCTCCATGTAAAAATCTTAGCCTGTAGTTCTAGTCATAGTGACCCAGTATGACTTTGGTTTATCCTGCATATTTATTACTAACTTTAAGTCCTGTTCTGTATCTCACTGGCACAATGATCATGGTCTTCCAGCGTGGATTTGATTGTAATATGGAAAGCTAAGTTATAAGTTCTGTGGATGTGTTTTGTATTGTTATTTTGCCAGATTTTAGAACAGGTTTTGTTTCACTGGAGAAAAAGTACATCCACATATTGGTTTTCAGATGCGTGTGAATTCTTCATCCATGTTTATACCACATTCAGCATAACAACTTCCTCATATTCCTTTGGATTTTTGCTTCCTTCCGTAACATAAATAAGTAATTGCAGTGTTCTAGGATGTACGAACCAGATATAAGGAAAACGTGTAAGGCAGTGGCGCATCAGTTTATTGAATTGTCACTTTTTATGTTGCAGATCAGCATAATGACCTTACGAATGTTCGAGCACCTTTTGCAAAAACCCAATGAGCACATTCTTTATAATTTGGTTCTGAGAAATTTAGAAGAAAGAAACTATATAGAATACAAGCCTTTCTGTCAAGAAGATAAAGACGTGGTAGAGAATGGACAGATTGCAGGAGCAGTGTAAGTTTCTTTTTTTAAGGGAAGCTTTCACAACACTTTGAGTGCACTATGTATTAACCCATATCTATAAAATGATGGAGAAAATATTATATCAGCAACTTATGGAAGTTTTTAGAACAGTAATAGAAAAGCCAAAATTATCAAAAGCCTCTTTCCAGAATGATAGGTACTCAAAGGTCCTCATATTCACTTCACTCATGCATCTACTTAGCTTAAGTCTGTGCATGTTTGTATTGTTTTCAGTGAGACTATTCTTGAAGTCAGTCACTTGGGTGTCTTGCTTACATTTATGTTCTGGAATTATTTTTTGATGGAAGAACTTTTCTGGGACTCTTTACATAAAATTCTTTTAAATATCCTACATAACTCTTGTAACTCCTTTTCTACTGATGGGGGGGGTAAAGACTAGTCACACCAGTCATTTTAGGCATCTTAACTTAGATATTTCTCTGTAATCTAAAATACCTAATGATTTCCTGAATTATAACTCTCTCGTGTAAAAAATGTGGCTAAAGAGTTTTAAATGATTGAATGCAGTGATTTTGTATAAGTCAGAAATGTTTGATCTGTTGTTCAGATAAAAAAGTTATGATTTTTCTTTCAAGCAAGGTTTCTTGGGTATTTGTAAAGGTTGGTATTTGTAAGGGTTGCTATTATTAATTAGGTAAAAGATGTGCATATGATACTGTTCTGGAAAACACCTTAGTTGTTCAGAGAATTAAAATAGAAAGCATGCCTTTTGACCCAGAGATTTTCCTGCCTCCCATAACATTCTATGAATGATTATGTTTTTGTCTAATACAATCTCACAGAGACCTAGAGGAAGATCCTTTATTTACTGACCTGTCTCCAGATAACACATTGTCAACTCAAGAGTGGCTCAGTCCTTCTCCACCTGTCAGTCCAGAACATCAAAAAAACGATGGGAAGACTGAAGTTCATAAAATTGTAAATAGGTAAGAAACAAACACTTAAAGAACTCTCTGAATGTGTGGGTGTCTGCACACACTGTGCAAATTAAATGTACTCTAATGGATGTTATTCTCTGCCAGCTGGTAAAACGACTCCACAGAGGAAATTATGTGGCATTTTATCAGAAAGCTACTCCTGAAAGATTAGAGCTTACAATAAGTAAAAATAATTCGACATAAATCAGAAAAATAGAATAACTTTCCAGCTAACAATCTAGTTGAATACTCAGAATTTGTGATGAAAGCCTCACTGATTATAAAACTTTCCTTTCTCAAAAATATTTGTTATGCTTAAACTGCTGTTACAGGACTTGGCCTTCCTGGAAAAGCCTGGGGAGTCTTGCCATAAATTTAGGGAAAAAAATCCTCAAACTTCCTAAAGTTCCTTAAACATGCACATATAAGCAAATAATTGCCATACTAGAGATATCCTCTGTTCCCTGAAAATCAAGGGGCACCTCTTGTCACCTGCAGCAGATCTTTGTGCATGTTAGACATACCGCAAATAGGATATCACAAAGAGGACAGGCTCTGCTCTAAGCAACTTGGTGATGGTAATTCTCTTAGCAACTAGTATTAGGACAAATGCTGTTTGCTCTGTTAATACACAGTAGCAAAGCAGCACTGGTATTTCAGTGCTGACCTAGCTACTTACCCAAAAATAATCAAAGGTGTTAGCCAGAGGAAGCAAACAGCCCAAGGACAGTCAGCGTGGAATGGCGTTATCACTTCTTGCCCTTTTTCCCTTAGTACTGCTATATATAGTTGATGGTGGACATGGTTTGGAGCAAAGACATAAAGAACACTCTCCTAAATTCACCTCCTGCAATCTCCATCACTGAGCAGAAATGTTTTCAGGATTTGCAGTGTTTTGCCAATTTGTATTTTTTCAGCTAAGATGAACTCCATGCTAAAAGTCATCTACTACATATTTCTGGATATAAATCTTACGGGAGCCTCCAGCAGTTCTTTGGGTGTGGAGAAAGCTGAAATTTGGAAACAGGGTCCAAAGACTGAGTTTTATTTTGCTGTCCAGAAATTTTAAGGTTTTTATTTATTTTTCAAAGACAGCTCCTTTCTTAAGATTCAGAATTTCCTGATGCTTTTTAGGACAGATATTGGTGAAGGAATAAGGACATACAGTATTTGTACTGCATACCTGGCAAAGGCTGTGATATTTGTAACTGGGACATTTATAAGCAAACGCTCCTGTGCATTCTTAGATGTTCCACCAACTAACTATGGTAAATAAAACTGCCTATGCAGTAGGTTAAGAAGAATTTTAACTGTAATTCTCCTTCTCTTTTGGCTCATTTATTCCCCAGTACCTTTTCCTTATGCTCTAGTAAGATTGAGTCTGACCTTTAGCAAATACTTGACCTGGTTATGCATATTCCTTTTTATCTCCATTCTGTCTGCTAGTTTTCAGAAAATGCTTCCACTGGGGCTAGTGGAAGCATTTTAGTGCTAGATACAAAAGTTCTGAAGTAGGCATCTTGTTATTACAAACAGCAGTTAGAAGAGACGTGCTTAAATAGATTTTGTGTTCTCTGTTCTTCACATAAAGTTATGGCAGAAACTGTGGATTAATTGGCCAGACAATTCAGTGTTGTGTAGACTTGTCACAGATGATGAGAAAGTATTGATCTGGTGCTCTGTGGATTATAGATAATCATTAATGTATGTCTTTTCTCTTTAGTTTCCTCTGTCTCGTACCCGATGAAGCTAAGTCCTCATACCACGTGGAGGGTACAGGTTATGATACTTACCTCAGAGATGCCCACAGACAAGTAAGTCAGTGAAGTCTTCCTTAGTCCTTAAGAGTTTGAAATGCTTATGAGAATATCCAAATGGTTCTATAAATAGTCCTGCTAAATGCATCTTTGGTAATGGAAGATGGGAAAATCCAATTTTTGTTTTCTAATGAAGACTTATCTTGAGAGATCTTTTGATGGTGAATCCACCTTGTATTACTCTAGTGGGAATAGTGGATGACATTAAATGCATTAATATTCATATAACAAACACACTGAGAGAAAATCTGAACTGCAGATAGATTCTTAATTTGCTTTTGCATTTATCTGCATTCTCTTGGAGAATTGCCTGCCAAGCTGTTTGAAAGGACTAAAGGGAAATTAAAATGCTGCATAGGAGTTATGCAATCTGGGACTTCAAAAATAAAGGCTCTTCACAGGGAATGTGCAGCCTAAGGCGATCAGTTTGAAGTTGGGAGTTTTGGTAGGTAGGGAAAGCTTTATGATTGACTGGTTGGAAATAAATGTGGGGTTTGTTTTTACCAACATAATCTAAAGTTTCCTTGGTCAGAAGACAATCATTGATTGTTTGCAGTTTTCTTATTGAAGCCCTGTGAATCTTCTAGAATAGGAAAAATTATGCAAAGGAGTGGAGTAATTGGGAGAACTTTATTTGGTAGGTAATTCAAAAGTTCCATAACCCCTGGATTATGATATCAGCAGTTTAAGATGGGAAGCTTGGACTTCTTTATTTATGATATGTTTTATCTGTGGTGTCCCCTGAAAAGAAAGGGAGAATAAGGAAAAAGTTGATGTAAAATTCCCCTATGTTCTATTCTTGGATGCCAGAAAACACATATCATCTTTGTATTTCATGTCTTGGGAAAAAGAGTATTCTGGGAGTTATTAGAGAACAGAATTGCTTTCTGTCACTTCCTGACAATGCTGTGGCTACTCTTAAAATATTTCCCCCCTAAGAATAGCCCTGCCTATTGCTGTTATTACATCCAAATAGCTGTTCTGCTTCCATATTTCTGTTCCTGGGAGCCTGCACAAGTAGGTAAGCTATGAGCAGTGAAGAATTGCTGAGTCTGTTTTGTCTCTCTTTTGCTGCTGTTTATTCCTGTGTTCCTTATTTTCATTGCTGTGACCTATGCTCCTTCCAAGGTATAATTCCGTGAAAGTGAGACATCAGGCAGCCCGTAGCAAATGGGAGACAAACATAGGGAAAGACTGTTGTGGGTGATTGGAAACAAAGAGAGGGAAGAGGAAGCCCTTTTCATCTGTACATCCTGCATATATACGTGCCTTTCCTGTCCTGGGAATTAGGGAGCAATATAGATTGGATATCAAGATAAGATATAATTCAGTGAAAGTGTGGTAACGTACTGGCAGCAAGAATGTATATGAATGTAGTTCCTGCTTTAGAGGAACCCTGATCAGGATGTGTATTGTTGGCTTTGCTTTGTGTTTTGGCCCCAGCTGCTTTTTGGAGCTCTGTTCTCCACTCATTGTTTCTGAAACTACCCTAATAGCATGAATGTCAAGAAGAAAATGAGGTGCCTGCATGGAAACTGACAGTGTTTACTTTAGAATGATTGTTCTTTTTGAGCTTAGATTTATCATTTAGCTCCAGATTATGGTTTTAAGGTGTATGGACTATTAAAAGGAAATGAAATTATTTCTGTGGCGGCTTAAGTCTGTTTTCCTCACTACATTTTTCTAGTTCCGGGATTATTGTGTCATCTGTTTACGGTGGGAGTGGCCTGGATCTCCCAGACCTTTGGAAAAGTGCAATTTAGAAGCATCATTTTTTGAAGGACACTTCTTGAAAGTCCTGTTTGAAAGAATGGGCAGGATTCTTGATCAGGTAAGAAAAAGCAAGTTATTAATTCAATTTCTGATACTTCCATCACTACTAAGGGGCAATCGTCATAAGGTCCCATGGAGTTCCATTGCTGCGGTGTCTGTTACAGCATCATGTTATTGTGTAATGTCCCATGTCCTTGGTGCAGGTCTCTGTAGATTGCAGGATGCTGTAGTGATCAGTATTGTCAATTTAACAGAAGTAGTGAACAAAAACTCTCTTACCTTTGTTAGCCACCTTTTTGGTGCCAAATGTTTCATTGACCAGAAATAGGAGACATGTCAGGAAGCCAGTACTAGCCTCTTGGTCAGCTCTGTGTGTGTTCAGGGGAGAAGGATGTTTCAAAGTACCAACTTTTGCAATTCAGAAGTGAGAAAAGAAAGCCAAATATTTCCATAGCTATGTTGTGTATTCTCTGGGTTTTGTTTCCAGTAAACATGTTCTGCACACTTGACTAGCTGAAATGGTTACAGATTGGAGTCATGAAGACTGGCCATCATCAGCTCATAGGAAAAATGAGCGTCATGGATATGAAAACCTTGTCTGAGCAATGACACAGAAATTATAGAAAGTAAAGATCCCAAGTTACATCGCCTGAGAAAGACCTGAGTATCAGATTTGTATGATTACAACAAAAGTAGCATCTGGCATGGAAGCACAGTCCCCAGTTTGATATACTGCCTGTCAGCATGGCACACATTTGGGTTAGTCAAGCAAAATGGTACGATCTGTGGAGTCAAAAATGGTTCTGGACACCAGATGAATTAAAGTAGACTGCCTGAATCAGAAGGGGTGAATTCTTCCTGCATCATACCAAGCCCCTGAAATTCCTAGGGGTTATTCACAATGAAACACACAGATCACATAGGGAAAAAGCAAAATAGTACAAAACAGCAAAACCTGGATCTTATCAGCAACTATTTTGATATAATGGGTGCTAATGTCCAAAGTGAAAAATGTTGAAAAGCCTTTAGTGGGGACACAGTACAGCTTGTGTTCAATGTCTGTTTCACTTTGTCACAGTACTGTAGGTAGTTCTTGGGGTTTTATCAGGTTTTATCAGTAGATATCAGAAAACTTTGCACAGGTGGAAGGTATCATTCAACTTAGTTTCTGACAGAAGATGGTGAAGTAACTTGTTTCAAGGCTGTTCAAATCCAGTACCTCATCTGCTCAATAGTACATTCTTCCTCCTGTTACTATTACACATTTCCATGGAACTGACTGTTTCCTAAGAATTTTGTAAGAATTTCCTGAACTGCAAATTTTGCTGGTTTTAACCTTTTTAGTTACAAATTTTTTATCATGTTACCTGACAATAAGGCTGCCTTACTGAGTCTGCTGACATATGGGCAGAAATAAAAGCACCATGGGAAGAAGCAGCTTTCCTTAATGCTCTCAATTAGTTCAATTTGCAACAGCAATCTGTCTGAACAATGCAGCACATGTTGCTGCTTCGTTTCCTTCTCTTCTTGTGAACACCAGATAATGCTCATGGCTTCAAAGCTTCCTAATGAATTGACTGACTCAGACAGCTCTAAAGACCTTCATTTCAGCTAGGTAGGCAGTGGGATGGATTTATGGAAGGAATTTGTGTTTCTGTCTGAAGAGTAAGTTTTCCACAATAACTCAAAATGCAGTGATCTCTTTTACCTATAACATCTCTGGTCCAGGGTCTGAAAGCTTCATTTGTTAGAAGATTGGGATGAATCTGTTGCTGGAATATCAAGTACAGGAGTAACTGCCACTGACTGGGAGAAATAGGTGCTTTTGCTTCAAAAGATCTATAAGACAACTCCCTTAGCAATGCAGCAGTGTGTGGTAACGAATAAGGAACCCAAGTATTAGTTATGTGCCCACATCTAGTCAGTGGAAGTTTTGTCAGAACAGCTCTGGGAGGCTCTGGGGCTGTCAGACTGAAGAGCAAGTAGGTGTCTCTTTCAGCTTCCTTGACTGTATTGACTGAAAGGTTGACTAAGGTACCTGAACTGAGCTATCTGTTGCCATTTTTGTGATGCCCAAGATATTCCCACAGGAAGATGGTTATAACACAGATCTCGCAGCATCCACCCTCTGTTAGAACCGTCAAGAGACCAGCAGATACTCCTGAGCATCTGAGATAGCACGAGGTGTTTGTGTGTAGGCAAGTGTTATCAAGTGTCAGGTCTCTGTTGAGTAGGCTAATGAGAGCTTAGACATCTAGACATATCTAAATATATCTGTCCTAATCTGAAGCTGAATTCTTCCAAACCTTACAGAGTTTGGACGGGAAGAATCTGTTCTCTGATTCTGCAATAGAATGCTAACTTGGGAGCATAAAGATGATAATTTGAGGCCATAAAATCATCCTCTCCTAGATGTGATTATGCCACTGAGGATGTTACTGCCAATATGCAGTCAAAGAGATTGAATGAGGGCCCTGTAATCTGATTCAGGTAAAATCAGCAAGGTTAAATTAAACCTTGTGTGTATTGGTAACATCTTCAGACTGGCATAGGGGTATACCAAGGGAATGCCTGTCCATCTCTTGTTAATGTAGTCTGTTCCACCACTGAATAGATGGAAGGAAATTCCACTAGTTTGCAGATTTGGGCTGAATTAAAATGTCAGCTTGTTTTCACTGTGACGAGAAAATCAAAGATGGAAAAAAAGTACTTGGAACATAAAGAAGCTATGGTGAAAAGACTTGCTTTTATGGAAATGAGGTTCTCACTGGAGTGGTAAATCCTTTAAGCCAGGCACTCTATTTTTTCCCTAGAAAGTTAGGTGCTGTTTTTTCCTTACGACTGATGAGTGTCTTCCAGCATCCGACGGTGTTCACTCTTCCATTTGGTTGATTTGGGGAAAGGGAGTTAGAATTCCGTTTTCCCAGCCTAGGACTGTCTCATCTCCCATAGCATGCTGCCACAAGATGACTGGGCCTTCTGAAATGATTCTTTCCGAGATAAAAGAAAGTAGAGGAAGAGAAATACCATATTAGCTGTAAATATGGATTTGTCTCTCTCATTTCCTGAGCTTTTATACTTCACAGTGTATTTTCCACGAGAAGCAAGCAGATGTTTAATCTAGGCTGATTCTATGCTATTTGTTTAGCTACTGAGCTGAAGAAATGTTTTACAGGAAAAGGCTTTCTCCTACAATAAACAAGTGTGCAAAAGCTTCAACTGGTTGTAGCAGTTAAATAGATAATAACATCTAATATCAAACTGTCATATTAACATCAATCCTGTTGTAGAAAGCAGAGGGTTTGGGCCTGACTTCTAATCTATTTTTTTATCTTTATTCATAAGCCTGTATATAAGGTTCTAGTAGTTAGATAAACACTGGCTGGATGAAAAGGAGCCAGCATGAAAATAACTAAGCTCTGTGTTTTCCTGTTTTATTGCAGCCCTATGATGTAAATTTACAAGTTACTTCAGTGTTGTCCAAACTGGCCTTGTTTCCCCACCCTCATATACACGAATACCTTTTGGATCCTTATGTAAACCTAGCTTCTGGCTGCAGGTCTCTCTTCTCTGTTATTGTCAGGGTGAGTAAACACACAGTTAATACTTACATATGGCTGTACAGCACTGATGTATTTATTGGCTTTGTGCTTAGTGATAGTAGTTGCTGCATAGTTTAAGTTGGCAAATGGCTTCTCACTGAAAGTAGATATTTATGCTCTTGATTTGAATCAAGATACTGGACTTCTACCAAAAACATTGGAATATTTATTTCTGTGTCCTCATGTCAGGGGGATTGGAACTAGATGATCTTAAGGTCCTTTCCAACCCAAACCATTCTATGATTCTGTGTCTTCAGAATTGTTTGTTTGCTTAATTTCATTGTATAGATGCAAAATATCCCCTTTGGCAATGATGTTGCTTTAAGCCGGACTAGGTCACATTGCTGTCACTTGCTGGCAACATCAGGTGGTGCTTTGAGAACAGGCCAAGTACAGGTTTGCACCTGGAGGGGAAAGAGATGGTTTTGATACACACACAAGCAAAGACAACTCCTGAATATCCTGTGCTTGGATGAATATCTCTGCTTATCCTCTATTTTTTTTTTTTGATGAAGACTGTTCTTGACAACCATGTCCTGGATTTATCAAAATCCCCTTCCTTTCCCTCTCTGATTCCATCTCTTCCTGTCAGACCTGCATCCTCGAAGTGCTGGCTGGGTGCCTGTCACACTGCAGTCTCCTCAGTCAGAGATCCCTCGCCTGTCCCACGCACCAGCTGTTATTAAGCTGGTCGGCAGCCTGTTAATAATGCTTGCCCAGTACTTACAGAGGGCTTAGCTCCCTTTTTCCCTGCAGCCCTCCCCGTTTCAAAATAGAATCTTCACTCTCTCTTCTTGTGCTTTCCCTAAATCCAGGAATTTTCTCGTCAATTGCCTGTGTCAACATTTACTAAGACAAATTAATCGTTAATTAAAATAAGTAATACCATTTGTAGCTACAGCAAGTAAGGCTCAGGAGTTCCTGTCCTTTGGTATCTCCACTTTTTGCACCCACCCCCTCTTTTTGGGGCATGTTGTTTCATGAGGATGCTGCATCCTGGGCGCTGAAGTCTCATTTAACCTTGGTGCCAGACACTCTGCAAAGGTGTTAACTTTGTGTGTTGATGGCATTGTGCTTAACAGGTCGTTGGGGACCTCATGGTTAGAATCCAGCGCATCCCAGATTTCACTCCCAAACTTCTGCTGGTCAGAAAACGCCTGCTGGGCTTGGAGCCAGAAGGGCCCATGTGAGTAAACGTTGCATATTCTCCAAGACCCATGGCTGGGTTTTTTGAGTTGCAGTCCTGATTCTCCGCTGGTTTTTTTTCTTCCTCAGCATTGACCACATGACGTTACTAGAGGGCGTGATTGTGCTGGAAGAGTTCTGCAAAGAGCTGGCAGCAATTGCGTTTGTGAAGTATCATGCCTCATCTACACCATAAGCAGCCTTGATGAGCAGCCAGGCTTGTAAAACCACCCAGCTTGTTTCAGTCGAAAAGACTATTGACAGACTATTGACAACACCCAGATAAGAAGAGGTGGTGCCTCCTGGCAAAGTGTCAGTTGACATTTGGCAGAATGGCAAGACAAGTTGCTTTCACCAGATGTTGACTTTGCAAGAGAGAGGGATTCAAATGGGCCTAGAATACGACTGAAGGAGTTTGGGGAGAAACCAATACATAGCGTTTCTAGCCACTGTGTGAAGAGCTGCAAAAGCTGCATGAAGAACCCACAGGCATCAGACCTTGGTTATTCTGTTGTAATGACAATTACATAGAGAGATGGTCTTTTGTATGTTCTGGGGCTCACGTGCACCAATTCGCTTTTGTGACCATACTACTTTTAAAAGCAAATTAATTTTATAACATTTTTATGTCTTAAATCTTTTTCTTTTCAGTTGGATATATGAAAGGAAATCACAACTATAGTTGCAGTGTTTATTATTGAAAATGAAGAGGTTGAAAAACCCCACTAATCCATATACAGTAGGATATATTAATGAGGAATCATTTTTGTTCTGGTGAATCTTAAAGACAACTCTGAGCCTCATTCCCCAGTGGATTAATCCAAGAGATATATCAGTGTAAAATCAGTACTAATGGAATTAATCCTGATTCAGCATCACATCTGTAACAAATATATCTGAAGTGTACATGTTCCTAGCATGTTTGCCTCTGTCATTCCATGTGATTGCTCTTCAGGTTGTCTGCGTAACTAGATTTGCTTTAGGTTTTTATATGTGAATTCTAGTTGCTTGACTTACGTCACCTTTACAGGGAAGTTAATTTTAGGTCATTAGAAGTCGTTGCTGAAACAGTATTTTCAATTTCTTTTACATTGGTATTTAGCCTGAATTGCGTTAAGAATCTTTTGTGCCTTGAAAATTGGCAGCATAAACATTCATCATTTTTAGCAGTGTTTTCACTGCTTATCTAACCATCACATTAGTGCCCAGCAAAAGATTCACTGATGCCAATTCAGTTAAAGTGTGGATACCATATACAGGACCAAAATTTGCTCCTGCTTTCCATAGTGCTGGGGTGCAGAGATGTCTCAGTGAATGTCATCATCTCAGAGATGTCTCTGTTTCAATATGAATACTATCAGGCAGGGCAGGCATTTGCACTGCAAGCAGAGGGCCATTCGGACCTCAGTGTGCTTTGCTTCTATCTCTAGCATGACGGCAGCCTGTGCTTCAGGCAGTCCTTGCTGCTCACTGCCACGGGTGCACTGTCAGGTTCTTTAACCTTCAAGTGCTTTAACCTTCAGATCACACTGTGGGACTTGGATTGGAGACCTGTCCCACTCGCCACAAGTGTGTAGTACCTCTTTCCCCTCCTATGAACACAACAGCATAGGCAGGTAAGGTAGAGTTTAGCTCCTTGTGTTTACATTGTCTTTCTACCTTTATCTTTCCTACTACCCTGTTTGCACAGCTGGTGCCCCTTTCAGATGTGATTGCTCTTATGCAAATATGGACTGATTCACTCAGTCACTAGAATTTCTGTGGATTTACATGACTGTACCTAGAATCAGATTCTGCTCTGAATCCATCTATGCCTTTGAGGTCTTGGTTTTTAATATTTATGGCACCTGGCTGTTGAGAGGCCTTTTAAGTTAGCAGGTTAATTACAACAGTGTCACAGTTAATGGACTACATTTATTTTTGTCACAACAATGAAGAAGGTCCTGCTATAAAAGCTTCCAGTAAAGGTTCAGCTGGGAAGAGCAGTTCTGGAACTGGGGAAGCATTTTGGCAGGTAAAACCTGTATTCAGTGGCTCCCTAAACTGGGAGGTTTGTGTGCAATGCGTTGCATTTATCTGGCAAACTAAAGCTTGTTTTAATTCCTCAACTTTTTTTTTTTTCCCTGAATTTAGCCCCAAAGTGTTTTCAGGTTAAATAGCATAGTAGGATAAAGTTAAAAAAATAATGGGTTTTTTCATTTTCGGTCTTTAGAAGAGTAGCAAATGATTTTTAGGGATGTGTATTGCAGTCAGCCCATATTAGAAGCTTCGTTAATGTAACATACCCGACACATAGTTCAGAACATGTAAATGTCTATGCAGTGATGTTTAATACATACATTTGTTATAAATAAGGTCCCAATTCAGAAAAGCAGTTAAACTAAAGCTTCATTTCAAGAATTTGATTCCTAAATCACAATTTTTTACATGAACAAAGTTAAGCTGTTGAGCACAGATACCGATGCTTTACTGCATTTGGGTCTTTGTTGGTTTTGCTTGAGCTTAATTACTTTTTCCTCAAATATTCTATTTTCATTATTTATTTCCTTAAAAGTGTATGTTCCACAATACTTCTAATGTCCCAATTTCAGTGCAAACTGGAAGTGATAATACTAGTAGTATAAATGAAAGTGAGAAAAATGTTAAACAGAACTTGTAAGAGCATTCCAAGTAATATAACAGTTTATAAAGCCATTCAAGAGATGCTTGATCTCAAAAGAAAGCATTCACATCACCTCTTTTGTTGCAGTTGTTGTTTTTACTGATACCTAAGCTCATTGCACTGTGAGGAATTGTATCAGTCAGCCTCTGGAAGGACTGCTGCAGCCTCTGTGGTATTTTAATGCAAAACAGCCTACGGAGCTGCAAACACAATTCCTTCAAGCTTGTCCATGAGGAAAATAAGTAGATGTAAGTATAAGCACTCATTCATGATATAATTGTTATTATTAACTCCAGCAATATTGGCAATGTTCTTGCAAACCAAATGTATTCAGTGATAAATTTATAAGACCTGGATCCATCCTGATGGAAATGAAGCAATCCTTCAAGTTGCTTTAGCCTAAACTGCTTTTGTGAGTGCTGCCTATAAACCCTGAACTACCGTGACAGTGACCTTTATTTTTGTAGAAGTGATTTAATTTTCCTTAAGAGATGGAACTCGTTTCGTTATTTTTTTTTTGTGGTGATATTTTTCATGCACTTTCTTTAAAAACAAAAGGTTAGAGGTTAGTCCAGGTCCATGTTTTCACCTTTCCAATCTATGCATGTCATCGAGGTGCCCATTTCCTTTCTGTGTATGTGTGTTTGTATGTGGTTATTTATTACCCAGAGGTGGACACCTGAGAAAATACATGGCCTGAAGTTCACAGCATATGCAGATCCTCCAACTGTCAGTGGAAGATGCAAGTGCTTATCACCTTAGAGAATACGGCCACTAGTATTAGACTGAACTACTTGAGAGGTAATACTAGAGTAACTTTATATTTCAAATCCAAACCACATTTTAATCCTGTGTGTAAATAGACACATTTTTTACTTTTTTTTCCATTTAAAGTATGTATTTGATTTAGACTGATACAGAACATTTTGTAATAAGCCATGTACTAGCTCTGGTAGAACAAGTTTGTCCTTAGTTTCTCATATGACTGTAATATTCCTGGTATTCAGATCCTGTCTGTGTAATGTTCTTACTATGTATTTGTCTGTGCAATATAAGAGCTGTGACTTGAGCCACAGCTTGAGTCTGGTTGTACATCACCTATGTATATATATACATATATATATATATATAAAAGGACCAGAATCCTGAGCTTGCTTACACTATGATTAGTGTAAAGGTTGTCGCACTTCATTTTACAGGGCACAAGTAATCATGGAATGGCTTTGTAAATGCATGGTAATTTCTACCATAACCTGCTGTGTAATTTCACAGGTAGCATTTTATTACTGCTGTTTGTCGTGCTAAAAGAAATACTAACTAAAGGGAAGTGCTGGCTAAAATGGAAGGATGATGTAGTAGGCTTGGGGCTACATGGAAAATCCATATCTGATGTTGCATCTCATACAGGGTTTTCAAACCATGATCCCCGATGCTGTCTGTGCCCTGTAAAATAGTGTAACTATATAAAATATATACTCCTTGTTTTGCCTCCTGCCTTGTTTACATTAAACAGAGGATATTCAGTAAAATTTTTCTATTAAACTTTGTGTAGGTCACTTACTGCCCGTGTTGCCGAGGTTTCACAGGCATGGGATTTCCAATGAGGAATTGCTCAAACAGCCACATGACCAGACATACGATATGAAGTTTTATGGAAGAGCTTGTGATAAAAATCCAACTTTTTGTGCTAAAAAATGCATGGAGGATTAAAAGGGATATTCTCAAAATAAATTAATTTCGATGAAGCTGCTGCTTCTATTATTACAGGATCCATAATAGGTTTTGTCTGGATGACCTTGAGATGGAAACTGTTCTAACATTTTACATCATGCCTTTGATCCTGAAGCCCTTTCATTTATTTTGAGGCTGTCACTGCAGCATCTTCTGGGATAAACGTGTTTCCTGTGCTGTGCTGTGCAGGGCTCAGAGTGAATCAGGATGCCCTTGCCCGTGAAAATTCAATGCTAAGGGAAATGGCCAGGATGGAATCATCCCGAACACAGACTAACGTCTGCTCTTCCCGAGAGCCCTCATATCTTTCAAGACTGCAGCTGGTCAAGACCTTGGTTTTCTATTGCATTTGAGTGCAGAGTGCGTCAGTCACAACATTAGTTTATTGAATTGGGTACAAATGGCATGTACGTGAGTAAGCATCATTTCTTCCTTCAGGGCACGGAGGAAGGCTTTTATACGTAAGGGTTTATACACATTTTTATATATTTTGGATGGTATTGGGTATTTTTTCTTAGTATCTCATCTAGTTTTGGTGTCCTTCAGGTTTTCATCTGCCTTTAAAAGCTCTTGTCGCTCTGTAGGATCCCCTCTGAGGGCTACACTTGGATGTTAAGCTGTTTCTCCTCAGTATTTAACAGCTGCAAGTGCTCTTGCATCTCTTACAAGAAGAGTGCTACAGCAAGATGATACACTCGACAGCTTTTTTAATAGCTTTCCCCCATCCTCTTGGGTCTCAGAGATTGTCATCTCCCACCCCAGATCATTTATTTGCTGTGCCTGCATGAGGCATTTAGAGATTTAGGGACACTTTGCTTCCTCAAGCAGGGAGGAAGCTGTATCAAAATTGCACGTTTTATATCTTCTTGTATCTTCCTCTTACTTTGATATGCTAGAAATGACTGGGTTATTGAAGCATGGTAATCTTACAGCACTTGCATTCTGAGGCAAGACTTCTGGGCTCTACATCCTGTTGGAAAAAACCTGGAGTATTACCAGTGTGTGGTCTCTACTTCATTAACTCAACCCTCAGAGTTCTACATGTTGATACCAGTAGCGCAGGATCTACTGAATTTGTTAACCTTTAAATTTTACCAGAACTGGTGCTGTCAAAGCCGCAAGGATTTTGAGAGTTTGGTGTGTGATTCAATTGGATTAAAGTGGATTAATGCTCAGAGAAGTGAATTTGTCACAACTTGTATGAGCCCTTTCAGGCTGAATCCATATGTTCCTGGCGCATCCTTTATCAGCCGAGGTTCCGTTTGAAGGATGAGAGAGGAAACTGAAGAGTAATTTAGGAATTGAGTGAAGCATATGGTGGATTAATGTTTTCAGGTGTCATAAGCTTCCTGGGAATGCCAAAAAGAAAGGAAGTTGAAGTGTGAAAAGTTAAATTTTACAAGTTTGGGCTGATTGCTGGCATTGCCTTTGGAGTCAGATCCGTGAGCATAAAAAGATGTATGTTGGAACGTGGTATCTCACCAGGCTATTTAATCTGCCCTTGCTGGGATGGTATCTATGTTCTGAACTATATTTTATTAAATTCCTGCTGGTTATTACAACAAATGCTACTGGTGGTATAAAACCTGCTGGAATAGTGCTGTGGAACTGATAACTTTGTCAGTGTCCTGTAACGTTGATGAAGTAGATGCATCTTACTGGCTTTGTCTTTGTGCTCTATGGCATCCTAATTCAGTAGGGGTTTGTATGGTGTCCCCTCCCTCCGGTAAAACATTTTACATACTGAAACATATGGAAACACGTGAAGGGAAGGACCTTTATTCCTCTTAAACCACCTTCATTTTCAGAAAAGGTGAACTTCATTGTATTCTGAAGTGAACAGTTGGCTGAGATCACAACTGTTGAAAAGAGGGATGTGTCCTCTGCAGGGAGCCCAGGGTGGTAAGTACAAACCCGCTCTAGTAATTTGCACTGAGGACAGCAGAAATGAGACATCTGCATTATATCTTTCAAGGTGCATAGTATCCCATTGCCAGTTTTGAGAGATGAAGCAGCCAAAACTGTAAGTCACGGTGCTGAGTAATAACGTCTATTACAGAACTACAGGAAGTTCTGCAGAAAACAGCAAGATACTAAACTGATTTAAGAGGAGGGCGACAGAGGTAACCAAGTTTAGCATAGTTACATTATGGTGTAGGGTTAGACGAACATTAATTTCCAATAAAAAGATTTGAAAGCCTTTAAGCACCAGACTGAAGGAATTACAGAGCCTAATTTATCGGAATGCAATTAAGAATGAAGGAATGTCATTGAGGAAAAATGATATTCACTGCCAATGAAAACTTCCTGCCCGTGAATGCTGCTAGACCAGCAGTGGAAGGAGCCTATAACCTCACACTTAAAACCACACTGGACAAATCATTGAATGAGGAAAACCAGCCCATGTCAGTGAGGAGATGAAGTAAACAGGCATTTACACC
Source organism: Strigops habroptila (assembly GCF_004027225.2). NCBI lineage: Eukaryota > Metazoa > Chordata > Aves > Psittaciformes > Psittacidae > Strigops > Strigops habroptila. The sequence goes on from NC_044281.2 coordinate 74,204,628, forward strand.
CTCAGCCTCCCGGCTAATTGATGGTTCCGGAATACCTTGTATTTGTTGTGCTGGAAAGCAGTGAGCTGGCCTGATCCACTTGGGCATCTCCTGTAAATGAGGGGAAGTCGCTGCAACCTGAGAAAAGCAATTTTCAGCCTTCCAAAACGCATCTCACTCACGTAATAAGCTCTTCGCAGAAGCGGCACCCATTACCCACCGCAGGCGGTACAGCTTCATTAGCGGGGCCAGGAGCTCCCCCCTGCTGAGCTGCCTTGGAGAGAAGAAACAAATTACCTGTTCTCGGAATCGTCATTATCCCTTACTTGAGAAACCCACTTCTACTTCCCTCATCTCCGCATGCACAGGAAGCACCTGTCAAGTTCGTGTTTCTTAATTTGGGGCTTGAAGTTTTATTTCCTAAGGTTTTGGGAGACTCCTGGTTTACTGTTAGCGGGATGTCCATCCGCATTTCCAGACAATTTTCCTTTTAGCTTCCTCCAAGGGAAAGATATCTTCATATTGTTTATCCTGCTATTCTCCTTTCAAATCCCTTCACTTTGGGGCTTCAGCAGTCAGCAGTTTGGAGAGCTCAGCAGCAGGGAGTGTTAAGAACAGTATGGATAAAAGCAGAACTGCTTCTGTCCACCCAGGTTCAGCTGCAGGAGCTGTACAGGAAATCATAGAATCACAGAATGGTTTGGGTTAGAAAGAACCTTAAAGCTCATCCAGTTCCAACCGCCTGCCACGGGCAGGGACACCTTCCACTAGAGCAGGTTGCTCCAAGCCCCTGTGTCCAACCTGGCCTTGAACACTGCCAGGGATGGGGCAGCCACAGCTTCTCTGGGCACCCTGTGCCAGCGCCTCAGCACCCTCATAGTAAAGAATGCCCTCCCTTGACCTGCTGCACACCTCCTTCGACCTGCTGGCCACCCTCCTTTTGATGCAGCCCAGGATGCGTTTGGTTTCTGGGCTCAAACGCACACTAATGGGTCATGTTAAGCTTCTTGTCACCCAATACCCCCAAGTCCTTCTCCTCAGGCCTGCTCTCAATCCAGTCTCTGCCCAGCCTGTATGTGTGGTTGGGACTGCCCTGACCCAGGCGTAGGACCTTGCGCTTGCCCTTGCTGAACTTTATGAGGTTCGCAGTGAGCCATGTTCCCAGCCTGTCCAGGTCCCTGTGGATGGCATCCCTTCCCTCCAGTGTGCCAACCACACCACACAGCTTGGTGTCATCAGCAAACTTGCTGAGAGCACAGACTTCTTCTACTGATTTAAAGAACACGTCCACACAAATACTGACCTGACAACACTTCTGAGCTTCCAACAGCCCTATCTGTACAGGCTCAGCACAGGGACAGAGGACCCAGGTCTGCTGGGGCAGGTGTGGGACAATAGTTGTCCTGGAGCAAAGGGAATGCAATCCTTTGTAACCCTCTGAGGGGACCTTTTACAGCATCACCACAGAAGTCAAGCATAAGCCAGGGAGAGGAGAAACATATTTCATATGTATTTATATATGTCATAGATATTAGATATGAAATATGTATTTCATGTTTCCAATTGCTCCAAAATTTATTGTTTTGATGCTGCTTCTTTGTTCAAATAATCAAACACAAATTCGTAAGGAATCAAAGCCTGAAGAATTTGGGATCAAAATTCAGTCACCCAAATCTCTCGTCCTTGCTTACCTAGGCAAAAACTTGTCAGGATTATGTAAAATCCATATTTAAGCCAGTGATAACTGAAGTATTAACCTTATAGCCCTAAACCAGAAACCAGGTTTGCTGCTGGTGAATAAGACCTTATATTAACAGCTTAGAATTCTGCTGTTCCCTGACTTCTTGCTGAAATGTAGGGAAAGGAACAGTAATACTGGGTAAATCATGCATCAGAATTGTGTGAGCAATTTCACACCATATTTGCTTCTCTGGAGCCATGGTTTCAGCCTGGGTCATTAAATAAGGAGCTGGTTCGATATCAACCAACAAATCACAATAAACCTTGATGCTTCCAAGGTGACAACTATGCAGGAAACTCGATTTATCAGACCTTAATTTTACGTTCAGAAAGATGAAGAGTGAGCACAACCCCTTTTTTTCCCCTTTTATAATTAATCCCAAATGTCAATTTGATCTACTAATATGATTCTAACTAGCAGATTTCTAAACTAGAGTTGCCTGTTTGTTTCTAAATATCATCCAAACAGAATAATGAAGAAATAAATGCCTTGGTATTATTAATTGTGATCTGTTCAACCAGTGGGACAGCACCACAGCTTCAGTTTCCATCTCTCAAGTGAGGTGCTGACAAGGAGCATTCTGGCTGGTTTTGACTAAGAGGGGAAACCTGCAGCATGGAACCTTTCTACCTTTTACTTCTGGGGCAGAAACACATTACTATGAATAGTTTGGGATTATGATATATATACTTATGCTGTAAACCATTATTGGTTTCAGAATGAAGAAAGGTGTGGGAACTGTAAATAACCTGATGCTAATAATTCCAGCCAGCAACTGCAGCAGTTGGTGCCATTTCAAGGAACATACTGCTTTTTACTCCTGGTCACTGCATCTTGTTCTGCTAGTTATTTAGTTATTGTTAAGCAGGTTGCTTACTATCTACACACTGAGGTGATGCTGAGTAATCATCTAAGCTATTTTGGTGGGTTTGTGGTTTTGAGTGACTAATATGGGTTTTGCTCCATGTGACAGCTGGATGAGTCTATTAATAGAGGAAGCTGTCACAGAGGAATCACATATATAGACTTCGTTTAACTTTTCTAAGTACAAGCTATAGACGTGCAATTCATCTTTTCAGCTCTTCAAGTATTAAACTCTGGTGGAAGAGGCTCGACTTCTTAGTCTTGGCTCAGGTTTTTACAGAAACATTTTAAGCCCCATCCCTGGCAGTGTTCAAGGCCAGGTTGGACACAGGGGCTTGGAGCAACCTGCTCTAGTGGAAGGTGTCCCTGCCCGTGGCAGGGGGTTGGAACTGGATGAGCTTTAAGGTCCCTCCCAACCCAAACCAGTCTGTGATTCTATGGTATGTATGTGCAGCAGCTATATGAATAATTATCAGCAGCCCCTAAGAACTTGCTCTAACACTGGCCCTGTTTGTTGCTTCAGTGGAAAAGCATGGACTTCAAGAGCAAGCTGACCCAGATACCAGATAAAGATCTTCTCCAGGTTGAAACTGAAATTTGATGAAGAAAACTTGCACCATTATGAGCCAAGGTCAGTGTAATTGTGTAACTCAACTATTTTAGCAGCTGCAGATTCCACCTGATTAACCTATTTATAGCTTTATATTAATTCAGTACCACTTATTCCAGAGGCTCCATGAAACTCTATAAACACAGCCAAGGAGGCACCAATCCCTCATGCGCTATTTAACAAGTAGATTTTCATTAAGGCATTCATCAACAGCCAACTCCTGGTGTTGTACTGACCCTCGTACCTGCAGCTCCTACCTTTGGTGATGGGTATTAGCTGTGTCCGAGTTGGATGGGATGACAATGAGAAACTTAAGAATAGCATAATAATGCAGCCATGTAACCCTGTTATGTCATATTACCATTGCTAGTAGCAGGCTACAGGTTTTGTGCTGAGTTTGCAAGGCCTCAGGGCTAAAGGGCATCAGATTTGCCTTGTCTGAACATTTATTGACCTGTCTGCAGCTTTGTTTCAGTTCAATTTAGCTGTTACAGCAATTTTTCTTCTGACCAGGTGGCTATGGCTAAATTCTTTTACTTTCCTTACCATTGCAATGGTGCTGCTGTAGTTCCACACTCTACTCATGCTGTATAAAGAAAGAGAGGTCTGGTATGATGGCTGAGACTTTAAGAGCAGTAAAGCAGAGGAATAATGGCATGGGGTGAGAAGAGTTGGGGCACTGGAGACCCCACAACAATGAACTCACCCACAGTCAGTTAAAGAAACATGGAGCTGGAGCTGGACATAACTGGGTTTAGGGATAATGAAGACAACAAAGAAATAGTATCTAGCAGATTTAAAAGATGTACATAGCAAATTCGGGTGTGATGCGGAGCTGCAGAACAATGAAGAAAGAGGAAAGGTATAAAACAGGTTAGGAAACACATTAAAATGAGCCCTAGTGGATCTTAGAGCAACAAAGAGAGAAGTATCAGCACGAACATCTTAGTCTTCCTGGCCAAAGACTCCTGCTGCAGTAGCACCACCACTAGAATGCCAGCACCAGCCCCAGAGCCCAAGGAGCAGGGGAAGGGGCCACACTGCAGGAAATAGGGCAGAACACAGGAGGAGGAATTTTAACTGGTTTATATTAGCATTGAAAGTGTTTGTGCCTGGGCAAAGCTGCTTCTTCCTGGAATAATTAGATCCGGGCTGATAATGGCTCTTGGAACAGACTGCAAATATATACTTACAATAAATTCTTGGCTTCATATATAAGGTGTGTTTCCTCTTTGCCTATAAACAGATTTTGGGACATAAGAGTAACAAACACATGTTAGAACCAGACAAAAAGAAAAGCGAGAGGTTCAATCACACCAGGAAACGTTCACTCTCCTGCTGCCAGGGAGAAGATTCTAACAGAGCAGGGATGGACACTTCTATCTTCTGATGAGAAATGTCATCTATTTTGTTGTTGGTTTTGGTGCTGATACCCTCCGTGCTGTGGAAAAGCTGCTTGCAGGTTTTTCCTGCATAAGAACAGTGACATTTTATCTGAAATCTGTCTGGAACCAGCACTGGGGATATGCACGAGGCTGTTGGTAAATACCATTCTTCAACATCTAAATGGTGCCGAAGCCCCGGTATTGGAGTCTTTTGCCAAGTACAGCTGCATTATCCCTATTAAAGAAGCAAGAGAACACCTGAGTCCTGTGTCCAACCGAGCATTTTATAACAAAAGCTCTTTTTCTTTGGTTTTAATCTAGACATCTCAAGTCAAATTCTACTCTGCTGCTGCCTCCAGCTTTAACTAGAATAAAAAATGACTCCTGTGACAGTCGCTATGACCAGACTGCGAAAATAGAAACACAGGATTTCATTCGGATGCTCGTCATTATTGAAGCCAGCAACCAGCACACATTAAAATTTCATTTTACCAGAATGTATTTGTCTTTGGATTGCATCCCTGTTGTGGCTTAAGCCCAACTGGTAACTCAGCACCGCGCAGCCTGTTCTCCCCGCTCCAGGCGGGATGGGGAGGAGAATGGAAACAACGCATTAGCTACTAGAAAGGAGAACAAAATAACTGTTACAGCTGAAACCAGGACATTCCCAAATAATTTCATTCCCTGGTTATTGCATTGTTTCAGTAACAACATCCCCACACCATAATTATTCTTAAGGGGGTCAGTGTGGATGTGGGAAACAAAGCGCTCATCAGTGGGTACCATTCTTAGTATCCATTTGTTTCTTGGTTCCCTGAATCACTGTTACAAAGCATTTCCAGGGAGCTGATAGTCATGTTTTAAACCATTATGTTTCCTACCATTTATAAGCAGGTTTGAGCCAGAAATCATTCAGTGGCTGTTGCTGCTGCATCCTTTGGGGACGAAATGTTCTAAAGAGCTAATGTTGCTCTTTCATTAAGAAACCTATTCAGAACCACAGAGAGTGATTTTGACAGTGGGATTGGTAGTTGCTCCAGGGTAGGAGCTTGACAGGAGTCCTATTTTAAGCTAAATGAATGTATACTGTTTATTTAAAGAACCAGAGTCAGTTACAGATTTTGGTATGCATACATAAGCATATACCTGTGCCCCCCCTGTGCTCTGCCTCTCCAGATTGCACAAAATAATTCTGCCCTGATACAGGAAAAAATGACCTGTAGTTTCTGGCCAGCCATGGCATGGAGAGAAAGGGAAAGAGAAAAGAGAAAGAAAAAGAGAAAAGAGAAAAAGAAAAGGAAAAGGAAAAAGAGAAAGGAAAAGGAAAAAGGAAAAGAAAAAGAAGGAAGAGATTCCTACAAACCCGAGATCAGCCATTTCGCTCTATCTCATGTTTTTCTAGCATGAACACACTTTGCTTTTTCATACAGAATCATAGAATCATTTAGGTTGGAAAAGACCTGTATGATCATCGAGTCCAACCATAAACCCAGCACTGCCAAGTCCACCACTAAACCATGTCCCTAAGTGACACATTTACACATCTTTTAAATACTTCCAGGGATGGTGACTCCATCACTGCCCTGGGCAGCCTGTTCCAATGCCTGATCACCCTCTCTGTGAAGAAATTGTTCCTAATATCCAATCTAAACCTCCCCTGGCACAGCGTGAGGCCATTTCCTCTTGTCCTATCGCTTGTTACTTGGGAGAAGTGCCCACATGTTTCAGCAGGTTTAAGCACTGAAGACAAGAGAAAGAAGAGTGAAGAGAAGGACATTTAGTGAATAAAGTAAGGTAAAGTGAAGGGCATTAAGGATCAAAGTGGCAGAGTAGATTAACTGCTTGCAGAGACGAACAAGGGTATCTTTCACATTATGGTTCTTGTGGTGGCAAAGCTGCTTTAAAAAAGTTTGTATCATGTTTAGTTCTTGTTGAAAGATATATATATATAAACAAAAACACTCATCATTGCAACACAGCCCATAAAGTTCAACCAGCACAGCCAAAGGTTATAAACTGCTGCATGGAGGTGGAAATATGAACCAGGGTGGGAATGGGCAGCAAATTTCTATCTGGCTTCATGAAGAAGAATGGGAAAAGGCAGCAATCTCTGGCAAGGAAGGATGGTTGCGTGGCTGAACTGTGGTCTGAGGAGCTGGAAGAAGCTGGTTTCTGTCCCTGATGCTGCTGCACAATCCACCACGTCTGTTGCTTCAGCATGAGAGAGATATTACTGAAAGTATCTCTTCAGAAGGGTGTAGTTACATGCCATTAATGCAAGTTTAATGGAAGATGGTATAAAACCACAGCATTGTTATCAGATCCTCTCATCTTTATAAGAGCCACTGCACAGGTAATTGCAGACTTTAAAAATGAGGTCTCCTGGTGATGCTTCTGAACACATATGCTTGTGTCTTAACATAATGTTCTTCGCAAGGGCTTTGGAGATCAAAGACAGTCTGGGTTTGATTGGAAACCAATTAGCTACTGCTGTGTGGACCTTTGAAAACTAACAGGATTTTTATTTCCTTTATGCTTTGATCCCCAAAATGAGCAATATAAAGACAAGGGAAAGCAGAACAAAAGAACAGATGTACCAAGCGAAGAGTGAAAAGAGAAAGCAAGAATGTGCCCATAGGTTAGTTGGATAGTTTAGAAAAACAGTAAAAATCGGGCTTCTGGATTAGAAAACCCCAACAAGCTACAAGCATAAGCAATGCATCTTTCAGCTCAGCATCTTTGTAGCTTAGAAAGTCACCCAAACGGAGTTGCAATGTGGATTATACATGGATGTCCATAGGAGGGATTTGTTTTTGCTCCGTATGCAACCAGAATTACTTGTGCAGCTGATGCTACTTCTCCAGCAGTACACTGCTGCACCTTTGATCTTACTGCCTAATTCCTTTAGCCTTTCTCCCACTCTTTTCCTGGTTTGGCTTCATATTCCAGGAAGAATCCGATGCTGACAAGTGTGCTTTATAGCTCCAGTGCTGTCAGCAGACTGTGGGCCAAGCCAAGCAGCTGCAGATCCATTCCCTTGGTAGCGTTTCACCCACTCCTATGGCTTCGTTGCTGTTTGGGGTCAGTCCTTGCACTGAGACAATTAACACTGAGCATGTGAAATCTGATAGGGCTTTAAAGCCAAGGGTGAGTGGTTGCCACCCGGTGAGAGGAGGAGAAAGGAGGGGGAGGATGAATGAGCTGGACCTTTTCCTTTCTCATCCGGCGCGCATTAGTGGATCAATGACTGAAATGGATGAGGGTGCTGCCGGAGTGTCACGGCGGTGTAATGATGTAGCTGCTATTAATGGCTAAAGCTCCCGCCCGGAAATTATAGTTGAAGAAATGGAATCAAAAAATGATTCTGAGGGCTCTGAACTGGTGATTTGAGGACTGTAATTTAGAGCTTGCTTTCATATTGCATAAAATGGCTACTATGCACATTTGCAGACGCTTGCCTGTTAGTTAAGGAAGGAATAAAGTCAATAAAGTGTGTTTGATCACAGTTCTCCTTCCATTCCCCATCTAAGATACAACACACATTCAGCGCTGGTGGCTCTCAAGATCTATTTCATGCTTTTAAGCAGATCTGTTTTCAGTGAGGAAATGTACCTTCAGCCCTCTGGCTGCCTGGATTTAGAGCAGATGTACAAAATATTATGGTTTAGATAGCCTGTGAACTCAGCATATTTCAAGATCAAATTCCTATTACACTGAAATAACTGGCAAAACCATGATTACCTTCAGGCAGCCTGGATCTAGACACAGTAAAAACCGCCACAACAACTGACCAAAGCCATCCAAAAATCCCAAAGGAAAAGCGCTTTGTCTTGCAAAGCTGTTGAAAAAGACAAATCTGCTGTTCTCAGCTAAATCTGAGACCGATATGAGGATCCAACAGTTTTTTTTCCATATTGACTTTCTTCAGGCTCTCCTTCTCCTATAGTAATGAGACAGGTCAGAGGGGAAAGCAGGAAGGGAAGGAGTTCAGCTCCTTCCTTGCTGGAAATGATGCAAAGGGATGTGATCTGCTTCTGAGCCACTAAATAGTGAATATTCAGAAGTCAGTAAAGGATTTCTGAAAGAGCACTGCTTCCACTCACATCTTTCAGGCTAACCTACTCGCTGCTGCCTGCTCTGAGGCCTTTCCCTCATCCGTGCTGCGGGTGGCTGCTGAGGCTGTGGCTGCCCTTTCTGCAAGCAGCCCAGGGGAGAGCATCCAGCACGGATTGGGTCAAACAAGCAACCGGACCACTCGGTGGTTAATAATTGGTCCTGAAACACTGTTCCCACTTAAAACTGACAGCAGTCGGGCCTGCCGAGGTGAGGCGAGAGGAACTCTGCCCTTCACGTGCTTGCCTGACATTGCAGGGCACCCGCTGGTCTCCGCTCCCAGCCCTTTCTGCCTACCCAGTAATTCTCCACAGCTCTTTTAGTGGATGCTTCAATGCATACCAAAAGGGTTTTCCTCTAATTCCAGGCTCCTAACTCTTTTTTTCTGTGCTTCCTAAATAGCAGGAGCTGCCTGATGAGGCGGCTTGGGGTGAGCAAGGAGAGGAGACCATGAGGTAAACAGTGAACCATGGGCATAAATATTTCAGAAACCTGTGTCAGCATTAAAGGCTTGGCTGCTGCTATTCCTCCTGAAGGGTCAGGTTGCAAAAACCTCTTCCTCATCCCCCAGCATCTGCCTCTCTGACTCTCAGGCATGGCCACATCCAAGTGCACAGTAAATTTCAGGGATGGGGGAAGGAGGAGAGCAAAGTATTTGCACTAGTAAAACAGTTCTTGTAATCTCACCTTGTCTCTGGCTAATTAAAGCTTATACAGCCGGTTCATCATCACTCAGAGACTGCAAACCCTGCTCGTTGCAGCCCGATGTGTATCTGGCCGTTTGATTGTAATGGAATGGGCCTGTGTGAGCCACGTTCCGCACGGCTGTGCGGACGCTCACCGGTGGTGGTTTATAGTGGTAATGGGCTCATCAGCAGTTTGACCCTTTTCTAACAGACTGTGTCATAAAAGATGCTTTGCTGCGACTGGTATTTATCTCAAAATGCACATTATGGAAAAAAATCTGTAACGCTTCACCCTAATGATCCAAAACACGGATTCAGTGGACCCTGGAGATTCCTGTGGCGCTGGTTTAAGTGGTTGCTCTCTCCCCATTGTCCTCAACTTATCTGTCCCCAGAGCAGAGGCAGCAGAAGAGGACGATGCATCTGCTCCTCACTTAACCCTGTTCCCAAGCCAGCTACTACCCTAAATACATCTGGCATATCCTGCAGAAGTGTAGCACTGCAGGATGGACAGCCCGAGTTTTTAGCTCTGCTGAAGATAGGAACATCTTTGCTCTGCTTGATTTTAAGAAGAGTTCGAATCTGAGCCCTCTTAAGCAGCCTGTTAGCGCAAAATGCCATGTTTGTAAAGAATGATAAAGAACTTGTGAAACCACTGAAGACTGTGGGCTGTACCATGCAGCTATGCACTCTCTAAAAGTCACATTGGGCCCAAATGCATGCACAGAAGTATCTTTAAATACTCAAGCTGTGTGAGTTAGGATACATGCCAGCTTGGGAACTCCTTCTATGGATGGATTCAAGCAGTGGGACTGCCCTGTAAATAAGAAGGTTGTTCACGGTCTGACTAAACTTCATCCAACATTTATGTTTTCTGAATGTGCAACCATCAGGCTGCCTGGAGAAAAGGAAATAGAGCAAAATCTCAAGTCCTGGGTTCATCTGAGGGCTCACGGGCTCCTCTTGTGCCCTTGAGAGCTCAGCCAAGCTCAGTGCACTACAGCCCTGCAACCACGAGGCAAAAAATCCTCATTGTGTTCCTGGAAGGAAAAATGCTGTCAGAGCCTCAAGGCTTTGAGAGGCTCTTAAAGTTTTCAGAAGCTTTGCTGGTGGAGCACGGGGTATTTTAGAAAAGCTCGGTAGTGTATTTAGTGTCAGACCAGAGGTCAGGAGACATCCAGCTGCCCAGCAGATGGTATGGCCAAAATTAAGTCCACACACAATCAACTAAACAAGCTACAGCCCTTCTCTTCAGGAGCCTGGTTTCATCGATTGACCAGTGGCTCCAAGCTGGGGCTGATATTGAACACTTCTAACCCCTGTCTCGGGTAATACGGTTTCTTTGGCCACTGTGTGGAGGAAAACACTGATTAGATTGCCTTGCTCACTGCTAATTTTTCCTTCTGGTTCTGATTACGCAGAATCATGCTGCTAAAGAGGACGTTAGAAAGTCAATCAACCATTGCAAAAGATACATTATAAGCCTATTGTAAAAATCTCTCCTTATTTCTATTTTTTTCCTGTCTCTATAAACTCACCTGACTATATTTACATTCAAATATATAAACCACATGATTTTAAACTCCTGTGTTTCTTTACTTGATATATCTTGAGACAATATAGCCAGTATATGGATTTTCCTTGTCAGGCCCACTGCTTGGAGATAAATTATTAATCTTTGTTTTAATCTGTAATTTATTAACTTTTAATTAATAGTAGAGACAATACTGGACAATTCTTATTTCTTCTTTTGGCTTTTTCCACTTAGCATGGGAACTAGAAAAATCAGGCTTACCATATTGAAAGAGATTCAGCAAAATGTTCCTTCTGACACTGTGTAACTCTCAAGGTTGGTTTCATTCCACATAGAAAATAAAAATAAATCAAATATGTATTATTTGAAACCATAAGGGGAAAAGCACAGAACTCCCACAGTGATCCCAGCTTCTTGTTCTCTAAAGGTCAGCTGTGAGGATGTGACACAGCGTTAAACTACAGGTGCAAAAGAAGCTGAAACACAAGAAAAAGCATTGAAATAAGAAAGAAAGAGAAGACTTGAAGAATTCCAGGTTATCATATTGTAGTTCTCAGAACATCCAGTTGCTCTGTAAATACTGCTTAATTAAATGTACTCAGATTGACAGCAATATTTAACTCCAATTGCATTAGAACTGAATCACTACCTGCAATATTAATTCCAGATACCACAGCAGAAGCAAACTAGGAGTAGGTCTGATTTTACATCCTGATCAAGAATTTATGCTGCAGATCCAAAAGCATCGAGTCAAAGGACAATGTTAATTTATCACAAGGTCATACAGACCTCTACCGCCTTGATTCATGTTCTCTGCTCCCAGCTTTACAGAAGACCTGTGTAAAGGCCAACTGCTTAGTCTGAATGTCATGAAGAAGAATGAAGCAAATATGGTCACCCCGTCATATTTTAGCTTCCTAGAGAAATCTGGTACTACATCAACCAGATATTTATCTTGGATGTTGCGGGAAGGGCATTTTAGTGCATGGAGCAGTGGCTGAAGTCTGACATGACTACAGAAAATGGACTGATGATCTGTAGCAAATGAAGGTCTGTCAATCGGATGAAATGTCCGACTCTGCTGAACTAAATGAGCTTGTTTGTCACTGTAATTATGTAGCCTTACAATGATAAGGTATTACATATACATGTCTTAGTGCCAGGAACTGCTCCGCAGAAACCCAGTAAATTTAATTACAAGAGGAGGAAAAAAAGATTCCTCTATTTCATGATCTATCCACCCCTGCAATGATTACTCCAGGGAAATTCCCACTGAAGCCAAGCAGATGGTTCCTACCTTGTTGTACGCCCAGCTTATTTCCTTTTGAGCTATGAAGTGGTTTACAATGCCATTTTTCTCTGGAGCTGCCTTGATTTGGCAGGCTTCTGACTGTGTGTGAATTCCTTTTTATTGTATATGTGAATGGATTGCTTAGTTTCTTTTTTACCCCAAATAACAAATCCCAGTTTGGGTTCCTATAAATAAGGACATGAATCAGACAAGTGTCTAGTTCAAACATGGTTTCAACAAGATGACTCCCATTGACTTTGTTGCAAGGGAGTTAATAATCAAGATTTAACATCACTGAGCCACGTCGTCTCTGATGCATTTCCAGAAACATCCATGTTGACTCTTACAGACTTGTCTGTGGACCAATGTTGTGCATTTCTGCTTCTGAGCAATCCCTTACTCCCTTTCTGCACAGATACGTAAGCTTGCAGCAACCCTGAGCAGATGTTAGTTGGATGAGGGAGCTGTCTGCTTTCTCTGTGCCTGCTGGGAACCCACATTGGTCCAGAAGGCAGGATGAAATCCACCTGTGATACTCTCCAAGGCAAACTTTGTGCCAGAAGCAAGCTCAAGCCCTACACACTGTTCAAGGGATTTACCCAGGACAGAGGTGTGGTATTGGATTGTTCTCAGCAGAAAGGTAAATTTCTGCTATTTCTCCTTTCTTCTCAAAAACATTCCAGGCCAGCAGGGCTCTCACAAGTATCACACAGGTTTTGGAAAACTGATGAACACTGATGATAGCTCTTGAGAAACTTTTCTTTAAGTCAAATCTCTGTAAAACTAGAAGTAACCAGATTAAAGGCTACACCTAAATTGGCAGTGTCTGGTCAGGGAATGGTATATACTTTATCAGATTTGAGACTATGTAGCTCCAAGGAGTTCTTTAAAGAGAGATAAATCATTAATCCCCACAATCAGTTCAGAGCAGCCAGAAAAGAAGATAAAATTCTTGTGTCTTTGTGCCACATATACCTCCAGGCATCTTCTAACAGATTTCTCTGCAGTTAGAATTCAGCTTTCTGCTTCAGAGTCAGACTCTGAGGGAAGCTGTGTTTGAAAGCAAAGAAAAGAGCTGAAATCTCTCATGAGATATAGTTTAAAATGGATGTTGTTGGGAGGAAAAAGAAGTTATTTGCAAGCATTATGGTATAGTTTTTCTCTGATATCCATTACAAGCATACACAATACCTTGGATGACTTAACCTGTGACCATTAGTTATTGTAACCCACTTTTTCTCCAGAGTGAATGCCTGAATTCGAATCTTCCATTTATTGCTAAGTGCACTTCTGGGAAGGGTAAACAGAACAGCAAAGGCCTGGGTCCATGGGCAAGAAGCACACAGCAATTAAACCCAGAAAGTAGAAAAGTGGCTTTAAGTGTCCTCTTTGCTCCCTGAGTCTGGGCTGCCTGTGTAAGGCTGGCCCCAGCGGAAATGAGAAGACCCCACAGCCTGCTCCCTCCTCCAATAGCTTGCTTCCATCTCTCACTTTTTGCTGTGGAATAAAGAACCCCTTTGCAGGCTTTGGGAATTAAAACCTTCACCCAGGAATGGCTCCAGCACAGTGATTTGTGTGATGCAGTGATTTGTGTGGTGCAGTATTTGTGTGATGCAGTGATTTGCGTAATGCAGTGATTTGCCACACAGCACCTTTAATGCAGCATTACTGTGATGATCAAAGCAAGTTAAATCAGCTCTGTGGTTTATACGTGTTTGCAGCCCCTTCTGCCTGCCGGTACCCAGCCAGGATGTCTCCTTCACTTTGGACAGCAATGACGCAGGGAAAACCAATAACAGCTCTGTGTCCAGCCTTCCCCCAGGCATGTTTTCACCCTCATCCTTCAATGGGAGGACAGATGGAAATACAAATTAGGAGTGGGAGACATTGCCAACTCTCAGAAGCCCATTGAGGGAAGGGCTTCTCAGAGAAGGTCATCTTTTCTATCTGTTCCCTGCCCCATGAAACCTCTGAAACAAGCTCGAATTTGCAGGATCATTTAGGAGTGTGTGCCTACGAACGGAAGCTTGGCCTACCAGCATCACACAAGGCTGTGGCTTCAGCTGCTGACCCCAAGCACAAAGCACGGCTGACTTTAAAGACGTGATGGTGATTCTCTGACACACAAGCATCTGGTCTGGCTCCACTATCATTTTATGCTGGTCAGACAACATGAAGCTTTCTGGGGAAAAGCAAGTGCACTGTGTTGCTGAATCTCACAAAACCTGCAGTTTTCAATGTGTTAAAACAGTTGGACTTCGAAGCTAAATTTGGGTGAATTCTTCTGAAGAGTAAAGGAGATCCTTTTAGTTGTCTGAACCATTAAGCTGTGCTTAAAAGAATGAGGAAAAGGTCTCACAAGTCTTGTTTAATGCAAGCTGCTATTCTAGGTTTCATTCCTGCCCCAGCTGGTATTTCCTGCTTTCCAAAACACAGGGGAAAGTTAAGGCATTATTTATTGGGATTTATCTGAAAGAGGAATCCTTAAACTCTGCTATGGCAAGAGGAGCACAGGTGCCTGGAGTAGCTGCTACCTGCCCAGGAGTGTGTGCTGTGCTGACAGCCCTGCTGAGCAAAGAGCAGAGGCTGCTCTTCCATACATCTACATCAGCTGTGTCCAAGACAAATCTAATTTAAGCTTTATTTTTGAGCATTTAAATGGGGAAAAGTCTTGCTTTTGTTTTCTACACAAGAGGTAAGCTGCCAGCAGCTGGATCTGCCACTTACAGTAACTGTTCCACTATTGCCGAAAAATAACATGAATTTGACCATCAAATCACAGTTTTCTTTTAGAGTCCCTCCCTCATATTGCCAGTATTGAATGGCCAGGTTCCCATCCGAACTTTCTAAGTTCAGCAGTTTGCAGCAGTTCATCTCTTCCAACTCTTTGCCCCTTAAGCTCTTTTGGACTGAAACAGCTCTAAACTCCCTGCAGTTCATTCGCTGGGGCTCCCAGCTTGGCAGAGTACCAGACTGATGCCAGGATGGCCACGGCCATGGGATTTTTTTTGAGGACGTTTAGTTCCTACCATCTGTCTGTTGGCTCAACTCTAGGAAATTTAGCCTGTGTTGCCTTCCCAAAGTTGTTTTTTCCCCCTTGGACTGCTGTCAGGATATGCAATCTGGCTCTGTGAGTGTTCCGGTGAGACAGTACTCGAGATGCAGTAAAATGCTTCTGACTTTTGTATATGTTACTTTATTTCTTGATAACAGGTGAGGATACTGGCGCATTACCATGCACAACACGTGAAAGGCAAAGAGTACAAAGAGGTTCTAAACCTTTAATGGGGACTTTTAGTGTATTTTAGGAACTGTGTAACAACATTTTCTCTGCTATTTCCTCATTTTGGACTTTTAGACCAGGTGGGTTGGTCAAAATGAGGTGCGGGAAATGAGATGTTGTGCTGCCACTCATCTGGGCTGAGGCTTTCCACAGCGGGGACATTCCACTCAGAGGTGAAGGCAATGAGGAAAAAGTAGGGGTAACGGCACTGCTTTTGGGTTCCTCTTGCTTGTGTGTAATACAGTTATATCCCACTGTGTGGAACTGTTTGTAACACAGTTATTCCCCACTTTAATTTTAATACTTCCTTTCCCTCGAGATGTTTTGAAGGAGGTGGTATTTCACTGATGCTCCAGAAACCCTCCCCGTGAGCCTGCGTTTGCCCCTCGTTGTTAGACAGTCTATAATAACACTTAGAGATGAATCTCAGAGCCAGCGCCCTGGGTACCTGATCCATTCTAATGCTGGGCATATGTACATACTCCATTAAAGGTTTAAACTCAGAGTGGTTTATGAACCATTCCCGTGAGAACAGGAAATCTCCACTAGAAGATTGGATCAGAGGATCCAAGTCTTCTTAACTGAGCTGTTCTTATGAAACCTCTGCTTTTGTGAAGCTTGGCATACGTCTGAACTGAGCTGTATTTGGTGGTCCTCTTTTCAAATAGGACTTTTAAGAATGGAACATTCCAAGCAATGAATCTGAAGGTATGACAGATTCCGTCTGTTTTGGTGAATAGGTTATGAGCCCACCAACATTTAAGACATGATTTTAGACTCTGCTTGAGGGGCCACCTAAGCTTAGATTAGACCTTTTACCTTACAAGGTCTATTTACTTTACAGACCCTAAAAATATGACATTGATAATGTGTTTCTGGATATAACCCATACAAATGAGACATGTAGTTTACAGAATGAAACCATAAAGAAGTCTAAAATCGTGGGAGTGCAGCTGGTTAATATCCGTGTTCTTGCCTACTTGACAGGTTTAAAAAAATACTGTCTTAGCTAGAAAATACAATCATTACTTTAACAAAACAGATCTTCCCAGTCTTACTTGATTACAGGGCTCACATTTTGTATATACAGCTGAAGTCCAACTAAATTATCTTTGGGTTTAGCTGACTGCAGTTCTTCTGCAGAGAATGATGATAAATCCACAACAGATAAAAACGGGATGTTTTCAGTTTCAATAAGAATTAGTTACTTTTCTTAAAGTGGGAATAACAACAAAGAGGCAGAAATTAGACAATGTAGGATTTAGATAAATTTAGGGTTACGACAGCTCCCTTGCCCTTAGCCAGTGTAATGAATAATTTAAAGGCAAATTTAGGGGCACTCCAGGACTAAAGTATTGCATTATCTAATTTCTGTTGTTACTCTGAAGTGTAAGCAGCAAGCTTATTAAATATGCATGGGGTAATCAGACAAATTCTATGACTGTGTGCGTGAGCTTCTCATTAATGTTTCACAAAGAAGCATCAAGAAAGACTAAATAGACTGCACTGGATTTAAAAGTAATAAATATACTCCAGAAACAAAGTAACTTAATGACCTTCCTAGGAACAAAAGGGCTTAAACCAAAAGGACACTCATGCAGAGTATCCTTATTGAAGCAATAACTCAAGTAAATGATCTTTTGTGCATCTCTGGTCACCTCTTGATTATCATTTGCCAAAACATCATGGCCACAGTACATCCATTTAGTGCCTCTTCTCAATGCTACATTTATACACTGGTAGTCTCCGTTACCACAATCTGCCATGATTTCATTACAGCACAAGAAGATTGCTGTAAACTGGCTTCTTACTAGGACATAGAACGTACCTTCAAGCCAAGTTAGCAATTAGGGCATGGTTTTGAGCATCCTTTTTACCTCTCACTGACTTCAGCAGAGAGCACCTCTGGGATCAAGCTCTTCAGCTGTGTAAGGGAATACTGCTTCAAAGTGAACTTCTGAGCTAGAAGAAAAGAATACTTTGGCCTTTTTTCCAGCTTTCCAGGAAGGAGTTTTCAATATCTAACAGAGGGAAACATTCTTTATTTTAGCTTATTTTTTTACATTTGATATTGGCTGCACTGATGTTTCTTTCAGAAGTGGAATGTGAATCAGGATACCGGGAAACAGAGGTTCAAATTAAACAAAATCAGTTTAAGTGGAAAAACCCAGACTGACTTTCTAGGTGATATCTGACTTTCAGTTCTAGCAAATAGTCTTTTTTTCTGAGCAAAGACATTTCTGAATAAACTTCTCCCTATTATTTCACCACATGATTACTACAAAAAGCAAACTTTGTCTAGACAATATCCTTACAAGATATAGTCTTACTGCAATATAAAACATTATATATATACATATAATATTGCAAGATAAAACAGGCAATGAAAAAAAGATACAAATACATGAAAACCTGGAAGAAACGTCAGAAAACTGGCAAATACTTGACTCTATTTTACTTTCTTATTCCAAAGAAAAGTATAGGATTTCGGATGTGACAGGCCAAACCACAAATCTCAAGGTTGCTCATTGTCCGTGATCAAGATATGGGATGGGATAACCCAGATAGAGTGGAATATTGACCTAGGTATGTGTGCTGGGTCAAAATATTTATTACTTTGTTCACAGAGACATGGTAGATGTGGAACATTATTTTAATGATTGCAAACCACAATAAAAAAGCAGAACATTCACCATCTTTGTGATCTCCTTATTTTTGACAAGGTATCTGTAAAACCAGCCTTCCTTCTCTCTGCGATTTTAAGGCCCACTTTATGAAAATACAAAGCAGACACTATCAAGTTAATCTTACAGTTGGCAATTAGCATCTTTACAGACTCCAAAGCCTAAACAATTAAAAGTTGAATAATTTATAGCAAACAGAACAATTTCTGTCAACAGTATTATAACGTGCATTAGAAATATACTGCACTGCCTGGAGCTGCTCGGTTATTGATTCTGGAGTTCTCATTAGCAATGCAGTTGGCAGCTCCCACCCGTGGGCAATGGCTACTTCTGTTTGTCTCCACTTCAGAATTAATTGGAACTAATCCATGGTAACTTGCACTTATTTAGGGTGAGATCCTGCCAATAAAAGAGGATAGAGGAGGTGCACTGTGGCTGTTCTCATGCCAGCAGGTTGTCTTCCAGGCAAAACCTGCCAGGCTGGCCACTGACTCCTCTGGCCAGGAACACAGCAAACATCTCCTCACCTCCAGTTGCATTCTTGGGACAACAGGTAGCAAATCCACAGCTTTGACCTTCTTATCATAGGTATTTGCTTGGGCTGGTGATGTTCACAAGCCTTTCTCAACAAAGAAGGTGTTAAGCCAGGCAGATATTAAAGAGCAGTTGCAAAGGGTGAATGATCAGATAGAAGATGAAATGGGGAATGCGTATTAATGAAGATTATAGCCAACAAATAGCCTCTGTCCAAGGAGTGACTAAAGAGCTTTGGAAAAACTTAATAGGATTCTTCACATTGAGAAGAGACAGGCAGGGAGAGAGCAAGATATGATTTAAGGCCTTTCAAATCATGAGGGAGATGGTGGAAGTAAATGAGTGAATTTTTCATTTTTCATTGTACTAGGATCAGGAGGTGCCTAATGCTAGACAAGGTAGCTTGAAAAAAAGGACAAAATAAATAGGACTCGTTCATTCAACCTCCAACTAACTTGAGAAAGTCATTGCCACAGAGTAAAAGCTGAATGAAGATATGGCTTTAAAGGAATTAGGCAGATTAGACAACAGCGGGAAGATCCACTGATAATGGTTAAATATAACCATTATAACATTCAAGCTTTGGCTAAAAATACCTCCAACTGCTGACAACGAGAAGCTGGGAGGTATTTTGGAAGAGAAGCTCTTCACTATCCTCAAATGGGCCCTTCACAGGCTTTAGCATTCTTGTGCCAAGAAAATTACACAATATTTATCTAACAAACATTGACGTTAGTTTAATGCTAGATGTTGAAGGTGGCTCTTTTCCGGAGTTACAATCTCTTCCTTCACTCAATGAATAGCTGAGGAAAGGAGGTCATTTGGGGAGCTCAGGTATTCTCTTTTCTGGGCATCCATCATAAAATGTTAAACAGAGTCTATATGTGTGCTCAGAAGATGAGAAGGAGTCGCCCAAGGGCTGATTATTAACACAGAATATTTATCTGAATGCTGAAATTGTACAAAGTTAGTTGAGAAAACAGGTATCGTTTTGAACAACTAGTGAAGCTATAGATCTATTTTTTCCCTGTCTCTCAGAATCTCCAAATCAAGATTGAATGTTTTTGAAGAAAACACTTCAGTTCAACTCCTATTGCTCAATTTATTTTCTAGCCACGGTATTTAGCAACTTCTCAGATTTAATAGTGGCTGGGTCCTTTCAACCTTATGTTCTGAATTTACAGAGGGGCAGGTTGGACTTGAATTGTCCATATAAACCATCCCCCATGTGATGCCTCCTTCCATACACACATCTGGTGAGTTCTTTGCTGTTCCTAATTATGATGCAGCTTCTTGGAAAACTAGTTCTTTGATGGAAACTGTAACAAGAAACTGTGCAAATTTAAATGAGAACTGAGGATCCCACTGAGACTTTTATTAGCAACAAAATCAAAGATCTGCAAAATGTATTTTGTTTTTATTCCCCTCGGCATCACTGATCTTCTGATTCCACACCATGCTGAGTCCTCTGTCATTACAGACAGACCTAGGCATGTATCAGAGAATAAAAGTAACTTTCCAGTCCATAACAGATCTGTCCTCGCTTACTAGCGCAACATGTTTAGAAAGGGTCCATAAGGAGTAATTGAAATCATAACTGTGTCATATTTCTCCGTAGTTCTTTACCACTTGTGACCTACCAGTGGTCAGAAAAAATTGCTGTTCTCTTGTTTAGCTAACTGCCAGAACTGCATTTCACTTAAAAAAGAAATAGTTAAAAACGTTTGGATCCTACTACATTTTGTCCAATTCAACTTAAATTGACACTATAAAACTACATTAAATCAACTAACCAAAACCTCTTCTTGTCTAAACTACTCCTAATTCAAAATAATACCTCTAATATCAGAGAAGCCAGGATAAAAGTCTGAAGAAAATATTCCTCAAATTAAACAAAGCCCTAGACTTAAAATCCAAATTGGTGTAAACCTTAAATACCAGTCTTGTTCTGATCAAAATACAAAATTCTGCAGTTTAGGAACCTTTTCTGCTGGGGAGAATGACTAACAAAAATTACTAACCCTAGGATGAGTGTATGCCATTGGTAGTTACATCTTTCTCTTGCATGCAAAACCTGACATTCTTTTTTCAAAACTGCTGCTATTCAACAAGATACTGAAGCAGCTACTTTTGTTCAGAAGAACCACTCACACATGACGAATTATGTGCTTCGTGCCCATCCGAATGAACTAACAAGTTGAAGAGTTATTTATCTATTCCTTTTTATCCAAACAGATGGAACAGTTAGAGGGAAAAAAAATCTATGTATTTAGGGCTTTGATAGTTCCTATTACAGACAAAACTCCACCAGCTGACAAGGGAGCAGTTTACATGACTATGACCTAAACTTTCAAACAGCTGCAGCTCTTTGTTTTTACAGGAAGAACATGAGCCATGATTGACCTCCTTGCAATTATTTGCTCTGATTTGGATACAGTCGATAAAGCTGGAATCATAAAGGGAAAAGAAATACAGAAATGGCCTTTTGCTACTGAATCTGCTTTAAAAGCTGTAATGCAGCAACATTTTCTTCTGCATCGTGGTCTGTGAGCATTACATGAGTCTGAAAGCACACAAAGAAGTGAGCATCTTTCTGGAGAAGGTAGCATCTCTGTTCTGCACAAGCAAGTTTTCTCCTCTTCTGCAATAGCCCTCGTCTGGTGTCTGCACATACAACAGCTACTACCCATTATCTCTTCTCTATAAAGCGTAATTGCACCAGACCCTCAAGGCATTGCTTTGGAGAATTCCAGTGACCTGAGCGCAGGATTTGGCCTGCCTCTACTAGACCTGTCATATTCCATGCATAAAGCAACATCATCCTTTCGGCCATTTCCTGAGCCTCTTTATTAAGGTTGCAAATAAAGTCAGTAACTCTAATCATGCTTTTGGTTGTTGTGGATCCTGGCTTGGCTGGGAGTCATTGGAGATAAACATCTCATTTCAAATACGCGACTGAGCAGATGGTAATGACTTTTAATCACAAGCAACACGAGGCAAATCTGAAATCAAGCAAATCTGAAATAAAGCCCTTGAGATGAACAGTTTGGTATATCATCCCCGCCATTTTGAATGCTGAATAACCTTGCCCCATGAAGAGAGCCATGTGTGATTTATGTACACATAAACTTCTAGCTAACTGAAATACTGACAGTTATCAATAGCTTTTCACAATTCTTATTTTGGGCCCTCATCCAATGCCCACTGAAGTCAAAGCAAACATCTTCTTTGTAAGCCTCCAAAGACTCCATCTGCTGCAATAACAAAGTGTTGTGGTTTAATTGCTGATGTAGAAGTTTGGAAGACCTATGAGGACTTCCTACTCAATACTAAACATGAGAGTATTTTCTTTAGACACCTGAAACCCTGTCCTAAAAAAAAAAAAAGAGAAAAAGAAAAAAAGAAAAAGAAAGGAAAAAGAAAGAAAAGCTTTTTGCAATTTGTGGAAACAGAGTACTAGGGGTCAGACACCGACCTTCAGCTCATGATCTATGACTATGTAAGGTTAATTACATCATTTTAAACAATTCCCTGCTTAGGTCAGTCCTGAGAAGGCAGCACAGAGAGGTTTTTCACAGGCCCCATCTGCCACTGCATTATTGGAGAGCTGGGGTGCGCTTTGCATTAAGGATGTCTTTATGTCGAGAGTGGAACTCTCATTTCTGCATAATCTCCCTCTGATCCTTTGCGATGTTTTCAGAAGTCTGCTGACCCAATGATACTGCTGGCCATGACGGTGTGACAGGTTTACATTTCAGTGCTTCAGCTGCAATCTCCTTGCTTGGAAGGTTACTAACACCATTAATAGTCATGTTTAAATAGTTTTGCTTGAGCCTGCTTACACAGCAATCTGCATTTAAGCTCTTTTTAACATGGAATTTAGTTTTCAAACCATTAGCCTGACTAAACCATGTCTGCAACACGAACTCCATGATGGTTTACAACATGCCTTCCACAACTTTGCTAAGCTTTTACTCCATGTAAATCAGCAGCAATTTTCTCACCAACCTTTTACCCAAGCGTGGCTTTGCCATTTTATCTTCTGGAGAAGGACCCTGACACTTCACTTCCACGTCCTGTAAACACGGGCCACCTGTACCACTCACCAGTGAATCCACCCTCAAAGTTTATGGTAACAGCAAATATTTCCACAGCCAGATTACAGCTATGCAGATGAGATCTAAGCAAATAAGGTGCCAGATTATGCGAAAGAGGGTGGTGAGGACCCCGGCACAGGTTGCCCAGAGAAGCTGTGGCTGCCCCATCCCTGGCAGTGTTCAAGGCCGGGTTGGACACAGGGGCTTGGAGCAACCTGCTCTAGTGGAAGGTGTCCCTGCCCGTGGCAGGGGGTTGGAACCAGATGAGCTTTAAGGTCCCTTCCAACACAAACCAGCCTGTGATTATATGGTTAATAACATGCACAGACGGTGTGCAGGGGAGGCTGCTGGGCATTGCTGGTGGCAGGCAGCCTTCGCCCAGCTCACGGACATGGTGGTGGCAGCCTGCAGATGGAAGCTCTGTGCCCCATGCAGCTGCTGTGGAAACTGTGAGCAGGCACAGAGCGAGACACTGCCTCTGGTACAGGCTGAAAAACCACACAGAGATCTTGATCCTGCACTGCACAGAGACAACATTGACTTGAGCAGGAAGATTTGCTTCTCTCAAGCTCCGGGAATGACTGGGGACATGCACAGCCCTTCGCTAACCATGCATTTATTTCCCTGTAACACTGTCTTTTCACGGTTTCATCTGCAGGCTATTACAAATAAATGAAATGCATGAACGAAACACCCAAGCTGTCGGTGCCTTGCTCAAGCACAGCTTGCTTGGGAATGCTGTCAGAGAAACGAGTGTGTACGAATCAGGCCTGAAGAGGAACACTCTCACACTGTGCTTCTGTATAGAAGTGAGAGATCGGAGAGAGACCAGCCTGCCCGGTACTCTTCCATGACACACATAAAGGCAGGAAGATTAATGGACTCAGCAACAAGTCAGAGTCTAAGTCTGAAGTTGGGCAATGAAGGCAGGACGACTAACATTGTGGCGGCTGAGGGAACCCCCGCAGCAATGCCTGCAGCAAACCCCTGTGTCTGGTGGAGCTCCCGCAGGACGCCCAGCAGGACGGGGGACACCGCACGGGCTGTTCCGGGGTGCCCGCCTCCCGTCACGGGCTCCCCTCACGGCCGCCTCCCCGCCGGACTACATTTCCCAGCGGCCCCCGGGCGGGGCGGAAGGCGGTCGGTCGCGGCGGGCCGGTGCCCGGGTCTGCCGGGAGGGAGCATGGCTGCCAGGGAGGCGGGCGGCGTGGTGCTGGGCAAGGCGGCCGAGAAGCTCTTCTCCCTCAGCGGGCTGTTCGCCGTGTACAAGCCCAAGGGGCCCACCTCTGCCGGCGTGCTCAACCTGCTGAAGGAGAGGCTGCTGGCAGGTAGGCGCCGGGGGAGGCGCGGTGAGACGAAGGCTCGCCGAGGTGGGCATGGAGGCCCGAGGTGGGGTTTTGGTGGTAAAGGGAGGTGCGCGTCGTCCCAGGGCAGGAGCAGGGTGGCTTGAGGTGAACATGAGTTTACTCCTCGGGCGCTTTGGCTGCGGGTCCCGACCCGGCACGGCTGTGAGATGGGTGTCAGGCACTCGGTGGGGTGCCAGAGCCACAGCCCCTGCCAAGCCACTGCACCCTCTTTGTGAGCCGTGGTATGGCTCAGACTGGGGGATGGAGCCATTCCTGGATACGTTCCGGCTCCCAGCATGGAGCTGCTGGTTCCCTGCGAGACTCGGTGTGTTGGTCACGCAGCAAGATGTCTGTAAGGCCACATTCACCGCTCGTTTATTTGGGGCAAGCATGTGGTACTGCCTGCGGTACAGTGTGATGTGAGCCTTCGTTTTAAATGGGATGAGATTTGCCCCAGCAGAAAGCCCCAGTCCTGCGGTGCACAACACAGAGGGTCCCAGCTTGCTTGGAGAGCTATTGGGCATGGTCCGTCTGCCAGACATGGTGCAGGTGCACGCATCTGCCAGAATGGGTGTCAGCAGCTCAGCAGTAGCAGGATGTTCTGCTTCAGTCCCACTGCTTATTGCCATTAAAAATACAATAAATAGCAGCAAAAGAGTGAAACCCACATTTGTTTTGAGGAGTTTGAAAGTCCTGGGCACACTGCAGAAACTGTTTTTTGTGAATACAGGTATTGGCAGGGAAAAAGTGTGATCATTGTAAAGTTTGAGTAACTATGGCCTAGATTCTCTTTATAGCGGATATGGGGACTTGATAATCTAATTTGGGCTTTTGGGCACTTGCTGATGAAGTGAGAACCAACTTTCATATTGGTAAGTGCTTATTCAGGCTGATTTACTCTGTAGTGAACTGTAGTGTAGGCAGGGACTTCAATTCAGCTTTGTTTGGAAGAGATATAGCCGGATCATGTCTGATTCCCTGATGTGAAAGGCATAAAGGAGGGATAATAGAGGTAGGTAAGGGAGCTTAGAGCACTAGTCATATTTAATAATAAATAAGGGGCATTGAACTCCTCAAAATTCCTGGAGTCATCAGCTGCATGGGAAGTGTGGTGGGTTGAGATGCTCTGACAGTTTTGGGCGACATGGTTTAGTGCGAGGTGTCCCTGCCCCTGTCCAACCCCATGACGGGGGTTGGAACTAGATGATCTTAAGGTCCTTTCCAACCCTAACTATTCTATGATTCTATGAAAGCAGCAGTGAGCGAGTTCAGTTTGTTACAGGGTTTCCATAGGGTTGTATAAATGCAAATAAACATGACCCATTACATGCAAGTACATACAACGAGAAGTGCTTGGATTATGTAGCATTCTATTTGTGTATATTAGATGGTTTTGGGCACTCTGCTGCTAGTTATTGCATGCTTTTTTAATGAAACCTCACAGGTGAACTCTCCACCAGGTTTTCTAATGGTATTTTCTGAACATCCATTTATAACAGTGTGTAAGACTTGATTAGTATCTAAGTGAATATAGCTTGCAAATTGTTTGAGGTTGGGAGTAGATCTAGGTGAATCACTGGTCTTATTCAGGACAGCAATTTCTGCACTACTAATTCATAGTTGAAATAATTGATATTTATCTTCTTTATTTAGTCTGGAAATATGTGCTATTTTTCCTATGTTGTAAGGTTATCCCATAATGCTTCCTTTCAATTTCTATTTGCAGAAGCTGGCGTGCGAACAAATGGGAACAAAAGAAATCAGGTTTTGAAAATTGGACATGGTGGAACTTTGGACAGTGCAGCTGAAGGAGTTCTGGGTAATGAGAAATATAAATACAGTCATCAGAGGGTGATTTCAGGGAACATTTCCATGCCTACATGAAATCAGAGGTGGAGGAACAATTTGAGATACACCTGGCAGGCTTTGTGGTGTTGGGGGAAGGACAGGTGATTGTGGTCTGGGTTAAATTTCCTCTGCATATGCTTTTACACGTTTTTTTAAACAGAAGGCTATGTTCCCCACCCCCAACTCCTGAAATAACCTGTGAGTTATTCCATGAACAGAAAGACTCTTGTGTAATGAATTCTAAATTAGAAATTGATGGCTTTTTTTTTTTAACTTAAGCTGGGGATTAATAGTCATCATAATTTCCTAAAATATTTGTTCTTAAACTAATGCTTTTCTGGGATTTCGAGGGAGCCTTTTGGGTTGTAATACCAAATGAAAGATGCATAAGAGCAATTCTGCTGCTTTTTTTGAGGCTCAGCACAGAAAGTTTTTGCTTCTTGTCCTGTCTTGCTTCATAAAGAAGAGTCATCAGAGAGATTTCATCTTTTAATTTTGATAGCAATCCATCAGTCCATTTATTGACTTCCTTTGTTTTACTAAGGAACAGGATGTGCCAATTGCTGGTGTTGAAAACTCAGCTGTGGCTGTGACCATTGGGCTGGATTATTCCCATATCACCCATTGTCACCAACAGTGCTGTTTATAAGTAACATGCAAACTGCAGCTTGCTTAAATTGTAGCATTGTAGCTCTACTTGGCTAGAAGAAATAACAGCAATACTTTTTTGGTATTGAAAGGCGACAGGTACAACTATGAGTATATACTGAAAGTAAATCCACTTCTTGATCGCTGTTCAGGAAGAACTGTGCTTCAAGGAGAGGTTGTTTTCATGAAGAGCGTTGCTAGTAGAGGCCTATAGGCTGGTAATTGTTTTTCTCTGTCACCTGTGAACATTGCAAAATGTAACATTCTTAGGCTAGAAGTACCTACTCTCTCATTTTGTTTCAATTTCCTGTAATGTGTGGATGCTCACTGGAGAATACCGTGTGTATTGCTGAAGTGGACGTTTTCCTTCTACACCGATGTTCCCTTTAAGCGTGTTACTGCTCATTGTGGGAAGTCAACAGCATTGATCCAGAGTAAAAGAAGAATCACTCATGCCTCTTAATTGCTTCTCCTACTGCTCTCTGATATCCAGCAGTCTCCAAAGCCCGCTCCTGTGGCATGACAAAAAGTGCTTGGGCTTGATGTGCTTGGTAAAGACAGAGAAGTGCATCACCTTAATATGCTATGGATTGGTCCTTCCAGTGCCATACAAAACACACACAGGAAAATCAGTGGTAGCTATATTGGAAAGGACAAAACTGGAGAGGAGTGGGAAAGGGAATGTGCCCAGATTTCTGTTGGGTTTGGGTAAGACAATGAGGAGAGTGGGGAACACAACAGAAGCAAGTGACTCAGATAGGGATAGGGTGGTGAGGCAGAAAGCTTTCTTTCCTCATGGTCAATAGCACAATAGAAGTATTTATTTTCTGAAACCTCTAACCTTTCTTGATCTATACTGGCTGTTTCCCAAATTTTCTGTACTGCATATCTATAACTTTGTTCATGGGAATTAGTGAATTAGTTGACAGAGGGTCTTGCTTAGTGTGCCAAATGTACTGCAAATAACTGGGCTGTGCTTTTCATCGGAAAATAGGCTTTTATATCTCTTTTTACTGACAGCAAATGCAAACAAGGAAGGACCTTGGAGACAGAGATTGGTGATGTATGGCATGTCAGTGAAAGGCAACTTAGAGACCAGGTGGCATTGGTGGCCTCACATTGGTAGGAGCCTGGAGCGACTGCTGTCTGAGGGGAAGTCTTTTGTCAGTCCCCATCTGTGGCTTCCATTGCATTGGAGGGGTGGTGCGAGCTAGGATTCATCTTCTGCTTCTGAGCATTAGGTCTCATATTTTAAGATACAAGAAGCAAGGAACTGTAGGTCAAGTCTTAATGAATATCTTACTTTAATATCAGTCCATGGTTGTGGTTCCAGTTTAGTGTTTCTTATTGTACAATGGGAATTGTAAATATTTAGCTTGTTTCTATAGGGCAATGTCATGGTTTAAGCCCAGCCGGTAACTCAGAACCACGCAGCCACTCGCTCGCTCCCCCACTTCTTCCCCCCCGCTCCCAGAGGGATGGGGAGGAGAATCAGAAGAATATAGATCCCATGGGTTGAGATAAGAGCAGTCCCGTAACTAAGGTATAATACAAAAGCACTACTGCTACCACCAGTGATAATAACGATAGGAGAAATAACAAGGGGAGAGGACACAATTGCTCACCACCCGCTGGCCGATACCCAGCCTGACCCGAGCAGCGATCTGCCCTTCTGGGTAACTCCTCCCAGTTTATGTACTGGGCATGACGTGCTGTGGTATGGAATAGCCCTTTGGCCAGTTTGGGTCAAGTGTCCTGTCTCTGCTTCCTTCTGGCTTCCCGTGCCCCTCCTCACTGGCAGAGCATGAGACTGAGAAAGTCCTTGATCAAAGTAAACATTACTTAGCAACAACTAGAAACACTGGTGTGTTATCGACATTGTTCTCAGGCTAAAGTCGAAAACACAGCACTGCACCAGCTACTAAGAAGGAGAAAAATGACTGCTACTGCTGAACCCAGGACAGGCTGTTGCGAATTATGCTTCCATAGTAGAAGAAAAGATGAAGAAGTACCATCTAGTTAAACTTTGTTAGGCTCTGTGTAGTCTGGCAAGTCTAGTTTATGTCACCTTTCAATAATACATGTTACACAAGCTGATGATTAATGGGGAAAATTGTTAGTGTCTTATTCGCAAAAGCGTTCAGTGTCTCTTTAAAATTATTCTATTGAATCTCTTGACATTCAGCAAATTTCAGCTCAGCAGTTATGTAGAAGTGTTGGTGATTTCATCATGCTGCAAGAACAGTGTTTGGTTGTAAAGTTTTATCTGTGTGCTATCTCCTTTTCTCAGCCTCGTTGCAGCTCTTTCCTGTCTGGCAAATGACAGGAACAGGCTGAACTGAAGATTCACAAGCACAAGGGCATGTGTGACTAAATACCCTCATAAACAAGAGGAGAAGTAATCGAGAAAGAGAAGTCATTTAATGAGTCTAAGAGTGTAAAGATTGAGAAGCATTAGAGCAGAAGCATTTGTTTTGCTTTTAAAAAAAGGTTCATTGTCAGCTTAATGTTTCTGGTACTGGCTCCAGCTTAACATAGAGCTGATTTCCTGCAAGCTCCCTTAACTCCTGTGATTTTATTAAACCCAAGGACATAAGCAGTAATATATTCCATGAGTTGTACACAAACCTGATATCCTAAAATTTTCATTGTTTCTTTAGATTGCTGTATGTGGAGAAAATCAATAGGAAAGCAGATTCAGGGAAAGCACCTTGTAAAAAGCTTTAAGGTAAAGTGTAAGATAGAGCTCTTTTTCTGTCTCTTGCTTTTATGAAGAGCTGATTGCTGTTCTGCAGAGCACTGGTTTAAGATTGAAAAGACAGTGTCCTGTACATACACAGTAATGGGAAGGTTTGGTTAAAGATTTTTGAGAGGCAGTTGGACCTTTTGATTATTTTATTTTCTTGCTGTAAGCCTGATAAACAATTCAATTACACTGTCTTGCTGTATTACTCTTGGTCACTATCAACCTTTAAAAGGGCCATTTAGTTACAGCGAAGGCTGGATTCATTACTAGTGAGCCACAGCCTTCATCAAACCAGGGATGCTGTTAATTGCACTATCCATTTCTTTGGTGATTAAAAGATAAATAAATATAGGGGTTGAATTAAAGCATTTTAACAATAGGTGAAGCTTATTTGTCTTCTGCTTTAGACTTTTTTCCTCTTGCTAGTTCCATGTTGTTTGAACATCAGGGATGCTTACTCTTAAGCACAGCCGTCCAGTATCTGAAGGGGGCCTACAGGGATGTCAGAGAGGGGCTCTTCATCAGGGACTGTAGCAATAGGACAAGGGGTGATGGGTTCAAACTGGAACAGGGGAAGTTCAGGTTAGATCTAAGGAAGAAGCTCTTTACTGTGAGGGTGCTGAGGCACTGGAACAGGCTGCCCAAAGAAGTGGTAAATGCTCCATCCCTGGCAGCGTTCAAGGCCAGGTTGGACAGAGCCTTGGGTGGCATGGTCTAGTGTAAGGCGTCCCTGCCCATGGCAAGGGTTGGAACTAGATCTTGAGGTCCTTTCTAACCCAAACCATTCTATGATTCTATGACTGTCTTTATATGCTAACAGAGCATGAAAGGCTGTATTTCTGACTAGCATAATATTTAGTAGTGAATGGTGTGCAGTAAGGGAACTGCGGAGCTGGGTTTGAAGTGGCATTTCTTCTTCTGTCTTTGCAGTGATTGGTATTGGAAAAGGAACAAAAATGCTGGGATCTATGTTGGCAGGTTCCAAGGTAAGGAATGCGCAATGGCTTCTGTTAGTGGGGTTTTTTGTTTGTTTTTCTTTTTTCTTGCCATGGAGAGCTGCATCAACATACAAATAGCTCAACCATCCTGGGTATTTATTTTAAATGTGTACTTCAGCTCCTTTTTTTATTTAGTCAAAATTTTGATATTAAGATTTTTACATTTAGAATGGTTATTTTAAAAACTTTGTCTTGGTTTGTCTACAAAATGCTGATAAAGCCCAAATTCCTATTTTACAGGCAGATTCCTATAATACTTAATGTTTAAAAAACACCCCCACAAATGCCCAAAACAAACTGTAAGAAAGATGGCACTGTAAATTATGTTTTGGGGATGCAATTATGTGTGATGGTTTAGGTTTTGGTCATTTTCTTTGTGTGTAGATAACATAATCATTATTTAGTTTGCAGTAACAGATGCTCTTTGTTTCCTTTCACTCTTAAATACCATGAGGCCTTGAAAGGCACCTTTTGGAATTCAGGTGTGTTTGTGCTAGTAGCTGTTGTTCCAGATTGCTGCTCCTGTACTCTACAAACCGTTGATAGGTGTAAGAAGCCAAAGGAAACAAAAGCCCTGTGGCTGCATGAGATGATCCAGCCTGGCCTTGTCTGATAGCAGTCTTGTGCATTGCTGCTCCTGATTAGTGGTACTATGTCTTTGGCGGGTGCACTCCAGATTGTAGGTGTTACATACACAAACAAGTGCCTGTACTCCTAAGAATAATCTACCAGTGTTGATTCCTTCTTTGCAAGTAAAATCCTGTTGATTTAGCCATTATTCTTAAATGAGAAGTTTGGGTAAGAATGACAGATAGAGAAATCAATTAAGCCTTCCAAATTTAATCTTATACTCAGGGAAAGTCAATAGTGGGCTCAGCAAATTGATAGCCTTTCTCATGCATTTTATTCTACTGTTTTTACCATCCTCTTCTGGTCTGAACACTTAAGCTCTTTAAGGTGCTGAACTGATAGCTTGAGGTAGTCTTTGACAGTCTTCAACTCAAAGGCAAATAATTTGACAGGAGACAATACAAGGAGGATAAAAGGACGTAGCCACAGAGTCTGATCCAAAATGTACTGTAGTCAGTGTCAGTCTCTGCACTGACTGTAGGGTTTTGCATTTGGTCTATAGGACTGGATTTCAGAGGCACCCGTGTTTTGAAACGTGCAGTAAGCAGCTGGAGCTGGATTTACAGTGGCAGTGTAAGCAGCTACCACCTGACATCTCCTTTCAAAGAACTTTTAAGTTAAAAAAAGTCATTGAGATACTTCAGCTAAGTGGGCAGTAGGGGCAGTCTGGTGAGCTGTCAGCTCACCAGGTAGATCCATCAGCTCTCACCTGGCCTTAGATTGGTATAGGCCATGGGCACTTGGTTCAATGAGGCAAGCAAAGTTACATCCTTATCAGCTCTTCCCCTGCAACTGTTTGTGTGTTCTGATGTGGCAAAGAGTGTGAGGCAGCTAACATTCTTGCCAGGTGGCATGGCAGTCATAGAATCAGAGAATGGTTTGGGTTGGAAAGGACCTTAACATCATCTAGTTCCAACCTCCTGCCATGGGCAGGGACACCTCACGCTAGATGAGGTTGCTCCAAGCCCCATCCAACCTGGCCTCAAACACTGCCAGGGATGGGGCAGCCACAGCTTCTCTGGGCACCCTGTGCCAGCGCCTCAGCACCCTCACAGGGAAGAGCTTCCTGATATCTATCCTAAATCTCCCCTGTTTGAGTTTGAACCCATTACCCCTTGTCCTATCACTAAAGTCAAGAGCCTTCATTTGGAGATTGCCTTGCCCCTGCTTTCACATTTTCTATCTATACTGCAATAAATTAGGCACACAATAGTTGGTGAGTCTAAAGGAAGTTGAAGGATCTCTCAGTTATCTGCCTATTTGTCTTTTTGACCGCACTGACACCATGGCTCATAATGTAGCAAGAGATTTGGTACAGATAAATCCATCACTGTCTAAATAGGCTTGAGTATCTTTTTGCATTCCATGCCACATGCTAGGAGTTTATATTTTTATTGCATCTCTTTTTTTTACCATCGTGGATGTTAAAATGTATATTGAAGTGTGAGGTTTTTCTTTTGTTCCTTTTATTACTCTAAAGATTGAGTTGAACTGTCTGAGCCTCTCTAGTTAGGATTTACTGCTTGGGTATAGGAATGTATCTTGTAAAGAAGTAGTTCAGTCTATCATTGCTGGCAGCAGAGCTATGCTGAGTGGCCAAAACGTATGTTACTGCAGTAAACTCCATATGGTGGCTCTGCCAGAGATTGGACTATTTCTGTTTTTTTCCCAAACATTGTGTGAAACTTTCCTGACTCTGTGTGGCAGCTCTGAACATTATCACTTGATTTGCAACTCATACACATTATACGAGGAGTGTTGCTCCTCCAGTGTAAATCTAATTCTCCATTGGTTTGACCTCCCTATGAATTAACTCAAAACAAATAGAAATGTGTAGCCAAGGGCAATACCTACTTACTGTTCCAGATTTCTCATTGAATTCTTAGTATTTATCCAGAAATAAAAATATGTGCAAGCTGGCTTAGGTTTTGTTTGTTTGCTTTATTTTATTTCAAATCTTCCAAGTGAGGGGGAGAAGTGGAATGCTCTTGGATCTGGAATGTAAATACTAAGCATTTAATACATGTTCCATAGGAAAAACGCTTTTTTTCCTTGTTTTCTGGGACTTGGTCTTGCTTGGACGTTTTGCACTGTGTTATTTTGAGAGAAATGGTTTTATTGGGTTTGCAAAATAAAGTTAGTAGAATGAGAAACCATTTCCTGCTTCACCAGTAAAAGGAATATGGTTGGGGTGGAGCAGTTTTAATTATGGTGAATTGTTTCTGAACAACTCAGTCTTATGGGTGACTTGTCTCAACACAATGTGGAAGTGTTTTTTTTTGGGGGGGAAACGGGCTAGAAAATGCTAGCGAAGAGCACAGTTTCCAAAGTGGTAATCCTGCTTTAAAACCTCTCATCTACCAGAATGTGGTGTTATATAGAAGCAATGAGGGAGATGATCAGGGGCTCATCAGAGAAAGAAAAAAGGAAGAGCAATAAGTAATGAAATTCTTCATTATTCTAATACTTTCCATTGGGAGGAGATGTCTTCCAACACATACAGCCTTTATTTTTAGGTGGGGTAAAACAGGATGATTGAAACTTTCAGACTTCACTTCCATGCTTGAGATACATATTATTCCATGAGGTAACATCTGGGTTCACCCTAAGAGAATTCGGGTCATAGCAGTGTGGCTGAAGCCAGAACTTGGCCATCCATCAAACTGTGCTTGAAACCAGCGCCTCTTGAGGTGCAGAAAGCGCGAGCGCATTGAGTTTATCTGAGGATGCAACGGTCCACACACCATCCAAAATCCCAAGTGCTCAGTGAGTGACTTGGGAATTGCCTGAGCACTTCGCACGGGTTGCACAAGCTTGGGCAGGAACTAGTTAAACTACAAAATTTAATCCTCAAAGCTGTGGCCTCTCCAAAATGAAACACTATGAAAAAAAAGATAATCACTGGATAGAGTACAAGCCAGACTCCAAATGATCACAAGGGCTAGAAGAAAAAGTGATTATGGGCAGAATGAAGATACATTAGTGACCTAATATGTGATAGCTTCAATTTATCACAATTGTTAAAATTTGAGGTCTTATGAATCCCGGATGGAAAATGAGCACTAGTTCAGTGCTCAGGTCTCAAAACTTGCCAGTCACTCTTGTATCCTATGAGAGAGGGTTTGCCTGAGCAGGAACTGGTTCAAATCACATCAGAGAATTACTGAGAGATATGTAAGTTACTTTTTGCAGTGTGATTCTGGGATTAGAGTTTGTATATTGCAGAATCCTTTCTGTTTTCTGGTGTTGGCACCATGTGCTGTTGAACAACACATCCATATGGAAGGTTGTTTCTTTACCTCCTGTGATTATCTTACTGTCCTAAAAATTAGGCTTTAATTTGTATCCCTTAACTTCTCAAACCTGAATGTTGCAAGCTTTCTCCATTAATTCATTTTTTTGGAATTAAGTTCTTAGCTTCCATCTTTTGGCAATGAGTTCAATGAATTAATAATGCATTAAAAAGCACATCTAGTAGTTCTATAAGGAGCAGAACTAATGAAGCCTTTTCTTGTTTACAGCTCGTTAGACACCACAGCCCCATGTGGACTCTTTGGTACCCAGCAATACAGTGGGGCTCCCTCTGGAGCTTTTTTCTTCATGGAAGCTGCAATAGATTTATTTCCTCTATCTGTCTCTTTTCAGGAGGCTTATAAGAACTCGGCATCTCTGAGACCTCTATTCTTCTGCCAACATTTGTGTGTTTGCACATTAACATGCACACCATGATGGTGTAAGCGCTGTTCCTTTGAAAATCCTTATTTTCTTGTTAAAGAGCCTTGTGCGGTGGGGTTTTTTTTGTGGGTTTGGTTTTTTTAATGTATTTCAAAAGCAGTTGGTGCTCCAGTTTGCATATTTGAGTTATGAGTGCAAGAAAATTGAGTTGACTTTCCTTTTGAAGGATGCTTTTGGTGGTGTGTGCTCTTACTTTTAATCTTAGAACAAAATCCTCTGCGGTATCACCAGCTGAGCACTTTGCTTCATCTTGCTTTCTTTTGGAGCTGGTAAAGCCAAAACTACTTATTTATACAGTGCATAATGATGTGTTCTGGTTTCTTCTTCATATTCTGATACTTTTAACAATCTCTTGGCAGGGCAAGATTTGTGAGTAGTGGTAATACTTTTTATTAGACTAATTGGTATAGTATGGGACATGGTGTTTGGGTATGTATGACCTTTCTCAGATTTAAAATAGGAGCCTTTTTTAAGTGAGGAGCCGGGACTTTAAGTGAGTTTCAGATTTGTTTAGAGTTTAGTGAAGTAGGAATCTTTTAGACCAGAAAGACCATACTTTCTGAAAGGAAAAATAGTTAATCATAGAATCAGAGAGTGTTTTGGGTTGGAAAGGACCTTAAGATCATCTAGTTCCAACCTCCTGCCATGAGCAGGGACACTTCGCCCTAGACCACGTCGCCCAAGGCTCTGTCCAGCTTGTCCTTGAACACTGCCAGGGATGGAGCATTCACCACTTCTTTGGGCGACCTGTGCCAGTGCCTCAGCACCCTCACAGTAAAGAACTTCTTCCTTATATCTAACCTGAACTTCCCCTGTTTCAGTTTGAACCCATCACCCCTTGTCCTATCACTACAGTGCTGTTGATGCTTTTGAGCGTAGTATACCAACAATTCTGTCTGGGCAAGCAGTTATGGGTAAGACCCTAAGACTGTTCTGTACAGATGAGCTACATTTTATTAGCTGCTATAATAAGCTAGAGTAAGAAAACAATTTATCTCCTGTGCAGGGTAGCAAGAATTGTTCACAATTGATTAGCCAAACCAGGCTCAAGGTGAGGGAGAATGTTATTGCTTGCTGATGATTTCTCAGACCCCATCTTGCTTGCGTTGATCTGTGGTTTTAGTTGGGCTTTTGCTTCTGAATTGCAGTATTAACATATCCAACTGTCTATATTTGTCTTGGAGGAATCCAGGTAAAAGTGGTTTGTTTGCTCTTTAGCTCTTCCCCTAGGAAATTTGTCATCTGCAACACCTTCTCATTTTTCACTCTGTGGTTCATGCCTTCTTACATTCTCACACCTCTTTGTTTATGGTATCCCATCCACAATAACCAAGTGTCTGACTGAGTTTCTTTTTGTATTGAGATGGGAGAAGTAACAAAACCAGAGTGCAGTATGTGACCTGCTCATTTAAGCAAAATGGATTGTAGCTACACAAAATGTCACTATTTTGCCTTTGTGCAAGCCCAAAGAAATTACTGTTTCCTTACAAGGGAGGTAGGAGAGGAAAACAGGAGATGATAAGGTTATCTCCTAGGGGAAAAGAGAGCCTGGTAGATTATACGTTGTGGCATATGAAGGGGTTAGTGTGAGGTAACATTTCAGTGTGCCATAAATCCAGTATCTCTATTGAGCCCACATTGTTTTTCTGAGCCCAGTGGAGTTATGAATTTTAGTTCCCAGGCTTGTTTTGAAAGGTGCTTTATAGGTTTCCCTTGAGGGAGGGGACTGGCAGATTGGAGATGGAGTGATTGTTTTATGGGAGATGTTAACCCACGGGCAGATGGATGTGTTTCAGCCCTTGTAGACTGGTGAGGTGAATTCTTCCTGACGTGTCGTGGTTGCTTAATTCCACCCATTTAGTTCCTATTTTGTGCCTTAGATGGAGTGTATTACATTCCTGAAATATAGCTATAGGACAGAGAAGTCTTGGCATTTCTGTTACATGGTATTTCTTACATTACTGTGCAAACATTCAAGGAATACTTCTTTGTGTGTTTGCACAATACAGTGCAAAGATGTCATGTCTATTAATAAAACTTGTCCTACTTAATGTCTGTATCCTGTAACAGCTATATCCCAGTACCACTATAATAGTTTGCCTTTCTTTTTAACCACTACTGGCACCTGAGAAAGTCAGTTCTGGTTCTGCAAAGACTACTGTAATTCCATGACCTCTTGCACAGCAGAGACCCATTCTTGTTTATGCAAGCTTAGCACTGATTTCTATCCTATGTGTATCATTTTGCATCACTGACAACAAATTTCTTGTTCCCCGAATGCCTCAAGATATTAACTGGAGATCAATGTCAGTTTATGAAAGTAAGGTTGTCTTCCTTGCTTTGTCACAAGGCAAATGCTTATATAAAAGGAAGGCTGGAAAAATGCATGAATGATGTTGGTTTTGATGTGGTTTGAGAATGTGTAGAAGGTGTTATCAAAACAAGATGCACTGAGAGAATGTTAAGGCCGCATGGTGGAGGATTGGGAAGCGCTGAAGTGTTGGCTAGATAAGATGGTCTTAAATGTGCCCTTTACATGTTACATGCTGTTGACATCTTTAATTAACTGTGACTGCAGAAGATATGATGCATTTTTTAACCTGTGTTTTTGGTAACAAATCATAAGAAGAAAAGGCACGGATTTGAATATATACTCTTTCCTGCCCTGCCCAGTATCCCCAAAACAAAGTTGTAGAAGAAGCAGCTGTTGAATAGTAGAGATACACACTTTCCTGCGGTGGTACCATTAGTAAGCTGGCTTGACATGCTGTGTATTGCTTGAGTCTCTTTTATGCTCACCCCAGAGGCCTAATCTATTAATAGCTCAGCTTCATGCTCTATTAATATTCACACTTTTTAAACTGTTGAAAATCTTGAGGAGACTGCACCTATTGTGCTGCAGAAGCTTTGTCCTCCAAAAATGCAGAATATTTTAAGAGCATCCTCTAGTGTCATTTTTTTTCCTGTTCTTCCATTTGTGAGGTCAGTGTTGCCTTCATTCCTCATGACCTTTCTATAATTGTGTGTATGTCTGTGCTACATGCACAGTTCTTGCTTGCATTCTTTAAAGAAAATACCAAGACTGCGACACGACAAGACTTTTTTAGGCTTTCTTCTCTTTCTCAGTAAAAATCACAGGAAAACAAGAAAGAAGTCAGCAGCTTTAAACTAGCCATTCACCATTGATTTCTGTTGTGTCCCTTTCTAGTAATTTGGTGATGCTTCTTAGCATTGCCTTTTAGAATTTATTGCATCTTGGCCTTAGCAGTGTCTTTGAATTCACCCAAAGACCTTCATGCATTCAATTTTATCTGTGAATTTGTATGTACTTGTAAAGTCTTATCCCTCTGGAAGGACTGTCTTAAATCTCTGGGCAGAGAATTATGAATTTCCTTAAAACTCTGTTTCTCAGGCAGAAGCTGAAGGTCATCTTTGTTTATTTTGTATAATCCATGGTGTAGGTGCTAGAAGACATAATGAGGAACAGGTATTAAAGCTGAATTTTAAGGACCAACTAGAGATACTTTGGTGAGTGGGGGAGGTTTTCACAGGCAGCAAGTGTCAGAAAGGTTTGTATAAAGAGACTGTGGGTCACAAGCAGCCACTTTTGCACATTAACCTGCGTCCCTCTTGGATGTTGCAAGCCCCTATTGTGTAAGTGATGTGTGGCCATGGTGCTGTCTTCGGTGACCTAATGTTCTTGTTACTGTTGGGATTGTTCCTCCTCTCACCCCATTTCCTGCCCTTCTCTAACACCAAAATTTAAACTTGCTACAGCTTTTAGCTACCACTTCAAGGCTTCTTTGAACCCCAGGTGAAGTATTTTCTGTGGATTCCCCTATTACAGGTGGATCTAGTCCTTCACATTGAAAATCTGGTCACCCCATATGTTTGAACTTTTAAAATAAGCTGACATAAGAGGTCAAAAAACCCTGTTAGTCCCAGAGCAAAGATCAGGTAGTTCTTCAGCAGTGACAGTACAATTACAGCATCTAGCAGTAAATAACATTTAGTGCAGGCTTAGCACAAAGTCAGCTTTTTCTTTGAGGAGAAAAAAGATGAATGGTAGAGAAAAGAAGTTGTAATGTTTGTGTCTATTAAGAGGACACACTTGGTGTTTGATAATTTTGACTTGGCTCTATCATAAAATATGGAACTCCTCCCTCATCCCGCAGTCTTTGTTTTGCCTCTGTGCAACCTGCTTTTAAGAGATTAGGGCTCTGTGCTTTTAATATGTTGGAATCTGCTTAGTGAGAGTGCTTTGTTTTGGGAAATAATTGAAACTATGGCAACCCTCAGGGTTTGTTTTTTTTTTTTCCCCAGCTTATTTGTCTACCTCATGTAGTTCTGGTTTGGTGGATGATTGGCATACTGGAAACCACTGGTAGCTGCTAAGGTTATACAAACAGCAAATGTAAGTTATGTAAATATTAAATCCAGAGCGCCTTAGTTATGTTTTAGAAATCATAAAATGGTTAGGGTTGGAAAGGACCTTAAGATCATCTAGTTCCAACCCCTTGCCATGGGCGGGGGCACCTCATGCTAGACCATGTCGCCCAAGGCTCTGTCCAACCTGGCCTTGAACACTGCCAGGGATGGAGCATTCACCACTTCTCTGGGCAGCCTGTTCCTGTGCCTCAGCACCCTCACAGTAAAGAACTTCTTCCTTATATCTAACCTGAACTTCCCCTGTTTCAGTTTGAACCCATCACCCCTTGTCCTACCACTACAGTCCCTGATGAAGAGTCCCTCCCCAGCATCCTTGTAGGCCCCCTTCAGATACTGGAAGGCTGCTCTGAGGTCTCCACGCAGCTTCTCTTCTCCAGGCTGAACAGCCCCAACTTTCTCAGCCTGTCTTCATACAGGAGGTGCTCCAGCCCCCTGATCATCCTCGTGGCCTCCTCTGGACTCGCTCCAACAGCTCCATGTCCTTCTGATGTGGAGGACACCAGAACTGTACACAACACTCCAAGTGAGGTCTCATGAGAGCAGAGTAGAGGGGCAGGATCACCTCCTTCAACCTGCTGGTCACGCTTCTTTTGATGCAGCCCAGGATATGGTTGGTTTCTGGGCTGCAAGCGCACACTGAAGCCGGCTCATGTTAAGCTTCTCGTCAACCAACACCCCCAAGTCCTTTTCTGCAGGGCTGCTCTGAATCTCTTCTCTGCCCAACCTGTAGCTGTGCCTGGGATTGCCCCGACCCAGGTGTAGGACCTTGCACTTGGCTTGGTTAAACTTCATGAGGTTGGCATCGGCCCACCTCACAAGCATGTCCAAGTCCCTCTGGATGGCATCCCTTCCCTCCAGCGTATCAACCGAACCACACAGCTTGGTGTCATCAGCAAACACTCTGTGGTCAGTTACTGCTGTGATTAGAAAATGGGTCATCCTTGGATGAACTATTCTGAACTGCCTCTTCCAGAGAGCTTGCCTCGGAAATTCTTGCAGTGGGAGCCATCTTAAAATCTTCCTGACAGCTACCAGTGACCTTGTTTCATAATTACTTGTGTTTCTGTCTAGCTCTTCCAAAGTGTTGCTTCTGCATGTTTGAAAAAGCTTTTAAAACATGTTACCATTTCAGATTTCGAGTCTCTGGCTTCTTTCCAAAGAGAACTTTGATGTATTAACAGTTAAAACTGAGAAGCTCCCTTCCATGGTCTGTCTGGCATTTGCACTGATAAGTGGGGCAGACATGCCTGGCAGTCAGCCCAGGGGCTTCAGCCTCCAGGAGCCCCCCCGGTGGGTTGTGCAGCTAACAGCTACGCTGGCTGTACAGCCCCTCTAATGGGAGAGGATTCTTCTTCCTTCTCCTCCTCTTCCTCCTTTCACAGTTAAAAATGTGTACTGATAAAGTCTTGCCTCTTTTTATGGATATGCTTTCCCTTTCTGTGTTAGTATAAGGGTTTATCTGAAATTGGATGTGAAATAAAAACGCCAAATGATAGCTATTCTGTTATGAAAACATTATTTTAAACATCATATGGTTTATTATTTGTGAGAATTCTGTCTGCGTCCTGTGGTTGTGACTCTAAAACAAAATTCCTCTTCCCAAGATGTCAGATTTATTAGAGGCTTGGTTTGTAATTTGTTTCTTACGGGTTTCTGTAGTCCTGTTTTTATTCCAGTCTTGGCTTTTATGGCATGTTTCTTTCTAGTCATGGGTATGGCAGCAAATACATGACTGCCAAAGCACTTCACTGTCTTTCTGGTCTTGTTGAAGTTTTGCATCCACCACATCCCCCAGTTTGTGTGACAGAGTTTTCGCATTATGACTGACAGAGTGCACTGGTTTGTCACTGTAAAGTGTTGTCTTGAGGCTGTCTCATCACTAGTGTGAATGAGAGAGTTGCTTATACTGAAGGACTTCGAATCACTTTGCTGCCTTTTATTTCAGTTGCTGTAATGTCAAGAAAATGGTTTTCTAGATGGCTGAAATAGCCATTCCCTTATGCAGGATAGTTTTGGGAAGGTCTGTATGCCCTCAGGGTTGTCGTACTGTTGTACAGTTGAGGCTCTGCTTTGGGACCATGCAGCCCACCATTAGAATTAGAAGGAAATAATGCATGATGCTGCTGTGCTTGCAAGTTGTGATTGGGAATGCTTGACCTTAGCTTTTAACACACTACACTTGCACATTGTGGAATCCCATAGGGAAGCTGAGGTGCTGCTTTTCATCTTCAAATTGTTTAGGTCCCAGTCTCTCGAGATAAGTAGTGGGCAGGGATGTAGGAGCTATTGATTGGCAGTGTTCTCTGATGAGCCACTGATAGGGGGACATCTCCTGTCACAGTCTGCACTTGCTTTTCCACTGCCTGCAACAGCTCCTACCTTGCTTTTTTTGCTTCAGGTTGAGTGGGATGAAGGCAGCGTGGTTGTGAGCAGTTGCTGTCTGTGTTCCTGCAGTGATTTGTAATTTGAAAGCACAGGAAGAATGCCCCTAGATGTGTTTTATAAAACTGGAAGAAATAAATGTTCGCCAACACAGGTGAGGAAAGGTCACCAAAGACTTATTAAATGACTCAGAATCTATTGGGTGCTTCTGAGGGCAGTGTGAGCTGGAGTCTAAAGAGACAATGCTCAATTTTGACACGAAATAGGAGGAACATTAGATCAAGTCTGCACTCTCATTTTATCTTCTACAAGCTCCAGGTCCTGTGCGCTACCAAAGGGGAAATAAACCCTATTAAGTGACTAGTAAGAATTATGATATATAATTGTAGATACCCAAGGGCAGTCCAGAGACTGATCATAAACCAGCTGTAATTCTTAATTTCCTGACCTGTTATAGCCTTCTTTGTGGATTATTGCATTGCTGGCTTGAGACTTTTGTGACTCTTTAATGGCTCCTTTAAGGAATGGGGGTTTGTGACTAATTCTAAGGATGCTTTTTTTACAGATTGGATGGCTTCTTGCCCTTTTGGCAGAAATCAAAGGGGAAGTCAAATGTTTAGATTTGGATTGTGGTGTTCATACAGTTTGTGTTTACATATAAGCAAATGATATTATCTCTCTGTTGCTGGTAGGTCAAATATAACATGTTATTGTAACAGAGAGCCTGAAGCAAGAGAGCCAAAACCAGAATTAAGAGGAAGAAAGTCCTACAAACTGAAGTAGTATCATTTGGAAACATCTGAAGATGGTGTGTGAGGTTTCATACT
The DNA here is from genome assembly GCF_004027225.2 of Strigops habroptila. Taxonomy (NCBI): domain Eukaryota; kingdom Metazoa; phylum Chordata; class Aves; order Psittaciformes; family Psittacidae; genus Strigops; species Strigops habroptila. Next base: position 74,247,038 of record NC_044281.2, read on the forward strand.
TTGAGATTTAGAGTTTTCTTGAACTGCTAAGATGGTTCATCATGCCAGAATTATGAAGATCTCACATGGCTTTATTAACCTCTAGAATAGTTGCTGAATAGTGTTTCTTTGTAGCTATGCTGTTAAATGTTAAGAACTGGATCATTAAATGTCTCGGAAAGCAGGCAATTTTATGGTCTTAAAGCAGATAATAATGTACTTGAAAGTTTATTTAAATATTTGTTGTGGAGCAGCCTTCATCCGTTCTGCCTTTCATTTCTTTTCCATGCCTTCCAAAAGGATGTAAGCTCCAAGAATTTTACTTCTAAAATGCCTAATTTTGCAGCGTTACCAGGGGAGTCAGACATCTGCAGTGTGTAGGGGAAAAGTAGCCTTCATGTGGTGCTGTGGTTTAACCCTGCAGGCAGCAAAACACTGCACAGCTATTCACTCACTGCTCCCAAGTGGGATGGGGGAGAGACTTGCAAAAAAGGTAAAACTCATGGGCTGGGATAAAGAAAGTTTAATAGGTAAAGCAGAACAAGGAATTCATTCACTGCTTCCCATCGCAGGCAGGTGTTCAGCCACCTCCAGGAAAGCAGCACTCCATCACATGGAACGGTTACTTGGGAAGACAAACACCATCACTCCCAACATCCCTCTTTTCCTTCTTCCCCCAGTGTTACACGCAGAGCATGTGGGAAATCCCTTGGATCAGTTGGGATCAGCTGTCCTGGCTGTGTCCCCTCCCAGCTCCTTGTGCACCCCCAGCCTGCTCGCTGGTGGAATGAGGAGCAGAAAAGGCCTTGGCTCTGTGTGAGCGCTGCTCAGCATGAAAACATCCCTGTGTTATCAACACTGTTTTATCACAAATCCAAGTCATAACCCCATACCAGCTACTATGGAGAAAATGAACTCTACCCCAGCCAAAATCAGCACACCAACAAAGAATACATTTATTTCTATATTAAAAGTCAGACTGCCTTTAGTGTGACTATTCCTGCTGCTTCCATTTAGTGGCAGTTGCTTGAAGAAATACATTGAAGTGGCAGGTTGTCACATGGAACAAAATCAAGGCATGTCTTAATAGTCCAACTTTATGTCTGTGATTTTTATGCCTAGAGTATTATTACTGGAGCTTGTTTGTACTTCACAAGTACAGGAAAAAGGATGCATTGCATCAAAGAGTAAAATGTTATTGCTTATGCATGTTTGGGTGTGTTCAGTAGAATTTGGTGAACCAACTTCTAAAAGATGCATCCTTTTACAACTTGGTTCAAATTTGTATTAGCCTAGTTGGGAGTAAGTTCACTGAAACCTTACTGGGAATTAGGCATGTGGAACACCTTGATTTTTCTCTCCCAGGCTATGTAAATGCTTTACTTTCAAGGCCCCTAGACTTAACATAGGGCTGATGCAAATGTAGTGGAATGGGATAGGCAGTGGGTCAAACCACAGATTTTAATACCTGAAAGTATCTCCAAACTTGATCCAAACTCATGTTACAAAGTGAGTCTTCACGTTTTGGCAGCCTTGTGATAAGACATAGGGCATCTGGTTCATGGGAAGCCTTCTGTCAGCTTCAGCAGATTCTGCCATATGCCCACAGCCTGGCAGTACTTAGAGTGAAAACGTGGAAAAGAAGGACATCAGGTGAAATACAGTAAGAACAAGAGCTACTGACCTGGGAACAGCTTAATTTTTGCAAGCTACAAACACATACACTGAAGAATTCTTTAGAGAAAAGCCCTGAAACAGAAATATTCAGAGAACCCATGATGAGCAGAGATGTCACTCAGTGGCATTGCACTCCTGGTGTTGCTCAGCACGGTCCTTACCGGCTGCCAGATGTTCAGAACTCTACCTTTAGGCTATTGCATATCACTGCATTTCATGGCAGAACTGTTGTAATACTTTGCCTTGGACAGAGGTGTTTTGCTTTCACAAGTGAAGGTCTTTGTGTCTTTTTTTTTTTTTGTTTAAATTGTGAAGGAACAGAAAAATAGTGTGTGAAAGGTACTCTAGGTGCCTTGCTTCAACAGTGGTATACGACACCCCACGGAGGCTTTGATTTTCCCACCCTCTTATTTCCTTTATGGTAGTGATGTATTTATAGTAAAAATTACCTTCCATGTTGCTTCTTCCTGGGGTTTCAAAACTGAAATCATAGGCACATGTAATGCAGGATTTACTTTTTGTTTAATTCCATGTCTTTTCATCTTTACTTTTACTTACCCAAAGGCACTGGATTGACTATTTAGATAGTATTCTTCCTGTCTTGACTGAAGTACTTGGTAGTTGCAGTCTTTATTAAAAAAGAAAGACCCTTGAAGACCTGTGACTCACCAACCTCTTTTTCCTTCCCAGAAATACACTGCCATTGGACTCCTGGGCAAAGCTACTGATACATTAGATGCTACAGGAAAAGTCACTGAAGAAAAACCTTATGGTAAGCAAAAATTTATCTCTGTACTTGATGTGATTTGAAGGCATAAATGGTCTCTAGCACAGAAAAGCGGAAGAGATGTTTGGCACTCTGTGAATTAAGTTTAAATGTGAAATCACACTAGGATTATTTCATCTTCAACTTCAGTGCTCCTATAATTCAGACCAGCTTCATGCAATTATGTCTAGTGCAAGTGTTCATTTCTTCTGGAAAGAAACAAACCAGACATTAGATTAGGAGGGAGAAAATAGAATTGGGCAGGACTGTGTCATTTGAAATCTTTGACAGGCTGACAAATGACGTGCTGTGTCCAGTAAAAATTTCCTTTTTCAGTGTGTAGTCCCATGAGTGCTCTTTTAGTAACACCCTTCAAGGCCAGTGGGGGAATAAAGTACTTAGATCTTCCCTCTAGGATGCCCCTTTATCTATAGGCTGCTCAATGTAAAATGAGGATAGCATAAACTACTCTCTGCATATGTACACCTACCAAGTCTTGCTCTTGCTTGCAGCCTGTGTCCTAGCAACTTCAAGAGATGAACTTTCCTGACCCACAAAGCACAGGGCAAGAGTTGAAGGCTTCAGAACTAGTCCTGACTGTGGCATTGTTGGTGTGGACAATTCCACAATACCCAGGGCATCTTAGAAACAACACAGAGCTAACCAGGGACACACCAAATGTATTTACCATTAATTCTTTCACAACCTGGAGAAAAAAGGGAAAAAAGTAACTGGTTGCTTAGCAACTCTCCAGGTCCCACATTGTTTGTGGTAGCTGGTAATAGGTACGTGAAGTAAATTAGCTTTTTTTAATAGCATGATGGAAAAGGTGGCCTGGATTCCCCCTCTTGCCCCAAATCCCTTTCTTATGCGGTTTGTCTTTGTGCTCAGGCAGGTGAGAGGGGAGGTTCAGGAGGGGTTAAACCCAAGGAGCTCTCTTCAGTACATCCTTTCCTTGTGACTAACTGTAATAAACAACAGCTTTCCTTCTAAAATGCTGTCTAGGGATACTTTGAGGACTAAAATGTAACACTTTCTTGTAGTTAATACAGCAGGCAACTTTCTGCAGGCACTTTCCTTTTGTGGTCCACTGGAGTCATTCAAGAAAAGTTTTATACATCTTGCAAGCTGGTTTAGTGCCTTTTCTGTGCACTAAGGTCCAATCCTGGATGCTGCTGACACTGCCAGATTTACGTTCCCTAGCAGATCATAGAAACACAGACTGGTTTGTGTTGGAAGGCACCTTACAGCTCATCCAGTCCCAACCCCCTGCCACGGGCAGGGACACCTTCCACTAGAGCAGGTTGCTCCAAGCCCCTGTGTCCAACCTGGCCTTGAACACTGCCATGGGGATGGGGCAGCCACAGCTTCTCTGGGCACCCTGTGCCAGCGCCTCAGCACCCTCACAGGGAAGAGCTTCTGCCTAAGAGCTCATCTCAGTCTCCCCTCTGTCAGTTTAAAGCCATTCTCCTTGTCCTGTCACTAAATGACTGTGTAAAAAGTCCCTCTCCAGAGCAATTGTATTATGCATCATTTGTCTGTCTGGGGTTTGATTCCTCTCTTTTTCTTGACTTCCATTTGTTGTTATTATATATCACTTTTATATCACTTACTAAACTGTTCTTATCTCAACCCACGGGTTTTACCTTTTTTCCAATTCTCCCCATCCCACTGAGATGTGTGTGGTGTGAGTGAGAACTTAGTTGCTGGCCCATGAGTCCAAACTGGTGCCTGGGACAGATGCATAGTTTAGACATAGTGAAACTGTTTGTGACAAGACTAATAGAGCTTTCTTTATGACTGAGAGCTGGATGAAAGCTCCACCAGCTTGTGTGTTATTCTAGGAGGAGGCAAGAATCCAATACAGTCCATTAGCAGAAAGGCAGTGCATGATAAAAAAAAAATAGAAAAGCACACGGTTTTAGGTTTTCAGTATGTAATACTGGCCAGCTTGTGCCACAGTGTATTGCAGAACATAAATATGATTTATTCTAGATCTTAGCAAACTCATCTGTAAATATTTACTTTGATAACACACCACACAATGTTTGTTAATGGCTTAATCCATCATTCGTCACATGGTGCTTTGGTTTTTTTCCTGAGATAGAGCTTGCCTATAGCATGAGTGATTACCTCAGAGGCTGGATGTAACCCCTCAAGCAGGGGAATATGAGATCAGAGCAGGAACTGAACTCAGATATCTCATTAAATGCCCTAGCCACAAATGCAATTCATGGGGTGAAAACTGAAAGAGAACCCCAAGTGACACTTATGCTTACATCTTAAATACTAAATCGTAGCCTGAAGCAATGTGGGGCTCACAAGGAGGCTGATGGGATCACCAGCATAGAGCTGGGTCATGCTAACTTTTCACCATGTAGTTCTGTTGTGATATATTGCTAAACTAGAATAATACAATCAGAAGATTGAAATAATCATGTAAGAAGCTCCTCAGAAGATCCAGGCTTACTATGCAACTGATTTTGTTGTTCCTACCCTGTATTCTGATGTGCATTGGTCTCTCCCAGCATCCCTCACTGACTTTTGTGCCTGCAACCTTGCTGTTAATGACACTTCTTGAGGCAGCAGCTGGGGCCTAGGCACAGCATCTGCTCCTGGCACTGCAAAGTGTGCTTTGCAAAAGTGAGGTACCACATTGCCATCTTCCAATGCTGCTGTGGAAAGAAACCTCTTCTTTTCTACTTACAGCATGACGTACGTCTGTTTTGTAAGGTTTGCAAGTAAAGGTCTGTTCCAAAACAACAAAGCTCAATAAATTTGGTTGGTTTTTGTTCCAGGATGCTGTTGGCTTAGTAGGGTGACACTGTTTGAATATAACTTACAAGTAACAGGACTAGTCAAGTCCTAGAGAGTAGAAACGCACTCAAGAGCGTTATGGTTACAGATCTGACATTTGTACTCTATAAACAAATTAGGGATGAACGTCATATCTATTGAATAGCATTTCGAAGGACCAATGCAATCACCTACGTGGGTTATAACCTAATAAAAGTGGGACAGATGTGTATGTGTACTCTTAAAAGAGAGTAGATTGCCTAAAGCAGCTATCTTTCTTTTACAGGATTTCTTCAGTAAAATTGCCTTACTTAATATATAACAGTACCATGGTGTGCAGTTGCAGGTTAGTTGTTTGATACAGAAATTTGACGTGTTGTTCCAGATGCAGTCTTTTTCTTCACTAGCAAATACCCCCACAATGCTTTTGTTCTCTAATAATCCATTGTATTTTTCACTGCAATTAGGTACTTCTAAAGAGAAGTTGCCAAGGTTAAATGAGCATTTTGTTCTTTCTTGTCCTTTAATGAAAATTAGAATTGGGCAGATTTTGTAGTTTTTGCATAGGTCCCAAGAAAAATGAATGTGAAGGCCCAAGAGAGAGAAACTGTGAAAGAAAAAGGTGTATATTGAGATTTCTGCCCTTCTGAATGTGTCCAGACTGTCTTAATCACCTCGGACAGTTTGTTCCACTCTTTTTATGATAATTCACACTCCTACCTACATTCTGGTTTTTAGTTCTTTTCTGTGGTGTTTTTTCACCCAATCTAAATTGAGATGAGATGAACTCTTCTTTGTAACTGTTTGCAGAACATGATTGATGCCGTTAATGCCATATGAATAATCAGTGCTAACATACTTACTGTCTTCTTTCTACAGACCAGATAACAAAAGGAGATCTTGAAAATGTGCTACAGAAGTTCACAGGGGACATAATGCAGGTTCCTCCACTGTAAGCTCCACAATATTAAGACACTCATAGCAGTTATGTTCAGCTGCTGGAGCTTGCCAGCAGAAGTCAGTTCTCTCAGCAATAAAAAGACACATTTTGGCAAGAGGGTTGAGGCAGGGTAGTTTTAGGAGTTTAACGTTTGCAACTGCAGGTCGTGCCCATTTGAACATTGAGCACAAATGGTGACCTGGAGCCTCTGGCTTTTTTGGGTAAATATAAAGTAGTGAAGCAGTCTTAAACAGCTTTGCAGGGCTTGGTGGCTTCTGTTTTGTCTTCCAATTAGAAAGCAAAGCTCCAAGTCTTAAATGTTAGTTGTGGGTAAGGGCAGGCATCTGTGTGGAAGTGCCTTAAATAACTTTGTTTTCTGAATGAGTGATTAGTGACTGAGCTTCTGTAGCTTAGCAAATGTCTTCTAGTCAGGTGAGCCATAGTAGCTGGCAGCGTGCAAGCACTTAGCTTGTGACAGATGGCTTTTATAGTGATTTAAACTAACATGCTTTCCTTTGCATTTGCAATGGGTCAGTTACTGTGGTTCCAGCGTGAGTCCTGTAAGGTCTGTAATTCAGTAGGTGTTCTGCTTCATGTGACCTGTTGCAAATTATCCTTTGCTAATTTGAGCAAGTTCTTTCGAGATTTTTCTATGGTCATCTTTCTGTCAAGCCCAAAGTTGGAGCTTGGGATAAAGTATCATGTAATCAGTGAATTTTTTTGTTGTTGTTGTTCTGTAGTGGTCCCCTAAACACCTTAGAGCAAGGCTGTGTAACTTGGGAGTTGCTGTTCAGGGAAGACCCTGTTGTGAAACGAGCAAAGGTGCAAGGCAGAGTTGCAGGAGTTATCTAAGCAGTTCCTCATGCTCAGCTCAACATAACACTGAAACAGAGTACGCCCTGCAGACTTCTGAGAGACAGTATGTTAGAGACAGCTGCAAGAGTTGTACCCCTTCTGCAAACTCTTTGTTTTCATAAACTATGAGTTGAGTGATGAAACACCTTTAAGTCTGTACAGCAAGAGCTGAATACAGGACCATCTCTTGTTTTTCAGTTTATATAGCTACTGGGAAATGGGATGATTCTGTGTCCAAGAGATTTCAGAAGCACTTGCTGGGGTTTTTTTGGTTGGTTTTTTTTGTGAGCACTTGTAGGGGATTAGAAGGGTAAAATGTGTGCTACTGTAGTAGAATATTAACAGGATCTGGAGAATGGGAAGCTTGTTCTGTTACAACCGTATGACACACATTTTCATGCTCTATCTGATCAGCTATTCTGCTTTGAAGAAGGATGGAGAAAGGCTATCAACTCTGATGAAGAGAGGAGAAGCAGTCGAAGCAAAGCCTGCTCGGCCAGTAAGAGTGTACAGCCTCTCTCTCCAGCAGTTCCAGCCACCACTGTTCACACTGGGTAAAGGCCAATGATTATTACATAGAGTGATGCCCCCAGCTTGTTAGTGTTTATTTACACTCAAAAAGGGACTAAGAGAGTGAAATGGGTTTCGTTTTGCTCAGCTATTTAATTTGGTATGAGCCCATGTGCAGAGACTTTCGCTTTCCAGCAAAGGCACTGTATTTTGGGTTTAAGTTAAGCTGATTATATGTAATCTTTCTGTGAGGAAAATTCTGAGAGGCTGGTCAGGGATTATTTGCATCTGTCCATGATTTTGCAACTTCCAGCTCATCCCTTCTTTCTCAGGTCTGCTTACTTCAGTTTGCCCATTCTTGTAAAAGATGCCCAGACCTGCTGGCATCTCTCCCAGGGCACAGCAACGACCAGTATCAGTTACTGTCAGGCCTCTTTCTTGGTTGAAGAGGCAGGATCTTATCCTTCCTTCTGTCATACGTGAAGAAAGTTGGGTAGTACATTAAGAAGCACATTAATAAATAAACCAAAAAGACTGTTGTAAATGTTTGATGCTGCTTTAAGGTCAAGATAATGTCTTGCACTGATCAGCTACCTGATTGATCCATAGTCCTCTGATGGACCAGGTGCTGTATGATGAGCAGGTATGAGTGACAGCACTCGGTGCTCTGTTACTTCAGTCCTCGCTTTATGGTTGGGTGACTAGCAGCTGATCTCTGACAGGGAGAAGGGAAAGGCTGAGAGAGCAGGGAAAGTTAAAGGTGAATTTAAAATTTTATTGGAGCTGCCTGTGTGCAGTATCTTAAAAGAACTGATAGTTTAAGTTATACTTGAAATAACTTGATTTCACCATTAGAAATATGAAACAACCTTCTGAACCCTTTAAAATAAAAAGGAGTGAAGCATTGGTTGACATACCACAGCAAGGACTTAATTTCTAGTGAGGTAGTTCAGTTGCCATTGTATTTGCTTTCCCTCCTGTCTAGCTTAGCAATCTCACCCACACATATGTTACAGGATGAATAATTGATGTTGCATCCTATAAATATTTTATCACTGGGTTGTTTGCTTAGTGCATTTTTACATTTATGTGGGGGCATGGTTTCCGTGTAAAGTAGATTTCACATTGCACTGGCAATTTACCATGTCACTGTTAACATTCCAGATGTTGAATGTGGCGGTGGCTTTTATGTCAGGAGCCTGGTCAGTGACATTGGCAAAGGTAGGCATGAAGAAACCCCATGAAGGAAACATTTAAGGAATGAATGTGTCTGTTCATGGAAACATTTTGTCTTTTTGTGTATCTCCAGTAACTAGACCTGTGTGTTATTTTGCAGAATTGTAGTGCTATCGCTTGTTTTTATATACAAAGGTATTTTCCTTCGGAATGAAAGCTAAATAATTGCCAGAGGACCTTGGGGACTGGGAGATAGAAGTGCAGCAAGCAATAGCACTGAGCAAGATAATACAAGGCAGGGTGGGGATTTTTTCTTTTCCTCCTCCATATGTTAAAGCTAACTCAGATTAAGGATGAGAAGAAGAAATTTACTGTCTTTTTAAACATTATTCATCACATTTTGAAAACAGATTGCACAGAACATTACCATGCACATAATAAACCCTATCTGCTGGAAAGACTCTACATTTGGGGTGATTTTTCTAGTGTTTTCTTTCTCCTTTACCTGGACTGCGAATGGTTTTGCTTTCCCACAGGGTGATTTGTCTTGTGCTCTATATCTATCAAACTGCATGATGGAGAACAGATAATCCATTTCAGGGGTTTTTTTAAATGATACATTTGCAGATCAGAAAGCAAGTGATGTAGGATAACCCTTTGAATTTCAATGTTGTTGTTTGTGCTTAGGCAAGTCGAAGATTCTGTTATTGCTTTCTGAGCATACTGGCTTATGTTCAGTTTTTTAATGACAAACCAAGATAAAGTCTGTCCTCAGCTGGTTTCTTTTCAAAAATGTAAAAAGCAATATAAATCTTCCTGCATCAGGAAAGATGGGAGAGAATATTTTAGTGTATCTGTGCGCTTACAAGTCAACTCTGGTTGCTGTTACGTTTTGTAGCTCCTCATTATGTAGTTGTGTCCTCCTGGCATTTATTTCACATAGCAAAGCATTTGTTGATATTTTTTATTTTTCCTTATCTTAGTTTATGTTACCCTGATAGGCAACACAGGATGAAAATGTCAAAAATGCTTCTTGAAGGCAAGAAGTGCTAAAGCCTCAAAGGCTGTGGAGAAAGAGTACATGGTCTTCCAAGTCACTTGTGAATACAGAATGTTCTGCTTACATAATTATTTCATCTCTTTTCATTCTGACTTAAATCTGGAAAACCTTTTGACAACTTTCTGTCAGATTTTGAACTCTCCTACACTGGAGACCTATGGAAATCAAAGGAATTCCTTGGCTCAATTTTAAGAAGATAGAAAAGAGTGCAAAATCTTCATGAACTTCCTTCTCAAACAAAGCAGAATAATGTAGAAGGCTGCATGTAAAAATACGTTTTAACTGAGTTGCAGATAGTTAAACTTGAACCATGCACTTCTAAATCTTCTTTTCTCCTTTACTGTAGAACTCTCTACCTGTGCCACTATGCAAGAGCTGACCCGAACCAAACACGGGCCATTTACGCTGGAAGAGCATGCCCTTCATGAAGACAAATGGACAATTGATGAAATTGCACAATCCTTAGAGCATTGCACATCTCTCCTCCCAGGAGAGCCATCTCATAAAAAATTGAAGACAGAGCATCCTGGTGAAACTGCTGTGAGCTGTGAAGACAAGTGATAAGTTAGGTCAAGGAAAAAGACTGAATGATTGAGACATTTTAAGATTGGATTGGGATTGTCTTGCCTCCTGTGTATATCTGCAAGTCTGTATTGGGAGGGTGACAAACTGCAGTGCAAGAAAAATGGTTCTTTTGTTTTCTGGGCTGAGAACATGCACTGAAAATATCCAGCTCTTGCTGTTTCCTCATCTGTTTATTTTCCTTCTTGCACACTGTAAATGGATCTGCCACTGATGTCAAATGTTTGTAAAGTTTTAAAGAACTTGTAGGGTGAAATATACCTGTTGTTGCTACTTCCTCAATAAAATATAAACATTAAGGTTTGATAAATGTGCTCCCAAAAAATTATCTTTTTTTTTTCTCTATAGCTGGTAATCAAATCCTGAAATACCATGGCGACAAGACTGTCAGAGCCTGAAGGTACAAGACTGTGGTGCGGCAATTTGCTTTCTCGAAATGCATTTCAGGATCTGTCCATTTTACTGTAGTTTTTCGTATGCAGAGTGTTCTTTCAGTCAAACGTTATCCAGACTGCATTAAATGCTAGCATTTTACATTGCCTGCACTGTCAGTGTAAGTGAAGAGTTTCAAGAGTAAACAATCCCTGAAGGTAACTGGTTGATAACAGGTGCTCTGAAGAGCGTGGTCATCGTTACAGGTGTACAAATCTTACTCTGCTACAACATCCCAGTTGGTGACCATCCATAATTTAAAGTATAGTTAACTGGTATGCTGTTCATAGGGCTTACGGAATTAACTTTTGCCATCTGTGAGTTGCTTGAGCTGTCTGCTGTGGATTGGGTAGAAGGTTGATGTGCTTCCGGACTTTGACTGTTATTGTACAGTACAACCTGTACTCGTTGTACAGGCAAGAAGGATGCACCATCGAGGATCCTTGCTGAAGCTGTTTTAATTCACTGGGGCAGTGAGGGCCTGTTCCACAATGGAATTTGATTGAACTGGTTATTTCTCACCACTGCTTCCCTTGGGATTTTCAAAATGACTAAAACACAGTGGTTTGAGAATGCTAAAAAAGCACCCTAGTTTGTTTCCATGTGTGTAGTGGACAATCCTAGAAGGATTTCACTATGTATTCCCATACAAGTTAGTAGCTGGTCTGTTTTCCTCTTGTCATAATGAGGAACACAAGGAATAGTTTAACCATGTGAGTGATATTTGAGAGGCAGTCCTGCTTTTGAAATGGTCTCTGAAGCATCACAGGAGAGCAGTGGACTGGCTGCTGTTACAGTTCTGTGCTGCTGCAGGCCAAGTGTCCTGCTGTGGCTTTGAACAACTCCTACACCTTAGGGTTTGGTTTTGGAGTACAGGGGCTTGACTCTGAGTAACTGAATGCTGTAAAGCTGAGAGCTGGTGCTTAGATTAGGGCCTATCTTTTAGAGAGAGACATGAACATTTGATTTAATGGCTCTATCCTAATGGACTTGCTAATTTCTATGGTAAGGTATCTTGATAGCTAATTACCTCTGTTGCTTAAAAGAAGGTGTGTTTTATTCCCAACTTGACTTGAATCTCCACATGCTGCATTTTATGTCTGTGTCTGCACCTTACAAAAAGGTATTGTGTGAAATGATCAAGTTCCAACCTTACTTTAAATCTAAGAAATGAAATAAAGATCCTGAAGTTTCTCATTGCAGGATACCTTTCCAGACATCTATAGGGGCTTTTATGTTTTTCATACAATAAGAAACTGAAGTCTCTGCAAGATTAATGAAGCTTTTGTTTAGAGGAAGGGTAGAGTTTATGCTTCATTGTTCAGTAAACAGGCATTTTTCTTCTTTTGTGTATTACTATAAAGAATTTACGGGAAATGTTGAAAATATCACGAGCAAATTGAAATGTTAGAGCGCAGCAGCAGCAGTATATTTAATGTATAATATAGATGAAGTAACCATTGTAAGGAATTTTGCTAGAGATGGGAGAAAAGCATTGTGTTCTGTAAGAGAACAGTGGGAGATTTCAGCTGTTTCTTTTCAGGGTGGGTTTTTTGTCCTTTGGATAGAAACAGAGAAGAAAGAGATTATTTCCTAAGGAAATCAAATAAAGCGGAAAATTTCATTTTCCAGTATACTTATCTTGAATGATCAAAGACTTTGATTGAAGCACAGCTTCTCTTATTGCCTAAATCTGTATTTTTCCAAGACTAATGTATGTTATCCCAGAGGTTTTGTAGATTGAGTTCTCATTTTATTTATCTTTATCTATCTTTCTTTATCTTTCTGCTTTTTTAAAAATAGATATAAAATTAGATATAATTCTATTAGTCTGTTTGTTTTATCTACAGGGATTTGTTTCTTTAAAAATTAGTGCAATTGAGAAATCTTTCTATTAATAGGGTGCATTTATACACAGTGTTATAAGTGTCTAGCACATTTTTAATCTCATCTGTTTGTTTAATGCTCACCATGGTTTTCTTGTTATTCCATGTAAGACCCCCTGATATTTTTGTTTCCAAAGGAGAATTATATTTTTATCAGCTTTTAGGTTAGCTTGCAACTGGCCTGTTAGAATTACTGCTAACAGATCTGTGATCCTGAGAAGACAGGATCTGTTCCATAGTGCAGTCACTCGAGAGAAATGAAATGGCAGTTAAAAGAAAGCATCCTTGTTCTGGTTTGGGCTGCAACTCCTAATCCACATGGAAAGCATAGGGAGAGAAGGAATGCAGTTGTACATATTCAGGAATCTGCATATAGTGTGTGGATGATGTTTCTAAAGACTGGAGATACCTTTCAATTTATGAATGCAGCTTTCCTCGAGGCTTTCATTCCTCTGTAGCAAGTCAAGAGACTTCCACCAGCTCTAGCTCGACTTTTTGTCCTGGAGTTCCTGTCATCTTCCCTAGAGCTAGGTTCTTCAGAAATAAAGGCAGAACTTCTTTATCTCAAATTAATGACAGACTTTCCCCCACATAGCTTGTATTGAACTACAGAAGCTTTTGACTTACCAGTTGGGTAGCAAGTGTGTTTGGTTGTAGTTGCAAATAGCTGGATAGCGCAAAACTATGTTAGACAGGGGTCCTTAGAGAACACGGTGTAAAGAGTGTGTAAAGTCATGAACAAATTACATGGTAACAGCTTGTTTTATGCCCATTGATGGGTGTCAGCCCCCTTCCAGCCCTGAACAGTTGAACTCTCTTTTCAAACATGCCAGACTCCCCTGGCTGCTTCCCAGTGTCTTTCCGAGGTGCTCGGCCTCACTTGCATGCTCTTTCCCCTGTACCCCTGCACTTTAATGTGACCCCTTGAGCCCTTAGTCCCAATGAGTAGTTACCAGGAAGTCACCGAAATATGTAGGAATAGCTTTTTTACATATGTTTTAATAAGTGTTTAACCTGGTACCTTGAAACTATCCAGATCTGGAAGTAAGTGTTGTGTTCCCATGGGAACCTAGGGCAACACTCATTTTAACTTCTTTATTCTTATTAACATGCATGTCCCTGAGATACCAGACTTCAGAATCATGCTCTAGCCATAGGAAAACATATTTTTATCTAGAACAAAATACCCTGCAACCCTCGATCTTGAATACTGGCAGTCATGATATCTCAAGGGCTATTTAGATTAGAGGAACACTCACACAGTATTTCTGAGACTAGTAGGAGAGTTAGTACTGAGTGCCCAGCTAACAGTAGTTCATAGGAATTTTTTGGTACTCTGGACACAAAATATGCATGTCTGTGGCTTACTATTTAAAATATATCTGTAATATATGCCTTTAATGAGCGTTGTTCATGGGGAAAGTCCTGCTAGAAAAGCATATCCTGCTTTTTGAGCTCAGTATTGTCTGTCTTGGATTTGGACTTGCGATCTTTAGTCCATCGAAGTGTGCTGCCATAGTCTGGCTGACTCCCTCCAGTGCTGGTTCACTGGGATTGACAAGGGCTTCATAATTTGTCTCCTTCTAATGGCTCTGCCTGGCTGGCTCACTTTCATCCTTATTTAAATGGCAGTTTTTCTGTGCACTTCACAACATATTTCTGCTGCCAGCATGTTGAGCACTTTTTAAATGTTGTTTTAAAGCAAAATCAATAGGATCTTTTTCCTTACATTAATCAAGCCTGAGCCATTAGCAAAATATTTGAGGAGTGCCTTTGTCAATAACAAAGCATTTAGCATCTTACCGTGCAGTTCTGCTTTGGATTTATATGTTTATTTGAAGAAAAGAAAGTCAAACTTAGAATAATTCCCCAAATTTGGGGATATTTTAGGATTTCATTTTTTTAGTGTAATAAATGGTGAAGTTTCTACTCTGGGCATGAATAGCTAGGAGACTTTAGTGGCCAGGGTCATTCTGTTTGCTTGGCAGCATCAAAGAATCAGTTGGCAACAGTATTAATTTTATTAAAAAGGCCTTAGAGAGATGAAGTGAGAGTGCACGTGAGAGTGTGATCACAATATGCAACCAGAGGGAAGACAGAGAGACAATGAATAGATTCAGCCAGCGCAGGCAAAATTACTGTCCCTATTAGGAAGCAGTCATTGTTTCTAATAGCCAAGGCTTTAATTTGCTTCTTCCTGAGACCTGATTAAGTAAATCACCAATACTTAAGAACATGTCAAACAAGCAGGTTTATCATCTGGATGCTTATGTCTGTGTTGGGTTTGCACGGCAAGATTTTGGTAGCAAGGGGGGCTACAGGGGTGGCTTCTGTCAGAAGGTGCTGGAAGCTTCCCCTATGTCCAATGGAGCCCATGGAGGACCTGATGCTGGAGCAGTTGAGTGCCCAAAGGAGATTGTGACCCTGTGCGAAGCCCACGCTGGAGCAGGCTCCTAGCAGGACCTGTGGCCCCATGGAGAGAGGAACCCACGCTGGAGCAGGTTTGCTGCAGGACTGGTGACCCCATGGGGGACCCACGCTGGAGCAGCCTATTCCTGAAGGATGCACCCCATGGAAGGGACCCACGCTGGAGCAGTTCGTGAAGAACTGCAGCCCATGGGAAGGACACATGTTGGAGAAGCTCATGGAGGAGTGTCCCGTGGGAGGGACCCCACAGTGGAGCAGGGGAAGCGTGTGAGGAGTCCTTGCCTGAGGAGGAGGGAGCAGCAGAGACAATGTGTAATGAACTGGCTGCAAACCCCATTCCCCGTCCTCCTGCACCACTGGTGGGGAGGAGGTAGAGAATTTGGGAGTAAAGTTGAGCCTGGGAAGAAGGGAGGGGTGGGGGGAAGGTGTTTTTAAGATCTGGTTTTATTTGTCATTACTCTAATTTGATTGGTAAGAAATTAAATTCCCCAAGTTGAGTCCATTTTACCCGAGACAGTAACTGGTGAGTGTCTCCTCATGTCCTTATCTTGACCTACCAGCCTTTCGTTGTATTTCCTCTCCCCTGACCAGTTGAAGAGGGCAGTGACAGAGCGGCTTTGGTGGGTACCTGGTGTCCAGCCAGGGTCAACCCACCACAGGCTGCTCTGGGTGGTGAGCTGGCCCAGCTTTTCTTACTGTCTCTGAGATCAACTGCTAACATTGTATAGGTGTTAAACAGGCAAAGCAGGAAGTTTATATTTGGTAGTGGATGGTTTCAGTATTCGGGCCAAAAAATGGACTATATTGCAAGAAGAAAACCATATTTTTTTTCAATTCTGTTTTTGGGGAAGTGTTGGAGACACACACAAAGTATTAGCATGGATGCCAGAGAAAAACCTGATGTTATTGTTATGGGTGTGAATGTCTTGGACTTGAATCCTCTTCCCTCCTCGTCTCTAGCTCAAAGATGTGGGGTTGAATCAAAGCTCCAGCCTCTTTCTGACTTTTCCATGTCATATTGCTGTGTGTGTTGTGGATGCTGAAACACTCCTGTATTCCAGCCCTGGGCTTTAAAAGGGCTTGTGTGGTTTGCCCCAGAAGTTAACAGTAACTGAGAATGAGTAGAATGAGAAATGAAGCAATGGAATTTGTAGTACAAACACAAAATAGCCTTCCTCTTGCCAAGTGTATTCATCTTAGGTTACAGTGCCTGGTCTTTCCACATTGCATCCATTTATTTACCTACTGTTTGAGACAATTTATCCTAAAACTCTCTCATTCTCTCCCTTGAATTCCTTTCCAGGTATGTGTGGGCCTTGGGATGGCATGGAGCAAAAATGCTGTCTAGTTTCTGGAGGAAAGCTGGTACCAAAGCAGAACTGAAAAGGAGGAGGTGTGCGTGGTCCATTTCTCACCATGACCCTTTTGTAAGGAAGACATAGTTCTGAATGCTCTAGTGCCATTTCTGTGGGACATGGGATTATTTTAGATATTTCAGAATTAAGTACTTCAAAGTCAAATCTGCAGCTGAGTGCATGCGTTAAAATCAAAATACATCATTTCACAGATGTTACACTACTCTTAGTGGCTTCAGAACCTGATTTTACAGCTTAAAAGGAGGGGGCTAGAGAAGGCACGGCAAGAGGTAAATGTATATTTCAGTTGTTGCATTTTTTAAATAGATGAAATCATTTTAGGTAATCATGTAAGAAAATACATTTAGGATACTAATGGAGAACGTAAAGAGAAAGGACACAGTTTTTACTACCTTGTCTTTCTTTAGCACATAAAACAATTATCTTAAATACCCCATTTCAAAGCGTAAGAAGCTTTTATGTGGAAACGCATGAGAGGCTGTTACTGTGTGCTGATGTGAAAAAAGGCATTCATTTTCATTGCAGCCGTTGGAAAGATAAGTGTTCTGTGATGCCCTTCAGAAGGCAGTGTTTTAGTTTTGCTTGTATTGAATTGCCGTAAATCCTTAGCATAACTTACTCGTTTGTGTGTATGTTCATAGTAAAATCATTTCCTGCAGCTGGCTTTCTCAGGGGTCAACAAAACTGTTTCCACTTCTGCAGGTAACATAGGATGCATTCCCAATGTAAGTGGAACATTGTATACAAACTAAATATATTTAGAAAACAAGATTATTTCTCTGCAGTCTTTGCTACACAGATTGCTCTTTCAGGAAAATGTTATCCGGGCTGCATTAAACCTGGCTGCTGCTTTGCTGCGTTGCTTTTTATATAGTTTCTTCTTCATTTATACCCTAATTCGACAAAAGGCACTGCCACACTCTTGATTTCTTGTCCAGGTGATTAATTTCACTCAGCTGCTCGTACACAGGGAGATTGCTGGCTTTAACTTCTGTATTTACTAGGGAGTTGGGGTTGTTCAGCCAGGAGAAGAGGAAGAGGGTAGTTTTAAATTAGACATTAGGCAGAAGTTCTTCCCTGTGATGGTGGTGGGGCCCTGGCACAGGTTGGCCAGAGAAGCTGTGGCTGCCCCATCCCTGGCAGTGTTCAAGGCCAGGTTGGACACAGGGGCTTGGAGCAACCTGCTCTAGTGGAAGGTGGCCCTGCCCGTGGCAGGGGGTTGGGACTGGATGAGCTTTAAGATCCCTCCAAACTAAACCAGTCTGGGATTCTATTTCCTAGCACAGTGCTCTGTACCTCTGTCAGAGAGGACCCCCAGCAGTGCTAGCAGCAAGAACTGTGTATCCACTTCAGCCATCGTTCACAGACAGGTATGCAAAGTGTTGATGGTGCAAATTTTGTGCAAATAAACTAGACTTGTGTTAGGAGGACTGTTAACCTCTGTAACCTCCAGCAAAAGATAGAGTAGGCAACAGGGAATAGTAATGTGCTAGTAATCTTTCCTCCAAGCAAGAGTCGGTAGAAGATTGTCCACAAGGTGTGTGGGTTCATAGTTAACTTAGAGCATGTGATGATTTCTCCTGACCTCAGTTAGAGGACTCCAGCCCTGTTTTACTAAATTATATAGATTATTAGTCACTGAATTAAGGCCTTACGTATTTAATTTTCACCTGTCATGTTTTTTCTCCTTTTTTTTTCCTTTTTATTTTAGTAATGCAAGTTGATGGATTGAAAAATGGTTTTTCTTTTTACAGGAGAAAGGAGAAAAAAGACAGAGTAAAATAAATATTAATGGCATGGCACGACACTCCAAGTTATTCCATGTCTAATGAATATGTAACAGTTCTATTTTCTACCTAAACACACAAAAATTGTCAGAATGGAATTAGTGTTATTTTTTTGAAAATGTGTTTATCTAGGAAATGCTTTTCTCCAGAGAGTGCCATTAAAGGCTGTGCAGAATGGATAAACCTATGTGAGTGTGCTGGTGATCTGTTCCTAGAGCTAGGAACATGGAGCTTTTATTGAATCGTGTACTGTTTCCCTGCACTGGTTTTATCTGTTCTCCTCTGCTGTGTTGTAGATGTTTATTACTAGAGAGAGCATAGTTATACAATCCAAACTGGTGTTCAGCCATTCCTTTCTGTCAGTGGAAATACAGAGTACTCAGCCCCTTACCCCCCCCTTGCAGCAACAAATCCAAGCTTGTCCTTCAGAATTGTATAGGAATAACCCAGAAATAAGCCATTGTGCCACAGAGAAGGTGGTGTATGATCAGGATTTGAGCAAATGAATTTATCTGGAGGCAGAGCATGTTTTATAGCTGCAAAGACAAGTCCAGCAGGATAGCCTTTCCTATGCGTCTACAGCCTGACCCTGAACGCACTGAGCCAGACACCTTTCCCAGGGAATTGCATCTTTTAGAAGAGCATCCAGCCATTGGATCCCAGGAGTAAAGCTCTCACCATCAAAATAATTGGGTAAACTTCTCACCTCTCCTTTGTTAAAGAGACTCACCAACTCTGCTTTGCTCTTGCATTGCAAGGCTGGTTTCCAAGCCCTCCAGTCAGCCCTTGAAATTTCTGCAGTTTTCTATGACTGTCATGAACAGGGGATGTGGTTCAGAGAGCAGCTCAGTTCTAGTGTAAGATAAACCTGGCAATGGTTTGGTTTGGAAGGGACCTTAAAGCTCATCCAGTTCCAACCCCTTGCCGCGGGCAGGGACACCTTCCACTAGAGCAGGTTGCTCCAAGCCCCGTCCAGCCTGGCAATGGGAGAGGGCATTCCATGGCTGAGTCTCTCCTGCACTGCCTTTCTCATCTCCCTGTGTAAGAAAAGCACAACCTCTCTCCTGTCACTTCTGGAACATGCACATGCTTGTTTCTTCTGGCACTGGACAGCTTTCCTTGCACCTTTCTGCTCCTTGGTACCCAGGAAACATTTGTCTTTCACTGCAGCAATCCAGTGGTTTCATAACTGGCCTAAGGCTATGAAGCAAAGTTACAGTCTAGGGATGTTGCTAACTGTGGTCCAGAAGAGAGAGAAAAAATTTGGCCAGAAGCAAGTAATTGTTGAATGGCAGAAACAACAGAGAATTCTTGGTAAAGCATGGAAAATGGCTAGTGTCTGAACACACTGGTGTGGTATAAGGCTGGAAAAAGTGTGCTTGGGCTTTCCAAAGTGTTTATTGCACTTCACTTGTTCGTTCCTAACAATGTTACAGGGCTCTCAGAAAAGTGGTTTTATTGGCATCAAATCCAGTTGCAGGTTTTGGGAAACTCAATTGATAGAGCATTTGTTCATTTTCTGGCAAACTTTCATGTATTTATAGATCCTTAGATAAAATGCAATAGGCAGTTAGGAAAGTTGAAACTCAAACCTACGTGTGCACTTTTTCTGGTATACTTGCCAAGGACCTCAGCTCCAAGAAGAGTGAGGGCCCTGCAGGTTCTGTGGGATGCGGAGTAATTGCTCGGGGCAGGATGTGCATTTTAAGGAAGGGGGCGGCTGTGTAGGAAAAGAAATCTTCAGACTCCATGTTAGTATATTTAATCCTTCCATGAGGAAGATGTTTTTCAGTGTTCATTTTGAGGTAAGGTCAACCCAGTGACTCTTCAATTATATATAACCCAAGCTGCATGCTTCATCGTTCTTTCTGGAGATTTATTTAACTCACAGAAACCAGTGAGGAACTGTTTTCAAGCGAAGAAAACACATCGTGTTCCACAAAACTGATAACATACCAGATGTGTGCCCACAATGGAAGAAATTATAGGCTACGATTACCTGAATTCATTGGCATAAAGGAATAAGGAACTTTCTGACATCAGCTTGTTTCGTTTCCCAGGATGTTTTGTCACTATGGGGGATTGATTTACTGCAATAATTATAATTTAACCCCATTGCTATGTGCATCACAGTGTGTAACTGCAGAGAGAGACTCAATTCCTGCCTCTAGAATGTACTGTCTGTACTGACTCCAGCATAAGCATCTGACCTGATGAGCTGAATGGTAAATATGGAGAGCTTCAACCAAGCACAGCTGCTTTTATTATTTTGATGACTATGAAAAGCCTTAAAAAGTAAGTATCAAAGAATAATTTGAAAGAGGAAAAAATGTTTGAATTTTGAAACCTTTCCTTTGGGAAATAAACATGTCAGTAATCTCCCAGGGTTAGCAGGGAACTTTCCCAAATGTCTATTTAGAGAGGAGGGTTCTCAGACAAGCTGTTGAATGTTCTGGTCATTTGGTTCAATGAAGTACTGCTCTGTGGGTTGTTCCTAACTGGGGTCCTGTTCACTCACTAATACTTACTTTGAGTTCCTGTTCCTGTCATGCTGAGTTGGTCAGTGTGTTGGCCTGTCTTACAGCCTGATGTATCAAAGCTTGAAAGCTGGCTGATCAGAATTAGCTTTGTAGGAAAGATGCATCTTATCAAAGAGCACAAGATGGACACAGCATGCAGGTATGCAGAAAACAAATGTGTGAGGAGAAGGGAAACTTTATTTTCTTGCTTTAACAATCTTTTAAATTATAGTTTATCTGGCTTTGGTTGATCAACTTTGCACTCTATTGCAGTCTATTGCAGGCTCAAGGCAGAATGAAAAGCAACTGCAAATTCACAGAAGCTCACCAGGTCACACCTGTGATGGTGAACTGAAGAACTATCAGTATCATAAGCATGCATCATGTAAGGGCACTTCTGAGTATTAGTTAATACCTACTTGCTCATCTTCTCTCACATCTGAAAGTTCTTCGTCTGCCTGGGTACATGTTACAAAGGGCAAGCCCTGTGAATGAAGATACCATTATTATGCTTTCATTTTAGAAGCAAACAGCAGAGTCAGGACTGTTGACTCATGGTCACAAGGGCGTCAAGCAGGGCTTTAAGGCAATTATTGAGATATTTGGTTCACTTAGAACAGGATTTGGCATGCGAATGTGAGACAGCATAAATGTGCAACGTTAGTGTTCCTTCCCAGCCACTGTGCGCATCGCAGCAGACAATAAGCTTTACCTCGCCACATGTTTCCTAGTTTAAATAGAAAGCCAGGCACGTCACGAGGAGAGGAAATAAGCATCCATGTTTATGGATGTGAACCCTTAACAACTCTGAGCAGCTAAGCTCAACAGATGGAGCCAAGATTAGCAGTTACCTGGACCATAGCTCTTGTCACCAAACTGAAGTTCTACTTTCAGTATAATTTAGCATTCGTATGCATGCGGTTATTGGAAATAGAAGCTCGTATCTTAGGTCAGGGAAGGCATTTTTTAGTATAAAACTAAAAAATATTTTTGTGAGTAGTTTGTAGTTCAGTGGTAACTGAACTGGAGGCCTTTAAAGCCTTCAGCTTGCTTGGGATAAAGCCAGATTTGATCAAAACACCCTCCTTTTCAGCACAGGCATACTGCTGTGCTCCCCTCCCTCATTAACTACTTGTAAAATACCTGCTTGTCTCTTCTTGTATTAGATCGGTTTTAACCAATTCTGCTCAACATTGTCTGTGCAATGCCCAAATATTTCCATTGACTTCACTGACATTATTCCAGATTTATATCGGTGTGAAGTAGAGCAGAAATGTGCCCTGGAGAATGTGGAACCCCAAAGGCATCCACTAAAGCCATTTTTTTAATAATTAAAAAAAAAGATGTTGCAGTTGGATGTCATTTGTCATTGTCTCCCACTTGCTTGTATCTCATTATAAAGGAGGAATGCAAGAAATCTATCCCATTAGCTGCTGGTTCAAACCTAGTTCAAAAAGAAAGCCCAGTGCCTCCACAAATGTCTTTCCAGCAATAGTCTGATCTCTGCAGGTTACCGTTCAGGGTTACTTTAAATCAGCCCATGCTTAGGATTTGCTGGTTGGAAGTACCTGTTGTCTGCAAACTCGTTTAACTCGCACCTTTAATATGTAATTGAGGATATCATTTGAAAGCACAGTGCTTTCTGAAGCTCTGTTTCTCAGAAGGATTTCACACTTTAGCACGTTGTCTTCTGATGCACTGAACACTGACCTCCGTCCTGCTTTCACTAAAGGTAAAGCTAAAATGGAAAGTCTCCGGCATTCTTTAAAGCATTCCAGCTAAATATCCTTTTATGTTTCTGTGGTCAGAGATGCAGATGAAATTTAAAAGCCTGTCTTTTATTATTTTCTTCAAAGAAGGGACTTGCTAAGGATCAAGTTATTCTGTAAGCAATTCCTGTTTCTCTGCCCTGAAGGAGTTCAGACATGAGGGCTATTCTTTTTTAATGTCACGGATTTGTATTGCACCTCTTACTTGGGGCTATAAAAATAATTTGCAAATGTTAATTCAGGATCCCACCCCAGTCAAGTGGTAAGACAGCAACAGATTTTTCCCTGGGAAAAAGTGAGTTAGGAGGTGGATGTCAGATGAGCAGTATAAGGTCCTAGCAATAACTCTGGGTACTGATTTACTGACCTACTAAACCTCACCTTACTGTTCTGTGTCTGTGCCCTCCCTTTACCTGCCTCTCTAGTCTGGAGTGATTTATGGCAAAAATAGCTTCCCACTGTAGGCAAAATGCTTCTGTTTCATTTTGAGTTTTAGGTACACCATAACATAAATGTATTATTGCTTGTGGATTCGCCATGGCGTAGCTGCTGATGGATCTATGAGAAGGAGCAACTCTTTGGCCAGCAAAGCTGAGTGAGGGTGAGCTTTATGTCATCTTTACTGGAAACTGAAAGGCAGGCCAGACCACTGTGCCTTGACTCCCTCTCTGCGGTCGTGATTTGCTCAGCTCTCAGGTGCCTACACAGCTTACTTCCCAGCTGTTGAAGGTGAGCTGTGTGTCAGGCAGGGCTGGGAATACCTTTCCATCCTGCGGTGCTGCTGTGAGCAGCTGGGGTGAGCTGCACACAGCTCTGCAGCTGCAGAAACTGGGAAGAGTCTTCATCTGGCTGCAAACCCAGCGCCTGCAGCCCTGGCTCGGGTCTGTGCCCTGGCATGGTGCTCAGTTGTTAACCATACCTAATAAGCCCTGAGAAATGGCACATTCAGGCTGCTGTGTTTATCAGTACCTAAGGAAAAGCTTATAATCAGCTTGTGATCAGCAGGTAGTGAATTTTGCTGAGCAGTGAGGAAGGATAGTGAAGTTGTTTGAGAGAAAGGTCTCTTATATGCACATAGCAGCTCTGCAGTGACACCGCTGCAGTGTGAGCTATGTTAGCAGAGACTAAAGGCAGGAGAAACTCAAAATTGCAAGTTCATGGGCTTTAGGCTTCAGGGATGGGAAGACACTGAGCAGTTCCCAGCTCCGAAGAGGAAACTGGAAAGAGCTTTATGACCCAGCCCTCGCTGCCTTGTCAGACTGGCCTTGTCCACATCCTGCACTGTATAAAATGTAGAAGTCATTTGAGGCCCACAGGAGCTGTGATGCCCTGGAGTATCAGGCTTGGTGAGAAAAGGTTGAAGAGCTCTCAAACACGCAGGTGATGAAGGGTAAACTTCAGAGCTGTTCCAGCAGCAGCTACGGTTTTCAAGCAGCAGAATATGGAGCAGAAACTTTACTGCAGGAAACTTGTTCTTTAGTCCTTACATCTTCATGGATGGTTTCTGATGGGGTCTGACCTGGACACCTTGAGGACCTTCTCCTGCCTTCTCCTTCCCACAGACATAGAGATTTAAGACCTCTAACAAGTTTATGCATTATCCTGGGGGAAAAGCCCAAATTCCTCCCAGGTTCACTGCCAGGTTGCGGGATCGTGTCTTCTGTTGGGAAGATTAAATTTAGAGTCTACACATGACATCTGTCTAGCTCAGATCCTTTAGTTCAGGTCCTAACCTGCAGCTCCCTCAGCCTGCTGTTGTGTGCCTGGTGCTGGGGGCTGTTGCAAGGTTACGCTTGGATTTAGGCAGGAGCAACGAGAGACAAGCCCAATAGCGTAGGAATTGCAGAATCTAAAACTTGAATTTTTCATGTGCTCATGAGTGTGATTCTGATTTTGCAGCCACGGGAATTATATCACATGAAGTTCAGCTGATGAGATTGGATTTTTCTGGGAAAGATAAATTGGTTTTAACTTTATCCAGTGTTGGAATGCAGCTAGGCTGAGGCTTTCTGGGTCTCTTCATAGACACTCGGAAAGCGGAGATGCTGACCTGCCAATTCTACCTGACAGTGCTGTTACAGAGATCTCTCTTCTGTCAGTATCTACCGTATCCTGGCCTAGTTTCCTCCCAGCAGCTGCACAGCATGGCACCAGCAGTGTAATTCAGATCTAAATTTATGAATGTCTGCTGAAGTGCGAGTTGCACTCTTATGCACTGCTTGTTCTCAAACATGTTAAAGCAGTTAGAAAATAAAGGAGCGGATGGAAAGAAGGCACAGTAATGCAATAATAATAGTGGAAAGCACATTTCGCCTTCTAGTCATCTAAGAAAAAATGTGTTAAAAGGTTCTGAACGAGTGCTGAAAGCTGGCTGCTGTAGTACATGGCTCGGATACGTTACAGGGGGAATGTTCGTCTGTGAAGGCAGTGCCTGCTTCTCACTCACAAGGCTGGTGAGCTCAGCTACAGCAGCAAAACATGATCAGTTCTGTGCTGCTTCTGTAGTTGGAATTATAGCTGAAACCATCCATGACCTGGCAAGCAAACACAATGAAGGGCTTCGAGCGGTCGAGGACAAAAAGCTTTCTGAATGCTGTTGAAAATCCCAAACATGAACCATCACAATCCTTTTACTAACTGTTCCCATGCGCTAAGTATAGCTACCCTGTTTTGGCAGTTACTATCTCTGACCCTTTCTAGCGTGAATTCTGCATCAGGGCCCCTCTTCCCCAAGCACGTTTCCTCATGACCTCTGTAGTGGCAGTCTTATTTCCCTGCCTCAGCACTTTCTGTTTATAATGGTTTATGGCTCTCTGGTTCTCTACTTCATCCTGCTCTACTGATTCTGTACACAATCTTTTCTTCTCTTTTTCTCCTGTCTTTGCTTGGCACTATGTTTTGCCTCTGTTTTTTTTATTGTTGCTGTAGGAAGTGCTTGAAAAGCTGGTTTTTCCCTTTCCTCTATCTCTTTGTATTGCCTGTTTTTCCTTCCACTTTAACAAGCACCCACTCCACAGGTTTTCCTGTAAAATGTAGGATAATTGGCAGGGATTCTCCAGCCTTTTCTTAAATTATACTGCCCTTAGCTGTGTTACTGCTTTTATTTACTGCTTTTTCTTTCTCCTTATTGTTTGCTCCAAAAAGAAAATCAGAGCTTCGGTTGTGATAAGCATTGCACAAATATGCTGAGAGATGCCATGTCAAAGAAGCTGGAACTTGGCTGATGAAGGATGGGAGGAAAGATGGGGCCCAGAGTAGTGGGTTGTGGTGCCTAGGAAATTTCCTGGCACCTCCTCTGGTGCCTTTTAGCACTCTATGCTGATACATAGCACTCCAGGTGCTAAAATAAAAGCAATAATATGTGTTGAGGAGGAAAATATATTCTTAGAGATGTCTTGCAATATGCACTGATGTACCTGGGAAAGCATGAGGATGAAGACAAGGCAATATTCACTATTCAACGTATTTCTCCCTCACACATACCTTAGTATCTTTTCTTCACTTTGTCTCACTGTTACCTAGGATCATATACCAGCATGAGCCCACTGTGGACCAGGATGCCAAGGTGCTAGGTGCTGGATAAACTCAAATGCCCCAGAGAGCTCACAGGGCCATGCCACTGCTGGGTAATAGGACATAGGAACAGGATGAGCTTTTGGGGTGAAAAAGAGTGAGAAAAGCTTGCAGTGGTAAAGTCACAGAAAAGGACTGTAGGGTTTAGATGGGCATGGGAGAACTGTTTCTTAAAGGTATTACTTATGAAATAATTTGCAAGATACAGGTGGGGCCTGCCTGCCTGCAAGACCAAAGAAAAGGAGGGCAACCAACTCGTGATCATGAACATCTACTAGGAAGGTGCTGGTGGGCACTGGGAAGAGGACAGGAACCCATAGGGAAGGAGTTGTGAGTGGGAAATGCTGAACTCTGTTTAGTTAGAAGGGCTCGCTAGATATCTGTGTGCACTGTTGGGCTGTGACTTTGCTTGAGGAAGGGAGATTAGGGAGCTATATCGACAAGGGAGATAGAGGCACCTTTCTAGTTTAGACCTGGGTCATCGACAGAAATGGCTGAAGAATTTGTGCTTTTTCAGACAAGATTGGCCAGAGATAAATAACTGGGGGACATGGGGAACCAATAATAGCATCTCACAGTGATTCTCCTTTCACTTTACCTTCCTTCCAGACATTGAGATGCATATAGGCATCCTCCAAAGAAAACCATAAGGAAGGAGCAATTAAAAATTAAAGGAATACTATTTCCTCCTTTCCCTCATTTTCTGAATTTCTTTTAATTCATTTGTTTTCAGTTCTACCTTGCCAGGTCACTACTTCTTCCAGGGGTTCCTGTTGCTTTCTAACTGCTGCTGCTTCTAGCTCTTCTGTTTCCTCGTGTCTCTTACCTGCTCTGTCTCCAGCACCTGCCTCTTTCCAGTGTCACTCTTCCTTCTTTGAATAACTCTCCAAGAGTTTTATCTGCATCTTTTCCCTACTTGCAGACTGGGGAAGGTGGGGGCAGATTTCTTTGAGTGGAAGAAATATCTGTGGGCACGTACCTTCACTCTCTGAAAAGCAGAAGCAGCTGAATTGTCGCTTGTGAGGTTCCTCAGCTGAACTGATGCAAGGCAGTTTGCCATGTAAGGGTGTTGCACAGAGCTGTAGTCTTAAATTTTGAGTTGGAGATGTCAGCAGCGGTTACCAGGGAAACTTCTAAAATTACACTGGCAACGTCTCCACTCAGATACTGTATCAGATCCTTGGGAAATGGCACCAAGTGAACAGGCACAGATTGGGAAAGTGGCACCGTGTAAGACTCGGGGATGCTTTATATACATGTAAAATAAAAACCTTTAAAGCTTCAGGGTATAGAGGGTCTCTGGCTCTGTGATCCTAAACTAGGAAAACAGCATGAATGAAGTAAAAAGTATTGATTCTGTTAACATTTCATACAGACAATGGCTTTAGCAGGATTCTATTTGTAAACCTCCATTTTGGGTTTTGTTTTTCAATACTGAGGAAAGAAGAGTTCTTCTAACAGGTAACTCACAAAAAGCGCAACTTCTTATTAGAAACTTATGGGAGAAGATACCCTGCACTCTGCCACCCCTGAACCCCTCAAACAGGTAGTAGTGTAAACAAGTATTCATGCATTTTTAAATGCATGCTAATCAGAAAGAACATTTGGGATTAAAGCAAATGCCAGAAACTTGTAAAAGGGAGAGTTCCAACTGCACCTGAACAGGCTCTTTACCTAAATTCTGTAATAGCTTCTCTGGCTGAGTAGGTCTGAGCAACAAGCTACTGGAGGCTGGGATAGTGTTTTATATTATTAACATTTTCCCTATCCTGGTTCTCCTTTTTGGCTATTCATTGATGTCAGAGAGGGGTCAAAGGCCATTTATGAGGCTTGATGGTCTTAGGTCTGACTTGACGCAGCCAGGCTTATATAGGGATAAACATCTGTCCTTCCTGGAGCTGTCAGTCCACTACTCCTTGGAAGGACCAGACTGTTACCCTGTGCTTGTGTACGTATCAGCCTAATGGGAATTTGTCCATGGCTGGATATGAGGTGCAAATAGTGTTTCCCACATATTACGTGTCTAAGCTGTGCATATTTTATTATTGTCTTCACTCCTATAAGTCTCTGCTATAAAATATTTCACATTATTAAGTAAAACAGATGTTTGTGTCTATACGGCACCTTTGCTTTCAAAATACATTGTCTGGCCAGGTAAGCCACTTATATTTACTATCTGATAACAGGGATTTTTGGATCAGCCTCTTGATTCAATAATATTAGTGGAAAGTACAGTTACATTTTAATACATGTTAAAAAACATCTTTTCTTGCATGGTATTGACTGCAGTCTGTTGATGTATTACCAGGCTAACTTTTGCACCTTTGTGCAAGAGCTCAAAGAATATAACCTGAACATATGAGGAATGTACACAGGAATATGGTGCATATATATCCAGTGACAGATAATTAGCCAACTTCAGAACTTGGGAATATGCTCCTGGGAGAAGCTGATTGCTATGCTGAATTCAAACCATGGAGAGTGCAAGTAATTAATCACTGTATGATTAATCAAAAGCTCATCATGCTCTGGATGTTATGCATGAAACAAAAAGTGCCTTAAGTAGCAAATTCTTTTGGCATTGTAAGGAAGCTATTCTGGCTGCTGCAACATGAAGGACAATCCTGATGATGATGAGAAGAGGTGGATGGCTGCTCTGGCTTACAGTACTGCTGGAGGTGTAGGTGGTATTTTGCTCAATGTGGATGCCCTGATATAGGAGAGTGACCTTTACAGCTTAAGTGATGTTTGAAGATAAGATCCATCCAAAATTATCAATAAAAGGTCAAGCTCTCTTTTAATTTCACCTGCAAAAGATTTTGTTTCTCTAAGTTTTAGTGTGACAGAATCTGCTGGCAAAAGGTGTTCATGCACATCTAGTCCTGGGGAGCTGGCAGGAGGAAGGCTCCACAAAGGTGAATGGTGAGGTAGGTGAAAGTAGCTTGCAGTTGTAGGAGCAACTTCAGGAGTATGTGGACACCTTCTGATACCTTCTTTATGCTTCCTATTGTTTTACCTGGAATAAATTCTTTATTCTTGATGTGAGAAGCCAGTGTCCTGAAAACTTCAGCATTGTGAGTCACGTATGTGCTGAAGGGGTGTTAGAGTCAAAAAGACACTTTATTTTCCTTTTTCCCCATAGCAGAAAGCTACTAATGATCCAGCAGCCCCTTCCCGAGGAGCAGAGCTGACACACACATCAGCAGTTCTGAGAAGCTGTGGGAACACTTAATGAGATGTACAGCAGCAAGTGAGGCACTGAACGTACCACAGCCTGCGGCGCTGACAGCTCCCGGGGCAGGGCAGCCCATCGAGCCCATTCTGTTTGGCCAGTCCTTGCATTGGTTTGCTGGCTGGGAGCAGGCAGAGCTGCCCAGCGCTGTATGACCTGACTCATGACCCACCATGGCTCATGATGTCTCCTTGCTTAGGTGTGGGGCAAAGGCGATGAACATGAAATGATCCTTTTCCTCCGAGAGGCAAAATTGCACTTTCGAGAGAGAAGTGAAGAACATGTTTCCCAGCTCCCCAGAAAACCACAGGAGATGCAGGGGTGTTGAGCATCACGTGCATTTTTTATCTACTCATAAACTATATTTTAGGTTTAGCTGTTTGTACTCTGGTGTAGACATTAAACATACAAAGCTATTTTATGCAAACGTGGAGCTCTTAAAGTAAGTCCTACTTCTGTTCTTTAATCTTCACAAAGCTGTGGAGAAAGGCTGAGAAAATGTGGGTGAGTACATTATCAGATATTCCTGTTTCTTTAGGGTAATGTTTAATGATCAGTCAGTGGCTGTGTTTACATACATTAAATATTTATTGTTCTTCTGTGATGGGGAAACGTGCTCACATTCCTGCCAGTCACTAATTGGCTAACTGCAGATGCTCAGGGTACTTCTGAAGCAGCAGTTTCATCCATGGTACTTGCCTCATTAAGGATTTTACTGTTTGTATTCCAGAGGACATGAATTCTCCAGCTGGGGCTGAGGCTTTGATAGGTTGTCATTTTCTATGCTTGAAACATAACTTTATTACCCCTGAGTAAGAAAAACTGTCATTTACTTTCTGCTTTTTTTTTCTTTACATTTTTGCGGCACAAATTTCTGTTCATTTTCGGTGTTTGCAAAATCATGATTTTGTTTAAATCAGTGGGTTTCTACTCATTGATCTGGCTGCTGACACAGCACTATAAATGTGTGAAACGTGTCATTTCTTATTGCGTCTCTACTTTAATTTGTGTGCTCAGATTTCTGGTGATGGTGGTTTCTGAGACCTCTTGTTGCTGCACTCAAACTAGGACCATTCTTCTGGCAAGTGTAAAGTAACCTTGGCTTTTCTTCAGGGGAATAAAACTGCCAGGTAGTGACTGGCAGCAACAGGAACAAATCCTTTCTACCTCCTGTTACTGAGTGGTCTGACGCCAGCACCAATCTCCATTTCCCAGCTCATCCATCCCTGGGATATTTCAAGGGAACTCCTGGTCTGGGTAGAATTCTGCCCCAGACGCAGTCCCCTCCACCACTAAGGGCACCAGGATCAGCTTTTAAGGTGAGGTAGATTTAGGCTATAGTAGCAGATACTACTAAAGTTATATTTAAAGTCATCCCGTGTCCTGTTTGGGCTTTTTCCCACCCCATAGGACAAGGATTTCCAAGCTGCTTCCTTATGCCTCCCTACCCCCAGTCGTGTTGCTGGCAGCTTGATTTAGTTTGCTGTCCTCTGCTTTCCACACTCTATATTTTACAGGGATAGCCCTCCCCAGGGACTCCCTTCTTTGTCAGAGCTGAGCTATAACATCAGCTTAGCCCAGCAGGAAGGAGCTGAGCTTGCATACAGTGTGCTGAGAAGGATCTTCCTGTCCAGGAGGATCTGGACTCTGGAATCACACATTCCTCCTTCTCAGGAGAGCTCTTTATCTTTTATTGTAAGTTCTGCCCCAGCTTCATTTTAGGAGCCTAGGAAATACTTTAACTCTTTAGTTTCTTCAGCTTTTGGGAGGCAAATGATATTCAAATAGCATATGGGTGCTAAATCATCCACTTGTTTGAAGAAAGCCCCAAGACACTGAAATACTGAACTCTTCAGAGAAGAATATTTATTTATACTGTGCGTTATTCTAATAATGTCACCCTTAAATGTGCACCATTTGCTGCTCTGAATGTTATTGCATAGCCTAAGTACCACTTTAAGAATGAAGCTAATGCTGAGTCTTTAAAAGAATTTTTCCCTAATGGAATTTTAAATATAGATAAATGAACAGATGATGTGCTAAGTCTTTTTTTCATTGTGGTTTGGTTAATGTTAATTGTTTGCTTGCTTATGACTGGTTCTTTTTCTTGGCACATTAATGATATGGAGCACCCTAAGGAGGCTTCACAGCCAAAACATCTGAAGTCACAAAGGGTCAAAGATGCCATTCTAAAAGCTCAGTTTAGAGTTACATTAATGAAATCCATAGTTAGTTGTTTCTAAGGTCACGTCATGCAGGTTTACTTATCTCTTTGTAGCCCGTGAGCAGCGTATTTAATGACTGCTCACTTGGATGGAAGGAAAAAAGAATTCAAGACAGATTCTTTGGCACTTTCATCTTGAAAAATATTTAACATTTATGCCATTAGAGAGAAAACTTCCTTAAGGTAATGACAACTGAGATAATTCAGAATATTCCTGCAAGAGGTAAGCTGTCAGACCGAGGGTCTGCTTTTGAGTACCTCTTTCTCCTTAACCTGCCCATCCCCCTGCTGCTTTCTTGATTTATCTGCCTCAAAGCTTTTAACTCACATGAATCTCTCTCCTGCCTATAAGGCTTTATATACATGTACCTGTATATATATATATATATATATATATAAAATGAAACAAAGGTTCTTTGTAGGGTGGGTTTTTTTGCTGCAGCTAAAGAATTATTATTTATCTGAGCACTCCACTACTATATTGTTAGCTTTAAAAGCAAGGTATTTCCTTTATAACTACATTCTCCTAGATATACAGTAGCGTATGTTCTTCCACTTTTGTGTTTATTTATGAAATACTACAGCATAGGAGGCTCAAACCTCTAAATAAACCAAATCATTTGTTGTTGCTTGGTTATTGAGATAATTTTCAGTGTGCTAAGATACATATAAGAGGAAATCAGTGTGTTCTGTTTCAGCATAATCTACAGAATCAATAGATTCTATAAATAGTTTTAAAGCTAAAGTACACATTCATGGATCTCCCATCATTAGCCGGGGGTTTTCAATGCCTAAGTTCTGAAATGGGTGTCACGTACTGTGATTTTTTGAGTAGACCAAGTGGTCTCAGTGAAGGTGCCTACAGGAAAGTTGTGGCTGTTTCACAGAATCCTGCAGAGGATTCTTTTTTAACTTCTTCAAATATTAAATACATTCTCTGAGTTTGAGTAGTTGATTTATTTTGGTAGAATTGGGTGAGTTTATGCTGATTCATGTATCTAACTTTCATGTTAACTTTGTGTCCATGGGAGTGATAGGTTTATCATTACTATACACCCATAGATGAGTAGATACAAGAAAATGAACCACTAATAGATTAACATAATGTTGCATACTGAAAAATTAGCTGGAAAACTGTGGCAGCCCCTTAACAAAACATTTAAGAGCAGAGAGCAAAACTGTCATCTGCTCTGCCATGGTGTCCAGATGCCAACAGGCCAGATTTACAGTAACTAATATGACACCACTGCAAATCAGGACAAGGTGCAATGTGATCATTTTTACTGTCCTAATGAACAAGAAAAACACTGATTTCGATGGACTGTGTTTTAACTTGTGAATACAGTATTATTTAGAATTTAAATCTGTTATTAGATAAAGCACATGGGTATCCTGCCCAACCACCATGTAAGTTACAGAAACTGTTTGACAAGACAGTGGAGTTAAGCACACTACAACCTGCATTTTGTATTACAAATCTGGGCTGTAAGTAATGTTCCACCTCCTGTAGCAGCATTGCTGTGGTAGCTCATTCCTTTAAGGGTACCAAAAAACCTCAACAGAGGAACAGTGAGGTAGCATCTATTTAAGATTTTAGACCAATGGATACAGAAATAGATGAGATCTGAGGCCTGACAGCTTGCCAGTTTCCTTCCCTTTCTCAGCTTGACTCTCCCCAGTCTCTAAAATTTCATGTTGAAGAAACAGCAGAAGCTGTAAGAGCCCCGCTATGTTTGATAGTTGCGAAATGTGCTTTCAAAGTGTTCTCAGGGAGCTCTGACAGTTTTGTCAGCCATAAGAAGGTGGTTCCTATGCAGAAGCCTGGGCACCTGGGAGCAGAATGGATCCCTATGCCCTCAGTAGGGTAATTGTACTTCTTAACTAATACCTGAAAACTAAGCTGTAATGATTCTACTCCATGAAGAGAAAATGAAGGGTATACTATAAAATCTCTGAATTCTGCTACTTCTAGGAAACATTTTGCCTAGTTCCACCATCATAACCTTCATTTAAAAGCAGGTATGTTTTCAAATAGAATAGCTTTCTTTTCTTTTTCCTGGAAATATTCGCCATTTAACACACTTGGGTTTTTTTGAGGGAAAAGTATTATTTTATTCCACATGGCTTTCAGAAAAGTTAATAGTTACAGTAAATTAAATCCACTTTTCCCCCCTTTCTTATTTTAATGCTTCATCAGGAAATACTAACACTCTTGTGCAATTGCTTAATGGTTTTTTCTGTTTCTAAAGAGGTCAGAAAGAAATATGTTTCATTCTGCTCAATATTTAGAACACATTTTTGTATCCCCTGTGTATTGCCTCAAACGATGGCATACAATTTTCATTCTGGTTTTGGCTTGTGCTCTTCCTGAAAGCAATGTTCTGTACTGCACGTTTCTCTGTAATCTTCTTAAGTCATCATTTCACTTGCACTGTAAATAGAAATCCATTTGTGTAATTAATGATTTTGTTATTACAGGAACCTTTTATTTTTCGTCTTTAATTTAATTTTGCTTCTGCATAGATGTCAAACATACCATCTGTAGCCTAGCACTATCCCATGTAATGCATTTAGGGGTCTGCTGCTTACTGAAGACAAAGTTGAGGCTTTCAGGTAAGAAGTCACTTCTTTGACCTCCTACTTGTGAGAAAGATTCTTCTGAAAGTGGAAATCAAACAGCTGAGCAATAGCATTTGCCCAAGTCAATGTCTCTGAGGGAGCATGAACTTCCCAGTCCCACCACTTCTGTTTAGGAGGTGATCCCCAAATATAATGTTGCATAGACTAGCAATCTGTTAACTCTCTTCTCACACGTGTAGGAAGGCATAAGATGTTCATAAGGCATAAGGAAGTTCACGAATGAAGGGAATGAGTGCAACAGGAGTCAGCAACTGTCTCGCGGAAGAAAAAGAAAAGACATGGAAGAGACTACAAAAATAATAGGAGTGATCCCAAAAAGGAGCACATTTTTGTTTTTAAGTTGAATTATGCTGAATGTGAGAACACAACAGTGGAAAACTCCCATCCTCAGTATGTGCTCATAATGAAGGGTATCTCTGAAGGGTATTTTATATTCCAATTTCACTCTTTGTGTCAATCTTTTCCTGACAAGAGAACGCTTTCTGCTGTTGGCAATTGAGCCTGCAGCATCCTCAGTCCTTATCGTAGCACATGGACTTTCCCCACACATGGAATCTGCATCTATAGTAGAATAACTTAACTAGGCTGTTTCATAAGAGGAAACATGCAGTCTCTGCCCCAAGCTTTTTTCTTCCACAGCCATAGCTAAAGCAACCTAGAATACCCCTAAATAGAGGTGGGAAATGATGAAAGTAATTAAAAATTTACTTAGATGAAATTAATTCCAACTTTACTCTAAAACTGTTCATTGATAGGCTTTCATTTCCAGCAAGATGGGAAAGCTCCCCTTATTCCCTTTGAAACAGGCAAGTGGTTTCAGGAGTACAATTCTTAATTCTCTGCTGTAAGGAAAACCTATCTGTGGCTTTCTCTTGAATCAGTCACACAGCTGATTGAAATGCATACGTTTTTTCAGCGCATTGCTGTTTAATTTCTTTAGAGCTCCCATATTTGAATTTGATATTTTGTATTAAAAAGGAATTACTCCAAACCCTTCATTATAATGAAACCCCAGAAACTGAGAGATGTCAGGCACTGAGGTAACCATACTCTTTTATGACCCTGTCCTGCCCTTTATAAAAGCCAGCTTAAGTTGGTTAGAACTGCCTGTGATTGCTCATCTTTTCTAGTCATTACTTCCTGCATACACACAGCAGAAGAAAAGTGTTGTGCCAAAGAAGATTAATGAAAATCTACATTACACTTCATTCAAAGCATCTGCCTGCTTTGGAAGTCATGCACTGGCACACATACTAATTAGAGCAGAACAAAATGGGCCTTTTTTTTTTTTCCTTTTGGGGAGGAAATTGAAACCCAAGCAGCTATTTTCTCCCTAATTTTTTTAAATGGTCACACCAGCTGTGCACGTTAAATATCCCATATGCAATGTGCATTTTGGAACCGAGACTGCTGCAGGGGTTAAATTAATAATTCCACTTGAAAAAGTACAATATAACAATCATCCTTGAGGAGGGAGAAATCTACTTGTCTGCAAATGCAGAAGTCAAAATGATCACTACAAATATATCTGCTCCCTGAAAGAATCCACCGATGCTCTTGCTCACAGAGCTATACAATAGCTGCTGACTAAAGGGGAGAACAGATGGTGTGACTAATTTTTACAGTGGGAATAAAGCACAGGTAATAGCATGCCTATTAACAGAGGGGACTGTTGAGGAATTTCCTGAAATCATGGAATGAACTATGCAGCCATATGTGCTTATTCTGAACTGATTTTCCTGCCTCATGGCTGGGAGGGAACAGGTTGGGGGGAAGCAACCGAATCCATGAGAAAGTGAAGTTGCTGCACTGCTATAAACACTCCTTGTTCCTTTGCATGCCTGTTGGGTGCATGTACTTCTCAGAGCTGGAGAAATCCAGGACATCATCCCTACATGTCCTTGCCCTTGACAGGGGGAATTCCCATTGCTACAAGGACCAGGACCTAGGAGGTGCAGGGGAGTTCTTGCAATGGAGCACTGCAGTCACCAAAGGGAAGTCAGCAGAGTTTTCTTTGAATGTAGGAGATCACCCAGTTGTCCTCACAGGTATGAATGGCTAGAAGTCAATGAGGAAATGATTGTACATGATACAGAAGAAAGGGTTGATTCTAGGCAGTCAGTTTTACATTCAGGAGAAGATTTCTGGGGAACAAAAATACCACCAAATGTATGTATATAAAAGAACGCAGCACAACTGCAATCCCAGGTATCCACTTCCAGGAGATGGATGCGCTTGAAAGAAAGAAAACTTTACAGAGCTCTTCATCTAGCTTGCTACATGGCAGAATAACATCTTTCAGTCTGTCAAGCTTTTGCCATCAAAAGGCTATGAAATTCAAAGAAATGTGTTCTTTATACATTATTCAGTGTATCTTTCCAGTTGCGGGCTTTGTAAATAGTATTTTTAGGGAGTTTGAAATGATGAGGAGACAGGGGCTGGCCAGTTTTCATTACACTACCTCACGATTTTCAGCAGAACACAAAGTAATACTCCAGTGCTATAGAAAAAGGGATAGTGCAAGAAGAGCACAATCACCCATTTTTCCTAAGCATGTGGCTACAGAAGATGACGTTTCTGTCAGTGAAATGTCGTTTGAATGAAAAATCAGAGTATATTAGCTATGTGGCTCCAATTTTGTATGTAAATTGCCTTCCCACACCCTCTCGATATTAGTGCTTTGGTGACAAGCTAAGAATGTAATTCTGTTTTGAGCTTTTTTATCTGATGATAAGCCTCTGTGCTCACTGCTCCCTAACTTGTCACCACTGTGGTGAGATCAATTGCATCTTAAGTGCTTCAAGTCAGAAGATGTTTCGCATATATTCATTAAAATTCCTTATTTTCCTCCATTAATATTTTCAAAGTAACTCCCTAAGGTTTCGGGTTCCCCTTTGGGTTGAACCTGACTTTCAAGGATTTGTTTCAGTAAATTGGTAGAAATATTTGCTTATTGCATTTCTCCAGTTCTATTGAACTCAAGAGCTTCAAGGAGACATGCAGATAGTGTTACACTTCAGTAAATTGGCCTGCAAGGTTTTAAATTGAAAAGCTGGAAATTATTCCAGCTGGAAAATCCATGACACAGATATCTGTCTTTGGCATAGAAAACCTGGACCTGGAAAATAAAAACCTGAGAGCTTGGAATGTCCATCTTAATGAAATCAAGTTGGAGAAATGTTACTATTGATAGCCACCAAGAAACTGTCGGAGAGAGGAGTAAACCCAGAGAATGACAGAGAGCATTTGAGGCAGAACAGATCGTAACACTGGCTTGAGTGCAGACAAACAGCCACTTGCTCCAAGTGCATTTAGGTTGGAAATTAGGCATTTTTAATGATTAAAAGACTTTGGCTTTGCAAAGGGTTTTATAATGGCAGTGGCAAGAGCAAACTACTCAGCATAAGTGAGACTGGCTAGTGGTGAATTTACATTGGGAATGTTATGGCATTTCTCTTGCAACTGAGAAAGCTTAGGTTCAGGGACCCAAAAGCCCCATTCAGTTCAAGGTTTCCAGAAGCTTTCAGCCTTTGGATCTCATGCAAATGTCAAAAGCAAAAGTTTGTGCTGGGAAGAGGCAGATCCTGAATTTTGGTAATGTGGTATTTGCAGGGTTCAGGTTCTGTCACAAACTGTCTGCTGTCTTATGGAGTAAAGGGGGAAGAAGGAAAAGAAGACTTGTGTTTTTAGAAGTGCCAACACAAGAAGTTTAAAATGATGCTAAAACAATTTATAACTTTCTGCATCATATCTTCATTTCCTCAGCTGCCTTTTCTCTCCAGTACAAATAAGCTATCCCCAGTAACCCTGCTGGTAACCAGCACTATATTGCTGTGGGATGAAAGCAGATCTAAGTCTAAGAGACACACTTGAATGACATATGTTCAGGGGTAAGAGCAGTGTTTCTTTTAAAGGTGCTCGAGAGTTTAAAGAATGAATCTGCACTGAAGGGGTGGCTTGACAATAGCCTCTCTGACTGCTGTATTGATTGCATAGGCTTGTAGGCAACCAGGATAAAAATAAGATTTTATTGTGTTTAAAAAGAGGCTCTTACAAGGCTCTTTAGGATGGGTTGTGGAATTAGCCTCTCCCCTTTCCCCCCAGATGTTGTCATGTCATGAGACACAATGAAGTTAATGAATATAAAGAAGTAGACCATCAAATTTAAAACTAGTACATAGTCCAAAGAGGCAGTTAGAACAAAGAAGATTTCCTTGCTCAGAGTCAGTCATACGTTGTATGAACATAAAGAAGGGCTACTATAAATGTGCGCTATTTATGATGAGAATGAGTAAAGAAGTAAAGAAGTTCTGGGAATGGGTCTGAGGAAGAGTCTTCCCTCAGAACCAGAAACCAGCATCCTATCACAGCAGGTACATGTCCAGAGAGTGTGTATCAGGGCTTTAACTTCTGATATTGTCTTTTATATTAAACTCTCCCACTGCAGTGGGGAAAAGAATACAAGTTCTCTGTAGTTTCAACACTTAAATACCACAAAAATACCCAATAATAAGTGAGCAGAGAAATCATTCAGCAGAACTAAGCCTGGCATGGATCGTAGATAATGCTAATAGTGTGTCTTATGTTGTGCTCTCATCTCTGTCCAGTTTTCGTTTTGATTGTTATAAACAAATTCCTATCACTTCATTGTGTCTTATCATGAATGTCTAACTAAACTGGTCTTACACAGCCTTTATTCTCTCTGATGTATTAATATGGATTGACATACTGTTATATGCCAATTTTGTTTATACCTCCAGCATAAAAAATGAATTAAAAGGTGGTTTTGTATTGGACTGTTTTTAACTTTTCTCTTTCACTTCCTTCTAGTGCTGGGGATGTGAGCAGGTAGATGCCAAGCCATAGGTGCTACAGGGCACATTTCTCAGTTCATGTTTTAAAGATAAAGCATATCAAAGAGCTTCAGGGCAACTGAGGTTTGGACCCTTCAGGTTTCTTCACATTGGCCAGGATGAGCAGTATCCAAGTTATGCACTTGGTTTCAGACCAGGCTGAGGTTGCTGCAACAACTCAGAAACAAGTGTGTTTGCTAAAACCTGCTCCAATGTGTCATGGGAAGACAGCCTAGAATTAGACAAATCTGAAGAATTTAGGCCTGTAAACCTGCAGGAGGCTGCTTAGGATAACAAATAAATCCAGATTTAAATATTTAAACTTTCAAGTATCTGAACATTAATGCGTAAATTTGAAGCCCTGGAAATCTGTTTGTCTGCCTGTGCATAAGGTAAGATAATATAGTTATACCACAGCATTTCCTCTGCACTTCCAGAGTAGTATTTTACTCCTGTCAAAGTCAATTGCTGGGCCTTTTTAATCTGTTTAGTTGCCTCAGTTACTGATGCAAGCTCATAGAAAATAGGTGTCCTCGCTAGAAAGGCAATCTGTAAGAAAAGCAACTTTGCTTTTAGTTTCTGCATGTTTAAGAAATGCTTTAAGAAGAACAGTGTGTAGGGTTTAGTAAAAGATACGGTTTTAATTGTGAAATAGCAGGAACATGTCAAGCTTCCTCACTTAGGAAATGCTGAGAGCATAGCTGTAGAAGTATTACCATAGATGTGGCTTTGTGTTTCGTATATAGACAGTTGTCTTTGGAGACAACTAGCTATGACAGAGCTCTTCACTGGAAAAACAGTGTTTGGGTGGATCATTGTGTTATCTTGTGTTCTTTCTTGCATGCTATGGGCTTAAATAAAAATGAGTGGATCTGGCTTTGGCTAAGAGCAGAAGAGTAGGCAAAACCATAATTTTACTCTAGAAATGGGCAGTGTCTTTCAGCTTCAAGTTTGCCCTCAAATTCTCACATTTCTTAGTGTGTGAGTAAGAAAGCAATGCAGATTTAAACTATTATTTATTGGCTGGTTGGGTTTTGTTTGTTTTAAATAGCTATTCTAAGCCTTGAAACAGAGAGAGAATTTGTCACCTCCTAATGCAGTCAGATAAATGCAAGAACTGGAAGAACCTGCTTCCTTCTGATCTTATAAAATGATGCTTTATCTGGAAGAAGGTGTAAAATTACTTCCTATTTATCCACACCCCTGCTGAGACTAAAATTAAGCTAAAGAGTTGCTTAATAGCACCTGCTAAGCCAGCATATTCATTAAACAGCTTTATAACATTTACTTTCTGGGAAAGCACCTTTTCTTTTATTTGTCATTATTTCTCTTATTTGACACTGTAAAAACTACATATACTAATAACGCTCATGTCACTAATGACTTTCAACATTCTTTTGAGAAACAGCTCCCACACTGTTCCTGGCTATATATATCTGTATATAACTTCATGAAAGTGGTGCTGGCAAAACATCTCCTGCCATCACAGACATTGACAGATGAGGCATCCTGGAAATGCCAGTTAATTTGACCATTACAAATTTTATACTAAATTTTATCCCCTTTATAGGGAAGTTGCAGGGATAAATTAAAGGAGTGGAAAAGGTTGGCCAATGGAGGAAAAGGTAAGGGTCTGCT
Organism: Strigops habroptila; assembly: GCF_004027225.2. Taxonomy (NCBI): domain Eukaryota; kingdom Metazoa; phylum Chordata; class Aves; order Psittaciformes; family Psittacidae; genus Strigops; species Strigops habroptila. The sequence continues at coordinate 74,287,735 of NC_044281.2, forward strand.
TATAATAATTCAAGCAAGGGAAAAAACCACCCTAACTAAATACAGTAATAAAATATGCTGAAGGCGATTGGTGACAAGTAATTCTTTGCTTGTCTTTCAGTTTCTTTCAGTATGACACTGTGTGAAGATTTCACAGATACCAAGGAGTACAGCCTTCCTGCGGGGTGGAAAGTGCTGTTCTACTGGAGCACCAGAGGAGTTGAGAATAATAACCAGGTCTTTCCCTTCATAGTCCCATGTTTACATTAATACTCTTCTTCTTGCTGTATGTCATGCTGAAATTGGTGCTGCTCTAAATGCATGAGAAAAAATGAGATTGTGTCAGGAAGGTAAAGCTCAGTGGAGGATTGTACCAACAGGGATGGGCTGGATAAGAATCTGCAAAGGTACAGGAACATTTTCAGGGAGCTAGTTCCTCATTTTTAGAGTCATATTTTAAATGGAACTGACAAACCCAGCTGTGTAAATATTCCAATTTAATTTCTTTTTATATAAACATTTGGAAATTGCTGGGTTTCTTTCTGGGTAAAAATTATATACATAACTGTGCTTCCAGACTTTTTTGTAGTACAAATCCCCTTGTGCTTCCTTTTAGCCATTTCAGTAATGTTCATGGCTGTAGATATGTCTTTGACAGAAGCCTGAGAGTGGTGCACACACCTTTTGTTTACACAGCCACATCTTTCCTGGCAACTTTTTTTCCTGCTTTGCTTCATACAAGTAATCAAAAAGTAAATTTCCTTTTTTATAAACTGTGTTATCACAGGCCATTATTTTTTGCACTCAGTTCTTAAATCTATCACGATTTTCTTTGAAAGTCTAATTCAACTAAGAGCTGAAGCTTATTCTTCCATTCCGTTATCCAGTGGAATGGTAGCGCACACCCCCAGAAAAGCGACAGGCTTGTGCTGTCAGTCTGGATTCAGAGATGCCCAAGTCAGCTTAAGAAACAGAGTGAGGAAATGAGGACAAGTGTTGTCCATCCATCTGGGCACACTCATTTCACAAAAGGGTGATTCTCAGTCAGTACACGATTACAAGGGGAGAACTTTATTCAAAACAGCTGTCCTCAGATGCTTGCCAGTGCCAGCACAAGCAATCCCTTGCAGAAACAATGCCATGCATTCCTAGAGGTAACACAGCAATCCATATACCTTCTTGGAATTCAGTCCCTGGAGTATGGCCGAAGTCTTCTGCATAAAGGAAATAAGTCTGATTTAGGAAAGAAATCAGGAGAAAATAGCTATTACCGATAAGAAGTTATTGAAAGCAAAGCCCAGGATCCCGTGCCAGTTGGCATGGTGAATTCTCGACCAGATTTTCATCAAGAAGATTTGGATCATTTTGAAGTGGGATGAAGGAATGTTTACTTGGGGTTGAAATAAGTAACGATCTAAAGCTTTGTATTGAGTAACTACTCAACTACAGTTACTGGCTGAGTCCTGCCCACCATAAACTCCCTTCGCTAGCTTGGATCCCCAAAACTGGAGCATTGTAAACTTGGTGAAAAATACTACATTTCTCTGTGTACATTAAAAAACATATAAAATCTGACGCTTTAGAAATGATGAACGGTTGAATTCACACTAATTGTCTGTTACATTGTAACTTGCATTTACAGATTCCCACTGTGATACAAAAGCTGAAAGTATTTTTCTTCAGCTGGTTAATGTATTCAGTGTCTTTTAACTATGGCTGGAAGTGATGAAAACATGTCATTTTTCTGACATGTATTCTCAACCAAGAACTCTTTACTTGTCTTTTGCAAGTACAATAGACTGTCTATAATAATATCTCAGCTCTAGCTCTGGTATTTTTGAAGCAGATGCTCATGTTAGTCATCAACTCTTGCTCATATTAGTATGCCTTAGATATACCAATAGCTCACTGAAGGCAGTGAGATTTTTCATGGCATAGGTACACTCCGATGTGAATCGGGCTGCATTATCCAGTCCTTTGTGTGGAGATCTGTGCCCAAGGCAGAATGTAAAATGCTCCCAGAGAATGTAGCAAAAGGAAATTGGAAAATTTACCTAAAGCCTATTTTGTAGGTAGCATTGATGGTGCATTTGGGAATTGCTACCACATGAACCCAGCTTTCTCTGGGCTTTGAAATTTTCTCTGGGGGATGAATATATTTTTGTCTTCCTTTTTTATTGTTTTCTGGACAGAAAATAGAGTTTACCTATTGGTTTGGTTTTGTTTAAATTTAAATGGAAAAAAGAACAAAAGGAGGACTTCTCAAACGTTATTTCATGTATGATTTCAAACCCTTACATTACAATTTTATTGCTGTTCATAAGGTCAGCTGGAGCACTTACAGATTTTAGAAATGGTGACGTATTTGGGGCACTATACTGGCACTGTGGATGGGAAAAATATATAGATAAATAGCTAGAGGAATGGATATGTACACTAGCATACAGAATGTTCACTCTATAGAAGCAAAACACTGTTGTTGTACTATGTATCTTTGCCTTTGACAGCTCACACTTGTGCTCCGGTGGGTTGCTCCATCCTTCAGAGCTGCTGCTGGATTCCGGCTGCCCCACGACCTTGTTCTGCAAACATTGCCAAGCACAATGCGCAACGCTGAGCTCTCTAGGCCGTGTCAGCACAATCCTCCATCCAAATCTGAATCGCAACATCCTTATGCCCATTTAAAGTGCTCCAGGTACGTGAATGCTGAGGTGGTGCTTGCGAAATGCTGTGAATTGCCTCAGAAAGAAAGGATATACAGGCACAACTACCTTGGAGGTCTTTTTCTGGCCCATGTAGCTTCAGGACAGTTGTGGTTATGAGTGGTCAAAGCTTAGCCTGTGTTTTTTCACCGCTTTGCCTCTGTTGCTGGAACTGGTGCTGTGTGTGATGTATGTGGAAGAGAATCAGTTTAGTGGCTGTACGGTAAGCTGATTATTTCAGGTATTGTCATTTTATCTTTCCCCTGTGAGCATGGATTTACATAGCTACAGAGAGAGCAGTGAAGAATTACTATTTCTAGAAACATTCACCTTCTAGCTGAGACCACAGTGAAATGATTAAATTCATTTTAAACCAAGGGTTTTTAGAAAGTAAGCTGACAAAATGGAGAGGGTCCACTACAGGGCTACAAAAATGGATTCAAGATTTGGAGAACCTGCCATGTATTTAGAGGCTTAATTAACTCACTCTTCTTTAAAAGAAAATTAAGAAGTGATATCAGCCTACAAACACTTGTTTTGTTGTTCCTAGTGACAGCTCCTTTCTCTCTCCCGCAAAAACATAACAACATCCAGCCAAACTACTCAGTGCCTAAAAATAAGAAACAATATTTCTGATTAGATAGATAGATAACTGAACAAAAGCAGAATGGTACTCGAAATCTTTAAATCAAGACCATTGGCTTCCTAGAAGGAAAAACTTAGCTCAACCACAGCTTGATCAGTGTTAAAGGACATTCACCACCAAGGAGATTCAAAAGATCAGTCCGAAGGAGGAGGTATGATGATAACAATTCTTTCTGCCCTTGTAATCTGTGACTGTATGTAAGGAAGATAGGTAGTAGAGCTTATTTGGAATAGACACTATTTTACAGCCTACTAAAGACTTCAAGGCCAAAGTGAATTCCATAACGATGGCAATTAAAGCATAGCTGGCTATCTTTCCAGCTTAGGCTTTCGAGTTAATCATGCAAAGGTCATTATTAGTGCCACTCAAGCACAGCAGAACATGTAAAACCACCTCTAAACCACCTCTGACAAAAATGGGTGGCAAATCTTATCTTTTTCCCACTCAATTAAAGTGTTACAGGTTTTGGTAAGCTGTACAGATATTTTTTACTAGAGCGAAAAATCGGGCTTTAGAATACAAGGCCTGTTCCTACATATCCAAAATATTTAACTGGAATTTCAGGCTTACAGACAGGACTTACATGAAATTGTAACAATGAAAAAAAACTGGTATCACAAAGTTCATTTATCTTTTACGTCAGAAAAGTAAATAAATACCAAAGTGAGATAAATAAATCCTGCCTGAGTAGGCAGGCAGGCAGACAAAGCAATCAAATAATTCTTGAGGTATGCTGCATAGAATGGGTAGATATAATATGTAGTATAGCATAAAATATCATTGTCTAAAAAAGGAAACCAATTGTACCTCTGTTTTGAAATACAAATCTTGCCATTTTATTCATAGAACTGCTAGCCCATTATTCCATGCAGTTTGCAAAACTCTTGCTCAAAAGAGATATTTTCTTCATTCATTACAGAGAAGCTGTTTCTATTCAGACACACAGCAAAAGTTCTAATTATTAAACCTTTCTTCCCTTAGTTGATGCTCCCATTGCATAATTTTATATCCCTCGGTAGCCCTTTTCCTTCACCTTTTCTCCATAATTAGGAAGCAGACATTGCCTAAATCTTTGTTCGTAGAGCAGGACCTGTGTTGTCAGGGGTTGAGCCTTTTGCAGAGGATGAGCTCTCTGCTGTGCCTCTGCAAGGAACATGCTGCCAATTATTTTTAGGGAAGATCTAGCTTGCAGTAAACACATGTCTGTTAATGGTGACAGACTTAGCTAGGAGAGTGAAATAATAAATCGTAGGGAAAGAGGGAGCTGACCAAATTATTAGAGGAGAAATCACTCCTGCCAGGTACCAAGAAATTTGGTGACAAAGTGAAAATCTCCAAACTCTGGAAGGTTTTTATCCATCCCTTGAATAACACTATTTTGCATTTTTAGAGCATTTCGTGTCTTCAAGATGCAAAGCAGATGTTTCTTAATTCTCCTAATGGTTCTGTGAAGTGGGTGAGCATTATCTCAGCTTTACAGATGGGCAAAGGATTACAGAGAGGTTGAATGATTTGTCTCGGACCACAGTGTGAATCAATGTCAGGACCAGGAATAGGATCAAGAAGTGCTCGGGAGTACATGCGCACGCTGAAACCACTCAACCACACTGTACCCATCATAAGAAATGGAAATTAATTTTTAATATTCCTGTTTCTAAAGAGAGATTTTGGATTTTAGACAAATTAAATATTTATTTCATTATGTATGACTTCATAAGCCTATAATTTATACCAGATAGATTTATTGGCTTTATTTCCCCATGATAATCATGTAGTCCTTGTTGATCTAATGGGCTTGTCATTTTTAGTAATGTATCCATCTGCCCAAAGAAACTGCATTATTTGTCTCTTATGTACTTAGGAGCAGAGTAGAACAGTATGCACATAAAAATTACACGCAGCTTCAATATTAAAAGGAAGGGGTTTTCCTCCTCCTAAATGCAGATTAAATACACTAAATTAATTTGCAACTACTTCAGTTTTCTAAGCAAATTTAATCCTCTGATATTTATCGGGCTGGCAGCATTGCAGTCCTCTATTTACTTAAAATATTGAATATTTAAATTGCTGATATGTAGCAATGACACCAGCAGACTGCAGAGAGTTTACAAACATTAGTTTCTCTGCCTTTAGCAGTCAGCGCCTCTGACTGGATAGTCATTCAGACCTTCATGCAGGATAGTGTTTGACACTGATTGGGGGAAGGCATATTCAGTACTGAGACAACTACAGTAGGTTTCCCCTTAGTCCCAACAATCTCCTTTTGCTTCAGAAACTCATGAATTACTTGAATGATCATCTGATACTGAAGCCTCTGCAGCCCTGGCATCACCATAAACCTAAGTTTAAAATTCTGATCCTTTTCCCCGGTCAACCTCAAAACTAATTTATTTTCACAGCTCAATATTTTTCATAGAATCACGGAATGGTTTGAGTTGGAAAGGACTTTAAGATCATCTAGTTCCATGTCCCTTCCCAGAGCCACATGGCTCCTACTTTTCCTCTGGAGAAATTTTTCACAGGCTCCTTGCCCAACCAAAGACTCCTCCTGTTTCACAGGCCAGTCTTGCATCCTTAACAATTGTTTCTGGGTTAAAAACAGGTTAAACTGCATTTTCTTTTGTATAAATAGTACATAGAGAATAGGGAAAGCTGTGACATTGAACATAGAAACCCTAAAAAATATCCTGACATTTTCCACAAAGGAACATTGCATTTTCAGCTAAAAATAAAATCTAAAAAAGCATTATTATACATTTCACTTCTGAATTATTATGCTCATGATAAATCTGGAGAATCCTACAGGTGCGTTCAGCCAAAGAGTCAAAAGGAGAGCCCTGCTGAGTATTTTTAAGTAAATGTGCCCTTTAAAGGTTAAGTATGAATGAAGGGATGCAGCATTTTTGTCTATTACACACGTTTTAAAGACAGCATTACTGCCATGGAATTCAAGCCAAATGACACCTTAGTAAAAAAAAAAAAGAAGGATTGAGGGATGGGGAAGTAGTGACACAGAAGAATCTAGACCCGATATAAGTATAGGAGAAAAGACAACAGAGGAAAGATTGAATGGGCTGGATTGTGAATGGATATATTGGTTGTGATCCTGCTTTTGCTGCTTCTTTCTCTTTTGGTCCCAAATTAGACTTTATCAGTCTGGGTCCACACTCATTCCCTCCCCCTTCTCTCCTGATTTCTGCTTAGCATCACAAGGCTTAGAACTAATTACCAAAGAGATTCTCATCTCTTTCCCTCCCTTGACCTCCCAATCAGTGCCCTGTTCCTCCCCAGACATCCTATGCACACATGTGAGAAGAATTTGGCCAGCATGCTATCAAAAGGGGAAGAATTTAAAAGGAAAAAGAGTAATGCAGATGGCTATGAACTGCCTGTCAAGGATTAGCAGCATGCAGACAAATTAGTGATGCTATTTACTGTTGCAATAGATGCAACTAACTCTTTGCCACAAAGCTTAACGTGGACAAGACACCTGCTACAGGTGTGAGTGGTAAGAATGGTAGTTCCCTTTTTTCTTCACCTATTAAATGGTGGATAGGGGCAATGCATAAAAAGCAAAAAGACCCGAGAAATCAAGCTGTTTATGATAATCAATATTTTCTTCACACAATCTTTTATTTCTCTTCTAATAGGCTAGGTATGATTTTTTCCTTTGTCTTGTACTATATATTAAAGGCCATCATATTGTATCTGGTTTGACAGTCCTATCTTTCTTGTTTATAATACAATTTGACTGACAACAAGTCAGGGGACTGTGATTTGAACTCCTCATTGTAACTGGCCTGACAATCATCTCTTTCTCATTTACAGTGCAGTTTGATTGACAATAAGTCAGGGGATTGGCAGCTGGTTAGCTTTCTTTTTTCCCTGAATGCATATTTCTAGCTAAGACATCTATTCCTAAATAGTCTGGTAGATAATTTGTACAAAATTCTAAAAGGGTGACATACCTCAGCATTATTACTAAAATAATTTTGTTCTTTGGCTTTGTACCAATTTCACTTTTAAGATGATGGTTTTCTTTCTTTCTCCTCTGCCAATCGTCTCTCTATTTTTCATCAACGTTATTGAAGCATTGTAGTATTACTTATATCAGGAATTGTTATGTGGGTTCTTGACAATTTTTCTTCTTAACAAATACCAGAAAAGCTATTATCTGCTTTGCCAAAGCAACGTCCATGTACTGCAATTGGCATGTTTGGGAAATTATATTTGGTGGTGGCTGCTTGAGCATTGTTGAGTGGAGGAGGGAATCTGGCACTCACTATGTTGTTGATAAGTGTCATCTCTATATAAATACACTTTCTCTGACACTTGGCGCACTACTTCCACTAGTGGGTCTCAAAGCCAAAACCAGCATAGTTTCTGGTGATGTAATATGAAAGGGGCAGTTTGAAGTGACCTTCTCCAAAACCTGCCCAGGAACTGATGCCAAAAACGTTGTCCATGAAACATTCTCTCTGCAGTAGAACAACAACCTGTCAGGATGCCTAATGCATCTGTACCTTCCCTGCAATCTCCAAAAGTAGAGGAAAGTAAGAGTAGGGAAAACAGATATCCTAAAAAAAAAAACCAACCCAATCCTTAGGAAAGAGAAAAAGAAAAACAGATATTTGTGTATTAGTGTTTCTTTGCAGTTTCAGCCTGATCTTTAGGTGCTCTCAGTTGGATACACTTCATGAGTGCAGCCACTGTGGAGACAGGTTGAAGGGCAAGGGAGAAGGGTTCATGGGCAGGAAATCAATAATGGTGTAATCCCCAGGATGAGGCTGCAGATTCTGCAGCCACTTATAAGTCCATTACTCACATCAGTTCTGGTGCTCATGGTTTGTAGGGTACTGCCTCCATTATAAAGGGCATATTTTTCGTATCTGCTACTCACCCCCACAATATGCATGTAATTAGAAAAGTAATACAGTTACAGAGAAATACTAGTTGCTATTTTTGTAGAGCACCTGTGAATATTTTAGCTAGAGGGATATGATCTCTTCATAGCTTAAATGTGCCACCTTCACATGCAAATATTTTGTATACAAATATTGTAAAGGTTGTTCTGTAGTCATTGAGTAAATACTCTGCTCAGAAAAAGTTTCAAAATCCTTCAGAAGGAATCCAGTCAGCTACATCATTTAAATACGCTGGAGGGACTGAAGATTGAACAAGCAAAAGTATAAATTGCAGTTGAGGAGCAGAAAGTAGAACAGGTATGTTTGTGTTTATGCTTGTTTCTACAGGATGAAAGGGTGAAGGAAAACTTTAAATTAGTACTGAAAAGACATTTGACTGCAGAATTCTGGTGCAAAAATATTCAGCAGAACAAGCAGCCTAAAATGAGAGGTAAAGGTAGTAAGGCAGAGGATTGAAATGTAAAGTTCATTTGTGGTAGAGAGAAAAGTATTTACTCTGTGTTTTCCATTCCAAATAAATTTGTTTCTGATGCTGTAATCTCATGCTGCTGTTTATCTCAACCTGTGACTTTGCTTATTCCATCTTCTCTTCTAAAAAGCACTGCAGCTAACGGCACATTTAATCAGCCTCTTTCCTAGATGATGCCAAGCAGGGAGCATCTTCCCCGTCAAACACTTGAACTGGTGAATTCCCCCAGTTAAACACCACCATTTTGAACAAGGACGATTAACACAATAAAAAAAAATCAAAGGGAACAGAACTGATTTTCAAAGATACTCAAGGCCAACGTAACCCAGAGCTGAGCTCTGTACTCACGCAGAGAGCTGTTGGCTTTAGGCATGCTAAATGAAACGTGTTTTACATCTGGATCAGAGTTATAAAAATCTTAATGCTGCTACAATTTCTTAGGGTTTTTTTTCCCGAATAAATGGCAAAGAATATATCAGCCCCTATTGCTATAGGATGGATTTCATAAAACACAATGGATGTGTTTTCTCACATCTTACTCACTTGGCATTCAGCATTCAGATAGTGATATTCACTGTCATCTTTTTCAGTTAAGTACTTATGGGCTGTTTGGGGCACGGTAACAGCCAGTTATGGGGTGGAAGCATACACAATTGTTCTTGCCACCTTTCCAGATCCATTTAAAGTGGTTCCTACTCCATGTCTAGGAGCTGAAGCAACTATTTCTATAAGCTGGAAAATAGAAGCATCTATGAACTCTGTCTATTTTTCTTCCTGGGGATGCCCTAAGCTGTGCTTTTATGAGTGGTTAAATTTCAAAGTTTTTGTCAATTATGAAACCCCCCTCCCATTAAAAATTGGAAAAATAGACCATTTTCTCCTCTGGTGAACTATAATGGAACACTGTGGTGCAGGAAAGAAAGGTAGAACACCAAAATCGGAAGCTCTTGATTTTTTGAAATCTGAACTCTCTCCAAGTTTACTATACAAAAAGGAAAAGAAAAATTATAGCTGTGGACACAGAACAGGAGGAAAACATAGAAACCCAGCTTGCCAGTTCAGTAGTCTATTCCTAGGGAACCCTGTTTAAAGTAAATGTGCAAAGACAATAGCAAAATCTACTGTTTTTATTGTAAAACCCATGCCAAACAAGAAGCTTCCTCTGATTTAATACATTTATTTAAACATTTAGACCTTAAACAGTATCTCAGGTAACATTTATTCTTTTTTTCCCCATACTTCCAATTATCATGTCCAAGTTATGTGTTCATAGCTTTAAATAACAGGGAAATTCTTCTGTCTATGTGAAAACCTTTTCCTTCATCCTTCTGTTACTAGAAAAACAGATTCTTACCTGCTTTTTTTGTCTAATATACAGCCCAGACAGTACAATATTTGGAAGCCAGATTTGGGTGTTCTTTTTAATCGGTCGCTTCCTTGTTTATACTAATTTTCCACTTTTAGAGGAGGAAAAGAATACAACTAAGCAGAAGAGTATTTTTACTCTTTCCACCACTACTGCTAAAACATACTTACGTTATATGATTGAAAGAACTGACTTTCAGCTTTGATTGATAGGTTATAAATAGAAAGCATTGTCATTGTCTAGCAGTTCTCCTGCAAAGGAGAGGTACCTGAGTAGATGAATAAAATATTGGCATTAAAAAAACATTTTGAGTTAAATCTGAAAGTAGCTGATGAAATATTTCTATAGCAGTCCAATCAGCTCATGCTCCAAGTAGTAACCTCTTTGGTTGTTTTTTTTCTTTCTTTTAAGAAGTAAAAAACACCCAAACCACCCCAAACCCAAAATACTTGAGCTTGTGAGAGTGTGAGTGTCCCACACTTAGAATCATGGAATCATACAATGCTCTGAGTTGGAAGGAACCTTTGAAAAGTTCTAATCCAACCCCCCTGCAATGAGCAGGAACATCTTCAACTAGATCAGGTTGACCAGAACCACATCCAGCTTGGCCTTGTCTCCAGGGATGGGTGTTGTGATTTAATCCCAGCCAGTAGCTAAGTACCACACAGCCACTTGCTCAGTCCCCCACCACATTTATCTCCCTGGGTGGGATGGGGAGGAGAATTGGATGAATGTAAACCCCAAGGGTTGAGATAAGAACAGTTTAATGACTAAAGTACAATATAATACTACTACTAATAATAATAATGATAAGGGAAATAACAAGGAGAGAGAATATAAAAGTGGAAAGGAAAAAAAACCAGTAAATGCAAGTGATGCACAATTGCTCGAGACCCGCCGACCGATACTCAGCCCGATCAGAGCAGTGATTGGTCCCTTTTGGGTGCCTCCCCCCAGTTTATATAGTGGCCATGATGTGCTGTGGTATGGAATACCCCTTTGGCTAGTTTGGGTCAGGTGTCCTGTCTCTGCTTCCTCCCAGCTTCCCATGCCCCTCCTCACTGGCAGAGCATGAGAGACTGAACAGTCTTTGATCAGGGTAAGTGCTACTTAGCAACAACTAAGACATCCATGTGTTATCAGCATTGTTCTCAGACTAAAGCCAAAACATAGCACTGCACCAGCTACTAGGAAGAAAATTAACTGTATCCCAGCCAAAACCAGGGCACCAGAGCATCTACCATCTCTCTGGGCAACCTGTTCTGGTAAAACGTGTTGTCATCGTAAAAACTTAATCCCTTTTATCTAGTCTGAATCTACCCTCTTTCATTTTAAAACTATTGCCCCTTGTCCTATCATTACAGAGCCTGCTAAAAAGTCTGTCCCCAGAGAGACTTCTTCAAGTCTTTGATGGAGTCTTTTCCAGACCTGTCATTCAGACAAATCCTGTTGAAGTGCTTTGCTCTTTAGTGTCCACCCCCAGTCTTATAGAACCTGAACACCCCTCAGTATAGCCTGCTTGTTCTACAATGAGTCAGTGAGGCAGAAGTCGTGCTGCATTCCCCTTCTGGAGGTGGAAAGCTTGGGCTGCCTGTATGCTGCGCTCATAGAGAGGTCTTGAGTCCAGACTCAATGTCCATGCCTGCTGCCCACTTGAAGGTGCACAGTCGTCTCTGGCCCATGTACCCTGGAGAGGTAAATGCCCTGAAATCTCTAAGCTGTGGGATCACAACCATGGAGCTGGTTCCTGGGGTTCAGTTCAGATATGGTGTGGAAGCAGCCAGGGAGATGGTCTGGTTTGTCCATACTGGTCCAGATCTGTGGCTATGTCACAGGTTGAGGCTCTCTAAGCTAGGCTAGTGCACTACCCTCCTGTGCAGAAAGAGGTGAGGGCAATGTAAAAATGGTCTGACAGTTTATTAATACCCTTAATGAGGCATTAGCTTTATTTAATATTGAGTGCGATGCGTGTCACATAAGCTCTGGTATTTCAGGGACAGATAATTTAAAACCTAACAGCAATTTACCACTCTAACATTATCTAAAACATCTCTGGATTTTAGTTCTTTTCCAGCTAAGGCATGACAGCATTGAAGATTAAAGATTTTTTTATTTCTCCTTAAGATCTCAGCAAAGTGCAGATTTGAAACACAGAAAGAGGTTGACCTTCGTATTAACCTGAATCTCTTTTCCTGTTTCTTCTTGGACATATTTTATTCTCTTTATGCACAGTGGGGCTCTTTTTTCATGTGCTCCGCTGTTGAACAAAATGCCAAAAAGATGGAGTGTGCACTTTTACATCAAAGAAATGATGAGACCATAAAAACTCATTTCCCTTGTGACTTCTTAAATTGTTGCTAAGGAATTGCATGAGTCTGTCTGAAACAATGTGTCCCTTTAAATTCTGTTTTCTTATTTGTCTTAAAACACAAAGGCACAGTTTCATGTAGATCCTGATCCAAAGGCCACTGAAGTCAACAAAAGGTTAGTTACTGCAGTGAGCAGTAGGTCAGATATCTTCACAATTTCACTCTGTAAAACCTAGGACCGACTGTTTTAAAAAGAACTGCCTATCTAGAGGAGGAAAAAAAATTGCCTGGTGTATTTTGTGTATTCAGCTAGTTAAAAAGTTCACCTTCACATGGGCAAGAACTAAGTGAACTTTCTTCTTACTGGGCAGAATGGATATGATAAGGAGAAGAAAGGTCAAGCAGTAGTTAAATTCAGAAATCCAAACCAGCAAAAATATTGATTTACTCCACTTTTTCCCATACATAAAGGTGATGTGCAGAACAAACAAACACAGGAACCAAATCCACAATATAGATTCTGTTGGAGGGAAACCTTCCCCAGTTCTATATAACAGTTTTGGATAATCACTCTCACTGCTGGGATGAATGATTTGTTACTACTGCTATCCAGTAAGTTGCTAGGAATGGTCTTGACTGGAATGAAAAGGCATTGTAAAGCAATTATGTTCTGACTATTAACAAAGCTCCTGCAGGGAGCATTAATTTTTAAAAGTAGACAAAGACTGCATTTAGTAGCTGTATAACTGTAGCTATACTGAAATATGGGAAAATGCTGCAGCAGGTCTACCCTGTTGTAGATACTCCTTATGGGTTTCCAGAAAAAGGTTGTAAAGTTCCAATTTACAAAAGCGTTTAAGCATATGAACTTTCTTTCATTTTAACTGGGTATAAATGAAACAAATTGCTAAATCCTTTGCTTAACAATGAACAATTTAAGTATCTGCTTATAGCCCAGGTTCAGGTTTCATCGACGTTTCGATTCCTCTGAATCAGAGCCTTAATCCTCTGAATTGTTATGGCATTTTTTGGGTCTATAATCCAGAAAATTCCATTTTTCTCCCTGACACAAAGCAGTTTTCTTCTTAAAGATACCCACAGTGTGTATCCATAGTGTGTTCCTTTCGACAGCTCCAGCCTTCTACTCTCTTTAATGTACAGTTTATTTCTCCAAATGACTAAATACAGTATTTTAAGCAGGTAATTTTACAACTATTCAAAATAGTGATTTCTTACTCTACTAGTTCATGAAAAATCCAGTGCTGGAGAAGATACCAAATCTCTGTGAAAGTCTCTACTCTGGTCATGCTCAGATGTTGACACTTTCCCCTTCCCCTCGCAGACTCCTGTCACTCTTACACCCAGTTTCTGGTTGGTCAGTCTCTATTTTATGCCTAGAAAGAGACACTTTCTGTTATGATTCCACTCTGGGACAGCAGAACGATGGAAAAACATTGCTACCAGTAAAACATGTTTAATTACCTTCAAAATGCTGGAGTGAGACAGCAGTCCATATCAAAGCCTTTTTGAAGACATCAAGCCAGTTTCTCTGATTACATTGTTTATAATCTCACTTGGGTTATTTCCCAACAACTTAGAAAAGTTGTGACTGTTTTTGTATCTGAAAGGAGTTTGTCCAGGGCCAAAGTGAGAATAAGGGATATTTACAAAACAAGGCTACCTAGCATGACTGGCAGTCTTTAGGAATCTGATTAACTGAATGGGTCTAGCAATTCTGTTGCTGAAGAGAGCTCAACAACCTACTGAATTACACAGTGGGGTTTGGTTTTGGGGTTTTTATTTTGTTTCGTTTTTCCCCTGGTTGCACGTTCCGGAGCTAGAGTGATTGAGCCAGGTTTTGTTCCACGCTACTGGTTATGAAACTGTTGATGAGGCAGATGCATGAATACAGGTTCAGAGGATCACAAAGGGATAAGTGGGCAAATGTCTGTGGTAACATTCACAGGTCCTTTTTTTGCTTTGCTTATGGGAGTAAGGCAGAGAGATGCCTTTTCTTTTTGGGTGGCAAGAAGTATTGCATACATGATGTTTTGAGAACAGGTAGGCAGAGGAGGGAGAAGATGAACAGAAGCAAGCTGTTCCAGGTTTAGAAAATAAGGGGAGATAAATGTAGTGCTGTGACCTGCTCAGATAGAAAAACACTAGTAGAATCGACCTAGGACTCAAGTCTCTTGATGCCTTGTTTAGTGTTTACGCTCTGACATGGTTTCTCAAGACCAATTCTGTTTATCTTCCTTGACTGTCCTTATGTAGGTAGTTTGCTACTCTGTGTCTGGACTTTCAACATGTCCAATGCAATGTGGAGTTAAAAGTATAGAAGATTTTAAACACACGCTTTTCCAGATTGTGTTTGCATTTTTTGCTTGTATTTTTAATATTACAGGAACACTGAATATGTGAAATTGTTAATATTTTCTGTTGATGAGATGAAGAAAAATTCCAAAGGTTACTGGTTCTATTTCTGAGACATTCTAACAGCGTGCTTCATCTTTCAGACAATTGCTGCAGTGACTTGTGTAAATCTGGCACATTCATTCTTGTATTCTTTTAATTTTATTCTTGAGCTTCTGCTTGGGAAGGAGTTGTTTTAAAAATTCATTATTATTTGATTGCAAGTTGGATGTCAGCCAGCTAAATTTTTGAATTTGAAAGAAAATGCAGCATCAGCTTCTCTGGAACTATAATGGAATGAAACCCTCTAAGCACTCATTAAAAGGGCTTCTGACGTCTCGCAAAATTAGATGAGGTGTAAATCACTGAACTACCATATGTGGGTTTGAAATGGAATATTTAATTCTGTAGAATCCAAACCCAAGGCTAAAGGGAAATCTAACTACACCAGCATAATATTTTGATGATGGAAGAAGTAATACCATTTTTAAAGTTTTATGTTTAAGTTTAAAAAATGTTTATTGAGGGAATTTCCATTGATATCTACATTATTATCTGGCATATAGGCAAATGCATGAGGACCGATACTAAAGCACAGTAATAACTTTCTTCCACTGAAGGGTTTCTAAGGGCTGTAGAAATATTATTGGAAAATTCGGATTGTAGAAGCCTGATCATAATAATCATTTCTTCTCTTAGCTTCCTCCTGATAATTTTGTGCTCTTTGATACCGCTCATACTAGGGGAAGTTTGCTATTGCTCCTCAGTTGCTGAAGGATGGAGCTTGTTCCATTGTGGAGGTAGAAGGGATCAGGAGCTATGAAACAGTCTTGCCTTCGATATTCCTTGTATTCAAAATGCAGCTGCAAAGTGCTATTTTTTCAAAAGCAATAACGTTAGTACTATTAGTAAATATTTCTATTCCTTTTCTTTCCACTGCCCCTTGTTGGGATTGGGGCTTCATTATTCTGATGCCATGCAAGTTTCAAAGAAGAAAAGCCTGGCCTGTAATCTTTGTAAACAGACATAAGGGAAGGGATGTGGGTGCATCTCCTGAACAAATAAATATACAGAAGAACAGGTCTTACTTTGTTATACATGAAGTAAGTTTCATTTTGATCCCTTCTAGCTCCATTTGAACTATAGCTTTGTGAGATGATATAGTTTATTATATGGTTTTACAGTAATATAAATTGTCAGGCTGTGATTCAGCCTTTAACTGCACTCTCAAGAATAAAGGTGAGATGGTGTTGGTTTATCATTAGTATCTAAATGCCTTTGTGAAAGCAGACAAGGATTCATTCCACATGCTGCAAAGGTCTGACTGCCCCAACATGAAAACCAGTTTAAACAGAAAATCATGTTTGTTTTCTTGTTTATACTGCACATAAGAATGGAATACTTCTGTACAGAAATGTACTTCCTTGTGATGGGATGGATGAATAGGCTTTGATTTCTCAAAGACAACTATTTGTTTGTCTCATCAAGCCAGACAAGGTGGGACTCATGAATTACATTTGAAGAGGAATCACTTTGAAGGCAAGAGAGAGATTATGTGAGAAAACCAGAATTTGAGGAAATCTTGTTCAGAGTTTCAAATTTATTAAGAATAAAGACATTTTTCAGAACAGGAATGAGCTTTGAAAGACTCAGGATGTGCAGCAATGTGCTGAGAATAAGGAAAAGGTTTGGTTCCTTCACGGCGTTCTCTGGAGTGGGGAAGCGAAGCAGTGGGAGTGTGTTGGGATCAAAGGATGGCTGGTAATTTATTTTGTGTCCTTTTCTACAGCTACTTTGATATCCAGTATAAGCTGAAATGAATAATGTTCATTTCTTGAGGAAAATATGGTGCATTTGAAAACCAGTGTTCAAATGAGCAATAATCCAGTCTGGCTTCTTTTGTGTTATCCAAAGCAGCAGCGTCTTCAGCTTCAAAGATAAGGGTAGGAAGACTGCTTAATTTCAAAGGTTTTCACTTTTATCTTGGACTAGGAAATATGAATACTTTAATGGGTTTAGGTTTTTAATTTAATTCCAGGTTGCTCATCATTTCACCTTTCAGCTGGGCTATAGAGATAATTCAATCATATTTCCCTTGACAAGTCATCTGAGTTATGCTTATATTTCTCTGCAGATGTGAAAATCAGCTACTATAATAGAGAGCATGACAGACACTTTTGCCTTCCCTCCTTCTTTCTCCCTTCATTTAAGGACTGTTCTGGTCTTGCTCCGTAATGCAGATGTCCTCCTCAGAAGGCACATGAAAGACATACCTTTTATAAAATGTAATGTGGTACTTCTGCATAGATGCAGTGCTGAAAGATTTGGAAGTAAGTCCAGAGAGCAGTCATCAGGCAAGAAAAGGATCAAAAATGCAAAACCAGGAGGTTTAGGAAATGTGGGCTCTATTTTTGACTGGAGCTCAAATAATATACTCACCTGTTTACATACTTGTTCCCTTCCATAACTGTTTTTCACAAAGACTCCTTTCATTTTCTTTCCAGAGCTATCCCCTTGCTATCATGCACATAAACAGATCTTAACTTTTTACCCAAGTACTTGAACACGGAGGAGAATTCTCTGACCTGGTTCTTGATTCTAAATGGGTGATCAAGACACAAATATGAGGTATAAATTACTGTTGTTACTGTTAGACTTTACAAGTTAATTTTGTATGTGAAAGGTCTTCTCTTGGAGGTACCCCAACCAAACTCAAGCATTTGACTGATTTGACATTTCCATGCTCAGATAAGGTCTGTCTTTTTAATATCCATCTCCCTTTTGAAGTCACTGAACATGAAGATGATTTTTTTTTTCAACATCCTTTTCATCACCTCTGTTTTTATGCTACCCCTGAAGGTCAAGACAGTGACAACTGCTCAGGAGTTAACCAGTGCTGAACTGCACAGTGTGTTGCTGGTTTTAGAAGTCCTCAGGGGTGAAGTGTTACCATCATCCCACAGAGATGTTTCTGCCTTCTTCCCTATAGGCAGCTAACTACTACTAGAATTTTCTTCTAGTTAGGAGGTAAACAGGCATCAAAGGCACATAAAATACGTTTCCCTCGAGGTGCAGCCTGTAATTCCTGAGTTTATTCTCTTTAATTGTAGACCATACAAACTAGTGAAAGTTTCACACGATGTGCTGTTGTTCTGCTGGTATAATTTTCTGGCATTCTTCAGAGAAACGCAGGCATTCATTTTGCCAAAAATACTCACAGGAAACACCCATACTGTCTGCTATTACTAAAACTGGCATTAATTTTATATTTGGCAGGTGTTCATACAAAACCCTGGACATCAAACAGCTTTTTTATTCCAGGAATTTTTGGTGCCTTAATGAAGATAGTCCCTTTCAGCTGGGGAAGCAACACCGGCATCCTTCTTCTTCATATAGGCAGCTTCTAGAATAAGGTGTGTCTGTAGGTGAGGGTGAAAACCAAACCAAACAAAACCAAACCAGCCTGGAACAATTACAGAACTTTAAAAGTGTGCTACTATGTGCACGTGTGTGTGCACATGTATGTTCTGACAGGACCATGTCAGACTAACACAGACTGATGGGTGAAGAGAAGGCTGCGTGGTGACCTCATAGCAGCCTTCCAGTATCTGAAGGGGGTCTACAAGGATGCTGGGGAGGGACTCTTCCTTAGGGACTGTAGTGGTAGGACAAGGGGTAATGGGTTCAAACTTAAACAGAGGAAGTTTAGATTAGATATAAGGAAGAAGTTCTTTACAGTGAGGGTGGTGAAGCACTGGAATGGGTTGCCCAGGGAGGTTGTGGATGCTCCATCCCTGGCGGTGTTCAAGGCCAGGTTGGACAGAGCCTTGAGCCACATGGTTTAGGGCAAGGTGTGCCTGCCCATGGGAGGGGGGTTGGAACTAGATGATCTTAAGGTCCTTTCCAATCCTTACTATTCTATGATTCTATGTAGGTGACAATACAGTGCGTTTTTGTAAAGCATGAACACTAGCCCTATTCTTTACATGAGATCTCTGTACTACACTGCTTTGATAGAATGATGAATGCTAACAGAATTCAAAGAAAAAAAGAGAAAAGAATACAGGTTATTTTCTGGGTGGTTGTTTTGTTTTGTTTTTTAAGTAATTCAGATAATGCAAAATGATAATAATACGTAGATAGATGAAACATGTTGAAGAACACTTATTTTAAAATCTAATTTAAAAATAAAGGCAGTATGGCCTGTTGAACAAAGCCTCATAAACACAAGAGAAACTCTTCTTTCAAGTACAATAAACATAATCTTTAATTATTGTCAAAAGAGTTTGATAAGCTCTGTTTTACTATGCTACATTGTGATTTAAGAGGGTGCACTCTCAAATTCTCATTATGTAAAAGTGAGGAGTATTTTGTTACCTTTAACTCTGGAATTACTTCCAGCTGCTCTCAGATTGGTAAAAACCCCTATATTTTTCTAGAGTCAGCATGGAAATAAAATGAAAGGCCAAATATAGAAATAATGGGAAAACAGCATTTGGCTTGATAGAAACAATGAAGAAAGTGAACAGGTAAGATCAGTTTCTCTTCATTAAGTTAAAGCTTTTAGTTATCAATAAGTTAAAACTTTATAACTTGCCTTGCATTATGGTAGCTTTTCAGTCAGTAAATAATGTAGACAAAGTTTATTACGAATTATTTTTGTCAGTGTAATTAGTCGTTCAAATTATTTAAAAGGATGGAATGTGGCTCACTTATTTTTCCCACTTTGTTTTTTGGTAAATGACAAAGGAATCTAGTCTAGAAAAAAAAGGAAAAGGCAGAAAATACAGAAGCACAAAATGCAGTAAACTTAGTTATACTACTGTGTAAAACAGTGTTGTGAAGTAAGAATATTTTGTATCAAACTTTTTTCAATGAGATTTTATCAAACCTTCCTATTCTCAGACTTTTTTATAGCCTGAAGCTATATGTCTTCCTGGCATAACAAAACTATTTGTAGTTAGTGGTATAACCCATCCAGAGTGTTACCTTCAATTATGTGGTTCTCAATCTTGATACTGATGCACCAGTAATAACTTTTCTTGGCAATGATGAAGCCACAGATCTACTCCATGTGATGTAGTCTAAAATCATATTTCATAATCTTGTTTTGAGTGTCATTTGAGTATTTAGTATGACCGAGTGCAACTCTGACAGAAGTAAACTGTGATACATGGAATTAATTTCAGTGGTTCAGATGCATGCCTCATCTTGTAATGACAGTGGACAGTTAAAGTCAGCATGGCTGGGGAAGGCACCTGAGAAAATGAAACTCCACCATTTGTCTTTGCTTCAAGCTTGTGAAATTGCTTTTAGAGGACTTAAAGAAGAAGGAGAATTTGGAGAGGAAAATGGGTCAAAAATGATTGACAAGCCATTGTAATGTCATATAATCCTTATGGAAAACAGCAGTCTTCCGATACAAAGCAGTACAAGAGTTATTACTATTTCAAGCACAGATCTGTCCCATTTGAACTGGATATGAATATTATCATGCCACTTGTGACTCATTCTGTGCTTCAGCATTTCTTATTTTATTCTGGCTTGCTTGTGCTAGTTCTTTGTACTGATCATTATATATGTGTCCTTTTTTATATTTTATGATTTTCTTTCAGATTTTCAGATCGTTAAAGAGTTCCTGATGCAATCATGTTAATTTTTGATGTACTTCTAATCTTTCCTCCATGTTAGGATAATTTGCTGTTGTGCCTTTATCTCTTGCATTTCTTTTTTCTTATCACTTCTCAGATAGTTGCATTTCCCTGAGCTATTTGAAGTCCATTACCCTTATTTTGTTATTTGCAATTTAAAGGAAGAATGGAAGACTTATCATTTTTATGATCTTTTTCACTTGAATTAACTTCCACTTTAAGATTCTCAACCACTTCCTCCTAAAGAATTTGAATTAAATCTAAAATAGCTACTTTCTGTGTAATTTCCTCCACTTCATGAAAGAAAAAAGCGGTCCCTAGCACATTTGAAGAACTCAATAGACAATCTATGTCCTACCTTATTGCTTTTTCAAACAGAGCCTCAGACAGTTGTACTCCCACCAGGTCCTGCCATATGGGTCTTTCCAGTTTCTGCTCCTTAGATACTTCCAATAGTTGCTATATTGAAAAAGCCTCCTGATCAGAAAATCTGTGATTTAAACCTGTCATTATGTGCACTTCACTCTTTTTTTCTCGCCCATATTTCAACTAGTATTCAACAAATCTTTCTATTACTTGTTCCTAGACTTCAGGAAAAGTAAATCTGCCCTTTATAAGCCACACCACCTAACTTTTCCTATGGCTGTTCTTCGGCAATATGCTATGCCCTTCTGTAATTGCATTCCAGTATTGCTGTTGCCCAGCCACACCTCTGCAGTGACAGTTAGGTCACACTAGGGTACCATAAGGTCTAGCACTTATATCTAAGACTGCAGTGTTTGTGGCTCTATACTTCAAATGTTTGATGGCTCACATCATGTTCTTCCTTTCTTCTTGCAATTTTTTCCTTTCTTTCCTCTCTCTCCTCCCACCTTGGCTTTGACCATATGTATTCTGAATCAATAACCTGAAAGGGGAGGGAGGTAAAGCCTGCAGAATTTTTTTCACTGGTACCTTTTAAAACTATATCTCAAAGCCTTGCTCATGAAGAGCAACTTGCCAGGCCAGAAGGTTTTCCTCAGCAATTAGTCTGTTTAGCATCTTTTTTGGCAACATGGACAGTGAGATTGAGTGCACTCTCAGCAAGTTTGCTGATGATGCCAAGCTGTGTGGTGTGGTTGACATGCTGGAGGAAAGGGATGTCATCCAAAGGGACCTGGACAGGCTGGAGAGGTGGGCCAGTGCGAACCTCATGAAGTTCAACAAGGCCAAGTGTAAGGTCCTACACCTGGATCAGGGCAGTCCCAAGCACAAATACTGGCTGGGCAGAGACTGGATTGAGAGCAGGCCTGAGGAAAAGGACTTGTGAGTGCTGGTTGATGAGAAGCTCAGCATGAGCCAGCTTTGGTGTGTGCCTGCAGCCCAGAAACCAACAGTGTCCTGGGCTGCATCAAAAGGAGCGTGACCAGCAGGTTGAAGGAGGTGATCCTGCCCCATTACTCCACTCTTGTGAGACCTCACCTGCAGTGCTGTGTTCAGCTCTGGGGCCCTCAACACGAGAGGGACTTGGAGCTCTGGAATGAGTCCAGAGTAGGCCAAGAAGATGCTGTGAGGGCTGGAGCACCTCTGCTATGGAGACAGGCTGAGAGAGCTGGGCTTGTTCAGCCTGGAGAAGAGAAGACTCAGGAGTGATCTTAGAGTAGCTTCCAGTTCCTAAAGGGGCTGGCAAGAAATCTGGAGAGGGATTTTTTATAAGGGCCTGTGATGACAAGACAGTGAATGGCTTTAAACTGAAAGAGGGTAAATTTAGATTAGATTTTCAGAAGAAATCTTCACTATGAGGGTGCTGAGGTGCTGGCACAGGGTGCCCAGAGAAGCTGTGGCTGCCCATCCCTGGCAGTGTTCAAGGCCAGGTTGGACACAGGGGCTTGAAGCAATCTGGTCTAGTGGAAGGTGTCCCTGCCCATGGCAAGGGTTGGAACTAGACAATCTCTAAGGTCCCTTCCAACCCAACCACTTCTATGATTCTATGATTCTGTGAGTTAGTTTTGCAGACAGTTATCCTGCATGTCCAGCTTCACACTGCCTGTGCAGCCAGACCTTCCCCCTGGCACTGTCTGGGCCTTAATCCCTAGCTGACAGTACGGATAAGGTCAGCATCCCTATTCGTATCTTCTTCAGCCTCACTCATATCCTACCTGCAGTAATGCCAGTGCCCAAGTTCGCAAACAGGAGATGCTACATGTGAAGATGTTTTACTCTTTTGTTGCAATATCTACATGTCTAAGTATATGTAAAACTTGTTACTTCAGGGAAATAAGGTTATTCTTAATAATGATTACTTCTACCATTATTTCGATCTGCAGTTCTGGAAATTAATGTCTTAAGATAATTAAATAACTGCTTGTGTACTTGAAAAAATACTAGATTTATACACGAGAATGATTTCATCAAATTACTGAAAATAATTTCATTGAATTAATGCAACATGCCAGTTGGATTCCTGGCATATAATACCTGTTTTGACATTAATACTGAAGGAAAATTGAATCTACTCAATTTTTTTTTTTGTCATCTGTATAGGAGATGAGACAGGGATCAATGCATGCATAACCTCTCATTTTTGTCAATTTCATGCAAATCAAAGGGCAAAAAAGAG
This sequence comes from Strigops habroptila, assembly GCF_004027225.2. Lineage (NCBI taxonomy): Eukaryota > Metazoa > Chordata > Aves > Psittaciformes > Psittacidae > Strigops > Strigops habroptila. Next base: position 74,310,793 of record NC_044281.2, read on the forward strand.
CATCATTTTATTCAATTATTCCACTATGCCTACTACAATTATTGTTTCATTATCCCTGTTGCAGAGTATTTGATGTACTTGTTTTTCCATTTCTTGCAAGTAACAGTTTCCAAAGTTTAATAGTACAACTACTCAAGTATTAACTGAGAAAAGAAAGAAGTAATATTTTTAAATACATAAAAGAGAATGAACAGGAGAATTCACTAGGCTCCAAAAGCAGTAACTGGAAAGGAAAATGTCATTTTAGGAAAAGCAGATCATTCTGTTACAGTTATAATTCAACCAACATATTGAGAAATTAAGTATTAGAGAGATTACTACAGTAGCCATTATTGAAAGTTTTTTAAAAGAAGAGTAAGAAATCAACATGAGATGATATTGAAGTAGAATCATTTAGACTAGGCGATATCACTCTAAAGGAGCTGAGCTATGATATAAAGATGGCAATTGTATTAATCAAAATACGGATTGTATTGTTGATTTAACAGTTATCCAACATTATACTTTTTTGATTTTCTTTCAAAGAGATGAAATTTTTCAGCCAGAATATATGGACTGAGAAATTACACTTTAGTAGCCTTTGAGGAAATTGGTTTAGGGCTTCCAAAGCTCTTGGGTACCGTATAATGCGACAAGGGAAAACCAGTAAGCCACTAATAATAAAAGCAGTCTTCCAAAGTCTTGCAAAGAAAAAGTACTGGATAAAAGAAAAATGGAGCAAGTGATTTATTTTGATTTTCAAAATCTTTTAGTAAGGCTTTTCTTGATATAATTCAGCAATCTAGCCTTATCTAGAAAAATGTGGAAGCCTCTGCTAAATTCTGAAGGAGGGATGTAAATCCCAATAAGGTCAATGGAATTTCATTACCATCGAATAAATTTTTCATCATTTTTCTAAAACCTATGAATAAAAAGAACAAATACAGAAATAAAAGCAGCAGTGGTATGAATCCCAAAGATCATTTCCTGATTTAGATAAGAATGAGAGAAAATAACTCAAAGTAAATGCTTTCTCAGCATTTACTGAGAAATGAAAAGTATAAAGTCCAATAGCTCTGTCTCTTTGGGATCATTAAGGGTATTGGATAAATTCAGTATACCTACTAATTATGTGTAAGAAAGGTTGAATTGTGAGATGGAGCTTTGCTGACAAGGAAAAAAAATGCCCCAGCTTAGTGAAGATTAAGTAGGATTGTGAAAAACTCCAGAGGAATAGGAGTGAAAATGAAATGCATCAGAATGGATGCAGAAAAATAGTTGGCAGAAGGGACATTTGCAGTGGAAAATGTCAGTGTTTCCAGGGAATTTGTAATATATTGCAGGATGCATCAGGCTTTCAGCATGGCATACAATTACACATCTATTTAGTAGAAAGGCACGTAAAACCTTTTAACTTTTAAAAAATCGAAGATCTAAGAGTCAAGATCAATGTCAGCAGATTCACTCAGTCATAGATGGACATGGTATCAGGTATAGCTCAGTTATTTAATTTTTACCATGTGTATAGAAAGTATATATAAAAACATAGTATGATTTTATTTCCTGGTTCAGTAGACTTTTATTTGAAAGCAGAGAGGTGTTTCAAATAACAACAATGTCACTGTCAGTGCTGATAGGACTTGGTTTTGTCTGGTCTCTCCATTTTTCTGAAGTCTCTTTCACCTTTAAATGGACCTCAAGCCAACTTGTAATTTCCCCTGTTATTCTTGATCCAAAGTCCACAATTTTCAGGTGAGTGTGTAAAAATGTAATGACTTTTTTTTTCCTCATGAAAAAATTCTGCAAAGGAACCAACGTTTCAGAGTTTGGAAAGCTTCCTACAGTATTTACACCAGTTTGCTTGCCAATATTTGTTGGAGATGACGGTAACAACCGTGACTTGCTGCTGTAGCAAAACACATGCATGGGTGTTAAGAAAGGTAAAATTTTTCTACCAAGGTTTCATTTTTGAAGGTTGTCAGTGAATTTTCTGTGAACTTTATTTCTTTCTAAATTAAAAAAAAGAATAGGCAAGAGAAGGCTTATATTCTTAATCTTATAAAATTGATGCTTCCTGAGAGTTGACGTGCTGGATAAGACAAATATGATCAGAAAATTGTAATACAAGTTATTCTGTTAGCACTAGAATCTGCTGAGTAGTGATAAATTTGGTTTACCTTATGGAAGAGAATTTTCATAATGTCAGAAATGGAATGGCTCTGGTGACTCAGTGCCACTCTGTGAAAAATTAGCTTGGGATTTAGAAAAAAAAAGCCTTATGTTGTCCTCCATCCAAAGTGTTGTGTGCGTATTTGGAAAGAGAAGGGAAAGCCTACGCTCAAGTTATAGTTCAATAAGGAGCCTGTACATTGCACACCAGAAAGGCTGTACACCGATGTGTTAAGCTAGAACAGCTCTTGAAGCTGTATCGAGTCACACTGCAGCTATTACCCTCCACTACAGCAATCTACACGGTAGTTTTACCAATATGTCATAGGGCCAGCTCAGATCTATATATCCCTGCCCAGCAGCAGCAACAGAATTTGGCCCCTTTTGCTTAATGAGTCTGATAATGTCTGTCCCAAGGAGAAGGGAAAGGGCATAGAAAACATTGGTTTCTCTTAATATCCTCGCAAAGAGGTCAACCACAAAGGTAATCTTTTTTCTCCCTCTTTTGTTCAGCCAGTTATATTGTTCTTCTCAACATCACTGCCATAATATGTCTGCACTAGATACCATAAATAGGACCAAGCATCCTTAAGGAAAGATGTTGTCTGTATTGATACAACCTGTAGGAGAGGGCCAGCAGAGCAGTGTGTATGTGTGTGTGGTATATGGAGGAGAGGATGGATTCTGCTCTATTCTTGTCCTCAGGGCCTTGCAGAAATTCTGAACAACTGAAGAAGTCTGTGTTTGAGGGCTGTTTCCTTTTATCCACTTCACCCTGCCTCACAACAGCAACCATATAGATCTTTAAATATACTTTAAGCTGTTTTGCTGAATGAACACAAATGTACCAGTATTTTTCTCCTTGTATACTAGTGCTTAGGTTTTTACAGTAACAGCTAAGAAGCCTTTATACTTCTTCCTTTTATTTTGCTTTCCTGCTACAGTGGATATATTCCTGGAAGGTTTTTTTCACATAACCTTCTACATCACTACTCTAGTTTGTAATTTAATTATCTGCTTTTTTTCAGTAACTTAGAACTTTTGATAAGTTATTCAGATGCTTTTAAGTTATAAATTCTACCCAAGACATTTTAGTACATTAGTCCTTTAAAAGTGTAAATGATTTCTGTGTCAAGAACCAGAAGGATGAAAGGTGTAAAATGTTACACTTACGAGAAAAGTGGAACTTACAGATATGCATGTAATGATGAAAGGATTGACAGTTCTGACTTCTCCCAGCCAGATCTGTTAACTTCATCTGACACCAAAAAAATCCCATCAAATCAGCACAGAAGAGAACCAATATTGGCATTTGCAATTCACTCTTAGGGTTATGAAATATCTACTGCATTAATGAATATAGCAGCCAGGTTTGCATTCCTTCATGGAGCTGTTGGAGCAAGTCCAGAAGAGGGCCACGAGGATGATTAGGGGGCTGGAGCACCTCCCGTATGAAGACAGACTGAGAAAGTCGGGGCTGTTTGGCCTGGAGAAGAGAAGCTGTATGGAGACCTCAGAGCAGCTTCCAGTATCTGAAGGGGGCCTACAAGGATGCTGGGGAGGGACTCTTCCTTAGGGACTGTAGCGATACGACAAGGGGTAATGGGTTTAGACTAGAACAGGGGAAGTTCAGGTTAGATATAAGGAAGAAGCTCTTTACTGTGAGGGTGGTGAGGCACTGGAATGGATTGCCCAAAGAGGTGGTGAGTGCTCCATCCCTCGTAGTGTTCAAGGCCAGGTTGGACAGAGCCTTGGGTGACATGGTCTAGTGTGAGGCGTCAGAGGGTTGGAACTAGATGATCTGAAGGTCCTTTCCAACCCAAACCATTCTATGATTTTCGTAGCATGTTACTTTTTAGCCAGGAGGTAGCTGTCCAGTGTTTCTTCCTTGTGTTTTAAATCTAGAAACCTTTATAGTGGCATTTAGGTTTTCAGTCAGGATTGTTTATGCAGTAAAAGTACTGTCATACTACTCTCTGTACCTCTTATAAGCAGCCTTGTCCTTTTCCAGTGATCTGTTTGTGGTTTTTCTCTCCAGCTTCACAGAATTAACTAACTAAAAGGCTGTTTAAGCCTGCCCAGTGTAAATTTGTGTTTCTCTTTTCTTTCTATATTTTTTTCATTCATTACTGAGGAAGAAAGTTGGCATTTAATAGAAAGATGCACGCTGATCATTGTGCTTTTGAACAGATCTCTTGCCTGGTAGAGGGTTGTTGAGATCTTAGCTTTGCTGTGAATGTTGATTTCAAAGATTTGGCTGACTTCTGACTTCTGAGTAAAGCAAAATCTTCCTTCAGTCTGAGGAAAAGATGGTGCTGGCTTTAGGATTTTTTCAGTTTGTATCAAGGAAAGTGGATAAAGTGGAGGAGGAATGTATCTCCCTGCCATGGTAAGCAAGCTATTGCTTAAAGTGTTTCTGGACTAAAAAGTAGTCTTGAACTGACTGTGTCTTAGGCTGTAATCGCCTATTAACTGCAATTCTGGTCTCATAATGTTATTTAACAGAGGACAGTTGTTCAGCAGCTTTAATCACATGTAATGTTGTACAATTAGCAGACTGTTCGACAAAGGCTTCAGCTTCAGCTTTTTTCTATACAATATAAAGCAGCAACACAATTTCCATTTCCTCTCTTTGCATGAACTCAGCAATTCATTACAAAACAGATACAAAGAGATGTCTAATAGCTAAGAAATGTCTGATCCAGAACAACAAAATGATCTGTCTTAGCTCTGTTAGGAAGACAATGTACAGACTCCTGCACTGAGAGTGGCCTGTGAGCCTCCTGACATCCTCCAGAATGAAACTGGACACGTCACTTTTCACCTCTCTTTTCCTCACATACTTTCAGGTGTTCCCTCTGCCAAGGCAAACTTTAAGGCACTGACTGCTTCTCAGTGATGTTTGTGCTGTGCTCTGATATCTTCATCTTGCCTGGACTCTTATTTCACACCAATAGCTACTGCTGGGTGTTATTGTGCTCCTAGCTGCACTGATGGACTGATTTTTTGGAAATTCAGGTGAGAGTTTAATGGTACGCCTGGAAAAACAGGTTAAACAGAACCCCAAATAACTCCTATGCACTCCAAGGGTAAGACCTGCAGAATGTGGGGAAGGGTTGATTTGGATCTATCTCAGAGTCTAACACGGGTCACTTTGGACCTTTCTGTTTTGAAATAGTACCAGGAGATGGAATTAAGCATCTTTACATCATATCATAAATTCTCTATTTCAGCACTAGAACAAAGTTCCAGAGGGTTTAGTTGCTGTTATTTACTTCACTGCCTGACAGCAAGGCTTATTATTTATTTGTTGTAAAAAACCTGTAAAATTAAAACAGGTTATAGGGAAGTTGAAAAAGATGGCCTGTGCTTGGCACACTGCAGAAAAAAGGGCATTTTAGGCAATTTTATTACAACGACTACTACTATCATGGAGTGGTACAAAAGCTGAGAACTTTACCGCTCACCAGGCTGTAAGCAGAAGGCAATGATCTGAGCCGTGGGATGAGAAGATGGAGTAAAGGACTGCAGGCAGGAAGGCAGGGAGTTCAGAACAAGTTCTAACATCTCTCCCAGCGTTACCCGCCGTGAGTTCAAACAAAACCGCCTCAACTTCACAGGACCTGACGCAAAGGCCGGGGCGGCCCGGCCGGCTCCTGGGGGAAGGGATCACGGCGGCGACCCGGGGGACACCGCAGCCTCTGCCCGCCGGCTGCTCGCCCCTCTCACGCTGACCGGAGCCCGGCAGCATCACCCCGCTCCCGCCGGGCCGTAAAGCCGCCACCGGCTCTGTGCGGCGGGGACCTGCCCGCCCGTGCCCGTTTGGTCTCCCCCCGCCTTTGCTGTTGTGTTTTAGCTGGGGGGAGATGTGTCTGTGGAAGCACGGAGCGCAGGGGAAGGGGCGGGAGAGGCGTGTGGGGCTCGTGAGCTGCCGGTACCGCGGCTGCACCTTGGGAGGGGAGGAGGCTCTCCCGCCCTCCCCACGCCGCTGAGGGACGGGCGGAGGGACGGATCCAAACGGACCGAGGGGCGGGGGGCGTCGCAGCGAGCGGGCGGGCGGCAGAGAGAGGAGATGACAATTAGCCTTTAAAAATGGCTGCTTGGAAGCTGTCAGCTGGGACACGGAGGGGCTGTTAACCCTCCTCTCCCACCTTCCTCCCGCCTCCTTTCCCTGCAAGGAGAGGAGATAAGAGCTCCTCAGCCCCGCCAGCACTCCCCTCCCCGCTCCGCCGGTGCGGGATGCCATAGCGGCCCCGCGGCCCGGCCGCCCTCACTTCCCATCTGACTGAGTGGCGAGAGGACGGCGGCGGCCCCCGCCTCCCGCGCTCCTCCTCGCTGCCGCCTGCGTGTGTGCCGCGGGCAGAGGGACTACAAAGGAGAAGGGGGAGCCGGGGGGCTACATGATCGAGGGCGGTGTGTGCACGCCGGTGGGGGGCATATCTGGCGAGGAGAAAACACAAGGTCAAGAGGCAGTTGTCCTCCTTCTCCATGGAAGAAGACGGGAGCGATGAGCCCTGAGGAGGACGACGAAGAGAAGGGGCGGATGGCTGAGGGCTGCCGGGCTTCCCCTCGGGAGTGACGGGGCGCGGAGGGCTGAAGGGGCCGGAGGAGGCAGCGCTGGGGTCGGGAGGGAAGAGAGGAAGGCGAGAAGGAAGCGGGGGGTTTGAATCTCCGCGGCTGGATTATTTCCCCTGAGGGGAAGCTGCCCCTGCCCGGGAAGCGCGGGCGGTGCTGCCATCGCTGCCCGTCGCCGGCCGCGCCTCGGCCCATGGCCCCAGCGGCGGAGATGGACCCGGGCAGAGCGGGAGCAGCCCCCGCGCCCCGCGGCGCCGGGAGACCCTTCCCCTCCTCCTGCTGCTGCTGCTTCTCCTCGCTCCTGGATGTGAACAGCTGGCTGCTCTTCTACGGCTTCTTGTACCTGGCCATCTATGCCCAGGTGTCCCAGTCCAAGTCCTGCGACAAGATCTCCTGCTTCTCGGGTCATTGTGTCAACTCCACCTGTGTCTGTGACCAGGGCTGGGTGGGAGACCAGTGCCAACACTGCCAGGGCAGGTTCAAGTAAGTCGCTGCTTTTTACGATTCCCTTTTCCTCTTCCCTACACCCATTCCCTGTCGTTTTTACTTGCCTGTTTGGTTTTTTTTTTTTGCTTGGGTCTGCTGTGATTCTGTTCATGTGTGGTGGAAGTGTGTGATAGAAGTTAAGGGTGAAATAGGCTCCTCTACTTCATGGTCCCTCCCTCTAGGAACATACAGGACGCAGTCCTCTGGAGGAAAATTGTACCGGCTGACTTACCGCTGAAAATAGGCTGCTCCACTCGATGGGAGCTGAGAGACAAGGAGAAATCGGCCTAAAGCTGTGTCGCTGCTGTCCCTTCTGGAAGTGTCATGGAAGTGACATGTGCACTTCATGGTGCTGCCCAGGGAGCAGAAAATGCTAGTGGATTTCAATGACCTCCTTGTGCAGGAGAGTGCAAGTGTTTTACTCATTCCAGTCTTCCTTTCAAGTGTTTTAGCTAAGTGGGGCATTAGTCAGGCACGTTCAGGATAACATAAACATAACTTAGTGAAACATACATCCCTTGTGACAAGGTTTGCTGGAGAGGAGAGAGTGGTAAATGTAAACCAATAACATATTTTTGCAAAAGAGTGAGTGGTGAATGGAACAAGAACTATCTTCTCATTCTTAAAAGTGGATGTGATACCGAGTCATTGATCAGTGAGAAGGAAGCACACCCTGACACTTGCTTTGCTACATGTAGTGGAAAAGAAGACTTAATTTATAAGGCTGTCACTTCCCCCCCGCCCCCTTTGGTATCAGTATAAAGACTGGCTGTGAAGGATACTGTTTGCTGTTATTTCGCTATATAACCTTGGACAGGATATCTCATTTCATTCCCTTGTAAAACACCCCTTAAAAGCAGGAGCTCTATTTATTAAGTATACTGACAAACGTAGCTGGAAAGCGTTCTAATGTTTAGCTATTAACAATTCATCGGTGAGGCTATGTCTTGGAGAAATCAAATTCTGTCTTTGGAAGAGTACCTTTAATCGGTTAAAAGTATCAATAGTCTATTTTAAAATGTATTTAAGTTCAGTTTTCTCTGTGGAGTACTAGAATTAAGCTATATAATTTACATCTCTTTTAAACATTTAATCCGAGATCACTCATTCCTAAATAAACTAAAAGTGAATCGAGTAACTTGTTAGCTTGGGAAGTTAAGGAGTAGCTAGAGTCAGACATGTTACATGGCTGAAGTAATGTACATGCTGCATAGGAGGAAACAATTCACTGATAATATTTGGTGGATGTCCTGGGTTCAGCTGTAGCAGTTATTTTTCTCCTTCCTACGATTATTCAATCAATGTGGTTAAAACTGAGTTACAAAGGTAATAGCAAATCTAATACATCTTTTCTGCATATGAACTTGATAATAAGATTTTAAAGTTGGTCATTTGTTGCCTGTGTGTATGTTGAGGATTTTGGGGTCTGTCCTGCTTTGTGCTGTGGAACAATGGGCTAATTGCAGAGGAATTGAGAGTGAGTAGAGGAGGCCCAGGTGAATCTTCTTTGTGTGTGAGGATCTGCAGGAGACAGGCTGGCAGAGCTGTTATTCCCTTGCTTTAAAGAGATTAGTTGTATCCTTTGTCTTGATGCCACTCATAACAGACCGTGATAGTTCAAGGGCTGAAGCAAGTTTTCATTTTTTGAACTTAAAAGCTTGTTCTGTATATCTTCTAAATGGTTACTGGAGCCTTTATCCAGTTGTTACAGGTATTCCCTTGATGGTTTGTTGAAACATTTACGTTTCTTTACATTGGTTGTATGCGTGGAGTGAGGAGGCACAGTGGAAACGTTTTCTCAGTTCTGGTAGAAAGTTAATAATCCATCCCCACCTAGAGGAAGTTCTGCCTGAATGTTGAAAGAGCATCTCTTCTGAGCTAAGCCAATGCATGAGTTAATTGCTGTGCCCTTAGGAGTTTTGGTGAAATCAAAATAGATTTCTCATTAACTCCTCTACATTCTTTCATGCTTAGCTTTAGAAATGACAGCGATGCTTGCATTGTGATTATCATGGTATTAGGCTGTTTGTATGTTGGAGACCTATTTTTTACGGTTGACGCTTTCATAGTGCTGTCTTTGATAGCTCATCTTTAATCTTTATTCTTGGAAGCAAAATATACTCTGCAATGAAAATAAGCTTTCTAAGATTTAAAGGTTTTCAAACCCTGTGAGTTGGGGATGCCATGAAATACATTAAGGTGCCTTACAATGCAGGTAACAACTCAGAGTGGTTGTATTTTGAATCCTGAAAATTCAGATGGGTGTTGAATGGGTGGTGGGTCAAGTCTATATTTGCAACTGAAGAGCTGAAAAAAGCGTGTTAGTCTGCCTGATGGCCGGGCGATTGAAGACCTTTCTGACTTCTGTGGCACTTGATGGTTTGACTTATTATCGTGGAACATTTGCATGTTGTTTCCATTTGTCTGTGAAGCGAGTATCTGCTTTATGCATCAGTAGCTGTGTGCTTTTGCTCAGTGGTACTTTCATTTGACAAGTTGGATGTATATCACGTTTGCAGCAGTTGCTTCTGCCAGGAAGAATTATTATGAAGAGTGTTTCAGAATGACATGAAGATTGGAAAGTGTTCGGCTGTTATAACTGCATTAACAATTACTTTCTGGGTTGTAGAAACAATCTATACAAATGTTAGTAGAAACTTGTATATTATTCTGAACATTTATGTCGTTTCAAAGTTTCAGCAGCCTGAAGTGTCCCGGTGCTTCTTTGTTATGCAAGATTAAAATTGAGCTTTTAATGACCTAAATTGGATGTAAAAAAAACCTGTTTTCTGTCACTATCTTATTTGAGAAAACAGATTTTTAAGGGTAGGCTTAAACCACTGGAAAGTAAAAGGGTCTTTATTTTTATTCATGTAAGTGAAGTATGGTTATTTTTGCTCTTCGGCAGAATAAGTCACTTGCATTAAGCCAGCATCAGAAACAACATCGTAAGAGATGTACTCTACCTAAGGGGGGTAGCTTGGGACCTTTAATTCTTTGGTGAGAGATGTGTAGTATTTCTGGCTTTGTTTTCTTTCTTTTTCTAGACTGAAAAATAACATAGCAGAGAAACATCAAAAATAATTGATCAATCTTAGTAAGCAGGTGTCAAAATTAATTGACAGTACAATAGTAACCTTGCCTTTCCCTCTAGGAGAACTATGGAGTAAGTAGACTACTTTGTAAATGTTGCTCTGGACTGGATGGGGGATTCTCTAGCAGTATTTTATTGTTCTTATTTATTAACTTTTATGATTGTACTGTGAAACATGTGGTAACTCATTAGGTAAATGGAAATGTTGTTACTCTTGCTGCATTGCATTCCCATCCTTGTCAGTTGCTTTTCAGAATGGTTTAAGCCTCATCTCTGCCTGTCAGTAAGTAATTTTACTCTGTTCAGGATGGTATCTGAATGCAATTCTGACTTACTTCCATGTCTCCTAAACTCCCCCTTCCCCTTCCCTTCTGCTCTGACAGAATGCAAAAATTAAAATGGAAAAGGGAAATTTAGTTATAAAAAGGGAGGGGAGAGAAATTGTCAGTGCATGTCTACAGGAGACAGGGGAAATACAAGAAAGCCAAAAAGTGAGCAGGTTCTGTTTTCACAGCAGGGAGATTCAAACAGCGCAGTTCCCAAGATGTAAACAAAACCAAAAGCAGAAATGCAGTGTCCAGTTTTATTCTGATAAACTGATTTATTAAGGAAATTAAGCTTTTAATGCTACATTTGCCACTCTTCCCCTATCCTATGCTTCTGAATTTGTTGGTCAGTTACAGTTTTTATAATGATATGAGTACAGGCAGAAGGGAGAGGGCAAGGCTGCCCAAATCAGTTGTGTTATGAGACTCCAGGGAATTCAAGGAGACAAACATTATGAACGGCTCAACTGCAGGAAAAGCTGCAGTCACAGCGTTTACGTATTTAGATGTCAAAGTCAACCAATCTTGAGATGCAGCACAACAGAAAAACAACCTTTTGCTACTCAAACAATGACTTAGAAGGCAAAAAAGTTTCTTTCAGTTTGGAGCAAAAAGTTACCTCTTTCTCTACCTCTGCTTTGTATGCTGGTGCGTGGAAGAACATTAGAGAAAATGTTGTGCATGAAACTACTCTTCCTTTTAAGATTTTGAGTACCTAAATGACTGGAAATCTCTAGTCTTCTAAAATGCTGTCTTTAAAAAAAAGTAGATTATGTCTTCAGATGGTTATTGTTGTTTATTTGATAAGTCGTAAGTCCCACTTGGCATATGTAATGAAGCAGATTGTACATAGGTGAGCACCTTTGAGTACCTACACTTCAGTACATCTGCTTTGCCTAGTCCTAGGTATTTAGTTGTTATAGAAAAAGAGCAAATCGATGTTTGATTATTAAACCTTGTCTCCAGATGTTCTTATAGCACTTGTGAATTACCTCCTGCATGTTCTCCTTAATTTCTAGAGCTCCTATAAAATACTCTGTGTTCTTAAAGGACAAAATAATTTTCAAGTACAAGAGCCTTCACAACTGAAATGTCAAAAGGGTATCAAATTTTATTATTCCAGGCAAAATCCTTATTTCCATCTGAAACTGAATTCTGCTGTTTGCAGAATGACTCACACAAGCAAAGTGTCCTTAAATTGCATGTTGTAAATGAACAATAATGTTGTGTAAGAAGTGATCTTTAGAGAAAAGATAGTTTTAGCTGCAGCCAGTTGAAGTTCATGCTGCTGTGAAAAGGAATGACTTTATCCTTCACACTCCTCTTTGATTACATGCTTCTGCTTCTTATGTAAGCATTAATATTCCTGCTGAGAGTTGAAAAGTGTCAACAGGAGCATACCACCATACCCCCCAGACAACTCTTTTTTTTTAAAGCCAGCTTAGTTTCCTGATGTTACTTCACTTGTATAATTCTCCTGCTGACCCAAAGGAAGGTATCAGGAATGAGTAGGTGTAGGGAAAAGAAAACTGTCCCTTTTGGAAGTGGTACAGACTTAGATTGCCTTAACTTTAATGTGAAACAACATCACTATGAAACTGGTGGAACTTCCATTATAGGAGGTGAAATCCTGAGTCAGGCTATGAGTTGCAAAACTGTCTTTGCCATCAGCATGGCCTGTATCTGATTCTGAGTTGATCTCATGATTTAGAAAAGCATCTGTACATGTCTGAAAACACTTGCATTCACTGAAAGCCCATTTCAGATTTTCAGAATTCTTCCATTGGTTAGTTATCCTCACCATTTTCTGAAACCAAATGCATAATGCCCCTCATCCAGAAAATCTGCCCTACCTCATTTTTTGTCTTTGGGTCACCCTGTTTTCTCATGTTTTCAGTCAGGCCTTCAGTATGTCAGGTCTGTGTTCGTGTAGGTGAAAATACCATCAACTTTTCCTTGAGGAGTGTTCCTTAAGTCATCAACATAAACCACATTTTTCCATCATTGATTGCTCTTGGTGTTCAGCTTTCCCTATTTGATCAGCGTTCTTGAGCTGTGAATGCCAGAACTGGATGCTTGTCTTTCGGTAATGGTTGTACTGGTGAAATGTAGAAGCAGAGTAACCTCTCCCCTGCTGCTTGGTGCCCTGCTGTGTGCAGCTGCAGAGAGTGCTTCGAAGCTTAGCACTGTGCTGGCAGCTCAGTCCATTATTTTCTGCCTCACCAGTCTTCTGTCAGAGCTGCTGCATCCCCAGAACTGAGTGATTGGTATGTGGCCCTGCTTTACTCAAACTGGGCTGTGAACTGAACTCAGCCTCCCCTATTTGAAGTGATATTTAATTGTGGGGCTACAAACATGTATGTGATTGGGATGGACCTGTGCTCTTTTAAAAGTACCCCTCTTCCCCTCCCAAGCAGTAGAAAAGTAACAACAAGCAGAAGCCCTTCTCATGTGTAAGGTCAGAGACCATCTATAGGATTGAATCTGAATGCAAGTTAGGCAAAGGGCTTGTGGATTCTGGAGTCTAGTTTGTTTGCAGACTAAGCATTTTGTTACTTGAGCAAGTAAGTGTGGAAACTGATGGCTGATGACCCTGTAAGGCCTTCAGACAGCACCAAAGGCTGGCTGCCATTGCTAGGGGTGCGTAAAAAGCTCAGTTTTGTCAAATGTATGCTGAAGTCTATCCAGAAATGACACATAAATGCCTGTACCAGTTAAAGCATTTAATATTATGTTTTAAATTGACAAATAAATAGTTCACACTTTATCTCTTGCTTCCTTTAACCAAAAAGAAGGCGTGATGATCATGTTTTGGAAGGCATTACCATACTTCATGTCATCTTTTTAAGATGAGTATGAGTAGTTTTTTGCGAGATCAGTCTATCACACGGCACTAGAAATTGATTTAATTGTATCAAAATGTAGGCAGAAAAGGTAGGAGGTAATATAAGATGCTGCAGGAATATCCTTGAGATATTCTTAAACATACTGAAGTGCTGGTGAAAAAGCCCTTTATGTAGTAGAGTTTTAAAAGAGTTGGAAAACTCATGCAATAGTGAAGAATAATTATCTGTCAGTGTCCGTGGAATTTATTTTTAGCTGTATACTCTTGTTTTGGAAAACATACTACAAAGTTGACATAAGGATGAATAGATGATGATACCTGAAAACAAGGGCACTCCAGTGAACTGTAACTTAACAGTACTGAAGGAACAATAGTAGACTGTAAGCAAAGGATGTGTTTTCATGTGAGGTGGGGGAGCAGTGAGAATTTTCAAACTAGTATTATAGGTTGCCCTATATATTCTTAAGAGCCTCATGAGTGCATGTGAGAGTTGCTTTGATTTTAGAGCTCCTTGTGGAGTAAGACCCTGTTGAGGGATGATGGAACTGAGCTCAATGCTGTCTGTTAGTGTTCATTCACAAGGTGCAAGATCCACATTCAGCTCTGAACTCTGCAGGCAGAGAGGACTAAAGCTTCTTATACCTCTGAAAAGTAATTTAACCACCAGGTCTATAGAATATTCTAGGTCAAACTCTCTGTTAATGCAACAGCATTTTGAGAAAATGAATTCACTGTGAAATCTCTCCCAAAATTTAGAGTTTACCTCGCTCATCTGGAAGAAATGGATTCCAAGATCTGTTTGAATCAGTAGTTTGTATTTCTTTAAGGATGGCAATGTACTACTGCCATCGTATGATGACAGAATACCTAGTTTATCCATGCTAATGATGGTTAGAAACAAGCTAGTTGTAGAGTATTTCCAAGTTGTAAGCAGCACGTGCCTGAGAACCATGATTTGAATAGGGAATTTTGGAGCCAGGATATTCTAGTATTACCTGGCAATGGAACAAGTACTGAAGTACTTAAAAGGTTGGATGCAGACACATAAAACGACAGTGTCCAAGTTTTCATATGGATTTCTTCCATTATTTATGTATTTCCCTCTCTCATCTGTAAAAAGGAAATAACACTTCCTGTAAGGTTAAAGACTTTAGGTGACTCAAGACTCTAATGATGATGGACAGCTAATAAGCTAGGTCCAATTTTAGAGAATGCTTTTCTTCCTAGAACATGATCAATACTATGGCATGAAGCAGTTGTCCAGACTGCGCTGTATATCTCAAGCAAATGTGTAAAATTGCTTCCTCATTAGGTCAGGTGGACCTAAAACTTGGAAGCAGTCTGTATTGTTACAGAATATTTGAAGAATAAATTGTTCTCTTATTCAAGAGAATCCTTGGAAAAAATTGTACATTGGCCTTCACTGATAAGATTTTATTTCGGAAGGTAAGACCCCCAAAGAGCTAACCTCAATTAAATCATGCAAACAAAATATTGTGATATGCTGTAGTACTTGAAGAGTTGCAGCTCAACTTGCATGAATACAATGTTCTATATTAGTTATTACATTTCTGTATCAGTACCAAAGAACTATGTATTCTTCATTTGTGGGATGATTGCATTATGTTATTACAGAATTATGAGTCTGGATTCACAATCTTTAAATGTAGGTTTTTATTAGACACACGCACTTTTATTTAAGCAGAGATGTTTATTTGCTTCCATGGTTTTGAGTGTTCAGCTTATTCTGTTACATTGAAGGCTGGTAACTTGCCTTGAAAAAGTGTATCATGTTGAATATGTCATATTACAATCGGTATGCAAGAGCTGGGACTGAAGAACAATCAGAAGTATCACAAAAGGACCAGATTTTAACTATGTACGTTACAGTTGTGGCAGCAGCAATTTTCTCAAAAGCCTGGGAGGAGAACTGGGGTAATAATGTCTTTAAGCTTTGATACACTCTGACTTGTATAAAGGAATACTTGATACTTGTGGCTTTATTAGTGAAACTGAAATGCTGAATAATCCAACTGTGGGATGATTTGCACCTTTACTTGTTCTTTGTTGAATCTATAGAGCGAGTGTGTTTATGTAGAAATATATATTTCCCACAAAGAAAATCCAAACCAATAAACCAAACACAAAATAACTTATGTTCATGTTTGTGTGTTCAAGCCCAGCTGATGAATGTAGTTTGGAGGATAGTTGATAATCAAATGTACATGCGGTATATGCAAGATATATGAATGCAATTATAGGGAAGAGGGAAATGAACTGTTTCATAGAAAATATCATAGAGCTGCTGTAAGCAAGCTGTGTGCTTCTCTCCTATGAGCAGATCTCTTTTGTTTGCTTCCTAAGTCAACTGAGGCTTTTCTAAAGGCTAACTTAAAGCATTGAACAGGAGCAGGAAGGTGTTCTTGAAAAATGACAAGTAATGGACAAACAGCTGCTTTTGAAAGCATACAAATTCACACTTGTGTGCACAGTTGGAATATCATGTTAAGACATCTGTGTTAGAAAATATTTCTGCAGATGTTTGCTAAAGCCTAACACTGATATTAAGTGTTACATCCAGAACGTTCATATTTAAAACTATTTTTTTTCCTCTGTGTGTTTTTAGTAGTGTAGCACTTTGTAGGAATAATCTGTGAGCATCTAATCAAGATGACACAATTTTTCTAGAGCTTTTAATTTCCAAATTGCTTACACCATTTTAGTTTTCATGGGGGGAACTCCCCTACCTGTATTTGAGGAAGTACTTGCTTCTACACACCTGTATTGTACTTTGTACCTGGATATTGTAGGTAAGTACTAGTCATAACAGTGACCTTGAGAAATACCCACTTAGTTTTGCAGCTGTTTTACATGTAGGAAACCTGAAGCTCTGTGGTTATGTAAGCTGACATAACAAATAAGCAAGTAAGTGACTGAATTGAAATGGAAGCTTGGGAGTTTATACAATATTCTGTAGTTCTGTACCAGCCCTCATTTTAGGAAGACTGAATTGTTTTCAAATTATAAATTCTTTTCCTGCAAAAACACAATATAGGTTGAAGTGCTTTGTTTTGACAGAGACCATTACTGTGTAATATAATCAGATATAAGAAGGGATATGAAGCTTATTCAGGTATGGATACATTGCTGAGGAGTTTTGTGATGGTGTTTTAGACTGACCGTTCCAAACATAATGTATGTCATTCAGTGAGTATATGGGGGCCTCTGTTAATGCAGGTGTAAATGCCAGTATAGGTTAGAGGTTGATAAATCCTTAAGAGGATTGATCTTGAAAGGTGTCCTCAAGTGAGCCAGGACATCAAAGCTGGACTGAGTTTGTAGTTGGTGTATCCTCTTGTTTTTAAGTGGGGAGGAAAGGATAGTGGGGATGGATGGTCATCAAGCAAACCAGGTTGGACAGGGCTTGGAGCAACCTGGTCTAGTGGAAGGTGTCCCTAAGTGGAACTAGATGATCTCTAAGGTCACTTTCAACCCAAAACATTCTATGATATAGAGTTCACAAAACCTGTTCATGAACAGGAACACTGCTGAATGATTTTATTTCCCGTCCTTGAAGTGCACTTGCTGCATTTGGGGTTTCCATGCATTCAGAAATCTGTTCTCTAACATAAAACTCTGAGGTGAAAGGCAGCTGAACGTAAGCACAATATTCCTTTTAAGTTAGACTTAGGTATTCTTATTTAGTTTGACTGCATTTATAAGTAGCAAATGGACTGGAAAGCAGAGCCAGTGTATGTTAAAATGATGGAGGCTTGCAGTGTTGCCCTGAAATGGAATTTGAGAACGCCTTCCTCTGAAATTTTACTTTGCATTGTCTTGATAGTTTGAGGTCATGCTCAGTAAAGACGTTAAAAAGTCTTACCTACTAGTAAAGCTGTGGTTACAGTTCTTGCCTACTAAAGGCATTCATTTAAAGAGTCTTAAGCAGTTCTTTGTCACATTACCTGTGTCTCTTCAAAATCACTTTTTTTTTTGATCATTCTGATAAAATTGACTATTTATTTCCCTCTGCCAATAAAAACCACAGCAGATGAAGGACATACTTCAACTCATTTTTGAATACAGGAGTTGAGCTTTAACTTGTTTTTCTGTGATGATGAAGGAAAGCACTGTCAATATGTGATATTCTTCTTTGTGTTACAACTTTCTGATCTCCAAGTTTCCTTAATGTCTTTATGTAATTCACTGGGTATGGAGGTAAATTATTGTGCTTCAAGATAGGGAGAATGACAAAACTAACATGCTAATTTTGGTGAGAATGAGCATAGCCACACAAGATCTTCAGTAGAAGAAATACTCTTTGTTGTTTCATAGTTATGCCATTGCAAGCCTAGGCTTCAGTGTATCATGTCTCTTACTCTGGTGCTACCTGAAGGCATGCTTGTTTTGAATAAAACAACACTTTTTTTTATGAGGAGAGTTCTCTGGTATCCTACATTTAAAAATCTACAGGTTTTCAAGCAGCAGCAACTTTTGGGGTTTTCTTGCCTGCTGAGAACTTTCTCATTATGGTTTTGAGTCTTCAGCTCCTTCAATTTCTATTTTCTGTGCTGTGTGGTGGGTTTTTTGTTTGTTTGTTTGCAAACCAGAAATATTTAGGAGGCTTTCTGAGACAATAACAACTTACAAGTTATGCGACTTCATCTTCAGTATATCATGTATATATGAAATATATGTGTTCTCATGATACAGTTTAAATGCTCAGATGCCTTTATTTTATGCTTGTTTCTGTTTTTAAGGGCAGCTGATCATCCTTGTTGAATTCTTTGTTCTTTGCTCATTCTATTCCTCTTGGTAGGATATACTTGCCTTAGAGTTAAGAAGATGTTCTAGTCTGAAAGAATGTGTCATCACTTCCATAGGAAAATGGAAAATGAACAATGCTGTTAAAAATCTGGATGAGAACATCTGGGAGATGCAACCATGGCTCTGAAGGGAATTGTGGAACTGAGGTTAGCGGATTTGTGTGTAAGGCTGTTGCTGTGCAGAACAAGTTGCATATTTTGGTGGATATATACTAGCATTACATACTTTTATTTGTGCATGTGCTCAACAGGATAAGCTAGTAATACTTTTCAAGGCACCTCTATACTAGATTTCAATACTAACTTGGGTTACAGGCTGTATAAACTGGCCTTTTTGCTGCTGTGAATCTTAAGGGTGGATTTTTGTGATAACAGGTATGAGAGTTTTGAAAGGTACTCTCTGTGCTTAAGATGATCAGAAGGATTTCCCCCCCTTCTACCTCCCCCCCCAGTGTTGAATTTTACTTAGTCCAGATTCACTTGTGCAGTTCCTTAGGGTTTTATGTGCATGTATGCTTTATGGCTCATAAGTTATTTGCTCAGACAGCAAAGAGAAAATTGTATACATGTGTGGATACGCGTGATATCTGCATATCAGAATTACTTTATATTCGTTCATCTACTTGCTGAAGTTTTGGGAGGGGGAAATAGAATCATAGAATAGTTTGGATTGAAGGGACCCGCAAAGGTCATCTAGTCCAACCCCCCAACACTTATAATAAAGTCTATGTACCTACATTGTGTTAATGAATTAATATAGTTGTTATTGATCAAAACTTCTCTAGAAAGTAATTTTCAGAAGCTGTGTGGATTATGAACTTGACTCTGGGGTTCCAGGTACTTGTGGAAGTATTTGCTTGAGGCAGGATTTGAAGGAACTCTCTCTAAGGAGGTCATTCTATGCAAAATAAGGAGTGTTGTAGAAATGGGTGAAATTTGAGCACATCCACAAAATAGGATTTTTGGCTTGTCATTGACTCAGGATGGGAAGCATTTCTTGGGTTTGGAGCTAGATTAACTTTTATGAAGGTGTGTACCATCGGAAAGCATTCATGGACTTGGAGATAGTTTATATTTTTAATATTTCATATTTATAAATATTTCATTTAATTCATGTTAACTAATATTTACTAATACAAGTAAGAAATAAAATGGTATTAAATTTATGTAATTTCTGTTAAATAAAATAGTTATAGTATAGCAAGGAATAAGACGACTGTTTGTAATTTTGCACTTGCAATTAGACTGCAGCCCTGACTCTCAGTTACTATAGTCTTGGCATGTTGTAATGAATTTCTAAGCTTTGTTCCTTAATTTGAAAGCGAACTTCAGGAAACTCATATAATGGAATGGAGAATCAAACTCTTAAAATTATGTGTATATGACAATAGTGCATCTTTCATGTATAGGTGGTGAAATGTTTGTTACCCTGCAATTTTTTTTCCTATGATGTGTATGTATGTACATGTGCATCACTTTATGTTGTAGAATATTAAGTTACTTTAACTACTGTGCTTGTCTTCAGTTTTTAAATTAGAGCAAAATGAAGGAAAAGGAAATTTCCCAATAAAAGAATGTCGGGATAATAATGACATGGAAGAATGGCACTGGCAGTCAGTGTTTGAGACTTTGTGCCATATCCTTTTGAAACTTGTGTGGCTGGATACAATCAGTCCTCCTTCGAGGGATTTTTAAATGATACAAACAAGAAGGAAGTTGGTGAATAATCTTTCCACCTAATGAATCGTTGGAGACTGTATTTATCTTCTGGTACTTCTAGAATCAAGATTTTAGGGTGTTCACCTTGCTAAGAATGTCTTTATTATACAAACAGTTCTCATAGGTGTGATTTAATTACGTTAGTGTTGCACTCAGAAAGAAAAAGAATTAGTAACAGTCTGTTTTTAGTTAGGGTTTTGGTTCCAAATATCTTCCTTGAGTTAGACACATTTGAGGGAATGTTCTCCTTAAGCAGGGTTTATGCATGTGAAGAAAGGGAAATGCTAGCTTCTGTTCAAGTAGAATTCCCTATCCTCTCTTAAAATATTTTTAACTTACCCTTGTCAGAATCTTCTTTAGAAAAATAAGAACAGTTTCTATTATGAAATGTCTGGGAGCTTTACTGTGTTAGGATGCAGAAGAGAAATTCGAATCTTACCCTGGAACAGAATGGGCACTGAAACAAAACAATAACTGGGCTATGGCATGTGACAGGAGGTTGGAACTAGATGATCTTAAGGTCCTTTCCTACCCCAACCATTCTATGTTACCATTATTTTTGAGTAATTGGTGTTTGAATTTATGCTGAAGAGCACAGAAGGAAAAACACTCAGGGTGAATGTTCTGGTTTTTATTTGATGTAGGGTATATCTGAAGGGTAGGAGAAGAAAATCTTTGAGGAAGTGTGGGGGTTTTAGTACAACTAACATGAAATATGAATATTGGATTGTCTGTTAAGCCTGTTTCTGTTGCTTCATTGAACTAACGCAACACCTTATTTTATTAATTCTCCTGTTAGCAGTAAAATAGCAGTGCCTGCATTACTTAGTAGTGATATATGTATGTCAGGAATGACTGAAGTTATTGGTGTCATGGGAGACACTTATTTCTCAGCTAATCTTTCTGTTGTTGGGTACTAGACATAACTTGATGTTCTAGGATTCAAGCTACAGTCTTTTGTAGGGGTCCAAAAATGTTATCAAAGTGCATTTAGCTATCTGATTTAGTGATAGTGATGCCAGCACCATACCTGAAGCAGAATTCTGCTCTTTATGTCTAATGGCTTGAATTTGCAGGACTGTACGAATAGAAAGGCCTTTTGTATTAGATAATTGACAAATGCACCTGAGCAGTATCAGCAGTTAAAACTATTAAATCAGAAAGGTTTTAATTCTACGTACAGGGCCATTTCAGATTGAAATGTGTGGTTACTGAACATCTTCCAAAGATTTCAAGCTTTTCTGCATGGGGGACAGGGGGAACAGGTAGAAAAGAAGTGAAGTTTATGAAGACCAGTAGACTTCTCCTTTTTCAGATAAAAATCTGTACTTTGGTTATGCAAGTCCTGCTTGTTATCTGTGTTCTGGAACTGCCACTTTTAGCAGGAGTCTCTACTTCAAGGGGTCTCATTCTGTTTGGAAGGATCCCATTGAGGGGGTTACTCTGTCCAGTTCAAAGACTGAAGAAGGTCTTTGCAAGTCCAAAAGTTTATCAAACTACCATGAACTGTTAATAGCTAGATTATATTATAATTGAAATTTTCAACGTGGAGCCTGAGAGAGTGGGGTGAGCTGGATGAATTAAAGCTCAGTGTTTGATGCTAGAATCTGGTTTTGTTGCTTCCCGAGATATCAAATCTTAGGGAAAAGCAATATGAAAGCAAATAAATGCCCGGCAATCAATAAATGTAAGATCATCGTGGAATTTTGAGGGGAAAAAATGTAAAGCAATCAATCAAAGAAAACTCCCTTGCAAAATGGTGATCAAATTGATTTTTTTGCAAGCTCTGAAATGAGTACTTAGGGATTGTCCCTATTTAAAAGCTGCCTTGTGATAGTGAGCTTCAGAATTTCATTTCTGTAAAAAATGCTTTAGGGTTTTTGTTATTGCTTTACAATAAATTATATGCTTTCTTTTCCTATATCTTTTACTGCTGTATAAATCTGCAGAGAAGTTATGAAGTTGTTTCATATTGCTGTGTTGTGATGAAACTTCTCATTATGTCCGAAATAGAGGTAATTGCATAATCTAATTGGGAGGGGAGGTGGACAGATTGGGGGGAAACACAAATAGCATTAAAAGTTAACAGAGAACAGGAAAGTTTTGTTACTAAGCTATACAAGCAATGCAGTACTCATGAAATGCAGAACCAAATATGTATTTTGTTTTTCCTTCAAGTTAACTAATAATTGTAAATGACAATTTATATGCAAAGAAAATGTCTAATAGACAGATGAATTCATGGCACCCCGCACAGCATAGCTGAGACTTTACCTCTGCATTGTCACTTCTTGTCTCAGTTACTGCAGTCTTCTTTTCTTCTGAGCTGCCTCCTCTCCAGTGTGTGTAAGTGCTGAAATAAAGTACTTTGTGTATGACTTCGATTTACATCAGCCAGTTGTGAATCTCACAAGGACTCCTGCTCACTTGTGCTTCCCTAAAGGGGAAGAAATGAAACTATGCAGCCCCCCCAGAGTTCCTCGCAATTTAGGAGACTGACAATAATCATTAGATTGTTTCTAACCTGTAATTCTGGAGCTACAAGTTTTATATATGTATAAATGGAGTTCAGTGGTATTGGAGCATGTTCCCTCTGGATACAGGTTTACAAATGTGAACCACCAGCTCACTGGTGATGGTCTTCTGCCACCAGTGCACAGTTATTTCATCAAATGATATGTTTGAGTATTGACTGAACTACTGTTGTAAATTTAAGGTAAAATTAGTGATTT
Source organism: Strigops habroptila (assembly GCF_004027225.2). NCBI lineage: Eukaryota > Metazoa > Chordata > Aves > Psittaciformes > Psittacidae > Strigops > Strigops habroptila. Next base: position 74,333,544 of record NC_044281.2, read on the forward strand.
AAATTATTCATACGAGAAAATAAGTATGACTTGTAAAGTATGGGGTGTTTTGTTTTTTAATTCTCCAGTTATCATCAAATATCTATTACTTTCTTTTTGTTAAAATTTCTTTTCTTCTCTAGATGAATGTTGCAGTTGGCTGAAACTGCTAAAAAGTTACAACCCCAAGCAACGGGGTAAATTGGTAACTGCTTAGGGAGGAGGGAACAGGGCAACAGGGAGTTTTAATTTACCAAAACCTAAAACTGAGACCGACATAGAGAACGAAAATGAAATATTTGAGCTGGCAAGTTTGAACGAACATAAATGTTGAAGTTTGTTTACTATTTCTATTATGGTTCAGCCTTCCAGGGACATGATTTGGCCTTGCGTTAGAAATTGCAATTAGCAATTATTTGTTGTGAAAATGATTTGGTTCTCATGGTGTGTTATTTTATAGTTGTTGTTTGTAACATATTGTTTTTTTCTGTTATTTAAATGTAAGCGATTAAATTTGTTGGGTGCTTTTGCCTCAGCTTGTGAATCTTCGTTTTAACATGAGGCTTTCTTGATGATGCCCAGTTCCTGAAGTATTGTAGTCTTGTTTTGTTTTGATGTTTCCTTTCCAAGTGCTTTTTTTTTTCTAATGCCTTGCCTGCCTTCTCAACATTCTGGCAAGTTGGGATTAATTAAAAAGGCATTTCTGTAAAGCAGCAGGGATTTGTGTGAGTTTAAAGGTGAAGTCTTGCATATAAAAGCAAAATATTTCTAAGCCAGATAGATCTGTTTCTGTGTGTGAGTGTATATATCTAGCTCTATATGTATTTATCTACAAATATACTTGAAAATAGAATTTTCTAGAGTCTGCAGAAAAGTCCAGGTTTTGTTCAGTTGGTTGTTGGATTTGAAGCAGCTATGTGAGTACTGCAAACCTTCCCTTATCTGGGGTTAGTGCCTCTAATCATTGCACTTCTGAATGAGAGTGGGAAGGAAGAGGAGGAAGAGTTTCATCTTATGTGCTCATATTTTAAGATAAAATCACTGCCACTGCAATTCTGTGAGCTGTGTTCCCAGATTGCCTATTGAGATCACTGAGGAGTTGGGCAGATTCGTATGTCAGGGTAGATGTGACATCCAACTTGAGCCAGCAGTTACATCCTTTTATTAATGCCTTTAAGCGTAGCTGTCAAAGAGTTCACAAGCTGTGATGTGGGGAAAAAAAGAAGGTGGCTGTTCAAAATAGCTGTCTACAGGACTGGACAGTGAGACTAAGCTTTTTGAGATGCAATTTAGGCTTGAGTACTGCTTTTACCCTGCTTGAGTCTACAAGCTATTCACTTCTTCCTTTCCCACCAGATTTCTGTCTGTTGTTACCAGCCAGAGTGATTTGGAATTGCTGGCTGTTGACATCTCTGTAAAGGGTTCATCTCTTTATTTTTTTCCTCTGTTCCCTCAACCTTGCAGAATTACCACACTAGTCTGTGTACTCTATTTTAGGGGCAAAGGCAGCAGTTGTTTGCAGGGAGCTAAAAGCTGTGTGTGAAAACATAATGCTGCTATGTTTTTAAATTATTGCAGTAAAATAATGGTTGCCTATATGTGGTAAACACATAGTTCCCCATTATTATACTTGGGGGCATATTATATGGAGGGGATGTTAGATGTTGAATAAATAGAAGAACAGAAAACCACCTCAAAACCCTGCAAGCATCTCTAGCAAAAAAAGTATGAAACCTGAGCAGGTATTTTTTTACAAGCATGCCTTAATCACTTTGTATATAAGATTTAGATAGAGTTTACTAAAGATTCTTGTACCTTATACCATGGTCCCTAACTCTGTGAAGCAGCAGTATTTTGTGACTAAATCTGCCATAAACATGTTCAGAGGTTCTTGCATTTTGCATTTCTGACTGTCTGAATTTAGACTGTTATTCTGCAATTGTTCATGCAATCTCCTTGTACTTGCCTAGTATTTGCACATGTAGTCACTTAGACAAAAGAGCTGATCTCTCTCCATTTGCCTTTTCTCTGTGCATACAGAGAGTGTCATTAGGACAGGATAAGCAAGTGTCCTCTTCTAGGCTCTTATTTCTCCTAATCACTCAAGTAGCATTCTCTGTTCATGTTCCAGTTTAATCTTTCCTATTTTGTTTCCTGGATGTGGCTTCGCTTGTCTCTGTGATACTGTTTCTGCCTGACTGCTTCTGGAAATCCCATGTCTGGATCGCTGCTGGATCTCTGGAAATCCCACACTGTAGGATCATTTCTGTCCTTTTTTCCCCTCCTGGCTGTGTTCCATTGGTGACCTACAGTCATTCTGCTGTTTTAATTATCTTCTTTCCTTTCCAATGGACTGGTTAAAATTATTCCCCTCACTTCTACGTGCATGATTTTACAGATTAAATTGCTAAATTTAAGCTCTTCTGTGTTAGTCCAGCATCAACATCACCTATCCCCATATAGGTTGAGACTTTTTTTTCTTATTGGCAATCTGTTAATCCTATTTCTCTCCAGCTTGTTGCTTGCATTATGGTTCTCATATTAACTTGGTCTCTAGGTTTAACTAATGGCATAGTATTATTGAGTCTTCATATAATGGTAATTTTCTTTATAGTCGCTTTATCACAGACAGTGTGTGATGTTAATGAATTTATGATGCGTTTTATTCTATTTTCACCTCACATCCATATTTTTAGATTAAGCTATGAATATGGAAATAGTGAGAATCTAGACTAATAGGTCCTATTAATTCTGAGCAATTCCTTCCCTTTTTGCATTGCATTTAGGTACAATATTTGCTAGAATATGAGAAATGATATAATTTAATATATTTAATAGCCTGCTGCTTAACTTGAAAGTTAATGTCTTGGATCTTTTTGTTTCCCAGCATAAAGATTCTTGTCAGTGTTCAGTTAGGATAATAATTTTGTTACTACTCACATTGTGATATTACCCAATTCTATACACTTACTTTCATGAGCTGTCTTGCTTTTGCAAGATGATATTTTTACATTATCGTCCTGAGTGAAAACTGTCAAACATTTATTTTGTTATCTTTAATTTCTGTTGCCTCATGCTTCCTGGGGCTTTTTTCAATCCTATGTAGATATGTGTATGTGTGTAGCTGTGTCTATGTGTATACACACACACTCATACAAACACATGATCTAACAAACTTTCCTTAGCTAGAACATGTTTTTCCTCAAATCTGGGCAAGAATTGGTTCTTACAGGATTTTAGTGTTCCACATTAAAACTCAGATGTTTTGGTTTTATGGTCGATTGCCTTGTCATGTATACATTCCTTACGAAAAAAACAGTGGAATTAGAACAGGAGGTAATGCTGGCAAAGATTATAATCACAGTATCCCAGTTGATCTTTTAAGATGTAATTAGACATTAAGTAATTCAAGGCTTGCTTAGAGTTCTTTATTAGATATGATGATTTTAGCCTTACTTGCGGTTTGGGCAGTATTGTAATTCTGACTTGAATTTCCACCTCATAAAGCAATTTTCATGTTGGCTATAAGGTAAATAGCCCAAGATTCATCTCCATTGCTCCATAAATTTTAATTATTTCAAACAGAAAATTAATTGTCCTGAATACTACTAGAAACACACACATTCCATGTCCCTTCCTTATTTGTTTTCTCTCAGCTACCTTAATTATTATTTGTGTAAATGAAACTCTGGAATACTTCATAAGATGCTATAAAATCAACAAATACTAACTGTCATTTGGAGAATAAGTTCTAACTGACAATAACAAAGAAATAGTATCTACTTATAACAGGTTTATGATCCCATGGCATGTATTTTGCAAAGTAGTTTGTAAAGATGAATTATTTCTGGGCTTGCGTAGTTATTAAAGGTAACAGTTTAATCAGTGCATTTGGCTAATCTTCATCGTGGGTTACAGCTGGAGTGCTAATGAGTAAGTACAGCTGCTTTGGCTTTCTGGTATGTCCATATGGATACTCAAATTGATAGTGGTACATCATGCATCTTCTCTGGTATTTTTTTTCCTTCCTCTAAAAAAGTAGTCACTGATGGCAAATTTAAATGGAAATCTAAGACGTAAGGATCATACATACTGACTAATTAAATACTTTTTAAGTACCAAGTTTAACTACGCAGTTTGTCCAATATGAAAAGCTTTGATGGTGTTATATGCTCCAGTAATGGCCCCTTTGTTAAGCACTTGCACACCTGTTCCATCTGATTTAGTATTTCTAGTTGACATGTTGTTAAAATAAGTATTTGTATTGGAATTGGGTGGTGGAAGAGAGATTTGTAATGAATTCATTACATGATTTTTACTAAATCCCTTCCTGAGCACCAGTGATGTTTATACAGGAGAAAGTATTAATGTGTATATGTACTGCTCACAAATACCTGGTATTCATGAATAGCACTCTTCTAAAAATGTATGAATGGGGGGAAAAATACTTGCATTATCTCTTCACACCTTAGTTTTGATGGTAAAGTCTGCAGTTTTTCAAGACAGGTTCTTTTGTGTTTACTGACAAATCATTAACATTTCCCCCCCACCACCACCAGTCTGCTCTGTAATGCAAAGAAAATGGAAGCTTTTATGTCAGTGTACACCTGAAATACAAACTAACTTCTGAAATATAAACTGTTATCACTTCTGTGCATTTCTTTTGGTTTATATTTCACTCTTGATTTCTTGTCAAAAGCAAAGAGATACAGTTTATTACTGCAGAAGGAACCCTCCACCCACTTGTAAGAAGAAAATAAATCAGCTTTGGCTGGTTTTTAAAATTTGCTGTTGATTTATTTTACATGCTCATTAACTGTGACTCTAAGATCAGTGGATTAAAGGAATTTTAAAGGGAATGGAAACATCTAACTAGAAAAAGTTGGCAGACGTTGGCAGACAGCAGATAAACCCAGTGTATACACACTGTGAATCTGGGGTTTGTGGTTGGTGTTTTGTTTGTCTTTACTCATTTGTGAGACTGAGCAAATTGTTTGTCGTTTAGAGCAGTGTGTAGCAGGCAGCTTTCTAGATGATGATGACTTCGATGTGTTTGGTTCACTAGCAATGTCATGATGAATCCCAAGATGTCTGTCATCCTGATATTTTTATCTCGGTTTTAAGAGGGGGAAAATCTCAAGCAATACAGAGAAGACTGTGATATTGTGCTGGTTGTGAAAGTACTACTTCGACTAAATGCATGAGCCGGGGAATAGCTATTGGTGATAACTCTGAAATACAGCAGCTGAGAGCATCCACTGGCAACTTGGAATTTTGGGCCTTGACATAGTTTTGAATGGATGGCTATCTGAAAACATCTGTAGTTATTCTCAGATGTTCAAATTCCTAATTTGATAAAGTAACCATTCACAATCAGTTTAATGAAATATTAGCAGGAATGTTGGTGTTTGTCCTGAGATGAGAGGCCTTGGCTGACTTTACCTTTTGGCTTTAATTAAGCAGAGTGACTTCCCTTTCTGCATCCTTAGGGGGCCCATTTGCCTGATGATATAATCTTATTTCTTTTTCTTCCCCTTTGCAACATGCTTCCCATGCAGAAATCCCTGTTTTTGCAGTACCAGTGTTGTATAGAGAATGCATGCTATCCTTGTTATATATTGCTATATTAACCTGGAATCAACAGCTTTTGCTGTGATCTGTGACTTAATCTGTATGGAATAACAGCCTCAAAGTGTAGTGCTTGAAGGTCTCTGTAACCTTATTTTATAGTTAAGTTAATTTTGTAGTTATTTTAACTTTCTAATTTTTTAGGAAGGCTCTGGGTTTGAAATGGGGAAAGCAAAGACCATGCAGACATATGGTTAGATGAGTCAACGTGTATAAGATGCTCTATTTGGCCTTTCTTTCCGTGTTGAACCCTGCACATCTTGGGGATGGGAAGTCTTTGGCAACTGGGACTTTTCAACATTGGCCTAAATTATGCCGACCATCCTCCATTAGTCTGACTTTTTCTTGAGTTTGTCTTTGACATTGCTGCTTTTTGAGGTCTCCTTCAGGGTGGTTCTTTATATCTTGTGCCTTCACTGCTGATTGTGTGGCTTCCTTGAAATTTGTGTTTTTTTTCTTTTGGCTTGAGAGTCTCAGCTACTGTTACTGCTCCTTCAGTGTCTTGTTGAATTATTTGCCTTCCCAAGGCTTTCAAAAATTATTGAAGCAACTATTCTTCATCCTTTTTTAGCAATCATTCTCCATGTGATTGCTTGTCTGCAAGCTCTGTCTCTTGCTGCTGATTTTAAAAATATCTTCTTCCAACTCAGCCTGTTTTATTTCTTTAAATAATCATGTCCATTCATCTGCTGAGGTTATCAAACACTTCTGAAAGTGTCTGAATGTCCAATAATTCACTAGTGTAGTTAGTATTTCTTGCAAATCTCTCAGGTAACATTATGATAGGGTCATCGTATGTTGTTTTACCTGTAAGTTAATCCAACTCTCACACTTAAAGATAATAAGATTAGTTTTATATCATAGAATCATAGAATGGTTTGGGTTGGAAAGGACCTTAAGACTGTCTAGTTCCAACCTCCTGCCATGGGCAGGGACACCTCATCCTAGACCATGTCGCCCAAGGCTCTGTCCAACCTGGCCTTGAACACTGCCAGGGATGGAGCATTTATCACTTCTTGGGGCAGCCTGTTCCTGTGCCTCAGCACCCTCACAGTAAAGAAATTCTTCCTTATATCTAACCTGAACTTCCCCTGGTTTAGTTTAAACCTATTACCCCTTGTCCTGTTGCTACAGTCCCTCATCAAGCTCTTATTAGTGAATCCACTGTTCAAGAATCAAAAAATCTGCAAGTAGACATAGGAAAAATCAGTCTTTCAGATACTCTTTCTTTAAAAGAAAACCTTCAAGAGCTGTGTTTAAACAATTGTTGTTTTATCTTCCACAGAAATTGTAAGCCATGTAACCAAAATTATTCTGAGTGGTTTGTGTTAACATGAGTATTAAATTTAAAAGTAGCTATGGCAAATGAGTTGTGTGTTTTGGCTGCCTTCAGTAGAATATGCTGATACAGTTTTTCAGTGCTTCTGTGGACTAGCAGTTACTGAATGTTTGAATGTCTGAATTTTAATGAATTTCCAAAAGCTCCTGTGCCTAAAAACCTGTGGTGCTGTACATCCTATTGACTGAGAAACGTTTTCTGAAGAGCATGTCTTCTGAGAACAACAGTGTCACTTAATAGATTCTATTGAGTACCTACCACTGTAGTAGCATAATTTTGCAGAACATCATGTTGTAACATCTGGGATACGTTAGAGCATTTCCTGATTTTAGTAACTGACTCTAAAATAATTTCTGTGGTTTTCTTACAGCTTGTTTCATATCACAGTTGGTCAGTGATTGTGATAAATACGGAACATGATCCAATGTATCAACAAAAAAGTACTTTGAGAACGTGTTGTGGCATTCAGGATTATTTGAACTTTATTATATACGGGGTATACTTTGTATGGAGGATTTGCTACATCTGTTTTCAAGGATTTTGAGTGTTGTAGTCCATAATTCTTGCCATAAAGTGGTAATATTATCATATAATCTTGTTCAAGAAGTATTATTCCTGAATTGGACTTTATGATTTATTTTTCTGTCTTTTCTTTCTCTAATGAAGTATGTTGGACAGCTGAGTTCTTGAGGCATTTTAGAATGCTCACGTAATGCTGAGCATTTAAAGGTAATTCCAAAACTGGAATGTGGCAGACTTGGAATTCATGGATAATTTTTATTATAAGATCCATGTGTGGAAGAGGACTCTATTCAACCTAATTCATAAGAGGCATGGCTTTGTATTCTGGTCATGTCCATCATCAGGGGCTTCTTAAAACTGTTAAATCCTTTTTATGCAGACATTTATGAAAGGTAACCTGTGACCTAACAATAGGTACCCACCGCTTTTCTGCTGGAATAACACGTGGCTACTCAGAGCTTCCTTATGACTCATTCATATGTCCTGGTATTCACTTGTGTCAATATATTAAATGCGTTACTAAAGAGGGTTCTTTCCTATTTTGAAACAGACAGATGTTACTGACCTCATTTGGGCTGTTACCTTTTCTAGTAGATAGAGCAAATGTATCACTCGTTTATGCTGACTAAGCTGCTGTGTGGTGCTGAGGAAATCTAGACACAGGTGAGTAGCACAGATCTCAATAGCTGTCCGTAGTATGCAAAAAACAAAAAGGAAGAACATGGTAACTACTCATCTCTACAAATGCATAATTATTCTGAAAGCTTACTAAAAAAATGTTTTGCTCCCTTCCCTAGTTATATATTGTCTGCTTAGCAGTTTAAACCTGCGTCTGAAGAGTGATGCTTTCTGTCTTAAATAGTATCTTTACTTGCAATTTAGCCATCCACGTAAGAGACAGTCACTTGGCCTGGCTTTCTCCAGTTTTCGAAGTTGTTACCTAAAAGATCCCTCTTTCCTATTTTGGCACGTGCAAAGTTTCTTATGTGTTCATACCACTCTTCAACGAGTTGTAGAAACACTAATGAGGGGTATGTTCAGAACTACAGTTCAAAAGTATTGAGAGCCTTCCAACAGGTTTCTGAAGCTGGGCTTTGCCCTGTCTTGCGCTTTAGACCCAATCTTGTATGCCCGCAAACCCATGCGGAGGCAACATGCTCAGGGTGTTGCTAGGGATGAAGAGAGGGAAAGGTGGCCCTGTTTGTGCATGATGAATTTACAGAGAGTACATACTGAGGCAGGCATTCTGTAGGTTGTCTGGGTAGGAAAACCTCACAGCTCTCAGTACCTGCCAGACTTGGTCCTCTCCACACAGTGATCTTAGCCTAAATATGATTCTAAAGTGAGATTTGATTATGGAAAGAGTGAATACATTCTGCTATGAATGATTTTTTGATCATTAGTATGTGATTGAAACAACAATACAGTATTTGCATCTTTGTGACAAGACGTAACTCTTGCAACTATGTCTGTTTTTAAGTTCAGTAAGATTTTTAGATCTCATGTTTTTATGACAGTACAGGGTATGTGTTGAAATTTGAGAAATATGAATAAATACTTCCATGAAGCTCACTTACCAACTGAAAGCTTTTTAAAGTAGACCTGTCAGTTTAAATTCCCTATAAGTATCATATGTAAAATGATATACAGGTGCTGTATAATCCTATCCTTTTTAAATGGATTTGTAGCCTAAGAACTTCTAAGAATCAGAACATTTGCATCCTTAGGCTGATTCAAGAAAAAGCATTTTAAATATAAAGGGATTAAAAACTTGTATTCCCAATGACTTTGTAAGCATAGATTTAGCTTATTTTTTAACTCAATGCGGAAGCTGACATTAGGCTGGCAATTCCTGAGCTCCAGGCTGAAGAAGCCATCTCAATCTTGTATATGCAGATGACTTAGACTTATTTAAAAAGTAGCTATTTTATCAAGCTGGTTATTTGAGTGGGAGAAAATGAGACAAAATCAAACTGATCTAGAGTGTCTCCCTTGGCCAGGAGATGAACCCAGACTACCATCACTCTGGATCTGACTCCAAATCCCCCATGGTGGTTGAGTGCTTCTTGATGGGATGGTACAGCCTGTGTTGTGCTGGCCACTTGCAGCTGAGTGGGTCAACAGGTTCGCATTACTGCTCGTGTCCCGCTTCCATCCAGGACAGAGAAATCAAGTGAAAAGTGGCTCTGCTTCATTTTGGTTAGATGGGATGCAGAGATGGAGCAAAATAAACTCTGTAGACGATTGTGCCTTATTCTGCCTCTCCTGGCTAGTAGCGGTTTATACAGCCTGTTCTGTATCTGGCACTTAGCTTTGGGAATGGATGTGTTAAAGTATAAATGCAGGTGTGGATTTTATGAACAGTGGACAAAAGTGAGCAAATTCACAGATCAAAGTAAAATTCTTTCCACAAGTGTATAATTTATTTACTCAATATACTTGATTAGTCTCAATTTATTTAGGTACTGGAACTACCACACGTTTTGATGAACGCTTTTTTTCCCCTTTCCTTAATTTCTTGCCCTAAATAAGTTGTTTATCAAAATAACTGTGTTTTTAAATCCCAAGTCTTAAACTTTTCTCTCTTAAAGCAATGAACGAAGAATCAGCTTCCTAATTGTAATTTTCCTCTCTGGAATTTTCTGTGGCTATTTTTTCTTCTGCAACCATACAGGGGTGGTTTAGTTTTTTGCAGTTTTGAATAGAAGTTTATTTTGGGGATGACTCAACAAGCCCTCCGGCTCTTTTTAAGCTGATGATAACCCTTCAGCTTCCTTACTGGAAAACAAGCCATGCTAGAATTTGAGTTTTGCTTTAACTGTAATCTGTTCCAGTTTAATGACCTACTAAGAGTCCTGCGCACAATGCTGTCCTTGGAGAGCTGAGGTCAGGAGTGACTGAAGCTCAGAGTCATGATTTAAGAGCATCTTGTGGTGACTAATCAAAGGCCAAAATAAATGCTTGTTTTGACTGTAGGGTGCATATTTAGAAATATATCTAGAAGCATAGCCTGGAAACAGATCTGATAGGTTTTGTACAGGGGAATATACTAGAATATAGTTTTCTCTTTAGCCTTTCTGCTGTAGAACATCTTCTCTCCTCTTAACCCACAGCTTTTAATCTGTTTCATGGTTTGTAAGCATTGCTGAACAGATGCTTATGGTAGATAATACATAACAAAAGAGGACCAATAAGCAGAAACTCTGTCAGAGACTGAGGTTCAGCCATGGTCTTAGGTGATGTAGTTTTGTTCCTGGAACAGCATGACGTGTTCTTTTGTTCATAACTCTGCTTGCAACTGGTTCAATTGTAATGCTTTGGTTCTAGCAAGACCTTGGTTTGGAAACAGTCACATGTTGAAAGAAGACTGTGTTACATGTATTGAAAGGTTGAAAGTCAACTGGAAGTTTATGGGAAGGTGAATTCCCTTTCCTGTGGCTTGTTGCTGGTATTAAGCTTGTGTGAATTCGTTCTCAGAATTATTTTCTGTAAAAGAGAATTATTTTTGTATTGATTAACCTTGAATGAGTTTTGCATCAATGATTGCTGATCAATAGGAACTTCAGAGTCATGAGTTCCTTGAGGTAGCAGCACAAATACCAAATTCTAGTCCATGAATTGAGAACTGAACAACAGCAATACTAAGACTTGCTTTTCTTGTTGTGAGGGGTCTTTGATTTGAATTTTAAAGCAGTTTTGAAATTCTGGATGACTACTGCTTCAGACCATGTTGGTAACACAGAATCCTTTCAAGCATCATTGGATGATTTTTCTTTTGTCCAATAAAATTCAGAACATTTACTGGAGTTTGTAGGTTTTCTAAGGTTTAGAAGGAGAATTAGTTTTGTTGGTTTGTCATACCTGGTCACTTATTTTTACCTGTTGCAAAACCTACTGAAAAGCAAAATCAAGCATTCAAACCATTTAAAAATAAATTGTATTTATTCCTAATTAGAAACAAAATAAGTTTGTTGTAATTGAATTATTCGTGATATAGGCAGTACTTCTTACGTCAGTGCATGCCTGTTGTTTGGAATAGAGGACTGGAAAGGTACTCAAGAAACCATCTAATAGAGCAGGTAAGGTCATGTAGGCAAGGAAAGTTGATTTTATTTAAACAGGATTGGTTTCAGTTGTCATCTTTGCTGCAGCAGTAATCTTTCTTCAGTTAAATGCTTTTCTTTCAGATGTCTGTCTCTTCTTTATGCAAACCAGTGCACTTCTGAATTTGCTATATATTCCAGTTTTGCTTAAGCCAATCAAATAAAGCAATAGTTAATCTCTTTCTGATGTATCTTTCAAAGGCCTTTTGGTAAAAAAATTCCATCAGTGCTAGAAAATTCACTCTGCTGTTAGATGGCTTGAGTGAGGTGACCACTGCAATTTAGATTTCTGGTTTGATGCAATGCAAGAAACAAGTGAACGACGGTTGAAGCAGTTAAATCTGACAGGCATACTTGATGGCATGTTTGTAAGTTGGTATATTAAATAACAAAAGTATCTCTTTTGAATGATTCTGCTTCATTCTACAGTCACTGAGAGTCGGGGAAGCTTCTTGTACAGCATGGCACGTGGAGGCTGTGCTACTGGTGCTGCTGCTTTGGCACACGATCCATGAAATGCAAGAAGGGGCAGGTCAAACCACCCTTCCCATTCTTCCTAACCACTCATCTGCGTTGAAGCAATTCTCTGCTCTAGTGCATTTTGCCAGCTGAATCATCTCTTCTTTTCTAAGTCTTAGGGTCATTGCTTTTTTCTGACCCTATTTCAGAGTGATTGCTTGCCTTCTCCTTTCTTTTCCACTACTTGTTAACAGCCTAATTTACTGGCTTTATACTTCAGTGTATGGCTTCCTTGATTCCTGCTGCCTTTCGGGCACTATGCTGTGTATCAGAAGCTCCTCTCTGTGAGCAGGTGTAGTTTCTGTTTGTACTGTCTTGATGAACAGTGGGTCCTTTTTTCTAATCTACTGTACTTCATGTTTGAACTGAGTGAGGAAAGAGCAGCAGCAGCTCTGAGCTTCTAGCAGAAGTTAGATCCTCAGTCTCCAAGAGGGAAGTGAGTGTACCCTGTTATCCTAGGAGCAATCCTAACTTTTGCTCACAAAAGATGGTCCTAAACTTTCTATATCCTCTCAATGATAAGACAAGACAGGCTGGCAGCGTATCCCACATGCTGTGCTATATGTCTGTGAGGAGAGCATGAATAGGCTTACAGGAGCTCTGTAAGCCTGTAGCTGCGTATCTAGTTGTTGTACCTTGCTAATGGGAAAGTGGAACGTTCCAAGCAATGTTCCCCTGACCTGTATTCTCCTCCTGTGGGAGATTGGGGGCCCCTGTGACAAATTGCCATATGGCCTCTTTCCCTGTTCCTAGCTGTAGCTATGTTATTTGAACAAGTGGCTGATATTGATCAGTGCCTTGGCAAGCTAGAGCAGAAAGGTTTTGGAGGTTTTTAGCAGAAACGTTCATGGTTTTGTTCATTGAATTCAATGTCCTTATCAAGACAGGGTTTGAAGGGGCCAAGTTTTCTGTTGTAATTTCTCTGCTTAGCAGAAAGAAATGTAAACCAAAGTTTTCTGGTTCAATGCATGTGGTGAATAAACCCATGGAGTGTTACGTTGAAAAACTTAAGTTGCATCTTTCATAACGAAACTAGTATAGTACCTTGTTTAAATCCTAAGCCTGTACATGACTCTGTGAATGGAGTACCATGTGCAGTCTCAGTTGAATTTTCTCATTAGACCTACAGGAATGCACATGCATGGGTCAGTTTGCAGGATGCAACTTGTTCCTTTTGCTGGCTGGGTCTTTTTTTGCTGTAAAGCTTTAAAAATGTCTATACCACCTTTCAGAGATTCCCATTAGTTTTGTGTTGTATATTGGTAGTTTGCCACTATTTTGTCTTTATTGCAAAAAAAGGCAAGGAAAAAAAAGTGAGATAAGAGAGAAAATATTGGAAAAATAAAGCTATTATAATTTAAATAGCATGATTTATTTGGATTTTATTCTGTTGTGTTTCTGCGGACAGTAAAAACACCACCAATATCATCTCCCCAAATCCCAACAAAATTGCTCTGAATGTATGTAATGCAAATTAAGACTTATTTCTGAAGGGTCTAAGGCTTGTGCAGTTATGAAGTTGTCAGGACATTTCACAACACTAGCTTTGGAGATGCAAAACCATTGCATAAGCAGGTCGTCTGTTAACAGTTCGGTGAATAGGAAGTTGTATTTAGCTCAGTAACTGATGGATGTAACATAGTTCTCCGTGTTCCCCTGTCTTCTAACACTTCTTATCACTAGCTGCAAGTTGTTCTTGGTGTTTCATTTCAGCTGAGGGACTGTGAGCTCAAAGCTAAAATTGCTAACAGGTTCTGTTTGTGATTTTAAACTTCAGTATTTCATTAATTCTGCAGGTTTTGCGTCTAAAACCAGCACAAATTGCAGGCTAAAGATACCCTTCACCCCGAGAAACCCCAACAACCCCCTCCTTCTCCCCGCCCCATCCAAACAGAAAGAACTGAAGCCCCTGTACCATTGAAATGTTTGATCTTGAAACTGGCAGCTGCAATAGTTAAGACTCAAAAATATTGTGGTCTTTCCTTTCTTATATCTTTTCATCCACTTCTAGAGGGAGTATTGGAAGTTGCAAACAGTCAAGCAGAAAATATGAGTAAAATGACACCTGCCACAAATGCAGTGTTCTAAAATAATGCTTTTTTTTATTACTGATAAGAATCTTTCATGTCCCCAAAGTGAATAATGGCATTCATGTCTCTGGTATTACAAGGCATTCCTATTTCTTTACAGCAAAAAGAGGGATGTGCTTTGTATTTAAAGCAAATGTGTAATGTCCTGGTAATTGCTACAGCCACAGAAGTCAGACAGTAAGTGATTATCTATACAATTGTCTAAAAGACAGTACTTGAAACGAAGTCAGCAACCAGCCATTTGAATTTAGTAATCAATTCAGCTTTAAAAAGAACTATTATCTCTTCTTATCTCAACATTTTTACTGTTTGAGGTTGTGTTCAAGGACTGAGAGCTCCTTGTGAAGCAGCATGTGTGCTAATGGGAGGTGGAAGGGAAGAAGAAGTTGCTGGTTTTTACGTATATATATATATATATATATAAAAATAAAACTGAATTAGGATGCTGAAGTGTTGAAAATCAAACAAATCATATAAAATATAAAATGAAACATACGTCTGTTGGTGTAGTCTTAGGGATGCTAAGAAGATACTTGATGTCTTTGGGTTTGTGTTTCTTTGGAGTGTGTCTGTCGAAGTTAACTGCATTTGGATAACTTTAGAATTAATATAGGCAGTGGGAGCTGGTGCTTGCAACCTTATGGTAGGAGGCAGTTTCCTGTGAGGACAAAGTTGTGCTTAACAAACACACAAGTTGATGGTTGGGTATTAATCAGTCTAAATGACTGGATGGTAGAAATAGCTACTTCTGTTTGAGCACAGGTGTTTATTAGAAATTTGCCATGAAAAGACAATGAGAAATTCAGGAGTAGGTGATACACTGGATTTAGAGCGTTGGGCTGTTACCTCAGGAAGCTTAAGTTAAAACCCTGAACTAGGTCACAAATGAAAATGAGATTTATAGTGATGTACAGTGAAAAACTGGCACAGTGCGTTGTCTTTTTGCCAAGTACCTCAGTCTGCATTGTGTCTGTGCTTTGTGCCCCACATTTTAAGATACTGTAGCATGTTTGATTAATTATAGAAGTCTTAGGAAATACATATATATGGCTCAGTATGCAGATATATTCGTACGTATGTTTAATGTACATACAAATACGTAAAACCTCATGTAACTTTATCCTTCACTCGTGTTAATCTTGTGATTAAATCAAAACCTGCAGACAATCTCACGTAGAAACTACTTGATTTGAAATCTGTTTTAGGCAGCAGAGATAAAGTGAAAGACAGTAACAAAATAATGTAAATAATATGTTAGAAAATACACTCAACCATGTTACTTCTGGAAATGGAGAGCTGCCTTGTAGAAAATAAAACCCAGAAAAAAAGAGCGTACCAACTAAAGAAGCCTAAACTGTAACTTTTTTAACCTCTATGGGTAACATAAGGATAATGTGTTACTTCAGGGTAATCTTAAAGTAACACAATCTATTCATATTCCAAACTTTTATAAATAAAAAGAGACAGTATTAATATGGTAGGAAAAAAGTAATAGAACCACTTCAGTCTGGTGGAGTGTGGATTTTTTGGCTTGTTATTTATTTCTTCATTATCTTGGCAACATTTGGCCATAAAAATAACTCTTGGCTGAAATGAACATTGTGAAATGTTAGAGCAATGAGGTATCTCCTTGCTTCCTGGCACATTCTTTTGTAATTCCTATTTGCTTTGAATAGGAGCTATCTAGAGGGATATATGAGAAAACTTTTGAACCTGCTGCTAATATTCTTCTGCATCAAGACTGAATAGTGAGAATTTTGACTGTTTCAAATCTTACTCTTTTTCTGAGAAAATGAGTAATCATGACACGAAAATGTGAGTTCAAGAGGTCCAGTCAATGAACTGGGTAGATGCTCTGCCTCTGATTCGAAACAGGAATAATTTTTCTACAGCTTTTTAACCGCTTGGATTTCCTATCTAAAGTAGCATTTGCAGCCATAATGAAATGCGATAGCGGTACAGGTGTGATGTCTTGTGCTCGTATCGAATGCATCAGTGGCAGGCCTACTTATAGATATGCACAATTTTGGATGACATCTATGAACTAGCCTGGTCATTTCTAATAGAGCAGATGTCTGTCTCATATAATTTTGTCCAACCATGATATTAAGATAGGAAATACCAAAGGTGTGTATTATTCCATATAAGAGAGATGAAGCTATATTTCTTGAAGCTTTTTTTCCAGGTCAGTGGAGGATATTGTGCTATTTGCAGTATCTCTTAAAAAGCACTGATTTCCAAAGGGAGATGAAGAGGACCAGTGCCACCTGGAAAATATTGGCAAGATTTGAACTGTTAATTGGTATAGCAATTCTGTGGAAAGTATGTGGTTCACTGTTGAACTCTGTAGATTGACTCAACTCCACTCAATTTTATAGAAACTTTCCGTAAATATTGCATGTAAATCCATCTGTCTAAAACCAGATTGCATAGAAACTTTTTTAGGTGTTGATAACTTCTAAATGATTGGGGGTCATACAGTATTTAGTAGTTTGGGTTTCTGAAAATGGAGCATACCAGCCCTCCTCGCTGTGCCCCAAATGGGAAGGTTTGCATTTAAGAAAGTATTTTCTGGCTTCAGGTTAAACCTTGGGAAGACAGATCAACCATTTCACAGAAAAATGTGCATGTGGCTACCTGTGTTTAAATAATGAAGCTGTCACTCTAAGAATCTCTGTTTGTTCCTCTCATACAAAATGAGGTGCTTTCGAAGTTGTATTAAAAAAATTCTTTCCTGATGGATGTCTGCTGTATTTGTTAGAGGTGGAAAGTGGCACAATGAGAGCTATAGGTACGGAGCAGTTTTTCTGAAGATAACACAAGTTATTTGTTAAAAATCTTTGTGTGGTTTTCTCCTTGTTACATTATGTGAATATCACTATTCAAAAAGGTTAAGAATCCACTGAAGGATAATAACACATTTGGTGACAGATTTCTGAGTGCTGATCTATTTTTCCTTGCTGCCTCTCCCTTCAGTCAGCTTCCTAAAGCGTTTATCACGCTGGCTGCACTCTGCTATTCTTCCTCATGCTGTATTAGTGTCTTGGCAGAACAGATCTTGTTAGGCGTTGCTATCTTTATTTTTTTCTTAGATTTGAGCCCTTTCAAAAAATTGCTTCTCTATGTATGTGGAAGTTCTGTTATTCCAAAATCTGGCTTCATTTACATAGTAATAAAAATAAGCAAATACTTGATACCAGTAGAGAAAATCATGTGTTTCTTTGCTTAGACTCAAGGCAATCAGCATTTGGATTTTTTTGTTTTTACATAGTTATGGCTTTTTAAAGAATTTTAAAGAATGAGTGTATCTACTCTGAAGAACAGTTGGAAGATAGAGTCCATCCTTTCTGAAGACCTGTGCTATGAAGCTATGCTTTCAGTAGTGTTATTTGCTCTATTTATGTATCGGGTCATTAAATCAGAATAGTCTAATCATTTGAGCAGTGGAAGAGATTACTGTGCTGCTTCTTCACCTCGTCTCTTGGCCTCTGTTCATACAAAATTCTGTTATTAATTTGTCAAAATCCCCCTTAAAATAGAGCATTTTGACATACGCTGTTCTTGGAAACTAAGTGGGAAATTTCTCTACATGCAGAAAAAGTAGAGAAGCTCGTCTCTGTATGCATGTCAATATTTTTCCCTGGACTTTAATATTAGGAAAACCTTGTTTGTGCCTCTAGTTAGCAATGCTGATGTCTGGCTGCTGCTTCATTTCAACCAACACAAACTGTAGCACTGGGTTGTAATTGGTGAATGACTTACATTAGAGTGTACAAAATTAATGCAACTGTCATGATGGAGACCTTCTACACATGTGCACTTGAATTTTAATTTTTGTTAAGACTGACTTTAGTGCTTTGTAAGGTGAATGAATAATGAATATGAATCATAATTCAGAAACTGTTGACATAGGTGAGTAATAGAAAAATGGCTGTTACGGAAAATATAGGAAAGAACTTTGATAGAGACACACAAACGGAATTTCATCTTTTCTTGTGGAGTCCATTGATTTTTTTTTTTTAAGTAGGATTTGTCACTCTGCAGTGTGGCCAGCAGTTACCATCTTTTAAGTGAACGCTTATATCACAGAAACAAAAATAGATTTTCCTGCTGAGAAAGTGATTATAAATGAAACTTTCCTTGCAGCAACTTCCAGACGATGCAAACTGCATTGATCCCGTATAACACTGCCTGAAAAAAAGTGGTACTGATGGAATTGGATTCGAACTTCTACACTTCAGTGGGCATAATTAACCCCAGGAAGATGAACTAGAGTAATACCATTTAGTGCCCTTTGCGGAGGAATTTAGCAGTCACAGGGAATTACAGGTTGTGTACAAATCAGCGCACATAAAGGCAGTTATTCCGCTACTCATATTCAGGATAGCTGGCTACGTTAAGGACTTCAAATAATTCTTCTGTGGTTGCTATGCTGGTCAGACTACAGCTGCACTAGTAGGTACCATTTTGAGATGCAGATGAATTGGAGAAGTTGTAGAGGAGGGAAGTCTGAAAAATGATGCATGAGGAATGTTACATTAAATTGCTTGATTCAGAGAAGCAAAGCCTGAAGGCAGATGTTCATGAAATGTAAGCAGAAAGAGGAAGGGAATTACCTCTTTTCCAGGTCCTCTTCAGATAAGACAGGAAGTAATGTGTTTAAGCTGAAGTAAGAAAAACTAAGTTAGACATTTAGAAAAGCTTTCTAATAATAAGTCAGTATTAAAACAGATTGCCTAAGAAGATTGTAGACTTTTGTTGTTGGAATTATTAAGAACAGATCAGACCAATAACTGTGAAGAAAGATTTTCAGTATGGTTGATCCTGCTTTGGGACAGGCGTTAGGGAGTGTTATAACTGAATGGCAATTAAAGGCTTTTTGGGTAAAAAAGGTCAAGTACCACCTAACACTGTAAGGAGGTAGAAGAAAATCCTTACGTAGTCTCATACAGTGTTTCCACAAGATTTTGATTTACAATAGAATAAATATTAGGATTACAATGTTACTATATTTTCTACATTGGTTTGTTGACCAATTGTTCTTAAGCCTGTGCCCCCATTTTGTTATTTCTAGTCACTTTATAGATTCTGTTTTAAGTCTCACAGTCACACATTGAGATATCCTATTCCAAATGACCTGTCATGGTCTATGCTTTGTTAATTTATATCATATAATGTAGTGTAAGGAAGCAAACAGATTTTTATTTCTAACTTTTATGTAGGTGAAAATGCATTGCTTAAGTAAGATGCCATCGAAGTTTGTATTTATTCTTTCAGTAGTTTTGGGGACAGTTAATAAAAATGTACCATTGAATAACAGTTTTTCTCAGAATCAGTAAAAGGGGAAAGAAAACACCTGTTGGAGTTAAAAAACCAACACAAAAAAAAAAAAACCCCAAAACAAAATTTCCCCCTCCCAAACCCAGAACCGAACTATTCAAGAAAAAACATAAACTTGTGCCACACATTAGTGTTAAGCTTCTCAAAATACAGAATATATTCTTCTGGGGAAAAAATGTTGTATTATAGTCTTCATTTTACTGCTCTGGGATTTTTGGATCATTTTGGAGCCTGGTTTTGTTTGAAGTTAAGTTAGAGGGAGGAACTGAATACTTGAATTAAGCAGTAGGGACACCTTACAAAAGCAACTGTTTCTTTGTCAGTGGGGCCTGTTTAAGAGCATGCTTTTGATTGTTGGCACATCAAAAATTGTTGTCCTTACTGCTTCTAAATATATGTTCTTATGTTAACGCAAAGCAGTGTGTACCCGGTATAGGAGTGTGACTGGCATATGCAAATATTTTCTTAATGTATTAAGTATTTATGCCTCTTGATTAGTCATTGAAGAAAAATTAGAGCTGCAGCATGGCAGCGTATTCTGGTTTCATATACATTGTGGAAAAAAATTAGCCAACGGCAAGGCTCTACAATAGACGTATAAATGGAGGAAAATCAAATGCAGGTTCATAAGGTTTTTGTCAGGTGTTGATCAATGCTTCATGCCTGGAAAACAAAACTCTGGCTTTGGATTTTTTCAGAACATACTGTGTTTCACATCTTGCTTTTGGAGAAAATTATTAAAAAACCTACTTAGTCTATCACTTGAGATTTTAGTATGAGAAATGTCCTCTTGATCTCTTCTGTGTTCCTTTCTGGTATCACTGATTCTACTTTGTTCTACAAAGGGGGTCCGTGGTTTTTTTTCCTTCTTTCTCAATGTGTTCATCTGATCTTACCTGGCGTATGTGAAGAGCCTCTTTCCCTGCTGTGAGGGTTAGACACAAGATCTCAAGCTAGGAGGATTGCCTACTTGTACTTATGAAGGGTTTGATCTTAAAACTTTGAATCACAGTTTCTTTGAATTCACAGTTTTTTCTTTTAAATGCAATAAATTTTCATAAAGTAGGAGATGAAGCAAAATTTTCCAGCAATGGAGAGTATAATCCTTGACCGACACAAAAATACTGATATTGAGATAAACCCATATAGCAAAGTATGCTCTGATCCTTATATTCAGATCTGAAGTAGGAATTGCAGAATCATCCAGCGCCTCATAGAATTCTGAAATGTGACACTAAGTAATACAGAGAAAAATGGACCTCTTCATAAGTGCTGCTTTTATTTCACAGTGAATAGTTGTAATATTATGAATGTGCTTTATTCTTTGTTTCTCCTATATACCTGTATTATAAATCAGACCTCTGTCTGCCCATCTACCAGCAGTTTTGTGGATCTTTGAGGCTGATGACAGAAAATACCCAATGGCTTCTCTGATTTAAATTAGTGCCCCTGCCTGAAAGATCTGGCGACGCTGTTCTTTTGCTAGAAGATACAGGAAATGGCATGACTGCATTTTTCACAGATATATAAATATTAGAGCCAGGAAGGGCCATTTTAATAACCTGCTCTGACATCTTATGTATTGCAGGCCATAGATTTCATGCTTCATTTGGACCAATAATTTCTGACTGAACTAGAACGTAACTTTTCTCTTTCCTTGAAATGCATCAGTCTTGATTTAAAGTCTCTGCAGTGATAAATATAAATGTTACCACTTTAAATTCTAACTCAATTGTATTTGCCATAGTTTTATAACAGCAGTAATACTCCAGGGGAATATAGATAGATATTCCTTTGTTGCATGTTACGGTTGCCTTGTGTAGACTTGAGCCTTTAGCTCTTGCATTTCTGGTGTGTCTGTCTGCTAGATGAAACAACCTATAGTGCCATCTATCCTTCACATAAGCTATTGTAGACTGATTAGCTTGGTGACTAATCTGTCAATAAGGCTTCTGAATGTCTTTGTTGTGCAGCATCCTGACTTCTGTCTATAATTTGGTAGATGTGTTTTACAATATACAGAGAAGGGAAGTGTTCTCTTGGCGCACACCTCTAATTCTTTATAGGCTTTGATTATAACCCTGCCAACTAAAAAAATATTGTGGTGTTTATGAAAGCTGACGTGCAATTTAAAATGACAGAATGACAATATACAACATCAGCTGTTCCCCTGTGCATTCTGTTTAGAAAGCTGGAGTCTGGGTGTGATAAACCTGTGGTGGGTAAGCAGCCACACGAATTGTTCTGGCTGTCTCCTCATCCTTTATGCACTCTCAGCAATGAGCAAGGAATGGGGTGCGTCATGTAGGCATCGTTCTGGCTATTCCACTTTGTTACTGAAGAGTGTGTTGTCATGTTGGCCCATCTGGTTTTTGGTTATTCGACAGGATCCCTGTTAGTCACAGAGGAAAACTATGCCTATGAATACCTAGCTTTATGTGGTAGAGAATATTGTCCTTGATTTGGTAAGAGGTTACGTGAAAGTAGTACTGTTGATCCATGTGTTAGTTATGGGATTTGGTATTTGATAACATTGGGAAAGAAAAATGATACAGAAAAGTTCTTGGTATGATTCAAGAAACTTACAGTAATACCACTCTGTCTTGCTATGAATTTATTTTAAATAGAACAGCCCCTTTATCTTCCCGTTTTCCGTAACCATTATTGCAACGCGATGTCGTGCTCTTATTTATTCTTTACTTTTTTTCAGCAAAGTGCAGTAGCTGCTTCAGAGGGTATCTACTCTTCTGAAAGAAACTATTTATCAAAAAATTATCAGCCTAGGTGACAAGGGAAATTGTTTGCGCTTTACTAGTGCCAAAGGGCTGATCTAATAAAAACAACTCTTGTAAGTCACCTCCACTGCATTATACAGCTACTAAGAAGGCAATGGTCATGACTGCAAATGAGTACTGGTGATATTTCACACTTATTACAGCAAAATAAATGTTCTCTGGCTTGCTATGTAAGACTTTACGTCTGTATATAAACCATATAATAACACTACAATTATTTTGATTGGAGTTTGATACATTACTGCCTTTTCTTAATAAATTAATTACTTCGGTCTAGCACACACTCTAACATAGGATCTGCTCCTGTAATCAGCTTTACTGAGGTTCTGCTAGGGGGCCAAGCATCATTAACTTTGTATCAAAATCAGTGATGTGTAACTTAGACCTCCAAGATATATGTTGATATTATGTTCAGTATTGTCCAAACAATATAATTAATGTTATATTAATATAAGCCAGAAATAGCCCTGAAAAACCTTTTTCTCATGTGTGTAAACATCAAAGTGTACTTTTAGGTTAAGTTGATGTTGCTCAGCAATAAGAAATATTATAAACTTAAACTATGTTCTTCTTTCTTCAAACAAAAGTATCCTGTGGCCAGGCCCTGATTCACATGAGAGCACTAGGCAGGAGCACGGTTAGCCTCTTAGCTGTGGCTTCTCCAGTGTGCAGCAGGGAGGAGTGTGAATTACCAGCCATGCCTCTCATCAGTCTTTGCTTTGCTTTGAGCTACACCAGCATTTGTGTAGCACTTCCCAGGAACCAGTGCTTTTGGGGAGTGGGGTACTGCAGCGTTCAGACCAGCTCAGTGTATCAGGTTTTATTAGAGAAGCTTTCTCTCAGTCTGTTGCTCATCTTACCAGTTGTTTATCTGTTTTTCTTTGTTTTATGCAGAAAAAGCAAATACTTGGGTGCTTTTTATACCTTGACAATGTTTCAAAGTACAATTATTAGAACAGCTCCCCATATTAGAGAGCTTTGTCCCATTTCATCAAAAGGAAAATGTGTGGAGTAAAGATCTTCAAACTACCAGTGGTTTGGAACAGAGTGGCTTACAATGTGCCTAAACTGATGCAAGTTCTTGTAGGACAAGTGAAGGAACTGCTTAAAAACCTAATAGTTTGCATGGAACTTGTCTCAGAAATTCTTTCATGCTCCCTTGTATTTATTTCCTTTCCACATGTTTATAGTTTTATGCTTAGAATTACTACATCTCTGTTAAGAAATATGCAGTTAGTGTTTGATACGAGTTCAAATGTAAGTAATTTGAATAGATGAAGTAGGGAATATTTTTGGTGTATACAGTTTCAAAGATAGCAGGATAGCAGATACTGAATTCCTCGTCAGCTGGACTCCTGGTGAGAAAACTTAGCTGTGATTTGGTCAGCTTGTTCGGTGTGGTCTCTGGGTTTAGATCTAGTGTATTGATTTAGTTAAAAAAAAACCCACCCCAAAAACTGAAACAAAGCGGAAAAAACCCAATATGTGATACTTATTCTTAATGATTATCTTTCCACACTGCAGTGGATGAAATGAGCCTTTTCTGAATGTGTATTTCTATTTGTTGTCATTGTTGTAAAATTTTAAAGAGCAGGATGGTCAATTTTCCCAGTGGAGTAAGGCCACCAGAGATGAGTGTTTAAGGCCTGAGCTATAGAACATAATCATAAAGGATGCACAAAATGGGGTAAATTAGTGAAGTGACAGTGCGCTGAAGATACTAAACTCTTTTAGAAAGCTTTTATGTTAATAGATTATTGAATTTCATCTGCGATTTTATTGCTCTGTGTAGATTAATGTGAAGTAATATAGATGAATGGAGGAAAAAGGTTCTATTTCTGTTAAATGAATTTCTGTAAAGAATCTTAATCCACCTATTATCACTCAGAAAAAAGCTATAACAGCTAGTTGTGTTTAAAGTGTCAGAATAGTAGTTGTTGAAATTGCAAATAAAATGTTAAGATGGGAATAGAGAGCAAAGTGGAAATCATTATTTGAATACTATACAGATTCATGTTTCACTTGCATCTTGAACACAATATGCTGATCTCTGCATCTCAGGATATAGGAGAATAACGAAGAAACAGCGAAGGTAATGAGCAAGGATTTCTCAGAGGATAGTGGAGAAAAGAGGGGGGAAACAACACAGGCCATTACATTTTGAGTGGAATAAAGCATGTGAATTGGGTAGTGTTGTTCATCATCTCATCTTAATACCAGACCTCTGTGGAGAGGACAAAACCAGTTGAGATGTGTCTTCATATGTGTATGGAAATGATTCCTGCAGGGCAATCTAGATACTGCTAGTTTATTTGCATTAACATGGGCAAACTCCTAGAAGTGTTAACCCAAAATCAATAGAAAGGAACATCCTCTGGCTGAGAATGTCTCTGGGCTGCAAATTGTTGAAGGTGGTATAATGCTGTAGGGAGTATCTGTAGGGATTAGAATTCTTTCCTGTGTATCCTTTACTGTGTATTTACGGAGTATTCTTTACTGTGAGGGTGTTGAGACATTAGAACAGTTGAGACAAAGAAGCTGTGGCTGCCCCATCCCTGGCAGTGTTCAAGGCCAGGATGGACACAGGGGCTTGGAGCAACCTGCTCTAGTGGAAGGTGTCCCTGCCCGTGGTAGGGGGTTGGGACTGGATGAGCTTTACAGTCCCTTCCAACCCAAACCAGTCTGGGATTCTATATCCACTGTCAGAGACAGGCTACTGGGCTACTGTTGTCGTTTTGGTCTGACCTTTCATAGCTGTTCATATGCATTTTATTTAGTTTCTGCGTAGTCCGGTGTGGATCTGCTTTCCCGTGTCTCATCACTGACCAGGAATAAGAGAGGGTCAGGCTGGCAGATATGCTTATTTAAATTAATAATTTATGCCTTAGTTTCTGTTGATCTAGAACAGTTTTCCCACTGCTGCTGTGGTTTAATTTCAGAAGTAAGTTGTAAGGCAATGGTAAAAGAAACAAGCAAACCAAACCAAAATACTCTTGAAGAGAAACACCCTTATGTTGGCTTGGATCCATTTTGTCTGAAGGAGAATTTAAATTATACATAGTATTTGCTTGCTACTGAACTAGAAAATTTTAGAAGTCTTGCGATTGCTGAGGGGAAGAATGTACATCCAGTGATGTAGAATAACCAGAATTCTCATTTTTAAGAGCAAAAGTAGTGTGAAAAGAAACATGAAGAGAGACTTGACTCTTCACTCTGCCCTCCCTTTCAAATATTTCAATTTTCTTTCCAGCCAGAAAGAATCTGATGGCATGTTGATGATGTGTCTTCTGTTGTGTTGTGTCTGGTTTATTAAAGCACTGTTTTTTTCTCTTGTAGGTTAACAGAACCTTCTGGATATTTAACAGATGGACCAATAAATTATAAATATAAAACTAAATGTACATGGTTAATTGAAGGATAGTAAGTATTTATTTTCATAGCTTACATTTTCTGACAGTTTGATACTGTGTATTCTAGAGATCTAAGGAACTCCTCAAGTAGAAACTTCATCTGGATACAATATAAACAGGTTTTTTTTTTTTTTTTGCTTCTTTCTGTTTAAATGCTATAAAGTTAAAAGAAGCAAAAATGAAATAGGATTTTCAGTATTGCTCAGCTGGCCAAATTCCATTTCCATTCACACTGCTGGCAAAAGTTAGGCTGACATTGGCATTTGGCCAGTGCTGCAAGCTCTCAAAACCCTATGATAAATTTGTTGCCTGTTTGTGTACCTTTACATAAGTTCCAAATGCAGTTACAGAATCCTATTATTTAACTCATTATCTTACCTATTTATCTTATTTAACTCATATGGGTGATAAATCAGGAATGGCTTCAAGTACAGAATGCTTCCAGGCTCAGGATAATTATTCAGTTCCATGTTGCTCAAAAGTTACTGTTTCTATAAAGTATTTCCTCTTTCATTCTAGTGTTCCTCCTGTACTTAATTTTAAAATCACATTATGCCCTCAGTTTATACAGTTTAGATGTTTCATGTCTGTTGCCAATGTTTCAGTTTATACAGCACAAACACACAGACGTGCGCAAAGAAATGATGAATGCACTGGTATGGCTCAACTGGTAAAGGCACAAATTTGTTAAAGTTTAGTGGAACTTTCTTCCCACCAGGTCATGGTGTGAGGATTTCACTGAAGCATTTAGCAAGATTGGAATTCTACTAATGTTCTAGAAGCAAATAGCCCCCTTCTCTATTTTCATATTGTCATAATTTCAACTACCTTAGATGGCTGCTCTGTTGCTGCAGTTGAGTGATGGTCTATCTGATCTAATTTTGTTCTGCTTACGTGCAGATAGTATTTAAACACCACAGTAATGTAATTGTGGGTAGTTTGCAAAATCATTTAAGTAGAAACTTCAATATCCAGGTGGCCAGGCTACAGCTGAATATCTTTCTGACACAGCCAGACTTTTCTTTTTACCCAGGCTAGCTCAGGAGTATTTGCATTGCACTGCACTGTGCTGAAGTGAAAACATGCCTCAGGACTGTATGCAAGCTCTGCTTTGAAGTTGGTCTTCATTCTGTTCCTCCCCTTTGCAGGAGGTACAGTGGGTAGCTGGAGGAAGCAATGTGCTGCACAGTATGTGGAAGAGTAATGCAAGCCAGTAACATACTGCAAAATGTTAGCGCACAAGGAAGCCCCATATGTATAAGACAATCTTTCTTAAAATGAAACAAGAGCGCTCCCCAAAAGATCTCTCATACACACAAAAAAGCAGTTTTTCAAACTGTACTTGAGCCTGTCAGTAGGGGGTAAAAATAATTAAAATGAAATGAAAGAAAACAATTGTTATGTTGGAATATGAGTCTGCTAATTTTGTCATATGAGAAAATTCCTCTTTCAGAATTCTTACAGTCCTCATCTGGATCTCTACTAAAACGTGGTGAAATATGATTCCTAGGTGTCAGGGGGGACAAGCGGGCAGGGAGAAAACAATATCTTGCTCTAATATTGCTTGCTATTTTTAATTTGTGTGTTAAGATTTTTATCTTCAAAAACTAATACAATACTGGAATGAGGACGCGTAGGTGATTTTTCTCTTAAAAGATTGTTTAAACATCATAGTCCTGGCATTTTAAAGTAAAGCTATTATATTAAAATGGGTTATTGTAATTGTTCTGAATACTGATAAAATCTGGTAAACTTCAGTCTCTTAAATTTAGGGTTTGTTAGACTTGGGACTGACGATATTATTTCTATTAATTATTTTTATTAAGTCTTCTAAGGTAAAGTGAAATATTTGCTCTCTTTGAAATGTTTAGTACTCAAAATGTTTTAATAGAGTTATGCTGCATGATTGATTTTGCTGTAAGTTCTTTATCCTATGAGCTCAATACTTCTGCAAATAATGCTTTATATCAATATTGTGGGTTTTTTTCCCCTTCCTTTTTCAGCCCAAACGCAATACTAAGATTAAGATTTAATCACTTTGCAACAGAATGTAGTTGGGACCATATGTATGTATATGATGGAGATTCAATATATGCACCTTTAATAGCTGTATTTAGGTAAGTGTGTTTATTAGTCTTTTATTCCAAATAGTCGTGTATGGACATTTTTAGTTTGCAGAGAAAAAACCTATCATTAGAAGCTTTAATTTGTTAAATAGCTTGCTTTCTTTTGTTAATGTTGTGGAAGCATTTATGTGAAGGTTTATTAGAATAAATTGCAAAGCACTACTTTTTTTGGTTAGGTGATCATAGCATAAATCCGTTATTTGACTTGTACTTAATGCTGATGTTGCATGGAGTGTTAATGCTTATGGACAGGCAATCAGAAATGTGTTTTCCAGTAGGCTTCCAATAGTGACCCTTGAGTTTTAATGTGCATTAAATGTGGCACTAGCGAACAGTGTCAGCATCTGATCCTGTTTAAGCACAGTTGTAACTTGGGCAATGTTGCACTACATGGAAGTTACAAAATATGGCTGCTAAATGCCTTCTTCATTTCTGAATGAAGAATGAAGACACTTGTTTCAGGGCATTTGATACAAAGGCTATCTTAAGCACTAATTTTGTAACATATTTCCTTAGGTTATCAAACTGGACGTCATTGTGACTAAGTCCTAGTGGGTAAAGTTATCAGTCTTCAAAGTCCTGGCGGAGAGCTCGAATTTGCCATCATCTGAAATGATGGCATTACTTTGCTTTTTGTTATCATTAGGTTATGAGAACTGCTACACAAATACATCTTGTTGTCTAAAACCACAGTGTTATTTTGTAGCAAGGTTTAGAAATAGACAGAAAATCAACAATTAACAAGAGCGGAGTAACTAATATTGAATAAGGACTGATTATTTGCCCTTTAAATGATAATAAACTGTTGAGAGAATTAGGTCCATGCACTCGCTGCATTTCCTGTATATCCAAGAGAGAAAAAAGCAGGGTGCATGAATTTTAACACTTGCCTCCTCCATTCCTGGACTTCACCAAAATTTTTTTTGTTGGTTTATTCCTACCCTTCTGTTAATATTTTGGAAAACATTCCAGAAAGAATATTCTATGCAAGTGGGCTATAGGTTATTAGGGAGAAGGCACAGGGTCCTACTCCTTTGAAGTCAGTAAAAGTTTTATCTTGGGATATCCACTGAGTTCAAAGCTATGTTAAATAAACCAGAAACTCTTTGTGCACACATGCTCTGTGGGGCAGAAATTGTATTTCATTTTGTGTTACAAAATACTGATTGTGCTGCCGAACTTTAATAAATATTAATTGCATAAATGATAGTGCTTTCTCTGAAGTGAACAAAGCTCCTATAACTTTTAAATTATATTGGTGATGTGGCACTGTTTTAGGCAGGTGATCCTTTTTCTTAGTGTTTTAATATGTTGCGTGTTTTTCCTGCTTCAGTCTTTATATGACTGACATATTAGCATCTTTCTAAAACTTCAGAAAGTATTTCCTGTTGAAAACTGCTTTCTCATGGAAATGATCTACTTATACTTTCCAGGTTTGATAATCTTTGATAAGTTAAACTTCTAAAGGTGCAAATATTAGGGGGGTTGGAACTAGATGATCTTAAGATCCTTTCCAACCCTAACTATTCTATGATTCTATTATGTGGAAATGGAACTCGTGCTGAAAGACAGTGATGTTAAGCATCTGTCTGAAGGATGTATATTTGTTTTTTTCAAAGTTAAAATAAGTTTTAAAAATTACATTGACAGAGCATGCGCCCTCAGATGTGAAATTTTGCATTACTGTGTGAGGGAGGAGTTTTTGTTCTGTTTTCCTGGAAAACCCTACGTTACCTCACAGAGGCATGGACACATTTTGCATTCTATACACATTTTGTACTATTGGTTTTTCAAAAATTTGTCAATATAATAATAGAATAGGTGACTCTCTCTTCCTCTCCCTACCATCCCAAGACTGATTAAAAACATTGTTCTCATTTTCTTTTCCAGTGGTCTAATAGTTCCTGAAGTGCGTGGAAATGAAACTGTTCCTGAAGTAGTTACTACATCTGGCTATGCATTGCTACACTTCTTCAGTGATGCTGCTTATAACTTAACTGGATTTAACATTTTTTACTCGTAAGTATGTTTTTAATAAGTCATTACTTTGGTCTTTAGCCTGTCATTTCTCTCAGAAGGATGACCAACCCAGGGAAAGTGTTTGTTCATATATTAATAGCATAAGAGCTATACTTGCTGGCTTTAGAAATACCGAGCTGGGGTTACAATGAGTTGTAATTAAGGTACTAGTTGTGAAAACAAGAAAATGAAAATGAGATAAAAGACATTGTTCTGAGTGAAGCCACATGGCCATTCCAAGACTATGTTTTCCCTATGCCATATGGAACTAGAATGTACTCCTTCCAGTATTTACCCAACACATGTACTTGTCATATGGAATAGAAAGGAGATTATATCTGCTGTCATGTCGATTTGTTTCTCTTGAACTAGAATAAACTGTTGCTGGATTTTGATTGCTGAATGTACTTCTATGGCTTTTGAAACCTTCACTGAAGTCCTACTTCTATTTTTGCGGCAGCCACAAGGGTTTTATTCCATTTGTTCTCCAATTCCTGGGTACTTTCCCCTCCTGTTGTTCATCTCAGTCTGCATTCTGCCTTCATGGTTCTTATCTGCACTGCCTGTCTTCTAGTTACTTGGATGACAAAGTCTAACTATATTTGCTTTCCTCCTATCTGCTTTTCTGTGTCAGCATCTCTAAAGATGCATCCAATGGACCTGAGCCTTTTCCTTCTTGTAGGCACCAGCTGTTGATTGCAACTTCTGTCTCATTTGGAACATGTTTGTGTCACATGATGTGATGTTTCTTTATACCAGATGCTTTAGTTCAGGAGGAGATTACTTGGTCCTGTTGAACCTGTTTCTTCATGTGATGTTTTTCCTATGATTGAAGATACTCTTGTTCTTTTTTTTCAATTCCTTCAGATTCTGAAACACCAATTTTTGGGATGTGGTGGCCAGCACTGCACTTCAAATGTGGAAGTACATGTAATATTTTTGCCATATTCTTTATTGGTTTAAAATTCCTATTTGTGCTTCTCATCATAGCTTTACTCTTGGCAGAAGTCTTTGTTAAATTGTCTATGGAAAGATAGTTTCTGTAATTTGCAGTGGTTTCCCTACCTTTTAACAGTTAATAAATGCCTTTTCAGACTTTGGGGAACCTCACTACATGTGTTATATTGGAAATTGCAATCTAGATGACTGGCTATTTTTGTCAATTGACGTCAGTAAAATGCAGTCACCTGGCAGACTTCTCTGCTGTAATTAGATACATTTTTCAGTGATCCCTGAAGCTTTTATTGCACTTCTTTGTGTTTGTCTTCGGAGCAAATGGCAATATGAGATGGCATTCTTAAGAAATGAATAGATGTGCTCTGCATTCTTTCATGGCTTGGTAATGTGGTGCATGCTACATATTATTACCTAATTTTTTTTGAAGGTTTAAACTAAATAAAAAACCTGCCAGTTTTTAATTCCATTCCACACATAAATCAGGAAATTTTATGTACTCGGCT
This sequence comes from Strigops habroptila, assembly GCF_004027225.2. Taxonomy (NCBI): domain Eukaryota; kingdom Metazoa; phylum Chordata; class Aves; order Psittaciformes; family Psittacidae; genus Strigops; species Strigops habroptila. Next base: position 74,364,874 of record NC_044281.2, read on the forward strand.
CCTCTTTCTTTTATTTCAATGGATACTTTTAAAATATGTGTTTGGGTTTTTTTTAATGAGCCAACAGTAACTCTTTATGGTAAAACTTTATGGTACATAAAGATAGAAGTACCTGCATTTGCGTTTTATGGCTGCATTAACTTTTTTCTGTCACTGATCTGTTGCACTGTGCTTCTGTTTCCCTCTTTCTTCCTTGATTTGGTAACCACAAAGCGGTTTTTGACTTTATCTTGGTGGGCTACTCATATCCCTTTATTTTGGGGAAGACACAAGCGCAGCATCTGTGTCTGAAATGCCATGCCAATTGCAGACAATAGTTGCTCCAGAACTCCCTGAGTAAATTTTATGTTCCTTGAAGTCAGGCAACCTGCTTTTAACTCTGCTCATCCAGTTTTTCTTTCTGTTTGAATCCTTAACAAACCTGTTGGAGTGGGAATGTGCCTACTTTTAAACTGGTGTAGCTGCTACTGAAAAGGCTCAACTGTTCACTTTCCTGCAGAACACTCTCGCTGTGAAGTCAGGAGGAGAGTTTCCATAGAGCTGTGGTATACAGCAGTTAATGTCATCAATGGTTTTAATGCTATGTGTGTTAATAGGCAAAGCCCCAGGACGTTTGCAGTTCAGATATGAAATTTTCTTGTTTGGCAATGTAGCAGATTCTGTCCTCTGAGGTGTGAGTCTTCAGAAAATGAAAGCAAGTCTCCTGACTATCCTGCCACAACTACATTTGGCCAAAGTCCAGCCTTGAACAATTCCTTACTAACTTTTTCAGTTTCTTTCTTCGGTAAGAACAAGGAATGCTATGAACAGTATCCAACTCTTGCATCTACAGGGAGGAGTCTGTGTTACCAGCAGGGGTTTGTACTAACAGTTTATTCTGAGTTTCAACCCAGCCCTTTGTGAGTCATCAGAAAGGTTTAAAATCTTTTTTGGACTCCATCAGGCACATACTGCCTGAGATTCTGTTCATGGAAACTCTTGGACCCACATACTTCAAAGTCATTCATCCTTCCTCATCTCCAAGGAATTGCTTGCATTTCTGGAACCAGTTTCCATAGCTTTGCAGTCCCGTTGCCTGTGATCTCACTGTTTTGTAGGGCGTATCACAGAAATGCTAACTCCAATACCGGTCACAAATTTCTTTCAGCCTAATCTTTCCTCTTTCTGCATCTCTGACTGCAGAGTTAAGGAGGCAAGGTTAAGGTAGCTCTGTTATTAAAGATTCAAAGCATCAAAGCATGAAGTGCTACTTGTGAGTGGTTTCAGGGTATTAGCCATCTTGTTGTCTTCCTTACATTGTTTTTCAAATTTTATTCCTCTCAGATGCTGGATGTACTGTTTTATAGCATGGACCAAAGCCACTCAGGGAAACCCTTTAACTGTATGCCTGTGGTGGAGAGTTTAAGGGTTACTGCTCACAGTCACTTCCAGTGTGGATCTTCTTAGAGATAATAAGCATTTAAAGGGACTGACTAGAAAGCTGATACTGGTTCATAAGAAAAAAAAGATGGTGATCGGTCCTGCTGCTTAATGTCAATACTTCTTGTTGAAGTAACAAGGTGTTTGTGATCTTGACTGCATCACAGACTGCATATGTAAGCCTGGATGAAAACCTTTTCAGCTCATGTGCCTTTAAAATCACCATTAAACTTGTATTTTATCAGTACACAGAAATTTTTCAGGGAAAAAATACTTTGTCTAACAAATACTGTTGGAATACTGTCAGATAAAACCACTGTAATGAACTCTTGGCTTTTAATGTCCCTTATTTTATGTTTTGTTTGTTTTCAGAATTAATTCTTGTCCTAATAACTGCTCAGAACATGGAAAGTGCACAACCAGTGTGTCTGTACCAAGCCGGGTGTACTGTGAGTGTGACAAGTATTGGAAAGGAGAAGCCTGTGATATTCCATATTGTAAAGCCAACTGTGGCAGTCCAGATCATGGCTACTGTGATTTGACAGGCGAGAAGCTGTGTGTTTGCAATGATAGCTGGCAAGGTAAGGTTTTGTTACTTGGAATCAAGTTAATCTTTAAAAAAAGACTGCTTTTAATGCATCCTATCTAGAATGCATATTAGCATCTTTAAAGAATAAGCATAAAGGAACAAAATAATGGCTGGAGGAAATTTTCACGTGGACCAAGGTGTGTGTACTTTCATGCCGTAATAGGCTTACAGCTTTGATATTTCTGCAGTATCTTCAGACAGAAAATACCTGAACTAAACTTTCTTGTGGTGGGCATTCTTCTTTTTGGCTCACTCATTTGAAAAAATAATAGCAGTAATTACTCAAGGGTTCCAGGTACTTCTGAAGGCCGAGTTCCTCTATAGCCTAATTCCCTATTCTATTAATTTCTTTATTGCCTAGATAGATTCGATTTTCTTCCCTCCTCTTTCTTAGTGTCTCATCATCACATCATATTTTTAGTGCTTCCTGAAGTAAGTATTCACTGTCTGGCTTTTCATTGTGCATTATTGTAAAGCCTCTCTGAAAAAGGAAGGTAAGCTGTTTTGCTGAGATGATGCAAGAAAGTCTGTGTGGAGACATACTGTGGAGTAATGGGTGTACTATAAGCATGTGCTGTAGTTGACTCCCAGTACCATAAATGTTTCTTACTAAAGATCAATTATTTAAAATGTGTAATTTACTTACTATAATTATACTACATGTTTGTAAATTTTTTTCTTTTTATCCTTTACCAATCCTATTGGAAGTCTCAATTGGATTAGCTTGCTCTGCATTGAAATTGCCATTATTCTCTTAAAAGAAGTATATAAATACCTCCAGATCACTTAGCTGGTATGCCCTCTTCCCATTACTTCCTGCCTCCACTTTGGTTTAATTGCTGTTTCTTTTTGCATGTCAAAGGAAATGACTTTTTTACTCCTATTAGCTGTCACACCTATTAGACCAAAGACACCATGAGATTTAATACATTCCTCTTCTTCATTAATGAAGTTATTCATTAAAAGGCAGTCAGTGCACGCACGGAAAGGAAGTGGGTTAGCAATATGGTCATTGAATGGAAACAGTGCAGACTTGTTACTGAGTCCTTTAGACCCTTCCATGGTTGTAGTGCACAAAAAGAGATCCTGAAAGCTTAATCACTGTAAGGAAGCTGTGAATAGAACTTGCAGCAAGAATATCACCCTTTTATTTGTATATTGGTTCCTTGCAATTTCAGATTCCTGTGTATAAAATGCAGAAAATCACAAATCTTTGGAAGGCTGAACCTTCATTTGACATGCTATAGTCTTCATGAGAAGTTTTGAGCATGAAATTAAATTTAAAGGCTAACTTTCACTGTTAGTGCCTTCCTTTCATCTAGCATTTCTGTGCATAATAGCTTCCTGTTCTTTCCTACAGTGAGTAGGATTATGTACTTTGGTATGCCTTGGATTTTCACTGAACCTACATAGATTTTGATTAATTTTTTTAACATTGTGATTGATGAGCTGGTTGGATACATAAATGTTTTTCCTTATGAAATACAAAACAATAGTAAACTTCCTTTAAGCTCTCTGGGAGATTGCTTCTCTGTTCTAGTAGTTTATTTATCTATTTGCATCTATATTCTATAGTTTCTAAACTGACAGTGCCTTCAAAGTAGGTTATTTGCAATGCTGGAACCATAAATGGTTTTATTTATCTTACTATTCTTGGTGTCTGCCAAGTTTTTCTTGTGTTTGGGAATTCAAACAAGGTGGCTAAAGCAGGGTCTTGATTTCTGTGGTTTTGAAGAGAATTTTAGGTTTTGGGTTTTTCTGAGTATATTTATTCTCTGTATTAAAAAAAATAAAATCGTTGGACTGCATTGAGATGTACAGAAAATAAAATCCATGGTTCAGAATATAAAGGTATTTCCTATTTTCCAACTCGTAGAGTTTCTTTCCTTTACAATGGTGACATCTTGTGGATGTTGGGAAAGGAGCATCTCTGAAGAAAATTTCCCATTTAAAAGTATTCTGAGAAAGAGACGACTATTCTTTGGGAAAGAATAATTGTTTTGATTAAAAATTAGGGTCCTCTTATTAGATACATTTTGTAGAAGAAGGATCTTCTAGCTATTTGCAGTTAACTCTTGGTTGTACAAATACAGACTAAAGCCATGGCAATAACTTCTAGACTTGGAAATCAAATAATGAGAAGAATTTTATTTTTAACAAAAAAGTACATTTAACAAAAGTGTACTCGTTATATGTACTTTTTGTTAAAAGAAAGTACTTTTAAATAATGCTAATAATGTTCAATAATGTTAAACATTTCTGAAATGTTTGGTCTCAGAAGTACATACAGGAAGAAAACAGGTGAATTTAAAATATTCAGGCAACATAAGGGAGGCTGAAGTTTATCTTGAGGAGTGATTCCCTTTGAGTAGTATATCATATTTTGCTGTCCCATTACTGCCAAATCTGTCTTGATATTCTAAAGCAGAATGTATTGATGCTGCTGATACAGGCTGTGGATGTAACTCACAAAAAAAAACCCCAAAGCAAGCTACCTGTTTACTCTCTTTTTCTTTGCTAAGCACAGATAACAAAGAAATGTGGATTTGGCTGAGACAAAAGTGGTGGCTCTTGCACTATTTGACCTGTTTAAGAAGCTGAAAAAGATAGTTTATAGAAAGATGTTACCTTTTGCTGAGCACGTGTTTATAGCCAGCAAATTCTGTCCCTGCCTATGGCAGGGGGTGTTAGAACTAGATGATGGTGAAGGTCCCTTCCAACCCAAACCATTCTGTGAGTCTGGAATTCTCTTTGATATCAGGATCACCGTGTCTTGGATTGTCTCAGGCTGTAAGTGAGCACAGATTGCCAAACAGTTAACTTCCGTAATGGTTTAAAAATTCAGGGTTGTAAACAGTTCCACATTTCTAAAAGGGTTGAGGGAACTATCTTTTGACATGCTGAAAATATTGCTAAATGCAATGAATTTGTTGTATACTTTTTAAAAGTAATATCCCAGGTCTTCTTGATGCAGATGTTCTTTGATTTCTTTTAAGGAGCTTGTTTCAATACACTGTACAGGAAATAACTATCCCACCACATATTAAATAGGTCAAAAACTGTTTTACCGAAGGAATTAAAAATATAGCTACACGTAAAATGCGCAGTAGCCAGGTGCTTACTTGGAGAATTTTCCAGTGACCAGTTTTTGTCTGATGTTAAACATTTTTTGTAAAAGATCTTCATTACTACATATAATGTTTTGTAATAAATTTTTTAGGTAAGATGATCCACTGTGTGATAAATAAAGGAAGATAGTTTCATTTTAAAGGGCTATAAATCATCCAGTTCAAAGTCCTAATTTAGAAACATGTCTTAATATCACTTAATGTAAAGCTGTCTGGGGAAAAAAAACTGTAGGCTGTGTCAGGAAGAGAAAGGCTGCCTTAGAAAGCAGTGATTCTTAGAAGACTTGCAAATCACTGTAGGTAATAATTTGCACATGAGGAATTTTGACTAGAGAAGAAGTGACCCTTTGACAATACAAATTTGAGATTTGTATCTGGGATTTGAGAGAGAACATTGGACTTAATTGGCCTTTTTGGGGACGAGCACTATAGGGAGGGTGTAAACACGAGCAAGAACTCAAGTATGGGCTTGGAGGGCCACGAAGATGCTCTGAGGGCTCACCTATGAAGACAGGCTGGGAGAGTTGGGCTTGTTTAGTCTGGAGAAGAGAAGGCTTAGGGAAGACCTTATAACAGTCTTCCAATCCCTTAAGGGGGCCGACAAGAAATCTGGAGAGGGACGTTTTGTAAGGACGTGTAGTGACAGGACAAGGGGAATGGTTTTAAACTGAAAGAGGGTAGATACAGATTAGTCATTAGGAAGAAATTCTGTAATACGAGAGTGGTGAGACATTGGAAGAGGTTGCCCAGAGAAGCTGTGGCCGCCCCATCTCTGGCAGTGTTCAGGGCCAGGCTGGATGGGGCTTGGAACAACCTGGTCTAGTGGAAGGTGTCCCTGCCCATGGCAGGGCTTGGAACTGGATAAGCTTTAAGGTCCCTTCCAAGCCAAACCATTCTAGGATTCTAAGTCATGCCACAGAATTGATATGCTCACTAGGAAGCAATCTTGTTATCAGGAGATTAAGGAGTTAGTGGTGACTAATGCGTAGTGGGAGTCCTCACTTGAGAGCTCCTGCAGAGGCACAGTATGCGTCCTCTCCCTTGTCCAGGGTGATGTGGGGATGCTCTTGGTGCTGGTACCTTTTGTACTGGCTGTAGATAGGAAAAAGAATGAAAGATTCTGTTGAATTTAAGAGGAACTTTATGGTACTTTGGTCGTTGAACATCAGTATTGTTAGCAAAACAGGGATCTACTAGAGAGGCATTACAGGGTGTGTTTACATTAGTCATCATAGGGTACCTTCAAAGTAAATTTGATCCTCCACGTGTACTGATTTTTGGATGACATTGTGAGGTGGTTCGAAAACACAGGAACTGCATTCCTTTTAGATGAAGCTACACCGGATGAGTTCCAGGGTTGCAGATAACGCAGACCAGCGACAAACAGGCATTCAGTCCTAGGGATCAGATCTAGTCTAAAGTTATAACACCAATAAGAGTTCTGGAATGTGTATAGTTTGTTTCTCCCTGCAGAGCTGCTCCTAGGAGATAAAGATGGAGCAGAAGACCAGATTCTGAAATTAAACTAATTAACTTTGAAATACATCTATTAGAAATTCAGGCAGCTTGAATTTTATAACATCTCTCTAAGGAAAAACGAGCCTTTATGTAAGGAGAAAAGTAAACAATGAAAGTATAAAAGGAGTGTTATGACTACTGCTGTGTAAAATTCAGTGTATTGCCTGGCTCATTACTATGGTGTTTATTCCAACAGCGTCTTGAGTGTGGCCAGTGCTGCTATGTCAGTGTGTGTCTATACTTGACTTAGTTTATCCTAAAATGACAAACGTTTTTCCTCAATGCTGGAATTTAGCAAAGCTGTGTGGTGGTGGCTTATTGAAACCGATGGAGGAAGATTAATATGTAAGCTCAGGCAGTGGCAGTTTGAAATGCAGAACTGCAAAGAGCTTGTGCCAAATGCCGAGATGCCTGAAATTTGGGATTTGGGGCTGTTGCACCTGTTTGTTCTTGAACAGAAAGCACGCAAATACATATTTTCAGATGTATGATTTGCTTTGGAAAAGCCTGGTTTTGGAAGGAAAAAAATATAGAAGCAGGTGTCTTGCAACTCATGTGCCTATGAGAATGCCCTCTTTGTCTAGATCTTACTTTTCAGGTTTTCTCCTGGCCAACTATCAATTCAGTCAGAAAAAACCTGCAGTTTTGCAGTCTGGGAGATGTGCATTATATGTCAATTAATACAATATGTGTACATAAAAACACAAACCCAAGGAATCCTTTCCTTCCCCAATTTTAAGTTAAAATCCTTTTTATGCACTCCGTATTTGTAAATATCATTATGTGTTTCTTAGAAATGAGAGCTGTCTAAGGAAAATTTGCATTTACAGAAGGAATCATAGGAGGGAATTGGCTTAACATGAATGGTTATTTCATGTATACTGGAAACTTCTTCTTCAGTTTTATGTTCAGCTTGAATTTACTAATTTGTCAAGCATCCTTGGAGGACTTTGTGCAATTTGCAAACAAAATATAGCGCAATTAGAAATCTACTGTCTGAAATTCTGAGTGAGAAAATTAAATATCCTTATTGCAAAAGAAAGAACATCACAGTTAAATGAAGAGCCAACTTCAGTTTTAAATACCTTTGTGGTCTCATCTGATGATTAGGGAAAGCAAGTTTAATAGAATTTATTGGATTCATTTCAATAAATGGCTGGCTGCATTGAAGTGGTTCATAATGGTCTGGATGTGCAATTAGGCTGAGATTTAAGGAGTGCCCTGCAATTTGTAAGTTTTAATGAAAACCTTAATGAATTTAAAATAAATATCTAAAATGGATGCATGTAAATGTAGCAATTTAGAACGTGCAAACACTTGATTAAACTAATGAACAAATGCAGTACCATGCCCTGAACACAGGAAGCAGATAGATAGTACTGATCTCCCTGACAAGGGAAGATGCTAAGTTTAGTTTACTACGTGTAGCATCTTTATTTCAGAATAGGAAGAAAGTGATTCAGGCAGCTCAAAACTTGATGGCTTGATTTCAGCAGTGTGTAAAGTTCTAGACCATAACTGGAGGAAAGAAATAATGAAACAGATGTTGTGATTGAACAGTGAAACAGTTGAAACGTGGATTTGTCTATGTAGTTCATACTAAAATAATTTGTAGGCAAGATTACAAGAAAGTGCAATATCTATCTGAAACCAGCATTTGATAATAGGAAATCATTGAAACTGAAGAAGTTGGGGAATACATAAGGGATCAGTAAGAGGGACACAGCTGCTTAATTGTGAAATGTGAGTGGGTGTGCTGCATGTCTAACTTATGATTGAGAGGTATGAGTGCTACTTAAAGACTGAACTTGGGACTGGTCTTTTTACATAATTTCTATAATCTACTCATAAAACTGCTAGTGAAATCTGGTAATACAAAGGTGGGAGTTATTTTAAATACAAAGGAGGACCAGAATATCCTTCAAAACAGGGTTAGAGTAATGTGCAGGATGTAATTACTTCATTGTAAACTGTAAATTCATACATTTAGGGACCAGGAGTATTAAGAATTTGTTTTATAATCTTGGATTGAAGTGTAGCAGGTGACTAGGAAAGCTTCCAGTGGACTGCCATGACATCAGGCCTTATTCTTCTTTACCAATCTAGTTGATCCTGAGTTTGAGACCTGAAGACAAACAGTTAAAGGGCAGTGTTGAGTATAGGCAGGCAGTGCAGCCCTTTTGGCTTGCCTACTCAGACTGACCCTGCAGATACTCTTCCTGGCTGAGGAAGGAAATGGGACTGAGTAATAGCAACCAAATGGCATTTCAAGAACCACATCAGCTTGTGAGCATTAGGGTTTCTGCTTTGTTCGTGGAGAAGGCTGAGTCCTGGCATAGCTCGTTGCCATGCTGGAGACCTATCCAGGATTTCTCTGCCTACCATTAAGTGTATTTGGAGCAAGACTGTTTGTAGGAGGTGGGAAATAATTACATCCTGTATGGATGTTGCGGAGCTGTGCAGTGGCAGTGTAGGGATGCATGAATGCACCTACTACTACAGCCATTCTTGAACAGCATTTATCTTTGCATTTACATAGCAGCCATTTATTTTTATGTAGTTACTATCTTATCAGTTTCCTGTAAGATAAGTTGATATATTGCTTGGTAAAACTTCCAATGGAATTTTTATTGTAAGTATATTCAGATATATTCTCTCAGAAATATTTTTCATAATCTCAAATTCATTATCGTATGAAGATTTTATTGGGTGCTTGAGAGTAGTAATATTGGGTTTGTTTTTGTGGTGGTTGAAACTTACGTTAAAGCAATAATTCTCAACTCAATTGATCAGATATCAAAGAATAGATAACAACAAATGCTTTATTTAAATGCCTTGATGAGATTGTATGGAAAGGAGGACTGTGATATTTACATTCAACACATTAATACTTTTGGTTTTTTCCTGTGATCCCAAAGGAAAGATTAGGGTCGAAGACAGTAGATGATGTTTTCTCATTAGGTGGAAATTGATCTTATGACTTCAACTGCTGGAACAGATTGGTAATTTGGCAGTTCATGAAACTCCTCAATAAATAGAAATTAGATTCTTTCTCTTGCTTTGTGTAGGTTATCGCTTTTTTTAAACCTATAGAATTTTCTCCTACCTTTGAGGATAATGTAATTGACTTCCAATTCAGATTTATAAAGTTGTTAGCTGTTTTTAAAGCTTCCCTCTCCCCCACTCCCAGTGGATTGAGTGACACATTAGGAAGATAAGAAAGAAATGCAATTTTAAATAAGTGGAGAAAATCGTATTTGCATAGGAAATAATAAAACATATTTTTCATTATCTTTGTTCTGCAGCTGTAGTGCTCTTTGTTGCACAAAAGGCACGTATTTAGTGAATGTGATGTTCCTGAAGAGAAAATGTATTTATGCTGAAATAATAGTGATATTTCATGGTATATGTATTTAAGTAGGAAAAAATCTGTAAATGGTATTTGTAAGTGCTGTGTTTACCTTGCGTTCCTAAGGCAATAGCCACACAAAAGTGGTGTTTAAATAGTGTTTCAGTAGAAGTCAGTGTTATTCTATTGTGTTTTTCAACTATATATTCCATTTTTGTACTGATAGATATATACTGTGATAACTCCATGAATGTTTTACACTTCCGCTGAAGAGGCAGTGCTGGCCACACAGGCTCGTGTTGGCACATTTAAGCATAGATGGGCAAGGTGAAACATAGATAAGGGAACACATCCAGATTAAAAGCTAGCCTGACTAAAAATAAAAGCAAGTTTTAACCTGGATATATTCCCTCATCTGGTTCATGGTGAAGCCATGTGAAAACTGGCACCAGAGGCAATGATAGCTGAAGAGTAAGCAGTGAGGGGCGGCCAGGAGTGCCTCTTATGTAGTAATGTCGACTGATGTCACTTCAATGCATGCGTGCATCATGCACAGTGTATTGATGTGTTCTTTGAAAAAAACCTGATGCTTTCAAGCTCCTGAGTTCAGGTGAGTCTCCTTAGAGTGTGTCCTTCCTCCATGCCAGAACAAGGCCTGGGTACACGGTGTATGTCGTCTCTATCTCACTTTTCCTGTCGTTCAGCGTAGACCAGCAATGAAATACTGGGGCTGTAAGAGTTATCTGCAACACTCTTTCAATCACTCATCTGGTTAACGGCATTGTTAAGATTTTGCACTGTTAACTTCGTATACAAAGTTTTCGCTTGTCCTCACTTTGATACATTCACTGTCATCTGAATGTATTTTGTATTTGCTGTCTGAATTCTTGCGGTTCCCTGTCTCCAGGTACGAAACATCTCAGGCATCTATTGGCATGCGAGGTAATTTGTGTGTCTTATTCACTATTTGCCACTAGGGGACACTGCTGACCACTACATGTCTGTGCAAGAATGGTGGCTGTAGTAAAAGTCTTAAATGTGTTTTCATTTTCTGACTCGCGGCACCGTTTTCGAAATTCTAATCCCTTCCCCGATCAAAGAATACTTAATCAATTGTTTATTTTTAATTCAAATTGTTTCCTCCAGTGATTTACTGAATCAGAAGCTCGCTGAGGTTACAATTCTATTACGGTATCTATTATTAATGTTTAAGAATAATATACTAAATTGTTCATACTCTCATTAGACTTCATTCAAATACCATTAATCTTTTCTGAGTAGAAGTTATAATGAACAATGGGAATTGAGTGTCTCCATTATTTAATGAATCGAAGGTAATTTGGATACAAGTGGACATCATTCTTCTGCAGAGTACTAGGAAAAGTTGACAACTGGTTAGGCACAGATTGATGCCTGGTTGTTGTGTGTAAGAAGTAATAGTAATAAGTTGCCCCAAAATGATAATATGCATTGGAAAAATGTAATTGCCCCCTTCTCCCTCTTCCCCTCCCTCCCTTTCCTTCCCCCTTCCCCCAGATATGCTTTAAAGTTATGAACTTGATGTGAACTAGTTTAGTTAGTAAACTTTAGCAGCAGCTCTCTTCTAAATGCCTGTCCGGTCTGTCGTTGTCTCAGTGTAAACCTGTGCATCCAGGACATCCTTAGTCAGGAGAGCATCCTTGCCAAGGAGATATGATACTTTTTGCACAAAGTTATCTCTAGTTTGTTTAGAACATGGCTTCTTTCAAGCTGCCTTTGATAAATCTCAGCTCTTATATTGAGAGAGTCTGTAGACTCTTCATATCTACCCAGTATCATTTATTTTATAGACATTTATCATTCATTTCCAGATGTTCTTTTTTTTGGAATTGAAAAAGTCTTAGCCGACTTGGTAGTTCCAATTACAGAAGCCATTCAATTCCTTTGAACATCCTTATTACTCTCCTGTAAACAGTCTCCAGTTCTAATCTATCTTCTTTTTGAGCAGGACATGCAGTTTTCGTAAGTACAGGTAAACCACTGATTTATACAGAGAGGTAACAGTGTTCCCTGTTCCTAATGTGATTTGGTTTTTCGACCATTGATGAATGCTGATGTGGTATTTTCATGAGTAGCCCAAAATGAGACTTTGCTACTGACTAGTGATGCTTAGTTAAGAGACTATCTTCTTTCCAGTAAATCTAAAACATAGCTTGCTTTTATCTGTGCTGAATTTCATGTGTCATTTCATTGCTCAGTCATGTCGTCAGACAAGAACTTGTTCTGTGATTCTTCAAGGGCTGATCTTACTCTTTCTGCTCTCCAGTAATTGTCTTTATCAGCAGACTTTCTTCTCTGCTCATCCTTTTTCAGGATCATTAATGTGTATGTTGAATACCTTGGGTAGTAGAAATCCTTGTGGGACTCCACAGGCGACCTCCCTCCCTTTAAGAAGCAGCCATTTACTCTGTCTGCTGTTTCTTACTATATTTTCTAATCAGTTATTCAGCCATGCAAAGGCCTTCATTCTCTTGCTACAAAAGTCAAGTTTCCTTAAAAAGTCTTTCAGGGGGGAATTCTGTTTAAAATCCAGCGAAAAATCCATGTCAGTATATCAATTGTATCAGCCCATCTTGATTTATTCAAAGAACTTTAGTAGGTTTGGAGGACAGGCCTTCTTTTTATGAAAGCTATACTGATTTTAAGAGTAGATGGCAATTATGTATGTGTTGACTAATTCTGTCCATTTGTATAGTTTTTGTTGATTTTTCTGGTAGAAACAGAAGTGTAGCAGGTCAGTACTTTTCCCCATTTTCCCTGGAACGTTTTCACAAAGTTGGTGTCGTGTGTGACGTTTGGGATGCAGACTAGTTTTGGGTTTTGTTTTTTTTTTATGTGCTTTTTTGGTGGTGTGTTTAATTTTTACTTTTATTTTTTTTAAGCATGTTATCACTGAGTTTCCAAAGAAGGTTATGCCCACACTGACTCCAACAGCTCCAGCAGGTTGAGGGAATTTAGACAGGCAGAGAGGACATAACATTATGTTTTAGTATCAGCATCAAATTACAGAAATAATTTAGTTGTTGTACAACATCTGTAGGCAATCACTGATGACAAAAATTTCAATTCCATGATTGATAATGCTTAAAGTGGAACACATTGGTGTCCAAAAAATTCAATGTTCCCTGTGTAGAAATAAAGCCAGTTAATAATGATACACAGTTACTGACAAGAGGCAAATAGTGCATATGCTGTCCTTTTTGTTTGTTTGTTTAAGCAATGTTCTGAGTATGTTCAGGTTTTACATAACAAGATTTTCAAGTTCTTCCAACATCTAGAGCATAAACTAGATGAAGAGATCAGGTTTTAATTATTACAGAGCAAATTGAACAATAAATAATTCTGCTGTTCATGATTTTAATAGTTCTATAACTTAAAAATAATGCATTTTGCTGACTTTTGCTTATTTAGAAAAATCATATTGGCTAAAATAAATTCCAAAATAATCTATAGCTGGGGGTTTTGGTGGCTTTGTAGAATGATCTATAAAATTTTACAAAATTTAAACATTCAAATCTTTTTCTAAAGCACTTCACAGTCTATTGTACTCTTGAAAGGCAATGCAGAATGGTATTGGCAAAGGACAAATTTTTATTCCTGAGATTTAATAGGGTGTAATCTATATTGTAACTTAATTTCCTGTAATGTTATCTGCTTTGATATAAGCTATACTGTATTTGGAGTAACCACAGTAAGTGTTTCTCCAGAGGTAACATGCAGTGTATATTGTGCTGTACATTTTAGACCTGTATAGCGTCTAAAAATATGATGCCTTACGCTTTTCTTTCAGTTTGTGACTCATACAATATGTGTCCTGAGAAGAATGCAGAAATGAATCATTATTATTTGAGCTAATCTAATGCTTTCGGTTTGACTGACGTCCCCTGTTGTCAATTTATTTCACTGAGCATCTGTTAAACATAAAAGTGTATACTGTATTTTATCAGAATGAGCAATCCTGACATCTGTAATTAAGCCTCCCCTGTTTCTGCTTTAGTGACTTTAACATCCCTGTCTAACAGATTGTACAAATTGCACATTTGTTTACAAAACAGGTCCAGATTGTTCTTTGAATGTCCCTTCTACGGAGTCTTACTGGATTCTACCAAACGTAAAACCATTCAGCCCTTCTGTGGGCCGGGCTTCCCATAAGGCAGTCCTGCACGGGAAATTTATGTGGGTGATTGGTGGATACACTTTTAACTACAGTTCATTCCAAATGGTATTGAAGTAAGTGATTTATCCTTTGTCGTATCCTTTCTGATGTAGGTTAGGGAAAACAGATCTTACCAAGGAGGTAGTCTCTACACCGCAATTTTATGGCAGGGTTTAAGTTTTTAGATTCTTTATTAATGGTCTTATTTTCTGCTTGTAATTTTCTTAACAGAGGTGAAAATACAGGTACCATTAATCTGTATGTGATACTGATATGTAATTTCTTCAGTTTTGTGAAAACTGTTGCTATACTTTGCTGCAAAACATAAAAATGGGGTGATAAAACAGAGAAATCCATGTGCTGATATTTTCACACAGTACACATAGAATCTTATCTGCATTATTGAAGATAATTTATAACTACAGGAGACTTGTATTTAATGCATGAATACCTTGGGCAGCAGAAATTTACCCTGTTGGTAGAAGTAGCCTGTGGTGCTATGCCAGCATGGGTTAGACAGATCATCCATATTTCACTTCTTTATGACAGTTTGGATGTATGTGCACTTGATCACCTATTGAAAACAGCTATAATCAAAGCAGCTATAAATATTACTTAGCTGATTTGTATGGTAACTTGTCTATATATAAAGGCCCTAAATGTGACAAATGTGTTAGGATATGTTATCATGTTTATTTCTCCTATTTTTGTCGAACTTTTTATTTTCTTTCACACGTTTACAATTATCCAAACCAAATCCCATCATCTTTGGTGTTTTGCTTTTCTACCTCCATTAATTATTTTTTATCTCTCTTTCATCTTGTGGTGTGTTAATGCGTTAATGGATTAATAATTAATTAAAATTAAACACAAATTAAAGTCAACCCTATAGCAAAGAGAGTGCTCAACAACAACTTTTCCAAGTAGTGCAAAAGATTGTGACATAAGCAGTTGAGTGGGGTGGGTTTATGTGGCTAATAACAGTGATCGTAGCAACCTCGTTTCATAACTTCCTAGTAAGTTTGGTGATTTCATTACAGCCCCATTTTCTGAGATTATTGATGGGTCCCTGAAAGAGCCGCTCCTGTTCTGCTTGATGAACATTTGTACACTGTTGTAACAGTTCAAAATGATCATGTTACTGCTGCTAACAAATTATCATGTCAGATAACCAGTGACTGATCAAGTCTGCGAAACAGATGTCAGTTTGAACATATAAAACCTTCTATTTCTCTGCAGGTGGAAAATGTTTACTTTTCTATTTCTCTTCTAGCTACAATCTGGAAAGCAGTATATGGAACGTAGTACCTGTGTCCAAAGGGCCACTCCAGAGATATGGACACACTCTTGCTTTATATCAGGTTTGGACTCTTCAGCATCCTATTTCATGAATTCCTTTGTGTGTGCTGTTAGTGATCTTAAAATGATTCATCATGAACATAGGGTTTATTTTGAGGATAATTTAATTTCTAGTCCCTAAACATCTTGTATTAGTGTCTTATTCAGTACTTAGATGTATTGCACAATTTTTAGAAAAAAGATTGTGCAATAGATCTAAGTCACTTACTAGCTGACCATAAATCCTCAGAGCTAAACCTCCCAGTAAAAAGGGACTAATATAATTGGGGTTGCACTAAAGGAAGGAGAGCTGGAAACCAAGTCAGTGCCCTTGCTGACTGGGCACCATCCCCAGGGACTAAGCATAGCAGGCAGAGCCAGAGGTTTGTAGCAAGTTCTTTTGGCAGCCGCAGACATGGCAAGAGATGACCCAGGTGCAAGGACTATTCAGGGAGTCTAGTCAGAGGCACAAGGAGAATGTGGCCTAAGACAGGACTGGAGAGAAGGCTACAACACATACGTGAGGGCTCCATCCACGAGACAAGCTATCTACAGCTCCATGCAGGAGGCAGGATCACAAGTAGTCAGGGACTGAGGGTCCTCTGTGGGAGGCTGGTCAGGGCCACTAAGGCCTGTTAATGCCCTAAGGGCTGTGTCAGTAAGAAATAAATTTTTATTTATGTGTTTTTACTCTTATTACAGAACCAGAGCAGTATTAAAATACAAACTGTTGTTCTATAGTATCGTGGTACTTTAAGTTCAAATACATACAAACTACTGGCAGTTTTGCTTCTACTGATGCTCTGTAGTCTTCATGCTGCTTTATTGAAAGCACTGTTAGAGGCTTATTTCACTATATTTAAAAAAAAAAGAAAAAAAGATTCTCTGTCCTGATAGACTATAAAGACAAAAATTATCTTTATTTAAAAAAGAAAAAGGCTTTTGTTTATTGGTTAATTTTTGGCTAGTATTAGTTATGTCTCCAAAATACAAAGGACCAAAAGTGAATGCACTGCGTACTATAGCCTTGTACAGATGATGGCAAACTTTTTAACAGTGACAGAGAAGTACAGAATTTGTATCACATTTTCAGTTGTTTGTATAAAATACATCCGTCAGGGAAGAACATAAAAGATTGTATCAAGTCTGATCAGAGCGTTCATCTGGCCTGGTAACATGTCTTGTATAATGGGTAACAGCAAATGCCAAGGGAAGAATATAAGAAAAAATGACTAGATCATTTAGAAGCTTCCTCAGAATACTGTCCTAGTCTGCATCTGGGATTTCCTAATATAGGATAGTATTTTTGTGGAAAGATTATGAATCCATATGTGTGGTGGTTTTTAATTTTTGGACCATCAATTTATTTTAGCATTGACACTATCTTGTGCCTAAAAAATTCCAGTGTATTTTGTGAAGAAATACTCCCTTTTGGGAAACCGGTACTATCTGGTTTAATTTTGATAATCCCTACTTCTTGTTTTCCATTTACTTTCCCAGTACCACTCATGAGTTTTTGTGAGTCCATCATATCCTTTCTCTATTATTTCTTTTTCATACTGAGAATTCCTTGTATTTTTAATAATCCTCTAGAAGGAAGGTACATACCTTAGATAACATTGCGTTATTGCCTCTACCTCTTCTAGTTCTGTAATATCCCTCCTGAAGTACAGGGAATCACAGTCTTTAGTGTATTGGTACCTCAGACGTCTAATTTTTTTCTACTAATTCTTACTGGTATTTTAGCTTTTTGAAAACCTGCTGTTGGCTTTGAAATGGTATTTTCACAGAGGTATCAGTTAACCTCAAGATCTCATTCTAGTCAATTAAAAACCCACCACTGTATGTACAGACTTAAAATCGTGCTTTTATGCATATGCATCACTTCATAGTTGTCTATGTGAACACTTATTTATGCTTTTATTCGTCTTCATATTGCACATTCAGTGTTTTGAGATTCTCCTGCAATTAATTCTTTGCTTTTGAGCATTATCTCAGCTATTTTGAGTAACACAGTATTGTCAAAAAACATTGTCATTTTTCAATTCATTCCTGTGCCAGATGGCTTGTCAGTATGTTGAACAAACAAATGCCAAACGTAGGTCTCTGTGGGACACCATTAATGACCTCTCTGCATTTAAGAAGTGACCGTTTTTCCCCAAAACCTTTATTTATTGAATTATTTTTAGCCTTGTGTTATCTGCCTTGCTTTTCCGAGAGCCTCTTAGTTTCTTTAAGGCATGAAGAATGTTATTAAGCATCTTTTGGGAATTCCAGGTAACTTTCTCAACCAGACCTTTCATTCCTTCGAGAAAATCCAATGATTTGCAAGATAAAACTTCCCATTTCAAAAGCTGTTAGACTTTTCCTCTGTCTGCCTGTCTTATCCATTTGTTCACTGAATTCTGTCCTTTATGCCTGTTGCTTTGCAGTCTTCTGGTACTGACACATTTTTAAGTAAGGATTTACAAACTACAGGGAAGGGTCATTTTTTTTTCTTCTTAAATTCCTTCAGAACTGATCCTGGTGCCTTGTTGCCGATTGTTCTGTCAGTTTTGTTTTTTTACTATAAGCTTCTGTTACTAATTTCTGCTGTGGAAATACCTCTGAAGTCTACCATGAACTCTCACAGGAAAATTAACTTCATTTTATTGCTACCGATTTGTCTTCTCAGAATACTCTTTGTTGCATCTATTGGTGTCTCTTGGCACCACAAAGTATCTAGTTAGCTGTATTTCTAATGCATTTGAAAAATGATATATTAGTACTTATTATGTGTAGTCCTTATTTATCTATAAATTCTGCAGGCAGCTCATTAAACTGTTTCATGGCTTGACTTTCTGTTTCTCAGTGTTTTAATCTGCTGGAGTTTTTTAACCTTTATTTTGAAGTATGCTTTTTCTTCTAGCAGTCTTCATTATCCTCCTGTTAAGTCAAGCTTTATTTATTTATTTACTTATTTGCAGTGGAAAGGATTTATAAACAGGAAGCAGATGTATGATCTGAGCAGGTGTCCTTAAAATGTCTTTGGATTGTCAATAAAGATTTTATCCTTTTAGTTGTACCTTTCAGTTTCTTTTTATCATCAGTCTTCCTTTTATATAGTCCTCCTTTATTATTATTCTTCCAGAGATGTTGAAACTGTATATGGAATGGTTAATATCGTAGAGGTGTTTTTCAGTAGTAATATGAACTAGATTCTGTGCATGCCCCAACATCAACTCAGAAATTGCTTTTTATGTTGTCAGTTTCCTGACTCATTACTAATGTATTATCTGTTCTTTGAAAGGTCAGATCTTTCTGACCGGTATCTTTGCTTATTACAGTACTTGTAGAATGTGGACCTTTTAGTTGAGAAACATTTCAGTAATGTATCATTTATCAGTTCAGAATAAAGGCTTAAAATATCATTTAACCTTTTTATTTGACACTGCTAATATTTTCTTGAGATATTCCAGACTAAACAGTAACCATTTTAGAGCTACTTTTAGCAGCAAATATTAAATACAATAGACCTTTGTTAATCCAGAGATCCTTTTGGATATCAGTGAGGAAATGCCACTCTTGTTAATATTAATGAAAGCTACAAGCAAGTGTGTAGTGAAGAAGCTGTTGCTGTTAAAGGCACATATTAATTAGTAGTTAGAATTCACTAATAATGGACACAGCACTACTCATGTCATATAACTCATACATTGCTTATACTTCTGTCAAATATCGGAATTACATGGGCCAAAATGTAATGCCTGATCATGTAAGAAATTTCAAGAGAAAGAAGTACATCCTTTTCCAGTAAGTTCTTGTTAAGATAAACTCTTGATATTTTCCTTTCAGATGTTCAGTTTCTAGAAAAAACCCCAGAAAAGTATTTTAGAGTGAAGAGTAGTAGAACATAATACCTAGAGATGGCAGCTTTGAGCTGTGTTTTCAGCTGTGTACTAGTCATTGTGTAACATTTCCTTTATAGCTGGGAGAAAAAAAAATAGCCACAGAGAAGAAATTAGATTAAGTTTTTGACTTGAGCTCCTGAGATTTCAAAGCCTAGTGCTAGACTGGATTGAGAGCACAGAGCTAGTATTGCCTGATTGTGGTGCAAGGTAAATTGAAGCTAGATGATTGACTCTGTGGAGAATGAAATAAGTTACTGTGCCCATTTCCCTCAGAAAGCTTCTTTAGTTAAAATAGAAGTACTGCACTACTTTATTCTGAAGAAAAAAAGATCAGATGACTCCCACTGATGTATAGTTACAACAAGTGACTAAGACTTTTTATGCATTTATAGACGAGAAAAGTATAAAAGTGTTCTTGCTTTTAGACCAACTAAACTGTTGGATCATATTACCTTCCGTGCTTCTTCAGAATGGTTATTGGAAAGGTCCTACCTATCTTTGATAGCAATTGGTTCTCCTCAAAGATTGTATATAGTTCCTGGCACCTTGATACTGAAAAATGTCCACATACTTTGAAATAATTCGTGTAAGAAATGGGATTATAAAGAGACTGGAGGAAATGGCTTGTGAGGTTTTTAAAGTAAGTACATATGGCTTTGCTAAACAGTGACTAGGTAGGGAGTTTGACAGTAAATTGGAAAATACTAGATCCCTGGAATAAAGTAGAAAGGGAGCTGCATACAGGGTTTGTATGGTCGCTGCTGGAAGCTTACCTGGTAGTGAACATGTGGCTGTATCACAGTATTCGACCTCATAATTAAACTATTACTAGTGTTCCCAAGAGGTTGGAAAGATGACTGGGCATTGAGATTTGTTTCCTTTGAGATTGGCAATAGGAATGAAGCAAAGAGGCAGGCTGACATAGTAGTAATTGTAAAGATGTTTTCCGTATATGGGCCATTTTATACATAGTCAAATTTAATCTGACTCATTTGAGTTTTATGAATGTTACTTCCAATTTTAAAGCTTTATTAAAAAAGGGTGATTGTTTTGATTCCTTTTCCAAATTAATTGGTATTGGAGTCGAGTCTGTATATCTCTTTTGGTATTTTTTTTATCAGTCTACAAAAAAAAACTCCAAAATGGTAAAAACTTTCTGCTTTAATATTAGTGAGTCAAATCTTTCACTAATTGGTTTATTATTATTCTTTTCAAGCCTGTCTTTGGCTATTGTAATTTGGAACAGCACTAGGAATGTACAATTATTTTCTAACTATTGATAATTATTAGCAGGTTGTACCACCAAATTGCATAGCTTTATGATTTTATTACTTTCAATTAGCGTTATGCACAACTTGTTTTCCAATTCTGATTTGCAGACCTCAGAAGTATATGAGAAGTAGGCAAGATGACCTATCACACACTTTTTGCATGTGGTCTAGATGAAAGCCTGTTAAGAATTCCTCTTCCATTAAGTAGACCTTACTCAAGATATTGGCTCCTTCACGTAAAAGTGCGGTATTTCTGTTGTGTTGATATTTCAACACTATATTCCACCTGGTTTGAAAGTTGAGGTCTAAGCATTGTGGTGTTTGTGTCTAGCAGGTCTCAAAGCAGATGCTTAATCAATACTTTTCTATGCAGTCTCTATTACTTACTCCTTCCTTCTAATATGTTTAGTCCAAATATTAAATGTACAAAAGATCAAACTGACATCTCTGCTAAAATTCTAGCTTATACCTTCAGCAGTTTTGAAGCTCTGTTCTCTCAGTCTTATTTGCATGCTTTTTTTCAGTCTAGTTTTCTGTTAAATGTAGAAATGTTTATGCAGACAAGTAAATTTCAGATTATATATTTCTGCCAAAGGCAACCATACCTTATTTTCCTATCCTATGTTTTGAATGCTGTTGTAGTCCAGGAAAAAAAGTTATTGGGTTTTAAGATATATAGGATCTGACTTCACTGAATCCCTCCATGAATTGATACCTTTTAGCTATAGCCAGCAACAATATGGAAAACTGGAAATAATGAAGAAATAAAGTAACAGCACTCTTGGTTAGGCTAGCCTACTGACACATGAATTGCTGCAGTACCTGCTATCTTGAATTTGGTGCTGTTGAGAAGCTTAGGTAACAATAACTTAGCAGATTGTTATTCAGGGAGAATATAGTTCCACAATAAGCTAAGAATAACAAAGCAGGCTGCAGGAGGAGGAGTTCAGTGAAAATTGCTTTCCAGTCTGTCTGTCCTCATTTAATGGGAGGATTATTGGATCAAGTGGAGAAGTTGATTATTCATTTTTTTTCTTTTGATGTAACACATAGAAGAATGGTCTTGATGTTGTTACCATTTTGTAGGAGGTAATGGTATGGGGAAAGGAAGGGGAGGTATTAGACAGTCCTAAACCAGGTGGCACGTATTGAATGCAGAAAACAGGCTTGTGGTAAATGAGTTATTGCTAGATGACTTTTTTTGAGTCTTAATTATATTTTACTTGGGAAAAAAATAATCCAGAAATTTCTTAAAGATTTGACTAAACTGTTAGAAATTTCAGGTAAGCAGAGAACAAAAGTTCTTAAGAATTTGAGTCCTGTTAGTTTACATAAAATTAATTTATATACTAATGCATGGGTACAGTCTAAGGGAGACAAAAAGATGGAAAGTCTTCTTTCAAGAAAATTAGGAATGATTTTGTGTGGTTTATGATAGTATTTCTTTGGCCAAGTTTTCAGGAACAGATTAGATTTAAATAAGAATTAGTGCAGTAAACTTGTTTCTGAGGGAGAAACTTTTCTACTATGTAGCCATAACTCAATTGAGAAATACAAAATGAAAAGTACGTAGTTATTTTAACATGATTAATTTACTTCCAGTTCTATAGGAATGGATTATATGTTACCCTCATTGCATTTCCTTTACACTTTTTTTTTTGGTAACTACCAGATAAGATTCTTTTGGAATGCAGGCAAGATTTGCATAACAGTGTGACATTCCTGGGTACAGTCAGAGCAGCTGATAAGTGTTGTTCTATTAGGAAATAAGAAAAATTGCAAAGCCTAAAGAATAAAATTATGATAAGTTTTAGAAAAATCCTGAATTACTGCACTTATATGACATATTAAATCAGTATGAACACCAAGATATGATGTAGGGAACAGAGCCTGTCCAAGGTCAAAGGAACTAAGTAAGTTATAAAGGTAGTCTAAGTTTATAATGGGATTTGCTCTTTTTCAAAATATTTAGGCTGCTTAGGACCATTTGCACTTGTGTCCTTCCTATAGTCTCTTTCTGATTAGGCTTTTCAGATAAATGTCCACCTTTACGTGCCTAGGATGTTGGATTTTGTGCTGTATAACTATGCATGTAACATTTTGTTTTTTCATTCTGTATTTCTTCTACTGACTTTGCTCTATGAGCCTTTCTTTCTCCATGTTCAGCTGATCATCACTAACTTTTAAAGTGTTTTTTCAGCAGCACTAGGAGCTGCTTCATCTCAGAAATAGCCCTTAGCGAAGCTTAGTTAAATCTGTTTTTGTGGTTGATAAAGCAGTTGTCATGACCTTCTCGTCTTTTTCTCTGTGAATAGTTTTGTGTACAGGATCTGCTGTGTCATTTATAAAGATTGCTTCTCACAGGAGTGTTCTTTTATCTGAACTTTGAATCATTTAAGCAGAACTATGAGGAGGACTTTCTTACTGTCAGCTGTCTGAGTAATCATTTTGAAGTTCATGCAGCTCTTTGGGTCACCTTTTTTTTTTGCATAGTGTCTTCCTCAATGTCAAATGTTTTTCTCAAATACTGTTATACAGCACCTGCAACTCCCTAATTAGCTCTTCTTTCTGCTCTAGTCTATCTGCATTTAAATATAAAGAAATAAATATTTAATCATCTACTATGTTAGAGATGCTGATTTGCCTTTTGAGATCTCTGTGGCAGTGTAATGAATAAGCCATATAGGATCCTTTTAAGGAGGATATTTTTGCAAGCCATGCCTTTGAATCAGTGTACAACCTCCTTACAACTTTTGTGGGTCTTCACCATGCTGTTTGAAACGTTGTTTTGTCTCATGGGAAAAGAATGGGTTCAGATACATGTATCTAATCCGAATACAATTCATACTGAAGGATGTGAACGTCTTTTCTTCATACACCACTAGTCCAATAGATACTAATGGATAAGAGTATCACTGCATAGAAATGATTTAAATTCCAAATCAAGAAATGTTTACTTGCCTCAAATGAAAACAAAACAAAACAGTTGAAACTTGTAGAAATTTCAAGTGTGCTTTTGAAAACAGGTCAGACAGTTTGGTCAGTCATTTACTGACTAATCTCTCTGAGTAATGTGAAAGTTTTTCATGTGGCCCAGGACTCTGTTGTTTACCATCAAGCATAGGTATTATTTATGGCATTATAACCCTCACAAGCCTTTGTTTTGCTGGACTGAATAGATTGTCATTCTGCTGATATTTGACATGCCTGCGTTTGAGTTCATCTTCCTTGACGTGTATGGTGATAATAGCTTGCAGTTTACATTTCTATTTAGATCCCATCAGCAACTTGTACAAGTCTGAAATTTCTGCATGGTTGATCCAGACTTCTTACATTACGTCTTACTATATTTTCTAGTCTCGTTTTCTGAGGCTCAGTATTCCATGCCAAGCAAAACTTTGCCAAATTTTCTAAGCCTGCACCTTCCTTTTTTTTTTTTTTTTTTTTTTTTATTTTTAAGCCGGGTAAGACTGAATTCAGGGTAGAATATTGCAGTGTAGTATGAAGAAGACAACTGCAAACTGTACAAACACCACGCAGATGGGATGTGTTCTAGTATGTCCCAGCAAAGACTAATTATTCTCAGAGGTAATATTTTCTACCCAGGATAAACTGTCCCTGAGGCAGTCTGTGAAACTAACAAGCTGGAATTTGTTTTGTGACTTTGTATGCCTTGGTTTGCAACTATAGATGAAGTCTGAGATTTAGTAGGATTTGCTTTCAGTCAATATTTAAGTAAATCCTTCATGACTTATCAAACCAGATGGCATTGCTGTTTGAGGTATGTGGTTCATGAGGACTAGAAAATCTGTTTTGCATCCCTTTAAAAGAACTCAAAGTACTTCCCCATGGGATTTGATTTTAGCGAATGTGCCCAAGAGGATGCTATGTAAACATTGTCCCTTTTCTTCGGGCTCTGGTGACTGTGAATTTTCTCAGGACTTAAGTTACTTTGCTATTAGGCAAGAATGTGCTCTCTTCTGCATGTGCTGAATGAAATCCCCATAGACTGTGTGTGTGGAAAATCACATTTTAGTTCTGTGAACTGTTCCTTAAGAAAACAATATAATATCCTTTCTGTTTAGTGGCTTCCCCCCCCCCCCTTTTTGATAGAATACTGCAGGATGGATTAGAAGAGCCATGTAATTAAAGTTTTTCTGCTTCAAGTAATCCGGTTGAGATTCATTTTGGTGTCATTTTCATGGCTAAGTTTATTTTACAGAGAAATAGTCTCCTTATCATCATTGTTGGTTTAGTTTAAATATCGTTGCCTGGGATTAGTGTCTGATATTGAGCTGGTCAATGTAAGATTAAGCGTAAAGATTGAAATCGGATTGTTCAGTTATGAAATATTACACAGCACAGAAATATGTAGTTCAGATGTTATCTTTCTGTAACCTATTATTTGCTTTCTCTTCTCTCCCTTCCAATTTTACAGGAAGACATCTACATGTATGGAGGCAAAATTGAAGCAAATAATGGCAACGTTACCGATGAGCTGTGGATTTTCAACATACACAGTCAAACGTGGAGTGCCAGAACTCCTGCAGTTCTTGTACATGGCCAACAATATGCTGTGGAAGGTCATTCAGCACACATAGTAGAGCTGGACAGCAGAGACGTAGTTATGATTATAATTTTTGGATATTCTGCCATATATGGTTACACAAGCATTGTGCAAGAATACTACATCAGTAAGTCACTTTCAAATAATTTTATCACATACTGATTTAAAGAAATTCCAGTTTTTTTTTCCTTTAAGTGAAGAACACTGCTGTTTTCAACATGAAAATTTGTATTTTGCAAAATATAACCTCATTTTTTTTTTCTTTCCAATTATGTAGATCAGATTTCTTGTTAAGCAGTAGCATTTCATACAAGTTCGAGTATAATGGCTTTGGCTGTATATTATTATGTACGTGGCCGTGGTACTCTTAACAGGTAAAGGTTGAAACCAGAAAATCCACATTGTGGTTAGTGTTCTAATAAAACTTACCTTTTTTTTTACCACAGACTTACAGCTTTTACTGCAGAGTAGATAGATAGAGTAAAAAAGAGTAAGTAGGGCAAAAATCAGAACCATCAAAACAGAATATGATGTACAGTGCTTACTTAAATTACTTGGTTATTCTGAAGGTTAATGTTGCTGTAAAGCTTTCATTCTGATTTTTTGAAATATAAGAACCTCATTGTCTGTAGGGTTCTCTCTAAAGTGTACACATGTTGCTTCTAGAGAAAATAAAAGAAAATGAACACGAATTTTTGTAAATAACCTGCCTGGGAGGTTACTGGGAGCTGTCTGGGATTCCTCTTGCAAACTGTAAGCTTTTCCTAGGGGTAGTTTTCAATACTAGAATTAAATAAATGAAGATATTTTTTTTGTAACACGTAGTACATCTAAGAGATTATTTCCATTGAATAAACATGAAAATCGATACCTTCTGATGCTTTTTAAGGTATGTTTATATGCCTCCTAGTTAAAATTATAACATTTTCTTACTTTTTATAATTCCTTGTTTTCTATAGAATTGATCTGAGTCCCTCAGTTATTTAGGCAATCACAGAATGCATCATACAAAGTTTAAAAGAAATATGTGTCAAGGCATAAGAATTTTTTGACTGTTCCATTTAACTTTTTTGGCCTGTATACATATATATATAAACACTGTTTAAGCAGATTTATAGGCAGGGGAAATTCCTTCAAAACTCAGCGGGTTCTAATGCTTCCTGGCATTAGCTCTGATGGTACTGTTGTAATTTTAGAACTATGTTGAAAAAAGGATAAAAGAGAATGGGAATAAGAGCAGCAACACCATGATGTGCTTTATCCACAAAATTTGATTGAACTGCATTGAACTACTATAAAACTATGGTCTTAGAATGATGTTTCATGACAGCGTTCTATGATTTTTTTTTTTCCCAAGTATTAAAACACAGTTTTTAAAAAAACTTTATTTCTCAAAGTTTTTTTAAGCTATCAGAAGTATTTTCCTTGAAGACAAAAATATGTTGTTCTGTTTCTCTGCATGCTCATTCGCTATAATGTCTATTGGAACTTTGAATTAATTATTTGCTTCTTAACATGCTGCTTATTTAGTCTGGAGTAGAAGTACCAGTATTATTCTTGCCTGTTACGAAAAGGGGTACTCGATTCACTTTGGAGTGTAACATTTTCTTTCTGGCGGATTTTACTGCAGGCCTTATTGTTGAAATATATATAACTTGTTCTTACTTTAATCTTTTAAAATGTTAAAACTGTGTTTGTGGAGGATTAATAAAACAGATTATAACTAAGCGTATTTAAAAGAAACAAAACACCCTCCCCCTCCCAAACCATGGTGATAAGCTTTGAGTAGGAGAAACTTTTTTCTCTGGCAATTATTATTATGGGTCTGAATTATTATATTGTTTTTATGCCTCCCTTCTGAGGAGATAATTTCATCACATAGTAGTGAAAAATTTAGTTTGATAAAGAAAATATGTTTCACTTGTATCAAATATAAAGTAAACTTGTAAAAATAGAGGGTATTACTGTTGAAACCCATTGATTTCAGTGAGGCTACTGATGTGATAAAGGATTATTGGTGCATGCAATGCCTTGCAGAACATGGTCTATAATGCTGTAACAACCATTTCTGCTGTGGCTAATTCCCATGTTTCATTTTGCCTCATTGCATCTCCTTCCTTTCTCTCCCCTGTAAGTTAAATGAATTTTGTGGCAAATTTTCCTGAATTGTGTCAGCTGTAACATTTATCTACAGTTTTGCAGCTGTGGGATCATTTTTAACCATAAAATTCCAGATGGTGGTTTGAACTAAGAATGACTAGTTTTTGTGAGGGACTTCAGCAGCTCAGAATCCAAACTTTAAAGACATAGGAAGTGATAGAAGCATTTCTGTGAACCCAACCGAATAGGAAAGAAAATTTTTTATAAAAGGGCATTATGGAAAGAAAGATTAAAGTCCAATTTTTTCTCTTTGTGCTTTCTCTTAAAACGCAGATTGCCTTAACATTTCATAGAGTCATAGAATCAACTAGGTTGGAAAAGACCTTTAAGATCATCAAGTCCAGCCACTTCAAATTGTACTGCTTTGTTCTTTTAAAATGTTATCAGCCATGACTTCTAGTCCTAATGCAGGCTATTTTTCAAGCATTTACCAGGTGCCTATAGAAAGAAAGAGGTGTGGAAAGAGGTGACTTATCCTTTGGTTTATATGAATTGAAACGTCTAATGATCCAGTCCTGTTAATGAACTTTGAACTTGATACGTGATGCTAAAGCTTTCTTTAGTTAGTGTGACCCTGATTTCCATGGGGTCTAGGTCAAGAAACTTCTAAAGGAGTTTTAATTATTTGTGGATTCTTTAGCTTTTCACATAGTTATGTAGTTCTTAATAACAAAATACATGAATCAAATGTGTGCAGGGTCTGAAAATTTCTCTGACACTGTCTGATCAGTGAAGGAAGCAAGTTCTATCCAAGTCAAATTCTGGAAAAATTAGACATGGTTTATAGGCAGATTTTGACCATACAAAAGCACAGGAAATAATTTCTGCTCCAAAGGTGCGGTGGTTTGCAGAAACAAAAGAGCTTCCTGTTGTCCTTTCTTGCTATACCCAGACTTACGACTTTTGAGGAACCAATAAATCCTGGTATGGGAATTATATGAATGATTTTACTAACTTGAACCATAAAGCTTTTCTGGGTTACTCCCCAGAGAAATTTATTTCCCTTTAGGTTAGCAATACCTCATAAACCTTCCAAGAATCTCAATGTGAGTCTCAAGGTGAATATAATACTGATGCTTTCTCTTAGGTGAGGTTTATAAATCTCCTTATATATTAAGGAACTTCTGAATAAGTCCTCTGTGATGTTATTTTTTTTTTTTTTAAGAGTAGTTCTGTTTGGTTTAGCAGCATATCATTTTGTTTTCTAGGCTGAATTTTATTATGACTGTAGAAGTAAGTTATAGGTTGCTTTTGATTAAAAATCTTTCTT
The DNA here is from genome assembly GCF_004027225.2 of Strigops habroptila. Taxonomy (NCBI): domain Eukaryota; kingdom Metazoa; phylum Chordata; class Aves; order Psittaciformes; family Psittacidae; genus Strigops; species Strigops habroptila. The sequence continues at coordinate 74,393,568 of NC_044281.2, forward strand.
TGAATAGCCTTAAAAGAAATGGCCCTATGATGCAACATGTGTTTCCTCTTTATTTTAAGTTATCATAAGCTTCATGGTTGCTAAAAAAAAATTATTAAGTTTTCCACTGCAATGAAGTGAAGATGCCACACTTAGGTGCTTCTTGGATATAGAGTATATAGGTTAGATATAAGGAAGAAGTTCTTTTTTGTGAGGGTGGTGAGGCACTGGAACAGGTTGCCCAAAGAAGTGGTAAATGCTCCATCCCTGGCAGTGTTCAAGGCCAGGCTGGACAGAGCCTTGGGCGACATGGTCTGGTGTGAGATGTCCCTGCCCATGGCAGGGGGTTGAAACTGGATGATCTTAAGGTCCTTTCCAACCCAAACCATTCTGTAATTCTATATTCTTTTTACCTAGTCTGTTTGAAGGTTGTATTGTCTTAAGGACAGGCAACGTATCTAACTTTCTGTGGATTCTTACTGGATTTATTACTTCATATTAAAAAATACTGGTTTTCAAACATCTTTTTAGAAACAACCTTATCTTAAAATGCTATTTTAATTATTGTTTTGAATGATAAAAATTATTATTGCTCAAATTTGCAGTTTTTCTTGATTTGGCCATCTCTGTTTCATACAATGACATGAACTGGAGAAAAAGAAAACAAGAAACAATGTTTTGTTTCTTTCTGTTTTCTTGCCTTTCATTATTTGATGATGGAATAGTGTTACATCTTTGGATGCGATTAACTTCCTGTGAGCAAAACACTGACATTTATCACCTTGGCCATCAAAATCAGTGCTTTTTAAATGTAAACACCATATTTCATAATTCCTTTCAAAAATATGAGGATTAATCTTATACAGTTTGGATTTTGTGCATAGTGCCATTAGGAAATTGGTTATAATTTTAGTGGCTAGGCATCTTCTAATTCATAGACTACCTTTATCAATGGCCTGTTTATATTCACTTGTTTTCTGGGTGATACATTGTTTAATATAAGCAGCTTGTCTCCCTTCCTAGAATTCTCTTTGAGTTATATTTATAGATACCAGTCCTCCCTTTTGCAAGACTAATTAAGGCAACCTCATCTATTCTGCTGTCATTCTAATAGTTCATCTATGTACCTCTTCCACAAGGAGTTCATGCCTCTCGAATGCGGATGAATAATAAAACCTTTGGGATATTCTAGGTGAGATTTCATCAGTGCCTGGCTAACTAAGCTTTAATCCTACTTTATTGGGAGCACCTCACTTGGTAGGTAGTAAATTGACATTTGTACTGCATCCGTGAGAAAGTCATTAATGACTGTCTCTGGTGAAGCAGTGCTCCTACTCATTCTTCTCAGTCATTATCAACTGATGAGGTTCCATTTTATAGAAGTTCAAGTTGCTAATCCCAGCGCACAGTGTCTTTAAGTCAGTGTTGAATTTTGATCAATTTTTTTCTTGTAGCCAAGATCATCCAGTTCATTCTGCACGTTTTTCTGCTGCTTCTGTGAACTGGTGGTGTCTAAATTTATGCAATTATTGCACATTGAATTTGTGACAATGTCATAAAACGCACCCATTCTGATCCTTAAGACATCTCCCTAATAATCCCAGCACCTCTCAACACTGTTCATTGCTGCTTCTTTTCCAGTGCTCAAGTCCCATTCTATTATAATGGTTTATTTACCAATTTCCCAATGTGACACCATAGTAAGGATATTACTAAAGCTCAGATACTGAGAACACCTACTCTTCCTTCTGTAGATAATTGTTTTTTAGGTAAAGGTGGTGTAAATGGTTTGATACATTTATATTGTTTAGGGAAAGAGTTTCCCATTATTTCAACTTTTTTATTTATCCTTTAAAAAAACAAACAAACAAACAAACCCAACTTTGTCCTAAACCTTTGCCTATTACTGAGGTGAGATTAAGGTCTGTAATTAATTAAGAGAGGTTCAGATCCTCTCTCCTCCCTCTGGTCTTCAATGTCAGCACCATGGTTGCTGTTCTTTGGTAGTATCTAGCCAGCTTTGTTCGAAATGCCTGCCACTGAGCCTGCGTTTTCACTTGCTGCATCTGTCAGGAGTTTGCAATGGAGTTGTATCTCCGGCTTCAGTTCATTGAATTGGTGAGTTTAGCTTCTATCTATCTCAGCTGTAATTTCTTTTCCTGTTTACAAGTTTTGGTAGATGCCTTTTTTCTTTCACTTGATCAGTCTCCTGGAAGGGAAAGCTGGACATGAGGTGTATCATTCTGTTTGACAAAGGTGACCAGAATATTGCAACCTATAGCAATGTCCAGCACTTTAGCATCTGACAGATGTAATTATCTGAAGTTATCACAGTGACTTGCATCAGCATTGTGAGAGAAACTTTATGTGGTAGAAATCCCTGGAAAATTGCCCAGATGTTGATGAAAAATGTCAAATTAGAAATGAAAAATAGAAGCCCTTATTACTGGAAGGATTTTCTTTTTTTTGTGATTTTATTTCAAAATTCATTTGACCCTATTTTTACACTATTAGACTTACAAATTGAAATCTGGAAATAAACAAAAAATCCTATTTCCTTCTCTCTGGTTTGTTTATTCATTGATATATTTCTGTATTTGGCTTTTTAAGCCATTGATGATGCAGTTTTGCATGACTGATTTGGTCAATTGAATACTTCTTCTGATCTAATGATAGAAAGAGTGGGATCTCTTTGAGTATGAGAAGAGTTATGTAAATACCTTCAATAAAAATTGGATTTCTGTTTAAAGAAGATAGGTGATGATCCATATCAATGACTTGTTTGGGAAAAAACCCAGATCATATGCATAGTAATGTCTGTAAATTCAGACAGAATTGTATTTTTGTCTGTATGGTGCAATATTCAAGATGCCGAAGAAGTGTGAAAGATGTCAAAACTGTAGATACACATTTTGGTATTCAAAACTCAGCTCAACTAAATTTTAGAATAGGAAAAAGGAGAAACTCTAATAATAACATTTTTGACTTTCATTTCAGTAAGTTATTGCTGGACCTCTTTGCTCAAATTTACATAGTTATCTATAGCACATGGTTTTTATTACACAAGCAGATACACAGTTATTCATATTTCCGTGCAAGTCATGTAAAGCTTGCAGTTTTACTGTAGATGGTAATGCTACATAAACCAGATGCCCCATCCCTGGCAGTGTTCAAGGCCAGGTTGGACACAGGGGCTTGGAGCAACCTGCTCTAGTGGAAGGTGTCCCTGCCCGTGGCAGGGGGTTGGAACTGGATGAGCTTTAAGGTCCTTTTTAACCCAAACCATTCCATGAATCTTTGATTCTGTGAAATGCAAAATATTCTATGATGCATGTGATCAACACCATTGTGCAAATTTGTGTGGAGAAATAGTAGTTTTTTCTTGAAAAGGATGTATGCCAATCTTCATCTTCATTTTTCTTTCCTTTTTTTTTTTTTTTTTCATTTAAATAGTGATCAGCCCTGGTGTTGGTGATAAAGTTGTATCTGCGGATTGACTCTTCACCAACCCTTTTAGATAAATTGTATCAGGTAAATCTATCTATTAGCAAGGTAAATTATGTGTAAAATGCCGTACTATTGGTACAAATTTGATGTTTGTGTTCAGAATTGCAGTTCTTAATAGCTTTCTAATACCCAACATAGAGATTGGAATAAAATACATATAAATAAGATAAATATAATGTGTTGGATATAAATCGTGTATTACACAAATACCAACGTTCACACAGAAAAAATCTGACTGAAAGTCATCAATCTCCTCACTGAACAGAAGAATCCCGAGGAAAAAGAGATAATTTTCACCTATGTAATATCAGATAAAAATTGAAATAGAATTTAAACTCTCAGGTGAAGCAAGGTGTGTGGTAGCGTGTGCTAGCCTTGGATAAATAAGTTCATAATGGCAGCCAATTTAGGTTGGAATTAGGAGACTGCTTCATTTTGGAAGTTCTTGTCCACACTTTCTATTCTTCTGACTTCATCTTCAAGAGGCTGCAAGTGAATGATTTCTTCCATTTCACATCCGTAGATCTGGCTGCCTGAATAGGCTGGCTTCTACAGGGAATACCTCCTGGCTTGCTCTTTTTGTGACATATATCATCAGCTGGGAAGATGGAGAAGAAAAAAATTGGAAATCTCAGGGCCACAGGCAATAAGTGATCACTTAACCTCTCTTTTCTTATTGCTATTGTGAAATATTTTCCAGTTGTGTTTTATTCTTCAGTAATAACAGCTATTGTGAATGGTTTTATCTGGTGTCTCTTTGCAGTTATTAATGATATGATGTAAAATGTGGATTTAAGTGCCGGTTTAATGAGCTGCTATCAAATTATCCTTCTGTGAGTTTTCAGCAACTGAGTAGATATATTTGCAGTTAAATAACTAAGAAGCGGTAGTTGGAAACTGATTTTAGCTCTTTAACTGTGCAGTTTGCTAGCAAAGTGTCTATATGTGTGTGTACGTTGAGCTTCTCACAGTTCACAGCAGTTCAGTTTCTGCCAGGCTTCTCCAGACAATTTCCTCATGATGGAGTACAGGTGTTCCTAACGCAGCTGAAGGAGCTGGAGCACTGAAATCTCATTAGCCCATGTCTGGTGGGACAAAGTTAAGGTTGGGAGAGAATTAATCATGACCCTTAATTTCCTTTTTTCCAAAAGGTTTGTTTTGGTTTTTTGTTCTTTTTTTTTTTTGGCTTTGTGTGTGTGCTGAACTCACATGGGAAAGTATTTGATACTGCTTGGCACCTGTGACAACAATGCATTTCTGATTTAATCAAGAATAGCAGATAATAGTCTAATATCTTTATCCAATTGAGCTATTGCTGTATTTGGAATTATAGTGAAAAATGGTTTTATATACTTAAAACTCCTAGTATTGTGTGTTAGCAATAGTAAACCTTAAACCTGTCTTTTGTCCGTCTGTTCCAGGGTCTAATTCTTGGCTTGTACCAGAAACAAAAGGAGCAATTGTGCAAGGTGGATATGGCCATACGAGCGTCTATGATGAGCTGACAAAATCTGTTTATGTCCATGGTGGATACAAAGCATTACCTGGCAATAAATATGGATTGGTGGATGATCTTTACAGATATGAGGTTAATACTCGGACATGGTAGGTGGGATTTATCATGTAGGAAACTGTTATATGTTACTGAGAAAGAAAATGTAAGCATTCAGTAAGGTAGAGTAAGGTTCTAGTGAAGTCATGTGGGCAGAGATCCTTTGCATGTTGCAGAGCAGTACATTCTCTGCAACAAAATGGAAGAATTGTGGCCAGCAGATTAATGGATTAATAGACTTTAGCCAGAAAATTAATGGAGCTACGCAATGAAGGAATGGCAGGGAGGAAGTTTTGCACATGTTGTACAAACTAAGAAGAGTTTCCTATCTAGAAATAACCGCTATGGAGAAAACGCATACTGTTTCCACCTGGCGTGAATATACTGCTGGTGCACATTCAAGTACCTGTTATATAAATAAGTAGAGAAATCAAAGAACTGTGCAAGGTTATTTTTGATGGAACTGTTAGAAATAAGAGAGAAAATTCCTGGTATTGTATAGGGATCCTTAGTTATTAATGTTCTTGGGTCTTCTATTTCTGTCAGTTCCATGTCCCTCAAGATTATTGTAGCTTATGAATGGTACTTGTATCCTATGTATAGGAAGTGACCTTAAAGGTTTATTCCTACCTTAGAGACGATTTGAGGTCAAGAACTATTTCTACAGAACATTTTATTCCTGCAATTTAATATTTGTGTTGAGAATTAATGGCTTAACTTTAAGCACACAAGACTTGCTCTCAGATGTTGGAAATGGGGGTTTGATAAATCACTGAGGCTCTTAATTTTTGAATGTCACTAACTCATGGCACTTGGAAACATTTTTACAAGAATTTTTTGTCCCTGTTAATGTATTTTTAAATTGCTGGAATTTTAATACTTTCTTATTATAGTCTATCCTTGGAACAAAGTGATCTTGTATCTTTTGATGGTCTGTTCAACAATATAATAATAATTACTGGAATATTTTTATTCATTATGTTAAAAACTGCAGCTTGTAGAGAACTTAACTCTTTTATTTCATGAATATTACACTGGAAGGCAGTTATACTGTGGTTGAGAGGGTGAAGTAATGACACTTAGGTAGTAAAAAAATCTTTGTTTGCTGTATCTTTGACAATTTATAATCAGAATTCAAAGCACTCTGTGAGGCAACTGAGCCTGAACACACCACTGGCCATGTTGGAGTATGAGGAAGAGGTGGAACCAGAATGGCTTTCTCATGGCCACGTACATGGCTCTTTTCAGTCTCACATTTGATTTTCCTCATGGTCTCTGTTTTTCTCACACTCACTCTCTGTTTCTCTGTTTGATCTGGCTGAGGTTCATGTGCTTCACTAAGTCTTGGTATACAAAGCTGATTACTTACTTTATTCAGTGGCATGTGGGTTTTCATTTCTCATATCAATTAGGCATAGGATTAATGTTTCTTGGAATATGAGGGGCTAATATTTTAATTCCTAGTGTGAACATTGTTCCTAATACATAAAGGAGAATTACAGTGTTTGTAATACCTGCATTGCTTTGCATTACTTGTATACTGCTGCAGTTGGCAACTGAGGGACAATGTGGTGCTGAGCTTAGATAATGGCCTGAAACAGTGGAAGCACCTGCTGGCTCCTGGGTATTTCTATTACCATTATAATACCATGCTGCTGTATGCAACTCCTGGCACCAGTACAGTTGACATGCCCTAATGTTTGCGGATACATGTATATGTGCATAAATAATGAATTCACTATAAAGTGTGCTGAGACTCTCACATAATTTGCAGGGGGTTGATACATGTTGGGGAGTTCTGGAGATTGCTCTCATCAGTGATGCTGACATGAATGATGAATAGTGATATCATGGCCAAATGAACAAATTTGGTGTGTATTACGCTTCCACTTCTGCTGAATCTTGGGGAAAAGATACTGTTACCAGGAGGGATAAAACTCAGCAGACTATGAGCAAAAATTAGGGAAGAAAACCCCTTGTACAATGTGGAGACCGGGGGTGGGGCAGTGCAGTTGGGTGACAAGTAGAAAAGTGAGTAGCCCAAAGAAAAACTGCGGGGATTGCTGTTCCCTGGAGCAGTGTACAGCTCTTTAAATCTTTAGTGATCTAGACAGCTGCAAGGCAGGAGAATCGAGACAGAGCCTAGTGTATGCATAGCAATTAATGTAAGCTAGGAGGCAGGAGCTGTAGAAAACTGGTAAAGACAGAAATCAATAGTCCAAATAGACAAAGACAATATGTTCTTAGTATATCATCATTCTTTCAACCCATAGCAGCAGTATTGCTCCATTACTAGTTAAAAATAACTGTTTTAAAATAACGTCTTGTCTTATTTCCTTGTAATTTCTAATTTTGTACGTTGCTAACTGATGAATCGAAACCAGATGCCACATTTTTCTGAGTAGGTACCATAAGTATTCTGTATGAAGCTAATTCTTGGTTAGAAAAACACAACTTAGGTGGTGCTCTGTTTTCAAAGTTTATTAATCAGAGTCACACAAGAAAAGTGCAAATCACTTAGCAACAACAAAAAAAGGGTTCAGCCAGAAGCACATTGGTGGGTATGTTGGTGGCTTGAAGGAATTACCACGTTTTTAAGAAATTAAAAAGATCTCATTTGCTTTCATTTAGTCTTTGGTACTTCCTTTGCTGTTACTTTCTAGGGGTAAGGAGAAATCTATTTAAATGTCAGAATTTAGGTTTAATGCTTTCCTCTCAGCTTGCTTAAACATATTATCTCCTGTCATTTAAAAAAAATCTTGAGTTTACTGATTGATTTACACCATTATGTCAAAACAATGAAATATACTTCAAACCCTCTCTCCCCCAAATCCTACAAAGATGTAAACATATTGAACAAGTGTTGAATTGGTATGATTCAAGAAGGATGGTATTATTTAATCAGAAGGAAAGATTGTGAAGTCAGTATGTTCATTAGAGGAAACGATGACAAAACTGTTTAATTGTGTGAGCAGTGTTCAGTAACACAAGTGAAAGTGAGAGTCTAAACTTCGAAATTTTTAGATTTCTGGACATCTAAAAGGTTATCGGGGGAATATGAATAATATTCTGTACTGGTGATCTAATCAGCTCTTCACAAACATGTCTACAGCTGATCCGCTGAAGTAATCCAAGCTGGCAAAACGCACAAGTGGTTACTTTGTCCCTTGGTGAGGTTTGTTTGCTGTGATTGAATCAAGCTTGTATTCTGTTCTTTCTACTAGCCCTCCACCTGCCACTATAAAACTGCAGCACTGATAGCTCTTGGCTACTGCTGGGCCCATGTTATTGCCCTGGCGCAAAGCAGACTGCGCATCACAGCCTAAAATGAGTGAAAAGAGGTCAAAGACTTAACATGCATGGACTATTTTTTTAATTTATTTATTTTTTGATACTGAAATCTGTGTGTTTGAATTTGCCAGCCTGAAAATATATATACACACACACACATATATATATATATATATATGAAGCAGTGCAAGTGTTTTTCATCATACCTAGAATGACTTCTACCAATTTCTTTTCCAGGTCTGAGTGCTTAATTAATTAACAAACAAAAAGAGATTCTCCTTTTCCAATACTGGGAATAGTCTAAAGATTCTTTTAGCCTTCTAAAGAATTCTTTATTGCACTCTTGAGCAAAACCACAATATGGCTAAGGATATATAAGAATATAATAATGTTTTCATTCAGTTTTGAATTAAATTTGCCATATCATTAGTCACTTCTGAAGAATGTAAACATGATACAATCTATTTCATATGCATTATTTGACAAGCTTTAACTAAAAAAGCATGACATTTTAAATGAGTGTTAAATATATTTGTTGTAACAAGAGGAACTTCATAATCTTGAAACAATTTGAATATATTTCATCATATTTAGTGTTTTTCCTTGTATTTTTTATTGTTTTCATCTATAAACTTTTTTGATGCAGGTTTTCACATGTTAGTATGAATTAATTTGTTCTTATATTTCATAGGACTATTTTAAAGGAGAGTGGTTTTGCAAGATATCTTCATTCAGCTGTCTTAATCAATGGAGCTATGCTAATTTTTGGTGGAAACACTCATAATGATACTTCCCTGAGTAATGGTGCAAAGTGTTTTTCTGCTGACTTCCTTGCATATGATATAGGTATGTATTGTTTTCTTTCTCATTTGAGTTTTAAGTACCACAGTGTTGCTTTCTCAACCCGAGCTAATGTGATTCTTTAAAGTCTTGATTTCAAACACCTTCAAGTTATTTATAAATTATAGTGTAAAAATAAAAGCAGTCTTTGTTACATAGTAGGATTTTTGTTTGGGGGCAAAGCATAGTAGCTAAAATGATCAGTTTTAAGAAATGTGCCTAATACTGTGTTACAGTATGGGTAGTGGGTAGGTTGTTGCTAAATGAATTGCAAGAGTTGGTGCATTTTGGTGTTATGAAAGTGTGCTGAACACAGACACTAGTGGTTATTGCCTTCAGAAGTTGGTTTATTTTTCATAATGAATATCTACATAGTACTAATAAAATATGATGCTGGAATTAAAAAGAGCAAAACAAAACCAAACCAAAACAAAACCAACAAAAAACCCTCAATCCTCCCTCTCCCCCCAAAAAAACCCCAACCAAAACCCCCCAAAACCAACACCACCCCTCCCAACTGAAACAAAACCACTTCCCCACAAATAACACTTGAAAGGTTCCTAAAAAGATTTGGAATTGGTGGCAGTTTGGAAAATGCATTGCTCAGTGCTTGTATCAAGGCACCACATGGCTCTGAATCGAAAATGAGGGAGTGGAGAAGCCCAGGTAGGCATCAGTCTGAAAGGTGAGGTGGGGGTATCAGGTGGTGGCTCAGGAAGCTGAGAAAGGTGGAGCTGCCCCAAGCTGAAGAGCAATTTGGAAACATAGGAAGTCCACACCGCAAGAAGCAGAGTGTAAACACCTCTTGGGAGATGGATTGCGGTAGGTAGTGGGTTGTAGCTGAGCAGACAGAGGTTGGGGCTGATGCTGAGGTGCATGGGTTTTGCTGGGTGTCTTCCTCTGACAAGTTGCCCCCCTGTGTCCTGCCTCTTCCTGTCCTTTTCAGATCAGAGTATTAATTAAAAGATTCCTGCCTTTGAGAAGGAAATACGTTACTTGATCAGAATAACTGCCTTGGTATGTGTCTGTTTCACATATGTTTGTAGCAGCACCTTACCCACAGTCTAACATGAGCGGTCTTGCTGAGCAGGAGGAAGATTCTGGGGCATACTCCCTTGTATAGACTAATGGGATAACTACATTAAATGCATCAGGGCAATAATAGACTATAGAATACATTTGTATCATTATGTTAAGGATGAAAATATGTTTCCATGGATAATAGTGCAATGAAAATGGCAGTTATTTGTGCTTAGTTTCATGGACAGAGATAGTCTTAGGAGGATGGTGCTAAAAAAAAGGTTTACTTTTGAAGAAGCAAAGCCTGCTAGTGTGCAGTACAAATGTCAGAATATAGAATTCATTCGCAGTTATCCTAGTTTAAAAGTTGAAGTGAAGAGTAGCAGAAGAACCCCACGGAAATTTGCTGGCAACCAATTGGAAGGAGGCTGGAATGTCATTCAAGAAGAATGAGGTGATTGGAAATGACAGTTGACATGAGATAATGGTTAATGGAACAAGGTGCAAGTCATACACTTTGGGAATGATAAAAAATTGTTCCTACAAACTGAAGAAAATGACAGTGGCTCATGTGTCTTGGTCAGGAGTGACGTGTGGCTTATGTAGTCCTAATGAAAAGAAGGAGGAAGCATCGATGCCATTCTCAAGGCCCTGGATATCTTTGTAGAATTTTGGCAACAACGCACATTTAAGAAAGAGAAACTGGAACAGGGCTCTTTCTTTCATGGCAAGTGGTATTAAGGCTGGCTGAAGCATGAGGAGCCTTTAGTAGGTAATAAGAGGATGTGGTATATTTAATTTTGCAGAGAGTAGCTGAGAGCAGGAACGATTGTTGTTTGTAAATATATGATAAGTATACACTTTGGAGGAAAACTGTTTAAGGTAAAAGACACTCTCAAGGCGAGACTACTTGGTTGTAAGCTTTCAGTCTGTAGAATGGTTCCAACCATTAGATCTGTGCAGTTATGGAAAAGCCTCCCTATAGGATTGTGGAGGCTGTAAATCTAAGGGAATTTAATGAGTCCATATCTGTTTCCTGTCTTGTTTATTGCCACTGCTGTTCTTACCATAAATAGTTTTTCCCTTCCCTAATGTTCATGTCCATATTTTATGCATAGGCTGCAAATATAAACACACGGGTCATAATTGTGCCAAAAAGCACACACACTTGTCCTGGGAGCTAAAAATTGCGAAATGTGTCAGAGCAATCTGGGAAATGGACTCATGCATGATCCTACTGAGAATAGCCTGTGGATAGTGCCTGGATCTATTCTTGACAAGCATTTACCAGCTGACTACAGTGGTAGAAGAGGGTGAGGCAAGATCCTTTTCATAAGACTAGTTGATGGCTCTTTATGGCTTTCTGTTTAGGTATCAGTGCAATGCATTTGCTTTCATACAAAAATAATCGGTGAATTAACTACATGGAACATGTATGTCTTATCTCCTGCCAGTTCCACTGGGTGTGTGATAATGTCTTTTCAGAACAGTTGCATTTTTTGACTGTATCCGTGTATTACATATTCTGTAGCTTCTTGTAGGCGTCTGATGGTGTGAGCTATTGATTTTTGTTCTCACTTCAGTTTACATCTGGTTTTAATTTTTAATGAGATAGAGCTCCCTCCTCATTTTAGAGGATAATATTACTTATTGGTCTACATTTATTTGTAGACTGTGCACTTGAGAATCAATGGTATGAATCCCAGAACCTGAATAAGTGTAACTTTGACTTTCGTGCACCAGGAATTTATGCTCTTACTTCATGAAAATGTTCTAAGAAAATGTCATATGCTTTTTTTTCAAGTGGAACAATATATTGTTTTTTCTAGTCAATTACAATACTTACTATGGTATTCATGTTTTCTTGCAAGTCACATTCTCCATATGTTATCAAACTGATAAAATACAAAGGCAACTGTTGTAGTAATTACTCTTTAAAAAATAATTCTATCAAGATGGATTTATTAAGACTTAACATTCTGTATTATTCATTTCACCAAATTAAAAACACCATCTCATGGCACGTATTACATAAAGTCATACTTTTCCAGAAGATAGTAAATATTTTACTAAAAATTAAACAATTATGGAATGGGTATATTTCAGAATTATTTTTTACTTTGTATCATGAGTTTTTGAACAATGCTTGGAAGAAAAAAATATATGATGCTATCAGTATGACATTTCCTAGATATCTTGCAAAGGATGGAATGTAATACTCTGTCGTGTAAAAAATGGGTGCTGTCTAGAAACCAGCTGAATCCTCGAGACAGAGCCTATACTATTTATGCTCAAGCTGGGCTATAGAGTACTTTTGATTATCTCTCATTATATGTGACATAGTCTTATGGATAGATGGCTTCAGCTTTTTATTATCCATGAAAATGTTTACTGTTTTTCATATTAATGTGACATGACCATTTAGGGGGTGTCATGGTTTAACCCCAGCCAGCAGCTAAGCCCTGAACAGCCACTTGCACAATCTCCCACAGTGGGATGGAGAAGAGAATCAGAAGGGTAAAAGTGAGAAAATTCATGGGTTGATATAAAGACAGTTTAATAGGGAAAGCAAAAGCTGCACATGCAAGCAGAGCAAACCAAGGAATTCATTCACCACTTCCCATTGCAGGCAGGTGTTCAGCCATCTCCAGGAAAACAGAGCTCCATCACACATTGCAGCTACTTGGGAGGACAAATGCCATTACTCCCAACGTCCCTCTTTTCCTCTTCCCCCATGTTTATATGCTGAACATGACCCCATATGGTGTGGGGTCAGTTGTCCCGGCTGTGTCCCCTCCCAACACCTTGTGCACCCCCAACCTACTCGCTGGTGGGGTGAGGAACAGAAAAGGCCTTGACTCTGTGTAAGGGCTGCTCAGCATGAAAACATCCCTGTGTGTTATCAACCCTGTTTTCAGCACAAACCCACAACATCACCCCATACCAGCTACTGTGGAGAAAATTAACTCTACCCCAGCCAAAACCATCGGGGGGGAGTGGGGGGGTGGGGGTAATCTCAGTTAAATTTAGCTGCGTAAAAGGTTGTTTTCTAATATAATCTGGTAATCCTGGCTCCTCATCTAGTCGGTGGAAGGCGACAAGTATTTAATTAATACTTGCAATAATAAAATAATAATACAAGCAATTAATTTTACTAAGCTTAGGACAGAGTTGCTCTTTTTTTTTCTTCTTTTCTGGCATCAGTCATTGCTCTCAAGGTACTGAACTTAGTCTACAGACAAGTTTTAGACAGTTAAATGTGTCATGAGCCAAGAGCTCAATTCAGTCATTTTAAAGACTTACTGTATTTGAATATACTTGTTAAAGCTGAAGACTCGGGGATCTGGAGATGTTATGAGAATTATTATGATGCCCTAATTTTCATAAGTAAATATTGTTTGGTGTGTTTACTTAAGTAGCAGTAGACATACTTAGGACGGTAAGTCTGCTGCATAAAATGAGCTTTAGAAACCTGGCCTTGATTATACTTTTGTTCATTGATATTTTACTACCTGACTTGCCCCCAGGTTGCTCTGGCAACTCCTTGCAGATCCACACATGGTTTTCATTGTAGAGGTGCCAGTTTCCAACGGAGCTGTTGTTGCTTACGTTATGCTGAAAGAGGAACCATGGCAATGGGGACTGGGCTGCCACTGGGCTCAGTCTTGGATGCCGTGGTTGACCTGCAGTTTTCTAACTGATGTTGGTTATGGCTTTTCTTTATCTACGGTTCACTGGAGTGCTATAGTTACCTGTTCAGTATACAAAAAGAGGCTGAAAGGCTTCCGGTGGTGAGCTCCTGCCTACTATAGATGTAATGTCAGTGTTTAACCTTGGATGTTTATTCAATTCTTCTATGATAACATTTTGAAAGATACTTGTAGCATTTTTCTCATTTAGAAAAGGAATTTGAATAAGTGCATATAGCAAAAATAGATATGCAGTGCTTGTGAAAGTGTGCTCTGTGACAGCTGTTTGGAAATCAGGGAGTTACATAATAATGACAATACAAATTAGGATGTGCGTGTCAAACTCTGGCTGCATACTTGTAATTAATAGGGATGTATCTTTCAAAATAAGATATTATCTTGTTCTTCAGTCTTTGCTGTGTAATTGAGAAACTATATATTAGGATTTGTACCCCAAGTTCTCCCAGCTCCTTAACAGTACTTTGTATACCGTTGGGAGACTGAGACATGGTAGAAAGAATAATCACCACTGACTTTAATTTCTACAGAGTGCTTAGATCCCGCAGAGATTAGTTCAAATGAATGTGTAATAGAACTGAAGAGGAAGTGTGACATGTACAGTATTGATGTTTTGCTTATGTTTTCTTCTTGGTACAAAGTGTGACGTTAGTTCAGTCTGCTTTTTTTGTCTTCAACAACAAAATCAAGAGTTGATTATTGTTGGCTTCAAATTCAGGATTGTGTTTACTGCCCACATAGATGTAGAGTGGTTCAGCCAGGCTAGTGTGCTGGGGAGTTTTTTCTGAATACTTGGTAAATTATGTACATTGTATAAAGAATAGAATATACTTCAGAGAGAAACCAAGGTGATATGTCTGCCATACAAATTTCTAGTCTGACTCTGCTCCAAAGAAAGTATTATTGCTTTGTAGAAGTTAGTCTAATGAGTACACATCTCAGTAACTGGGCTGAATTCTGTGAAAGGATAAAAGTAGTGAAATAAGTAACATTCCATGAAAGTAGTTCTTAGTTTTTTTAAACACTTAAAAAAACCCAAAATGAAACCTCTTTGTGAAGGCATCTCATTGTTTGTCCATGACGGAGGATTGTTTGGTTCAAGTTAGGAAAATTTGAGGTTACACTTTATATATGTGTTTACATTAATTTGATAAAAAATACCATACTTGAATCAGCTCCTGTGGGCTGAATGGGCTCCAGTATAATTGAAATGAGCTAAAAACTATTATGTATTCTTCTTGCTGCTATTGGCCTTCTGAGATTGTGACAATCATGGAAAGCCCTCCCAGAGAAAATAGAACTCTATGGTAGTTTCCCCCAAAATAACAGAAGTTACACTGAATATTCAGTCACACTCCACCTTCTGGGCTGTACCAGCAACCAGCTTTTTGAAGCAAGAATCCTCCTTGCTCTGTTCTCTCCTGTAGGCTTGGGAAGAATAGAAGGTTGCAGCATTATGGCTGTTTTTCTTCTCTTTTATCCTCAATATTTGTATCTGCTGCGAAGGTTTAAAAAACACACCATGTGTCTGTCTTCCTTATGTTGCCCTGTAATTAATGTTACAGTGCTGATAGATGTATAAATTTATAATTTATATGACACTAGTAGTATTGGAAAGGTTCTCTGTCTCTGAATGTGTAGATGGGTAGTTGGAAGGCTGTGTCCATATGGGTTTTAATTTTGTAAAGGAGAGTTCAATGTACTCCCTGGGGAACCTGTTGAAATACTACTGAAAGATAAAAGACCCCCCCAACTATCACACTATGTATTTATATACATATGTGTATTAAGTGCACATACTTATATGTATCTATATACAAAAATGCACACATGTGCATGTTGAAGGATTTGTTTTCAGCCCAACTGCAGATAAAAAATTTCAAAGCTGTACTCCTAAAAACTTCAGGATATATTTTTGAAGTATTAGCTTGGGATTAATAAGTCCTCTCTTTGATTTTTTTAATTGTAAAACTGTGACACAGGAGCCCCCTCGGCCCTCCACGGGCTTAAAACTCTTGCATTTCTATTCCAATCAGAGCTTAGGAAAGTAATTTAGATTATATCTTATGAGTTTTCAGATGCAAAATTTGCAGGTAAAAATAGATTATTTGGATACACAGAATAAGAATTTAAAACACAGATTCTAACTACTGAGACTAGTATTTGAAGAAAAAAAAAAGGGGGGAAGAAAAAATGCTTTTTCTAGGAATAAGGATATTTATTTTGGTTCCTGGCCAAAACGTAGTGTTAGTATGCCTAAGGTATAACACTACTAAGGTAGTGTTTCCATATGCCTAAGGCAGTTCCTGTAGTTTCAGTTTATGAAGTATTCAGTCTCAGTCCTTTTGTTTCATGTATGCCAATTGCTAAAGTAGCTGGACACCCTAGAAAGGTATAGAGAATGACTTACAGGGAACCTTTATAAAACCCAAAACCTGAGATCACTGGAATATGGAAGCTCCCATGCTCCCTCCTAGTGGTAGTTGTATTTCAGTGTTGTTTGTATCTATGGGAGAAGTGCAATAACAAACACCTTTAATACAGTAATATATTCTGCGATGTTTCTTTTGTAAGTCTCTCCCAGCCTAGATTTCAATTTATTATTATGGATTAAATAATATGCAAATTTAGTTGCTTATGAAAGGCAATATTTCACGTGAAATGTTATTTCATGTGAAATGTTACGTTTCTTCTAGGGTATTCAAACAAAGCTTAAAAACTTTTTCCTGTTTGGAAAAACACCTCAAGATTATCTCATGAGATTAACTTCAGCTTCATTTTTAATCAAACACATTGCTTGTATCTGGCAATAAACCAAATTGTATATTCATAAATTGTTTGCTTTTAAAGTAAGTTGTTTCTAGTCTTCGCCATCAACAAAATGAGTAAGTTTAAATGTCTGTAAAGATTTTTATTTTAATGCAAACCCATTTATTTTTACAATTCTCCCTCCTTCTGAAGTTACAAATGGATTATCAGTGTGCCGTTGCAAAGAAAATGTAAAGCAGTGGCTGTGATAAAAGTTTTATACATCCCTTAGCACTTAAGTCATAAACGTAGTTCTGGTACAGTCTGTAGCAGCAATTGCCTGCATATCACTGTACTGTTAGGAGAGCAAAACCATAATAATATAATGCACTAATTGCTCCATTTAATAGTAAAGCTTAAGGTTGTGGAATTCTTTTAATATTGCTTGGGGAGCCACTGTTATGTATATAGGCCCTGCTGCAGAGGTTAGATCTGTAGTTTAAATTCAGTTCATGCTGTTTCAAACACATTTGCCTTTGTTTTCCTGAGAATAAGGAGATTCTTTATTATCTGAATAAAGAAAAATACTTATGCAGTGTGGGATGTGTCAGAAAATAAGGGTTTTTTTTGTTTGTACCTAACCTTTGTGGTGTTATAGTTGTTCATAGTGTTTAGTTGCCCGGTTACAAAATAAGGGAACCAAACAGAAGATTAATGCATGTCCATGCTTTGAACCAACATGTCGTCTTTTACCACAGTGGAACTAACTCAGTAGTTATTGGAGATATGTAAAGAGAACATAGAAGCATAATCTGACAGTGGATTCTGTGTAGTAAATAAGGCTGTCTGTGAGTGTTAGAGTGTGATTAAGCAGAATCAGTACATTGGCATTTCAAACCTATTTAAATACTTTAAATATTTTGAAATTGAGAAATGGTTTGGTAATATAAACATAAAGTAGGTAGTTTTGTATACCTTTTCTTAAAGCTCAGCTCCATATGTTGTAAGAGGTTGTTGCTAAACCTGCCTGCCAGTGCAGAAATACAGATATGATCTTAGAAGTAAAGTATGGAACACTGGTCACCCCTTTTTTAGACACTGTCCTAACAACTTTTGCTCCCTATTTCTATTTATTTTTTTTCCCCTTATTTGGAGGAACAGAATTACTTTGGAGTAGTGAAGAGTTGCCTAGCTTGAACAGTTAGGGCACTTTCCTCAGTGATTAAAGCTGTATGTTTAAATCCCATTGGGTAGGAAATGAACCTGTTTCTCTGATATCTCGAATCATTACTCTAACTACTCTTCAACTATATAAGTCTTTTTCCTTTCCATTCTTTAAAGGGAACAGCGAGAGGATAACTTTGAGAGTGTTTCACCTGCGAGTTCTGAGTGGGGTGCTTCTGTCCAGTCTTGGGTGCAGTATTGGGCACTGCAGGGTGGGGAAGGAAAATGAAGATGAGGTGTAAATAAGCTTCTTTTCTGTTCAGTGCTTACAGTTTTCCATCTCAGTTTCTATAGTGTTTTCTGCAAAAGGATTATTTCAGTTCTCTTATATTCTTTACAGAATTTTGTAGACTTGGGAGTTGTCAAGATTTTTAGGGTCATCCTCATAGTATTTCCGGTTGTTGAAAGTAATTGAGATGTCCATAATACATTTAATAAATCAGATAAGGGAGAGTAATCACCTTCAAAACATCTTGTAGATGTGTGGTTCTCTTGGATTTTCATAAATCAGAATTTGAACTGGAGATAGTTGGATGCTCAATTTGGATAATTTTTGAAACTGCTTTACTAACTTTATTCAGACATGAATTTAATGGAGCTGTTTTAACTTGCTCCTTCTCCAGTTCTGCCCTAATGTTTAAGTAATAGGTTGTTCAAAGTCAGGTAAGGGTAAACTTAATGCTGCCCTCCACTCCTGCACAGGTTTTTAATGGTATGCTCGACTATGTCTGAAGAGCAAAAGACACTCATAAAAACACTTGCAGGAGAAACAGGATGAGCTAGGATCCTGTATTTCCCCCATTTTTCCTTCAATCACATTTTTGTAAATTTGATCTTGGTTAAATATTTTAAAGCAAATCTGAATACTTTACTGATATGACAGTGTTGATTAGAAATGTGGTTATTACTTTTCTATAAAGTCATTCTGGAACACATTCTAGTAATGTATGAATTCATCATACTAGTCTATATATATACTAGTATAATATATACTATAGCATATTCCTCTTGCCCTACTGTGTATGCTATTACAGTACCTTTGTATTGATGTAACTGGTTGTATTTTGAGTGATCTCAGCAATGGAGCCTTAATGGTCTCCAGTGAATTGTCAGTTTCTCTTTCTCTGTGTCTCATATGTTCCCTGTCGACAGCTTAGATGCCCATCCAAGTTCAAGCTCTGTGACATTTTCCTTACTGTTGCAACATTGACAAATTTTCTATAAAATGCTTTGGTCATCTTCTCTGATAGCAGTAATGCAATATTGCTGGTAGGTTGTAGATTGGAAGGGTACAGGTGACTGGAGAAAATAGAGGGTGTCAAGGCCTGTCCTGTTGGAGTGTGTGGACCCTGGAGCTTGCTGCCCCATGCTAAGTTCAACTGGGGTTTTTCTCTGCCACCATCAGCTGGATCACCACAAATCTGATGCATTTCTGTGGCGTAATTTGTGTGGCTGGCAAATTCACTCTCAGAGCCACTTCTGCGTCATCTGGTAACAATTTCATCTACACTAGGGGGGAGTATGAGGTTTTTTTCTTATAACGATAAAATGTGGTGCAACTTATTATTGAAGCAGAAACCTTTGCTAATAGAAAGAAAAGCCCCTGTATTCCTCCTTATACTTTTCAGTGACTAAAAATTCTGCTAATCAGTTTGGAATGAATAGTATGACTCTTTAATCTGCTTTGTATCTGTTTCTATTAAAAGCAGTATATGATTCATGCTATATAGTGCATGACAATGATAAATACAACCAATACCATATCTTCCACTTATTATCTGTATAATACCTTAAGAGTGCATGACATATTACAGAGGGAGGTATTTTATTCCTTGCTCCATAGAGCTTACCATCCGTATTAGACTTAATACAATAAGTATAATGCACAGGAGGATGTAATATTGATAAACAAGGTTGAAAATCATG
The DNA here is from genome assembly GCF_004027225.2 of Strigops habroptila. Taxonomy (NCBI): domain Eukaryota; kingdom Metazoa; phylum Chordata; class Aves; order Psittaciformes; family Psittacidae; genus Strigops; species Strigops habroptila. The sequence continues at coordinate 74,413,362 of NC_044281.2, forward strand.
GTGGGTTTGCTGTTTGCTCCTTTCTTCTTGGAACTTTACACTAAGTCTGGAGATTTGGGTACTTTAAAATGTTCTGAAGTTTGAAGGTGATGGTCAGGGATAAATTCTATTTGCTTCTTTACTAAACCCCATCAAAAATCAGTTGGTTAACTATTTGTATTATTTACACTATTTTGTATTAATCAATCTGTACAGAGAAACTCAGATCAGGAATTTAAAGCTGAACAAAATTATAATTCTTGCACAGTGTTCTCTTCAGTGATCAGTAGTTATTGAGAAAGCTAGGAGGAGATAAGAGGCAAGGCTATTTGTAATGTGCTTCCCTCCTCTTCTTTTTTTCTTGTACTCTATTGAAAAGACCTGCCAGTTTGACAAATACCATCAGCAAGAAAGGAATTATTATATCTCCAGCCCTCAAGGGTTTCTTATCTCAAAACTGGCCTTTATTATGGTGTTCCGTCAGCATTAAATCCCACTTAAATAAATTTCTGAGTACAGAAAATACTATATATTTGAATGTGTGTTTGTAAAAATACCAAAAATAATGTGCAACACTTTCCAAGATCAGATGAACATTTATGTGGGCTTTTCTAAATTGTTTCCTTTATCATCAAAGGCATATGAGCTCAAACATGCTGTTTCTGTTAATGTACAATGACTTACAGCAGCAAGGACTTGATTTTAAAGTCTAACATTAAGGTTTTGCTGGTTGGTTGTAGCATTAAAATGTTTGAATTTTATAGCTTTTAAAATTGAAATATTTTTCCATAAATAGAAATTAAATTAATGATTATTGATAACTTGTTTCCAGTAAATAATATTGCTCTTAACCTGAATTTCTTATGTAATTCAAACACCATGGAGGCATCAAGTGCCACTGTTATGCTGGCATATGGGGAATATACAACTTTTATATTTAGTACTATTCCTACCTTCTTTGGAGACTTGTGATCATAATTGGTGCCCTAATACTGTGACCTCTTCTGCTGAAGCTGTTTTAGGAACACCGTCTCTCCAGCATGTGTGTACTCTCACCATTCTATTTAAGAATGTAGTAGAGAAAATAAAAAAAGAGCAATTGTGATGAAGTGTATTAGTAATACCATGATTTTTATGATAATATAATGTTAGCATTGATAGTGACAGAAGGTAGAATTTGAGAAAGAGGCAAGATTTGGAGGATGCAGCGGCCTTATGAGACAGTGAATTAAACTTGCTAACTTTATTTTCATTCAAGCTACTAAATTCATTCTGAGTCTACCATCTGATGTTAAAATTGTTGCTGTTCAGACCATCTGTGTTACTCTGGTAATAACATGCTTTTAGTTTCTGTTTCCAATTTATAAAAAGATGTAATTGATTTCTCTCTCACAGCCACAGTCTCACTCTGACTCTCTTTGTGGGCTCAGACTGTGATGCTTTGGAAGCAGAAGTCAATCTAGCAGTGTATTACTGCACTTTTGCCCATAGCTGTGCCATCCTGCCCCCCTCATGTGCTGAGTCCTCTCTTGTGTGACCTTGCATAGAGCTGTTTCAGCATGGAATGCTAACAGGGTGCTAACTGGACAAAGTACTGCTGTGAATAATTTTCTGCATTAGAAGTGTCAGAACAGCAATGCTAGTGGAGATGAGCTGTTCAGAATGTTCCCCATTCTGACAGTGGGAATGAGAACAAGACCAGTGTGGCCAGCAGTTGGTGACTTAGGCTCTGTATAACACTAGCCTGGAGGACAGTTTGTCCCTCCTGGATTTCCCAATATCTGTTTTTGTTTTAAGCTGGGAAAGAGGAGCGGTGTTTGGGTTTCTTTTTGGTTTGTTTGCATAAATTATTACAAATTTTAAAGTTAAGTAAGTATACCTTATTTAGATGTGGCTTATTATACTTACATATAAGTAAGTATACTTTATTTAGATGTGGAATTTTACAGGTTGATGAATTCAGCAATATTAGGTAAAAATCAGCCTGTTTAATTATTGCATTAAACCCTGGAAACAGGGTTCCGATGAGTTCCCCAAAGTCTTGCTGTATGCCAGCAACCTTTTCTGACTGTTGATCTCTGTAGGACACTTCTGCTTCTCTGTGGTACTAATATTCTTATTCTGTAGCTTCTACAGGTGTGAACTCTATCCGCTTCTGTATATTATGGAGAGTGTGCTGAGTAACTAGGTCTTTTTTGTGTGTCCTGATGTCCAAATTGGTAGCTTTGCCACTGGTTTAAGAAGGAAAAGTGTCATGTTATTCTGGTTTCAAGCCATGTAAAGGCAAAATGCAAGTTAGTTTTCAGTGAGAATATCTGAAAGGACGATATAATTGACAACAACCTAAAATATGTGTGTGTATACATAGATGTATATATAAAGCCACACTTTTAGTTGGTTTAAATTGGAGATGTCTCTCTCCCTTTAACTCCTTTTCAAATTTAGATTTAATCTTTATCTTTGTGTATATAGCAGATTTTTTTTTTTTTTTAGTGAGAAAACTGTAACCCATCTGTCTGATACGAAGGTTTTCTTGAACCTGTCTCCAAAACCACTTCTGATGACAAATTCTGCAAATGCTTTGCCTGCTCTGCAGTAAACTACTTTTTTTGCTCTGTTTTAAAGGGATTGCCTTGAAGTTTCAATGTCTGGGTGCTTCCAATTTCTATTACTGTGTTATTTGAATATTTAAAGTCACTGAAGCTCAAGTAGGAAATATTGAAGAAAGGGCTAAGTGTTCTAAAGAACTAAAATTTCAGGACAGAAAAATGAAATCACACCAAAACCACATTTGTAAATGCTCCTACAACTGAACTGAAAGAAATATAGTCGAATAGTTAATTTGTCATGAAGATACTGATACAGCATTCATCTTGAATACTTTGTGAAAAGAAATTAGTAGTGTACTTAAATAAGACAATAATGGGAGGGGTTGCACAATTGGAGGAGTGGTAGTTTAGCTTAAAATACATGTGAAAAGAAATAAGTTCACTGTCATAGATGTTCCATAAAATACATATGAATTGAAATCCTTTGGCTAACTTGAGAGTGTGTAATGTTAGGGCAATACTACTGATCACTTGGTGACAATGGTGGCAGTGCTTGTTGAGGTTGTTGAAATGGTCTGTGAAGGCAGAGAACTGTATAATAAAGAGAGGCTTCTGTGAGTGTCCTCTGGCCTTGATAAATGCCATAATAGACGAGTGTTGCTGACAGGTTCTTGGAGTACCTACTCAACAGATGCATCTAAGAGGAATACCTGTTGATTTATTTTTGAGCAGTGCAAATACAGCTTCTCAGAACTAGCGACTGCGGTGTGCTCAAATCCTGCAACTTCTATAAGTGTAGGAGAGTCTGTATGCATAGGAATCTTTTTCCCAGAAAATCTCAGTGATGCATTTAAAAGGGGGATCTACCTAAAAATCCAAAGCCTACTTGAAAAGAAATGAAAAGGATCAAAAGTGGCATTAATAGAGTGCGTTTAGGACTGATAGTATGTATATTACTGATCTGTGATATACGTTGATAAATGCATATCCCTGCAAATAAAGACTTTAGAAGAACTCTATGAATTCTGAATAAATGGCATATTTAAACAGCACAATAAAGCAGATTGTTAGAAGTGGGGGAAAACAGCTTAGCTTTCACCAAGCGACAACAGAAAAAAAAGCCTGTCAAATCCTGCTGATTTTACAGCGCAATTTAGGAAACTGCTAGAAACTAATATTAAGAATGGTTTTAAATACATCTGTCAAATTTTGTTTCTGAGATTGTGAGAACAAAGGGTGATGAAAGCATGTTAAGAACATGTGATGGCCACGAGGTATAGATGGTCTGTTTTTACAGTGGAGACAGCAGAGGTTACCTGCACTGATCCCCCTGGGAAAGGAGGATAAAAAGGCAATAAAGTTAGTTGATACTTAAAATATAAAAGACTATCTGATAAAATCTGTTTTGCATATATTTTGCTGATTTTTATGATTATTTTATGTATGTTTTCATATGCTTTTGTTTCATCTTTCAGCTTGTGATGAATGGAAGATTTTACCAAAGCCTAATCTACATCGAGATGTCAACAGATTTGGTCACACTGCTGTTGTCAGTAATGGGTAAATGAAGTGTCTTTTAAATTTTCCTGGCTGTTTGTCTGAATGAAAATTCTGTGGCAGAAATTATACCTATGCGAAGTATGGTTCAATGCCATACAACTGATGTAATTTATTAACATGAGAAGCAGTGCTCATCAGGGGCTTAGGTAATCGTGTCTTAGGTAATCATTACAAGTAATTATTAATCTGACTTTCTGTGGAATGTGTTCAATGGCTTTTTATCTGAACCTTCTAGTGTACTGAGGTGTTTCCTCAGTATTGTGAACTACAGGGAGTCGGAAATTCAGTACCAGCTATAATCCTTACTTAGATGTGATGGAAGACATCTTTTTCTCTTTGCAGCATCTTATAATTGCTTGTTCTTCTTCAATCATAAAATCAGAAACATAACTAAAACTTCCTTGGAAAAAGCAAGATTTTGATGATACTGATACAGTTATCATTAACCACTTGTTGGGGGGAAAAAAAGCTTGCCAGTATCTAGACTTTATTGAATATCTTGCTTATCCTTTAGAAAATACTTTCATGTCATTTGTTGAGTAGAGGAGCTCAGTAAAACTTTATCATCTAGAAACAGGAGATGGATTTGATCTGGAGCTTTCTGGGTTTGGTGGGTGAACTCTCTGCTTCCTCCCCACCAAACCCCAAAGATAAAATTGTAAGACAAATGTCATCTTTCAGAGCAAAAGTAGAATAATGTAGTCAAGTTTAAAGAAATTTCTACAGTTTGCATGTTTCAATTTTACTATGACCAGCTGCCAACTGGACTAATATCTGACAGTTGCAGTAGTATAGATCATAGTACTACTAATCATCCTCTTCTACATGATTCATCATGCTAATAAACACAGTATTGAAACATATGCAAGCAACTTATAGATCCTCTACGTATGAGTATTGTATAGTTAAGAAATAATGGAGGTGATAAGTAATACTAAAAGTAAGAGTTTGTCTGATTTTAGTGAAAATAGCAGTAAGTTGTAACTCCGTAGACAGAGCATTTGAAATTAATCAATGAACAGGTTACTTCATTGAGAGAAAATTGCTTGGAATTGATGAATTCAGCAAATGGTAGTTTTGTATTCTGATTTGTGTTGTTTTAAAACATCTGGTACTTTGAGACCTGTCACTGTCAGTGAATTAGATTCAAAGTGAAAATGCCTTTTTTATTGTCTGAACTTAATGGTATTTTTAGTAGGGTTTTATGTTCAACAAAGTGTAATATGAGATGCTCCACAAAGATTTCTGCTATTGGTAACTGTATGATTAATTCTGTTTTAAGAGTACGTGATACAACAGATGATACACAGGTTCTTCATTATTATCTTTTACCTGAGGCTGTTCTTAATTCTAAATGAGAAGGGTAAGGTCTTCTGGTTCTGATGTCAGCATCTACTGCACCAGAAATGTTACCAAAAAGAAATACCCATCTGCCAATGATTGCTGTCTGTCTTTGAAATCTTGAAGAAAAATGTTCTCATTTCCTGCAGGCCATAACTTCACACTCTGTTCTCATTATATAACTCCAAAAATGAGTAGTTTCCTCCACAGCTCTTCTTCCTTCTTTCCAGACATTTGGAACATATCACTCACTAATAATATGGCACAGTGCACTTTGAGCAAATATTTTGTTAGTCTAAAATTAGTGGAGAAATACACTGAAAACTAATCAATAATGGAACCACTGACAGAGTCTTTATTAGAGAGAGATGATAGTATGTGTGATTTTTCTAATTGTATATCAAGACAGATAAGAAATCAGGAAAATCTATCTATAGCTACAATAACATTTACATTTTACTCGCTTTTTCCTAATAGGTCCATGTATATATTTGGGGGCTTTTCAAGTGTTCTTTTGAATGACATCCTTGTGTACAAGCCTCCAAACTGTGAAGCATTCAGAGATGAAGAGCTGTGTAAAAGCGCTCGTCCAGGGATAAGGTGTCTGTGGAACAAGAAACATTGTGAATCCTGGGAATCTGGACATGCCAACAACATCCTTAGAGCAAAATGTCCAAAGAAAACAGGTAAGTGAATTGTAGTCTTACAGTGTCAGAATTGCTAAGAGATGGGGGGCAAAAAACCCCTAAATGCCCCACCACCACCACTGCCAACCAAGTAGAACTGGTGATTGGACTATTAAGACTGTTCCTCTCAGAGTGCAATGCAATAGATTTATGGATTAATCTTTAAAATCATTAAATTCTGATTTTTAATGTATTTTAAATACAGGGGAGTAGGTGTAGAAGGCACAAGTTTAAGCTGCTAAGGGACACAAACCAAGATGGTTCAAACAAGAATTTATTTCATTGGGGAGCTAAAGTGTAAAATAACTTTAGATTGGATTTGGCTCTGTGTTTGGAGCGTTTATAGAAGGGTGAGCATTTATAAAAGGGTGAAATATTGTAACTAATTTTCTTCTTTCTCCATCTTCTGTTTTGGGATATATATGTGTGCGTATATAGACACTGGCACATATATATAAAAGCCTTCATATTTTTCTGATTCCAAGGAAGCATTACAGCAGTCAGAGCACAAATAGGGGCTACAAGTGATATCTGGCATTACAGGCATATGGCAGTCTCATGTCTGTGTGTCACCAGTAAGTGAGAGCAAAAGCATTGCTGCTTCACGTAGATTACCTATCAAACAGGAGCATTTGTATAGAAGAATATAGTACAGTCACAGCTGGAAACAAACTTGAAGCAAACAAGCCCTTTGATGCAGTGTGTCAAAACGGGTTCAGGTTTGTCGTGTGAATTTCTATGCAGCATTGTGATTAGCTATATTGTTTGAAACAGTAGTTTAGCATTGCGAATAACTGTTGCACCCTATTCCTCAGTATTTTGGCTTGTCACAAATAAATTGCTTGTGAAAGTGTTATTCTTGTACTTCACATGAACAGCATATGCATCACTGCTACATACACCTACTATTTTTTTCCGAGCATCTTTCCTTTCAGCATGGTATAAAATTGCCAACCAAACTTTGGCTCTGTGCTACATGTACAAACTACCATACAATTAAACTGCCAGTCTACTTGTAATGTTTGTGAAAAAGATATTAGCTCTGCTATTAATCAGTACTTCAGGACATTTTATTTTTCTGTTAGTTTTTGTTTCAGAACTGTATATAAAGTTTCAAACTCAGAAAAGGTGCATTATATAACAAAAAGGTTACCCAGGGAAAGCTTTCTGAAGAGCTGCTTTTGTACAGTTTAATAACATTTAGAGATCTTGAGTCTACAGTTTCAGCTCTTCATAAAAGGAAAAATATTGAGATGCTAAATTGAAAAATAATACAGATGAAACTGGATCTTATAAAAAGCAACAGGTAAAAAACAAACCAAACAAAGCACAGACAGTCTGAAGGAAAGTGAAGTTAGAACAGTTTTCAAAGTACAGCTGCCGCAGCGATAATAAACTACAACTAAACTTGCAAGAGCTGAGGTGAATAGAATTCCAGTTCCAAAGAAGTTGTGTGGACACCACTGCTTCAAATCCTTCCAGTTTCAAGCGGTAATTAGGCCAAATTTTTCAAGCCAAAAGCCAATTTTTTATATACTCTTTTACACTGTTCAATTGTTATCTGGTTGGTGGTATCATCTGAGAAGCTGCTGATAGTCAATATGAAAGGATAAGCAGAAATTCTAGTGGGTTTTCAAAATATCAGTTTCCTGGCAAGAGAATCTCTTAAACTTGTGTGATCCTGAGACTAAAGAAACCAAACTGCACAGGAGTCAAACGTGGTAATCAGTGCAGGAGAAGGTAGGAATTCCTCTATTTTGGGTCATAGTGATTTTGCAGATTTTTGCCTCTTTTAAACAGAAATTATAACTTATCTCTAACTGTTGTAAATAACATTAAAATTTAGTCCAAGTCCTGAAGCCTTGTGTTCAGGATTTAACATGAACATGAAACTATTCCTCAAGTATTTTTTGTAGAGAAATAGAACTTACCAATCATTGTTTTAGATTTATAAGTTAATTTATAAAGACTTAAAATGTCTGTGTTGCTAATATCTGTCCTAGATTTTTTATTTACTAGTTTTACCATTGACTTCTTGCAACCTAATATTTTTATTAGAAACCTGCATCTGAAGAAAATCTTTCTTCTGTGTTAAAGGAGTGAAGAATGAATAGCTTAAGAAAGTTTCTGATACTCTTAGGCAGTGTGCTAAGAGAGTTTATATGCTGCAAATACTCTGCAGTGAGTATTCCTTTAGTTGATATGAGACTTACAAACCTTCAAATATAGTTGTTACTAAAGATATTTTTAAAGGAGTAAATCTTATCAGCTGAATAGAATTAATTTCCTACAGTAACCTAAGCCTTTATGAATGGCTAGAGTTCAGATGAAGGATGTAACAGCAAATTCTCTAGGCAAGTGTTTAAAATGTGGTATTTTTCTCCTGTGCGACATTTCCTTTTGCCTGTCATAGGTATTGCAGCTGCTGCAGATGACAGATGTTACCGGTACGCGGATTGTGCGAGCTGTACTGCCAATACAAATGGGTGCCAGTGGTGTGATGACAAGAAGTGCATTTCAGCAAATAGTAACTGTAGCATGGTGAGTCTGCAAATCTATGGTTGTGTTATTAATGCTGTTTCTTTTCTAGCTAAACCAGAGGCCTGCTGCAGCAAAGGAAAGGGGTATAGTAGGCTACTAGTAGCTTGCTTTGAACACAAACGTAAACATGTTTCCCTGGCATTTGCAGTAAAAACGTTGCAGAGGGTAGAGTTGGACTGCAGCAAAGATACCTATTCCAGGGGAAAAAAATACATGTATCATTTAGAATTGTGTTAGCCCGTTGTATATCTCTCAGGCCAAATACTATTACCTCCTAATTAATGGCATTTGGAACAACCCAGAGTCATTATCAACTTGGATTTTGCGCATATGTGATGTACAGTATGCAGACAGACATGGAATCCCATGAAGGATCGCTGTTAGTTTCCCCCATCCTCCCTCCCCCCACCTTTCAAAGAGGACCAGGTCATTCGTCATTAGTCTTGGTATTCTGATCCCTGTTCTTCATAGAAATGTTTTAGTTTGGGTTATGGAGTTACTTATCATTTCATTAAAGGAATATGAGCCTCAGTCACCATGAGATTAACAGGCTTATGGTGATTTGATAAGATTGTTCTGATTTTTGTAAATACAAGCAATAAGAACATACAGATTCATACAAGTTTCTATTTTTCTATTTTTAATACTGCTTACTGCCATGTTTTATACTTTATTGTCCACTGATTGTTGCATCTCTGGGTTGTTAATTTGATTTTTGACAAGCTTATAATAGCTTTATAAATTTTCCCCCTTTATATTTTTCAGCTAGCTCCAGGCACCTGGTTGTACTAGAGTTCAAAATCCTTTCTTTTCACACTTCCATTAGTAAAAGTAGCTTGCTCTCTGGCTTGAACCTGATGCAAATCAATCCTGTTCTCTACACAGACAAATTAATGTGTGATTTGGATTGACTCAGACTCAAATCTTGCCCATTCAGGGTGTTTACAGCCAGCTTTAGTCACTGGCATTCATAGTTAGTCACTACTAATAAAAGCAATGCAGACACAAATTCATCAGCAGCAATGTTATAAGTCTGTCAAAGGGATTTCACATTCCAGGCACTAATGGTTAGTTTCCTTTGTGATCTTCAAGGGCTCTTCTTTTCCTAACACATTGTACTATATTAGGTGCCAAGTTTCTAACTGTGGCTTTCAACTCTTAAGCAAGGAATAGTTGCGAAGGAGCAGACCATCTTCATCCGTGGTAAATGTGGAGCACTGGGTATTAGAACAAGCTTCTCAGTCCAGTATCCTTTGGCAACCATTCATGACTAAGATTGTCAGCCTAATTAGCAACTGATGCACCAGTCTTCTCTATATCATTTCCTGTCCTTTATTCAGGGTTTGAAGTGGATAGCGAAGGCTGTTAGTGGAATTACTTAACAGTGTGATAGTGAAAAATTCATCAAAATGGTTTCTTAAACGAATTACTATCATAAGTTGAAGATGGCTATTGCAAGATTAATGTATTGGCTGGGAGATGATGGAGGCAGATGATGTTGCAGCTATCGACATAAACCCACCAAAATAGCATCAACAGAATGACACCATGTGGAGAAATGGAATGGATCAGGCTGATTATCCATTTTCATAGACTGCTACTTCTGGACTAGGCCCACAAAATGAAAATGTTGTGACAGTACTGTGATGGTAATATGGGATAACAAGCTGTAGAATCAGAAACATCACAAGGAGAAAGCCCCACTTTTGCAGCTGTACAAAGGCCTTGATACATGACTTAGATCATAGAACATCAAGGTGAGACAGACCGTAATGTAATAGAATGTTTCTTTTGCTTCATGGAAACTGGCCAGCATACTAAAGATATGTTGGCAATCAGTTTGGCATTGGCCTCATGGTCATGGATATTTGCAAAGCAGTTACTGGCCTGCTTATTGGAAGGCCTGTAAAATATGGATATTTCTCTGAAATAACTGTTTTCACAGATGGGCTTCATAAGTAGTACTAGTGTATTGATGATACACATATACCTGCCTATGCTCACCACCTGACATGGGTCAGTATATTAACGGGACACTATATTCCACTACTGTGCAGGCTCATGGATCATTAAGATATATATCATATTCATATCTGATGTAATTGCAAGCATAGGCTTACAATGCCAGATTTTTCTGGTGGTTGATACAATGAACTGACATCATCATATCTGATGCAAATGTGGAGGGGTGAATGCTTTTCCTGTCTTCCCCAACTGGAAAGCAGTTTACTTAAAATTTGTGGAGTAGTTCAAGATGGTACTGAAATTTGGCCAGTGGGCAGATTGAACAGCATGCTGGCTAGCCTTTTTGTCTGTTTTCTACCATCAAATGCATGTTACAGATTTTGTCTGTTGTAATAAGAATTTTGAAGGTTGCCTTGAGAAATTACACCATTGAAATTCTCCAGACTGCTTGCAATGATTTTACATAATACACTGAAGTTATTCCGTAATAAAATGTAGGTCTTGTATATAAAATTAAGAAAAAAGTTATTTTATTTTCACTTTTGATGGATGCTGAAAATGGTACAATGACCTACTCTACCTTTTTTCAAAACTGTGCAAATACAGATACTGGTTTGCCATGGGGGTGAAAGCAACTATAATGCTGTTATTCATACTGTCTTATGCCAAGTACAGACGTCATGAAATATGACATACTAATATCTATATATCTTCCTCTTTCAAGCTCTTTCATGGAGCTTCTTGTATCTAGTCCAGAGCCGGTTTCAGTTTTGAATCATAGAATATTGTATAGGACTTTGTCACAGAGAAGGAAATGGTGTCATTGCTGTATCTATTCTTTTTTCCCATTCGTTGGATGTCTGCGTCAAAGATGAAAATTTAAACAGGAATATTTTGTTTGATTTGTAAAACCTAATTGTGTTGCATATGTGTGCCTCTAAGCACTACATAGCACTCTCCTTCGAAAACTGGGAGAAACAGCTTTCTGTCATGCTCATAGCTGCCTTTTTAACTTAGCTTCTCTGTCTCACATCTTCCTTCTTTTACTCTTTTCAAAAAAAGTTCTGTGTCCTGCTAGTGGTGTATTTCTGATTTTTGTGGAGTAGACTGTATTTGCTTTTCCTAGCAGTTCATTGCCCTTAAGTCTGTTACATTGATCTTGCACTTTGACCCTTTCATTTGTTCTCTGTAATATCCAAAGTGTCTTCCTGGTCCTCACTGTTTCACATGCATTTTGCCTATTTCTTGATAGAAGAAAACCACCAGATCTGGATCTGCTTAATATGCTTATGAAATTGTATTCACTTTGTACATCTGCACATAAAAAGCTTTAGCTCGCATCCTGTGAGAATGATACTCCCTTGCTGGTTGCGTTGTTGAGAAAATTGACTATATTTCTATTTGGTAATGGAAATATTCCCAGGAAAAGCTGTTAATTTTATAAATTTACTTTCTAGTTTTTACCACCCCCTCTCCAGCAAGAAATAAATAAAAGGCTTTGGGGAGAGATTAATTTAATTTTAAATAGCTGCACTTTTACAAGGTGTCATTTTTGCAGTAGTAGCATGGAAAAGTAAGCAAAGACTTGGTCTGCTCTTCAGGGACTAGCCATCCCATGAAGCAAAATCTTTTTGTACGTTGTAAGAAAGAAAATGGTAAATGACTGAAAAGAGTCATTTTGTCATAGTTGCAACAACAGGCAAAGTTTCCTTTACTGAGGGAGACCAGAGAGAGCCTGAGTTTTAGAATTTAAAATCACTTTATCAATCATTTTTTTTGCTATTCAGAAATGGAGCAAAATACTGGTTATTAAGGTGTCAGGGAGCCTATTGAGTAATCATATTTAAAGATAGCAATGTATCAAGTCCACATTATGGCCCTAAAGCTGTCTCATTTTTGTGGACAAATTCAAAAAGTGTGATTGCACTGAAGCCCTTAAAGTGCTGGAATGCCTCCTGCTTGCCAACCTTCCTTAAGCAATGTGCTCGAGAAAGAAGAGGGTGGGCTGGGTGTGGACATGTACCAGCCACTTGTATTTGTGATTGGCGCAAGTGCTGAGAGACTTACAATATTCATGTGCACATGTGGGTTCTTACTGGACAATATTATAGCTTCTTTTTGATATTTATAATGTGAAAGAATTTTGAGGGTTTTCCCTTCTCCGTCTTAACATTTTTTCTTCAACCCACTTCTTTGTCTCCTTCCCCACGCTGTTCTTTGGGAAACAATGAGAAATGCTTGCACTGGTTATGAAACCAAATTGGTTCTGATTCTTTATATCCTCAAAACAACTCTTCCTATTTCCTGGCTTCACGCTAAACTCCACTTCAGATCCAACTAGCAGTCCTGAAAGGCACGTTTCAGGAATTAGCAAGAAATGGCTTCCTTCTCTTCTGTTGTCTTACTCCTCTGCAGTAGAAATTGAAGTAATCACTGCAGATACGGTAGCTGTAATAATATGCTCCACTGGTTGTCTACAGTGTTGGCCTATAATTATTCAGTTTATAGAAATGTTAACTGCCCACACTAAAATGCTGCAAATAAAGTAACTTATTCCCATACTACTTAAGGAAAGTATTTTGAAGGCTAGAAATGCAGCAGTAATGTAATACTAAGCTTTACTTGAAAAATGTTGACTCAGAGAAAATGTTTTCTTTTCAAAACTATACAAGTGATTGGAAATAAATGAAAAAAACCCCACTTTCCTTATAAAATTTCAGCTCTTATTCTGAATCTTCAAATTAAACTTGTTAAAATACCTACTTGCTACACTAGTACCAATACCAGTGATGATAATAGCAATCTGCCTACAGTTGAACACTTCAAAGAATGGTCAAAGGGAAATTTATAAGGTAGCAGAAGGACTTATGAATAGAATCTAACTTATCTTGGAGCAAAAAAAGAACGTTTATGACTAAGGACTACCCAATAGTGAGAAAGTTGGGGCTGTTCAGCCTGGAGAAGACAAGCTGCGTGGAGATCTCATAGCAGCCTTCCAGTGTCTGAAGGGGGCCTACAAGGATGCTGGAGAGGGACTCTTCATCAGCGACTGTAGTGATAGGACAAGGAGTGATGGGTTAAGACTTAAACAGGGGAAGTTCAGGTTAGATATAAGGAAGAAGTTCTTTACTGTGAGGGTGGTGAAGCGCTAGAACAGGTTGCCCAAAGAAGTGGTAAATGCTCCATCCCTGGTAATGTTCAAGGCCAGGCTGGGCAAAGCCTTGGGTGACATGGTCTAGTGTGAGGCGTCCCTGCCCATGGCAGGGGGTTGGAGCTAGATGATCTTAAGGTCCTTTCCAATGCAAACCATTCTGTGATTCTATGATGTGGGAGTAGCTTCAGAGAAATAGTAGTAAATCTAATAGATTAATAATTTCCAGTTAAACTAGGCAAACTAGACAAGATTATACTGAAAAATCCAGGAGACAGGAGAAGTAGCAAAAATTTGGGAATAGCAATTCCCAAAATTCTGAGATAAGCTATTGTAATATATTCATTCTGCAGTGGTTATTCACAAAATCACTGCAATTCATAAGCCTGCCTATATACTGCCATATGAAGATCAGTACTGAAAAAATCCAAGTAAATCAGACATAAGTGGGAAGCTTTATACATAACATGATTTACTCATGCTTTGGTGTGTAAACATTATAAATATCCTACAGTAATATAGAATTTCAGTAACAGATGGGCTGTCATATTTCTGAATTTCATTGGGTTTGGTAGCTTAAGTTATAACCTTAATATTGTGTTAATATGAATTACCTATTGGATTCACTTCTACACTGAACTAATGAGATTTTCAGGCAAGCACTGTTAAAATTGGATTTAGGGGCAATAAGTGCTGGGAATAAGGGAATACAACAGAGAATATTATTACAGAATAGTCACTTGTACTTTGAATTTTATTTTAAACATTAAGTAACCAGCACACAACAAGCTTCATGATTAGAAAGTAATAGAAAAAATATCTTATCTTAGTTGGAAACTAATTTTCCAACTAAGTTCTAATTTTTAGTTGCAAAATTGTAATCTGTATGTAATATCAATAAAGAGTATATAATTTACAAAAACAATCTGAATGATTAAGGATTTTTGACTATGCCATCATGAAGCATTAAAAGCGTTAGTTGAGGTATTGTAAATGAGCAGATGGTGGTTACTTGTGCTCTAAAATTCACTTGAAAGAATCTCTCAGGCAGTTTTGTGAATATGCTTCATGATAGTAAAGCTAAATGTGAGCCTGTACCAAAGTTGTTTTTGTGCTTTACTGTTTGTATACATTTATTTGCCTAGATAGACAGTCTATTACTTTATGGCATAGCCTTTGGCTCTGTTTCACACTGAGGTGTATATTCCTTCTCCTAGAACTGCTTCTCTGTTGGTTTTTGCTTCACAGTAGCCTTTCTCACAGACCAGAAAAATAGAGACAGCCTTTTATAATAAGCTCGCTGATAGGTATCTGATGCAATAAAGTCAACAAACAAATCCCAATACAGCAGTGTTCTTCAGCAGGACTGAAGCTGGCCCTGTGTGAGATTGATGTTCTGTCTCTGTCCACATTCCCCAACCAACGACTGTGTAACTTACTGCAGGATTTTTCCTTTAGATGTGCTTTATTGTACTGCAAGAGATAATACGAAAGGAAAGCAATCAAAATTGTCGTGTAAACCATGCGTTTCCTATCTAAGTGCAATCCATCTTTGCTTACCATGCATGAATTAATTTTTTGTTGTTAGAGAAGAGAATTGTTTGGGTTGGACAAGATGACTTCCGAAGGTCCCTTCTAACCTCAACTATTCTGTGGTTCTGTCTTGAATTAGGACTTTATTTTTTTTAGTTATTACATTGAACTTAAGTTAGTGAGACAGCCTTATAGATAAGCTGATGAATTGGCTGAGGATTTGGGGCAGTTTATTAAGTAAGATATCAATATTCTGTCTTAATTAAAAGTACTATGCAGAGGGAAAAGATTTTGTATTAAAAATGCCTGACTTGGAAAGGAAGACCTGTTTTCGGGGTAACAAAACAAAACACTCCACCAAACTCAGCAAAAAACCCAAGTGAAAATTCCTTTAGTGTTTACTGCTTTTCTTGTATACTAAGGTACCAAAGGAATAATGTTATTCCTGGTTTTATGTCACTGTTTGACAAAATGCTTTCCTGTAGGTTCTGTAAATTTCATACAAGCTATGTTGCATACAGGTTTGCAGTTAAATCTCTAAAAAGGCGTGACTGAAATTTTTGACAAATCCTTCTTGTGTTTTGTGCCTACTGGCCTATAGCTCCAGTTTTGTTTCATTTAATCTGGATAAAATGAAGTAGAACACACTCTTACACCTTCAGTCAATGATGTGTAATTATTTTACATCTGTATCTTGTGCCTTTTTTTTATATTCAGTTTGATTATTTAGCTTTTTTTAACCTGCATTGAATGAAATAATTTAGTGATAGTATATCCCTTAACTATCTAAGAAGTAGAGATCTAGTGTAGTTATTTAAGCTCCTCTTCTGCTCTGCACAGGAAAATGACATTTTTAAAGTACTGTTTGACCCACTCAGAAGTTAGTTGTGTAGGACAGGTGGGGTGATTTGTGCTCTAGGGATGCAGTTTGTACTCTCTGCAACTGATAAGGCGATCTAGACAAAGTTTAAAGCTTAAATTCAACCAAGCTTTTAGGTGGCTGTGATTTTTCAGTGATTTTCGCCTGCTGTGTATTTCAGTTTTGTTGATAATTCGACATACGTTTGAGATGCTGTTTTATTTGTTTTATTTTTATAGTCAGTTAAAAACTACACCAAATGTCACGTGAGGAATGAACAGATCTGCAATAAACTGACCAGCTGCAAAAGTTGCTCACTGCACCTGAACTGCCAGTGGGATCAACGGCAGCAGGAGTGCCAGGCACTACCTGGTAAGGGCTGTGGGGTGACGATGCTGCTTTATGTAGTTGATTTCAAAACTGAATAAATCTCTTACACAGTTGTCAAAGAATGTTTGTTCTACTTGTGCTGGCGCTCCCTGCCTGGCTGTGCCTGTACAGGTGAACACAAATGTAATTACATCACTGGTTGGTATGTCAATGCTACCTTTAATTTTGTCAGGAGGGATAATAACATTAGCGAAGGCATAATGGCATGTACTTCTGCACAAGCCAGAGACAGACAAGTTCTAGCCTGTGGGGATCACTGAGTGCAGAGCTGAATTGCCATACTGCGTCCTTTACTGTTACATATCCACTGACATTGTTACTCTTACTAGCTGACGGTTTATCTTCTAAATTATACTTCAGTTATACTTCAATTTTCCTGTGCAGATACTGCCTAAGATCTAGTTTCTTGATTGTCTGATGTTGGTAATACTATGAATGCAGTGAATATTAAAATGCTGATATAAAATATTCTTAGAAGGTGACTGTTAATGTTCTGAAATAATATTTATTCTGTAATTCGTATTCAAAGCTGCATATATGCAGTTAGATGTCAAAACCTTTTCCATTTGATCTTTATGTCCAGATGAAGTTAATGAACACATTTTTTCAGAGATTATTAATTAAATAACTTTAATCAATTTATTCTGCAGAATAAATAGTTCAGAATAAACTGCATTTTCATTAAAAATGCAGTTTAAAGCTGCATTTGTCTAATCTTTGTAAAGATTAACTATAACACTTGCTCTGAGTTACTTTTTTTAGTTATCTATCTGAATCTGTGTAATGCTGAAGAGGAAATATTTTCTGAGATATTATTTGAATTTCCTATCATTCTGATTGTATTTGTGTTTAGGGAAATAAAAATGCAAAGATAGGATGATAAAACAAAACAAGGGTAAAGTTGTGATCTCTTAATTCTAGGAGAATTGTTTTTAGATTTTGAAAAGAGAAATTGAGTGTGGGATGTATTTTGAATTATGATCTCAGGAAGGTAAAATTCAGACTCCCTTAGGGTTTTTATAATTTTTTTTCAAATCACCTTTAATCACATGCTTTTTACCCTAGCTCATCTGTGTGGGGAAGGATGGAGTCATATTGGAGATGCCTGCCTCCGCATAAATTCTAGTCGTGAAAGCTATGACAATGCCAAACTGTATTGCTACAATTTGAGTGGGAATCTTGCCTCATTAACAACCTCAAAAGAAGTGGAATTTGTTCTTGATGAAATACAGAAGTATACACTTCAGGTAACTTGAGTGACTGTAATTGATGCGTGTGTGAATTAAATTTGCTTTGAGAAATCTGTTTTAGAGATTTGTCCAAAGAGATTAAAGTTTATGCCTTCAAAGAAATGTAGCGTGGTGCTAAAGAGTGCTGTAAGTGGTGTGTAGGATATTAAGGAAATCTCACGTTTAAAGTTAATGATACAGTAGTACCCAAGTGTTTCTCCATACTAGATTTAACTGTTACAGGTTACTGTTTACTTTCAAGATGTGACTCGAGAATGGCTTGGAACACTGATCTGGGAAGTCCCAGTGCTTTTCAATACACTGTGATAGCAGGTATCAAAAAAAGACAGAATAATTTTGACTGTAACAGAGAAATAAATCCTGACTTTCACATAAGTATCCATAAAACTGCTCGCAGGATTGGGTTTGGCTGGTGAATAGTTGGGCTGCAAGCAGCTGAGGACAAGGAGGTACTAAAGATGCATACTTTTTTTCTCCAGAAAACCCTAGCTCCCTATGTAGCTTGTATGTGGGATCAAAGGGTCACAGAATAGCTGTACTAGTATGTGAAGCATGTAGAAATTCCCTGCACAGTGGCACCGGAATGAGCCAGGATCTAATTAGCTTTCTGCTATAATGATGGGGGAGGAAGAGGGTTGAAAACTCTCACATGCCTCTGGCTAATACAGGAAGCTGCCATCAGAATATTTCTTAGGAAAGTGATCCATGTTAATTTAACTGTGGGACAAACAAGGGAAGTTGAGGATTAATGACCTATTCATGGGTGGTCAGTTTCAGTTTTTTAGCAGTTAAATATTCAAATGCTTATTGCTGTGTTTAAACTGTTGGAAAGCCTACCCACATCACTGGTACACATATATGAAATGTATATATGCTCAAAAGATATCAAACCGAACATTGTATACTCAGATGGAATGTCTTAGCAGAATAAGATTCTATCACAAGCAAATCAGTTCATCTTGGTTAAAGGACATTTTTAGAAGTATTTTGGTTTGTAGAACATGCAGCATTTCTTGTATAAAACCCCCTAATTTTGAAGTAGCTTAGGATTTTACAGTCACGGGGAAATGGAAGGTAATTATGAACAATAATTAAAGCTTATATCAAGCTAGTATGTGATTTGCAAAGTTATGTTGGAGATGACTTGAGATGCATACGAAGGAAATGGCAGTTAAGAATTGCCTTTGTTATGCTAAATCTGTATGCAAGAGTTAAGGGATGTATAGTGTGAGTCAAAATATTCTGTATTATCCTTTTTAGTGTTCCATTTCAAGAAGGAGATGCAAATATAACTTATGTACTTAAATTTGTTTTTTTCCCCCTATAAATATAGGACCTGGACAGAGTTTTATATATATATATATTTTTTTTTCCTAGAAAGAAATGTATTTTCTATTATTTGCTAATAAAGGAGAGGGAAGTAATTCTTCTATGTCAGATCTCTCCTGATATTGTACTTACTGTAGCCTTGAAACACATTGTCTGTCCTCTCTTTGATATGAGATAATGTTGAAAATGTAATTGAGAACAAAATAACAAAATCACAAATGACAATGATTTCTCTAGTTATTTATTTTGCTGCTTTTTTTTCCCCTTTTCTTTTCTTTTTTCCCTGATTCCCATTAAAATATTGCACAGGAGGCCTTCAAAGTGATGGAGTATTGATATGACTGATATTACCTGACTGTCTTGAGGTGTAGATGAGAAATAGCTACTTTTGTAGTTTAGAAACTAGATTTTTCTTACATTTCAGAGCTTAGAACTTGAACAAGGTAACATCCTGCTGAGCATATCTTTATTTAAATGAACTATGTCCTGAGCCAATGTGGTGATGTAAATTTGAGATATGTCATGTACAGTTTTGCAATTGTAGACAAATACCTGTTCTTCGAAAGTGTATCTTGGGTTAAAGGATCATTTAGTTATCAGGATCTCTAATGGAATGCTACCATGACTTATCCTGGCAATTTCAGTGGAAAAAAAATAAGGTTTTTTTAATTCATATCTATCTTTCCAGTTACATTTATTCTGTGTGAGACAGCCTAAATGTCTTATCCAGGCTTTCCAGAACTTTTTGATTTTCTTTTGTCTGCCTTTTCCTCTCAAACTGCAATCATGATGATTTAAGGGCTGAGATTTCATTTTAGATGGCAGTTGTAACAGGTGGTGATGTGGAGTTCACAAATGCAGTCAGAGCAACTTTAAGGTGAACACAGTGCCTTTTAATCCGTATTATCTATGGTGGAGTTTGACTTGTGTGGTTAATATAAAAGGCTTTAAAATCTTCACCTATGTGAAAAGCTTTCAGGATTAGTGGATGTGTCAGAGCAACATTTGAAAATAAAAATATGGATCTGTTTTTATCTCTGCTTTATTTGATATACTGAGAAGAGAAAAGCAACTTCAGTGAATGTTGTGTATTGTACAAACTTTTAGAATAGTGTCAGTAAATACTACAGCCTGGAAGGACTTAAGGATTCTTTATTGTTCATAGAAAGAATGTCAGACTTCATAGATTCTGGTTTAGGGTTTTTTTATTATTTTTCTTTCTAATGCACAAAGTCCTTGTCCTGGGACAAATTTAGGACAATTTCTTCATCATGTTTAGACTAATACAAAACATTGATGCTTTACAAATTTTCAGAGGGAGGAGGCTGCTGTTGTCTTCGCGCCGTGTCCAGACCTTGTCATGTATCAGTGATTTCTCTTAAGTCCAATGCTAAATTGGAAATCAATAGATTGCCTCCTAAAGGATAAGGAGAAGGTTCTTTTGGTACTAAAGGGCCAAAACAAAGACCTTTGTAGTATGAAGTCAAAACACAGTTGAGTTTGCAGATGTATTATAAAACTATCAACAATAATTAAAAGTCTAATTTGTATTTTGCATTGAAAAGAATCGATAAATTCTTCAGAAATGGCAAAGTAAACACAATAGATGGACTGCAGATTCCCATACTAAAGCAAAATGACACTCCATCTTTTCTTGTGTGCCATTTTATTGACCCAGTAAGCAAAATATTATGAAAGAGAAGATTTGAGTTTTTCTATAGATTAAACAGCAATACAAGGTTAATTAATTGTTCTTGCAATATTCAAATGTTGTATATTCATTTGAAAGTGCAATTAGTTCTCTTGGGAGTTTGCTCACAACTGTGGGACTGAACTAAAAATAACAGCTTTCTTGTTAGCATGCAATAAATTCTGAGACAACTTAGTTTTGGTGTAGTAAGCATAAACAAAGATGAGAACAGTTTAAACAATGCCTTTGATTATATAAACTGCAACTTTCCTTTAACTTGCTGTTCTCAGGGCTAAGCATCCTTTATGAATTATGCTTGAGTGTAGGTTGTTGTTAATTAGTGAGCTTTGCATGGCAATGTTATTCCTTGTGAGATCAAAGTATTCTCAGAGGGCTGTATGTTTTTGTGGTTTTATCAAATGTGTGGTTGTCGTGAAGCTGACACCTACTTTTTTTCTGAATTGGTCTCATTAGTACAGTTTCTAGCAGTCCCACTTTTGTGTTGTGGTTTTGGAAGCCTAATAAATTACTTCAGCACTTTGTCTCCATCAGAGCTGTTACATTGACTGCCCATTAGTTCACCTCTAGTTTAACTGTCTTCCTACTTTCAGGAAGTGGGGAGCTCAACTCAGTTTGGATGCTTGAGAATCTGAATTTCCCCCCTAAAATTGTCCCCTATAAAGAAGAAAACTCAAGAGCATCTAATCCAAAGTCCCACTGGAATACTAGCTATAATCCCTCTAGATGGAAATTGGGGAAGTTGTAATCTTTTCGATTTGCCAGATTTTAATTTTTTTTCCCTTTTTTTTTTTTTTTAACCAATGTTACAACAGCAAAATTTGAAGAGAGTAGGAGAAATAAATGTTCTTATGACCTCATGCATAACTACTACTAAAAGCATCTAGATTTCTTCATTTGTATCTGGTAGAAACTGAGACACTTAAAAATCATGGAGCTTGACTCCACTGCCTATAATGTATCATTCCCTGGGTAAATATTGACAAAATATGAAGAGTGCAGGTATCTAGCATAGTTAGAATCAATGCATAGTTAAAAAACAGAAACCAAGCAATGAGCTATTAAATAGAATGGATGTTTTCTCTTCATATAAGTCTTAGTTTTAGTAGGCAAGGGTTTTTAAGCATAATGATTCAGAAAAGAGGCAAACTGACTGCAAGCACTTCACAAAAGTATGGATGTTGCAGAAATGTGAGCATTAAGCGGCCACTGTATTTTCAAACTTTTTAGAATTATTATAGAGTCATAGAATGGTTTGGGTTGGAAGGGACCTTAAAGCTCATCCAGTTCCGAACCCCTGCCATGGGCAGGGACACCTTCCACTAGACCAGGCTGCTCCAAGCCCCTGTGTCCAACCTGGCCTTGAGCACTGCCAGGGATGGGGCAGCCACAGCTTCTCTGAGCAGCCTGTTCCAGGGCCTCACCACCCTCACAGTAAATTAGACACTTAATTACGACTAAACCTTTGTAGTTCAGTTGTTTGGGGGGAAACTATTTTCCTAGAACTCGAGGAGTTCAAAAGAGTCGTGAAAAGTTTGTTGAAGTTTGGTAATAACATATTGTGATGCACACATTAGAAAATATATCAGAAATGTATCATACACTTCCAGGACAATTTAAGATCCAAAATGAAAGGAATTTAAGTAAAGGTGAGGATAAATTTTTGAAAAGATATATAATTCCTTAGCAATTTGCATAATTAAGGAACAGAGGAGAATTTTGAGCCTCAGTAGTAATTGGCTATTCAGTAAAGGTAGGCTTGCTCACTTCACTCCTCTGCAAATTATTCAGCCCTCATTAAATTAGTGCTGAGGCAGCAGTAGTGCCTGAAAAAAGTGTCATGACTATAAATGATCACATTCACTGTAGATCTCAAAGCAACTTAGCCTGACTTAAATTTTCTGAGTAATCAGTGGATTTAACATGAAGTATCAGCTCTGTAGTTAAGGTGACACAATTTCCCTTTCTAATATAATTGCCTAATTACTACTTAAAAGGAAATTAAAATTGGGAGGTGGCAGGGTAGAATAAGAGAAGAGCACATTTTGGAAATTATTAGTGATCAGTGTTTAATAAATTCCTGCAATAGCTAAAAACTTGCCTTATGTTCAATTAAATAGGACTGTAGCTCATTCTGTGAGCACAGAATGACATTCTATTTGTATGCATCTTATGATTGCAGTTTTGCTCTTCTGTCAGGTGAAAATAAAGCCCTGTTCAGCATCTTGCCTAAGGATTTAATAATTCCTGAAAGTTTTCTAACTTAACATAAAGGTTGAATTCTCGCTTAAAAGGGTTTTTGGCAACTTCTTATCAGTGTTCTAAAAGATTGTTCTATAAAATCAGATAAACCGTGACTAGCTGTATTTCAAGCACAAGTATATGGCTTCTGAAATGGGCTGCGAGTTCTAAAAACTGGCCTAGAAAGAAATAAATAAGAGGAGAAACACATTCTAGAGAATGGTTCTAAATGTTAAATAGAGTAATGGGATAAAGCTGTGGAACAGTTTTCAAGATATGTTTGATGGCATTCTCTAGTGCAGCATTAGTAAGGCCCATTACAAGCTTTCCTGAGACAGCTTTAGCCACTTGGTGCGTACTGCATTGCTTTGTTTCACTGTGAAATTTTACTTTGATAATTTCTGGCTATGTTGCTCCCTACCTCCCAGTTATTAACTGATAACTTCCCCAGAATGTTATTGAATAGGCTTAGTTGTTGTTGTTGTTTTAAAATGATGTACATAATTGTATAACAAGAGTTTTCGTAGATGCACCCTGTAGCCTGATTATTATTATTTTTTTTAAAATACCCACTGAAATATTTGAAAGTATCCATAAATTTTCAGAATATGGTAAGTGATGGTGTTCCAGCAAAAATTGTCACAATTTGAACCATCAGAATCTGAGCAGTGGTATTCTATAATCATGATTAAACAAATTCTGGCTGATACATGTTAAATGAAAATAGAAAAATAGTAGATTGGAATTCGTACTTGCTGCTATGAGCCCCTGTTTCCTCCCTATCCTTTCCTCTTCCCACATGAAGGAAAAATTAAGTCAGAAGTTTATGAACTTCACCATTTCACGTAGAAATCTATAATGTAATTGAAATAATTCCTAAATCCTATTAAGGGTTATTATCTGTATTTAGTTAAAAAGCTGTCATTTGTTTTGGTGACTTTTTGTGGATGAAATGCAGCTTTTAGCTCTTAACAATTTTAAATGGGAACAAAAATTTTCAATGCTGATGTCCACCGTAATGATAAATCATTAGTTAAAAAGATACTGGCATTTGAAAGCTAAACAATTTTAGAGACATAAATAGAATATAGAAGATAATTTCCTAGACAGGTGAGAATTTTGGTTAAGAGATTCAAAGCTAAGACTGTGATTCAAAGCAAATATCTATGCAAAACAGAAGCTTTTCTATTACTTATTAGTAGCAGTAGGAGCAGGTAGTAAGGCTCAAGTATTGATAGCTAATGTGTAAAAATATGAAGTGCTGTTATTTTAATTACTAATTTTTTTCCAGCTGTTAAGATACTTTCTTTTGCTTGATTAAAAAACCAACAACTTTGTAAAAACAAACATGACAATTAACTTCCGCTAACTAGGGAACAGTTCCAGTTGAAATAACTTTTAGGTTGTATAATGTCAACAAAGAAGTAGTAGTTATTGCCTGTCTTATTGTTCCATATTCATAGAAGAGTGGTAGGGCTGAATATTAATAGAACATGAGTAATATATTGTCCTCGTGGCCTTCTTGTGTGCACTGTGTCACTGAAAATTCACTAGTCTGTCTTTGTATGTTTGTGCATACGTGTATGTAACATCTGAAGGGACTTTACCTCTTTTTGGGAGTGAAATCTTTATGAATAGCAATGTCTGCTTCCACCCTGCATGTCTGCTAGTGCTTTGTTACTCAAGAGGTAAAAGGGCAGAATAACCACAGTTTTTACCAAGTTTCTGGGTACTAGCAGCTGTAAAATTGAGCCGTACCATTTGTTTGGTTTCTAAATGAGAGAAGGTTGATGTAGTCCCAAGTTGGACTAGATCGTCCATTCTTTTCTTGAAAGCTAGAGCGTTGTAGAGCATCCTTTGAATTAAGGAATTCTTAATCCTGCTCTAGAGAACAAACACTCCCTTTCTCTTCAGGAACCTCCTTAGTAAGGTTTCATGGGATACAGTCCTAGAGGGCAGGGGGGCCCAAGACTACTGGTCGGTATTCAAGGATCTCCTGCTACGTGCTCAAGAGTGTTGCATCCCGACTAGAAGAAAGTGCAGCAGGAGGGCCAGGAGACCTCCATGGATGGACAAGGAGCTGCTGAGGAAACTTAGAGGGGAAAAAAGAAGCTTATAGAAGGTGGAAGCAAGGACAGGCGGCCTGGGAAGAATACAGGAGCATTGCCCGAGAAGCTAGGGACCAGGTTAGGAAAGCTAAGGCCCAGCTAGAATTAAGTTTGGCAAGGGATGTAAAAGATAACAGGAAAGGATTCTATAGATACGTAGCAAATAAAAGACAGGCTAGGGACAATGTAGGCCCTCTCCAGAAGCTATCAGGAGAACTGGCTACCATGGATTTGGAGAAGGCTGAGGTTCTTAATGACTTCTTTGCCTCAGTCTTCACCAGCAAATGCTCTGACCACACCACGAAAGTCTTGGAAAGCAAATGCAGGGACTGTGAGAACGAAGACCTTAGGCCCACTGTAGGAGAGGATCAGGTTCGAGACCATCTTAAGAACCTGAACGTGCACAAGTCCATGGGACCTGATGAAATCCATCCATGTGTCCTGAAGGAGCTGGCGAATGAAGTTGCTAAGCCACTGTCCATCATATTCGAAAAATCCTGGCAGTCAGGTGAAGTTCCCGATGACTGGAAGAAGGGTAATATAACCCCCATTTTCAAGAAGGGGAAGGTGGAAGACCCGGGGAACTACAGACCAGTCAGTCTCACCTCTGTGCCTGGCAAAATCTTGGAACAGTTTCTCCTGGAAAACATGCTAAGGCACATGAAAAACAACGAGGTGGTTGGTGACAGCCAACATGGCTTCACTAAGGGGAAATCCTGCCTGACCAATTTGGTGGCCTTCTATGATGGAGCCACGGAACTGATGGACAGCGGCAGAGCAGTTGATGTCATCTACCTGGACTTGTGCAAAGCATTCGACACTGTCCCACATGACATCCTTGTCTCTAAATTGGAGAGACATCAATTTGATAGATGGACCAATCGGTGGATAAAAAACTGGCTCGATGGCCGCACGCAAAGAGTTGTGGTAAATGGCTCGATGTCCAGTTGGAAACCTGTAACGAGTGGTGTCCCTCAGGGATCGGTGTTGGGACCGGTCCTGTTCAACATCTTTGTCGGTGACATGGACAGTGGGATTGAGTGCGCCCTCAGCAAGTTTGCCGACGACACCAAGCTGTGTGGTTCGGTTGATACGCTGGAGGGAAGGGATGCCATCCAGAGGGACCTTGACACGCTTGTGAGGTGGGCCAATGCCAACCTTATGAAGTTTAACCAAGGCAAGTGCAAGGTCCTACATCTGGGTCGGGGCAACCCCAGGCACTGCTACAGGCTGGGCAGAGAAGAGATTCAGAGCAGCCCTGTAGAGAAGGACTTGGGGGTGTTGGTTGACGAGAAGCTTAACATGAGCCAGCAGTGTGCGCTTGCAGCCCAGAAAGCCAACCGTATCCTGGGCTGCATCAAAAGAAGCGTGACCAGCAGGTCGAAGGAGGTGATCCTGCCCCTCTACTCTGCTCTTGTGAGACCTCACTTGGAGTACTGCGTACAGTTCTGGTGTCCTCAACATAAAAAGGACATGGAGCTATTGGAGCGAGTCCAGAGGAGGGCCACGAGGATGATAAGAGGGCTGGAGCACCTCCCATATGAAGACAGGCTGAGAAAGTTGGGGCTGTTCAGCCTGGAGAAGAGAAGGCTGCGTGGTGACCTCATAGCAGCCTTCCAGTATCTGAAGGGGGTCTACAAGGATGCTGGGGAGGGACTCTTCCTTAGGGACTGGAGTGGTAGGACAAGGGGTAATGGGTTCAAACTTAAACAGGGGAAGTTTAGATTAGATATAAGGAAGAAGTTCTTTACAGTGAGGGTGGTGAAGCACTGGAATGGGTTGCCCAGGGAGGTTGTGGATGCTCCATCCCTGGCAGTGTTCAAGGCCAGGTTGGACAGAGCCTTGAGCCACATGGTTTAGGGCAAGGTGTCCCTGCCCATGGCAGGGGGGTTGGAACTAGATGATCTTAAGGTCCTTTCCAACCCTTACGATTCTATGATTCTATGATTCTATGATTCTTTTCTGTTTTGGACCAATGAAGGAGGTAGCTCTGATAAAATCTTTAGCTTCTAGCAAAAGATATCAGCCTTGCTGAAGTCAAACAGATTCTGCTAGGAGGCAAGAGCTGTAGAGGCTCCTGCTGAACTTAGATATCGAAGGTCTTCAGATGACCTTGTTGCCTCCTTATCAGTGAAACACATGACGATTATGTATTTGGCACTAAAGGAAATTTCTAGTAAAGGTAGGAAACACATGGTTCTGAAGTTCTTCCTCACTTCTGTAGAGTGGACTGGCAACTCCAGCAAGCATGGGTTAATTTAAAGCACCCAGGAAAATTGTGGCATACATTAGATACTGTAATAGTCAGCTTGAAGCACTGAGATAGGCACAGTCAAATTGCTTAGAAAAAGTTTCTGTACATTTCCGCTCACCTGTTGTCTGTCTCCCTATTAATAAGCTAAGCAGCATGGCAGCCCTGCCATGGTGAAGCAAAGGTGTCTTGAATGATTCATTGTCATGTCATTGTTGACTGGCAAGTGTGTACATGTTCACACGCGTACCCATTCACATGTGTGTTGGAGCTTTTCCTTCTTCCTCAAATAGAAGAGGAACTGATTCTGATTGCAGGTTCCTTTTCAACTCTGAATCTGAACAACTTGCTAAGTGCCAAATACAGTGAGGATAGGATAGGTTTCTCCATTGTGGATTTTGGACGTTTTGAAAGTATACATTCATCAAGGCCTTGAGAAAGAAAGAACAAGTCTTCATGAGTAAGGAGTAACTTTCTTCCCACATATATGTTGAGCAAAGATCGTCTGACCTTCCAATAAAGAAGTTGGTATTCTTGAGAAGAAAAAAACAGACATATTTGGGGCTTGTCAGCAATTTTTTTTTTCCTGAGATGAAGAGTAGATTTGTACCATGTTTTTCACCCACCTGGCTTGATAACAGTATTTTTCAAGAGGCATGGAAACTAGACTCTTATATCAGTGAGTTCTGTGTACAGCGAACAGGCAGTCTGGTTTCCTTCCTGTCTGATCCTCTTCAGAAGTATCTTTGGCAAGATATTCAAAGTAAAGGAATCAGTTTCCTACATTCATTTTGCATTAAATGAAACAACCATAGAGATCAAGTGAAGGGTGTTCAACTCTCGTTATTTTTAAGCCTGAAGAAGAAACTGGATTGGTGTTCTCAGTCGGCACCTTTGCAGTCCCTCAGTTGCTTCAAATACTTTGAGACTCCCAGCTATTATGACTGAATCTGTCATCGGTTTGAAAGATGAGGACTAGATCTATGCTTTCTTTAGTGAAGAAATCAGCTTGATAGTCACAGCACACTGGTGGCTCTAGGTGTCACAGCTGGACCTTCCTGAATTCTTTATTCACTATTTGTTTTTTCCTGTTGGCTTTCTTGCAGTGCAGTAGCATTCATTTTTGCTGATAAGCTTTGGTGATATCAACATGCCGTCTGCTATTGCCAGCAGTCTTCAGTCCACCGCATCATAGAATCAACGCCACAAAATCGAATATGTGCTTTAAGCATGTCCTTTGAGCATTTTGGTGGCCTACTTCTCAGTTATTTACCATATTTTAATCAAATGATTAAACATAATTTGATTTTTGGATAATCTGTTTTGGATAATCTGTTTTGGGCATCCTAACAAGCATGCCCAGAGCAGCTTAAGTGAGGCTGCAAGGTAATAGCTTTGATGGTGTGTGTTTGATAGCATGCTAATCAGTGTTCAGGTCTGATGTCTTACACTACCAAAGAGCCAAAGATGGTACATCTGGAATTTGAGATATCTGTAAGTTGTCCAGATATTACAGCTAGTAAGAAAGATGATGACTACAGTATGTGTTGCTTTTGCTAGCAGTGTTTTGTTTCAGGGGTGTTGCTTTATCTCCTAAGGCTGCTCTGGCTTGCATCCTACCTGGGACTTTGTCATCATTAAAGGGGTTCTGAGACACTCTCCTACTTCAAATAGAAGAGTTTCTCTCCAAATGTCACTGCTGCACTGTCAGTTTTTATTATTGGCCTGACATACTTTTCAGCATAGCCGGAATAGGATCTCTGCTTTCTATATACCGATGCTGAGAATTATTTGGCAGTGCAGTTGAAACAGTAATATGTTGAAGGTTCTCTTGGCTAGAATTCCTCAGCCTTAAAGTAGGCCTTTAGGGTTGGTTTAGGTCTGTATTTGTCAGCAATTTATCCTGCCTAAGCCCCTGACATTTTTCATATGTGCCTGGTGTGCATGTTTAGCATTCTACAGAGAGATGTCTAGAGACAAGCATAAGTATCTAAGGTTTTTTAATGCATGCAGACCACGTACATATACAGCAGTCTAGGCAACTAAATAACAAATAAGACAACAGATGTGTTAGCTACCACTTTCCAGATGCCCAAGTTCCACTTTCACTGCTTGAATCATGTTCTTTCTGGAATCCAGGATGTGGGAGCTCTCACAGACACCTGGAAAGTTTGTCACCTGGGGTAGCAATGAAGTTATAAAGTAAATACAGAAGTAAGATGCAAAAGTGGGCAGTGGTACTTCTGCTGGATGTTCTTGTTGCTGTCCAAGTCTCCCGGAGTGCATCACTGGTAATGGAATGGAACTCATTAATTTTCTAGTTTAAGTTTTTCTTGCAGCTGTCTCTTAGTTGCAGTAGCAATTTCTGTTTCATCATGCTGCCAACTGATAGGACAGAAGGAAAGAGTGTAGGGAATACATTTTAGGAATGTCAGGAATACCGATTATCTACCTACTAAGGTTTTTTTTTTTTTAAGTATTACCACTGCTATTTCTGAAGCAAAAGTCATAATCCTTCATATTTCAGTTTGGTCTAGTGAGGCAGGGGAAAAAGAGGAATGCTCTAATTAGGTGTAAGAAAGAGCTCTGAAAGATCTTGCAGTTGTGGATTACACCTGAATGGGTGAAGAAAGATGTGAGATCAAAGAGGAAAGATCTCTCAGAGAGACGATGGCAGTGACTCTTGGTTTGCTTGTGAAATAGCACATAGAACTTGAACTACAGTGGGTTCCTTTTAGGTACTTTATAGTGTTTTACTTACCTTGGCATGTAAATTAAATCAGTCAAGAACCTTATTCACAATCAGATCAACATCTCTACTGGTAACATCTGTCCTTGGCCCAATGCAGATGGCTGGGTTGTTTGTACTCTGGTATTCACCTACTACCACATACTTGTCACAGCTGTAGTCTGTCTCTGCTCATTGTTAAACTGGGGTTAATTGAAACTGACAGCATAGAGATTATGTGAGGAAAAGTGTTTATTTTCAGTATCTTGGGATTTTTACTGTGATGGGAGCAAGCAATGTAGATTTATCCTGAAACAAGCAAAGGCCTTTATTCCTCAAAATCTGTCTTTTCTCTTGGTAATTGTATAAAGAAGAAATTACAAAAACTAGTAGAATTTTTGATGTTATTTTACTAACACATTCGAAATATTTTTTGAGAATTAATGCTTTTTATAGTTTTTAGGCTAGTTTTTTTAATAGCTTAGAAATCAATAATAAAAGTATATTCAGTGTGTATTGAATGGCATTGGAGTTGTGAATGTGCTACTTGCATCTCTGTCTTTGAATTGCCTAAAGATGTTGATCAGTATCAGCAATACAGATTTTAGAGGACGGATTATTTATCCTGTTTTTTCCTGAACTGTGATGTCCGTGAATTGCTGTTATGTGTATTTATTATCTACATTGGCCTAGAAATTAGTAATCTGTATAGCAACTGCTGGGAAAAAAAAAAAAAACCCAACAGTTTTATTATGACCAATTGGACTGTTTTCTGACTCTATGTCAAATGATAGTAATTAGAATTGACTTTGAGCAGTACAGACAGAGATTTTGGGTAGAACAGAAGCATATAGTGGGTAGGGGTTTTTATTGTTTTGGGGGGTGCATTTCAGCAAGGTAGAACAATTAAGATAACTATGGACAATGATTAGATGGCAAAGTGAGAAAAGAACATGGTGAATTCTCTCAAAATGTGAAGTTGTTACTGCTGAGCTATAGTTTGAAATGTTTTAACAGCAACAAAAAAAGGCCATTGAACTAATTATCTCCTTTTCTTATTTTCATTCTGATTTATAGAAAATTTCACCTTGGGTAGGTTTACGCAAGATCAACATCTCCTACTGGGGATGGGATGACATGTCTCCTTTTACCAATACAACTCTGCAGTGGCTTCCTGGAGAGCCAAATGACTCTGGCTTCTGTGCGTATCTAGAAAGAGCAGAGGTGGCAGGGCTGAAAGCAAATCCATGCACTGCAATGGCAGATGGTCTTGTGTGTGAAAAACCTGTCGGTAAGCAATCTCTTATACTCAGTTACTGTCATGATTAGCAAGCTGTTTGGGTTTTCATTTGGTTAAGAGAGATTTTTGGACAATTTAGATTAAATAATTACGAAAAAGATATTTTTTAAAAATATGGAGCTTTACTGTAGAAAACAAATAATATTCCTAAAGCAGCAAATATTGATGTGTGAATTAGTTTACATGGCTTAGTTTACATTACCCCAGAAGTCTTATAAGTTGCTTCTAAATCAGTAGTAGTCAGTGACAACAGTGATTGTAGTTTGAAAGTGGAGATGTTCAACAAGGCTGATGTTTTCTTTCCGAACCTCACTGAATATTATTCAACATTTTACTGATCTGAAAGGCTGACAAACCCAAAATTCTTATTTCTGTCTTTTAGGTTTGTTTGTGTATGAAGATGACTATAGCATATAATCACTAGGCAGTTCAAATTAGTGTTTTCATGCTCTGATTGTCCTATGTTTCTCATCGTAGCTGTGGCGTTGAGCATATGAAGTTCTTTAAATTTCCCCTTCAGATTTGTTTTGTGCATTGTTTGTGCAAAACTGGAAAATAGCTGCATTGTTGGTGTGTTGGGAAGACTGCCTGTCAATCTGATGGTGTTGCTGTGAAATTGTCCAAGTTGTTAACCTGCGTAACGGAAGTGTGATCTTACCAATTCTTTATTCTCTTAGAAGCGGTTCCAAATAGTAATGTCATTGCAAAGTATATATTGTACGCTTGTTGCTACTGCCATCTGTATTTCCTAAAAATTGTATTTTTCACAGTATTCTTAATATATCAGCAGATGACGAACGGTTTGAGAACTTGGCTGGTGTTGAATATGAATCACTAATATACAGAACTATGTCAGTATATAGGATGTCAATATATAGCTTGCTCCCAATGTTTCACAAGGCTGTTCTGCATGGAAAATATAGTGCAATGTATACTTTTGTGTTCCTACCTAAGAATTACTATACTCTTGTTCTGGTACACGTAACAGTTCTATTTTAAAGTGAAGAAGAAATTGGGAGTTAGGGTTTAAAAGCTCTTTTTGTGTGTTATGAATTTCTGAGATGCATAGACCATTAACCCAGTCGGAATGTGATCTCTCGTAGAGAAAACCAAAAATCTCCAAACCTGAAAAACCCCAACCAACTAAAAGAAAACCCCTCCAAACCAAATCTGTTCTGCATTGAACAGTGTTCCTTTTATTACTTTCCCTTTGGATTCTAGTGACTTTCATATGTACACTGTATGGCAAAATTTTGAGGGGATAAGTCAGTCATAAGTGGAGTATTTTTTTCTTATACACTGTTAAACTAATGAGAACGATAGACTCAGAACTTTACTGTACTTGTTATAAGAGTTTGAGATGTATTTTATGTCATGTGTGTGCAAGTAAGCAACTAAGCTGACATTACCAATCAATGAATATTAAATTAAGTATATAGACAAAATTCCTGTGGAAAGTTTCAAATGGACTCTTAGAGCTATAGTGTGACTCACACTGAGTATTTCTTAATAATTTTATAAAACTTTATTATAGTTATATACTGCAACATAAGTTTGGATGAAAATATTCCTATTTAAGGATACAACCACTTTCACTTTAACAAGAGTTGTTCTAATGGAACATAATCATTACAGGAGATTGAACCTGTGTTCAAAATTATAAATGTTTGTGATTCTTTTCCAGTCAGTCCCAACCAGAATGCCAGACCCTGCAAAAAGCCATGCTCCTTGCGAACAACGTGTTCTAACTGCACGAGTAATGGTATGGAATGTATGTGGTGTAGCAGCACAAAACGATGTGTTGACTCAAACGCCTATATAATTTCCTTCCCATATGGACAGTGTCTAGAATGGCAAACTGCCACATGCTCCCGTGAGTATTTTAATGAACATTCATCCTATTAAATATACTTCTGTATTTTTTGCCACTCGAAAGAGCATCTCGATGAGTAGGATTCAGTGCTTTCACTGAAGATAAAAATAATTTTAAATGAATGAATTATAAGCTACTTGTGTGAGCAGCCAATACTCTGTATGTATTTTCTAGATACAGATAAAATATTGGCAATTCTTTTCTGATGAAACATATTTAGTCTTTTGAAACAGTAAAAAGTGCTTATTGTGTTCAGATAAACTGAAAATACCAGGATTGTTTGTATGACCAGTGTTAGGGTGTCAAACAATGGCCATGACACCATTATTGGAACATAATAGTATTAAAATTAGATAAATAACATATAGAACTTAGACTTATACAACATTAAGGAATTAAAATATGATGAGGTGAATTCAGTGTTTTTAAGATTGTTTTATTTTATCAGATTCAAAGTAGTACATTTTCTTATCATGCAAAAATGAAAACAATGTTATAATCATGATAGTAATAGTCTTGAATATTGTAACACAGATATAAACCAAATGGTTTTGGTCTTTCTTAGATTCTTCTCACTTGCCAATGCTGATTATTAACCCTTGCAGTTTATCCTCTCCATGGAAATAGAAAGAATTCTGTTAGGCCATCAGGCAGGTAAAGGATGTGCAGGAAACTTTTTTGTCCTGTGTGATCAGACTGGATCAGGCTGTATTAGTGTTCAAGGTTGCTCATTTCATCCTTTTGAGATAAAAGGCAGGTGATTTCTTACTTTGTCAAGGAGTAAAGGTACTTCCCAGATGTCCCCTTTGGAAGCACATTTCATCAGAAATTGATACAATGCTTCTTTAGGAGAATAAGAAACCTGCTCACTGTACCTTTCAGTGTACCATTCAGCTAGAGCTACTTCTTTCCAAGTTTTTAGTGACTGGACCTGTTAAGTTCAGCACCATGCACTTCCAGTGTATATCAGTAGCATAATTCAGGTAGATGCTGGAGCAAGCTGCCTGGTGCCTTAGATTCTTGTCTCAGTCATAGTTTATTTAGAACAATTCTTCATTCACCTTCCTATAGAAGACTGGTTCTTAGTATTTTCACCATCTTCAGGATTTGATTCAAATGTTTTCTACCTGTCCAGTGGGACCCAAACTCAATATATAGGTCTTCTGAAGTGTACTGTTGAACTCTCATTGTCGCTTTTCTCTGTGAGAGTGTTTTTCTAGTAACTTCCAACTTCCTTTCCCTTTTTTTGGTATCAACATCTCTGGAACATTTTATTTCTGGATATGTTGTGGCAGGATTAATGATGTTGACAATAAGAAGCAACTTGCTTCAGGGTTGTAATTAGATCATGATTCTGTTTAATAGATTATGGATACAAATACAAAATAATACAAAAGGTAGTTACTTGCTTTCACCTAAGCCTTAGGAAAATGTTAAGTAAGATTCTGCCATGTCTGTAATAGGAACCATTGATATATTCTTATTTTTGTAGAAAAGAATGGCTATATGTACCAGCCTCCTACATATATCTGAGTTAAAGGAAAATAAGGCATAGGAAAATTTTTCTTTCAGGTAAAACTGGCAGAGAGCCTTTGTTGCTCTTAATTGAGATTCCTTTTTCTTCCCTAGTAATTGTAGAATATAATGAAGCCATACAATGTTGATCTGTTCTGCTAAATTTTATGCTTATTTAGTAAATTTCTGATGTTAATACAGATTCTAGTGCCCAGGCTCAGTGTGGACTAAAAGTGTTCCTTGAGTCCTTACATCCTCTAAACCCAGCCATCAGCCCATGTTTGGTCTAAAAATAAAGAAATAATAGGGCAGTTAATCTCTTGTCACGTATATTTAGGACAATAATACCGTGATTATGTAAAGATTTCTCACTCATAACAGTTCAATAAACCTTTTTTTCACTCCAGTAAGGAGTCAAGTTTGCAACTTCTAAAATAATGATAGTGTGTTGTGGCATAAGATAAGCAGATTGAAACTTTGGAGATAATATTGACAGAACGCCTAAGAATGATGCTTAGCTTTTTAAAATAGCTTGTATTATGTCAGCCTGAACTTTTAATTCTGTTTTTGTTTGCACATCATGCGGATTGAGTTTGTTTGCAGAACACAAGAAATTGTTCTTAATGTAATTGTCACTTCTGTCAGTTGTGTAAAAGTTTATATTAAATAAGGCAAACAGGATTTGCTATACACTAGTTCATCATTATGTAAAGGCAGTTTTGTGTGAAAATTTATTTTCTATTCAACAAATTAAACCAAAACAAACATAAAACCACAATTGTGTGTCCGTAAGCAAGTGGTTTTTTCCAGAGTTTTAAAGTTTTAGATATTTTGCATTTAACCAAGAAAATGACTGTCCAAATGAAAGATAGTTCAGACATTGTTTTACTATGAATGACTTGAAAACTTTGTTGGATAGATATAACATTATTGCTGCTGAGGTAATGAAGTATTAGGTGGATTGTTTTATCAAAGGGTAGTGTTTCTACTTACTTGAAGAATGGAATGTAACTATACCTTTAAAAAAAACAACTGTTTTAATTTTCTTTTTACTTGATTAATGAGGTTTTGGACTTTTTACTCTGAATGAAAGAAAAATTTCACACAAGCATGTATGATTTCAAAGAAAAAATATAACAGCTGAGAACTTCACATTCATTTTCACAACTTGGCATTAAAATGAAGAACGCTGTTTTATTGGTGACATTTTGTCATTTTAATACCTGCTTGCCAAAAAGTTGCATTCCACTTTTTCCCCACATCTTCCATCCATTATGGCTTTTGATTGAATAGCTGACAGTTGAGCAATCTTGGACCTCCTCTAGAATTTCAAAACAGGAAAAAAATTTCTACTTGAATGTTCTCTGCTTCCATAAACAATAACTTCTCTGCTCTCCTCAGCGTTTCAGCTGAATGCCACTGCAGACATTATCTGAGGATTTTCACTTTTGGTTCTCTCTTATCTTCTGTGAAGATGGTGCAGCTGATACTTCAGAGCTGTTTTCTCCTAGCT
Source organism: Strigops habroptila (assembly GCF_004027225.2). Lineage (NCBI taxonomy): Eukaryota > Metazoa > Chordata > Aves > Psittaciformes > Psittacidae > Strigops > Strigops habroptila. The sequence continues at coordinate 74,449,732 of NC_044281.2, forward strand.
TCATAAATAACAGCATGAGAATTGTTTGGATTACTTACAGTGCATCTCTGAAAGGGCAAGCCAGCCAGTACAGAATGGTGGTCTTTGATTTCCTGTTGATCTTCTAATGTATTCAAAACAACATTTGTATCATTCAGCTTCAGGTCTGATGTAAAACTGATCTTTCACATGATAGATGTTGATTTCCAAGAACAGTTGGGCTACCCCCACCCCTTTTTTTTCCGTATTTGGGTAACTTGAAACACTTCTTCCTATTTGAATTCTTCCGAGTCTAGTGATACAAGAGCTCATGCTCCACCTTTCTGCACTGTAGAATTCCTTTTGAGATCACATTCAAGTTCTTAACTGCCTGATTTCTTGATATCTGCATGTATCTTTAAACTGCTGGAGTATATTTTTTCTGTGACAACTTTCATTAATTTTAAACAATTTTAATAATTGTTGAAGTCCCAGTAGCTACTTTTATTCTGCTGTCAGTTGATTTAGTTGGAAGCAAAATTGTTCTGCTTAGTGTACCCTTTATAACATGGATTCAGGTATTGCTTTTATGGAGTTGAGTGGTCCAGATAGCTAAGAACATTAGTGGATATAGTGTCCTGGCTGCAGCTGAACCAAATTGAGAGGTTACACTCAGATAGAAGCCATTTGAGCGTCCTCCAAAGAAAACCCCACATATCTTTCAACTTCTTTCTTCCTGGCAGGATCTTCCTGCAGTTTGTGTATGCTTTTAAAATTTATGTTTTTAAGTGTCCACAAACATAATGTGACAAGACACAGGGACCCGTAGTGATCAATGTTCAAATGATTCCAATGTTCATTTGATTGAGTGTTCTAGCATTGATTTAAAAAACTTTAAGATGTAGCAGGAAGAGCTCAAATGAACTTGTGAACTCTAATGGTGTTCCTGAAGATACTAAATTGTTAATTTCTTATTAGTAAGAAATGGCAGTAACTTCAGCATAGTAATTTCATTTGGTTCTAAACAGGTTTGAAATATGAGGCAGCCCATTTCATGGGAAATTAAATAATTTAAACATAGGAGAATATAAAAGATCTAGGGGGAGATTTGATTTTTTTAGTATGCAAATTAAAATGCTGATTTACTCTTAACAGATGAAACTCTTAAGATATAGTTCAATTAAATGGGATGGATTTGTGACTTGCAGCTTAAGATCCTTAAATTTTGGAAAGATGTGTACTATGTTAACTTGTTTCAGAAGTTCTATGTGAGAAAATTGGGTCGTATTTGTAGATGAATACTTGGCTGTGATCCCCAGATACTTTGTATACCCAAAAAATTTTAGTTTGAATTATGGGTTTAAACTTAACTAGGGGAAGTTCAGGTTAGGTATAAGGAAAAGTTCTTTAATATGAGGGTGGTGAGGCACTGGAACAGGTTGCCCAAAGAAGTGGTAAATGCTCCATCCCTGGCAGTGTTCAAGGCCAGGCTGGACAGATCCTTGGGTGACATGGTCTAGTGTGAGGTGTCCCTGCCCATGGCAGGGGGGTTTGGAACTTGATGATCCTAAGGTCCTTTCCAACCCTAATCATTCTATGATTCTATGAGCTATCATAATTTTTGGATTATTATTATCACTCTTATTTATATTATTGACCTTGTCTAGATTTCTAGTTTTCCTGTGGGAAGGGTTGCTTTTGTCAATAAAATTAATATATGCGTACCAAAATATATATCAATACTAAGAGCATAATGTATATTTTATCATGGTATTTAATGAAGATATGTAATATTATTGTTCTGCTTCATTATTTTTGTTGATTTGAGATCTTTGGTTTTGCATTGTGGTGTAACAAAAACCTGCCATGTATTTTATGATCTTTGAAGAAGTGCAACTTTTAAAGAAAATGGTAATACTCTTACTACTATTACCAAAACCCCTTCTTGCATTAATTTTCCCTGTAACACAGCTCAAAACTGCTCTGGACTGAGGACATGTGGGCAGTGTTTGGAACAGCCTGGATGTGGATGGTGTAACGATCCCAGTAACACTGGAAAAGGGCAATGTTTGGAAGGATCATCAAGAGGCCCAATGAAGGCTGTAGGCATGCACTCTAATGAAATGGTGCTTGATGCTAGTCTTTGTCCAAAAGAGAAAAATTATGAGTGGTCTTTCATCCACTGTCCAGGTAAGGCCTGCTTCCATTCTTTCTTTCATATGAAATAAGAAATGTTTCTCTGTTTAAGTATGCTAAATTAACATAATTATTTTGGGTAACACAAATAACATTTGCATGAGGGGTTTGTTTTTCCAGAATATTTCCTAAATATAGAGTTTGTTAGCCTCTGTTTACTGGGCACAACTGTGCTTCCTGTCATGCAGGCTCACATGTGACATTTAGTGCAAATATTTTAATCAAAACTGCTATTTTTTTTCTTTTTTTTTTTTTTTGTAAATAAGTTTTCACATATCCCATCCTTCTACTTTTTCAAATCCAACAATATGAATTTGCTCCAGCTCTTGCTTTCTTCTGGCTTCTGTATCCATCAAAGAAGAATTCACCTAGGGAGAAATTATCTATAGGCAACTGATCAATCTACTGCTGATGGCCAGGAGCCGTGAGCTTCCTGCATCCCTGCTGCTCCTGCAGAAGTCCAGCTGGCTGTGAGAATAGGGGGCTGCAAGTCTCTGAGCTGTGCTTCCCATCTACCTCTTTCACATTTGGTATAAATAGAATGTATGTTTTTATCATCTTAAAGACAATCTCTGAAGTCTAAATTTAAGCCACACCGATATGATTGTAGTATTTTAATTTAATCGTTGAAAAGTAAGCAAGATGTCAGGTGCTTTAAGAGGGTGGAAGCTGAGCTGGTACAGCTCAAATCCTGAAAGCAGCGTGAGAAAGCAGTAGTGCAGGCAAAAGAAAAGCCCACTGGGGAGTTTGACAGACCTGCAGCGTAATTTACAAGAAATAATACCATTTAAAAACTTTTTTTTAGAATAAATGGTGTAATTGTGCTAAAGGCATTTTTCCAGCAAGTGTTCCTACTGCTGATAAATTTGGAAGCTAGAGCTTCTCTAGGATCAGAACTTTTATGGGTACATGCAGCTATGTTTGTTTGCTCTTCTGGGTACTTTTTTCATGAGTATATTCTCTATGTGTGTGTGCATATGTGTATATATGTGTGCTAATATATATATTTATATGTAGCTGTATTGCTATATTATTTGGAAAGCAGAATCTCTGAAGAAAGTTTTATTTTGGTAACTTTTGTTTTTTATGCAGACATAGAGAGCAGATATTTTTTAAAGTTTTAGAATGATGAAGTGAAATGTAAAGCCAGGTGAGCACTGTTCAATGGCCTATGTTAAAACTCAAAACCTCCAAATTACCTAATACCATTTCCTGAACACAGAAGCCTCTAGTAAATTCCTGGAAATACAAATACATTTCCATACATTACATTGTATGGAAACTTCAGTACTTACTCTATAAGAATGCAGCTATGTTTTGAGGAAATGCAGTTATTGGACTTTCACTGCAATACATAATATCTACCATTAGTGAAATTGTAAAGAATAATATGTTGCTTGTCTAAAATGTTTGAGGTAGAAGATTTCACGCTTTTATTAGTTTAATATTTATTCCTCGTGGATAAAATTTTGTAATCATTTTATGTTCTAACCAAGAATTCTCTGAAGTTCCACTTTAGTTTTTAAAACCCCACTAGTTTTCAACTTAAGAGGCAAATAAAATTTGATTGGTATAGGCTGTAGAGGTTTTCTTAAGCTTTTCATTTTCTTAAAATACTGTCTGTAATGAATTATGTTTACACAGTTTATTATTCTTAGCACAGCAACCATTTGATGTTCTTGAAATAAGATAGAATTGATATGAAGGCTATAGAAGCCTATGGAGCAGTTTTTTAGTTTCAATGAAAATAAAAATAGATAGGTTATCATGTGTAGCTTAAAGATTATTCTGTCACACTGATGAATAGTTGGCTAAACCATTCATGTTCATTCATGTATGCACTTAGCTTTCCTTGTAGTTCATATCCATGTTCTTCATAGTGCCTTTGGGCAGTTGTGTTGGTTGTAAGTATTTTAAATTCAGTCTCATTCTCTATTCAAATCTTTAAAACTTATATTCATCAGGTAGCATAAAAAAAGTTAGTTTTTGTCGCTGGTCATTTTGAAATCAATATTTCTCAAAGCAGCTATCATAGTATTTCTTTTGATATGCATACCTTTTTTGTCAGATTTGTATTTTAATTGAACTTCTGTTAGAAATGAATTGGCAAATATATATATATTAAAGGAAGAAAAATAGTGTTGGCATTTCATCTCACAAAAGCAGCAGGTTAGGTAGGATGCAAGCCCAAGTTTGTCTTTAAAATCTAAATTTCTCTGAAAACCATTGTGAACCAACTATAACTAGTTTGTTTAAACCTAGATGAAATATCTTTACACTAAATCCAGAGTGTAATGCAGGCATGCATTTTATATATTTTCCTAGTATTAAATATTTTCTTAAAGCTAGAATTATCAACAATTTTCAGCATCACCAACTATTTCAACTGAGAGGTCAAAAGCAAATTAGACATAAAATTGCTTATATCCTGGGCAGCCTCACTGAAGATTCAGCTAAATCACATTTGTATGTGTGAGGAAAATAACTCTGTTTCTCTCAGTGATGTACATTAAAATCACTTAAAGAAAAAATTACTTCTGCAAATTTAAATCCTAGTTCTTATTCAAATCATCATTACAGTATCTCATTATTTTAATTACTATTTTAATCATTTAATACTGATGTCTCCAGTTTGATTGCAGTCGTCTGCATCATAGGAAGTTGCCGAACCATGCAATTCTCCTGGCTTTTCACTTTTCTCAATGACATACTTATTTTTAGGAAAATCAGCAAATATATAATACCACTTTTGAAGAGGTGTGCTGTGTCAATAGATTGTTTTCGTTCTTATTGTATATATATTTTGGAATTGGAATTAAAAACTTTTCTATTTTCTTTGCCTTAACAAAGTGTAAGAATTAAGAGCTATCAAGTATATGACCAAGTATATGACCAAGTATAATATTATAACTTGCAGCAAACTAGAATTCACAATAAAAAAATGATTAATTAGGGTTGCTTTCACTATCCTTTAAATAACACAGAAGTTCAGGAATACAAAACAAAGCATTAGGAAGCATAGGAAATGTATAAATCAATGACCCACTAGTTAGATTATCAGAATGAAACATTTTCCCTACATTATGATCCAGTCTTAATTAAGCAATCTTACTGTACCTTAATAGAACATCTATTTAATGCACTATCTGCTTTTTCTTTTGGTTTATTATACTGCATTTTTTTAAAAACATTTGCTTTAAGTAATTTTAAACCCAAAATGGAACTGCAATTCATGGTATTTTTGTGTAGCTCTTTCTGAGAAAGGTAACAAACCACAGAATGGTGAACTGCTGGAGGAAGACACCACAAAGTCATCTGTAAATCAAGAATTCTTGGGAAGAATAAAACTTGTAATTTCTAAAAAGATTTAGTCAGGACTGTGAGAAGACTTTCAAGTAGTACAGAAATGTTTGATACTTGTTTACAAGATTCTATAGGCATAGCTACAGAAGGAGGAGATTGTAAACTTGGGAGGTTTAATGGTTTATGAGTGAAGCCTGGCAATGGCTATTAATATATTGAGTTACTAAATTCTAAAACAGCTCAAAAAACGTTTAAGCCATGCAGTGACTATGTAATATCTTTTTATTTTTTTCCTTAGCTAAGATACCAGTCACTGTGACATTTAGATTAAAAATCCAAATTTAAAAAAAACCCCATGATCTTGCGGAGATATAGCTGTCCTCTGCTGAGTGTTAAACATCCTTCGCCAGTAAGGGATTGACAGGTTTGACATAGTCTGACATTTGACCAGCTGCTGTAATTGACAGATTGCTAATCTACTGAGCACTAGGAGCTCTGGGGTCCCACTGTAAGGAGAGGTCATCCTTCAAAATCTTTTGGTTGTTTAGCCAAGTTCTGGCAGCAGGATCGATGACTGGCAGAATTCACATTGTGATTTTGCTGCAATAGTGGTCAGTAGTTTTTCGGAGTTTCTCCAAAACATGGAGCACTGGAATGCAGGTGTGGTGCAAGATCAGTGCTTTATAGTGGTTGTGTTTGACAAAAAGCAATTTTATGCTTCTAAGGTCTGGTATAAAAAACATATGCCAATGAGAGTCCAGTTTTTTTTTTACTTTCACCCAAGTCAACTGCAGTGAGGAGGGACTGGAGCTGTTTGATGTTGTCCTCATGTCCTTAAAACCCCATAGTGTGCCAAGGCTAATGTGAGGGTTGGAAGTGTTAAAAATGAGACTATCTTTAGTTAGTTTTTTGTAAATTCTCTCTCCCCAGTAGATATAAGTTTGAGTGTGAGTTGTTCATGTTCTCCATCACAGTAGACTTTTAAATGCTTCACAGCGGATTGCATATAGAATCATAGAATCATAGAATCGTAAGGGTTGGAAAGGACCTTAAGATCATCTAGTTCCAACCCCCCTGCCATGGGCAGGGACACCTTGCCCTAAACCACATGGTTCAAGGCTCTGTCCAACCTGGCCTTGAACACCACCAGGGATGGAGCATCCGCAACCTCCCTGGGCAACCCATTCCAGTGCTTCACCACCCTCACTGTAAAGAACTTCTTCCTTATATCTAATCTAAACTTCCCCTGTTTAAGTTTGAACCCATTACCCCTTGTCCTACCACTCCAGTCCCTAAGGAAGAGTCCCTCCCCAGCGTCCTTGTAGACCCCCTTCAGATACTGGAAGGCTGCTATGAGGTCACCACGCAGCCTTCTCTTCTCCAGGCTGAACAGCCTCAACTCTCTCAGCCTGTCTTCATATGGGAGGTGCTCCAGCCCTCTTATCATCCTCGTGGCCCTCCTCTGGACTCGCTCCAACAGCTCCATGTCCTTTTTATGTTGAGGACACCAGAACTGTACACAGTACTCCAAGTGAGGTCTCACGAGGTATGGAGGTTTTGATCTTGTCTCAGTTGGTGACTTGCTGCCCCTTAAAAGGTTTCCTGAGTGACCAGGCAGCATTTTAAAGCTATGAGGATTGGATTTAGTCTTTCAAAAATGGCAAAAAAGGACTTTCTCACACACCTCAATCTCACATGTCACTAAATAGTTAGCTTCAGTGGTCTTTGGTCTGAATTCTTGTCTTATCACAATGTCATTTTAAAGAGATTCTGTGTGAAAATGCAAAAATATCTGCTGGATTAAACTTCTTAGAATTACAGTTATGTAATAACATAGGAAAGACTTTGTTCCCAAGAGCAATTCTAAATGGCTTTTTTAATGTTATATTCTAGCTTGCCAGTGTAATGGCCACAGCACCTGCGTCAACAGTAATGTCTGTGATCAATGTAAAAACTTAACAACAGGAAAACAATGTGAAACATGCATGCCAGGGTATTATGGGGATCCCACAAATGGAGGACAGTGTACAGGTGAGTTGTTCTGGGAGGAAAAAAAAAGTAATTGAAGTGACATTTTATGTAATGTGAATTTAACTTCTTAAGTGTAACGTGAAATTAAGTTTTCTTTAAAGGTTAAATGTTTATTCATTTTGCAGTTGTGTTTTGGTCTGGATACTCTAAGAACAAGGTGGTAATTTAAAGATGCTCTCCTAGTTAGGGAAAGGAGGAGAAAGAAACTGTCTTGTGGGAGCAACACCTTAAATCCTGATATTTCAGAGAGGCATCATTTAATTCCATGTAAACAATCCTATTAAAAGCAGTGAGCAGGTACTTATAAATGAAGTTCAGTATGTACCAACAAATCTGTATAATTCAAACAGAAAAGCCTGGTACGCTGAGGATTCTAAGGTACCCTAACCTATCCTGTTTTTGTAATTGCTGCATTGCTTTGGAGGATTCTCCTTGAAGTGAGATAGAGAATGAAGTCCAATACTCCAGGTGGTTTATGTATATTGCAATAGGGTGATTTTAAAGCTAACAGTAACCACTTCCCTTATAGCTAAATATAATAGGGGAGTGAGAGGTATTAAATATGAAAAGTCAGTAAGGTGGTTGAGATTGAATCTAGGAGGGTGCTAGAAAACTTTGTCTCTTGACTTTCTTCATTATTGATGTTTCTTTAACTAGACCTTTGATTCTCAAGGAATATTTATTCATTTTACTTGTTATTCAGCATTTCAGCATGCAGTAGTCAATGCATGAAGCTGCACATCTGGGAAACTCAACACAATATGTAGAAAGTGTGTTCAAGGGGACGGAAAGATTAATGTCTACCCCTATTGACAATTGCACATTTCACTGGCTCTTTATGGTGCTTTAAATAATTCTTAATAGTTGTCTTATTTCCTAAAGTTGACAAAATGTTCTTTTGCTGTCTATATCACCTTTATGGCAAAATGATTTATTAATATAACTTTTCTTCTTTGGGGATACATTAGCTATCAACCAAATAAGCATTCCATCACCTTTAGTGAATTATGTGTGGTGCAGTAATGGCTAAAATCAATTTATAAGACCAGTAAAATTATAAATTTTATGACTTGTTTTTTCAACCCTAGCCTGTAAGAATACATGATTTCATTGGAAGGCATGATTTTAACAGGAGCTATTTAGGCTAAAGAATGCTTTAAAAAATAAACATCATAATTATTTTGAGTCTTTATCTGCATTGGTATATTGTATTTTGTAGTCTAGAGCCCATAAATCTGTTGAAGTCTTTAAGACATTTTGATGAATGCAGGTATTATGTACTGTTAGATTTTCCTTCAATATCACCATTTTTGTTCCTTGGAGCTCCTGAGTTATTTTTTTTGAGGGTCAAGATTGAAAACTTCTTAAAGGAAGGAGAGGATAATGACTTTAACTCTTAAAGCACATCTGTAGTACTGTAATGTTCTTCATGTAGCAAGTTACTATAGTTACAAGGGTGTAACTTGATTATGAATTAGTGAACAGCTGAAGCTGGAAAAAGAGGTTGTACTTGAATTCTACAGTTGAGAGGCAAAGTGGTGCACGCTAAGAGAAAAGCTAAGAATTATTACTTATGATGTACTCATGATATATGACAAGAAATATTTTTTCCCAGTGTCCTGACAAAAGTACTTAAGTATTCAGTACACTTAAGTATTCTGCTGTTGTGATATATGTACTTATAGGTAAAATCTGACCTCCCAACTTAGTTTGACTATTGGCAACATAGCTTAAAAAGATTTGCAAGAAAAGCTTCCTTTTCTAGGCTGGATTATCCTTTGTTGTTCCTTAGATCCCTGATGATCTTGAAAGGAAGGGGAAGGAAATGCATAGTGAGTCTTCCAGTCCTTGGAGAACTTTTAGTCCTTCACTAATTCTAATCCTTTCCTAAGTCCTTCCTGTTTATACTTCTAGGTCACTCAAAAAGCTCTGAAAGAAGCTGGCTGTCCACCCCTGAGTGATCAATTCTTTTCTGACTTTTGTCTAGGGATGGAAATTCTGCACAACTATAACTGTTTTCCTTGTTCTACTCAAGGAATAATGATGCCTTTACAACTGTCATCAGATAACTCATACACTTATAGTGGTATTGCATAGCGTTACACTATCAAATTACTGTGGAATGAGTAACAGTTATTATATGAAAAAGATGTAATTCATGTTTCAGAAGGTGTTGAATAGTTGTGATTAAAGAATGGATAAAACAAGTTGACTTTTCTGGATTTCTACTCACTATAATTGCTGACGTTTCAATAGCTTTAAAACAAATCTAAGGACTCACTTTGCATCCTGATATGATGCAGTCTTAGTAGATACGACAAACCAAAAAGAAGGACAAAGAAAAGCTGGCAGCATAATACCAGGCTTCAAATATGTGAAAGGAAGCTGAAAAGAGTATGATAAAGTGCCTTCCCCCATGCTCCCATTTTGGTTGAGAAGGAAGTAATGGCATTAGGTTACAATGAGAAATACTAAGGTGGAATACAAGGAAAACTTCCTACTAGTTAAATGATAAAATAGATTGCCTAAACAGTGCTATGAAATCTGCTTTGTCACCTACACTATATTTTTAAAATCTTCAAACTTCCCCAGCTTTAGAAAAAGGCAGTGGACTAAATGATTCCACGTGTTCTTCTCCAGTCCTAATTTTCAGAAGATTTTTGGATTCTGAGATCTAGGATGCAGGGAGGCTTTGAGTAAAGATAAATATTCCCACTATATAAGAAAATGATCTATGTATAGCAAAATGACCATGGATATTTACCATACTGTGAGTGTTTAATAAAGACATTCCTAAGTCATACATATTACTTATTTTGGAATCTGTAGCATTTTTGTTATTGTGATGTTAAAGCTTTCCATCTAAAACAGGTTTACTCTGTGATTGATGCTCTAGTTTATTTTTCCTGTCAGAAGTGTGGTATATCAGTTGCTGAGGGGCAATATTTTGACAAGGATCGTATTTCTTACAATTAACTGTTGAAAAATTTTTTTCTTAGAAAAGCATGCTTAATACTAATTATTCATTTAAATTGTGTCACTTGGAGTAATGAGAGTTAGTTTGTATTCTCGGTGTATACATGCTCTTTATGTTCAGTAATCCTAACATGTGGCTTGCAGGGAAGATGTATACACTCCTTCAATTCTTTATGACATTTCATTGTACACATATCTAGTTTGAATTACTTTATTTGATTTATTGCTGCATTCTAAACAAAAATCAGTAATAAATTGCAAAAGTCATTTATGTTAAAGTTATGTGACTGCAATTTATTACAGTTAACTGTTCTTAATACTAATTAAAAATGGTTTCAGGTAGTTATGATGTCTGTGACTTGAAACAGATAGCTAAAATATAAAATGAAATTATCTTTTTTTTACCTTATATAATTGTATATTTTTAGTTACATAAAAAGATTTGCATTCTTTATTGGAAATAAATGATACACAGTGCACAAGTTAGTAAGTCGAGGCCCTGTGTGCATGCTTAAGAGTTGTAAGCTAAAGCCCCTGTATGGCAAAGTGTAAAGTTATAGTACCATCAAAGTTACCACATAAAATTACAGCATCCTTTTTAAGAGTTGGCTCAACATGCAAGAAAATAAGAGGGAAGCCAGAGGTAAATTCAGAACATGAGGGAATAGAGTGCTGTAGCAAGGAACAGATTTTGTGTTTCAGACCAAGCTCCAGTTGTGTTGTGGAACAACACCATCAAACTTTTCTCTGATTGATCTTGATTGCAAATGCATGAGTGGCCTTGGAGTGCTAAATGCAGTGCTGTCAGTCTGTGCCAGAAATATCTAAGGATTCAAACCCTCTAGTGATTTAATAGAATAAGACAGACTCGCACTGTGTTGTGATGAGGCTTAGGTTGAGAGATGCAAAGCTCAGCCTTGTTCACTTCTGAGCAGGTAAAGCTATCCAGATGCAGGAAATGTAGGAAGCCTTGTAGTCTGAGATGCTGAACAGTTGTAGGGCAGATACTCGAAATCACTTTGATGTTGCTTGTTGTGTTTTTTTTGTTTTGTTTTGGTTTTTCTTTATTCTGCTCAAGTCCCTTTTGGGGTACAATTTTGAAGGCATGAATATAAAAATTCAGTAGTAGAAAATTCATCATTAAATATTGATGATTTTTGGAAATAAAACAGCTCTGTAGGTAGGAACAGATACTGGCTTGCTGTCTTGGTGGTTTCTCTTGGTGTTATATATTCTTCAAGTCTTGTACTGCCATGTGCTGCATGTCTGGAAAATATGCAATGTTTTTATGATATTGTAGTAAAAAGTTATATGTGTAGTGCAGACTGCAGCATAAAGTAACAGGAGAAAACAGTATGGAAGATTGCTTGGAACAATTCTGTGTCATCTGTTATTTTCAAACTTATTAATCATCTACTTAGTTGTCAATGTTAAAATTATTCTAGCTACTTATGTCATTTTCTTTATGCATGGTATTTTTAACACAAAGTCTTAGAATGTATGAGATGCCATGAGAGAATTCTGTACAGTTACTTAAGACATATTGTGAATGTATAATACCCTCAATAATAAGATAACGTAAACACTTTGCTGTCTTGCTGTTTTTTACATAAAGTGATAATATCTCAAAGAGCGTTCAGTTTTCCTATAATTGTACTACCCATGCTGCTGCTTTTAAAGTAGGAGTAAAACTGTGAGTACCAGCAAAGCAGGAACATTGTGTTTTAACTTGCACTACTAACTTTCTAAGCAGGCTTAAAAGGTATGGCATTTAAGACAGTGACCATTCTGTAAAAGCCTCCTCCCAGCTAGGCTGTATGGGTGAAGTTTTTTAAGCAAGTCTGTAGCATTTCTATTGTTTTTATAGATTTGTCCCCTTCTTTGCTGTCACACAGCTGGACATTACTGATAGTAAAGGCAACAGCTTCCCCCTACCTTTGATTTGTAATAATTCTGTTTGAAAATCTGAAGTTATTGTTTAGTGGAAACATTGAATTTTTTTACCAGATCTTCAAACTATTGGCAAAAGTGAGCAAGTTTCTAGTGAGTGTATACCATCTGTGCATCAAGTCATCAGCATCTGCTGCAGCCAGGTGAGAGGTCTCGTGCCTTTTTTTGTTCCTCTGGTACACAGAGTGTGAAGGACAGAATAAATCTGAGTTTTTCTGCTGTTCTGCTAAAGCCTCTGCCTCTGTTAAGAGCATGCCTTTTGCAGTGTGTGCTTCTTTTGCACATTGTGTAACTCTGAACTTTTCACCTATATTTATATATCTGTATGTGTGTACATCTACACATACTACTCCCTGAATTCATTCCACATGAGCTTTGCCATCCTGCCATCCTGCTTACATAGAGCTAGAGTAAGTGCCTAAATATTGAAAAAAAGATAGGCATCAGTAAATGACCAAGTTGTTAGACTGGCTATAAGGGACTTTGACTTGGGTGAAGTTGTCCTGATATATTTGTTATTATTTCTGTTGGTTAAAAGAAGAAGAGAACTTGTTAGTGACTTGTGATACCTGAGATTTATCTTCAGTAAAGGGAGGAAAATCCATGGTGTTCAAAACTTGCTGCTCAAAGAATGTGGTTATTCTGCTGAGTAACTGACATCTGATATGTGGGGATTTTGAGAGAAGAGCCCGAGGATGGCACAAGTCATTACTTCTAGTGTCCATGAAAGAGACATGTAAGAAAGTTGTTAAACTCATCATGGCAGCTAGTTGAAAATGGTCGTCTTGGTTTTCAGCTTCTATTTAACTTTGAAAGATGTCTACTGGTTAGGCTTACAGATCGTTTTTCTCTGGTCCAGTTTCCTACATTTTTACCTCTTCAGCAGTACCAACCAACCTTCGTAACACGTTTTCACCATGACAGTCCACAGATGAACTGATATTTCCTTCCTTCCCTGTCTTTCCAAAGAAATACTGTTAAAATCTACGATGGGCACCACCAGGAGCAGAGCCCTGTTCTATAGAGGTCAAACGGCAATCAGCGTGTGAGATATTTGGAAAAAGTCAGCTTTATTTGCAAGGAGCACATGTGCATTAAAGTGGGCACATTTTTGTAGGCAGAATATCTAAGAAAACCCTCAATTACTTTGAAGTAATCTTTAGTCTGATTTATTAGAACATGAACGTCAACTTGTATGAGATTATGGAAAACTAGGGAAGGTGTACTAAAGAAAACCAGTTGGAAACAGATCTATCTTCTGCTACCACATAATTTCAGGGTGGGTATCTTTCTTTCCCAGTTCTCTTCCCAATCCAACAACTTCTTCCTGTGTCCCTGCTGAATCAGACTCCACACAATACAGTAGATCTTAGTATAGTCTCTTTTTTTCCCTCTCCTTCAGATTTGTTTTGATTTTGCTCTTTGATATAGATAGGTCTCTTATTTTCTGAAATGTCTCCTAGTTTCTATTCCTGCTTCAGTTTTTCTGCTTCTTGTCATCTTCTCACTGAACCCTGCTTGCTGCTCCTAATATTTTTTGCAAAGCTGTAATTCTCATTTGCATCCAAGGAAGAAGCAGGTTCCTATCTAGGGAGTACAAAGTAATCCATAGTGCCTGGTACAATGTAAACTGGCAGTCTTTCTGTTTGCTCTCCATCCATGTTGTTAAAATATATGTACATGCACATATACATGTGTGTATACATAGTGCATGTCATTTGTGTATTAAATTGTAATACAGCAGCTGATGTCATTTCACACATTATGGAAAGCAGCCTGTCTTTCGTAAAGGAAAAAGTTAATAGCATGACAAGGAAACAATTTAATGTTCAGTTTCTTTTTCTGAACTAAAATATGCTGTTGCCTGCATAGTTGATAGAAAGGTACCTGGTCATTTCCCTTTAGACTTATTTTTCTATATTTCAAAAAGTTATATAAGCAATGAGGGAGTAGAGAGCAGTATTCTTAATTTTCACTTCAACACTACCACTACATAGCTTTTACATTACCTGTGGTTTTGGGATTGCATAGGGCAGGTATACAGAAGCATCAACCTAAATATTCTGAATATAGATATTTTAGGACTGTATTTCTGGCAGTAAACTTAAAAGTGGGAAAAAATATTTCCCTAATAATAATTTTATTTAGTAAATATCACAGCATAATGGCATGATATTTGAATTTTACTCTCAAAACACCCAGAGTCTAATTGATCATAGCGTTAGGAACTCTATGATGCTGCTTTAAACAGGCAAAATCAAGGTACTGGAAGGAGCATTCTCCTTTTGCATAAGAATTTCATGGTTAATGCACCCAGGGTCATTTCTGTCCTTACAATCACTTGATTTGATATTGCACTTCCTTAGTCAGTGTAGGCTAAACTTAGTACTAGTTTAGTAGTAGCAGACAATATCATTTGCTCTTTGGGGAATTTAGGTGTCAAACTCCCAAATTTCCACAGCTGGAAGTCTAATGCCTTAGTGCTGAAATCTCATTTGATAACCTGTCCTTGAAGCTTTCCCAGCCTGTGATACCCGTCACTGGTATCACTTCCAACATCTGTTAATAGGAGCTCTCTGTGTGAAACAGTCATACAGACTGTCACTTTGATGAAAATATGTAGCAATTATTATAAGCTGTGATAACCCAGGAAACCAAAAATACCTGAGCTCCATAAACCTGCATGTTAAAGAGAATTGATCATTTCTATAACCCCTAGAACATTATATGCTTGTAGTTGAAACAAAATTTTAAAAATAGTGTAACTAACTAGTGTATTCATTTCCTTATTTTGTTTGCATTAACTTTTTCTGCTGCTATGACCATGAAGTGGTAACACATGTCCAGAAGCATGTTTTTATTGCCCTGTAGTAATAGTTGGTTTTAATAGCACAAAAGCTGCTGTTCCTAACTGCTCATCTTCAGTAAGTAATGACCTGATGTTCTACTCATACCATGTATTATTTAGAAACAAAAGACAGATATTCACAGTTCATATTAATAACATAATACATTTCTATATAAAACGATTATATGAAGGTAGACATTTAAAATAGAACATCTAAATTTCAGTTCTTAAGCAATCATCGATCTTTCCTCCCTCAATATTCTGAATTGTTTAAAATTATTACTCTCCTATCTAAATTTTCAAAATGTGTTCAACCACATGCATCCAGTCAGTACTAATAGAAGTCTCTTAGTTTTTGATCAAGTTTAAGCTGTCTTGTAATCATTGATGTCTCTCACACTTTTCAGCTGGTTGTGGTACAGCAGCAATTTTTGCGTGTGTGCACACATGTCCCTAGAATGCAGCACAGGTCCAAGAGGAAAATATCGTAAGAAATGGTAAAAGGCATTCATTGTCAAGATAACACTGACAAGCCAAGAATACTTACTTGCTAGCAGCTGGGAAACAGCATCCTGTATCTTTCTCACACCTGGTGTTCTTAGAACTTAGCCGAAGCTAACCTCCTCCTCTGGTGTCCTGTGGATATGGGCTTGCGGCTGCATTTGTCACAGGCAGGATACGGAGAGCTAGAAAGTTCTGGTGGGGATCAACTCCACTACCCAGAAGGCAATTTCCACCTCCATTTGCAATGATGTTTTAGTCTTCAAAATATTTGTTCCTGTACATTTTGTCGTGACTCTGCCTGTGCCACAGTGTCTGGAGTGTTGGATGCTTTTGTCTGCACTGTTGTAAAACTAAGGAGAAGGGCAAATAATAAGCTCTATCACTATGTAGTTTGGTTGATTAGCTTTTGGTAGACAAAGTGATATTTAGTATTTAGTTTGATATCAGAAAAAGAGGTAAGTGGGTGAACTCTACCACTATGGTAGACAGCTGTAAATTTGGTCTTTTATGTTCTACAGGAAAATTCTGTTTAGAAAAGTCCAAAATCTTACATTCAGGAGCCTTGAGTCCTATGTAAGATAGGACTAAGAATGAGGACAAAGAGCTTTTAACTGTCTTCTGCAGAAAGAATTGACAGAAATGTAGAAAGCGTAAAGGATCACGATCCTTGACTAGCAGTGTAAACAGCAGGAAAAGCACTTTTTTCTCATCTTCCTGAAGTAGAATTAGCAATGAACATGAATTGATGAGAGTTTTGGTTCTCTGGGAGATTGACATGGCAGTTTGGGATATAGAGTTTTTATACAGTTTTTCTGTTTAGTCATTTTAATGTCTAGCATGTAGAGAATTGCATTTATAGAATTCACCAATGCATTAAAGATCGTGGGCTTGGGCATTCTATCATTAGATGTCTAAAAACTTAGAGGAAATTTCATATTGGGTTAAATACTATGTTCTAGAAGCCTTCTTTTGATAGTGACTAAGTCTGTGTAGCTAAAAATCAAAAGCATCTTTTAGCACAGGCTCTTTGT
Organism: Strigops habroptila; assembly: GCF_004027225.2. Lineage (NCBI taxonomy): Eukaryota > Metazoa > Chordata > Aves > Psittaciformes > Psittacidae > Strigops > Strigops habroptila. Next base: position 74,466,529 of record NC_044281.2, read on the forward strand.
GGTTATTCACATAAATAACCAATATTCAGTGGATTGGAGAGTTATACAGACCCCAGAAGTCTATGTGAATAAAGACATTTTAGATAAAAATGGATAAATGTTGGACATCAGTGAAAAAAGTACACTATGCTTCAAACTGTCTTCAGGTACTAGAATATGGAACTGAATTTGAAAGAGAAAATCCACTTCTACTGTTTCTCGTGTACCTTGGTTTCCAAGAAACAGTAGGTCACAATTTCATAGTAAAACTCTGTGATAAGAAGCTGTGATTTAAGGTTATTCAGAAAAGGAAAAGCTCACATGTGGTGCTAAATTCTACCAGAAAACATGATTTTGTTTATCCTATACAAGCCAAATAACCAAAGGTTTTGACAAATGAGGGGGCTGTCAAGAAATCCCATTTAGCAGGAGTGGTGCTATAAGGTTTGGTTTTGTTTGGCTGTTTGCTTTTCTTTAAAGTGTTGAGTAGAGATGACACTGATTTCTCATTTTTATACAATACCTTGTTATAGAATAAAATCACTTAATATTAACTAAAATGCTGGAATTTGTTTTAGTAGCAGGTGGAGTACATATGAATCATAAAGAAAAGAGATCATAGAACAATGGGGTATTCAAGAGAACCTTCATACTGCTCTTTGCAGAGAAATTGCTAGAATCATTAGAATAATCACTTTTTTTAAGACCTTTCTTCCCAAAGGTGATTTGAAAACTTATTTTCTTTAATGAATGCTGTTTATTGAACAGTGCTCAAGATAGTCTGAACACTGTGTGAATAAAATGCCTGTACTTAGTTATGAACTTAAATAAAATTCGCTCCAATCAAAAATACATTCAAAGTAAGTCCCATGTGAATAAAGTAGATGAAAAGTGGATTACCATAAGAAAAAGTTAGTTGAGGAACTTGGAAAAGACATCTTTAACAAATTACTGTTCCTGTTATTTTTTGACTGCCAATAAAAATGTGCTAAGCAACTTTTCAGTATGCTATTAATTGTTGTGTGTACATATAATTTTCTTTTTGCTTTGTTGTAGGTTAGACGTGTTATAAAGTATGATTTCTAGTATAATGAATTGTAAATCAAAAACAAAAACTCAGCTAAAACTAGGAACCTTTTTGTAGATATATTTGTATTCTATAACCTACTTAGAATAATCCTAGGCGAAGGACCTGGAGTTATGCTTCAAAGAAAATGTCATTGTCAAGTGTCAATAGACATTCAGATGTCTGTAATTTTATGGGAGAAAAAAAGAAGAAACTGTTGAATGTAATATTTCTCATAATTGCTTACAGAAGACTTGTAAACCTCCCATCAAGCACAACATTTTTAAGCTAATGGTTGATTCTCTAGATTTGATTTTACTTACTAACTCAGGGTATGTGCATTCGTTGCAGAGTGGTCTGATTTTAGGAACAGCAAGCATGGGAAACTACTGGTTCAAGCATCAGCTTACAATTGCTATTGAAAAATCATAGAGTCACAGACTCTATGGTTTGGGTTGGAAGGGACCTTAAAGATCATCTAGTTCAAACCCCCTGCTATGGGCAGGGGCACCTTGTGCTAGACCAGGTTGCTCCAAGCCCTTGTGTCCAACCTGGCCTTGAACGCTGCCAGGGATGGAGCAGCCACAGGTTCTCTGGGCAACCTGTGCCAGTGCCTCACCTCCCTCACAGTAAATCGTTTTTTCCTAATGTCTAATCTAAGTCTACCCTCTTTCAGCTAACTGACAGTGTGGTGGATTGACCCAGGCCAGTAGTTAAGCATCACTCAGCTGCTTGCTTACTTCCTGCTTCCCCTGCACAATGGGATGGGAAGTGAATAGGATAGCAAAACTGAGAAAACTCATGGGTTGAGATAAAAGCAGTTTAACAGAGGAAGGAAAAAAGGGGGAAAAACCAAATCAAGTGAAGGTACACACTCATCCCTTCCCATGCATAGACCAATGCCCAGCTAGTCTCCAAAATATCCTTTCGGTCAATTTGAGTCAGCTGTCCAAGGTGGCGTACCCTCCCATCCAAATTACATAATATTCTTTCATTATCACCGTGATCAGAAGGTAAATTAAGTTCACTCCAGTCTTGCGGTTTGTGAGCACTAAAACTCTGTTCATTATTTGTAAAGGTGATTAAAATAAGTTAGTTGAAGTGTCTTTTTCACTCTTTTGAAGGAGATTTTTTCTTGTGTAACTAAGTTTTCTCTCTACCCTGCGCAACCACAATGTAATTGTCTAGCTATGTGCTAGTAACCAATTTTATCAACAGTAGTTTTGATCCTTAAGCCTGATTGCTACAGTATGTGGCTTTGCATAAATGTAACTTCACCATCCAGCAAAGCTAATTCTAATTTACATAAGTGGAGTGAGAACAAGGTAGCTTTTTGAAAAAGAAAAATAAAATAAAGCAAACCTATTTCTGAATTTTTACAATCAATGCTGCATATATAATAAAATCAATGTAAACTCTTTTTTAAAGTCTATTATGCCACAAAATATCTGAAATAGTAAAAAAAATCAAAACAAGTTGCGCTATCTTAAACTGTTTAAGTAGCAAGCATTTTGTGCTTATTCAGCATCTTGGACTAAACTAATAATTCAAGCATCCTTTAATTGATCACCTCATTACTTTTATGGATATTGAAGTGATACAGCAGTTTGAGTTATATTACATTCCTTTATCTCTGTGCTTATTTTATTTTTTTCACAAAGATTAATGGCAATTCTATTGCTTCCACTGATGCTGGTGATCAAGTCCACCTGCGTGTTACTGTGTAGCATAGCTTTTGGCAATGATGAATGATTTGCTGTGCATTCTAATTTTTGTGGTTTTCAGGTTTACATGCTATAAATCTGTTTTATGGAGTAAGGAATATTCCTAAAATCCATTTCTAATGTGCTGTTGGAGCTGTGTTATCAGTATGTTCACCTTCCTAATGAAATCTGTAAAGTCACTGACTTCCACAAGATACTCCCAGAGGAGGCAGGCAGGGCACGATTTTGAAACTGCATTTAGAAGCTGTCCAGAAATAGTGATTTTGTTTGTGTTTCATAAGCAAACATATTTCACCTTGTGTTGAAAGAGCTCACATAGCTGCTGTGTCTAGGCTGAGAAGATGCTAGGCTCTGAGGGTTGGCAGTTTAAAGTTGAAGATGACAGTTTCTTAAATCACTGTTACTTGATCTTCAAATAAGTGTTTTACACAGCCAGAATCTTCTTGTCCCATACAGAGTAGAAATTAAAAGAAGGTATTTTGTTTGTAATTTCTGAATTTACCCTTCTAGATGTGTTTTGCATTGAAATGGTGACCCCACTCTCTAAGGGGTCTTGGAAAAGCCCTACAGGCTGTGGAGAGAATAGCTTTGGAGGCATCATGCAACTCATTTTCCAACTGGTAGAAAGAAGATTCTCAAAAGCTTCTCGTTATGGCATTTCTGTTTGATTGCAGTTGATTTATCATCATTTTCTGAGTGGTAAATGCAATACATTACAATGGCAGACTGCATTAGTTATTTAAGGAAAAAAAAAAGCTTCACTCACAATTGAATGCATTAAAAATCAGTCGTATTTTGCACCTCCTAATGGCTAACACTGACTTATTTACATTTCGCAAAATGATTTGCTGACTTATTTACCTTTCGTGGCATTTTTGTCTGATAAATTGTGGAAGTCATTTCTCTTCCTTGGGCTTTTACTCTGAATGACCAAATACACACAAACAGTTGCAATCACCGGTTGTTGATTTCAGTTGGTTTTCACCTTAGATTGAATTTTCTTTTTCTTTTTATTTTTTTTTACATTTAAAGCCACTATGAATAGCTACTGAGTGGTTTTAAATTGTTTTGCTTTTCATACTGCCTTATAATAATCTTTGATTTATTTTTTTCTGTTATAATTTAGGAAGTTATACATTCTTTTTAGAGAAAGGGGGGAAAAAAAACAGCAGCCTTTTAGTGAAAGGGGTTTTTGGGGCCAAAATTTTCAAAGTAGTCAGTAGAGAAGCTGCTGTCTTCTTCAATAAAGTTTAAAAAGACATAGTTTAAAAAATGTACTAAGCCTTTAGTGTCTGAAAAGGTCTTCTTAAACTTGTCTCGGGTTGGACATGCAAAGATGAAGACATCCAGAATCCTCACATTGTGGTTTTCCTTTAAAAACAAAACAAACAAGAAACCCAAAAAACCCCCCTGTTCTAGTTCTTTTTAAACCTAGTTTTAATCTGCCAGATCTGAAATTACCTCTTTCTTAAATATACTAATTTAATCTTATGTTTTCATGTGAGAAACATCTTTGCAAACAAGAAGACTAATACATAGAATAATACTTTTAATCTCGTAGGCATGTGAAAGAAACATCTCTTTAAATGCTTCCATGCTTAAAGAACTGTAGTATACAGCAGATACAGTGGTTAGTTTTTGACTTGAACTCACAAAACCTGCAGTTTAACAAACTGTAAAACTTATAGGCTATTTATTTCTTAACTTATTGTATTACATTCAAAAATGAAAAGTGAAAAAATGAAAAGGAAACTGATAAATAGGACATATTAAACTTATATCCAAGTAAAGATAATAATGGTTTTACCTGGAATTTTTCAGTTTTACATGTTCAAAGCAAGTGTAAAAGTTTCAGTTTTTCACACAGGACACATGGAGAAAATAAAATTGTGCTACTGTAGTTCATGAGTTCTCATAGAAATGTTATGGTTTAGCATGTTTTTTGGGTAGAAAATATTATCCTCTATGCAGGTTATTCCTGAATGATCACAGGAGCAAGCTTTAAAAATCCTGTGCTGTAGTTCAGGATTGGCATGAAAGATTCAGTCACGGCAAGACTCTTGCTAATTGTTTAAAATCTGCTCAGTTCATGACAAGAAATAACACCCCATCTTTCAGTGTTAATCTTCTGGGTTGCATTTTCATTATCTACTTGTATAAAACAAAATTATGGTTTTCCAAGCTGCTTTTATAGTGTTAGTTACTGATGATTAAAGACAGATTTAGTATGATTGTTTGAGAGGTATTTATTGCAGGGGAGGAAAAAAAAAATCTTACTTTTCAGGATGAATGCTTTAAACAGAAGAAATAATGAAATACACTGCAAAGATATTTTACTAGCGTAAAAATGGCAATGTAAAGAATAAACACGGGAGAAGGTTGCCATAGGGTTGTGTTGTTATCAACCTAAATTTTGTTTTCTGCAACAGAAAATAAGCCTGTTCGTTGTTTCACAGATTTGTTTGGGGTTTTTTAGAATAAATATTCTACTTCTGGAATGTATTTATTAGTCCAAAAAGCTAAGGAAACCTCACATGTGATTTCCAGATTGACTGTGTGACACACTGTTGCTTTTTAGGAGCAACTTTTTGCTTTTTACTAGTAGTCAAATGATTTTAGTAGGCTTAGGTCACAGTCGAGTGAAATTGTCTCTTTTTCTGTGACCATAATTTCCGGGTAAAAGTTAAATTGTCTCTTTTTCTGTGACTATAATTTCCAGGTAAAAGTTAAAATCATATTCAGGTTTGGGTGAATTGGTCTTTTGGAATGAGAAATAGCAAAGGACAAAAGCATTTCTATAACCACCAGGTTAGCCTCTAATGTGCCAAGGAAGAGAAAGGTCAACTGCGCTGCAGCCTGAGGCAACTACTGAAGCAATTGTGATGTGAAGAGTGTCTAATTTGACAAAAATGGCTCCAGGGTGATTGGGCATACTTGCTTTTTCCAGAACAAATTTATATCCAGTATTGATCTAGTAGAACGATTATCTAGTTTTGATGAATATTAAGGAATAGCTGACCTTGCTATAAATGATCTATACGTGATACATGATTTGTGTAGTTGGAGAATTCCTGCATATTCTGCATATGCAGATTCTATATCTTATATGAATCCTAAAAATGTGTATTCCATTTGCTCCCCTCAGCCTCACAGTCCTTAGGACTGTGTCAATACACAGGTATGTTTTTTTGTCTTCTCTGTCCTGTTACGGTACTGTAAAAAATTGGTTTGAGACTAAAGAAAGATAAATCACAAGATAAACCAAGAAGGATGAAAATAAAATTAGCTATGTATGTGCTAATTAGTCTAATAAGACTGATTTATTATTTTGAAGGTTAATCCTGTCACTATAAAATGACAGTTCTATTTGACCTGCATGTACAGCAGTCCTTTATAATACCGTCTTTCCCTTTTTGTTTTGTACTCATATTTTTATTGCTCACTGCTTCACAGAAGTTCTTTAGCTCAATTTTAATGCTACTCAATTAGTGATATTGCGTAAGTGTTGGGCACATCTCTTTGCTTTTACATTGCTTGTCTCAGAAGTTGAATGGATGTATTTCCTATGAAAGATTCCTGAATGCTAAAAGGGTACCAGGGGCTTCCAGCTAAATACATGTTTCTAGAAAAATAAATGACTAGACAGTTTTGTAATGTTACTAATGTAGAAGATTGTCTCAGAAGGGCAGTTCTCATGAGTAGACTAATGGATTACATAAGTGAGCATTTACAGTGAAATTGAGCATTGCAGTTTATATCTAATGTATGTTTATACTTGCTATTTCTTACTTAGCCTAGCTGTGTGTCTATATCTTATATAGCCTAGCTGCGTGTGAGACTCTTCTTTTTTCTGATGCAACATGTGGGTTTTGATGCAATTTATGCTTTGCATGTTACCAAAATTAACAAAGTAGGTTTTTTAACCTCAATAATTAATAGCATTGCCATAGCTTTCCTTAAAAAATAAAAATGAAAAATCAGCAAGGTGTCTTAAAGGAATTGTTGATGTGCAGCTACTGGTTTAGTAATCTTTGAAAGTAAGCAAATATATTAAGTTAAAGTTCCATTTGTAGTGAGCTCCATTTGAGAGAAAAATTGCTCTTGCAGCTATATGTTGGAGATGGTGTTTTTAAGCAATAAGTGTTTTTAAATTCAATTGTCTAAAATGCATACTTCGTGGAAATAGTGATGGGTATTCTTTGTTGTCAGCCTCAGAACATTTATATGTTGAGCTAGCAACTTGAAATCAATCATGCCGTGGATTTATTATTTAATAAATTCTGTAGGGTTGTGATATTGCAGCATGGATTAACTCTACTGGAGTATATTGTTTTCATATAATCTTTCTGTTCCACTTAGGCTCTGCATGTTGTACGAAGGAGTAGTGTGAACTGATATTTCCCTAAAAATAGAGTGGATGATGCCAGGGTGGGTTTTTTTGTTGTTGTTTCTGAAGCTCTAATGTCATGATTTCAGTAAATATGTAAAAATAACATAACAAAAATAGGATAAGATTATATACTTTAAGCAGGTTTGGTTTTTTGGCTTTTTTTCCATTGTAAGCCACAGATCGATTATTTTTTTTATTGAAAATATTTTGTGGTTGATAAACGTTTGCCTGGTACTGAAGTATTTCAAATAACTGTTTAAACAAATGCATGTGTGCATAATATAAGCCCACTTGGAGATGAATGCACACAGTAGTATGGGAAGACTCTCGAAGTTGGGCTGGACTCACTGTTTCTGTCCAAAGGTGCAGCAGAAAGTACATGTGCACCTACTGCAGTGCAACATGTCACACAAAAAAATAGTTTTCTTAGGTTTTCATGGAATATCCTGCTTTTTAACTTGTGGCTGTTGTCTCTTGTTCTGTCACTGGGCACTACTAAGAGTCAGGTTCCCTGCCATCAGGTACTTGAATATGTCGATAAGATCCCACTGAGACTTCTCCAAGCTAATTCCCAGCTCTCTCAGCCTCTCCAATCTGAAAGATGCTCCAGTCCCTTAATCACCTTTGTGGTCCTGTGGCCATCTTCTGTTTTGGTTTCATTCCAGTGAAACTGAGCTCATGGCCATGGAGTGTGATACAAACCAAAGGAAGGGGATGTCAGGGAGATTTCTTATTAAAAAATCACTCATCTGTGCTACAATGCTTGATATTAACGAGACATTTAATATTGCCAGTCAATCTAGGGGATCATTTCCAGCATCTACAGAGGACTGAATGTCTAAGGTATATCTATACTTAGAACATAAAAGTGGTCAGAACTCATTATTAAAGCTCAATCTGGAGGCAATTTACACAATTTTGTGTACTTCATTCATGATTCTCAGTCATGATAGGGGAGGATGGATGATTCCAAAATGCTGCATCTAAAGTTTCCAGCCTTACTTGCAAGAAGAATTTTTGTAGCTGATATTACTTTAAAAAATATATCATATAATTTATATGAATTTTGAGAGTTGATTTAAAAAATGTACACATGTTTGGGCAGGAACTTGCAACATGAAGTAGTCTCCATCGGAGTCATAGAGTATATTTTGATATAAAATATATCTCAATGCCTATATTCTGTGCTGAGTTATTCACAGACAATAAATTGTGACAGTTCTGATTCCCACTTTTTCTTGTATCTTTAAGTCAAATAGAAGCATTGCTAAGAAGTTCTTCTGTTTCATGTACTGCGATTTATTTTGGAAGGTGTGAGGCTAATGATAATTCTTGGCTAATAGAAGGTTCTGAAATCCAGCAGAAGCTGGAATTTATTTTGAGTCTCAAGCTTGTCCTTATAATTAAAAACTGTTAGCACTGTGTGAATTATGAAATAGAGAATGACAGCTGCACTACTTTCCCATGAGACAAAAGGAGCCACAATACACTCTCCATCTCTGTTGTATCCCGGAGGTGTGATTATCTCATTGAAAATACATAACCTGGAATTAACTTACTATTATTATTTAAAGTCAGTAATGTTTTGGGATGCAGTTTTTTTTTTTTTTTTCCTTCTTTTCAAGAGAAGAAAATTCTGTGTCTTTCATTTTAATCAGTTGGTTTGCAGAGATTCATTTCTGAATTTTGAATACTGGATATGAGTATTAGATGGAAATAGAGAATGTGAGCAGAATTTAATAAGACTGTTAGAATGTTACTGTATAGTAAACTTGCTGTGAAGTTAAAGCAGAATTTCAAGCTCCTCTGCATTGATGGCTGTCAGGGAAGATTTGAGAGAGGATTAATCTCATTGTAACTTCCTAAATGTGTTTGAGTATGCTGCTGCCATGAATGCTGGAATGTGTTGTACAGCAGTAGAATCTGAATCTGATGTACCCTGTAAATAATGTCTCTTCTCTAACCATCTTGTACAGCTGTTCATGTGGTGATACAGAGGGCATAAAGGTATTAGTAAGGCTAGTTTTCTGTGTTGTTGGTGTGGTTTGTTTTTAAGGATAAGGGCAAAAGTTTACTCTAGATTTCTTTTTTAAATAAAAAAGAAAAGAAAAGAGTGTAGTTTAAACAAATAAAATCTTTGTTTCTATCTTTCTGCTAGGGATGCAGCCTTGTTCCTTGAAAACAAATGCATGGGGTGAAGGGTGGGACTTAAAAAAAATATATATATATATGGAAAACATAAATTGCATATCTTGTGCTGAATTCTGACAGCAAAGAATGATTGGCACAAAATAGGATTTTAAAACTAATTCCAAGATCCCTACTAGCATTAGACCGTGAAAGATACTACTGTAGCTACAGTTCTAACTATTGGCTAACAGTATTATCAGAAGCAAAACCATTCACTCAGAAGGGTTAAACAGATTAAAACAAATAGAAAATATTAAAGAAAATAAGGAAAGAGTAGTATGGACATATTGAGGTAACAGAATGTACGTCTTCTGTTACTCTTAAATGAAATATAGCTTTAGGTTGCAGTTTAATTAGTAAACATACTTCATCTTCAAAGCTTGTAACTTCTTTTGTATCACTTGGAAGTAGGCCAATGTTAAAAACCTCCAGTGAGGCACAAAGGTAATGGCATCTAAATTTTTTTCCAATGAATGCGCTATAATATCATCCTGTTTCTGCTGTTGCTGCATTTGTTTGATAACATATATTCGCATTTGCTTCAGTGACAGCAGGGCTAGCTTTTATGTATTTTGGTTTTCAAGTTACTCCCCACATAAAGGTCTGCAGATTGTTAGGAATCCACTTTTCATCACAGACTTGCAAGCCTGAGATTAATTAAAATATGCATTTACTGCTGTTAAATAAAATTCGTCCAGATGAGACCTTTAAAATAATGTAAAAATTATTAGCTCCTGATGTCCTTTTTCAAGGTATTATCCAGGGAACAGTTAAATTACTGGGAACTTGATCAACAAATTCTCTTCATCTTTTAACAGAAGAAAATTATCTGCTGGGCTTCTCAGAATTAGCTTTTTCATTGATAAGGAATCCAGATTACAAAGTTCTGAATCTTCTGAACTCTTCCTTTCTTCTCTCTTTATAACCCTACTGATCTTAGCACTATAGAAGCTTCATATGTGTCTTGAAAATGCAGGTGAGGTAGAGCAGACATGTTGGTGCTTTGGTTAGAAAGACCAAACTGTGAATATATCCTTTACTTGTGTGCCCTATGAATCCACATAGGTAAAAATTTAGGCATGAGTCCATGGGAAAATAAATTCTGTCAGTTGTTTATGTTGTTTGATTCTCCAATATAAATGCAGGAAACCCCAAATACAGAGTGCAGGGACTAAAACATGCTGCAGTTTAAATGGAAAGAGGTACTTGGTTGATTGGAGAGGAGTTTACCTGTGGATTGCTGTGTGAGTGAGCACATAGTACACTAAAGTACACTGTATAGGTGCTGATTTGATTTAGATGTCTCTGGGGATAAATGGTGCTGAAAAGTTTGATTTATCAGTAATTCCATGGACTCGGAATACAAGTAATGTCTGAGCTGCCAAAGGAAATGCGTTTGCCCTTCCACAAAGTCTCATATGGCTACATCTGTTACCTTTCCTGTATAATCCATTTTACCTTTTCTTTTTTTTTCCCCAGGGGGGTCGTAAAGATGCATAGTGTCCAAATGCTTCTATAACTCAATGTATAAATACTTTTACTAAAGAAAAGGTACTTGACTAAAGAAAGTTCCACTTTCGCATTTGTGATCTACTTACTATTAAGTGAGCAATAAGTGTGGGAATATTCAATTAAAGTTGGCTGGCAATAGCTTCTAGATTTGTCAATATATTGGCAATTGCATATTGGTATATGATTTGGAATTCAGCTTTTTACTTCCTTTATAGCTTTTATGCTGTCTTGTAATGATGTATCACTGTTAAGAGCCATTAACCATAAGCAGAATAAGCTGTTAAGAATACATTCCTTAGTTTTCTACTGAAAGTGTAACAGATATACACAAATAAATTAACTTCGGAGAAGATGCTTTTCCAGTTCAATGTGTCTAACTAATCATTCCATAAATATGGAGGGAAAAACATGAATGGATTTAGGAAAAAACATAACTGATTATATAGTAGCAGCACATCAATGAGCAAATGTTAATTGTAGAGTGTCAGGATCATAGCAAGATTACAAAATTTAGCACTCTGTGGTAACTGTAGGTGTTTTTCAGAAATATTACAAGCTGTATTATGAGACAAAAACATGTATGCTGCATAGAAATTTCTGGTGTTTCTTGCAGTTTGGATCTATAGTACCTCTGTAGTAAGAATTGCTCCTTCAGCTTCCACTGACTATTTAACAAGTTCTGAACAAACCATAGAATTCCTAACATTGAAATATTCTGTCGGTAATATCTTATGTTTAATTGTGGTTCTAGTCTGGCTGTTACGTTACCTTTTTACCTATTTGTCTTAGGCTGGGACAGAGAGCTTAGAGTGTGTGTGGTACGGGACACTGTCATGGAAGTATTTATTGTGTATGATAGAATCATAGAATGGTTTCGGTTGGAAAGGACCTTAAGATTATCTCGTTCAACCCCCTTGCCATGGGCAGGGACGCCTCACACAAGACCATGTCACCCAAGGCTCTGTCCAGCCTGGCCTTGAACACTGCCAGGGATGGAGCGTTTACCACTTCTTCGTGCAGCCCATTCCAGTACCTCATGACCCTCACAATAAAGAGCTTCTTCCTTATATCTAATCTAAACTTCCCCTGTTTAAGTTTGAACCCATCACCCCTTGTCCTTTCGCTACAGTCCCTGATGAAGAGTCCCTCTCCAGCATCCTTGTAGTCCTTAGCAGTAGACTAGGAACATTAAAACCCAATCCCTCTGATAGAAATTCAATATTAGTATTATAAACTGGAAAATAAACTTTTATTATATACAGGTCACCACTTAGTATCCTATTTGTTCCCAAGCAGGAGCCTACATCTTTTATCTCGGTTGTAGTTGAAACTTCAGTGAAAGCATAATATGATAATCAAGGTACTTTCAGAGTTACTTTGTATTAAAGGAAGACTTTAAATGTAGTGTGAATATTAGTAGGTAGTTATTCCGGTATGATGTGGGAGCTTATTGACACATTTACCAGAGGGAGGTTATTAAGTTTTGTACGCTTGGTTAGAAAAGAGGGAGGACTGCCGAAACAAGATAGTAATTTGTATAAACATGGGAAGGAAAATCAAAAAGCAAGCTTGAGAATTGGGAACACAAAGGTTTGTTTTAAGGTGAGAATCAATCAGGCAGCAAGAGCGTCAGTGAGCAGAACATCATGGAGAGATTTACTTTGGCCATTGAGTTTAAAAAGGAGTAATGATGATGTTTCTGTGATTCTCCTCCAGTTCAAATTTCAGGAGCTTTTAAAGTGGCCTGTTTTTTGCTTCTAGAATATTCTTCTTGAAGACCATAATTGTACTGTTCCCTCTGTTTCTGTTCAAATGATTTCAAAACTTTTTTGTTCACTTTCGTAAAAAGCAAGAGTTCCAGTTATATCAGACATTTTAGCAAACATCTGCAATAATAAATGTCTTTAATTAGCTATGTGAAACTAATGGAATTTTGCCATTGCTTTTGCCGTTGCTCAGGATTTCACCTTGTATAGGAAAGATGTATTATAATTTTCTGTATCGCACATTGAAATGATGGACTTTAATGGCTATTCTCAAACTGCTATTATTTGAGGCGTGGAGGAGAGCCTCTAATGACACACTCATAGTTCTTAACTCTACAGAAAATAAACTAAGTGATGTGCTAGTGAAATGTTTTTCAAAAAGCTTATAATTGAAGGAGTAATTTTTTTTTTTAATACAGCTTGTAGGAAATGTATTTAAGACGTAGTATTAAAATCCATTAAAAGTCCGTTAGATATAAAGTAAAATATGGATGAAGAAATCTCACTTTTCCTTTCTGATTTTTATAGCTTGCACGTGCAGTGGACATGCAAATATTTGTCACATGCAAACAGGAAAATGCTTCTGCACAACTAAGGGAATCAAAGGAGACCAGTGTCAACTGTGAGTACAATTAAATGTAGCCCAAAACTGCAATTCATGCCTAGTGTATAATTGCTCTTTCCCTGGTTTTGATTTGCTTTTGGTTTTGGATTTGGTTTTGGATTTTGTGATTGACCTGATGATGCTTTAGTGATGAATCTAGAGTTCCTTACATTTCTTAGGAAATTTCAATATCACTTAGTGTTTTGTTAAAGAATTACATCACCAATATTAGCAATATTTTGCAGACACTATAGATTTAAAAAATATCTTGTAAAATGAGGTATCTGGAGAATTACTAGTAGTTGTTTTCCTTTTGTAAGATTTTTTTTTTTTAATTATTGTAAAGAAAAATATCTGTGAAATTAATAATTACATTCAATACATTCGTCACATATCTTGAACAGAATCTGTAGTGATTAGATTTGTAGAGTTTTGGAAACATATTAAGGTGCATAGTGATTTAGACATTTTCCCATATCATTAAATATAGAACAAAGGAATGTGTAGACCTGTCATGGAAAGTACAATTATTGTGTCTTGTTTTGTACTGGAATAGCTTATTGTGTTTGTTTAGAGGAAGAGCTTGCAATTTAAGATAGAACATAACAAATGGGAGCACTATGAACAAGGAACTACTGGAGTAACTTGTCAAGTAGGAGAAACAACACATTAAAGTTAGCTATGAATAGCCTTATGTTTAAAGATATTTCTTTCACTTCATTCCGCCCTGTACACTGCATTATCCGATAGGAACCTTATTCTTTTCACTATTATAGTTATTTTAAATAGTTTCTGTCCACAAAATTGTCTTAGCAATGTTGGTTGGAACTGGGGAAAAGGCATAAATACAGCTTATTCCTCCCCAGCAGGGAAAGGTGCCAGGACGTAATTTCCTGCCTGCCACAGGGCATATTCTTTTACTGGATTTGTGGATTCATCTTTGATACACTTAGTGAACTGGCTTGGATGGTACCCTTAACATTTTGCTTGAGAAATAGACGAGAAACAAAAATGTCTAATGGAGATGCTTGGTGGAGAGAAAAGGTTGTCTTGGTGGTGGATTTTCCTGTCTGCTTAGGAGTTACAGCAATTCCATGAAGTAGAAGAAATGGAAATTTGAATTTTGACTTTTCAAGAGTAAACATTGCGATTTCAGACTGCAAATCACTGGTTTTGTTACATATAATATATTCTCATTCCTAGATTCTTACATAGAGCAAAGGCTTACCCAGGACAAGCTGGGGTGTTAACGCATTTGGTATTCCAAACGGTTTCTTTTGGATTAAATAAACTCTGCAGAGCAGCCATTTTCAAATTGTTTTTGGCTGTGATCACATTTCAGATTGTGACCTTCACATCTGTTGGGTTCATAGACACAAATATTAGCATAAAAATTGAATTTCTGCTCTTAAGTTCTTTCCTAACTCTGGTCTTAAAAAAGAAGAAATAAATAAGTCTATGTAGACTATCTAGTTTATGTCAGCACATGTAGAAAGAGACCAGTTGCAGTTTGAATGTATTAGGAAGCTATCTAGGATAACATTTCAGTACTAGAGACTCACTGTTAAGATCATTGTATATCCTGAGGAAAGCTGATAAACAGAGATTTAGAGTTTAGTGTATCATCAGATGATACACTCAGGATTTGTCATTTTACTCCGATGCTTGCTTTGGGAGGGTATCCATTCAAGTATGAAAGTTCCACTCAGATGTTTTTTAATTATTTCCCTTAGAATATACCTTAGGAGATCAAGAACATAAAAAATAGGTCACTCATGAATAAGTCATTCACTGAATCCAGTTCCCTCCTGCTATCTAATTTGTAAACTTCATATGAAGAATGCAAACTTGATCAGATCTGTGTCATGTTTAAATAGAGAAAACCATTTCCTGTGTAAAATTATCTTTACACTCAAAATGTGTGTTGAAAGTATCCTATTATATTGTTAAAATACAGTAGTTATCAAGAAGATAAGGATGATTTTAATTCAGCCAAATGCTTTACTTGTATTTATTACTTTATTATATTCTTGAGAAATCATCTGGAACTTGATTTGAAGTGTGAATACTGTTCTCCATAGCTCTGGATAAATGTTTATTTATTTATTTGCCACTTGTTAGATGGGCTGTTGTTCAACCTCAGCAGCAAACCTACAACCCTGTGATTTCTAAAATAAGGATTTCTCTGAAAATTTCGAACTCTGTTTGGTGTGAGTGAGGTTTATATTTCTGTCAAGAATCCTATTGATGGGAAAGCCATAGCTGCAGTGCTTTATGTTATGTGTCTCTCTCCCTCCCTGCATCTCTTCCTCCTTCCCACCGATGCTTTTATATTTGCTCGTCAGGTGAACACCATGCCTCGGGGGTGGAGTGTTTAGGAAATCAGGGAAAACTTTACAACATTCCCTTTCTTTTTTCCTCCCTAGCTTAAGAACAGCTAGTTAGTGGTGGCTTTATGGAGGATCTTATTTATTTTTTTTATCTTATTTTTTGTTTATTTATGTGGGTTTTTTTAGTATAGCAATCTCTGTTACATTAATTGCTGAATTGTGCTGTCGAATCACACAAAGCACAGCAGCAGTTTAAATCACAATTAGTGTCCTAAGGCAGATTTGAGTATACATTTACGTGATATTTTACAGGTTTTTTTTTTTTAATGATACTTACTTTTTTCTTCGAAGAAAGAAATATTTTTGTTTCTTTGAAGTAGGTAGTTTCAGTTGGTAAAGGCTTGTAATGGTCTCCTAATCAAGAGGAACTGATTAGAATGATGTGATTATTCTAAGTAACTAGACTGTAAAATCAATAAAAGCAGATACAAATAAACATACTTAGGGGCTTTTTTCCCCCCTTAATTTTAATAATGAAATGTGACATTGACAGTAACAGGAAAATCATATTGACTTAAAACATATTTTTAGGTGAAAACTATTACTTTAAGGAAATGTTATTTAATTTTCTGTAATATTTGATTTGCTAGCTGCTCATTTAATTCCCTCATAGTATTTTATCTACAGAGGTTTTAGTGTATCCGTACGCAGAATTATACACACAGTTAACTTTCAGGAGTAGGAGTATGGAAATGTAAGGAATATGTTAAGGAATTGTTTCAAAGTTGAAATTTTGAGGTCAGATGAGAGAACTTTTACTGGATGCAAGGAAGAAAAATTAGAAAATTATAGAATTAACTGGTTAGTTAGATCATTCTTTGAGAAATTTTGGTGTGTCTGGGATCTTCCAAGAGCCAGCCTTCACCTGGGGATGTGTCTGTAGCTTTTGCATCTCCAGATTTACACAGATTTACAAGGGATGACATCTGGTAAGGTTATAGGGTTACAAATGTGTGGTGAAAATAAGGTTCCATACTGAATTTTTCAAATTGTCAGGTTTTACTGGATGTACCGTAACATTTATTGCTCTGTACTTCCCAGTTACAGCCATTGTGATGTACTTCTGGAGGAAGGAAGTCACTCTCTCTTGTTAAGTACTTTCTACTGGGGTAGATTTTGGGCTTATTAGACCTGTCCTGCTTGTATTGAAACTATATATTTGAACAATGGGTGGGTTAGATATCATGTTAGCATATCTAAATTCCCAGGCATAAATCATAATAAGAATTATTTTACCTAACTGGGAACCATTAAAATGTTGAGAATATCTGCTATGTTGTGTAAAAACAGAACTACCAGAAAACCATGTAAGAACTGGGCAAAAACTGGGCTTCAAGACTTCTATAATCAAGAACTGCTAGGTGGAAATAAAATCATGGAGAAAGAAAAAAATCCTTATTTTAATATCATATTTCATAGATTATTTTGTGTAGTTATAAGACGGATAAATTTAAGAGTATAAAATGTATAGATCCAGGGTATTCTGGATTTAAAATGTAATATTTTGCTCATTTTAATTCTAATAAATATTCAGACTTCATAGTTATACTGTTATTTCTTCTGAATAGGTGAAAGAAATACCATTTTATTTATAAAAATATACCGTTTTATTTGGTAAAATCTTCACTGTATGCATGCTTAAAAAAGCTATTTAATAATGTAAGGATCTGTGCATAAATAATAAGCACTTCTTGATAGTCTGATTTACATAAGAATAAGATTTTTACATATCCAGCTGTCCTCTTCTGTATAATTCCCCTGCACAGAATGGTGTAATTCTTACCAGATGGAAAGGCAGGTACAAATATTCTGGGTTATGAGTCGAATTCACCATTCTGTTGATGTCACCGCAGCTTTATTTGCTGATAGCACAGTAAATCTGTTCCCATTGTTTTCTTTTGGAGCTTGGCTCTCTGCTTTCCGGTAGGGAAAAAATTAACAGCAATCACATAGAAAATTCACGTTTTTAGAACATGCTTTATCAAAGACATACACACACAAAAACACCACCACAAAACCAAACAAATAAACAAACAAAACCAACCCAGGGAGATTCTAGTTGCTTGTAGTTTAATAAAAAACTTTCTCTTGGAGAACTACTTTTTCCTGGTAGAGGGTAAAATCCATTTAATGCTACTTACTGCAGTGAGCTGTGCTCTTCTAAAATGAAGTTTAAAAGGTATAGTATTTAATATTTTAAAATACTAGAAGAAACTAATTTTTTATCAAGATTTTCCTTTCCTTTTTCTGACATTTGGTCATATCCCACCATTAGCTTTACTTATTTGGTTGTACTTGACATGAGGTGTTTTCTCCTTGTTCATGCTGAGTCCAGCCCTTCAGTTTTCCATTTAACAAAAAAGTTTGACGTGCCTATGCGTGTTACTCTATTAGCTATGATGTTTGAAGGAGAATTGCAACAAAATCTGGGTTTATGGACTGCCTCTGTTCTTATTTAACTGCCTGAAAATTTAGTTTGCTTCTGTAAGGAGAGGTTCAAGCCCTCAGCAAGTTCTTGAAGAGCTAGGTTGTTAGGTTGCTAAGGAGAACAATAAAATAAAACTCCCTCTTCAACATTAAATATATGCTTTAAATGTACTAATTTTCTGCTCTACATGTAGTAATTATTGCCAAATCTATCAAGGACTTGAGATACTTTTTTTTTTTCTTTATGTTTCTTGCATCAATCATTTTTGCTGAAATTGCGGCTTTCGTTTAAACAGTATGTCTAATATCAAAGCTTCGAATATGACCCAAATGCGCTCCAGTGGCTTAAACACTCAGAAGGCACTTGAAACATTTGAGATAGTTTTTAATCGAAAATTTGAAGGAAAGTAAAATTTGTGATTTGGAATGTTTTTAAGTGATTCGATACGTTTTTAAATGGCTCTTGGCAGTGTTCTATATCACTGTCGGCCTTTTTGTTGATCTTTTTTGTACTGCAGTAGGCTCACTTTCTCTTCTTTGCTGTATTCAGAATATGATATGTAAAGTTCATGAGGCTCTCTGGGATTTTTCAGAGTTGTAGGCTCTCTGTAAATGTGAAACAAGACTTTTCATAGGCAATGTTACTTGCAAACATTACATTTTATTCAGGAAATTGCCAAACTTTGTAAAAATAGAGAAGAATTGGAGTTCGGTTGTCTTGTTTTGTTCCTCAGAGGTGGTGTTCTCAGTGAAGAAATGAGAAGGAGCTAGTGGCTAAAGGAGCAGCTGCAAACACTTAGGAAAGAGCTTTATATATTGGTACTTTATTGTGGGTCAGTTGTGAATGTGTTAAATCTGGAGAACACTGCAATATTTATATTGCAATGTAAAACTAGTTATGGTAGCAAAATGTCTCTTGCCAAGAGCTGCATTAAAAATGGTACATGTAATATTCTTGGGTGTTCTGTTCTGATGAAACGAGTCCTTTATCTTTCTGACTTTGGTACTAATTGTCTGGAAAATGGGGAACAGTTTGGACATGAGGGTTTCTCTTTCATGAGAATGAAGTAATTTTGCTTTTGGCCTCTTAAGTTAGGCTTTTCCATAACTGACAGTATGCATATATCTGAGTATTTCTTTTTGTTTGCCAAGCTCAACAGAGCAGACTCACCACTGGGCTTTGGTTGTTCTCTAAGGCCTTTTATATTCGTTATTTCCTCTCTAGGCTACCTCCAAAAATACAAACTGCAGAGCAAAACAGACTTTCTTTAACAACTTTCCGGACACTCCTGGCTGTAAAATAAGAATGCAAGCAATGTACCTGTCTCTTGTGCCCAACTGGTTTATGTTAGTATGCGTGCTGGCTATAGATTTAATGTATTTTTTGGTTTCCTATTTTTAAAAATATATGGTTCTAGATTTTCTTTCAAAATAAGTGAATCAAAATACCTTGTTTTTAAAAATTGTTCCTCCTGTGCCGTGGACATCTCATTCAGTGATTGGCATTTGAATAACCTGTTTTGCTTAGTGCAGGATATATCAGTGAAGCAGTGGAACAGGGCAGATTGCCTAAGACTTTCACAGATGAGAAGCCAGTGAGACTTATTCTGAATGTCAGTGCTCAAGATGTGTTGGTTAAAAGCAAACCTCTTTTATAAGAGAGGTTATAAAAAGTTCTAGTAACTTTTGGTGCTAAGTGTTACTATACTCCCATTGTCTAGGGATGTACTTGTAAGATACTACGTGCTTCTACATATTATTTGTCTTGTCAACTGACAAGAGTAGTCAAGTTTGCAATTCTTTGGGTCTGAAATAGAGCCATAAAGATTTAAAGCTAAATATATGCAGAAGAAAATTGTTCTGCGTTTAATTAGGTATTGAGTCCGAACTGGGATGAATTTAGGAGTGGGAGTGATGCTAATGGTTACTCTTACATAGGAAAAAGAGAAACAGGGATAGCTTGTACCACTTGAAAGTTACTGGGAAGAGGAGAGGAAGGAGGATGAGACTGCCTTAAAAGTGCTTTATTACTGAGTCTTTTTTTGTTATCCAGCAAAGTTGTGACTTTAGCTTCTGTTCTTGTTTTTAGAAAGTGTTTGGGAGGTTTTGAGGCTGTTCCCATACAGCTAAGGAGGGGGTGAAGGGCCTTATAGCTTGGATTGGCTTTACATCTTGCCTAGGGCTAACTTTAAAGCAGAATTGCACATACCTGTGTAGCACAGTGCTTCACCTTAGACTCAGCCAGGGTCACAGCAGGATGCAAAGCTTTACATTTTGGGGTTTTTTTCCTCGGTTCAAGCTGTTGAAAATGATGTCAGGGCTGTGCTGTGTTGCAATCTTTAAGGTGTGCAGTGAAGGCACCTGGGAATGCTTCTCTGTGGCCAGGACTAGAATTGCACTTAAGAGCTAGCACTGCCAAGGCTTATGAAAAGTGACATACACCAAAAATCAGTATGAATAACTCTTCTCTTAAAGCAACCAGCTGAGAGGGAGAGGTGCATCTCTTGGCACTGCTACTTTGAGAAGATGTAAAAGGAGACTTGAGCATCTCCTTTAAGACAGCCAACATAGTAGTGTTCAGATTCAAAAAGAAACTTGCAGAAGGCTGCTGACAGTTGTCTTTACTAATGTGCACGAACCAAATACCCCCATGGTCTATTCTTCCTGTCCACGTAAGATACTGGGGTCCCCACAAAATACGAATACATCTAGTCTGAGTATCATGGTCACTAACTGTGCTAACCATTAATATAATTATTCTGTTCTTTTCATGCTGCTGTCGTTGGATTATAAACTGTCATAGTTCATGGGAGCTATAATTAATCTCACGGATCATAAATTCTTATGTATAGGATAACATCTGTGAATTAGTCTAGCAGAGTACTTTTTACTGCTACTTATAGATGAACTTCTGTGCCTTGATATAGCCAGGCACTGTGTGTACATCTTCAATATTCACTATTCACTATACCTGCTGTCATAGTCAAGCTCATTTTCAGATGGTAGCAGCTTGTCCACCTTATGTCCTGTATGTCTTACACCTCCCCTGTGAATATTCTGATCTAGCCATTTCTGTCCAAAGAAACTTTATACAGAGCTATGTCCAGTGTGTGTTTCGACCTGTAACTCCCAGTCATACAAAACACATTTAGGCAAGTGTGCATGTGACTGAGAAGGTCTGCAGCTTGTTGTCCCCAGGCACCTAACTGCAACCTGTTTGCTGTACACGTAGTTGTAGTCATTCTGGATTTGGGAATTCTGCTCGAGCAACTGGCCATCCAACAACTTGGTGGCGAGATACGAAGGTGAGATAAGAGAGAAATATGTCTCTTTGTGGATTTGGTCTCTGATCTATTCAGTTTTGATGCTGTTCTTGTACCGTAGTGTGCCTGTTAAGGAGACAGGGAAGTTACAGTCTTCTCCCTAGGTAGTTGTCCCTCTTTGAAGTCTATTAAATCTTTTTTTTACAGACTTTATGCCATAAAATTAACTCTTGGAGATACTTTGTTTAAGAGTTAAAAACGTATCTTATTTTTTTTTCTAAATCTCAAAAGAAGACAGTGCTTAATCCTCCATTTTTCCCTAATCTGAAACCCCACTTCACTTTTAAAAAAGATAGAATATTTGCTGCAGGCAAGGGAGAAAAAATAACACAGATTTCCAGTGGAGCATGAAGTTATCCGGGCCTTCCTACTGCTTTGGTTAAAGATGAGGGCTTCTCTTTATGGAAAGAAAGTAATTGATGACTTTTTTGGCTACTCATCATTATGTCATCAGAAAAAAAACCCTTCAGCTGAGTTGGGACTGACAAAACCAGGTGTTTGAGGGAGCTCTTTTAAAAAATTCTATTATATACTGCCCTATCATAACTGATTAAATTCAATGTATGCTATATTACAGTAACAACCCTCTGCATCACTATTGTTATTGCAGACTACTGCTACCAGTGGTCTCTGGACCATTAACTAAGAAGCAGAAGAGAAGAAAGTGATATTTCCTTTGAGGAAGGGGAATGTTTAAGGAGATTTTTTTTCAAAGATATAAGAGTAAACATTCCTACAAAACTTTTTTGGCAGACAGAACATTACAAGGTGAGCATCTTCCAGAAAACAGATGCTGCTAATAGAGTTTTTAGTGGGCCCTTTCTCTAGAAGGCAGATTTTGACATATATGATGATTTTTGCCTTCACGAAATGCAACTGATAGTTAGCTTTAGTATATTTACACATTTGAGAAATCAGTGCCATCAGAGTGATTTTAATTTTTTTGGTCTTCCTAAGGAGATCTTGGCTAGTGTATGAAATACAGATCAGCCTTAAAAGTGGTTTATCAAAATTTTATGTATCATTATTGGTCCTTTGTGCTGGCAAATTGCCCAAGAGGAGAGCCAAAGAGATTCCTGACATGCCCCCATCCTTGCTATTGCTCGTAGTCCACCATCGGCATCTTAGGCAAAGGCAGTTTGCCAGCTGTAGGGAGAGAGAATGGAAATAAGGCAAAAGTGCTTACAGCAGTATTGTTGTCACATTAATAAAAACTGTATTTAAATAAATACAGTTTTGATTGTGTAAAGCCATCACTTTTCAGGTGTGTCATAAACACGAAGGTTCTTTTTATTAGTTTTCAATTTAAGGTAAGATGAATCAATCAAGATTTTCAAAATTGCGACTGAAAAAATATTTTGTGATACTGGATCATGACAATGAAGACAGCAGCAATAAGAGACCAGGGAGAATGTTCATCAGATTCTGGGAGCCATCCACCCAAATATTCATGCAGCAAAGAGCCGTAAACACATGCTGCTCGCCTGATGGGGCATGAAAGCTTTGTGAATATATCCAAGAAACCTTCCTCCTCCCTTGACTTCCCAAGAATCCTACTTCTTTATTGTGAGATGAGATGTTGTGCTGGACATGCCACTCCATCCCAAGATGTCCTGCTGTTGTTGGCCATGTTGGCTTGCTGCCCCCCACAAGCATGTTGGATTAACCAGCTGCTTCTTGCCCCAGTGCAACCCAACTGCTCATTATTTGCAAATGGGCACCAACATGAGATGTTAAGTAGCAGATGCTCATAGGCTATTTTGATTACTACATCTGGAGATACATTAATTGTTTATGATCCTCTTTGTACAGCTTTTCTCCTGTGGTTTCTAGAAAGGATAAAATAGATTACTTCACATTTTCTGGTAGAAGAGCTTAAAAATACTCTAGTAAAAAAAAACTTTGTGAAATTCTTTCCCCTGAATCATTCATGGCAGCACTGTATTGGGAAGTGAGCAAGATTTTTCACAGTATTTTGTTAGAGAGAAAGGGGAATTGATCCATTTTCATGAAATGATTATCAACAGAAAATGAGGTTTGGTTGGCTAAAGTTTCAAAAGAGTAGTGTTACATTGCAAAAAGGCATTATGATTTAAATACAGGCATTGATTTCAATATGCAGAATTGGTATTTCATTATGTACTGTTGGACTTCAAATACTCTAACAGAAACTCCAGTTGTGGGCAAGTAAAAATTGTTGTGGGCCGCAGGTATATTAAGTTTTGATTCAGATGACATGCTTTATTCTCCATTGAAACTGATCCGTAAAAATGAGATGATTTCAAAGGAACCCCACCTGTTTCTGCATGTAGTTAATTTTGCGTGTTCATGTAAATTCTGACTTTTTTTGGAGGTTCGTGACGGGGGATTCTACAATGAGCTTCTTAAGTAGTATTGGATGTCCCCTAAATGACCTTTTGTGCGTGGTTTTATTTATCTGTTTAACTCTCAGGGCTTATGCCATCCAAGTCAATGCATAGCAGTGGGTATACTTCTATACCTAGTTCAGTCATGGCTTACATAAATTAAATTGTATTGAATGTACAAATATTTAAATCAGGAAGAATACATTGATGATAAGTATTTCCTCAGGCCTACTGTTTTGCCTTATGAAATGAGAAGGGATCCACATGACAGTTTTTATTTCAAGAGAAAGTGGCTTTCAAAGGTAGACCTATCCTGGACATCTGTGTATTATTATTTTCAGTGTATAAGTTTAATGTGTAGAGTAATCCAAATATTTGATTACGTTTGAATTTTTGAATTTAATTATGAATGTAAGAAGATTTCTGAATTCAAATTTTGAATTTAATGAAGTAGGTTCTGTGAATCTTAATTTCTTTTTAATAGATCTGGGCTTATAATTTAAATCTGATAGGCCATTTGCATGGTAATTAGTACTTGGTACAAGAGTTGTTAGAATTGAAACAAACATCTGGTTTAATCCATGTGTCATTAAGCTGGTATAAGTATATTAGTAGCAGTGGGAAAAGAAAACACCAGTGTGATAGCTCTCTATAAGCTATCAACACATTGCTAAGTTTGAAATTAAAATAGTATCTCTTCATGTTGCTTGATATGGATTGTACAAAGTACCATGTCCTGGTTTTATGTTTGAATCTATTTTTAAATTCTTACAAATAAATAAAGAAGCTACATTGTGATGAAAGCCCTGTTGATAGATGTATCTATCATCTTTGGCTTGTGATATTTATTCAGTTTGTTCACTAAGAAAGAGGAAGGGGGAAAAAAAAAAGGTTTTATACAGAAGTAAAGATGCTATGTCAGATGGATACTGCTTACACCATTTGTTAGAAATCTCCTGGTGATGGAAAGATTGCTTTTCTTCTCCTCTTATGGTCTCTAATAGAACTAATCTGCATCTTCCTCCTGCTGTTCCCATTTTCTGTTTTCTATTTGAGTCAATTGTATAGCTTTACATATAGATGAAAATTTATCTGCAATAGTTGTATTTCTGGTTTTAAAGTTAAAACGTTTTGTTGCCAGTTATTAGTTTTAAATTGCTTCAGTAGTTGCTGAGAGTCTGAAAAGAGCTTTGTGCATAAAGGATTAAAATTATGCATAGATAGAACTAAGAAATATATTTTGGTATTAAGACATGGAAGTGAGAAATGCATTACTTCTCATTTCATTTTTTCATGAAGCTGCTGATAATTATATAGACTAAGCTTATCAATTACACAGTGTTAAATCATGCTTAAAGAGCCTTAATTTGAGCAGCCTTCCAGAAACAACAAACTTGTGTTCTTCTGCAGTTCTATGTGCAGACATCTAGAAGTCATGCAGGTTTTCTTATATATTTTATCTTCTGTCCCTCGCAACTCTGTATCAGCAGTTGCTGCAGAAGAGCCAATGTTCTCATGCTTCCCCATGTTCCAAGTACAGGCACTGCTAGAAAACCTTTCTGTAACAGTAGCTTGGGCTAACTAAAATGATATATACCTCTTATTCTGTTACAGAGGTGAGGGCGCTGCATGCAACATTTTAAAGAACTGCTTAGAAAACAGTAGATACTTGAGTTGTAGTTTAACAACTGCAGAAAAATAGAGGGCTATAATAACTATGTTTTTTCAGAAATGGGGTTAAAGTCTTATTCTGTAGTTGAACAGTGAAATCTGATGTGATTGCCTGTATTATTATTGTCCCTTGCTGATGATTTGCCTATTTAAGAGGAATATTGGGTTCACTCCTGTTAAAAAATCTAGATATAGACTCCCTGAGATAGTGAGTTCTGCAGGCTGAGCATATGTAAGTACATATGCTTACCTAAACATCCTTTTTTCTCTGCCTTTTCATGCTTAGCCTGGATTGAATGGTGAATGACATGAAATAAACAAAATATGAGAAGGTAGTAAGTTAAAATAAACTGCATTACTGAAAAGTGTCTGTAATATTTTACCCTTCATAACATAAACTCACAACATTTGACACCAGAAGCAACTTCTCTGTCATACGCAAGGTATTTTCAGGGAATGATAACTGATAGGGCAACAACAAATAGCATAGGACCAATCCTATCTCTGCTCACCAGCTGAAAGATAATATTAGAAATGGTCCCTTATTCTTTTCTCCCTTGTACTGAAGAATCACCTTTAGAAAGTATAAAATATAAATTAAGCTGCATAACCTTTGCATGCTTTGAGGTCTTTTTTTGTGGATGTATTGAAAAGTAAGTGGTATTCTTTATCTAGCTTACTAGATAATGGGGCTGGGGAGCTTGATTACAAAGGCATAAATCAATCCAAGTGCCTTGATGATATCCTAAACTTCCACAGTGAAGCCTGAGTGGTTTATTAGATTATCACTTCAGAAGGATTGATTTACAGCTTTAGTTCTCCACCTCCACCTATTATTTTTCTATTACACGAAAAGGAATTTTTCAGCGATGTAAAAAAAGGACAAAGAACTAAAAGTCAAGTAAACACTGAGCTAGAAAAGCTGCTCTAAATAACGACAGGACTTTGATTTAGAATCAAAGCAAACTTATAATCAGATCTGAAAATGTGACCTGCCACAACACTCTTCTTTTCCTCAGTGTTACACAGAATGAAAAATCTAGGAATACTAAATTACAGCAGGAGGCCAAAGGGAGAGCAGTGGGATTGCCAAACTAACATAAGAAACATGTCCAAAATGGCACACTGTCCTGGAAGAGAAGTTGTTGAGCTGCTCACAGTGAAGTGATAAGAATTAAAGGGTAAAGAAACAATCAGATGTGCTAAAAGAGATTTAATAAATCAGATTTCATAAAGAAGTTTAGCTTAAAAAAAATTGTCCTGGAAATGAGTTCTTACAAGATCCAGAAGGAGATGAGGGCAGCAATTACTTTTTAACAGATGCTTCAAAATAACTTTCTAATCCTGTTCTTGTTGAGGTCGTTTTATCTTTTCTTACGTATAGTCTTGATTTAATCACAGATTTGGGCCCTGATTCAGATAAATATTTAAATACACAATAACATCTTGTTACTTAAGTTTACGAGGGGATATTTCCCTGTTGTTATGTGAATTGGGGAACATGGTTTACTATTATTTTCTCCTGGTCTTGGGAGGCTAATCGTAAATTGTCACATACAGTAGAGCAGCAAGAATTTCACAAAACTAGTTCACAAAGTTATTCTCATCCCTCTTGATACTTTGCTTATCTACATTCGTTTTCCTTCTCTTTGTTTGTTGTTTTCTGGACTTTGTAAAGGTAAGGTTTTTTCGAGGTGAAGGAACAATGAAGGGGACAAATGATGATTCTAAGAAATGAAAAAGTATGTAAATCAATCCTTCATGTTGAACAGAATGCTTGCTTCCTCTCTATTTATAAATAAAAGAAGAGGTGACAACGTATCTAGACAGAACAACTTTATTGCTGTTCAGTGCTCTCCACATGAAAGTAAAATACCTCTAAGATTCAGAAGTGGGAATTCTGTAAATTTGTTCATTGGGGAGATATGCTTTGTTTCGTTTTCTTTTTTTTTTTTTTTTGTTTTTTTGTCTTTTTGGTTTTTTGTGTTTAATTTAAGAAAATGCATTTAGTGTTGAATTGTACTTGAGGATTTTTTCACCCTTTTCCTGTTGTGTTTTAAACCAGATGACATTGACATGTATAAAATCAAATGCATTTTACAATCCTGCTTTTAGGGTAGAAAGAAGAAAAAAATTCAGTATGTTGTTTGTTTTTTTTGTAATGCTTTTGTCTTTTTCCCATTGACTTTCATGAAACCTTTCCTATACCATTAGTTTGTGGCTTTTGTTCTTGCCTTTTTGGAAAATAGTTGCTTTTTTGAAACATAGTTAACTACATTATTCAATAAATGGTTTGACATTTACCCTTCAGAAGCTTTGATTAGAGCTTTCTCTGTACTCCATTTTGTAGAATTTTATCTGCCTGGTTTTCATCTTCTACTTAATGTTCTTAAGTATTTCTATGCAGTTAAAGTTATGATAGTATTGCACGTTGTTTTAAGACTTAGTCGTTATGCCAAAGGAGTTCAGCAAACACTAGTTCTTTCACTGGGAGAAGAGAAAAAAAGAAATGGTGACTAACATGGCTTTGTTATAAACATGATAGGAGTTCAGATTAAATTATTCCAGTTAAATGCAGGCCTAGCATTGACTAGTACAACCAAAATATTACTCTGATATATCTTCCTCCATAGTGGATACATGGAGCTATACACCAGATATATCCAGCTTTATGTGTTTCTAAGTAGTACATGGTATCTGATTTTCTGCCTGCTCATAATACAGTAGATGGTCATAAATTGTATTAACACACCGTAATGAAAACTACCCAGGTTAACATTTTGTGTGAGTATTTTCTTCTGCAGATTCTTTCATAGCTAGAATTCATGAATATCCCTTAATATTCCTACAGAAAACTATGCTTCTTTCTTCCAGAATCCAAGCCCGATTACCAAAATTTCCTGGAGATACTTCTCCAAAGCCACTTTTGAAGTAGGATTTTGAAATCACAGTGTCGTTTCAGTTATATTTTCTTGAAAAATAAAAATCCAAAAGAGAAAAACAAAAAAAAAAAAAAGAAAAAAAAAAGGTGAGAGACAGGAGATGGAAAGCTTAAAATTGCAGTACAAAAGATGCCTTTTTTTTAAGCCTGTCTCATGATGGTCACTGGAGAATTTTAAAATTAAACCTTTAGATTTGACCCAAGAATGAAATGTTTGCTATAATGCACCAGGATGCTCTGCAAACATAAAATAATTGTAGAGTGAATTCTTTGGAGTTTTTCCACTCTCATCTTCCCAATAGAGCATTCACTTCAGAGTGCATTTCTCCACTCTGCTCTCAGTTGATTTCTCTCTGTTATTTATGGAAACATGTGACAAGTACTTTGTTTTTCTGTCATGATGGACCATTTCAGTCACCAGAATTGTGTTTCAAGTGACATTAAAGTATTTTGCATTTCTAATTTGTGGGTAATATTACAAATTATAGTATTAATTTTGCATAGATTAAAAACCTGATCTGAAAACAAATGAGATACAAGACTTTAGGAACATGACAATGATTGAAGATAGGATGGTATTTTAAATAATTTTAAAATCACATAATGCAGAATATATAAATAACTGGAAAATATTGTAACTAAATTTTCCCTTTTAAGTACTAATTTTTATATTATCTCTCAGTTTAAAAAAATGGGAAAATTTGACAATATTAAAACCATTGGCTAAATTATTGGACTGAGAGAGGTTATTATTCTTTGACTTAAGCAAAATGACTTGGGACAGATTTTCATGCTGGCACGCAGAACAAATTTAATTCAAACTGAGATGAGAGGCGGTTAATGTAATTGTAGCCTATTATCCTATGCAGGCTTGAGTTAAGAAGCAAACCAACAGACAGTCAGGAAATGATGGATAGAAAATAGAAACGCTCAAGGCTGGTGAAATAGAGACTTGTGAAGGGATTATGCCGTAACTGTTCCCACACAATCTCTGCATCAGTAATATCCCACCTCTGCTGTATGTTTGGATTACTAAACAGGGTTTTTGTATGCCTCCTGGGTTCTCTTTATTTTTCTCTGAGGTCAGGAAAGGTCCTAGTTTAGTAAATTTCAGTACTCTCTGATCCTGATTTTTTTGCCCTGAATCTGCCACTTTCATCAGTCCTAGGGTTGCAGTAAAGCATTCTGCTACAGCACTTTTCTCTTTTTTTTAATTTGCTATCACGCAGAAGCAAGTGGTTCTTCACATAAATAAAGTCTTTGATCAAAAGCCTGTCTCATTCTCAGCAAGATAGTATGATTTTTACTAGAATATTTAGTTAAAAAATAGTAAATAATAATCAATTCTCAGGTTTTTCAACGGTAAGCGTGTCTGTTTTGTTTAGCACGGCCCTTCGGAAGTAACATAGTTCAGGTCATCTGGTGGGTTTCTTTAGGACTGCATTCTGAAAGTTTACCTATTTATCATTCCATTTCATTTTTTCAGGAGCTGGTATTTAGTTTTTTTGGAATACAGACCAGATTTTGCTCTGAAGACTTTTAAAAATCAAAAAGACATGTCTCAGTCTCCTCAGAATACCTATGGAGAAGTGCTAAGATTTGGGATACTTTAAAAAATGTTAGTTACAAAAATATTTGGACAGGTTTGTCACTCTTGGCATAGCAAAGAAAGCCTCTTCTTTCCCATAAAATAACTGATCATACCAAGTGTAATACGTACATTTCAGTAATTCTACCAATAACTAGTTCAAGCATCTAGTGTGATGCTTGCAAAATACAGGACATCAATTACTAATCAGAAGTCCAGCTAAAGTCTTACATCTTCTTTGTAGAGGGGTTGAGTCTTTGAGGTACACGGGCTGGAATGATACAATAGGTTTTTGAGGAGTGTAGGCTTTAGCTTTCCCAATTGCTCCCAGACACGATGCAAGAATTTTCTCATCCTTTGCAAGTTATCTCATCAGAGCTCTTGTAGCTAAATCTCTCTCTTTTATTTTTTTCTTCTTTCTCATTCTGTCATTGTTTAGGGTGAGATTTTGTGCATTTGAAAAATGTTTTATTCTGTGAATTACCCTTTGGGAAGTCATTGGGATTACTTAGAGAGTTAAAGGCTCTGTTCTGTGCTGTATTTGCACAGGAGCAAGCATTGCTGTTCATGGGAGTCCTCTGCAGCCTGCCATTCAAAACCCACATAAACTGAGTTTGAACAAATCAAGACTGACAGATGAGGACTCCTGTTATGAAATATTTCACAGTACCCAGCCATGATGCTATAGCATCATTTTAGTCAACTTTTCTTTTGTTTTTCGCAGCCATTCCTTTTAAGTTTTCTTCTTAAAGGGCAGATAACAAGAGTCAGCCAAGACTATAAGTGTTGGCGGATATAGTATTGTTACAACATAGACAGTAATATTTATTTCCACTTCTTTGGCACTTCATAAAGAAGTATCAGTGTCATCTCTGCTCCAGGAAATTCACAAGATTATGTGCTATAATGGACTAATGGAGATTGGGGCTCTTCATAGGAAAGGGACCAGAGAAAATCAAATGTGTATTTATCTTCATACTTTCTCCAACCACCCATACTCTTTGATGTGTCCTGTTCTTAATAGATTGTTTTCTATCTATCTCTTGGATTGGTATCTTTTTTAATAAAGTCAAATAAAAGATGGGGCAGGTTAGATGGGTTTGATATCCTAGATATTAAAAAGCACAAAAAGAGACCAGACGTGGTTATGATGGAACAATGGTAGGCAATAAGGGATGAATTTGGTAGACTTTGCCGTGCAGGGGTGACATAAAGAAAATTCTTTACTTTAGGCAGGAAAGGAACTTATCAGAACAACATATTGGATAGATTTATAGGTATTGAAATGGTCTGATGGACAAAAATGTGGTATTAAAGACCTCTGTGTTTGGTTTCTAATGATTGCTCTCTCATGGGTCACTTGTAGAATTTTTGTGAAGGCTCAACATTAATTGTTGTTCAAGGAGGAGGTATGAGTCTCTGACAATTTCTTTCAATACCACAGGAAAAAAATAAGTAAATATTCTGGATATACTTTCTCAATATCTAGTCAGAAACTCCTCAGTTGTTTAGGAATATTGAAAGTTATTTGAAAATATCATGTAATACCTAGAGTTTTGCCTTCCTAAAAGTAGGAATGACAGCTTGCCAGCTGCACTATATATTACACTTAAACCTCTGTGATATTTATGCTTATGTTCATATTACAACTTGTCATTAGCACTGTAGAAGTTGTTGTGGCAGATAGAGGAACAATTTAGACAACATCCTATTTTATAAAACTCCCCAATACAGCTATACAGTAAACCATGACATTCTGGTTTATTCATACCTTTATCTTAATTTTGTGTTTAATATTCTTGAACATTCAATATGTAAGCACCATTTGGGCATCTCTAAGCTGCAGTCTCCATTCCCAAATGGGTCATGCACTTTGCTTCCGAAGCATCATTTTTTATTTTGGTTTAGTAGAATTTATCATTTTTTGGAAAGTATTAATTGCCATTTTGTGATAAATTGTAGCCTTAAATGACAAGAAAATGATCCAAGTTACCTTACGTGACTTAAAGAAACCTTCATAGTCTTCTATAAATATTGGGTTTGTTTTAAAAAAAGTAACAAAACCAACCTAACAAAATCCACTCCAAAATCTTGAAAGTAAAATAAAATGAATGCAAGGAAGATCAAATGTAAAGAGATAAGAACTCTGTAGCACTCTAATATGGTAGCATTGAACTTTCTGCATTAAGATTGTCACTGAGTATTTCTTTGTAATCATTTTCATCAGTAACTGATCTCGAATTAAATTAATAATAAGTCATATTAATGCACATTTTTTTAAAACAAGACAAGGTGTTTAATACTTAAATATACTTCTACAAACACATTTATTAATAGTACATTTTTACAATTCAGTGATGACTACTAAAAATGCAGGAAAACACTTGAGATTCAGTGTGTGTCTATATATATATTTTTTTCATCAGGTCTAATTGCTGTAGACCTTTACAGTACATTCACTCTGACTGTCAGGGCCTGTTGAATATTTGATGTTGCTGAAGTGCTACTTCTCCTGCTCTTTTTGAGGGCTGATTTCTAAGTAAGAAAAACATACGCACACCCTTAGAAATTCCCAGAACATCAACAGCAGTGGCTAGCATGAGAGATGATCATATGAAAGAAATCTTTCTCTGTGTCCTTTGTATTTGTTTTTAGTACCCCTCTTACATGTCAAAATTACTGTCAGAAGAGTTCATACTGATGAACGTGGATTTTTTAAATGCAGTTAAGAGTGCTTGTTGAACAGTGAGATTTTGAAATGGGAAGAAATTTAGTCATTTTAACCAAAGACCTGGACTTCTTGTTTTCATGATTGTATGAATATTTTTGCCATAAAATCTTAGTGAAAATAAAATCAGTGTTCCACTGAGAAGAACTTAATATTAAAAATGATTGCAGAAGAAACTGTTTTCAAACTGCTTATGCTTTGGGATGCAGATTCATGAATAGTCTATTGTTGATATTAAGTTAACACAACACATGTCATCAATATTTATCTTTTAAAAGAATGAAACATATGTAGATTTTTTTAACAGTTCACTGATTTTTTGCAAAGTAAATATTTAGCAAGAGCTGCATTTCAGTTTAAGCAGTAATAAGTATTCATAAACTGTAGATTATTATTTTACTGTTACTTCTATATAATTCTAGCTAAAGGAAATAGTTGGGAAAACTATGCTAATATTTTCTGGAGATGTGTTTCTGTTCGATGTAAACATAGCATCTTACTTTGAGCTGTCTGGGGCATTTCTGACATTTACTTTATAAGGGCTGGAGAAGTATCTGAAATAGGTCAAAATGTGAGAGGAGAAATGTGCATATTTCTCCTACCCAGTTTGAAAGAACAGTTTCCGGTAGGAGGGAAGTTTGCTTACCAAGTTCACCCTTTTACATTTATAAAAGTTTGAGTGCATCACTGCCAAAAACGTGGTCATTCATAGAGAAGAGAAAGTGCCAGAGTTAAAGGGTAAAGCCGTGGACATGAGATTTTTCTGGTTCAGTGAGCAGCATCAAATCATTGGCATGTGCAATCTATTTGCTTTCTGATTTGTGAAGATTAACAAACATATTTTTTAATCCAAATGATGGCTGTAGGTTACTGAATTCTTATATAGAAGAAGAGATGAAAATATAATCTAATTAGAAAATCTCATTTTATCTCTTAACTAATTTCTCAATTATGTAATTACGTGATAAGTTTGTCATCTGTTAGAAAGTTTATTTTCTCCTGTAGTGCAATGTATTTAGTGATTTGTATCTGAAGGGGTCTACAAGGATGCTGGAGAGGGACTCGTCATTAGGGACTGTAGTGATAGGACAAGGGGTAATGGGTTCAAATTTAAACAGGGGAAGTTCAGGTTAGATATAAGGAAGAAGTTCTTTACTGTGAGGGTGGTGAGGCACTGGAATGGGTTGCTCAAGGAAGTTGTGAATGCTCCATCCCTGGCAGTGTTCAAGGCCAGGTTGGACGGAGTCTTGGGTGACATGGTTTAGTGTGTGATGTCCCTGCCGATGGCAGGGGTTTGGAACTAGATGATCTTAGGGTCCTTTCCAACCCAAACCATTCTGTGATTCTATGATTTGAAATATCATTACTTCAAAGAGTATATTAAAAAAACTATAATATTAATTATTCTTGATCTTGCAGAGAAGAAAGATTTGAATAACATGAGGAAAATCTGGAAATGGAAAATTTGCTTATGAAGCTAGAATGTTTTAGGGTGGTGGTTTTTTTTTGGTTTTTTTTTTTTTTTTTTTTTTTTTTTTTTTTTGTGAGATCAGCCTAGATTAAAAAAACCAAGTATTGCTGGCTTAGGCCTTTTTCATGAATTATATGAAGAAGGAACAAATTAATCTACAGGAAAAAAAAAAACATTGTCTGAAGACATCGTTATATGCACTTACAAGAAGAAACAAATCATTTCCCCACAGTATTAAAAAGTCCTAACTGGAAACATAAATTCTAGTACCGTTTACCCTTTTTAGGTTATCATTATCTTAAGAGGTAGGCTGATAATTCTTTATATCTAAAGCAAAAAGGTTGCTCATGAGTGGAAGGAACTTGGCACTGAAAGGAGTGAAAGTGTCCAATTTTTACATTAGAACCAAAGATGCTTTATTGTGGCTCAAAAAGATGAGAGAACTATTCACATACTTCAATATTAATGAGAATATTGGGACAACATAGTACAATGTCAATACAGTCAAGAAGCGGACCCTTAACTACAAGAGGGATATATTTGCTTTTATAGATTATTACTTTGTGTATTTCACTGCAGCAAAATAAAGATTATAATAGTGGGATAAAAATAGAATAATAGTTAGCAATTAAACAAACCTATTCTCTGAAAATCACAAAACTGATTAACTTTGCTGACAATACCTATATTTCATTAAATACATCATCTGAGCTCAATTATGACACCTGAATCTTAGCACTTCTGTGGAAGAATGATGCTGCTTCTGAGTCTTTTAAACATGCTTGAACTCCCAGTATGTGAGACAGGCTGGTGTAGTGTAACTCTGCTGCTTCCGAGGTCACTTGCTATCATTGCTTTTGACCATGTCTATTTAACTGTTGTTGATGGTCAGATGATGTGGCTGTTCTTTGGCAGTTCTGTGGAAAAGGTGTTGAAACCAAGCAGGCCTAAGTCAAGATCTGGGGATTTTTGTCCTCTTGCATCCAGGTACAAGTGTGAATGGGGATTCCAGGTATCAGTCACTCACTCTTCTGGACCTGTTAATAACCCAAGAACAGCTGAGGTTTATGCTTTTATCCACAAGTCACCACTCTTGAGCTGAAAATCTGTAGTTTCTATGGCATCACTTCCAAAATGTTATGAATTAGCCAGTTACAGTTATTGGCTATAGTTAAGCATATACCTCAGCTCATTTTCTCATTGCTGGAGAGCTACTTTTAGACCAGGAAACATCGCATGACTTTCAAGAAGGGGTAATCGACAAGGAGGGTAAATACCTGTGTGTGAATCTGTGCTGAGCTAAGTGGTACTACACTGATTAGTAAAGGTTCATCAGCTATCTAATAAGTACCTGCAAAAGCTGCAGTCACAGCACCATAGACATTTTTAATGCTGAGTGTGTAGTAATATAGCATGTAGTAATGCTTCATAGTCCACTTATGATGCCACAGGCCTAACCATGTGACTAGAGAAGTCTTAAGTTTAGCTTTACAAAAACTGTTTGAACTTTGGTTATGAGGTGTCCCATGTAACCAAATTATGTTACGTTAAATTTCCACTATTCAAAACCCCCATAACATCATACCAATGTGGTACCAGGAAGGTAGAACAAAAACAGGAGCCTGTTGTGCAAGATCAGGAACTGAGGCAAGGAGATCAGAAGCAGAAATTGATAATGGAAGACAGCAGAAGCAAGACCACTGGCTAGATAGCGGAGACGGGACAGAATGAGGAGTAAAGGCTAGAACAGAGTTGTGCAGAGATTGAACAGTAGTCCTAGAAGATACTGTGACTCATCTAAAAGCTGAGGCAAGCCACCAGTCAGGGCCAAGGTCTGCCAAGTCCATTAGTCTTTATTTATCAGGAACCTCTTGCAGGTGCAATGCTGAGAACCTAGGTAAAATTCCAAGCCCATTTATGACAAGCTGTTGATCAGAAAGGTGACAGTTCTTCCCCAGACTCTGTGGAAGTGGTCTGTGTTAATTTGCAAGGACAAAATGTGAGGTAAGGGTCATAAATATTTACTCAATATAATTGACAAGCCTGTGCCTGGGCCAAGAACAAGATACAACTGCTTCAGCTGGGAGTCAGTTGAATAAAAGAATACTGTCATTTAGAGTGGTCTGACATACATTTTTGTCTTTCCTGGGAGTTTGGCATTAAAATCAAACTCAGCTAGAGGAAATAACCAGCTACATTTACGTTACTCTTCCCCTGTTCCTGTTTTCCTTTGCTTGGAATTGAATTGAAGGAAAAGGTTCACCTGTCAGTGGTGGCAGCAGAACTACAAAAGAATTCTGTCTTCATGATGAAAGGTTAGATGAACTGTTAGAAGAAGATTTCCATATGATGTTTGCTAGTCTATAAAGCTGTAGATGTAGGTTGGTGTTATATTCTGACAGTTTTCGTTAGGTGAGAAGCTTGAAGGTGTGCACTTACTTAAGGGAGATACTAGGGAGAACAATAAAATTAGACATATATATATATATTTGTCTACTGCTAGTTCTTTAGCTTTCTTAAGTTTGGAAGATGCAAATGTAATGCATGAGATGATACACATTGCTAAGCTTCAACAGAGGGTTATTTGTAAACTCTCTCACAAAAAAGCCTTTAATTCATTAAAATAAGCCCAAATCTGTGAATCTTGTAGAGGGGTACTTTTGGAGAAATTTATGGTATTTAAAAAGAAAGCCAGAAATTACCAATCACTTCATCATAAACATGAGAGAAGTGGGGGTTTTTAATGCATTTGTCCATAACTTTTATTTTTAACTCCCAGGAAATCTGGGGAGAAAAAAGAAAGTGAAAGAAAATGGTTAGGTTTTGAAAAGATAATTGAGGGAGAGGTTGGGGAGTAACTGCTAATAGCAGGCCATCAGAAGGTCAGTGAGCTTGATGAATTGAATACTTTTGTATTGGAACAAACCATAGAATTTGTACGTAACCTGGGAGGAGCCTTCCTCCATTTGTCCTTGTAAATGGGAGTTGTATCTTTGGAGTCATGCCAGAGTGGAACTGCTCATTCATTATCACCACTTAAAGCAAATGATCATAGCCTTGTGGCACATAAAATAACGAGTGTAGCTCCCATTTCGCAGATATGAGGCATATATTATGCTTCACATATGGTCAAATGTGTGGCGGCTTTTGGCATAGCTACAAAAATTACTACAATGAGTAAGGCTCATAAGGAAACAATTCAGCGAATAGGAAATTTTGTAATTGGAGCCATAATTAGTGACTAATGCAGAGCAACACATATGCTTAATGAAATAGGATAGGTTTAAAAGACAATGCTAAATTTATTCAGAACCTAGCATATGTTCTCATGTGAATAATTTTAGATGTATTCCTAATCCTATTAGTTTCATCTTTTCACTCCACTGAAAACTAAGTTTTTAAGTGGCATCTTTCATTTGAATTAAAGCAGGCTTCCCTAACTACTAAGAACTCCACCTCATGCTATTCCTAATAAACATTATGAAGGTGTTCTGCACCGAGGAGGAAGTGTAAGAGAGGGGGTGCAGGGTTCTTTCTCAGTAAGGCCTGGCAGCAAACGGCATAATAAACTAGCTATTTTAATAAGATGGAATAAAAAGAGGAATACAGATAGCAGGTAAATCTTATGCCCATTCAGTTGCTGGGAACCCTGTGTGCATGCAGCACTGGATGGACCCAGCATGGATTTTCTCCCAGTGTGCTGCACAGATCCTGTCCATGGAGAGATGCCTTCTCCCTCCCATACTATGGTGCCTTTTGTCTTATGTAGAAACAAAAACATGTACCTCCTCCAGATAAGCTGGAAGGTTCTTTGATAACACCCACCAGCATGCAGCACAGGCTGGCTTGGGGCTGTCCAGCGCCTTCCCTTACTCATGCTCACAAATAGGCTTCCTGAGCCAGGCAAACAAGGACCAGTACATCATATGTTCCTTACGCAAGATCACTAGGTCCTTGAGTACAATGACTTCTGTGAGGCTCCCAATACAGAAAGTATAATATATATGATAATATATCAAAATACTGTGCTGTGGTGTAATTCACTGTCTGTTTTTATTTTATAATTTCATCATGCATTATGCTGAAACAACTGAAACGCTGGCTGTAAAATTGCATTGCCATTTTCTCTTCCAGAATCTTGAAGGTCACTTCTATAATTGTCATAGAATTAGTAATTATTTGGATTTGAATGAATACTTATGAATACTTGTATATTGTAAAATATTCCTTACCTAGTAATTTCTGTATTAACCATTCTTTTGTGCATTCTTTTAAGTAGTGAAACCTGTGATGCATTAAACAGGTTTTGTAGAGATTTTTATTTTATGTATTCATGTGGTTTTCTGGTAATAGAAATGAAAAACCCAGAAAGGTATATGTGATGCTGGAAATCCCTAGGTTCTGGTAATTATTGATCCACAGGAGATGGATTCATCTGATTAGAAGGATAGTTAAATGGAGAAGAGAAGCTGTATAGAAACAACTTTCTTTTTTCATAAAGATTTTAAAGATTAAATAAAAATGAAAAGAAGAATGTCCTGGTTTGTGTTAAGAGCAAACTAAGCTTCTTGTAGACCCTGGGTCAAATCACCACAGGTTGGTGCTGTGGACAGCAAGAGTTCACAGCAGAATTTGTTTAGTCTCTCCTGAGGGAAGGTTGCACAGCTTATTGCTAGTGGTGGTAGGACATTGCTTTTCCATTTCCTACATAAATCATGCCTTTATCAGTGAGCAGCAGGGTAAGTTTCTTGCCGTCTTCCTTAGACTCTGAATACAAGTTATTTATATTAAATATATTTCTGTGTTTGGGTATAAAACCCCAGCATATTCTGAATACTGCCTGTATTTAATATTCTACTTTGCCTATGAAACAATTAAAAAGGAAAAAAATAATATTCCTCTTACAGTAATCTCTATCAAGTTGTTATTCGTTACATAATGTACTGTCTCATTTATGTGACAATCTTACAAGAAAAGGAAATTCTTTTAAACTCTTCATTCAAAGATGATCCTTTTCCCTTAAGCTCCTTCTTTCAAAAATGCCAACCTAATGACACTGTCAGACACACGAGTCTAATTTTACAAGCCTAATCTGTTTTAAGTAGTGAGCTGTTCTTTGAAGAGTTTAGTTAGTGTTTTGTGATGTTTAGAAAAGAACATGTCAGGCAGACTAGTATTATTACTTGAGATTATTTTCTCCTTTCCTTTATACATGCAAGATAGATACTTGAGCATCAATCCTACTTCTGAATTCTGTAGAAAGGACTGTAAGGCTAGTGTGTCTGTGTGGACAAGGACACAAATTGTGTGCTGCAGTTAGAGTTGAAACATAGAGTTTTTTGGTTTCTTGGTGTTTCAGCAAAAGTTTATCTCTATTAAAAAAAAAGTTAAATTTCTGTATAGTTGATTTTGTGAAGAGTTCTCACACTGATGTGAGACCAGGAGTGAGCAAGAGTCAAGGAGATGCTCTGCCTATTTGTTAATAGCATGTTAAGAATCATCAGTTGGAAACTATTGAACAGACCGACAGAAATACAAACATTATTCTACAGTCTGCAACTTGTTAAATGATATGACATGTAAGTTAGAAAGTTCCTTAAATATTACTCGCAAAGAAAATAACACCAAAAAAGATCTCATTGCAATGTAAATTGTTTAGAACAAAATAATGAAAATTTAGTCGAAGCTATTCCCAGATTTCCTCTGGGAAAATATTTATGTTTAATTTAATAGGCAGCGATAAGCTTTCTATTTGTGTTATGAATCATTCTGTGTATTTAATAGAAAATTATAATCTTGCTGGGGACTTCTGAGGAATAGCCAAGAAAATCAAAAGCAGAATAATCATTTTCTATCAAGGTACTTGGCATTTTTAGAAAAATGTGGTATGACTCAATTTGATCACTTTGAAATCCTATACGATATTTCATGCCTCTGAAAATAACTATATATCTTATCAATAAGATATATCTCCAGCTCCTACATGTACGTGTCTTGTCAGCAGCATCAGTACATTGTATTCAGTCTAAATTTCACCTAGTGCCCTAGATGGTCAATGAAGGAAGCAATTCCTTCTGAAGTTCAGAGAAGCTAAGTAGCTGACACACTGCTGTGCTTATAGTGCTACAGATATGGCTGCAATTCCTGGCTCAGGAGCCAGTTGCCATAGTCTAGTTGCAGCTACATTGCTTAGGACAAGATCTCTATAGCAGATAGTTTTGGGTCACCTCTTGGCCCTTTGTGGTGCTGTGAAAATGTGATTGATATTTTATGCTTAAGGATATTTTGGAAGAGTTGGAAATAAAATGAAGGAGGTATTGCAGCCTACTGGAGTGGTGTTTGTGTGGCTGGAAATGGAGAGCATAGGTTCCATTGCTAAAGGGATGGTGTGAAGAAGTGTCTGAGTTTGCAAAGCCGGGTCTCATGGTGCTTCAAAACTGTGCATGTTAGAGGGAGACGTATCTGGGGGCACTGTCTGCAGTCAACGATCCCCCTGATGGATGCTCAGCTGCTGTCTTGGAGAGGGCCAGATCAAAACCAGCCAAGGGAGTAGGGTATCACTGAGGTGGCATGGATAATGAGGGATCCAGTGCTTGATCTCCCCAGCTGGCTCCCTGTTGTTCATTAGGGGAGACATATCACCTATAGCAAGTCCTACAGCAGGCACCAACTTTAAGCACATCACTTGAATAAATGCCTTATACAAGAGCCTAGTGACTCTGGGTTTCTTTTATAAGGAGAGGTGTCTCTGGAAAGTAGCACACCCTAATTACGAACTATATCAAATACTTCTTATTTTCATGTAAAAGAAACTCATGCTATTTGGAATAAATATTCTAGCTGCATTTTTGTTAAGACTATACCGTGTTTAATGGGAATGTTTGGTTTTGTCTTTTTTCCCCCTGCAGCTGTGACTCTGAAAATAGGTATCTTGGAAATCCACTTAGGGGAACATGCTACTGTGAGTACTTATATTTTTAATATTCAGTACTTAAATGCTTTTTACATATTATGTGATAATTTCATTTCTTCAGAAAACCAAAATATTTTTCTTAAGATTTTCTGAAGTTGGGCATGTTGATATTTTACCTGAAAAATAAAATGCTCCACTGGGCTTCTCTGTTACTTTGTCCACAAGCATGCAAGTTAAAGTCTGCTAAAAGCTGATTCCTGATGCCTAGGTGAGAAGGACTGACCAAGCCATTGGGTTATTCTCTGTGCCTTGATATATGTGAATGAAAGGGATAAGTGCTTGTGTCATTGTTTATAAGACAGAATTAGTGGTGGGGAAATGCAAAGAGGCTAAGCAGCACTGTTTTCTGGGGACGTTTTGAATGGTTAGGCATTCTTCCTCCCAGGGATATGATACACAGCTGCTCTCCAGAGTACCATAAAATGATGCTATGTCTTGTCTTCATGTTCTTATGGTTGTAGAAAAGGTGCCTCTGGCAAAGTTGCTTTGAAGCATTACATTTTCATAGTCATAGTGAAAGACCTGAAGGGATGAGGATGCATATTACCCATGCGCAGAAATCCCTCAGTCAGCTGTGCCAATTTTGCTGTTCCAATATCAATGTTAAATAGTAATTTTACTCATTGTAAAGACATATGGGATATTGGAGAACACTATTTTACCTTTTGCGACTTTTCCACATACCTGCTCAATGACTGACAATTGGATCAATTTGTCTATAGCTTCCTAACATCATCCCTACCTCAAATTTAAATTTACACAATTACATATCTCTGAAAATATTTCTATCATGCATTCTGATTTTTGGTCTTGGTTTTTTAGCGTTTCATTGTAGAATATACACAGAAGCTCTGATTTAGGATCTCTTTAAGGCATCATTTACCTGATAAATGAATGTTTCATTTCTTTACTAATGTTTCTTTTCTACGTTAAATGGTTTGCATCTGCAAGGTATGTTTTACAGAACGAAACAGACACATACTGTATTACGGATGCTGACATACACCTAGGCCTAAAACATTTACTGTTCTTGCGAGGTATTAAAGAAATGTGGCATGAGTTGTTTTGGGTTTTTTTCCTCACAGACAATTTAGGTTCCAATGCAATTCTTTAAACTTAAATACTCCTTAAAACTGTGTTCTAAAGATACTGTTGATCAATAAATTCAATTCCATTTGTTGTTTGTTGCATAAGAAATTTTTCTTGTTTCAAAGCAAATTTCACTATTTAGAAGAATTAAATTTTTTTTCTAGAAATTTTATAAATTTTGTAGATTTGATAACAAGTACATAAGAAGCTCATGCTATGAAGAGAGTGCCATATACACTTTTTGATATGTGTATCAATATTTATTTTGTCCTTTAAAAATCAATGTTATTAAATTTGAGAGATGGAAAAGAAATTACAATAATGAGAGTTGTGGACCTCAGGCACCTCTGTGAAAAAACTTATTTTTTTGCTATCATGTTGCAGGTTGGCTCTATAAATCATGTTGGAGACAAATTGAGCTATATTCAAGATACCCTTTCACCTTTAACTCACTACTATGATTTGTCTTCTGTCAGATTTCAAAATAGTTTAAAGATCTTGTTGTTTTAGAATGATAAATCTTCTTTTAATACTTTTAATAATTTGAAATAGCATATATAAATGATTTTCAGAGTTACTTTATCTGGAGGTGATAAGGAGCCTGTGCTAATTCAAAATAATAGAGTTCTTTGTCTTGCATTTGGTGGCTGATGCATCATAATGGGAAATAGTTTGTTAATTTGTGGATAACTGACTGACCTCAGATTTCAATGACAGTTGCTTATCAGCACTGCCCATTACCTGCTAAATCATGTATGAAAATATATATCTGTCATAAAGAGATGTTCCAATTTCTTATCTACAGATGTATTTTAAAATATGGCTTTTCCATGGACTATAAGAAAATATTTTGCTTTTGTACAAGGCAGACATTTGGATGGTAATTTTCTGTGCTTATTTCAGTACCCTGTAAGAAACTTTCTCTTTAGACACTTCTACTGCTGCTTTACTTCTCCTTGAAGTGAAGAATATTCTTACTTTTACAGCACAGGAATAGTTATTGCTCAGGAGGGAGGAAAATACAGAGCATGAACAAATTGCATATACTTATGAGCAGAGTCAGTTTATGAGAAATAAAAATTCCAGGCACATTTGT
This sequence comes from Strigops habroptila, assembly GCF_004027225.2. Classification (NCBI taxonomy): domain Eukaryota; kingdom Metazoa; phylum Chordata; class Aves; order Psittaciformes; family Psittacidae; genus Strigops; species Strigops habroptila. The sequence continues at coordinate 74,509,823 of NC_044281.2, forward strand.
TTCTCTGACTTAGAATCAAAAATCAGTGAATGGTACGAAAATAGGAATGCAACTAGTAATTTGCTCTATGGTTGAGATCTTCTTCAGGCAAGCTTTTAGTCACATGCTTGAGTTTAGCCATTTTCAAAATGGCCAGTTTTCAGTGTTCAAATTTTGTATTTTCACTTGTGAAATACTGCCCCAAAGTGGAATGCTTTTCTTAGCCAAAACATTAGAGTTCAATCCTGAGTATATGTCCAACTTTTGTATGATAATGGATGACCTCAATTTCTCTTTAACAGCAGAACGTGGCTTGAGAATGCTTGTTGCCTTAGAGGAAGTTTCTGCAACTTGTGATACTGTGAATACCCACTGCCCTATAAAAGTTCAGTTGGTTGCATCTCTTTCGGCTCTCTGCCCAGTTTACCTAGTTCTTCCTTAGTCCTCCTTCTTGCCTGTTATTGCCATCCTCAAGCCAAGCCTAGGAAGGAGAATGGACTGGTGGTGATGTAGGTACTGGTATTAACAACAATAGACTATCAAGACAGTAAGTAAACTCTCAACTTAGAGTTAGCCAGTGAGATAGGACAGATTGTTTTAGCTTCTTCCTTGTTTCCTTTTGTAGTGATGTGGGAGAGTAAGCAGAATATTAATACTGTACATGGTTTGTGTTGTGATTGGGGAAGTTGATCAGCACAAATGAAAACATGGGGAAATGTATAGATCTAGCATGATCAAAAAGAATGACATTTATATAGAAAGTAACATGCTGAAATGCTGCAGAGACTTCTAAATACAAATACTATGCCAAAAAAGAGAGTAGCAAAGCCATCAGGTCATAGGCATAACAGGAGCAGTTCGTTAAACATCAGGTTCAATCTATTACAGCATTTGAAAACATGACAGTACTGGATGTGAGTAGTTTTTCTACTTTAAATTATCAAAACTTAATAAAGGTACAGTAGGAAATGCGTAATAGTGTGTGCAATGATGTATTATACAGGAAGTGTGAAAATTGTCACCCATTGTTTCTTTTAAAGCTATTTTCATTTCATGACTTCACTGTATTGAAAAAGCACAACAGAGAGAACAAACTTTTCTGCGTAAGAGAATGAGAAAAAGCTTCATAGATATAAAAATTAGAAAAATATTGAATATGTAAGAATGCATGAGCAGCTGTGTGATAGTCTTGTCTATTCTAGTACCCGTTGTCAGTAGAGGCTGAATATGAATGCCAGGGAAAGAATATAGCAAACGGACAAACAAACAGTGCTATTTCTCTCTTTACCTCCAACAATTTGCAGCTCAAGATCTTTCTGAGAGGAGGATTTCTTGATCTAAAAGTGTTTGATATGCTATTGCTTAGGAATATCAGAGGAAATTTTATGAAACATTTCTTATACAGAATAAAAAGAATAATATGAACACAAAAGAAAGCTTCCTGAATTTAAAAGCCACAGTTTTGTTTGTCCATGTAAATATCCTTGTAGATTGAGTGAAAGTCTGCTTCTGGATGGTGTCTCTATAATTCTGGTAGGGAGGCTCTGTATCCCAAGGCCTTTCTGTTGAAAGCCAATCTTTCTGTGAATGATTGGAAGCTAATTCAGTCCGTATAAATGAATTCTGAGTGGAGGCCAGAGGTGGTTATGCAGCTGCCTTATGCATGTACACAAACCATAAATATACCATTTTGTCAAGATGCTTTCATATTTGTTGTTGCTATTGTTTTTTGGTATCTCAGCCAGCATGATGTATAACAGTGACACCTAGATAGCAAAGTATGCATCCAAATGGCTGGATTAGTTCTTCCCACATCAGCATTAGAAATACGTTGCTGTTGGTATCAGTGCTCCTGGCTGCAAAGAAACATGCAGCCAAAACAGATGGTTTTAGACTGATTAGGAGGAATCACTGGGGCAAATGCCACTTCTGTGATTTTGATCTGGGTTATATACAGACACAAAGCTTTAAATCATAAATAGAGAAATAGTTAAACCAGTGTCCTAGAGAAAATGAGAGTTTAAATATACAAGTCATGGTTTGTTAGTATACAGAGGGTGAATTATAGGCTTGCCAAACCCCACTTGTTTTGGAGGGATGCGATACTTTCCTTCAGAAACTCTCTTAGATATCTATATTTCTAAGGTCAAAATCTTTCCAAAATGTCTGTTTTATGTACATTACTGAGAGTGTCATGGTTCCAATGCTATGTTTCAAACAAGAAGTACAACTGATAGTCCAATACTACTAAATGCAAAAGCATACAACAAATCAGTACTGTGTGTGTAAATTGTATTGTTTGCCTGCATAGTTGTTAGAATTCCCAGATGAGTCGAGCACTCGAGTTGCTTATTCCACTAGGAAAATTCCTAGCTAAGACCAATCTAGTAGCCAGCTATGAAAATGTAATTGAAAAAAATGCATATGGATTTACATTCTTTAGTTTCTTATTCCCTTTTACCCTTTAAAAAAATGTTTAGAAGCATTTTTTTATTATTTCTGGGTACTACCAATGAAGAGAGAGAACAAGTAGCTTCTCAACTTGGGTTCTGCAGGTTCATCGCTCTTTTAAAATAGTCAGCAGTGGTGTGTTGCAGGGCAGCACGCTTCAGTGTATGAAACTTTCAGCACCCTAGGTCATCATCTTCACAGAAGAGTGGACATAAGCAAACTCTGCAAAAGGAATTGTTCTAGGGACAGATGGGTGCCGGATCTGGATGAAACTTGGCTCTGGATGCTCTCAGTTTGAGAGTGGCACACTGGGATCTTATAGAAATCATTTCCTGAGCTGCTCCAGCCCTGTTGCTTGAAATCTGGTTTATGCTTCCTTTTCCTCATCATTCCACAGCTTTTTTCTTATGTGTAGGATGCCACTAAGAAAGACTTGTTACTGGATTCCAAGCAGGTAATCTCAGCAGCATTTAGCTCAGAGCCCATTCCAAGGTTTGTGTGTCTCCAGTGCTAAGGGTACCACACTTTGACGATACTCCCCTCCAAATAAGAGACTGTGCATAGCGCTGCACAGGGCCGAAGACACATTGGCTTCCCTAATATTTGTCATACTATACTGACATAATATTATTTTTTATGTTGTTTTTAAAAAAACAAATTACAGGTTTTTCCTTTTAAAATTGCTGTGAGACTTTCAGACCTGACAGCAAAGAGCACAGTATAAGATGGTTGCATGCTAGTCAAGAAATGCAAATATAGTGTAATAGCTGTTGAAACATGTAATGCAATCTGTCAGTAAGAAAATACAATGTGATTTTTGAGCACCCTGAGTGTGTGTAGGCAAACATGCATGTCATGTGTATGCATTCAGGGACTTGGAGCATGGCATCTTCTATTAAAATTAAAAAAAATATATTATCAAATAAAATGTGTACTACAGGTACCCATAAAGCACTAGGTGGCAGACTTGCTATACTTAGAGAAAAATTAAACTCAAGAACATTCCAAGGAGAGTATTTTAGAAGATAAATAGCAAGTAGCAATTTTAATAAAACTGTTAGTGGAGATTTTCCAGATATTTAAAAATTATGTTGAAACTCAAAGGGTATAAACAATAAATTTTAGCTATGAAAAGTGTTTATTTTAGTGGAGTTGTGAGATGAATAGCAGCAGTTAGATGCTTTGATACTGATTTGTAGAATTCATGTTTTCTTTTGGGGAAACATTTATTTAAACAAAATATATACTAAAGCTGTAAAACTCTCATGCTTGACTTAAAATAATGAGTTCCACCAGTTGTATCTAACACTGATTGACTTTGATACAGACTAAAGCAATTTTTATTATTTATCAATACAGTAACAATAATGACTCACATTCTCTTTTGAATATATGGGCTTGCACAAATAAATTCTATTTAAAAAGAAATCTTCTTAGTGTTTAAAGAGTCTAGTGGAACAGATTATAGTTTAAATCAGACAATTCTAGGATAGTTTGAGACAAGATCAGCCGCAACAAACCTACCAACTTGGAACACATAAAGAGCAGCAGACAAATGGAGTCTTTGCCCTGAGCTAAAATAACCACACAAACCAACTGTTGCCTTCCAGAGAATTAAAACAATAACCACACCAAGAACCTGAAACTCCTAATAAAGTATTACGGTCTCACCCCAGGCTCTGCATACTCATTTGCCAAATGCTGGGTTGGCTTGTGGCTTTGTTGGGCAGGCTAAAGAAACAGTTTTGCTGCCAATCATTGTCAGACTTTGCTGTGAATTGGACAGTATTTCATTGTACGTTTTTATTTTTTTTAATATTGGGGATTTTCTTTGTTTTTTTAAAAAACACATTTATTTTAATGATGATTATTTGCTTTCTCTGGTAGGTTTTGCTGATGTATAACTGAATTTACTAACTGGCATCTGCTTACTGATACTATTTAATAACTTTTGCTAAAGTAGACAAAGTCATTATAGTGACTATTTATTTAGATATGCCACGCCTAAGTCAAAAGAAGATGCCACTACCGTGGATGAACTAGCTTTCTAACTGCTAAGTAGAAGAAAATAATAGATAAACATACATTGTAATGTATGCAAATAAAAGTGTGAACTAGAGGCCTTTATCACCTCAGAGGTCCCATAATTATTTCTTATATTATTATTTGTCTCACAAACATATAGTATTACAGTAAAATACCTACTACTTTAAAATTTACCTATTACTAGGAAATTTAAACAGGTACGAATTATGATTATTTATGGAACTATAAGTTTTGAAAATCTTGATGAGGTAAGAGTGAGACTCTATGGCTTGGAAAACTCATTCAGAAGAAATCATAGAATCACAGAATGGTTTGGGTTGGAAAGGACCTTAAGATCATCTAGTTCCAACCCCCCTGCCATGGGCAGCGACACCACACACTAAACCATGTCACCCAAATACCTTGCCTTGTATGGGACTGTAGCCCATATGTGAAACAGTTTTTTAAATGAGAAGGAAACCGATACAAATATCTACATATGTACAATTATTTTATTTTATTTTGTCTGCATGTTGAGCTGGGTTTCATAAGGATGAATACTTTTTGAATCCTTGTGCTGTATATACAGTGTGCTGTGTCTCTGTTTGTTTCTCTGACATGTCTACAAAGACAGAAGCTGTCAGTCCTCAAACACCTGGGAGACCTCAGAGCTCCCCAGGGCTGGAGTTGCAAGAAGCAAATGGCATAGTAAAGGATCCATCAGTGTCCCTTTACTTTCCCTTCTGACAGTAAAGGGAAAACCTTTGTGGTGGTTTTACACTTGCATTGCTTCCTTTGCTGACTTGCCAGGGAAAAGACAGAATTCTCGATCAGTGGAACTTCAAGGAAAGATCTGTTGTGAAATCTTGAACCAATTGAAATAGGAAAAAAGCTCCACCCTGACTTCAGTAAGTGGCTTATGGTTTGTGGGAGAACTTGTGTTGTTTCCTTTGACTGGGAGTTCTCAGAAACTCATGTATTATTCCATATCAGTTGGGGTACTGTTCTCCACTGTCAAGTATGAAGCACTTGAGGGTAGTTTAGCCTCGTCTGTTGTTACAGGCTGAACAACTAGTGCAGCTGGCTAGTTATTGTAAGGTATGCTCTTCAGTTGTCTTGAGTCCTGAACCACCTCATCTTAGCCCACATATTTGTAAGAAGTCAAGAAAGCAGCCTCAGATTTAGAATTAGTGTTGTGAAGCCTTTGCAGAGTATTTGAATGAAGGGCTCTGTAGGATACCTTAAATAAATTGAAGGTAATTTCTTTCTCAAGATGATGACAAGACCTTGGGTTACACAAACTTTAACAAATCTTATATTAGGTAAAATGTGGACATTGTCAAGTTCAACTTTCTAACTGTCTAACTCAGCTCAATTTCAGCATATTGTAAAGTAGCCTATGAGTCCTTGATATTAATTTATTGTCACTTTTTCTTAGCTTGAATAGTGAATATTGTTTTAAAATATGTTCTAGAAATATAACCCATTGTTAGCAAAGTGTAATTTGCTAGTCACTTGGTATAAAGTGTAATGGTGACATGAAATAGAAGAGCAAACTGAGAGAGGACAAAAAGCAGCAGTATACATTAGCAAAATAGATACAGTAGCAAACAAGACATTAAGGGAAAGCTGAAAAACGTATCTGTCAAGGAATATCAAGATATATTAGTAGAGAAGTAATATATCTGTATTTGATTTGTCTTTTTATGTTACGGGTAACTAAATATGCTTTACTGTGTTACCCCCTTAAGGAAATGCCAAGGCCATCAGAATAATTTTGGAAAAATGACAAGCTATGCAAAATGTGGAAAGAAAAATCTTAAAAGGGCAAAAATCTAACACTTTTTTATCAGTAAAATAAGAATTTTAGAATTCCACTCTTGTTGAGTAGAAATAGGTACCACAGGCTAGGCAGATTTTACAGTGTTACAGGCTATCATTGCGCTAGGAATGGCTAATGAAAGAGAGGTGGTGGGGCACTGGCACAGGTTGCCCAGAGAAGCTATGGTCGCCCCATCCCTGGCAGTGTTCAAGGCCAGGTTGCACGGCGCTTGGAGCAACCTGGTCTAGTAGAAGGTGCCCCTGCCCATTGCTATGGGGTTGGAACTGAATGAGCTTTAAGGTCCCTTCCAACGCAAACCATTCTAAGATGAAGAGATGTCATTATTAGAATTAACGGTAGACTAAATGGTGGAAAGAGAAAAATGAAATTCATCTAGGGAAGACAACGTACAACTACATCATGTAAATATGCCACCTACTTCATGTTCATTGGTAAGGATTGCCTACTGCAATATATGGTCTGTGAAGGTCAGGTATAGGTGATAGGAACAATCAGCATTTTTCAGATACCGAGAACAAACAGACTGCCAGTATTTGCTATAGTTTGCTGTTACATTTTACATTATAATTCACTTCCTAGAAAAGGTGTGTCACAACGTTTGTGCCTGATATCTGTCAAAAAGTAGTGGAATCTATCAGTTCTGTATTAAACTAATCATCTGAAAAAAACCAACCAAATGAACACAAAAAAACAATGAAAGAGGAAGAGACTTATTCTATTTGTGCATTTCAGTTACTGGTACTTTCTTTCCATGGCCAAAAAAAGTCATGAATTAATGAAAGCACAGCTGTATCTAGTTTCTGGTTTATAGAAAAAATAGTGCTAGGGAAACAGAATTTCTTTTAATGTCTGGCAGCTGTTTGAGGTGGAAATTGAGTTTTCCAAGTCACTTTCAGAAAGAAGTCAGTGAACCCTGCTGTGGTGGCCAATGTTCCCTCTCTCAGGCAAAGAATAAATCTCCTCTGAAGAGTGGGTAACTGTGTTGGAGTAGAGAAAAACAGCCTTTTGGGCTCCATTTATCCTTCCTCTGTTGTTTCCATTTGCGTAGTTTAACCAGACAGTTTATTTTACATGCTTAACTGCCAGCCCTAAAAGTTAGATTTGTAGGAAGTGGGGAAGAGAATTTGGGTTTATTTTTTCTCAAGTTTGTCACTCTGTACTTTATACTAAGGGCAGAAGTATTTCCTCCTATCTGTTTTAAAGGCTCTATAGTCTGGATTAGGCATTATTACGGATATGCAATGTCATTTGTGAATGTTTGGAGTGTTAATATTCCATCAGTGATTTTTGCTGAATTGGCACTCAATTCTTAGCACGAGGAAAAAGCAGTGAGAAAGTTATTATTTAAATCAACAGATATTTCTTAAATATACCCAATGGTGTTTTAAATGAAAAGGTACTTGTGTTACATCTTCCTTTCAGAGTTGTAATGCAAAAGCGTTTCTACTGTCCGTTGTGCAAGTATGGCGATTTAGCATATTATATATTTTACAATACAAGTACCTGTTGCAGTTCCTGACTTTAAGATAAGGGAGACTGCACAGCAATGTATATGACATGCATCATTTCTGTCCAGTATGAAGAGCACTTTTGCTGAAAGTGTTCTGGATTTATTTGCTGTACGAGATTTTGGTTCTCAAAACTAACATGTTAAAATTGTTTGAGAAACAGCAAAGAATATCAGCAAAGTTGAAACATCTCAACTTCAATTTACATTGTGTATTTTGTACAAATCACGTGGAGTCAAGCGACATGGGGTAAGTTCTGACATTTGGACTGTAGATTTAAGGTTTCTTAAGCAAAGTTCAACTAAATAATGAGAAAAAGGAAAGAAGAGAATTTTGAAAATGTTGAGATATTACAGGGGCACCTACTTATCTTTGTGTATTTATAGCCAGTTTAGGAAGTGCATGTTCTGTCTCCTCTTAAGGCTGAATCAGCTAGAAGTTGCTTCTTTAATTGCTGAGATCTGTGTTTAATTATTCAAGAACCAGGATAAAAACTCTGCTAATAATCGAGATAGAAGTTATTGTATGAGTAACTTCTGAATATTCTGAATTTATATGAAAACTTGAGCATATACATGTATAAAAAAATAAACAGTTTAAAAATATTATTTATACTTTTGTCATGTCCATATTATCGGCTTTGATCCATTTTAGACATAAAAATCAATTTCTTTATTTTTAAAAGGAAACATGTTACCTTAATTATAGGGATTATACAATAAACTGAAAGTTTTAAGGCACGATTTAAAACAACATTAAAATTTGAGTGCTTTCATTAATTATATGACAAGAAACATCCCTCTTTGGGAATAACACATGACGTCAAACAATAATTTAATGTTGTTCTTAGATGTGAAATTTGAGTTGTCAGAACAAGGAGATCGGAGATCTTTTCAGTTTGTATAGACTATATCACTAAAGAAAAATAAAGAGAATCAGGTTAAGGAGCATTGATGCTAGTATACTGCAAAATGCTGTTTCATGTTAGAGTTGTAGTATTAGTATGAGTGTTGTAAAGTTGGTAATGCATCTAGATCCTTGTGAAGAAAACATCATGGAGAGATAAATTTGAATTTCTACCATAAGATTTTAATAAGTTTGGAGTTTTTTTCTTGATTCTGTTTGCATTTTTCTCCCGCTCTTCTAACACTTCAAGAATATCACAAGAATTAAGATATTACAATGAATCTGTTGTGACAAAAGTTCGTTTCCTGAGCAGTCCTTACTGTCAAATAATAACACTTATATTTTTTGACTAATCATGATGCCTGTGCCATGAGCTTTGAAATGCTCCACCATCAGAGACATCTAGACCTTTTTTAATTTTACTAATATTTTGATCAAAATTCTCTAGTTCATTGGTTTCCAAACTCTATAGAACATGGTCATGGGCAGAATTTGAAAAGGGTCTGCAGCTGTTCACAGAAATCCTGTCAGTTGTTGCAGTGTTTTCGGTTAAGAGTTTGGTGAACTATCCGTGACAAAATGACAGCCGGCTGTGGTCTATGGTTTAAAACCTTTAGGAACATAATCTTCAGACTCCATGCTTAAAAGAACCCAGGTAATTATATATGTTCTTCGGTTTTTAGATTTCAGCAACAGGTCTTTCCTTGTTTACCATGGCATTGACATACCTACATATTTACTTCTATGGCAGTTACAGTGAGGTGCATCTTGCCTCACGAGCTTTTTAAAACTTAATGTGTCTGGCCTTAAATAACCTTCTAGATGTTTCCATAGTCGGTAGAGAGAATCAAGGGTTACTCACCTAAGCTCTGTGCATATCTGTCTTAGAAAGACACCATCTTCAGAAAGTTTTAGTCTATATAGAGTAAGCCTATACTATTAGTGACATAATAATATATAGTAACATACTAGCCAAATAAAATTGTAACACAGGACATCTTTTTCTGTATCTATCTGCCTCACCCTTAGGATCAAAACCAGCAACTTATTAGATCTGTCAAAATAGCAGCTGAAAATTTCATAAGAGAAAATATTTCTGTTTAAAATTAAATTTAGTTACCAGGTTTGCTGATTATGACTCTAATCCCTGTCTTTCCATGGGCTTTTTAGCCTAGTACATTTTTTAATGTACAGAAAAGAAACAATGACTTGTCCTTTTTCAATTTTCAAAACTTCGAACTTCTGTGAAATTCATTCTCTCATGCCCTTTCTTTATATGGGAAAAGATGTATAAATAGTAAGTGCTGGAGTATTTTGAAGCTCATTCTGCACTCATTACATTCAGCAGAAATGCAAGTTTTGCTAGTTTATAGTAAAGGCTTCACAGTAAATGACTTTTTGTTTTCTCACAATGGACAAGTAATGTCAGACACCAACATATTTCAGTGTAACAATGAAAATGAGGCAGTAGATGACTGCTAGATGCAGACAACAGAGGACTGAATCAGGCAGCTGCTCTGAAAGTTCAGAATAATTATCATGACTGGAAATAGGTCTGGTGGTAACCCCCTAACTTTGGTATAATAAAAGCAGAATTTATTTCAGTCACAAATGAATATGATTTATAGCATTTGATAATGGAACTTGGTTTCAAAAGCAAGATGATTTTTGCTGTTGGAGAGGAATATGAATAGGACTGTTCTCAACAAACTCTTGCTGGAAATAGAGAACAATCGATAGAAAGAGCAGGAGAGAGACAAACAGCCTGTGCAGTGAGGAGGTGAGACTGTGAATTTTAGAATTGGCATGAATAGAGACTTCCCTAAATAGAAAAATGTGGGAAGACTGACTGTGATGGGTCTGATGTTGCAGTTGTGAGGGAGGTTCTTACAACTTTAAGTGGTTTCATGAAGCTAAGATAGAACAGCACTGTTTTTCTATTCAGAAAATAGAAATCTTTTATTCAGAAAAAAAAATTGTATTCAGATAAAAGTTGTGTGATCATTAGGTTGTAGTTGGGAATGAGACTTGTGAGTGGGCCTGGTTGCATGCTCTGTTCATATGGCTGTCTGACATACAATGCGGTCCTTTTGGGTTAGAACTTTTGCTAAACTTTCAATTTTGGAGTCAAAATGCTAGACATATCTCTCAGAAATTCTGTATATGGGTGAAAATCTTTTGCCATGTTGTTCAATTTTAGAAATGTGTTTTAAGAAACTATGTGACAGAGGCCATGGGAGAATGACCAATGGCCAAAGTTACAAACCCCATGAATGTGTCTAGCAATGTATGTTCTTGCTCCTTTTCTGGGAACTGGGGTTCATTCTTCCCTCTTTGCTGAGACATGTAGTGAACAGGGAAACTCTGCTGGAAAGACCTGGGGAAGGGGAGAAGCTAGCTCTAGAGTAAAGTGGTTCTCTAGAATTTACTCCAACCTGATTCTTAAAATTACTTAATAAAACCTTTTTATTGAAACACACTGTTCAGGCAGTGGGTGCCAGGAAAGCAGAAGAATTAAGTTTGCTGACACAATCATTTTCGATTTGCTTCTTTATTAGGGCATGATAGTAAAACTTCTAATAACATGGCTACATACTATTTCCCAAGGAACTTTCCCTCTACAAAGCACTGAATGAATTTTTAGGGAAAGAATCAGTGATAATGTAACAGAAAGATGAAGGTATGTTCCTTTCCTGTTTTTTTTGTAAAAGTGGAACAAATTACAGTGAATGATGGAAGGAACTGCAAAACAAGAATGGTCATGTGTAGTGTTATATAATTCAAGTATTATGAAGAATTGAGCTCTAGGTATTTCAGATTGGCTAGTCATGATTAATGGATATTTTTGTCGTTGGTCTTTTTGTTTCATTCCCTGTCCTATAAAATGAGACTAATAATGCCTGCTCATCTCTCAGTAATGTTGTAACAAATTCATTAATTTTTCTGAAGAACTTAGAAACTGGTAGTGATGAATACTATAGAAAGCCACATGAGAAACAAATTCTGTCTTTAGAAAAGGGTTTGTGTATTATGCAGTAAATGAGGCACGGGCCCAACACCAAGTGCTGAATGTAGAACAAAGTGTTGAATAGCTGCCCATTAAGTGAGCACTCACCCAAAAATAATTCACAGGCACCCTTGATTGTAGTGGTTCATTTTACAGTTTTAATATTCCTCTTTAATATTTCTCTTTTAATATCACTTTATCACTAATTTATATGAAACATATCCAATTTTTTAAAATATTTTAAAAATAATTACCAGTGTAATTATATATTCTTAGGGAGTTGTAGGGGCACTCAGGAGTACTGAATTAGAATTTCAAGTCAAGATTTCTGTCTGGACTTTGCTCTTTTGGGAACGCTCTGGCATTTTAGAAAGCACAAAGTTTTCTTGTAATACAAAAGCTTGAGTAAGGGAATAGGTCTGTTCCTTGGATATGAGTTTAAAATTCTCATATTAACCATATTGAAAGTCATCGGCCTTCATTAAAGAAAGAGAAGGGTTTCTTGAAAATTAACAGTAATACTAGGATTAAATAATTGCTTTGAAATTTGTTTTCCTCAATTAAATGGCTTTCTTCACCTAATTATTGTTTGTTCTCACATGCACTCATTACTGACATTCTGAATTGATTTTAATGACTCCTTTTGACTGTGAAAGCAGCCAGGAGTTTTGAAAAAATCAAAATAGAGAGGTGAAAAGGCTCAATAACCATAAGTCCTCAATAACCATATTTGACCGTTGATGATGTCAGGATGGTATTGTAGTCTTATCTCCCAATGTTCTTTTTCTACTTCATTCAATGATTTTTAATACACAAGGAAGCAATATGCCTGGAAACAGAAATTAGACTGTAGGAGTCCCCTCTCCCTGCCGAATACTTGTGTCATTTGACTTCTTCTGGTCTCTTTCTCTCTGTGTACAAATTGAATGTTCTTCCCATGCTGGTGTGAATCCTGCTGTTTCTTCTCCCTTGCCTACACTAAGGATATGAGGCCCTCACCCTGCTAGGCAAAAGTAGGAGGAGTTGGTTTTAATACTATCAAAAAGGAGGCAGCCTACAACATGTTTTCCTGGTGAGAACTCTGAAGAGGAGACTATACTGTCATGACGTGGCAGCTGATGTTTGCACTGAGCTCTGTAGTAGCTGTGTTTAGGATGTGCACTAGGCTGACTCCTGGAGAAACTTTGGCTCAAAAATACCCAGCTTGTGGGTTCCAAATACTCTGTGGTGGGAACTGAGATCTGAGCTGTGAGTGCTGAATTTGTATAGGAGATTTCTATGTCCTCAAGAGCTTTCCCTGTGAAACTTTAAACATAGAAGTTCAGGAAGTTTACAGATTATACTTCGCTGTGTGGTTCTTTAACTTCTGTCTGGCTGCCACTTGAATCACCTGTATCTTTTATTGGATTTGAGATGAAGGTCTGGGCTGCACATCTGAGCCAACAACACACTAGATATTTCCCAGTCCAGCACGAAGTAGGAAGGGATTATTGCTGTTGTAATGTGACAGTGGTTCTCTCTCTTTCTCTAAACATCAGTTGTTGGGTTGTTTTTCTTTTGTTTCGTTTTTAGTATTTCAAAAATATTAAGTGGAAAAATGTAAACATGGATGATTTTGATGACTTAGAGAAAATGAAACGCTGGATTTTAAGATTTTACTGAAAAAACCCAAAACTAAGATGAAACTGTCTTCTGCATATTTCCAAAAGATTGGGGATACAAAGAAAAGCAAGTAATTGTTAAAAAAATTGTTTCAGTATATTCTTTTTCAGTTAACTTTTTTAAAAGTAAAAGAATGCAACACCCATTCTGTAACATCATTAACATTTTTTCCATAGTTAAGAGTCTATGCAGTGCTCAAGATAACTAACTACCTAGGCTCTTTGGTAAATCATTATAGCTAATTGACACTTTGAATTTGAAATGTGTTGAGAATTAAGTTTAGATGAGGAAATATGTTTTGAAAAAAGGTGGGATTCGTGTTGTAGATATTTTTAATTCTTACAGAAAAATGAGTCACCAAAATGAACCACAGAATGCATCAATGGTACTTGTAGAGAATCAAACATTTTCTTCTGTAAGTCACTGAAATAATTCTGTAACTTTGTGTATTTATTTTATTTTCAGAGTTCACCTGATTTTGAAAACAGTTTTAAAATCTTGTTTCTGTAGGTCAGCCAGATAAAAATTACAAGATTGCTTTCATCAGGTGTTTCTCATATGGCAGTTTGATTATGTTTAGTATTTTTTATCTTTGTGCTATCATTGTCATCCTATGATACAATATAAATGCAGCGAGATTTTTTTAGTTTCGGTTTCTTTCCTAATTGAATTAATCTGTTGTCTGTGTGTCTTTATAAACCAAAGCACTTATAAAAAGTCTCATATGTTTATGTAAAGGGTGAAAATACTTACAATGGCTTTTTAAAGGTTTAAAGTAGAAACAAATATACATTGAATAAAATCTCGGCCTCTCTAAATTCATGATTGTAAATATATACAACAACATGTATCAACAGGATACACTGAATGTTCTTTAAATAGCTTTTTCTACATTTAGCTATAATACATTTGGCTGTTTATATATTTAACTATTCTGAACAGGTTGTGCTCTTACAATGAAATTTTACTTTAAATTTTGTATTTGTTTCCAGGCAAAGGTGTCTAGGCTGAATGGCACCGTGAAATGTGATGTAGTGTAACTGCTTAATCTGCTGATGTGAATTTAGGATATATTGGCATAGATTATGTTTTAGGGTTATGTTCAGGATGCAGCTTGGAAGTGGGAAGGAAAGCTGTTCTGCCTGCTGCAGTCTGTAGAAGGTGAAACCTTCTGGAGGAGAGGGAAGTGATATTTTCCCTGAGAGCTGCAGAATACTTGAAGGGAAAGTCTCCTAAGGTATAGGCTGAAACAGAGAGAGGAAGAAAAGTGAGACAGACAGCAGGAGGATGCAATAGATAGAGTCTTCTTTACAATCCCTTTTAATTTCTACTCTCATTTTGAATTTCCTCTTAAGTTAGTTCTTCTAATTTATTTAATAAAATTTAGCTTTAGAGCCTTCCACATTTGGGCTGTGTGACTTAAGAATAGGCCCACGCAAATCTTTTTCAAAATTTTGGCTGACCAGAAAGTAATCTGAGCATGAAAGTGAACCTCCCTCCAAGCTGTGAAACTTCTTCAGCATACTTCTGCAGTCCTTAGAAAGATGGGAAGGAAATGTTTGCTCAGTGCCAGCTCTTGCAGTTGCACCCGACTTAATTTGCACCATTGAATCACATAACTCTGTTAGGCAGTGCTCTCTGCTTCATTCAAGTCATATTCACTTTAGGCATCTTCCTTGAATTAACGGGAGGATAAGGCCCAGTTAGCATGAGTTCATAAAGGGCAGGTCCTGCTTGACTGCTTGATCTGCTTCTAAAGTGATCTCCCTGGTTGATGAGGCAAAGGCTGTGAACACTGTCTATTTGGACTTAAGTAAAGCCTTTGACACTGTCTCCCACAGCAATCTTCTGGAGAAATTGGCTGCTCATGGTGTGCATAGGTGGATTCTTTGCTGGGTTGGAAACTGGCTGGATGGCTGAGCCCAAAGAGTGGTGGTAAATGGTATCACATCTAGTTGGTGACCAGTAACTAGTGGTGTCCCTGAGGGCTTGGTGTTAGGGCCTAGTATTAGGGCTAGTGTTGTTTAATGTCTTCATTGATGATCTGGATGAGGTGATCGAGTGCACCCTCAGTAAATTTGCAGACGACACCAAGTTGGCTGGGAGTGTTCATCAGCTGAAGGATAGGAAGGCTCTGCAGAGGCATCTGGACAGGCTGGATTGATGGGCTATGGCCAATGATATGAGGTTCAACAAGGCAAAGTGCTGGGTGCTGCACTTGGGCCACAACAACCCCATGCAGTGCTCTAGTCTTGGGGAAAAGTGGCTGGAAACCTGATCGGTGAAAAAAGACCTGGAAGTGCTGATTAATAGAGCCGAACCTGTGCCCAGGCAGCCAAGAAGGCCAACGGCATCCTGGCCTGTATCAGAAATAACATAGCCAGCAGGACCAGGGCAGTGATCGTCCCTGTGTACTTGGCACTAGTGAGGCTGCGCCTTGAATCCTGTGTTCAGTTCTGGGCCCCTCACTACAAGAGAGACATTGAGGTGCTGGAGCAGGTCCAGAAAAGGGCGATGGAGCTGATGAAGGGTCTGTAGCACAAGTGTGATGAGGAACAGCCGAGGGAACTGGGATGGTTTAGTCTGGAGAAGAGAAGGCTCACGGGGGACTTTATGACTCTCTCAACTACCTAAGAGGAGGTTATAGTGGGCTGGGGGTCAGTCTTTTCTCCCAACAGGAGAAGGACAAGAGGTAATGGCCTCAAGCTGCACCAGGGGAGGTTTAGATTGGATATTAGGAAACATTTCTTCACCAAAAGGGTGGTCAGGCATTGGAACAGGCTTCCCATGGCAGTGGTGAAATCACCGTCCCTGGAAGCGTTCAAAACCGTGTAGATGAAGCCCTTAGTGACATGATTTAGTGGTGGTCTTGTCAGTGCTAGGGTAATGGTTGGACTTGATGATCTAAAAGGTCTTTTTCAACCTGGTTGATTCTGTGTTTCTATGATTAGAATCATCTATGAAGAGATAAGTATTTCTGCTTTGTAGCATCCAGTCTGTGGCCAAGATAGTTGATGGTTTGTCCCTCTGTACTGCAGGTTGAATAAAACCTTCATAAATTGTGTTTATTAGTGCTCAGAAATGTGCTCCTCCTGATTAGTTTAGTGAAGATCTTCTCTCTCCAGTTTGTAGGGCTGACTTGCATAAGTTAGAAGTCCTTTGGCACCTTTGAAGAATCCCAAGGCTAGTTCCATGTGTTTCAGAACCCTTTAATAATCCAAGCTGTGGTATTCACGGCTATTTGAGTACTGCAGAAGAGATAATGTCTACAGTGTGTAATATACAACTATCTTTGATACTATTAATGGAGTATCTAATTAAGTAACTGCTAATTAATTAATAACACCATAACGTACTTTGGGATATCTTGAGTATAAAAGGCATAGTACGCAACAATCTTACAGTTGCAACTGATCTACAGTTGCAACTGATCTACAGTTGCAACTGTATTGTAAGTAAAAATGCAGTTAAAAAAGTGGAAATATTTTTCTGATTTGTTACAGATGGTAGAACTATGAGGAACTTTATAGTTTAACATCTTTTATCAATGTAAGGACTTTTCCTGCATACTTCAAAAACTTAGTTCCTATTTTGTTGGCTTTTAGCAAGTAACACATAAATTCTAGAAAAAGAAAACAACAAAAACAGAACAACAACTATCAACAAGAAACTCCAGGAAATCGTAGTCACACTATTTTAAGAGAAAATGACTTTAATATTTTTTTAAGCTTATGTGCAGAAAAGCTGTTCATATAATTGGGAGACAGGAGTCCCATGTCTACTCCCAGTTTTGCTTTATGATGGGATCTTAACTACGTATCGCTGCTTGCCTTTGGCTGATGCTCTGCATCTCTGAGAGGGCACAGTCTGGCCTTAGAAGATGTCTATGGCATTTTTAAATGGTAATTTTCCATATTTTGTGAGCAAATCAGCGATATCTTGTCCAGGAGGCCTGTCTACATTGCTTCTAGCATTTATAGCCTTTTCAGTAGCCAGGAATTCCATAGGAGCGCATGCTGTGCTGCTTGTCCACCATGCATTTACAATACGTGTTTGCACAGGTTCACACTAAAGCACTTCTTTCTATTTCATGGGATCACAAGTTGACCAGATCAGGAGATTTAGCATATCTGTACATTATTCCCAGCCTTTTGGCCTTGCTACTCATGATTATTAAAGGGTTTATTAATCCCTGTAATAGGGGTCAATCACTACTTGCCTTCTTTTGCTGGCCCGCTACCTTTAAATATGTTCTGGTGCGATGATTAATCTTACCGTTAAATATGTAGATAGAGTACAGTGTTACTAATAAATTCAATGGGACTTTATTGAAAAGATTTGCTTAGTTATCGAAGTGTACAATAGTAGTAATAATAAATGGGGTCTTTAATATTTATTTATCTTTTGCCTTCATGAGCATGCAAAGACCTGATCAAAACTTGTTACCTAAGACATCTAGATCAATTTATTCTTCTTTGAATAGTGGAACTGTGGTGTCTAATGATAGAGGAAGTGGACTTGTCAGCTTCAAAGGTCATGGTAATTCCTTTCATGTAACTTCTTTATCTTTTAATTTTCTTTCCACACAGTGTAAAATACCAACCAACATAACAAAAACCCCCTGCCCCAAAACATTTTCTTCAACTATTAAGACAATACAGTGGGCTATATTCATGCTTCATTGACCAGTAAGCCTTTTTTCTCCTTCTACGTCAGGCTTCCTGAGGGATACAATAAAATGTATTTTTCTGATGATGTGTTCCTGCAGAAAAGGTGATTGTCAGCAGTAAGCAAACTATTGAGTCTAACAAAAAGCTGACACAGCTTTCTCCTGTTTTGACTTAATCTTTCACTCTCTTTGTATTTACTGATTTTCTTTTTATGATCACATATTTTTTATTTGTAACACACTGTGTGTTGCTGGTGACTAGCAAAATACCATCAAGACAAGGGCTTCAAAATGGGGCTTCAGAATTGCTCACTAGGGTGTAGCATCAAAGATAACTTGCATCTGACCACTTTAACATGCACAAAATAATAAACTGAACCAGGTACTCTTACAAGTCACCTCATTTCTTGTGACAAAGGAAAAAACAGAATCTTTTGATCCCTGTAGAACCATAATGGTTGAAGAGTTAGAAAATTTATTCTGTTAGATCTGTATATATTTGCCCCTGTAACAGAGCATTCAAGGTCCATCCCCTGCACCAAACTCTGGTTCACAACTGTCTGTTGCAGAAGGATTATTAATCTGCTAACACAGTTTACATCTCTGAGGGCTCTGCTGATTATTGACTATGTGCTTGCTGGGATTCTACATGGCATGTTGATGAATCGCAGCAACAGCCATCTCTGGTGACTGTATCTTTTTCTTACATTATGGAAGTGCTGGAAACCTGCTTCACCCTGAAAAGTCCACTTCTACCTCTTGCCCCTGCAGAAAAGTTCATTTTCAGCCATTTCTGGTGACCCAAATAAGGCTTAATCTCATTCCTCCAACTTGAGGAACAATGCAATACTCAAAACTTATGTCTTCTGTCTGGTCCAAATCATTTTATGCTCCTTCCAGGAAGGGTTAAGCATGGTTTGGGTCATCTGAGGATGGCCCCTTCTCCCTTCTGCACCTATGCCAACTTTAGCTGGCCACCAAGGGAGTGCTGTTAGTGTGCAGTGACAGAAATGGCATGAATAGGAACTGATGGCAGACTCCATTCATTTCATAGGTTGAAAGAAAAATGGGCAGAACAAATGCCATTTTGAAGTGAAATATAATCTTTCTGAGTCAATGCTAAACTACCACTTGTTTCTCTTGCATGAAAAGTTGCCACTTACAAATTCTGTTAGAATTCTGTCAATTTAGAAAGGATGTGCTTCGTGGTTATGTAATTTCTATTCAAAATTCCACTGTGTCATTTTACTATTACCAATCCTATTTACCTTAGTATCATGCCTTCATGATATATAATTTTACTGTAGATGCAAGTTTTAAAACTGGTTATTCTAAAATGTGTTATATTAATGTAGGTGTACAGGTGTATTTCTATAACATAGTAAAGCATATGACTGTAAAAGTAAAATATTTAAATGCGTTTTGAACAGAATATTTGAATAATTACCTCTGAGTAAAATTAGGGAACTGATAACTCTCAAAACTAACAATACTTGATAGCGTACTTTGGAATGATTACTTTTCAAAGAATGACTATTTCATTATGTGTAGTAGTTGCTCTGCCTTCATGGTAGAATCTGTTTCTTAATATAGTTATTTTTCTTAATTTTGTTATTTTTGTTGCTGCTTTTTTTTTTTGGCTGCTTCAGGACATTATAGTGCAAATACTAAAGCAGCGAAATGCATTGGAATAATTCTGATACATAGGTTACTCCATGCCTTTTAAAATAAACATGAAAGGTAATTTTTTTTATGCTTGCATAAAATTATTAATATATTTACACTTGAATCTGTTTTATTATCTTTAATTTCTGTTTTGCCCACAGACAGCCTTTTGATTGATTACCAGTTTACCTTCAGCTTATTACAAGAGGATGATCGCCATCACACTGCCATAAACTTTATAGCAAATCCAGAACAGGTAAGAAAATGTTATTAACTCTAGACGAGTTTTGGAGAGTCATGATTAAGATTTCCATTACATTTGACCATGATTAAAGGTTTCCCAAGTGCCTATAAGGTATTAGAGATAGTTCAAATGTGTTTGAGGACTGAAAATTATTCCAGTGCATTCACTGCTAAAACTTTCTAAATGGTAGATGTACTTCAGAACAACTAATACTCCAAAAAATTATCAGCTGGTTTATTTTATTGTTCCCATGAATAACAAGTTTCTGTATCTTCCTGAGATGAATTAAAGGAATATACCCTTCAGTTAGGAAATCTTCATTAGCAGATGAGAAAAGTAATTTTTTGGACTGTAATTAAAATGTAGCCATTTGCCATGAACTTTTTTCTCTAGTTTTATAAAGAAAATTATTTCAGTGTTTTTATCACAATCTGAAAAGGTGGCTGGTGTGGTTATATGCTTACTTGAACCCTATTTGTACTAAAGCAAAAGAAAGGATTGCCTTTGGCTCTGAATTATTACCATTACTATTTATGTATAAAATGGAAAATGGAAGGTGATTAAAAGGCTGTTTTCAGTTATGTGCAATAGTTACATTCAATACATTCTGATATATTTTGTTAACTTCAATATATTTTCTTTTTTCATCTAGTCAAATAAAAATTTGGATATATCAATTAATGCATCAAACAACTTCAACCTCAATATTACATGGTCTATTGGTTCTACAGGTGAGGGTGAATTTTTGTTTTATGACCTTTCCCCATATGATTTCATGATCCTTTAAACTATTTTAACCTGATTGTCTCTTTGTTGCTAATTTTGATAATAAAACTTTACGAAATGTGTTCTATTGCCATTATCATTATGCAATTATTAATTATATTATTTAAGCCTCAGATGATAATTTGCAATCTGAACAAAGCTTCATTAACATGTTAACTTTCTCTCCTATTCAATTAAAATTACTTTGGTAGGAAAAGCTTGTAGTCTATTTAAATTTTTAAAATGACAGTGTTATGAAATGCTGTGATTTTAATTAAGATAAATTACTTCCTTAACTACTGCAGAGACTGAGATTTTATTTCTTTGTTTAAGTATTCAAGCTAAAAATTTAATTATTAACCTTAACATTGATATCAAACAATAAAGTTCTTCTGTGTATGCTGATAAAAGGAACTGCTTATCTATTTTTCTCCAGCTTTGAACCCCATTACTCTTCTTTGTTTTGAGAAGGAAGAAAAGCTTTATTTAGACAGTTTCTCTGAATTGGTTCTATTGACTTTCTGAAAACACATCCAAGGAGAAGCATGATGCTTAAAGTGGAATTGTTCTAAAACTGAAAACAAAAAAAGAAAATAAGGTTCAGAGTTTGTTACATAAACTCATGAATTTCTTCATCAATGTAATTCTGAAGTATTTTAACATGCTTAGTAAATTCTATTTAATCCTTTATTACAACTTAGCATAGTCATCCATGTATTTGCAAAAAATGATATATGTTTATTAGTAGATATGTTATTAAAGCTTTCATGAACAATTAAAACTCTACAGCAACAATGTAAGATGTAGCCAAATTCACTTTCAAGCTTTATTAACCTGTGAGGTTTTACTGAAATGGAATGTAAATTACTAGAGGAAAGCATATTATCTGTTTAGCTGACCGTAACAACTTTCTTCTAAAATTCATATCACTTCTATCAATGTTATAATTAATTCATAATCCTTTGAAACCAGAGTAACAGTTTCTACGAATTCTCTGTATGTGTATGAAATATGTCTAATATGCCATGTAAACTGTAATAAAGGGTTGTTAAGGTTGTAGGATGAATCAAAGAAATTAAGTTTCTTGTGCAAATTTACTTTGGCACCATTAATGTTGATGAATATTTGTGATAAATGTAAATAAGTCTTCTTTTTTTTTTTCTTTTTTTTTAGCTGGAACAATATCTGGAGAAGAGATTCCTGTTGTTTCGAAAGCTAATATTAAGGAATACAGAGATAGCTTTTCCTGTGAAAAATTCAACTTTCGGAGCAACCCAAACATCACTTTCTATGTCTATGTCAGCAATTTCTCCTGGCCAATCAAAATACAGGTTAGTGTGACTGTTTTGTGCTGTCGACATGTCGACATCTTAGCTTTACATTGAATTTCATGTTTTCCCTCATACAGAAAGTATACAAATAGTATTATTTGCATGCTGTGTTTTTTGTGTATAAGAATTAGGACGCTTTTGCTTATGGTAGTAAAGTTGACTTGAAACTGTTGATTTTAAAATCTGAAGTTTAAATTATTGAACAGAAATGTTTATTTGTGATATATCTTATGCATTTAGATGTATACATAAAAGAAGGCATACGAATACGTATGTGTGTAGCTAGATATTTGAGTATAATCTTTTGTTAATCACTAGGTTTCTTAGCCTCTGTTTTTCTTAAAGGTTGAGTGTCTATATTATATAGCAGTACTACCAACTTCAGTTACACTAAGTATATTTGGTTAGAATTTATATTCTTCTTTGACTTCATTGGAATCAATTTCACTGAGTACTTTCTGGAGCAGTGAGATACTGTGCAGTGACAGAGTCAGAAAAATCAATGCAATGATGATTGGTTCCCGCCCCCCCGAAGTTTCAGCAATATTTATATAGTTATTTATTTATAAACATATTTATAAATTTATAAATATAATATTTACTATTATGATTTATTTATATATAAATCATTTCTATATTGATTATATTAATAATATATAATATATTACATATTTATAAATATTACAAGTTTATTTATATAGTTACCATTACTATAGTTGCATTTCTAAGTACTGCATCCCCTGCACCAATCAAGGAGCTTGTTATGTGGATTACCAACTTTTGGCTGTAGCTCCCTTATGGAATTAATTCTTAAAAATAAAGTTGTTAAAATGATAATAAAACTTCATAATTCCTAATGATTTCTCAGGAGACCAGAATAAGCTCAAAATACTTGCCAGTTAACTCCAACTATTATGCAGAATTCCATTTTGGTGGACCCACCTCCTAATTTTTATAAAATACAGAGCCTGTTGCATATATGTAAATATAAATGATAAAATCATCTGCTGAGAAGCCTCCTGGATGAAATCAGTCATCTTCTAAGCAAACTGGCAGATAAATATTCCTGTCTTGTTACATAAAGCTAGGGTTTTCTTAACCGTACATGAATGTTAATGTAAATATGTGTTACACAGTGTTGAAGGATGAATTTATTAACATTTATGCATGTACTAGTTTCTATAAAAAACCACAACAAACAAACCTTGAAGGTTAACTGCTTTCTTTTACTCTGCATATTAGGGGTATTTTTTATACTCACCAATCCCACTTTCTAAGCACAGGACAACTTCAATTGCCTTCCTAAACAAATGCATGAAGCAGTTTAAGCTGTAAATGCATTACACACTCCTTTCACCTTGAAGATTAGAAGGTGTCTGTGTCATGATTGTAAGACAAACATTATTAAGGTGATGTATTCCTAACGTGCAACTCTGTCAGATGGCAGCAGATTTCAGCTCCTTCTTGTGCTGTTTCCACTGCAGCATAACACCTTAATGGTAATAACATATTTTAATGCATGATAAAGGGAATCCCTGATCATTGATTAAATCCCTTCTTTCCCCCCTTCCCTCTTTTTTTAATCAGACTTCTCCATAATTAGATTTTTCCTAAATTGCCACAGTTGCACAGATTTTTCTGTATTTATTTTTGAGGCACATTGAAATTCATCAGTCTGGATGATTCTGGATCAGAGATAATGGTGCTTGAGTATTGCATTTTTTCCATGTACTGCTGATTTTTCATAAAATAACTTCTTCCATCTAGAAATTAAGTAATTCCAATTTTATGCAGCAGAAAAGGAACACTGAAGTCCAGTTATGGAAACTGTTTAAGGATTTTTATTATTGTCCTTTATATTCGCCTTCCTAAATCAACAAGATTATTATTTAGCTCTGATGTGGTTTAAGCTGTCATTTGTTTTTTCCCAAGGAAATACCTGAAATTTGCGTCATCTATATTGATTTCTTATGTTTGGTGCTCTAACAGTAGATAAAATCTTCAAATGATAAATGGACTAGGGAGCTTTTCAGAGGAAACAGTTTAGTTTTACTTAGTTAACTTCAGGATTCTGTATAGAATAGATATTTAAAAAAAAAATGATGAGCCTTGCTATGACTTAGCATTAACAGAGGGAAGTCATGGTTCATCCCTATCCAGAGGCTGAAGTTTCCAAGGCCAGTACTAAGTGGGATCACAGTTCTACTAATTATGATCTTTTATGTCTCTTAGCATACCAGATTTCACCTTCCCAATATGCAGAAGTAATACCAGTCTATTACTGCATTAGAAGGAATCCATTTAAAGCATGATAATTATTAAAATCCTGATGTTACTGTTATACTGATGAAAGGACTCTGATGATGGCTTTGAGTTCTGATTTGAAATGGGGATCTCTTCTAGATGGTCTCTGAATAAACTTTCAAATGGTCTAGAAAGTAGTTTCCTGAATTAGTCACCTTTGTCTTTCTATGGTGATTAGAGAGTTAGCAGTCTGTTCTAGTGCAGGCTTTTGGATGTCACAAGAGCTGGCCTATACATCTGGTCATAGACACAGAACTATTTGCACTGTAATCCTTTCCACTAATGCAGTCACGCTGCCTTGGTCAGATCATGCTGGTTAAAACATAGTGATATTTTATATCGAGTAGATACTGAAGGTTTCATTTAATCCTGTTAGAGCTAAGGAAATTACTGTGACTTCCTTGAGAGTTATTCTGTTCATAGGAATAAGTAAGATAGCAACATGAAATTTGGCACATGCCTTTTACATAATACTTTTGCAGACAACTAAGTGCTCACTTCAGCACATCTACCATTTTTCAAATACAATCTGAGTACCAGTCTCCTGCATTTACATTATTCAATGTGACTTGTCAAGAATTGATTATATAAAGAGTAGGTTCCTAAGGAAGCAGAAATAGCGACCTTACTACCCTTGTAACTGATATTTCAAGTTGTGTTGTTGATATGCATTTCATCACTCCTTTTACACCTTCTCTTACACTGGCACTGGAGCTAAGATTACTTGTGTCTTTCTTCATTGGGAAGGTTTGGGTGCTGGTGTCTCATTATACAAGACATTTAGTTTCATTTTCTGTCAAAGTCACCCATATTAGCTCTATTTTTGCATTCAGTTCTTATCAAGATTTTCATGACTACAAGGAAAAACTGTACATCCCAGCAGGTGATTGTTTATTTGTGTAAATGGCTCACAGTTATTCCTCAAGTGCTTTTATTATGCATGTTACATATTCACAAGCTTGGAGGATTTTTTTTTCCCCAAATTGTAATAAATCCCTGATGATTCTAACAGAAAGTATCTTCTTTGAAATATGATTTCCTGACTTTGAAAGAAGGCTATATGATGGTTGTGTCCATACAACAATTTCCTGAAGATGTGCTGGTCTGTGATAACTCTTCACCAGCAGCTACCCAAGGACCCATTTTATTTTTGTCGCTGGTGAGCCTAATGACTTCAGAGTACAAGTTCTTCAGCACTGGATAGCAATGAGTTACTTGCCAACCATAGAAACTGTTCAGGAAATTTTCAGTTTCAGATTAAATCCTGCTCTCTTTAAAAAATTGTACTCTAGGTTCCTGTTGCTCAGCACCCTTCTTCTGTCCATAGTGGCTATGGGCACACAGCTTGGTGTTCAGTTAGTAAGAGAGCTCTGCAACCCTCAAGGGAAAAAGATGCATTTAAATTTCCTGATGCTAAAAGCATTTTATTTAGCTATATGATCTCTTCTTCCTTGACATCAAAGGAGAAGCAGAAATGTGACATAGTTGTATAAGGGGTCAT
This sequence comes from Strigops habroptila, assembly GCF_004027225.2. Taxonomy (NCBI): domain Eukaryota; kingdom Metazoa; phylum Chordata; class Aves; order Psittaciformes; family Psittacidae; genus Strigops; species Strigops habroptila. Next base: position 74,535,683 of record NC_044281.2, read on the forward strand.
TAGAAAGATGATGATATAGGACATCTTCAGCTTAGAGCTGTTTCCACAAATAGGCTTGTTATCGGGTGTAACATGGACAGCTACCAGTTTTTCTCAGACGTATGTAATAGTTATATGCTGGCACATGAATGTTGGGGTGTTTTCCTGTCGAATTATTGGCAGAGTTTATATCACACTTTTTCTCCACTTCCTGTAATGCAGAGTTGACTGGAAAGTGAGGATAAATACAGATCCTTAAGCTGAGCTGTTCCAGACTTTCATAGGCCACAGCAGTTCATGCATCTTTTCAGAGGAAATCTGTATAAAGTATTTTTGTTATTAGAGGGTTCAAGTGACCAAGTGAGAGGACATGATTTATCATCCCTACATTTGGCAGTCCCAACCTTTAGGTGTTCCATGTCTTATACATCTGTTAAACAGGACTCCATGAGAAAATGCTGTTCTCTAAATTGGCTAGATTGCTGAACTGAATATGTGGCAAAGCTACATAACTTGTTTCTGCTCAGTTTTATTTTTTTTTGAGAGTAGATGTAATTCAGACTCGACTGCTAATGGAATTTGAAAGCTGTAATGTTTACTGAAAAGCAGTAATTCAGACTGTAGCCAACACCTCAAATAATAGTCAGTGGTCCCTGAAGTAGGAAACAGTCATAAAGATTGGGCTTCTGACAGCTATTAATAACAGCAATATTAATGACAGCAGTAGCAACATGTTCTTCACTCAGGAAACTAATTTTATGGCCAGGCATTTTTGTCATTGAAGCTGCTAACAAAAGTCTTTCCTTTTTTTTCATCATTTTCTCCCATATTCTGAAAAGTAGCAAGTGCATAGGAAGCAAGCAATTACCCTTAAAATGCTGTCCTGGCTATCTGGTTGATGTACTTGTCTCTAAGGACAGTAGTAGCATTCCTGCTTCTGGATCAGCTGCTGTATCTCAGTATCCTATACCTCTTTATAAACGTCAAACTTGTAAGTCTGATCACAGTTTGTGCTTGAGCAGCAAAATTTTCTACATGATTTAAAGCCACATCTGAAGATAACTGTTAGTTCCTTTCCTCCCTATAGTGTAAATGAAAGATTCACAAGTGTCTGAGTTTTAGTTGGGAGGGTCAGTTTAAATTATAAGGTTTGACCTCAGCAGCAAAGCACTGCCTGGTAAAATTAGGTTTGTATTTAATGAAAAGAAGCTTGTTACTCATTTTTTATCATAGAATAGTTAATCTAACATGTTTCCAGTTAATCTAACATCTTTCCACAGCATAGAGCAATTACCGTTACAGCAAAGTTAGACATGATGTTAGTGTACATGTAGAATGCACAAATGTGTTGGAAGGAAGGATTTTAGTGATTCTTAAACAAGCCTACTGCAAGCTTTAGTAGCATAGTGTTGGGTTCTTTTTTATTTTCTGCACTGTTGTTTCTGAGGAAAATCATCTTTGGCACCCTGTATTAGTGTATATGCCAGAACAGAAGAATGAATTATGGTGAAGATTTACATTTTATTTGTATGTAACACAACAAATAATCAAAGCTACTCCATACATAAATATTTAAGAGATTACTATTTTTTTTTTTTTAGGGGAAACTAGTGTTCTTTTAGTTTACTGGTTCCTGTTTCAGAATTGATTTTCCTTCCCCTGTTAATAGCCTGTCTGTCACAACTGAAGGAGGAGTGTAATATAAATCAAGAAACATATTTACCCTTGTAATAAAATTTACTGTGTAGCATAATTTATTTCAGCTTTTTTTGTTTTGGAGTTCATTTTGGATTTTTAACATTACAAATGACTTATGTTGTAAAAGCTCCAAGAAGTAAAACCTGTCATTGCCATTAGAAGTTAAAACAGTAGCACAAATCTAATTACTAAATTAACAAATAAAAATCAGAGCTTTTTGGATTTTAAGACCTTTCCGAATTTTGCAAAGGTCATGATTCTGGATTCTTTGCTTGGAAAGTGTATATTTATCCACATGTAGCTATGTTTGCACAGAACCTATTCCCATCAGTGACTGCACACCTAAATCTAATCTTTGTGATTTATGGAGAATGATTCAATTTCTAAGTGCCTTAATGGTTTTCATAGAGGCTGCTGAGTAACTGCATATAGCTGTGTGTGAAGACACTATAATTCTTGAAACACTAAACAGGTATTGATGATGAAGTGGATACATTAGCTTCCAAAATGACTTTGATGTTTTCTTACAGTAAATATAACACCCCTTTTAAAAAGAGGTTTGAAATTAGTATAGCAAGAACAAAAACCTGGGGAATGCACTGAATTACCATTTAGTTACAGTTCTGCAAGGAGCATGAAATTCTTTATGAACAGAAAAAAACCAGGAATAGAAGGCATCTGGCAGTACAGGCTGGGTTAGTTTATAGATGGCTGAGGTACAGCCTAAAATAGGAATATATCCTTAGCTTTGGTTTTCAGTAGGGATGATGATATTGATCATAGTGTAAAGTAAGGATTAGTGATAATAATGATAAATAACAATAACAACAGCAACATATATTTATGAAAATTATCCTCTACAGAGTTGGAAACAAAACTCAAGCTTAATGTGGTCAGGTTAGGCACCAGGTAATATCCAGCCTTGAACACGAAGGAAGTGACATGTGAAACTGCAGGGCCAAAAGCAGAAAGGTGGGACCATGAGACTGGAGAAAACCAAACACAACTTTGTAGCTGAGCATAGGAAGGAAGTGGTTCAGGTAACCACAAATTTAGGAGTATGCAGTGCTTTGGAAGAGATTTTGAAGGAAAGTTAAACTATAGTATTTAGTATTTTGTCAGGTTTTATCTAGTGACTGTAAGTATTAAATTAGACAGTAAGGGAATTAACTGATGATCGTAAAGTAGAAAATGTAGATGTGAAAAACCAGATTTCACTAACATAATGATACATTTGCACTTGGATAGTCTGCCAAAGTGGCTCATTTGATTACCTTTCTTGGCATGGCAGAGTGGAAACATTTAGTTTGTTTGATAGAAAAAGCTTTGGAGATTTCAATTTTTATCTTGTATAGGATTGTATGTTATATTTGATTAAAATATATAAAAAGATGTTGTCATTGTTTCTCAATTCAATGTAAATAGAATTTTTGCTCTAGAATTAGTTTTAGAAAAAACCAACTCCACTAAGGGAAGGAATTCAAAATTCTTTTAGAATTGAAATCAGTGGGACAACAGCGTGAAGGTAAAGATTCTTTTCTTTCACTACTAGATTCTAAAACTAAGCTCTAATCTGTTTTTCAACACATGAAATACCATTATTAAAAATTCTCTGTCATAGTTACATTATTGCAGGTATAAGTTTTACATGTATAATTATTGCATTACATAAAGTAGTTGAAAATTAGTACTCTAAGGTGGACTCTTACACTAACTGTGATTACCTTTGTTCTTTCTGAGGTAATCAAATGTAATACCAGAAGCCTACTGGTTCTTGTCTCGGAAAATTAACTATCATAGAATCACAGAATAGTTAGGGTTGGAAAGGACCCTAAGATCATCTAGTTCCAACCCCCTGCCGTGGGCAGGGACACTACACACAAACCATGTCGCCCAAGACTCCATCCAGCCTGGCCTTGAACACTGCCAGGGATGGAGCATTCACAACTTCCTTGGGCAACCCATTCCAGTGCCTCACCACTCTCACAGTAAAGAACTTCTTCCTTGTATCATAGAATAGAATCATAGAATGTCTTACTTCCTTGTAGTTGCAAGGCCAATTGCGTGGAGAATAAATCATAAGACTGTATAATATTCCCGAAAGCTTAATGTGCCCAAATCCAATATAGCATTTTCCAAAATGCTTCCTATGAATCCTGAAATGTTGCTAAAATGAGGAGGTCTTTTCTAATGATTAGATTATACCTTTCGTCTTTAATAAATAATGATAGAGCTGTTAATATTTGTCTTAAAATATACCAGAACGAGATTGTCAACCATATTGTGCCCACTTCTACACCCCTAAGATAAACTTAAATGCTAATTTCATTAGTCTCCCTGGTACATTTCTTTTTCCAGTCACCTTAGAAAAGGTTCAATATGAGCCACCAGAACATCTGTAAATATTTAACATAGTTGATATATTTCTCAGAAAGCAGAAGCACTGTTAATAGTTCAGCTGATGATTTAGAGGAACCAAACCACCTAATTAAGGGATAATTAGTCCTCAATGATGCATAGTTTTAATTGGCGTATAATTTGAATGTCTGAGATAAGAACTCCTGTAACTGATGTGCCAGTTGTATAGGCTTTTCTTTTCCAGACAGATCAAGGCACCATCTACTGGTAGCTGTATATCAAAATAGAGATATATAGATATGCTATTTGCTAAGAAAAATTATCTCCCTGTGATGTTTAGCAAGTAGATATTGAGATTTTTTTCCCCGTAATTTCCATTTCCCTTATCTAGTTTATGAAGTAAATTATAGTTAGAACATTTAGAATGAAATACAGAAAAATACTGCTTAATGATAACTTTAATTTGTTCAGGACTTTTGATTAGCTAAAGGAAAATAAATCAACTATTCCTCTTGGGAATTTTGTGAGGGAACATACGACAGGGTATGGAAACATGTTTCTTTTAATAATAAAAAAAAGACTTTCAAAGATTAAGATTCGCCCTGAAGAAAACATCCATGCCTTGGTGAACCGCAGGGGCCTATAAAGGTTGTACAGAATGGCTCACACACAGTCAGGGTAATTTGAAAGTAAATGTTTGGCTCTTAGGGAATCAGAATAGAAATAGGAAGATGGTGGTAGGGAATAGATATTTTCATCCCATATAATCATGACTGTCAGCTCTAGAAACCTTAGTTACTCTCTCAAATAAGGATTTTATAGATAAATGTGAACAACGTGCAAGATTTCCGTTACTCATATTTTTGTTTAAATTTGGATTTGTGCCAAATCTGTGGTTTTTCAAGATTTCTTAACAAACAAAATGTCAGTGGCCCAAAATCGACTTGAAAATTCCAACATAAGGTGTTTGTGAAGTAGGCTTCTCAAGGACCCCACATCTGCTGAGTAACAATGACAGTCTCGCCAGCCTCATCAACATGATTGTGGTCCTGACACTGACAGGAGTTTCAGGTTTTCGAGTTAGAGCAGCGTTTGGTTTTCCTACGTCTTGTCTTTGCTGATAAGGCTGCTCTGAACTGTCACTCAGAGCTGCAACATACCTGGCCTAACTGGATCCCCTGTCTAAGATACAAAGCAGAGCTCATTTGCATCATAGGATGGTCCTTCAGCAGCAGCAGTCCTGTGTCCCATGACCTCAAGGCTCCAAATCTGACCTCTGAGCACTGAACCAACAAGGTATGTGATGGTGAGCTATCTCTGAGGCAGTGACCCTGGAAACAGTAGTTTCCAGCTCTAGGTAAACTTGACAGCAATGACTGGAGTGCTACCTTAGATTAAGGAGACATTTATGCTTAAAAATGCTTATTTTAGTGAGTCGGTGTTTTTGTGACACTCTAATGTGTAGGAGTTATTGTAGTCACAGATGAAAAGAGTTAAACTTTATATGTGCTACTAAAAGACAATCTTTGAGAACGGAAAATAGTTGCCTTTGGCACTTCTTCAAAGGTGTTTCTGCTGTGATGAGATTTCATGTATACCTCTATTTTTTGCAAAGCTAGATATTAATCTTTTAACTATATGGCCAATGTATTAATTTCTGTGATGAAATAACAGAATTAAAATATTAGTCAGTGAGACTCCAGGATTTTCAAATCCAGAGCCACTCTGTAGTTCCTCATGGGTTAACTAATGCTTATATGGTTCGAGCTGGGCTAACCAGTGTGAAGATGTGAGGAAGTCAAACTCTGCAAATGCTGTTCCTGAGAACCAAAGAAAGAATAGCACAAAGTTGGGCAAATCACAAGAAGCACCAAGATCAGCTTAGACATGCAAACTTGACTATTAATCAGACAGATATTGGGAAGCTACTTCTGTTCTTTGTTAGGTTATAGTGTGAATTCTCACTTCTTTAGACTGTGGCAAAAGGATGCTGGAGCTCTGATTCTGTTTTCATTGTGAAATGTTGACTGTTAGTTTTTAATTTGAAATGCTTTCAGGACCTTTAAATTGTAGTAATTATGTAATTTTAAAAATGTCTTGAATTCTTTATTATCAGGAAGTGAATTGCATATATTGTGAAGAAACAGGAAAAAAAAAAAAAACCAAAACTGTTTGGTCTATATTAGGCAAACACATTCTGTGCCTTCAGGGAAGTCATACAAACAACTAACAGACATAGATAGCCAGATAAGCATATTAAACAAGAGGGTGGAGAGCTTGCAGGTCATCTGCTTTTTTTAAAATCTAGAATCTGGCTTTAAATACATTAGTTACTTGTCATTACTTTTTCATGTAAGCACTTGATTTCATTGCTACCTTGGTGTTATGTCTCATAGATGATAAATCTAGAAGGGGCTGCTGTGATCATATAATCTGAAATGAGACATAAACTAAAGCATAGGCTTTCACAAATTAATTGCTGTTCGAGCTAGACCATATATTTAAAAAGTAAAAAAGAAAAAAAATCAGTCGGCTTAGGTATTTCTAGAAATGGGATATGCACTAGACTCCTGCTAATAATTCTGACTGTTAATTATTGCCACTGTTGAAGAACATGTAATTCACGGTAAGTGTAGCTTTCCATGGGCCAATCTTGAAATACAATGTAATGCTAGAAAGAGCTTCCTCCTAGGAAGAATATACTGTTGTAAATACCATGTACTCCGTCACCTTTTCTTCAGCTTTACTCCAGTCTTAGTGTCATTCTCATGGCTTTTCTTTGAACCCTCCAATATTTAAGCGTCCCTTGGGAATTCTTGATGTCAGAACTGGATGTCTGTTTCCAAACATGATGATATCTGTTTCGGATACAGAGTTAACATTGTGCGTGAGGGGGCAGAAGAAGGGTGTTTTCATCAGCTCCTCCATGGGCCACACTGTGCTGCTGAAGGAAGCGAAGCAACCTTAGCATCACTTCTCCTGCTCTTTCTTGCGACTCCAATCCACTCTTTTCATTACATTCAGTATTTGCCTCTATACATCCGGGGTCTCCATAGCCCTTTCAACATAGCATTGGGAATGTAATGATTATCTACAATAACCTCAAATGTTTTTCAGTGTCACTGAGTCCAGAATAATATCCTTGAGAATGATCTTCATTCTTTGATTCCACATTTATACTATCAAAGACAGTTTTTATTACTTTTACCTTCCCCTTATCATCCTTGGATAATGGCTCAGTTAAAGTGACCTGTTATTTTCACTTTCTTCCCTCAGCATGCCAAATAAAAACATATTAATAATGATACTGTTTTCTTGCCAGTTATTGACAAAAGCTTTAAATAACACTATACAACAAAGATGCAATAATCTTATTGTGCCTTGCATTAGAAACATATCTGTAGAAATGCAAATCTCTATTTGCAATTATATTTCACATTAGTTAGAGTTTATTACATGCCATTTTGAATTTGTATTATTCTAGTTTCTCACAGTGGTGCTTTTGCCAGAAGGATTAATGCAATCTCCTTGTATGTATAAATAGTAAAATATGCAGAAGGAGCAAAAGTTCTGTTACTTGTATTGTATTACTATGTATGTTGTTGCGACTGGGTTAGGAGATGATCTTTGTAGGCATGAACTGGGGAGTGATTCCCGTGAAAATGTATAAGAACTGCTGGTTATAGAATACTTGCTTTGAACACTTATATTCTTAAAGTTGATAAAATTATTTTTTAGACCAATATGCTCTGCAAATTTTGCTGTTGTAGTCCTACATTATTATTTATCTTGAACTTTATTCATAGTTCTAATCTTTCCTTTTGTTACCTCTTGATGAACAAACCTTACACAAAACTGGAGGAAAGTGAATCTTCTGCCTTTCTTTCTTTCCTTTTTACTTCTCGTTTCGTGATATTCTCATTTTATTTTCTTGTCTTTTCATTTTATTATATCCTTTACTGTGACAAGAAAAATACGCAAGACTGACATTGTTACAGATTGCAGTCTTGTTAAAATTGCTATATTAACCAGCAGTCCAGGTAGTGAAAACCATTCAAGCTGTCAGATATTCTCAAATGAGTGAAATAAAAGCTGTTTGTATGTATATAGAATCATCATTACTGCTTTGTCTCATAATACCATCTTTGTGCAGGCTTTGAATTGTTTTCATTTAAGGTAATTTTATTTTTGTTTTATTCTTATTGGTAGTGTCTGAGAAATTCTCTGCTGTGTACCTATGAGTTTTACAGAAATTACTAATTTTCACTGATAGCAAAGTGTTTGTATTAATTATCTCTAATGGAAGTGTTTCATATTGGGTTTCTTCATCAAATGAATATAGATATAGCATAAAATTCACTTCCTGTGGATAAAGACGTTCTGAGTCTGAGAAACACAGAATAGTTTTATGTTGGAAGAACCTCTCAAGGTCCCCAGTCCAACCCCCTGCTCAGAGCAGGGCCAACTTCAAAGTTAGATCTGATTGCTCAGATCCTCTTCCAGTCAATTTTTTAACTTGTATCTCATATTGCAGTTTATGTCCATTGTATCTAATCTTCTTTCTGTGCACCTCTGGGAAGACTCTGACTGTATTTTCTTTGCAACACACCCATTGGGTAGTTGGAGATGGTGATGAGATCCCTTCTTTGCCTTCTTCTTAAGACATTCAAAGTTAATGACTTACTAATTTACTATGTGGTAAAATGTCAGCTCAATGAATTTACAGAAGACATTAAGATCAATCCCAGGAATTCAGTGCAATTCAGTACATTCTCCGTGAAGTCCCTCAAACTCCAACAATTTAAAAATAATTAAAATTATAAATCTTGAGGTCATTATTTAAAATACGAAGTTCAAGAATATAAATACAAGATAGTTTAATTTGGTATTTATATAGCTGTTAGGCATTTTGAGCTCAATATTTATTCTTGCCTTCTTGAGGAAAAAAAGCGTTACTTAAATGGCCATTCAGTAGTCTCCTAAAACAGAATGAGATGTGGCTTTTGCAGACACTAATTCTAATAATCATAAGAACAAAATGTGTGAACAGTGTTATCTGAGATAAATGTGATTTTAAATTTTACCCATGAGATCTTAATTTTTCCCTCTTGGAGTTGCTTTTTTTCTAACAGTTTTAAACCAACTTTTTGGCTCTCCTTTCTCACTGGGGATGTATTCTTGCAACACACATTAACATGAGCGTGGTGTAACTATTACTGTGTCCATGCCAAAGGGAAGGCATTCAGTGGCATACTTGGTCAGCTCTTCAGTGAGCAGATGTGTGTTTTGCCCTAAGTAACAGGTATATTAGCACTCTTGTGGTGAAGTCCCATGTGCATCAGTTAGGACAGGCTTTTCCTTAGCTGCTGCCTTCTCTTTAAGCATTAGAAAAGACAAAGTGCTATTTAATTCACATCATACCTGTATTACCTACTGTAAGCTGATAATGCTTTTTTTTTTTGCTTTTTTTTTGTTTTTCAGTGTTTACACTGGTTTGGGGGATTTTGTTTGGGGTTTTTTTTGTGTTTTTTTGTAAACTAATAACACTTTGTTTGTATTCTATGGGCATCAACCACAGAACTTCATTTGTTTTGAAAATCGTTTTTAAAGCTGTATTCATCTGTGGTAAGGCTAGTGGTGGTAAAAAATCAATTGCAACTGTATTATTTGCAAAGTAATCAGTTAACTTCTCCATTCTAAGTAGAAGAGGCATCCTGAGGAGCTGGAAATTTACATTAATCTGATATGCTTGGATCTTGCCTTTGTTTTATTGTAAAGACAGATACTCATCTCTACCTTTGAATTTTATTTACAGTTCATATAAATAAGGGCTACTTGAAAACATCTTGAACATGGATGTAATCACCCTGTTCTTTTGACAGTCCTTTGATATCTTTGGTCTTATTTTGGCTCTTCTTATGAACTGGGCATATTTAAATGAGGCGTTCATCTTCTGTGTTAATTATTTTGACTTGATCAGTGTCTCTAACTATGTGTTTAAAGGAAGTTTGGAAGGGAAGCATACAATAACTTTTCAGTCCTTGTTTTGATGCATGCTAAGTATTATTCTATCCAGGATTAATTTCCATTATTAATCTTGCTGTTAAAATAAATTTTACTCATTTTTTTACTAACTGCTGATGCATATAGTAGTTTACAAAAAGTGGAGGGCTGAGAGTTTCATGTGCTGGGGTCCAAGTCTTGCAAACTTTAAATTGGTCTTCTGACATGGCTTACGGCCAGGAGGATCTGTTTCCGTCATCAAGATGATGTTACCTAATGTTGCAAGCAAATGTTTTTATGAACTCATCCATCTGTTTTAAAGAGGAGATTTCCTCACTATTTGAATTTAAAATATTTTCACAAAGCTCCTTTTATTTCCACAAATGTGATCATTCACTCTATATGTAATTGTTATTGTGCAGTCGTTTTCTGTGACATTAGTAGCTTTTCATTCTTCCTGATGTTTACTCCTTTTTGTGTATTTATACATGGTAATCATGTTCCCTATCAGCCTTTGATTTACCCCGCTAAGCAATCTCTGTTCTTTGCCTTTCATAAGATTTTCTGTTCCCAACCTGGCCATCCTAATGGTTCTTCACCTTCAGTTTGAATCTATCTTTGAATAGAGTGACAGTGCGGTGAACAGTTATTAGTCTGTCAAGACATCATTTTGCAGTTAGAAGATTAAATTGCACAGTACCTTTGTTATCATTACAATTTTGGTTACTCCATTAAGATGCTTCACATTCCATTTCTGTTTTTCTTAATGCTTGGCTGGTATAGTTTGGGGAAGTTGCTTTAATGGTGCTTATTGTACACCTATTATAGTAGCTAGATGTAAAAGAGTCAGGACTTCTGATTTAAATAAACAAACAAACAAACAACTCCAAAACAAAAAGCCAAAGAAAAAACCCAGCATAATAGTTTAATATGAAATAAGAAACTGATCTAATTTAAGGTGACAAGTTCAAATAATATTTTAGTATGATAGAATTTAATCTTTTGAAACAATCAGTGAGAATCCGTGTGATTAATTGCAATGCATAAAATCCTCATCATACGAGTATCAATGTGAATTTATCCTCCTGAATTTGCAAGTACTCAATCAGGTCGTTTAACAGAGTTTCACCTGTGGATGCTTTCACATACTTTATCATTCACAGTGATAAACTGCATGATATTACGATATTAAACTATCAGTTTCTGTTCAGGTCCGCTTACATACTCTCTCCATTAACATGAATGCTGATTTACTGGGGTTGCACTCACTGTGTGGATGAATTGCTTTGTGTGTGATTTTTTTATTTCTATGAAATACCTTACTGTTTAAATTCTTGCTCATATTTTTTAAACCGATTTTCATGATATTTAAACATTTCATTTGTTTAACATTACCTTTGTTTAACCTCAGTCACTGGTGAAATGAAGCAAATTATGGAGGAAGGATTAGGTTTTTTATTTTTGTATTTTCAATTTAAATTGATAAATATACAAGATACAGTCGTGACAGTTTACTAACAATATGATAGCAGTTGTGCTAAGGTTAATTGTGTTTTCTGTCAGAAAGAAGTTAATGGTAAACGGCACATTTACCATTAAGTCTTTGCAATAACTTTTCTATAGTTTGCAAAGGGAAAGAAATTCAATTTTTATTAATGTTATAAAATACTAATAAGGTTTTTAGAGCCTTACGAAACTTACAATGCAGCAAAAGCAAGTTGTTATTTAAATGATCATACTAAGTAATATTACACTTTTAAAATTCTGTTGCTGAGCTGACACTTCTTTTGTTAATATTGTTCAAACAGTAACTCAGGATCCAAAGAGAATAAAACGAAAATGAATACAAAGACATAAAACAGGACTAGTCACCTTGAAGAACAGTGTTTTAAGTGAAACTTGTAAAGCAGTTGCTCCACTCAGCTTTTTCTGGTTTCAACTTGAGAGTTCAGAGGATAGTAAAAATTGCAGAGAGGTCTAGAAAAAAATGACTTGAAGAAATACTGAAATGGTTTCACTTGTTAATCTCATGAAGGAAAAATTTAAAAGAGTGATACTGCAGTCAAGCAGCTAAAGATTGATGATGATGATGGGAAAACGAGCTAGAAGAAGAAATGGGCTTAAATATCAGTAAGAGATATTTAGTTTAGACATGCTAGAAGGAAAGGTGGCACAGGTAACTTCTGAAATCTTTAAAATCAAAGGTTTAAAAAGGAAATTCTATAACCATCTATCTGGGTATGTTTTATTCTCCTTTGGGAATGAGGTATGTTCCATTTGTTGTATTTGCTGTGCTTTTGTTATATTTTCTGTTATGTAATATTCTTTTTTCAATATTCCACTGGTTTTTCCTTCTTGATGGGAAAAATTCGTAACAATAAAAGTGAAGTGGCTCCATAGGTGTCATCCTAATTAATGAATGAATGAAATTGTCCTTCTCATGATATGACAGGCAGATTTCCTCCTAGTCATTCTTAGCAATTGAAGAGGGAAAACAGTAGTGGGGATGAAGACTGTTTACAGTTATCTCTGAAGTTGATAAGAAGGATCAGTAATTCTCAATTTTTAACAAGTGTTTTGTAGAAGTAAGCAGTGATTACTAGAAAACAGTCAATGGGCTTCAGAAAAGGAGGATTGAAATGGTCCGTTTTTCAGCTTGAAGTTTTGCGTGAACGTTTTAAAAACAAACGAAGTCGGTCTTTTACCAATTGACTCTTCTTTCACTGCCAGTTTGTTGACATTTGGAGCCCTTTGCTCCGCAAGGAGTGATAATACAATTGGTCTAGTACATACTCTTTAATTGAATTGACTATTTTGCCCTGCTGCTCAGGGAATTGATAAATTGCTACAACCTTCTGTTCTGAAAGTTGACGGGTCTTTTTGTCATTTGTTTTGGGAATAGAAAGTAAGTATGAAAAAATAGCATTCAGAATTGGTTAAAGACATCACTGAATTTGTTTTGACTAATGATATCATTGCAGTCTTATTTCTGTGAAATATTTTAGGAATTAATCAGTGTTTACTGTCATTTCTGCTTCTGGTTTAATGATGTAGGTAAAATAAACCTTCATATTCAATATGCCACTACTGGTAGAATATAACTTGGTGTTTGGAACTTTCAATAGCAAAGTTATTTCTTTGAGCTGAAAACATTGTTAAGGAGAATGTTTTTCTTGACCTCAGAAGGTGACCATTAATAGTATTTTTGTAAAAGGCAGTTGACCTACAGACACCGTTTGAATGACATTTTATTATTAAACAGGTTAACCAAAGTTCCTAAAATTAGTCAAGAAAATACAGCTTTTGTCAAAATAGGATTTTGTTTTCCAGCCAAATCAATATTTTTATTGATAACTGCTAGTGTCATGCACCCTTCTTCACAAATACATTTCCTGCTTCTCAAATTCTGTAAATCACAGATCATAGCTGAGTAGCACTTTTAAAGTCATCTAGGTGTTTGGATGCTTATTTTCTGGAGGGGTTGGGGCATCTGGGTGCTGTCAATGGCTTTCGAAATATCAGCCAGTATTTATCTTCTATTTTATTTTATATCCTGTTACGAATAAGTTCTTTCCCGTTATTATGAAGGAATGGAGGAAATTAAAGGGGTTGCTTTGCCTGAAAACATACATTGGGGAAATAAGGGTGCATCCACATACTAATCAAGCATAAGGCGGAGTAGGTTATTCTTGAGTGACAACTTTCTATTCTTGAAGCACACCAAAGAGGGTGAGGTGGGAGGAGCAGAAAAGACAGAACATGTATGTAGTATCTACTTGAGAGGATTTGTTGCTGACACTTCCTTTTTTATCAGTTTCATGTCATTTCCTTAAGTCATTCAGTCCTGTGTTGCAGAGAGGTTACCCATTTATGCACTTATACAATGGGACCACCATCATTTGCTTCACAGAATCACCGTATGGGTTTTGGAGAGCTCTGTAGTTTAGTGTGTCCTCTGCAGCTGAATCCATGGTTGGGTATACTGGGGGATTTAATATCAGACTACAAAATTTACATACAAACCTACTTTTATGATTTTTTTAAATCTACTTTAATCCCGATATGTCAGTAATTTATCAGTTATTAGTCAAAAACATGCCCTAGTCAGCATGAAAACATGATTTAGTAAGTGATGGAAAGAAGTCTTTTCTTACAGAAGAGGAAGCTCTGTTATGCTGCTGAAAAGAAAACAATAGCTTTCATTCCTTTTCTCAGTTTCGCCTGGTATTTTTTGTTTTGGTGGTGTGGAGTTTTTTTGCCCCTGGCTCTGCTCTCTGTGTAAGTACACCTTACCCTGCCTTTGTATAAAATAAACAGTTCTTTACTGTGAGGGTGCTGAGGCACTGGAACAGGTTGCCCAAAGAAGTGGTAAATGCTCCATCCCTGGCAGCGTTCAAGGCCAGGTTGGACAGAGTCTTGGGCTACATTGTCAGTGTGAGGCATCCCTGCCCATGGCAGGGGGGTTGGAACTAGATGACCTTAAGGTCCTTTCCAACCTAAACCATTCTAAGATTCTATGTTTTACCCAAGACATTGTACAGTTCTTACTAATACAGAACGAAAAGCACAACATTATGGCATAGTTGGGAAGTTTATAGGTGTGTTTGGCATGCTTTTTCATTTGATTCCTTTTTGACATTAGTCATTATTATAACCCATTTAGGAAATGCACTAAAAATGTGGTTCTATACCTTCCATTTTATACACATTCCATGTGTGAAACAGCCATGTGACCTTTAACAGGTGCGGTGTATTATGTATTTCCTGGAAGGGTGTCCATTTTATTTTTTTTAAACACTTATACTGCCCTTGTGCTTTTATAAGGTCCCAGAGATTTTGGGGAGTTAACTGTCAAATATCCCACTGCTGCAAGAGATACTATTAAATTAACCCCTGACCAAAGATAACTGTGTCCATCAGGATGTACGGAAGCTTAGTTAAACTATTTCTTTTCAGTAAAGGTTCCAGGAATCTGCAAAGATGCTTAGCAAATGCTTGTTAATCAGATAAGCATAACCTTTTCCTTTACCCTTCTATCAGTGAAATAAAATAAATTGTAGCCCAAAAGTTATTCAAAATTGCTACTAGGATTTTAAGGCATGCTTCCATTAACTTAATGTAGTTTGCATTACTCATGCAAGATGTGAGTTTGCCGTTTATTTTTATAAGCTGTATTAGTTCCTCATAGATTTTTCTCCTTTCTCTTCAAGTAGTACTGAAGCTAAACTTTCGGTCGTCATGGCAAAATCAGTTAAGTGTTCCATGTGGTTTTACCTCAGCTCTGTGTGTTTTGTTGGTTAAGGGTACACTTTGGTCTAAACTGAGTCAAAAAGATTTTTAAGGATATCAGATTATAGTAAATAATAATACACAGCATCTCTAGCTGTGTCTGAGGAGGTGCCAGTTAATGGGTTATTTTCTGTTAGCCAAAGCATTCCTTAGATATTCACCATGCTTGTGTATATGCTGACTAACCCTATTTCAGAAGATGTACTAGAAGTATTTCCTATGTTTTTCTCATGAAGGTGACTATCCATCTCTTATTAAAAGAAACTGGCCTTCATTTCATTCATCATGTGACTAGAGGAAAGATTAAATCAATCTATTGAATGTTTTTTGGTCAAACAATGTGTGATATACTTTTAATTATCTCCCTGGTTTTATGGAGTTTAATCACAAAGCTTTTTTATTTTGTCCTATTACTACATTGAATTATATGCTTGAAACACATAGTCTGGATGTTACTTAATGCTTGACACTGTTGAGAGAGTCCTTGGAATTTTTTGTACTTGTATTCCAAATAGTATTAAGTAGCATACAAGAAAGATTGCTCTCCTACATTTCCAGGTAGAAAAGTCATTAAAGCTTTGTAGCAGCTTTCTCTGTTTTCAGAACCTGGTAGTCTGCAAGTGCAGGAGGACATGGTGCCTCCTTGAAAAGCTTTGCTGCATTGGGATGTTATTAGGCTCTATTCATATTGAAGGAGATTCAGAACTGCATGCTAGGACTCAAAAGAGAAACAAAAACTCGTACTAAGGTTAGAGCTAAGAGGTTTCAAGATGAGAATTGGAATGGAGACTCCCTTAGATCATATACTGAGATTACTTTTGTACTGAAGAAACTAATGGAAGGAAAGACACGGAAAATATCAAAAAAGTATTACAAGGATTGATAGGAAGTAGTATGATTTGATTGATTGCAATCTTTTTTTTTTATTGAGATGTGTTAGAAATCAATTTCATTTTAACTCTCAAACTATGTAATGGTGGAATGAAGTTTTTGAGGTTAGTAAAACTGCACCTTCAAAGTATGTGCTTCATAAGCTGGGGAGCGTGGTGTTTCTACCAAATACGACTTTCAAAAAAACCATTCTTCTTATGTCCTTTTCTACTTTGGTTTTTATGTATGTTGACAGTTCTACTGCCCGATAGTGTAAAGTTTGTTCTGTTTCATCCTTCTTTCTCCTAGGACAGCTCATATGAATAGCATATAAAATACCTTCTGAAGAGCCAAAAACTGGACCAGAATTCTTTGAGATCAAGAACATAGATAATATTTTTTCCTATATAATTGTGTTCCATTAGAAAAATATAATTTAGGATTTAAAGTCTTATTAGGGCTGCACTTTGATGTTTGTTCCAGATATTTCAAGTATAATTTGAACCGTTGAGTTCCATCTTGCGAAGTAGTCAGAATGATCTATTGGCGCCTCATAGTCATCAAGGAAGTTTTCAGACTAAAGTTTAAATGATTAGAATTCAATGTTCTAATTCCAGATTCCTGTAATAGTATGATCACATATTTGTGTACACATTATTTCCCTCAGAGAAGAATTCCTTTATTCAGAAGCAAAAAGAACAAAAGAATTTTCTTTATTCATCAGTCATTTCGTCTTCCAAAATGAAGGACTCGTTAATCTTCTGGGGAGAAGTTGGTAGAAGTTTACTGTAAAAAATACCTTTTTTATTTTGTTTTCCTTTGAATTATCACTTGCCTCTACAAACACAATATTGGTAATTGCTCTGGTTTAAGCATCATTATACTGCTTGTAGTTACATATCTGCTTTTTCTAATCTGATAGTTATCATATGCTAAACTCTTCTGAAGAAATCAAGTAGTGTTTGTGTGCATGCTGGGAGGTTAGGGGTTTTTCCTGTTTCTTTGTCTGTGCTATGCACATATTTTATCAAATAACATCTGTTTATTGTTTTCCTGCTAGCAAATAAACCTTTTTCTGCTCCTAGTCTATTAATAGTCTCACCTTCTTTCTAGGCGTTTTCTTTTAAAAGTTCCCTTTTCACACAAGGAATGGGGTTATTAATATTATTCTATTATGAAGAATATAATGTAGTGTCAGTCCTGAATCAAAACCTCATTGTTGCAGGCTGTGTAAATAGAAAACAAAAGGAAATTAATTTCCTCATTCTCAGGTATCTTCTATGTTAGGAATCAAAAGGCCTTTCACCAGCTGCTGTACTGGGTGGTGGCTGTCACATCATCAGCGTCACTCCTTATGGTGGTAGCTGGTACAACATTAACAGTAGCTGTGTGACAGCATCTTCTGGTTTGGCTTCTGTTAAACTGTCAATGAATCCCTGGGTTTGCCATTTCTGACCCTTAACTTTTGAAGAGCTGTTTTAACCATCCTCTTGAAATTTGTGTAGAAATTCTTTCCTTTAAGAAATGTGTAATGCAAACCTTCTAAATCAGCTTTAAAAAACATTACTGCATGGATTAAGCTCAGTTTTTGTAGGAGATTCAGCTTTAGAATTAGTCAGAGCTCTTCTTTTGTAAGTTTAGGGTAATTTTTTCATGTCTCTTTGGTACTTTCTTTTAAATCTCCATCATTAACTCAGTATTCACATCTTAATGCAAACAAATTCTTACCGTGTTTGGGGGCTGTGATGAATAGCCTGAATATTGCATGTTGATTGCTCACAAATTGGTTTATATATGAACTCCTTATTTTTGCTTTGTGATCTGCTAAACAAGATATATTATCTTTTATAAAGGAATGAGTGTAGTTAATAGAGAAAATGGTATAAGGAATTACTGGTCCTTTTATTCTAGCAGGAAAAACAATAGGAAACATATTTTCAGTTAGGAAAAGCCAAACAGTGTGGATTGTGAAGCTTACAGGACATTCTGAGGCATTTTCAAAAGACACTTTTTCTCTGACCTGGTATGAGACATGACTGCCAGAAAAATTAGGTTCATATGACATTAAAACTTAGTTTCAGGTTTAAAGCTAGTTTTCCTCATCACACAACCATAACAATTTGCTGCAAAGCATCAATTTTCTGCAGTAGGAATTTGCTAATCCTTCTTTCACCAGAAACAGATTTCATTTAGTTAGAAAACAGATTTTAACTATAAGCCTGAAACTACTTTTTCACAAGTACTGCATCAATATGGAAATAAATTTGTTCAACAATATTAACTCAATTTTATTTAATACCCTCTGCTTGCCTATTCTGTTGTACTAGAAATAAAGTATGTCAGGGAAGTGGTGGTAGGCATAAGAAGATACTAAATTGAGAAGAGAGAAACTGAATTGAGATAGATACAGATTTCTAAAGCTGAAAGTGTTCTAGTGGGTACATTTTCCTGATGCCATTTACTTTTCATTTATATATGTATATAATATACATCTAAGGAATGTATATGTATGTTCTTTGACATAATTCTTTTCCATATATTTCCATATTCATTTCCATATACAAGTCAGAATTATTTCAGTCTCAGGACTGTATATTGTTACAATCCTATTTTTCCTGGGCTTAAGTTAAAATCTGTCCATTTAGGCTGATCATTATGGTACACTTTGTTAGTGAAGTAATTTGTAGCATAATGTTTGGAGTTTAATGTATTCATGTGGATGATGGGGCAGAGTGCACCCTCGGCAAGTTTGCTGTTGACACAAAACTGGGAGGAGAGGCTGATATGTCAGGGGGTTGTGCTGCCATCCAGTAAGACCTGGAGAGGCTGACAGGAACCTCATGAAGTTTAACAAAGGGAAGTGCAGGGGGATTAGACAATTCCGAAGGTCCCTTACAACCATAACTACTCCTTGAAACTCTGATATATATAAAAAGATTGGAGCAGGTTAAAATTCAAATACAGTAAAAATATGTTAACGGGAGATGAACAGATAATGTCCTGCCATATTGCCACTGGATCATCCAGCTATCTTATTGCATTATCCAATAACAAGGAAGCGGTAAAAGGAGAAAAAAGAATCACGCCATTACAGCCTCTTTAACAATCCCTTACACCTCTGCTGCTTTTCCAATAAATCCTTCACTTTTTTCTTTTTTTTTTAATATTTCGACAAGTAAAGCAGCTATGTTCAAGGTGCTACAAATATATTACAGACAAATGTACCATTGCTTGAGGGCAAAATATTTTGTGAAACAGTGTGCCAAACAATGAAAGGAATTATATCCCTAAGCAGCAAATGTTTAATATACTTTGTGTAGAAACTGAAAAAAAATGTTAAATTGTACAATATGTATTTGTGGAGATACATTTTGTGATTATTTTGTATCCCAGAGGCAGAGCTTTGTATCACGTATCTTGAGTGTAATCATGGCAGTTTTTAATTTTTAGTGAATACTGAAAAATAAAATTCTAACTAAATTGCCAGATTGAATATTTCATTCAATATTTTTATTGAAAAAGAATATATTCAGTATTATTGCCCTTTATAGCTTTAGCATAAATACAACTATGTAAATTGCAAATGACAATTACCAATGGGCTTATCTTGATTTTTAACATACTTTTATTTGTAAAAATGAGTTAGGTACAACTTTTCATGGCTTAGCTTTTATTGGTGTTCACCTG
Organism: Strigops habroptila; assembly: GCF_004027225.2. NCBI lineage: Eukaryota > Metazoa > Chordata > Aves > Psittaciformes > Psittacidae > Strigops > Strigops habroptila. The sequence continues at coordinate 74,555,567 of NC_044281.2, forward strand.
GCTTGAAGTAAAGACCAGTAAGTGCAATATTATGGGGAAAAAAAAAAAGCTGACAATTTGTGCATATCTATATTGTTCTTTAAATGTCCCTTCATTGTACTTTCACTTGGTAGTATTAGAAGATCTCAAAAGCAAAAGATCACAGAACTCTGTGAGATCACTGTGAGTAACTCCCTAATGATCTCAAAGTTCAGGCATATTCTTATTGTCTAGATGGAAGTCTGTTATCATAGATCTTGGAGGAACAAGAAGCTATTTCATTGTCTCTGGACAACCAGAAGGCTCTCTGGCAAGCAGCAAGCCTGAGAGAGCCCACTTGATTGCAGAGAGTTCCCATGGGGGTGGTTTCAGTGGCAAGCCTCTGAGAAGATCTCTTTTAAAAAATCCTCATTTTCTGTTTCTGAACAGGCACAGCTAAGTTGTTCCTGTCCATTTCCTTCAAACTATTTTGAAAAAATAACTGGTTAGCAACAAAAGTCAGTAACAAATAAAAACATCTATTCTGAATAAAGTAGAAGTTACATCTTGTGCACCAGTAAGTTGTGGTTATCAGTACAAATTAGCAAAATGGTTATATACCATGATGCTAAACCTGTGTATATGGTATTGGTATTCAGTGCCAAGTTCATCCAAGATGCACATTGTGTTGTGTTGGTATTTTCAAGCAGATTAAGTATGAAAACTCAGGGTACAAGCTCGGCTCTGCATTTTAATCCTTGTAGATTTATAAAGAATTGTGTCAGTGAGAGGTCATTGGGTCACTATTCTGAAGTCCACAATAGAAGTATAATGTACCATTATACCTAATGGCACTAGTGCAGGATAAGGATTGTGACGCATTTTTTCAGAGACTGTTAAATAGAACTGTTCAGGGCTGAAACCATGTTTTGTTTGTTTGTGTTCAATTTTTTTTTTCATGGAGTAAACAGTGACGGTATGTACTTACATTGCAGCCCTTCCTGTTCTAAGTCTGTGATGAGATTCGGTAAAGAAATGTGATCCAGAAGGACTTATTGATTTTCTAATATAATAACGTATTTAAAGTCTTTGATTTCCATTGTCTTTGGTTTTCAAGTTGAGATCCATGCTCTAGACTTATAAAGACAGCAAACATCATTGCAATAGCCAGATATTTTATAGAGTCGTAAAGGACATTACTGTGATGGAAACAAGGAGATTTTTGCTGTTAATTTTATTCGGCTAAGATGCTTGGCTACAGATAAATAGCTTTTCCAGCTTCACCTCATTCTTTTCTAAGTACAGTAGATCATTATTGTTTGAATGAACTAATTCTTTAACCATTTTCAGCCAAAATTGAGCATCTGAAAACTTGACCAAATTAGATGAATCTGAATATTTGCTGATTGTTCTAAAAGATAAATTTAGAGCTGAGAGTAATTTTTATTTATTTATCATTATATAAAAAAGTTTTTTGAAAAAGCTTTTGCAAGTTAATCTTCCCAGGAGATAGGCTACAAAAACTAGGTTGTGGCTTTGGACCACTGGTCTATTTTATTTCAAGTATCTTCTCTATTTTCTAATTTGAAAGATTCTTTTGTTCTTTTAAAATCTTAATTTTTATAGAGAAGTAAAATACATGAATTTTTTAATTTTAATTAAGCTTGAAATTATGATTTTTGGCCATATGATAAAAAAAAAATCTAAATTTCAAACATCGGTATACTGCATTTTTGAAGACCAGTGGTTGTAGCTCTATATTCCACAAGGATAAGCCCATGTCAGTGTGGCCTCTTGTATAAAATATGGAGTGCATTTGTAGCTCAGTTTGTTTGCAAAGGAAGATATTTTTTCTGCATGCTAAAAAATTATGCTGTGGAGTTAATTGGCATGGATTCCAGATTTAATTTTATTAATATTTGTTTTTATGGTTCCTAATACCATTCAGTTCTGTCTTTGAAAGAATAAAAAATACCCTAAAGTACTGTAGCTTAAACAGTAGTAACTTAAAGAAACTGAAGTACTTTATATTCTTATGCAATAGTCTACTAATCAACATTTATATATCACAGCTAAAATTGAATTAAATAGATAGAAACTAAATTACAAGATCCTGAGTAGATTGGATTTGGTAATTTACTATTGAGTCGATCTGCAACTGATGTCATAATTTAGTTGTGCTGCTTATGAGAGGGGAATTATTCTTCCCTTTGCAGTTTCAATTTGTGAGTGTGAAGAGGAATGTACTTTTGCTAATGATCATGCCTGAAGTACAAAACTAGTAACTGACCAGATGTTAATGAATGTGTTAAGATGCCATTACAGGTCTTTGAGCTAATCTTTTCTTGGACTTGAGAGGCAACATTGGGATTCAATGACTCTCAGGAATGCTCAAAGAAAGAGATATGTTATGGTTTAGGTATGTAAAACAGGCAAGATTCAAGATGCAGGAGAGATGTTGCAAATGTCATATTTAGCTGTGTTCCTAATTGCTGGGGTTTTATGCGTTAAAATCTGTCTTGTGAGCATTAAGGAATTTTACCTTTTGGCCTGTTTATGGTTTATCGCCCTAAATTCTGAGAGCTAGCTTACTTGCAGAATGTGTAGTAAATTATTTTTATAGCAGATGTTTGATGGTGAGGTCCATATCAACTCTTTTTTTTTCCATCTTAGCCTTCAAAATAGATATTTCATTATTTTTGAATCTTGGGAAGGGATGGTTTGACATGATTTCCTACTCTCAGATATAAATCAGGAGACTGTTTTATTACATAATAGTGTGGCTTCCATAAATGCACTCCATTTATGAAACCTCTTACATATTTAGGGAAATTTCATAATATGCCATATTACTGGGGGTTGTTCTTCCCAGCTGGAGCAATGGCCTTGGGCATGAAGCCACACAGTTGGGCAAAATAATGGCATCATTTTATAGCTTGATAATGGCACCATTAGCACAAGATATTATCATATCACCTTTTTATGGATACTTATATTTTAAACCAAGCTGTGTTATATGACATATAAGTGCAGCATTGGAACAGGCCTCAAAAAATAAAAGTGTAATTTCTCTTTCAATAAGTTAAATATTGTAACATTTATGTAGCTATTATCTTTATTCTTTATAAAACAGTGAGCTTCTCCTTCGGATTCTTAATTAAAACATATATATAAACCCCGCAATTTTCCATCTGAAATAGCTACTGAGGTATAAGGTGTTTCTTGACCCACTGAGTGTGAATTTTACTCCCAGACAGATGGATGAAAGGTTTGCTCTTGGCTGGTCTGATGCAGTTTCTGATTCTTCCAATCTGATAGAGCTGCTGTTGCTTTGGAGATTATACAAACATTTCGAAAAGTCAATTTCTGACTGTTCTGGAACTCAGGTTTTTAAATCTAGCCTCAATTTCCGATTGTTGATCTGCTTACAGACTGCAGCCTCATTTTTGAACTCAGGCTTTCCTTCTGATAGTACATCTCCAATTGCAATTAAAATGTTGTGGAAGATCTACTCCTTCAGACAGTCATCTTTTTTATGACAGTCCAATCCACAGTAGTAAAGATATTTTCAATTTTTTAGTAGATCAGTCTTGACCAGGGATGAACTACAAGTACTCTGAGGTCTGCAGACAAACGAACACTTATACCCTAAAAACCTGGCTTCCTCAACACACTCCTATTTGGTGATACAGAGCTTAGTCTCTCTCCTCTTGAAAGTGCAGTGTGAGTTTACTTTCTCGGAGGTACTCAGATAGCTAATTGGAATTTGGACATATAGAAAGACGCAGAGAGATTAACAGTAATTGGTCACAATCCACAGTTGGGTATCAGGTTTCAGAAATTCAAGATATAAAATACAGCAACTGCCAAGATAGTAGGGTAAAAATACAAAATTGGGACTATCACTTGTTTCATAAGAACACATTAGCTTTTGTTATTTTAAGGACTATATTATTACAACTACTTTAAGTAAAATTTAAGATCATCATCTTATCTGTTTGAAGTTACTTATCCCAAAGAATAGATGAATTGATCTTTAAATTTGTTTGGCAGTTTGGAGTTTAAAATAAACACAGTTGCGATAAATTGTATTGAAATAATAATGGAAAATGCTTAAATTTAGTTTGATTTCAGAGCTGTAACTTGCTTTTTGCTTTTGTCAGAATTCTTACATTCCCCAAGCGACATCTTTAACAGATATGTCAGATGGAATATTGGTATAATGACTTCATGTAAGAAACAGATCAAAACCTATCAACATTCAATAAAGGAGGAGTTGACCTGAAATTGCACTTGAATTCTGGTATCTTTGATTCCTGTCAGGCTTTTAAATTATAGCACAATGAATATTTGGAGCCTTGAAGTGTCACTAAAAATTTATAGATGAAATTTTAGTAGATAAGATGCAAACGAAAATAAGGAGAAATTATTCTTCTAACAAGAAGGTGGCATAAGAAATTCTTATAGTAGAGATGTGATTGAATGTTGAGATGTGTTCGTCCTTGGCATCAAGGGGTGTTTTTATGATAAAGAAAAAAGTTAATATATTATTAAAAAATGAAAAATCAAAGAAGATAAAGATTACAAGAGAACATCAGTTCATATTTTATATAGTTTTGACTGAAAAGATACACAAAGATTTATTGGTAATACGTCCATTAATCTTTACTATCGGAACACTTAAAGTCTCTTATTTGAGTATGTTAATTTTGGAAGGATGTTAAACAGAATTGGTTAACTTTTTAATGCTAAGTTTGGAAATGTATCAGTTCAGAATGCATAAGTTGGTTTTGGGTTTTGGGTTTTTTTTTGAGACTTTTAAAGCTTTAATGCCTATGGCTTATTATTATAGATTAGCAGTATTGGAAATTGAAAGTCAATGCATATTTATAATACCAGAGTACCAAAATGTAAGATCCTGAACTACCATGGAGGCATAAGGCAATCCTGGTTCGGATAATTAAAAAGAGCACAAGCAAATTAGATATTTCATATTTCTAGCGTTCATTCTGAGAAATAAAACAATGCTTTGCCTCCTATACTTTTCAGTATTTAGGCTCTATGAGACTTTCTTGCCATAAAAATGAAATTTTAGGTCTGGTCTGAAAATAATTATGTTTCTGGTATGCTGATCCACCATATATAGATTTACCTACACTTTTAATTTGACTATAATGCATAAATGTTCTTTTTTTGGAAGGAAAATGGGGTGGGGTGGGGTGTGTACCTATGAAGACTCTCAATAGAAAGCAAATTTAGTGTATTATCTTTTCTGATTTTTTTTTTCTGTAGTCATTCTTTATTCATTTGAATTAATTCGTATTCATTTTAAGTGGTATATTTTCTATCTTTCTTTTTTATCCAGTCTTTGAACTTGCACAAGATATTTTCAAATACTGACAATGATGAAATTGAGACTCTTGTTTATGTTAAAGAGAAATTTTAGCTAAGTCTGAGACAATATGAGTGCAGACATATCAAGGGAATTTTTTTCTTGTTGTTTATTAAATTTCTTAATTTGGCTGAATGTAAGAACTATAAATCACCAGGGATTAGTTGTGCAAATCAGATGGTTTAAAGTTTCATGGTTGTGACTCACATGTAGAATATGCTGGTGACTGCCATTATATTTTATCCCCAACTCCTTTTTTGGATTCTAATGTAGTAGCTTTATGAAAGTTTGTACTGGGCACAGCTGCCTTAATAGATTTCCTGGTAGATCCAGTTATAGAGATATTGATATCTGAGACATTTCAAGCAACCCATGTGTTGTATATGCGTAGCATATATCAATCAGTATTATTTTTCATTACCATTCTGTATTGAATTTTGCAGCTATTGTGTTTCTAAATTAAGTGCAAAGAATTTTAATACTATAGTTAAGATTTTATGCATACCAAGAATCAGGATAGGGAAAGATAGGCTTACTATAGCAATTTCAGCTCTTACCTCTTAATTTTATTGGTATCTCAGAATCACACAGTGGTTGAGGTTGGAAAGGATCTCCAGAGGTCATCTTGTCCAACCCACCTGCTCAGGCAGGGTCAGCAAGTACAAATTGCACAGGACCATGTCCAGACGGATTTTTAATATCTCCAAGGACACAGATCAGGTGTCGTCTTTCCCTCTCTCCTCCCCTTCTTAATGGCTGGGGTTTTTTATTCCCATGGAAGATTTTATTTTGAGCACCAGCAAATACAGTTTGTGTCTGAGATACAGCATGAGTCTTGAGTGTTCTGTAGGCCTTGGTAAACTAGCTACTATGGTGGAGTGCATTTCACTGTGAGAGACTAAATCTGATCACCCTGTTCTGTTCTCCACATTCCAATTTTCCTGTATCACATAAATTTGAACATTCTAACTTTTCTCTATGTAAAATTTGACTTGCCATTGCATGTAAAATTTGACTTGCCATTGCATTCACCTAATTCATGTGAAGGACATGTTTAAATTAACATTGAATTACTGCGCAGAGTTGTTATAAACATTCTAAATTACAACATTTAATCATGAGCAGTTTAATAAATCCCTAATCAAGGAACAGCAAAAGGGGCCAAAAGGGGGCCATCAGGTTTGTGGACTCAATTAATTGTTATAAAATGTTATCAGCTTTCCAGCTTGTCTATTAGGAAAAACATTTTTAACTCTTTAAGTAGGTTAAAATTAAGTGAATGGTATTGTCCAAAGATCAAGTCATTGAGTAGACATTGCTTCACAATGCAATTCTTCAGACCAATAATGAAAAAGCATAGAACTGCTTTTTACAAACTATAAACATTATATTGGTGCTTCTGCAATAGCATGTTACAGTAAATATGTGTTAGATTGCATCTTAGTGTTAAATATTTGTTGTCATTACCAGAATCAGGACATTTTGATATAACAAGCTTTGAAAGATCACACTTCCTATCAAAATATCAGTCGATACTTTTTTCCTGATATCAACAGACATTTGCAGGATGCCCCTTATTTTATGAAACTGCTTTGAAATTAATAAAAAGCATAAATGTCTTCAGTAAAATACATGGAAAAGATTAAGTTTGGTTTGGATTAGATAGTATTTGTTGGTTTTAATTAACACTTTTAATGTGGAAGTCTCTGCACTTGTCAGCTTTGGAAGAATGGAGAGAAAATGCAGTCTCTCAGGAATCCTTTTTCTTTCTTGTCTCCTTTTACTGACACAAGGGCTTAACAACCCATACTAACAACCTATGAGAAGGGAAGTAATCATGCCTAATCATAGAATCACAGAATGATTGTAGTTGGAAAGGACCATCTGGAGATTGTCTGACCCCTTCAAGCAGGGTCAGCTAAAGTAAGTTGTCCAGGGCTTTGTCAAGTCAAATTTTGAATATCTCCAAGACTGGAGAATCAATACCCAACCTACCTGAGCAGCCTGTTCCAGCCTTCGATTATCCTTGAAGAAAAAAAAGTTATGTTTAAATGGAATTTCCTGTATTTCAATTTGATCTTTTTTAGGTTCAGATTTGAAAAGGCATATATATTGGTATATAAAATACTTTAATTTTTTTTTTTGTTAAATTATTATTGAGAATGTATTTGTACTGAAAGAATGTTGCTCTGTAGAACATTTCATTTTTGAAAATCCCCTGTAACCTTTGAATATGGTCACATGGTTTATTTTTGTTGAACTGTTTCCCAACAGGCTAAGTCAAGATTTCGGTAAACAACATAAATCAGCATTAAGCCCTCTACAGACGCATACAATAATTACAAAACAATCTCACTTGCAGCTAGAAAACAATTAAGTGTTAGTTCTCAGAAATAATAAATATACAAAATCTCTATTTTCTTACCAGTTTGTTCTTGTCTCAGCAAAAATGATGAGTAAGTTCTCATTTGGACAAAAGGGGAAATTTGTAGGGTACTGTAGGGTACAATGGAATGATCTTGGGAATTTCTGTAACCACTGGGAGAAAAAAACAACCCTTCTCTTTGAGTATAGTCAGTGCATTTAGTTGAAGATATCTTTCTGCAGTATTCTTGTTCCAGAAAGCATGCTGAAAATCTTTCCTGGAATACTCTGAGGATATCTGTTATGTATGGCTGTTGGCAAGAAAAATACCTTTAAAATCTGTATGTGAGAAAGTTCACCCTGCAGGGTGTAAACAGTATGATTTTAATTTCTTAACTTTATTTTTCAACACCTTCCTGTGCTTGAAGCCAGGTAGCCTGGATTGTGTTTTAAGGTATTAGTCTCTTTGGAGATAGCATTGTTAATATTAGTTCCTCTGTGCCCTGCCCAACTCTTACAAAGGCCTGCTCAGGCTTCTTATAAAGAATGCAATGATTAGAGTTTGTCAAATATGACAATTTTGTAGGAAAATTTTGGGGAAAATTGGCCTTTTTATTTGTAAAACTTGCCAGGAAAATATTTCAGGATTAAATCAAGTTTTCACTTTGGTTTGCTTTAAGGAAAAACTTCTTCCATTTTCACATTTAGAAAAGTAATTTTTCCCTTATAAGCTTTTCAAAAGTGTTTTATGTGTTTTTGGGCCAGCTCAGCCAAAACCAGCCTTGTCAAAACTAGTAGCTCTGGAAGCAAACAACAACCTTGAATTTTTTTTTCTGCAGATAACCTGATACTTTGTCCTGACAATCTGTCTAAAATTAATGTGAATAATTGATGCTTTTGTAAGTATTTTCCATTTGCTTCTATCATGTCTGATATTGTGTGCACTTGTGTAGGTGTCTTTCCCTCGATTGGTATACTTATGACCATCTCTCTTGTACTCTTGTTATGAATCTTGAGGCACTGAATTTTTAAGACCCTTAATCATCTATGCAGTGTGTTTAAAGTCAGTCTTTGAGTCCAAAGCTGTTCATGCAGGACAGGCAGAGGTACATTCTGTAGCTTGCTTTCTTAGGAAGCAAAGTTTTGTCAAAATTGTCATATTGCAGTTTAGAAACATGTCCCAGGTTAAAAGAAGACATTATTTTACAGAAACATAGAGGAAGACTGGAAGATATGCAATCTTTACGTAACTTGCTCTTCCAAATAGGTTTCTTACTCATTGCCCAACTCCCTTGCCATACAGATTCTCTAAAGCAAACGAGATGTTTCAGAATTCCAGAGTATATGTCTGTGTAACAGAAACTAAATTCATCATCTTTCTGAATGTGTTTTTTTCCATGCAGGATGTTTACCCTGACTCATATAGATGTTTTGTCAGAAGATGTTATTCACTATTTTGGAATTGAATTCTGCTCTGCAGGCACTGTCTCTGCTTCTACTCAAATGAAAAGAATCTAGATAGCTGAACAAGTACCCACAAAAGCAGATCTTAATATTTCTGCCTGGTATGAAGTCAACATGAGAAAGGAAAAGGCACTACCTATGCCTCAACAGAGTTTAGATCAGTATTATAATTATGTAGGGCTCTTGAAAAGTATTTTCCCTTGCTTTCTGAAAGCATAAAGTGCTCTATCGTAAGAAGTCTGTTTATTTTCTTTAGTTTGGGATTTTGTTAAAGCTCTTCAATACCTAAATGATTACTGTTCATTTGCACATGTCTAATTAAACAATTAGAGCTTCTGGAAAATATACTTGGAAATACAGTTTTTTAAAAGTGAGAATAAAAAGTAGTTTCAGTCCTGCCACCTTTCTTCTAAACAACTAAGGCCCTTATGAATTAAAATCAATGTGAATTGCCTTGCCATTTGTCTGTCCATGAGGTGGGAACAGCCCATCCTGAACTGCACAGGTAGCCTTCAAGATCACAGTTCTTGGTGAAACGTCTCATATATTACATTGTTATTTCTATATTTCAGTTACAGAGCTTTTGTTATAAACATTATTTCGTGGAAATAACTGTTGCCAGTACCTATCAGTGTAGTTCATTGTGTCATTGCCAAAATGCTAGCATAGCTAGCCTAGTTTCTTGGAAATCAGTTTCAGTTTAGCAGGTCCTGTTCTTCACTTTGGTTTACATCATTCTGAATCTGCCCGTAAGCCGGTTAGTCATCCACCTTTCCTCACCTAATTGCTGCAAGTTGTTGAAAAATACGATGGCAAAGATTACTACTTACTAGCATTACACATTTCTCTGTATCTTTTGCAAATACTTTCCTGGACCTGACAGTGTATCAGTCAATGATATGATACATGATATATCAATAATATATAACCCTGACTCTACAGAATGTGTTATGAGATTGAGTAAAATCTTGAGCTGTCAGTTGTCCCTGCTTTCTTTCAAATATATTACAGCTTGCAATATAAAAGGAGTTCCAAGTGAGGGATAAAAGTTAAATGAAATAGAGTAAAATTAACATAACAAAATTGGATCACAATGTGTTCTGTTAATCCTCATCATTTAATTTTAATTTTATCTTGTAAAAGTCTTAGTTGTCACTTCCAGGATTTTGATCACCTCTTCAAGGAAGAACATTAAACTCATTTTCTTCCTTACATGTTATATATTTTCCTTCTTAGTATGCTGAGAGGTTTTTAACTGAGGGTCAGTTAACCAACTCCATTTTATTTGAAGCAATTAATATTTTCACATTAGTGTGATCTGTTGTTCTTTCAGCAGCAGATCTGTTAGAATAGTCTTGTTCCTTGTATAGGTAAATGGACATTGTCCCTTAAATGCAAAACCTTACACTTTTCCTTCAGTGGAGTATACATACTATATATATATGGTTTTAATCTGTTGATAATATATATTACATTATCTGTTTTATTATTTCCTCATATCTTTTAGGTTGGATATTCTAAATTATACAGGTTATGTGTCCTCTTATCTTTGCTCTCATGCACACAAATGTAACTGACTCCCATACCCTTCTTTTTATACCTCAGTTTCTCTTACTATTAGGTGTGGATCTTCAGTAAAAAAAAAAACAAACAACAATTATAATAAAGCTGGTGGACATTTTCTCTGTACAATTTAATGAGCTTTCTGAGTCTTCATCTATCATCATTTCACAATGATAAAAGAAGTTTCAGTTGGGTACCCATAGTCTTGAAAAGGCCATTCTGCATAAACCACCTTCCTGACTTATCTTTTGGCTACTTACAGTCTGTGATGAGAGGCAGGACTAAGCATTTCAATTTCTTGTTTTAGCATTCTGCTATGACATCCTGATCTTTTTGAAGCCAAAATGTCAGTAGGTATTTACCATTAATACTAATGTACTCAGCATTCACCTCTGGAGAAAAAAGTGAGACTATCTTTTTAATTCTATGTTTATTCTTATCATAGTGCTGTTTGTAGGATGAACAAAATTCAAGTATTTATTTGTTCCATGAACAGGTTCTGGTATGCAGATTCCATCCTCTTTTCAGAAGTTTAATTGCATCAAATATGTTCACAATGACTTCTGCTCTCATTGTGCTAGTGCTATTTACATCAAGGAATTAAAGTCTCGTCTTTCGTGGCCTTAGCAATAGGAGAGGAGGGGAACGAGAAGATACATCAGTGAATTTCTGTGCTGAATGGGAATGCTGCTTTTTGGTTGTTTGACACATTAGAGAGGGGAATCACCACATACCACGCAAAAGATCAGAAAATGTAATTTCTACAAAGTGGTATTATATACATAAATCTTCTGAAAGACAGATACCTTTGGGATATCGTAGGCCATAGACTTCTGTGTCATCCATTACCCATGCTGATATAAACCTTTGATTTGTGGGTTTCAACCTGAGGCTGAGTAACCTCATAAATATGCTAATCCACAGTAATCAAGAAAAGTGCTATTGCAAATACAAAATTTTTATTCCACAGTTCCAAGAGCTTTATAGCATGCACTACATTTATAACAATAAACTTTGGGAAATTACTCTCTTCATGGTGAAGAAAAAGCTTTGCCCTTTTCTTGGCATCTCACCAATGAGTTTGATGTACATTATTTTGAATGGCATGATCTTTATGCAAAATTCAATGCATGTTTTGCCTTTTCTAACCAAGTATTTGATTTCCAAAATGAACAAAACATTGCATAAATTTTAAAAATTCAGCTTTTGTAGCCCTATAAAAATTTTGTTATCATTTTTATTAGGCTGGAGACCAACCAGTGGGTTGACTAGTAGAGTGTCTTGCAAAACCAGCTCTACTGTATGTTTAAGAAGGTCAAGACTTAGAGATTTTGAAAGAAATCTTATCCTTTTTAGCAGCAAATTTTCTGTGTCTGTTACATGCATTTCTACACATACATATAGGCATGAACTTTAAATGCCAGAGCCATCATATTGATTTCTACAGTCATTCAAATAGTTCAGTGTAGATTATTCTTTGAAAGATGAAAACTGTTATCCATCCAGGAAAGAAAATATGATATTTTTCTGTGTTTATAAACTTAAGAATATGAGAATTCTGCTTTTCTTTGGGGGTACAATTTCTGTGTACTAAGAAATTCTTACTGAGTGCTGTATATAGAAATAGTTTTTTAAAAAACCAGTCTTTTTAAGAAAAAACCAAGTTATCTTCAGTTGATATATGAGCTCCCAGATACTGCAATACTAAAAATCAATTGGCTTTTTTTTTTTGAGTAATCCCATTTCTAATCCATGTCTAAAGAAAATTGAGTTACTTTAAAAATGAAGGAAAAAATCACTCAGTTCTGAAATCATTTATTCCTCATTTCATGTGAAATGCCTATAAAAATGATTATATTCTGGTTTCTGTAGTCAATAATTATGATTTTGTATTAGGTGCCTGAAAGACTGAAATCTAAACACTGGTAATTTGAGCACTATCCTGTTTTCCAGGGTGCTAGGTTTGTGCCTGCCAGTTTAACTGTATGATGAAGATGTATCTCCTTGTATATTTGTCTGTTTTTTTGGTTTTTTTTTTTATTAATATAAAATCAGGGTCCAATATTTGGTGAGCTGACATTCACACAAACAACTAATTTACTCTTCACAACATGAAATTGTATTCTGGTTTTAGGTTTAAATATTACATTTTGTAGAAACAAGACTGCTAGTAGTCTCTAAAACTAGAAAAATCATCTAATGCATGTTCACTTGGAATTCAGACATTGTAACTTGAATCTCAGATACTCTTCAAATCCATCTGGTATTTGAAACACCACTGTTTAGATTTCTATACGGAGTAACATTGCTTTGAAATCCTCTCTACTTACTGCACAGCAAAACTGAAATCCAGGCATTAAAGGTGAAAAGCCAGAATCAGTTGCTCTATGCCCACTCTTAAGGGAGCTCTCTGTCCCTGAAAAGTTGTTCTTGTTTCCTAGATTGAATTTCATTTTGTTTAATAGTCCACAATAGTAAACAAATTATATATCAATAAATAATAAAAGGTCAATTATGCTAAGTGGTCTGGATAGCTTTGTAAATTAAACTCATTTGAACAGTATTCATTTTAGTAGAGCCAAGTACAATGTTATTAACTGCCTACAAGTGTTAATAAGTATAAGATTTTGACACTTGTGTATCCTTCCACAACATCCAGTACCCCATGCTGGAGTCAGAAGAGCAGGATATACAGCCTTAACAAAGTTAAGATGCTTGCAGCCTTATCGCCAAGCTGTTCATTTTCTCCTGGAGGCTGTAAGGAGCAAGCAGGGTGTTTAATGTAATCGTGTTTCCAGCATTGTAACAGACATGGGGATGACTACCTTTGCATCCATTTCAGGAGATATTTTGTGTCTCCTAAACCAGAATTGTTTCCCCTTTCATTTGCATGCACTTTCCACAGGTTGCTTCTGCCCAGTCTCCATCCATTCAAAAAATGTAGACAATTTGCTTCAATGCTAACTTCTGTGGACTGTGCAAACTGTCCACACAACTGCCTTTTCTTGTTGTGTTTTTGTGCTATATTCCATATGCTGTATGGCTGAATGGTGGTAGGTGCACATGGTGCTGCAGAAGGATCACAGCTGCAGGTTCCGTGGCGAAGAGATTCAGAGCAGCCCTGCGGAGAAGGACTTGGGGGTGTTGGTTGATGAGAAGCTTAACATGAGCCGGCTTCAGTGTGTGCTTGCAGCCCAGAATGCCAACGGTATCCTGGGGGGCTGCATCAAAAGAAGCGTGACCAGCAGGTTGAAGGAGGTGATCCTGCCCATCTACTTTGCTCTTGTGAGACCTCATTTGGAGTATTGTGTACAGTTTTGGTGTCCTCATCATAAAAAGGACATGGAGCTGTTGGAGCAAGTCCAGAGGAAGGCCATGAGGACAATGAGGGTGCCGGAGCACCTCCCATATGAAGACAGGCTGAGAAAGTTGGGGCTGTTCAGCCTGGAGAAGAGAAGCTGCGTGGAGACCTCACAGCAGCCTTCCAGTATCTGAAGGGGGCCTATAAGGATGATGGGGAAGGACTCTTCCTTAGGGACTGTAGTGGCAGGACAAGGGGTAATGGCTTCAAACTTAAACAGGGGAAATTTAAATTAGATATAAGGAAGAAGTTCCTTACAGTGAGGGTGATGAGGCACCGGAACGGGTTGCCCAAGGAACTTGTGGATGCTTCATCCCTGGCGGTGTTCAAGGCCAGGTTGGACAGAGCCTTGGACCACATGGTTTAGGGCAAGGTGTCAGGGGCGTTGGAACTAGATGATCTTAAGGTCCTTCTAATCCTAACTATTCTATGATTCTATGATTCTCTGGACTCTTGAGTCAAGGGTCATCAAATAGGTATGTTTGGGTTGGCATGTCAAGTGTAGGTGACATGGCTTAGTGCAGGTCAGGCATTACAGTTACTTGCTTTAGCTGCCAAAACAGAAACTTGTGCCCAATTTAAGAAGATACAGTTCAGTGGCTTTTCTAGCTGTGCCTGCAGTGCTCTGTCTGAGGTTCACTGGAGAGAGCTGAGATCTTGCAGTGCTGACTGGTGGTACTTGAATGTTGTATTTCGTGAATTTCAGACCTGTTTTTTTGGTTTTTTTTGTTTTTTTTTTTTCTTTTTTTTCTTTTTAATTCTTCATGTGGGAAGGAGTTCTGAGCCACCCTCTGCACCTTATGGTAACTGCTGGGAAGTAACTCTTTCACCTCAGTGAGATGTTCTCAGTCTTATCAGACGACGACATAAAGTTAAATATACCCTGACACAGTAGCATTGACTCTGTGATTCTGACTTCATCCTCCAGGAAATTTTTCTTTAACAATCTATGTGGATTCTATAAAATGCATATTTCAAATAGTCATCCCATTGCTGTAATGGTATATGCTGTAATCAATAATTACAGAAATGTGACTTTAAAATCAGCTGTTTAGTGGTAGTGGCTAGGCATTTCCCTGGATATAAGAACCCTGGAAGAAATCCAAATTGATCATCAACTTAGCCACAGTCTGACAGAACAATATGAGAGTCCTGTTACTATTTTTTTAATGCAATATTTTTTTATTGAACCATTTTTCCTCAGAAATATACAGCACTTTGAGGAGTGAAATTAATCTGTGTGGGAAACTGGTTTGTGTAGAATCATAAACAATGTATAAAGTTGGAGGTTTCCTATATTTATTTTTTGAATAAATATAATTTACAGTTTTGACTTAGTATGGTATCCTAGAGCCGTAGTAGTCTGCCAGTTGTTTGAATAGGATTCTCTATTATGGGCAAGGATTCCTGATGTTTTACAATCCCATCGATCACACTACACTAGATGAGAATGAAGGTATTACTGTGAAGCACCCAGGTGGTTTCTCACACTCTTTAAATGCAATATCACCAGTGTGTGCTTGAGCTAATTTATGTTTGACAGGGAAAAATCTAAATTACATTGTCAGAATGGAGATTGTTTTTTGAATAGGAGTGAATCAGAAAGAGACTTGAACACACCCTTAGTTGAACATGAATTGTAAGGGTAGCACTGTAGGTCAGAGGACCATGACATCTTTTTAAGAGAGTTCAAGACGAGCATACAGTTGTCATTGTTTTATCCTTAGCATGACTGTTATTGGTAGCAGCTTCTACAGATAAAAAAAAAAAAAAAAAAAGGAGATGCATAGATGCAGCAAGGATTTGAAAAGGATCAAGAATCAATTTTACTTTAAAACGTGTCAATGTTTAATGGGTTTTGTTTATCAGAACAAGATAGCTTGACGTTGAGAGTGAAATGCTTTGATGTATCAAACAGTAGAGCTTTGAATCAGGATGACCTTAGAAAATTGGGCCAACAGAAACCTCGTGAAATCTGACAAGAAATGCAAAGCCCTAACCAAGGTGGAATTACATAATGTCAACTTGAGTATTAGGCAACAGTATGCTCTCATTCCAAGCAATGCTCAAGTGTGGTGCCTCATTAAGAGAAAATTATCCCCTTCTACACAGCTCTGGTGGGGCTGCCTGTGGAATGAGAGTCCGATTTTTGGTGTCCAAGTTCAGAAGGGATATTGGGAAGCTGAGGGGGTCCGGGAGAAGTGCTACAGAGATTTTTAGGGGCCTGAAGAACACAAGCTAGGTTGAGCTGTGGAGGTTGGTCTTGTTTAGTCTGGCAAAGAGCATCCAATATTAGGCTTTAATTATTGTAGAGAAGTTACAGAGTTGATGAAGCTAAATTTGTCTCTGTAGTAGCAGGTGGTAAAAACGGGGAAGTGGCCACAAGCTGCACCTTGGGAGATTCTGACTGAACGTAAGAAAACATTCATTATGCTAGCAATGCTGCATTGAAATAACTTTCCCAGAGTGGCTGTAGAATATCCATCCTCAGAGGTTTTCAAAACTAATCTGGAAAAAGATGCTGCTGACCTGATCTGGTGTTGACAGTGGCCTGGCTTTGAGTGGGAAGTTGAACGACATGAGCTTGCAATGTTTCGTACAGTCCACATTTCTATCATTCTTTGCTTCTAACATATAGAAGTACGCTCCATAACAGGTGCAGCTTTCCTAGTGGGAGACTTTATTTATCAAGTCATAATAAGATGTCATAAGAAGTCACAACAAGAAAGCTGAAGAGAGAAATCCGATTCTAGCAAGTGATAGAAATGGCTTTTCCTTAATGTAGTTTGAGGAACAAAACCATATCATCATGCAGTGCTTCTTTGTGGTAGAATTCATTCAACTCTGCCTGACAAATTTGCTCACTCCATTCCTTTCACTTCTATATTTAATTTTCACGCCTGTCCATTTAATCTAGCTAGGCTTTTAAAAAACAGCGATTCAGAAGATGTTGTCTAGAAATCTGCTGGTTCACACTCAGTTTGTAGGCAAACTCAATCCTGCAAAGATTTATGTCTGAAATAACTTTCTGGTAATATAGGTCTTTGCAACAATTGTCTGTGCCTTTTAATTTTCTTTCATTCTCTCATTGACTTTAATATTCAATATTTCAATTTCTTAATAATGTCTGTATTAATCATTGTGAAGATATTTTGCATACTGAATCAAACTGTAAGTTAGATAACAGTTCTCCTGCCCCAGGTATTCTCCTTTGCTTCTTGGGAGTTATTAACTGGGGGTTTTTCTGTGTGGTATGCATTTGTTCATATGTGTACACAAACACAAAATTATATAAAGTAGTGCAAAGGTAGTGTATGAGTGAATTTAATAGGCAAAGTGCAAGGTACGAAAAAGTTCAGCTGGAAAAACCTTCTTTAAGAATGTTATTTATCTCACTTGAATACAAACCTAGATTGTCTTTCAGCCTCTCATTACACTGAATGGTAGAAATAATATCCTGTAATTATTGCATTGTTTGAGAAAGAAAGGGGTGGGTATTTGGATAATCTAGTGTATGCCATCATGAGAGACAGGACTTCAGCATGCAGAGATAATCTGTGGAAGCTCTTTATCAAATCTTGATGTGAAGGCTGTGAGTCTGAGTTGGATTTTCTTTGTTATCTTTCATTTTCTATTTACATTATCAATATGAAAGTTTTACTATCGCTAATTTTCATCATCTGGGAGGACTGTTTGTCAGCATTAGACTAAATTCACTGGCATCAACTCAGTAGAAAGCAGTAGGATTCTGTCAGCAGACACTTAGCTCCATATTGCTTCTCTTTCATTCCAGCAAGAAGAAATATTTCTTTTTCCTATGTCAGCATTATGTTATTTTGCAGAAATACCCAATCAGTACTTAGAAACTATGGCAGAAATTTATCTCACCTAACATTATTTATATTCTAAGTTTGACATGAGATATATAGTCTACGCTAATCACAGACTGCCTGTGTTCTTAGCAGAGAGAAATGGCAGCTCCGTGGGGTAATTCATTCCACGTTATGAGTCCCACATCTATTTTAGAGTCACTCACCTATGAAGTGCCTTCCTATCTTTGCTGATTATTATAAATTAGCTGAGTCATTTTGACTTGTTTCAAACATTTGACTAGATTTGCCATGTTCCACATGACAAAATTCACATAGATTTTCTTTACAATTTCTTTTTCAAGTTCTAGGAGAGCATTGACTAAATGTATGGCATGTTTAGCCCTTATGTAAAAGTGTTTAATGTTTCTCTACTTTAGACAGAAGTAATCTGGATTCAGTGTAAATTTAACATTCAATGGTAAATTTGTCTGGTTTTTACCATGTTCTTTTGGAATTTTTGTTTTCCAAACGAACAGAAAATACATTTTGTGATTTGTATGTGAAATATTTCTGCTGGGGAAACAACAGTTTCCTACCATCTACCTTTTACTGGTGCAGGTCACTCTCCATGTTCAAAGTGCAACATGGAAAAAGAGTCATTACTATTTTTTACCCTCTCTGAAAATATCCCACATAATTGTAGTTATATGTAAGCAAAATAATCAGATTAGCTGATCTTTTGTTACATGATTACTGATTATTCAGTAATCATATATTTACTGAATTTTTTTCCACCCAATTATTATATGGTACATAATAATATCCTGAAATAGTTTATACTTGGGTCTCTGCAGCCATGTTTCTGCACAGTATGTATCTAAACTTCACTTCATACAAGAAAAAGTAAATGAGAAATGCTCAAGAACTTGACTGAGATATATCTTGTGGAAAAAAATATTGATGCATACAACTCTTTCTGTCACTTTTAATCCTAGATAGGCAGGGAAAAGAACTTCAACTGTTGTAGTTGATGAGAAGTTCTTTAGTGGTTTCTCTGAAGGTGAGAAAACTCTTTGGTAACATTTATGGCAGATAGCTGTCTATAAGCTTGCCTTTGAAGAGAAACATAGATCATCAACAGTTACTGAAACAGATCTGCATCTATAGCCATATCTGTAGCTGCCATATTGATGTCAGTCCTGACTTCTCTTTTAGAAACCTAATGTTGGTGAAGGAAAAAATTAGCATATGCACCTGAAATTGCATTTCAGGTAATGTCTTGTGGTACTATAATCCCACATGCATTTTTCAGTGTAAAGATGTGTAAAGCAGAGGTGTTATTGTTCCTTTTTCTTCAAGGGAAATAGTTTTATGTTGAAAATTGTGTTGACTCATAGAGGCTATCCTTTGCCATAGAAAATTATTTTCTACATGACACTTGGTGATTCTGTTCCATCAGAAATGGAGATTATATTTATCTTGATCTTCATTTATAAGAGAAGATGCATGTAATATTTGTGGGATCTGTAGGCTTATTAGACATTTTGGTGAACCTGAGGGCTACTTAGGCATGATACAAATTAAAAAAAGAGATATTCGTCTCCTGTATATGTAAGTCCTAAGAGAAAACTGGGGCTTGAAAGAATTTTCCTTGTCTTATCCCTTGTCCATTTAGACACACACACACACAAAAGACAATAACATTAATATCTAGATGAAAATCCCATGGAAATAAATCTTTCTAATTGTATTATGATTCTTTACATGAGGCTTAGATTCATGACATTTACTTGTTCCTTTGTGATCTACTTATAATTAAAATATGCATTCTTTTTGTTAATATTCTGTATTGAAATTAGTCTAAGATGCGTGGTACTATTTCTTCAGAAAATAGTTCATCTTTTAAACATGAACTCTAACGTAATCATTAGAAGATAATGTTTGCTTAAAATCTGAAATTATTTCTGGGGTGGAACTTCATATTTTCCTGTGGTTTTGCTCTGAAGTATGAGTATTGTCAAGAATATCCCATACAACCAAAAAAGCGAGTATTACAGACAGAGGTTCTTCACTAGATTTGCAAACATGGGCTCCAGGAAAAGAGTATTGCAATTGTCTGAAGTAGGTGATTTGATTAATAGAAGGTGGAAAATGTAAAATTTTGTGTCTGTTTTTGTGCAAAACTGACTATCCCATCTTGAGTTTAGGGATATGCAGATAATTTAATAATTAATAGGCATATAAAATCATTAAATTGTTGTAAATCTGCTTACTTCATATTTGCTCTGCATTGAAAAAGGGAAATAAAGGCAGTACAGTTTCTTAGAAAAAAGAATCGTGATCAGGCTGCAGTTTTTGATTGCACGACTTTCCCTTGACTGTAGCTGTTTCTAGACTGACAGATGCTGTTAATGAATGCTGACACCTTGAATGAAAATAATTGAAGTCATTCAAAATATAAATGCTCCTTCAACAAATAGCTTTTTAACAGGTCCCAAAAGGTGAACTCTGTTGAAACTGGCGTGTTTTTTTTCTTCTTTGTGTTAGTTCATCTCCTGAAGTATAGTACTTGTAAAAAAACATTCTGGAAAAGCCAGCAGTTAATTTGAATATTAAATGTTATTTGAAAAGAATCCAGCCTGCATTTAAAATCAAAATTGAACATAGAATGCTTTTATTTTTCATACACAGTATTTTTAACAATTGTTTATGCTTGGGATGCACTTAATATTGGGACAAAAGAATCTTGAGATCTTTTCTCAGACTTTATCTTTTCTGTGTAAAATGAAGATTACATTAATGTCAGCAGATGCTTTGCCAATTTTACCCACCTTGTACTTTCTCTTCAATTTTTTCATATTGTTAGTCCCTAATTATTCTTTGTTTTGGCACAGTTTTCATCATGACAGTAGTCTAAAAGTTTTTGAGAATTTAAAATTTCTGGTTAACTGGAAAAATGTGAAAACTTTTACATTTAACTTGAGTACTGAGTCAGAGAGTTCTTTCTTCTGCTTTGTTGCCACATGGTCTTTAGCTTCTTGTCTTTCCACAGGCTCTGGGGCCAGAGCATAGGTTTTGCCCTGATCATAACATAGCAATCTACCGACACATTTAGATTTCCTTTCTAGAGAGGAGATGAATTAAAACACTCAGAATATAACTTAGTACACCAAATTATACTCTGATTCATTTATTGAGTGTCTTACCTAATAATTTGGGCTGTGAAATTTGAAATACCTGCTTTCTGTACTGAATTCCAGAGCTCCTGGCGTTGTTTGCATTGCTTGCAATTGTGCATTATTAGTGAAGGGAGAAATCACATTTTAAAGATGTGCCTCCTAAACTTGTTCCTGGAATGATGCAGTTTACATGCTGCTCCTTCCTTAGACTGTTGAGTAGTCTGACCTTTGGTTCGCTCTGTCTAGCTGGCATAAGGCACAGTAATGGTATTATATACTGAAGTTTACATTATAGCTTTGCCCTTAAATAAAAACAAAAAAACAAAAAAACTTGAGCATCATGAATTGTCATTTCAAAAGATCACAAGTCATCTGTGAAAGGGAATCGGAGTAATTTGGTGTAATTACTAGCCAAGATCACATCTTAAATGCACAAATATCTCTAAAACAATTATTTGAACAGGCTGGGAGTATAGTTAGATAAACACTTTGTACAATTCAAAGTAGAAGATTCTGTGTATCTATCTTCAGTTTGATAATTATACACTATGAAAAACTGAACAAGACAGGGAGGGACTTAAGGATATTTGTAGATATAAGTTAAATATTAAGTACTGTTCTTAACATTAGCAAAAAGTAATTATAATCATAATTATAGGCTCTATTGCATGCAAGTGTGAAGGTGCATCTGTGTGTGTATGCTGTCTTAGAGATAATTATTAAATCTTTGTGAAAAATTATAGTAAGAAGTTGAACTAATGCATGTTCTGGTGAGGCTGTAAAAATGTAGCCTGAAAGAATATTTGTTATATATATATATAATACTTGACTTTAAAGTAGTTTGCTTTGAAACAGTTTGTTTTAGATTATTATGTATTAGATTTATCTGGGATTTATCTGGGATTTTTTTTTAATTAACTTGTGCATTAATTTTAATATTATGCAATTAAACTGTTTAAAAATATTATTTTTAAGCACAAGATAGTTTTTGTAATTTCTAAAACCTTGTTTCGGTGTTTTTACTAAAATGTAAAGTTGTGATAGTTAAACCAGCTAACTATAAAGAAGACAATTTATATCAGTATGGTTTCTTAATATTTTACATGTTGTTTTCATGGTTTATATCAAGCAAATTTTAGGTGGATATTTCTATTAACTTCACAGGAAGACTATATTCCATTGTTTGTATTTTAGCACAGGCAAAGACACGGGAGTTAGTTGCTCACCTCACTTTCTGGAAAATGTAGGTGTGTGCACACTAGACTGAAATTACGCTTGAAACTAATCATCCATGAGCCAAACAGCCCTAACCTAAAAGAGCTGTTGACTCTGAAAATGTTGTAATTTACTTCTGTTTTATTTGCAGATTGCCTTCTCACAGCACAATACTATCATGGATCTGGTGCAGTTCTTTGTCACCTTCTTCAGGTAAATTGCTTTTTCTGTCTTCTGACTGAAATAATGCTGATTCTTTTCCATCAAACTAATACCTTAACCAGCTTCTTAATCTTCAGAAATGCCTTCAAGGAAGCCTTTAAACTGTGTTCTCTAATTTATGCCGGTGGAGGATCCAGGCCATTGCCCTGTAACTACAAGCAGATGCTGATATCTTTCATATGTTTCATATATTTCATATTCAGTGGTACAGTCTTCATACTTACTTCATAAATATTAGCTAGGTATTTACTATATATTACAGCGATTAAGAGAAGCCAGCTATACTGACTTAAATTAGTAATTTGTGTGTGTGATTTTTTTTTTTTGTAAACTCTTTGAAAGAATTGTTTAAAATGATGGTTCAATTCAATAGCTTATTTTTAATAAAGCCAAATCGCTACTGATGCTTTCATGTGTTAGAGGTTAATTGTGGAAGGCAGTAGGAGATGCAGCAATGCAGGAGTTGGCTTCAACTGCAAATGGATGGCTATTCTAGGATCTGAACAAAACTCCACTGAAAGACTTCTAAGGTTCAGCTGTCTTGCAAAATGTCACAATCATAAATATATACAGATTAGTTATGGTGCTTTGAAGTCTTCCTGTGAAGATATTCCCCAATAATCATGAAGTGTATGTGTTTAATTGTTAGGGGTTTTGCCATTGTTTGTTTGTTTGGTGGGTTTTTTTGTTGTTGTTTTTTTGTTGTTTTGTTGATGACAAACTCCATAAAAGAAAGCAAAGTCTGTCCAAGTACCGCAGAAGAGAGGGACCCTGTGAAAAATAGCAGACGTGGGCTAAAAGCAGTTTGTTTTTGCTCTGTGCCTTAAGGCAGGCTTAGAAAAGTTGAACTATAGGCTCTTTGATGGTGAAGCCATCTCTATAGGTATATTGCACCTTTCCTGGTCTGATGGTTTATCTTGTATGGTTTATTCTGAGTAAATGCAAACTCACCGTGATCCTGGTGAAAGAAGAGATCTCTCTGCCTGAACAGTAAGCTAATTGGAAGCAAAGGCCAATGTAATCCCCGTTACAGAGAGAAGGGTTTTAGGAAATCTGCCAGCTATCCTATCACTACCTTTAACTCAACCTCAGTCTAATTGTATAACCAAGGCTTTCAGCCAGCACTTAGTTCAATAGGGGCTTGCAACGTCAGGAACCTGGTTGCAGAAATACA
The DNA here is from genome assembly GCF_004027225.2 of Strigops habroptila. Classification (NCBI taxonomy): domain Eukaryota; kingdom Metazoa; phylum Chordata; class Aves; order Psittaciformes; family Psittacidae; genus Strigops; species Strigops habroptila. The sequence goes on from NC_044281.2 coordinate 74,579,271, forward strand.
TGAAGGAATCATGAAATGCTGTGAATGAAATGAATGCTATTGCAGCAATCCAAGCAAGGTACAAAACTTAATGACACCCTCCAAAGGCACATACAAATCAGGCTGAGGTTTGATGGTTATGATGAGAAATAGAGGGTTTATCCAAATATATTTTAAAGTTTTGATGTAAGGTTGTATGCTGCTCTTCTACAATTGAATTGGTATTAAGGGATCTGTAGATGTAGATAGGCTGTTTAGGAGCTAGAGTTTTCGTATTGCATTTCTAAGAAAACAATAGAAATGGAAAGAAGAGCATACAGTAGGTTCACAGTTTGCAAAGCAGAACCTGAGAGGAAAAAGGAAGGGAGAGGAGAATTTTGAGGTAGTTCTGAATGAAGCAAATTCATGAAAAAACATATTTAATACCATTGTGTTTACTGTGTTAATTAACTCTTCTAGGAAGATTAGCTCAGGCCTATTGCTTTGCTAAGTGGGTCTTTCCAAGACATGAGCTGGTACCTTCTGCGTGTTTATTTCAGTGTTATGCCCATAGGCGTGGGGTTTTCATTGGTGTTAAAAGTCCATTTATTTTCTGATCACAATCATGCATAATGTCACAGAGACACTTCTGGCTCGAAACTGCTGTGAGCAAAGCATCCTAACTGAGATCCAGAGCTAGCAAATGGTCAGTCTGTGTAAATGATCCAAAGAAGAAACTGTCAGGTTGTTTATCACTGGGCGGTAGTTGCAATGTGTTGTAAATAAATGTAGGAAAAGTACTTAGCATGTCCTTTACAGAAAACCAGACTAAGAAATTGAAAGTGAAAAGTTTCTAATGTAGACACCATTAAAACTTTCAGTAGATATTAAATTGGATGTTGTTTCTACAAGCTCACTACTCTAAACAACCTGCAGAATATTTCTGATGGGAAAATGTAACAATAACTATTTCCTTTTTCATACTAATGGACAGATTTAGTCATACCCAAAGATGGCATCAATGCATTGATGTTGATGGCTGATAGTAATCAAAACTTTATCTGAAAATCTGGTTTCAATAGTTTGTAGCTGAACAAAATTATTTTAATATGGGTTTGTTTCTTGGTATGTTTGTTTTGTTTTTTGTTTTGTTTTTTTTTTACTGGATGGGAATGTGGTGTATTAAAACAGCAACAAATTATGTTGATAACATTAATAACCCAGGTCATATTTGCTAGGATTGTTGACAGAGAAAATAATTGTGTTTAAAGACAATTTGAACGTGCTTGATAAGAAAACATCTTTCAAGCTGCTTAGATAAACATGCATTTGCATTTCTCCCATCTAGTATTATATTTTTCATATTCTGAGCACGTGGCATAACCCTGTTCTCCCTGGCTGCCTAGCCAAACCAGAAAGTAGGTTTATTTGACAATAACAGGTTTTTAACAAGCATTCAAAAGTCTAGTTTAAAACTCTTCTGTTATAGGATGTGTGTTTCTGAGTAAAAGATGACATGCACATTTACTGCGTGAATCAGAAAGTCAAAATAAAGAGCAGTTTTAGAATTTTTATATTTTTTAAAATATTGTTCTGTAAGGAATTTATTTAAAACTATACATAAGAAAGTTGAAAAGCTGTGATTAGATCTGCAATTAATGCATGCTATACCAGATACTGTTATTGTATGTCCTAGAACAGTAAACGAATAGAAATAAAAGGAGTTTTTTGAAAAAAAAAACAACTAATTTCATTCTTTTTTATACTGGAAGGTTTAATTGTATCTACTGGTTCAATGACTTTTTCTTTGACTAGAAATGTAATCAATCAGATATATAAGAGTGATAACCAGTTCCTGCAGTTACAGAAACTGTAGCATCTGTGTTGCTTTAGTCAATGCCTTGAAGACTTTTAGCTGCTGCACAAATTGGGAAGTTTGTGACTTTTTTTTTTTCCACCTGCTTTGAAGCAGTGCAGATCTCATTAGGAAATGTCACAGGCAGCAAATAATAATCTGTCATCTTATACTGAAGAAATGCAGTCCCCACAGTTAAAGGAAGTCTATTTCTGTATTACCCTGATCAGTAAAATACTCAATGCACTAAAGCCTAAGGGTTTTGTTTATTTTTTTTTCCCTGAACTATAAATGACAAAGAAGATTTCAGGGCTTACAAGTCTGGCATAAATATATTGTTTTAGCTAAGTAAGTGGATGGGACATTTTAGGGATTTTGTGACGATATATGTATTATCTTTAGTTTCTGACAACATTATTTGCTTTAGATCATATTTTGTCATGCAAAAAATTTGACAGTGTTCAATATTTGTTAGTTTTTATTATATATGGTTTAAGTAAATCCAGAATTGAGAGCCAAGAAACTCTTAATTTTTAAACTCACTTTTAAATAAAATTATAGTTAAGAATTGCTGGCAGTATTCATGTATTTCGCAGAAAATTCTCGGGAATTTCTCGAGCATCTGCAGCAGAAGTTCTGGTAAGAAATGTGGTTTTGTCTCATAATCAAAAACCAGGCAAACATGAAGTTGGTTCAGGTGACAAAGGTTAGCTATTAGTATTTTTGTGATAGGTCATGATATGCAAGTGCTATTGTCATAACTATTTTTTAAAGCCTGTTTCAAATACATAGTACAAACCACTAACTAATTAGGCACTTTCTCTGAGCGTACATCTTTATGCTCTCAGAACGATTCCTTCTGTTGTCTTTGGTTCTCAGGTGGAGCTGCCAATGGTGGATTTCACGTCTGGCTGGTATGGTTCACTTTAGTCAGTTTAATAACATGTATCCTTATTATTAGGAATTACAGAATTTCCAATTGCTAGTAAGTAGAGCAGTATTCATTAATAGGGATACTTCAAAAGTTTAAAAATCCTACTTTTGTGTACACTTTAAGAATTTCTATGAAAAATTATGGTCATTTAGGATCAGGGGTACATTCTTTCTGACAAATCTTTGTGAGAATTATTAGTGAAAACAATACTCAATGTACCCAGTGTTTATTGCAGGAGGAAGGGATGGACATTTATGCTAGGATGAGGACTAGTGGCATGAGCTACAATCGGAATTGTGGCGGATACTGAAGAACCAGATTTATCACCCCCGCATGTGTGACTGTGTGCTAAATTCTCAGAACAGTCACTTCAGGTGCATTTCACACAGTGGGAGCTGATGGCTGCATTTCAGTGGGTTGTATCAGAGCTCCTGAGAGCTTTAATACCTGAATCTGCCATTCTGGGTGCAAATTTGCAAGGAGGGAATTCCGTCTCTTTACTGGCATCCTTTGGTGTGTTTGCCTGGCTTCTTGTTTTGTTTTTGTTAAAACACAGGATGATAAATTAATGCTAGATTTTGGCATGCTCGTCTTTATGAGATCAAATATTGATCTCTGTAAGAAAGGCAAAACACAGTGTGTCAGGAACAGATCACGTCCACCATGGCTGCATTCTCAGAAAACACAGAAATTGTATAAATCTAAATTAGAATATTTTCTGGTAACATGAAAATCAAGTTATCTAAGCAAAATGGATTTTACATTTGGGGCTTGAATAAAATTGATTTTTACTTAGTGATGCATTAAACAGTTTGCACCTCACTTAGAAACAAATAGTTGTTTGACTTCCACTGGTACAAGCATGTCTATACTGCAATGGGCAAACTGAGTTTTTGAGGTTTTTTAGAAGTTTGTTTGGGGTTGTGTCTTCTACTCTGTGAATCACCCGGAGACTTTGTCATCACTGTAGAGTTATTTGGTATACTCGTATTTCCTGAGAAGGCAACCACTTGTTATTGGCCTGCAGGCAAAGGAGATTCCCCAGTACCACTGGGTCGGTTACTCTTCAAAACAACGGATGAGTCACTTAATCCCACGGTGAAGAGAACTGTTTTCCATTGTTTTGTTCTTGTTTTTCTTCTTTCTGTTTGTCCTTTGAGCCATTTGGAAGTGCATGTGAGCATTACTAGTACTTAGCGTATTTTGATTTCAACATACATTGTTCTTCAAAGTACAAAATAGTTGCTTACCTTGATACCTGAAGATGGCCTGTGTACCTGTTTGGTATACAGCAGATATGAGCTTTTCCTTCCTTCAGTAAGTGCATTTAAAATGTTGAACTTCTCACTTCCTTTACGTATCAAATACAGTGAGAGCTGTTCGTTGTGCCTGCTGGAGTGCTTAATTCCAATTTCTGCTCAGTTCATAATAACTAGAAATAAATTCTGGGGTTGCTTAAGTGCAGAGGGGAGTTATAGGGTGAAAAATCAGGTGCTGTAACAGGATTTGGAAGATTTAAAAAAAGACAATCTTAAATTGCACTCTTCATTGTACATTGTGCTGTAGCCTCACACTCCAGAAAACATTTTGTCACTAGTTCTATTGTTATAAAATCTCATTAGAATCAAAGCTGCCACTTACATAGTTGTGTTGACCACAGAGGTCTCAGAAGGTGGCACCCACAATATACTTCCGAAGGCTCCTGAAGAAAGTATGTCTTTTTTGAAGATCCAGTTCTTTGCATGCTCCCTTACTCTGTGGCAGTTCTGTAATGCTCTCCTTTCAGGGATGTGTCTTTTTACAGCTGCATTGTATTTGGTTTCCTAAGAAGCATTATGGATAATTCATTTTGTGTTTGTGTTTTGATTCCCTACATTTTATATTGTATTTTCTTAAATGTGATTAGTCAATTGTTTTCTTAGGATAAAGCAACATTGGCACTCACAGCTATTTGTCTTCTAGAGTGCTTAATCCTGGTCACTTTTTCATGAAACTCCAGTCCACTGTACTGTAAACAAAAGAACGAGAACAGGTTTTCATCTGTGATAAATGGACTCAAAATGTTGCTTTTGTCATTTTCATTCAAAAGAAAAGCAACTCTGTCTTCTTATGACAAGCTGTATGTGCCAGTTGCAAAGTTAACTTCAGAAGTTTGTTTCCAGATGTAAGCATATAGTGAAGTGGGGTGAAAGCTGATGATGAAAAACAATAACAAAGAAAATAAAGGAAGTAAAATATATTACTGTTTGCCTGTAGGCAATAATGTCATTGCCCGTTATAGCAAGTGACAAGCAGCTTTCTCAAGCACTGTGCCAGTCTGTCTCTGCAGATGCACACTGTAGTGTGAGAAATATCAAAGAAATGAGCAATCTGTTTATGGCAGTAGAGAAATATTCAGGGTCCTTGTGTGCAGTTGTAATAAATCACAGGAAGAAAGAAAAAAGGGTGCTAAACTGTGTGTTATGCTCTGGATTTTATAGATACTAAAATATTAAATCTAATTATTAGTTTTAGGAATAGACATCTGAATCCAAAGAAATTCACCAATTGAGCTTTCTTAATGGAATATTAGTAAAAAATATTCCAGTAAAATTTACTGGTACCAAATAACCATTTTGTGTGGAAGATTTTGGGGTTTTAAAATTCATTTATTAGAATTCAAGATGGGAGTGGCCACATTTTCTCAAGAAGTAAAATTATGAAACTCTGCTGTGGATTCCAAAAACTGCAATAAAATTACACTTTAAAAAGTGTACATCATCTATTTAATTTTTTTAAATCTGAATTTAATCTGCATATGAGGCCTAATTATGTTCTATATCGTAATTTGTTTCTATATTTTCAATATTTTTGGTGATACATTAGGAAAACACTCTACAATTTCAAACTTATATTTCTTTCCTTACATGTCTTGAGTCTTTTCAGTTATAATTCTAAATATCAGTTTAACGGGAAGTAGGGGGTTTGTATTTCTTTTATTCTTTTATTCTTCTTACAGTTACAGAACAGTAATGATGCTTCTTTGGCCTGGAAATCTAAGGATCCTTACTCTCTCTTCAGGACAATTTCATGTTGATAGGGCTTTTAATAAGAGAGTTAATAGGTTTTTTTCACCTACCACTTCAAATATATTTGCCTCTTAGAAAAAGGTGTAAGAAATGTTACATAATGAAGGGAAATATTCTTTAGCAATGTATTAAATTTCTTGATTATGTTAGAGTCTAACAAGCCTAAACAATGGTGACATGGCTTGGTTACTTTCTAGTTGTATTTTATATTTCTGTGATTTGTTATCAGAGGATAACATCTGCACGAAAGGAACAATGCAGTGAAAGAAAAGAATGAGGGAAAACATAAACAAAATAATCTTGAGATAATGTGAATTGTTTGGTTTGGAAGGCTGCTGAAATGTGGTATAGGATGGCAGTCCTTTCCCGAATTCACTAATTGATTCAAATAAATGAGTCTCTTTCCCCCCCATAATTTGAAACCTTAAGTTAGCATAAATCAGCAAAATCATTGCAAAAAAAGCTGAAGTGAAAGCTCAAGTATTTTGAAATACAAAGAATATATTCAATTTCTAATTTTTTTTGAAAGTTACTGCAAAAAATATTATTTATTTTGTAATTTTTCTGCAAATTTAATGGGCATAGTTGTTTTTTTTTTTTTTCTTTTTAGATCTAGGATTTTTATATACACCATCACTTGCTGAGAGAAATATAGAGTATTTCACCCATGAAGGGCAAAACCATAAAATTATATGAAATATGAAAGTCTCTTGTATGAGTAAAAGAAACATAATCACACTCTATCGATGTGATGTTCTATTTATTCTATGGAGATTAATTTTAGTTTAGGTTAGATTAAGCCCCTTTGATTGTAAATCTTCTTTATTGCTGCTTCAAAGAGGTGAAAGGAAGAACTGCCGAGAGTTAAAGTTCACTTTTAGAGCTTTATTGCATAATATATTTCATAGAATCATAGAATGGTTTGGGTTGGAAAGGACCTTAACATCATCTAGTTCCAACGCCCCTGCCATTGACATGGATGCCTCACACTAGACCAAGGCTCTGCCCAACCTAGCCTTGAACACTGGCAGGGATGAAGCATTTACCACTTCTTTGGGCAACCTGTTCCAGTGCCTCACCACCCTCACAGTAAAGAACTTCTTCCTTATATTGCCTTCTTCCTTGAATTGCTGAGGTGAGTATCTCCAGAGAGGACGCCTTTAACACCGGAGCGGGGGGAAGCACAGCGTCCCGGAGCCTCAGTTCGGAGCGGCAAGAGCGACCGAGGGAGCCTCAAGTCCTCGACAGGACTTGCCCAGGAGCCGGCAGCTCAGCTGACGCGAGCAGCTGACTCACAGGGGGCGGCGCCAGGAGTGACGGCACCAGCCCTCAGTGGGTAAAAACCCATCCCAGGGAGCGCGAGCGACCAGGAGCGCAGCGAACGGGGCGAGGCACGTCAGTCAGGGCGTGGCGCGGCAGTTTGCGCGGGCAGGGCAAGCGGGCAGCGAGCGGGATGGTGAGCACTCGCCTCAGGACCAGGGCCCGCTGAGCACTCGCCTCAGGACCAGGGCCCGCTGTGGGAGCTCTGCCCCGGCGGTGGCCAGCGTAGGCACCCAGACAGAGCTGATGAGAGGGGAGGCTGCGGCGCAGACCTCGGAATGTAGAAAGTGCCTCGACTGGTCTCTTGAGGGGAGGGTGCACAATGGGCAGGGCTGCACTCGGTGCGCCCTGGTGGAGGTCCTCCTGCAGCAGGTGGCTGAGCTGCGGGAGGCTGTTGGAGAGTGAAAAGATGCCAGGGAAGCTGAGAGGAAGCTGGGCTGCTTGCTCTAGGCCCAAACTGTGCAGGGGCTGCAAACGTCCAGCACTGCTCATATAGGAAAGAAGGAGGGCAGCAACCCAGGAAGCTGGGAATTAGTTACGAGAAAAACGAACAAAAAAGGGCAGAAGAGGACAATTAACGACAAGGGGCTTCCTCCGAAATCTGATGTCCCCACCCAGAACCGCTTCGCAGTTCTGCAGGGAGCTAAAGAGAAAGCACCCACCACACCTAATGAGCATCCTGCTGATGCACCAGTAAAGAGGATCACTACTGGTGCCTTCAGGAAAAAGAGGAGGGTCATAGTAGTAGGGGACTCTACTTTGAAAGGCACAGAGGCACCCATCTGCCGGCCTGATCCAGTCTCGAGGGAGGTGTGTTGCCTGCCAGGGGCTCGGATCAGGGATGTTGCTGAGGGGCTGCCTGCTCTAATAAGTCCTGCTGACTATTACCCCCTCCTAGTGGTCCATGTAGGTGCTAGAGATATAGATAGCAGTAGCATGGAGAACATTAAGAAGGACTACAGAGGAGTAGGTGGTTAGGGGCTCTGGAGCTCAGATAGATAGTTTTTTTATCGATTCTCCAGGACAAAGGGGAGGACCTTAAAAAAGCTAGGCACGTTTGGCAGGTTAATAAATGGTTAGAATAGTGGTGCCATAGTCAGGGGTTTGGCTATTTAGAACATGGGGCTCCGTTTGGGAGGCCAGATCTGCTGGAGGCTGGTGGAGCTGGTCTGACAAAGAAGGGGAAGAGCTGTTTTGGTAGGAGGCTTGCCAGGCTGGTCAAGAAAGCTTTAAACACTAGATGTGTTGGGGGAGGGGAGCACTGATCAATCCCAACACTCCTGGTCAGTTGCCAGCACCTGTAATAAGTGCTTGGAGCTATGTAGAGATGTCCCAGCTGCCCCAGCCATTGAGTTGGCTTCATTTGGAGCTCGGCGAAGGTGCCTCTGTACAAACGCCTGTAGTATGGGGAACAAGCAAGAGGAATTAGAGATGTGTGCAAGGCTACGGGAATATGATGTCATTGGTATCACAGAAACATGGTGGGATGGCTCCTATGACTGGAGTGTCGGAATGGAAGGTTACAGGCTGTTTAGAAAAGACAGGCCAGGCAGACGGGGAGGGGGCGTTGCTATCTATGTCAGTGATAGGCTAGAGAGTATGGAACTCTGTCTGGGGACGGGTGATGAGGTAACAGAGTGTTTGTGGGTCAGGATCAAAGGGAAAACAGCAATGGGGGACATTACGGTGGGGATCTGTTACAGGCTGCCTGATCAAGAGTACTCTGTGGATGAAGCGCTCTACAGACAGATAGGAGCAGCCTCACGCTCGCAGGCCCTCGTCCTCATGGGGGACTTCAACCATCCTGACATCTGTTGGAGGGATGGTACGGCCCGGCACAAGCAATCCAGGAGGTTCCTCGATTGTGTGGAAGACAACTTCCTCTTTCAAGCAATAGAGGAGCCGACGAGGAGAGGTGCCATGCTGGACCTTGTGCTCACCAACAGGGAGGGACTGGTTGGAAATGTGACGCTCCAGGGCAGCCTTGGCTCTAGTGATCACGAGATGGTTGAGTTTGAGATCCTCAGGACAGTGAGAAGAGTGTGCAGCAAGCTCACTGCCCTGGACTTCAAGAAAGCAGACTTTGGCCTCTTCAGGAGCCTCCTTAGTAAGGTTTCATGGGATACAGTCCTAGAGGGCAGGGGGGCCCAAGACTGCTGGTCGATATTCAAGGATCACCTGCTACATGCTCAAGAGTGTTGCATCCCGACTAGAAGAAAGTGCAGCAGGAGGGCCAGGAGACCTCCATGGATGGACAAGGAGCTGCTGAGGAAACTTAGAGGGAAAAAAGAAGCTTATAGAAGGTGGAAGCGAGGACAGGCGGCCTGAGAAAAATATAGGAGCATTGCCCGAGAAGCTAGGGACCAGGTTAGGAAAGCTAAGGCCCAGCTAGAATTAAGTTTGGCAAGGGATGTAAAAGATAACAGGAAAGGATTCTATAGATACGTAGCAAATAAAAGACAGACTAGGGACAATGTAGGCCCTCTCCGGAAGCTATCAGGAGAACTGGCTACCATGGATTTGGAGAAGGCTGAGGTTCTTAATGACTACTTTGCCTCCATCTTCACCAGCAAATGCTCTGACCACACCACGAAAGTCTTGGAAAGCAAATGCAGGGACTGTGAAAATGAAGACCTTAGGCCCACTGTAGGAGAGGATCAGGTTCGAGACCATCTTAAGAACCTGAACGTGCACAAGTCCATGGGACCTGATGAAATCCATCCATGGGTCCCGAAGGAGCTGGCGAATGAAGTTGCTAAACCACTGTCCCTCATATTCGAAAAATCCTGGCAGTCAGGTGAAGTTCCCAATGACTGGAAGAAGGGTAATATAACCCCCATTTTCAAGAAGGGGAAGATGGAAGACCCAGGGAACTACAGACCAGTCAGCCTCACCTCTGTGCCTGGCAAAATCTTGGAACAGTTTCTCCTGGAAAACATGCTAAGGCACATGAAAAACAACGAGGTGGTTGGTGACAGCCAACATGGCTTCACTAAGGGGAAATCCTGCCTGACCAATTTGGTGGCCTTCTATGATGGAGCCACGGAACTGATGGACAGGGGCAGAGCAGTTGACGTCATCTACCTGGACTTGTGCAAAGCATTCAACACTGTCCCGCACGACATCCTTGTCTCTAAATTGGAGAGACATCAATTTGATAGATGGACCACTCAGTGGATCAAAAACTGGCTCGATGGCCGCACGCAAAGAGTTGTGGTAAATGGCTCGATGTCCAGTTGGAAACCTGTAACGAGTGGTGTCCCTCAGGGATCGGTGTTGAGGTCGGTCCTGTTCAACATCTTTGTCGGCGACGTGGACAGTGGGATTGAGTGCGCCCTCAGCAAGTTTGCCGACGACATCAAGCTGTGTGGTTTGGTTGATACGCTGGGGGGAAGGGATGCCATCCAGAGGGACCTTGACACGCTTGTGAGGTGGGCCGATGCCAACCTTATGAAGTTTAACCAAGCCAAGTGTAAGGTCCTACACCTGGGTGGGGGCAATCCCAGGCACTGCTACAGGCTGGGCAGAGAAGAGATTCAGAGCAGCCCTGCAGAGAAGGACTTGGGGGGTGTTGGTTGACGAGAAGCTTAACATGAGCCAGCAGCGTGTGCTTGCAGCCCAGAAAGCCAACCGTATCCTGGGCTGCATCAAAAGAAGCGTGACCAGCAGGTCGAAGGAGATGATCCTGCCCCTCTACTCTGCTCTCGTGAGACCTCACTTGGAGTACTGTGTACAATTCTGGTGTCCTCAACATAAAAAGGACATGGAGCTGTTGGAGCGAGTCCAGAGGAGGGCCACGAGGATGATAAGAGGGCTGGAGCACCTCCCGTATGAAGACAGGCTGAGAGAGTTGGGGCTGTTCAGCCTGGAGAAGAGAAGGCTGCGTGGAGACCTCATAGCAGCCTTCCAGTATCTGAAGGGGGTCTACAAGGATGCTGGGGAGGGACTCTTCCTTAGGGACTGGAGTGGTAGGACAAGGGGTAATGGGTTCAAACTTAAACAGGGGAAGTTTAGATTAGATATAAGGAAGAAGTTCCTTACAGTGAGGGTGGTGAAGCACTGGAATGGGTTGCCCAGGGAGGTTGTGGATGCTCCATCCCTGGCAGTGTTCAAGGCCAGGTTGGACAGAGCCTTGGACCACGTGGTTTAGGGCAAGGTGTCCCTGCCCATGGCAGGGGGGTTGGAACTGGATGATCTTAACGTCCTTTCCAACCCTAACTATTCTATGATTCTATGATTCTATATCTAGCCTGAACTTCCCCTGTTTTAGTTTAAAAGTGGTTCACTATAGTTTGATATTGTATGGACAGAATGATCTGTGAATGTTGGTGTTCTGGATAGTGTCCTGGTGTGCACTGTATCCATTTTCCCTTTTTAGTTGTATATAAAGGCTGTTTGCATAATTGATCATTCATTCATACTTTACTATAGTAGTTTCTGGTATGGCTTGTGGTATATTTAATATGAAAAGACAACAGGAATTATGTATGTAGGAAAATATAAAATATGTATGCATGCATTTATACATTATATAGTTATTTTTTAATAATTATGTTCTTATATAACGTTATTTAACATCCCCACAAACATTCTTTATAATATTTTGGCACATGCACATAATGAAAAAAATCAATACTTTTTTACATAATCATTTTCCTTCAAATAAGAAAATTCCCTGTTCAAGCACTTTTCTTTCTTCCTTACCTACAAGAAGTATTTTGATTTTCATTGCACAACAAAGACCAATAAACGCAGGCTTTGTAGAGGCAGTTGTCAGAGATTATTTTAAACTATTATGGGAGCTTATGCCTCAGGAGAGGAAGAATTAAGTTGGTTTTTTCTACATTCAATATATAAATAAATGATTTTACACGGGTATAAAATCCATTTTTACTAATAAACTAATATGCATTATGTTGACATTTCATTGATGCTTTACTTTAAAAATATAATTTATATAAAACTTAGATGGATATACTTCAATCTTCCTGTTTTCAGTTGTGCATTCAGAGCGTAAATTGGGAAGCTTTACTGATGACATTATTGAAATTTCAGTTTATTATTTTATTTAATTTTGCTCTTCTTCCTCAGCAAAATTATTTTGGTTACATTTCTAATGGTAATTTTAAATGTCTCCCTTAGAGACTTACAGCATGCTTTTGGCAGTATACTGTTTCTTTTAAGGCTCATTTCCCTTTCATGTGTTTCTCTTAACTTCTGTAGAACAGTCCAAATATTCTGTGCCACAACAACATCCAATGGTCCTGTGGAAATGAGTCAGAAAGCTGCACAGCACAGGGGTAGTACTTTAATTTCCCCATAATCTTTATTTTGGCTCCTCTGCCATGCAGTAGATCTCCACTGCCAAAACCAGTCTCAAAACAGAAAAGCTGCTACTATCAAAAACATTTACTGTGGCCAGTGGGCCACCTAAAGGCAACAAGCAACTTTCATTGCAATAAATCTTCATTACTTCCCAAATAAGTTACGCTCTACATGCAAAAGGGCTGGAGCACCTCAGCCTGTGCATCTAAACCTTCGTTTATGTGTTGTGTGCTCAGGCATGCATTGTGCTGCCATATGTCGGTGTTTGGATGAATCAGTCCATGTATACCTACCATGAATATTGTGTTGCTCCACTCAGTGTAGATGTTCTGGGTAGAAGGACTTGGGTAGAGGCAGCTCCTAGACTTTACTTTGATTTTTGTGTTGTGTTTTATATTTATCTAAGTAGTAAAATAATGACATTCTATAACTCCATTCTTCTCTCATAATGCCTACATAATTCTATTTTTATGTATATAAAATATATTTTCACATATGTTTCACACAGCTATACTTAAATAGCTTTTTCTTTAGTGGAGTCACAGTGTACACACATAAGTGGTCCAGGTGGCTGGGGTGCAAACTTTTCAGATATTTTAGAAAATAGTGTCATTGGGATAATTCAAACTCATTTAAGGCTTGTGAGAGTAATAGTGAGCTTGAATCACACATGTCCTTCCATCTGTTTTGGTGGTTGTTTGGCTGTGCAGCTAAAAATAGCCTGATGGTTAGTCAATGAGAATTCCTCAAATAAGAGTCCAGCTGCAACAGATTAATGGTATCATCCCATGATCCCTGTCAGGTTAGAGTTGCTCAGGAAACACCTAAAAGCTAGTTTAAGTAAAGTTAATTTATTCCAACTACCTTTATGGAGTTGGAATAAATTGTTTGATTTGGGATTTCAAAAGGTTGAACATGTAGCTGTATAGGAGGTGGTTTCTTAAAGGGGCTTTAGTTTGAATAATTTCAAAGATAGAGCTGTAACACAGGTCATACGCTAAAAGAAATGCTGCTTGGATCAGATGATGCTAGAGGAGGATATGAATTCACACCCACCTGAGTACTACTGATTCAAAAATGTTATGTCAAGTTCTGAGATTTAAGCACTGTTTGCCATTTTTAAACAAAAAATAATGGAGGAATTTTTGCTCATGTTCCTCCTTCAGTGGCCAGTGTAGATATCTTTAAAGCTTGACTGAGTCTGAGATTTTAGTAGGGCTCTTTAAAAATAGTTAAAATATCCCTGTGTTTCCGAGGTATTTTTCTTCAGAAGATCAGGGAATAAGATCCTTTCTGAGGGATTCCTTTACAATCTTCCTGCCGAAGTCCTGCAAGATAGAAATAAATTTTCATCTTCATATCCATCTGATCTGTGGGAGATGAAATTCCAAAGAAAGATCTATTACACTCACCTGCCAAACTTCTCTTTCCTTCATAAAAACAAACATCTAATCTCTCTAACGCACAGAAAACCAGGAATTCATTATGGGGGAGTAGGGTGTCATCCCCCCCCAGCCCATTGTTTCTGAAACTATTTCATTTATAAAGCTTGGGATCATCAATGATCAATGTCTCATCTACCAGGGAAAGAGAATGTGTTGATGTACTTTCTGAACTGAATTTTTACTCAGCAGTCCAAACACTCTGTCCATGGCTTCATCTCAGCCTTTCTTCTTCCTTTTATTTTATTCTGCATGAGAATAAGTACGAGCTACATCTGTTTCCAGACAGAAGTGTGCAGTTTGTGTATGATTCTGAGACAGATGTTATGAAAATAAGAATTGTAGTATTTGCCTACAACAGGAATAGGAAATTCTTTAGATGTGGCCTCCTGTTCTCAGTTGAAAGAACTGCTATGATACTAGGTGGAAAACTGCACAAAGGTTTGATGTCTCTTTGGGGTATAACTTGAGCCTGTACTGATGATGCTTGATAGTGTTAGGCTGGCATTGAAGAACACTGTTAAAATGCAGGAATATTAAATCATCAAAACCTACTCTTTCAGGTTTCCTTAAAAAAACCCAAACAAGAAAAAACAAAAGACCACATTCAATACTCAGAGAAACGGGAAAGCTTATACCATTTAACACTTGAGTTTATTCTAAATTTTGATCCCTATTGTATACACTGTCAGCCTTTTCTCACCTTGGAATAGCTAAGTGTTAGTGTTTGCTATACCTGCAGAGCTGTTCATGACAATTACTTTGCTATGTGAACTGCAGAAAAGGGTATGCAGATTTTCTATTGCCATCTTTAGAAGTTTTGCATATATTAAACAAAAATGCTTTCAGTTGACTCTCCATATATGAATGTATTTTTTAATCCATGAGCTAAGGTGTTTCCATTATTGCCTTATAATGTTTTTAAATCTTCATTTAAAACCTTGGTCAGAAATTTTATGAACTCCATCTCTGTGCAGACACTGCTCCTGATAATCAATCATGACACAGTAAAACAATCTAATGTGGATATCCTTTACCTTGCATTCTTACCAAACACAGGGTTCTGCCTGGGGGGACCAGGTTAGTTGAAGGCCATATATATATATATATATATATATATTTCTTTTTAACTGTTATTCTGTTTTTCATAAGGTTTGTGGTTATGGAGATGGGAGAAGCGAATTTTTAAGGGCAGTTATGTGACTTTCATGCAAGATTGATTTTAGGGAATATATGGATTTTCAGGACTGCATCCAAAAATAGCATTTTAATCATTGTCATCTGACTAAGAAGAATTATCCATGTAATTAGTTTCAAACGAACTTGAAAGGTGTTGCTTAACTTGTGTGAATTCCATTTGAGACACAAATAAATACAAATTTGCATTTAAATGATTTTTAGTAATACTTGAAATTTTAAATACCATCCGAGATATTTTACTTCATATTCAGGCGTTTCTTTCAGCTTACACTTCGGGAAACAAGAACTAAGGGCTTGAACCCTTTGTATGGCTTTTGGATTATAAGGTTCGCAGTTGAATTAAATTTCCCTTGGGTTTCTGTATTTCATGGCAAAACTGGGGGGCAATAGCTGGACTCAGGAGCTATCACTTTATTAAAACAACAGGGACAGAAAAAATTTGACTTAGAATGGGACTTAGATCTAGCTTGATGAAAAAAAACCCATGCCATTTTAACGATGTACAACAAGAAAATATCTGTAGCTGAAGAGGAGAAGGTTGCAACTATTAGCTGATTGGTCCCAGAAAATGGAGTGTATGGTGCAGCCAGTGCATGGAGCTGTTGGTGCTGGTAATATTTCTCATGATTAGCAAGAATAAGAGAAGGACATTCCCAAATCACCTAGCTGGTAATGCTGGCCTAGCTGGCAGTGCCTTTCATTGGCTGTGGCAGCCAGACCTCACTCTGACCAGGAAACACCACTACTGGCTAATAACATCTTGGGTCCACCCAAGATCAGCCAAGATTTGTTTCCCTGACCCGCACTCTGTGGTACCATGGACTGGAAGCTGCATATCCTAATCCCTTGCTAGCCAAGATTGCTTTCCTCTAAGTCTTCACACATTTTAATTTGAAACCGTAACACTTAATTCCCAAAATCATTCAGAATTGCTGCTCATTGAAATATTCCTACTTATAACAGTGTTTGTAAAACCGTATGATTCAGAGCAATTTAATTAATCATTAAAAACGTAGAAAATTTTAGACTTCTTTCAGATATGTATTAGACTCGTAATATTATATTTACAGTGGTTTGTACTTCAGATAATCCTGTTGAACTCTTTGGAGTTGCTTGTCATGTGTATATTGGTTAACACAAGCAAGGATGGCTGAAACCCAGCAGATCATAATCATAAACACAATGTTCTTGTCAAGTACAATGAAAGAAGTCAATTGCTGTGACAATAATTGCTATTCGAAGACAGGGTTTCAGAGAAATAATTGTTTGGTTCTTTTTATTTTAGAAGAATTGTGCTTGCTTTATAACATATCAATTAAAACGTGCTCTATTTGCTAATAAAAAGATAGTAAATAATATGTCAGAAGAACAGTTCTTAGAAAAACAGTATATGTGATCTCGTAGGAAACTTTTGCAATACTAATTTAAAAACATTAAGTTAGATATGAGACTTGTTTTATTTGCATGTATCTACATTAAAAAGATTTTTGTCATCAGGGTTTTTTTTAGCTGAATACTATTATTTTTTAGTCATGTTTAAAAATAGCATAGTATGAAGGAGAAACGTTAATACAGCATAGGAACACTGTTAAGTTGCTGTTTGTTGAAGTGTACATTTTTGTGCTCTTGGCAAAGAGAGTGAGATCAGTGGGCAAGAGGTTTGTGAATCTAGAGGGATATTTAACTAGTGTCTCAGCACAGCAAGGTTCAAGTAGTGAAGCAATAATTGCCTGGATGCCCCAACTCCTATTTAAAAAGAAAAAGGACTTGTGAGAAGCTTTTAAAATACATGTAAGTATAGACGTGGGCAGTCAGTGGGACTGCTATGCACCTAAATAACCTTATAAAGTAGTCTTTGGGTGCTCTCTGTCAGAAGGCAGCGTGGACAAATCGGGGATCTGTTGAGTAAAGCAATGCTGAGGACCTGACGCCCACTATATGCGTCTTGTATTTTTTTCACTTTGGACTAGCTCTAATTTAGGTACCTTGACTGAAAGCCTGTTTGTGTCTGGAGTGTACATTGCACACTTTCCAGTTCAGCTTCCTCATTGTGAGCTCCAACATTGCTCTGCAGTATGAGCTGAAGCACAACAGTGGTGGCAACCAGGGGATTCATTCAAAAACCTGCTCCAGATCCACACTAAACCAGCAATACAGGCATTCCCCCAGGAATCTAAGGACATATCTGCCATGTGTCTGAGCATGGTGTTATTGTGACATTGCAGTCAAGCTAACAGACCATCAGTTTTCTTGTGAGTTGTTAGAATAGTCCTGACAAACTGTGCTGGCACAGATACGGTGCTCCCAAGGTGGGCTTAACCAGAGGTAGCTTAGGGGTTCTGCACCGCACTCAGCTATGCGGAGCTGATGGACTTTGGCCCCTGTCATAAGATGAGTCAATGTGATGGGTGCTCAAGGTAGAGTCCCACACATTTCTTAATTTTAATAGTTAAAAGTATAATAGATTTAAGGTAAAGTTTGAGAAAGTGTTTGCTTTCATCCACTACAGAAATTTATGCTGAATTATTATGCAAATTAGCAGGTTAAGTAAAATCATAAAACCAACAATAATTCATGCATGAATGTTTACATACATTTTTGGACATTTTAATTTCTCTTTGCATGTGAGTAATAAGAGAATGAGAACAGAAATAGTAAAGGATAGAACATTTTGTTTTGTTCTGTTTACCTTCTGTTTACAATATCGGTCCTTAAAATATTTATATTTATTTCATGAAATAGTTCCTTTTACATTGCTGTAAAAATAAGTAAATTATTTCATTTTAATGCAAGTAATCTTTTGATGCAATATATAACAGGCATTAATATGTAATGAAGAAAAAAAAAGGAATTCTGCAGTGTTTCTATAATGCATTACAGAGCTTAAGGCACAAGTGTGTCATTAATTCATCTAGTCCAACCACACTGACCATTACATTTCCCAGATTTTCCCCCATATTTATTGCTATAATTTGAGTTTCTTTAAAGATGGTCTACAGGTTTTGTTTCAATTTGCACATACCAAGCAGCAACACCTCCACTAATTCCCTTTACACTTTTCAGTCTTCCTTCTAAACGCACAAAGAGAGAAAATTGTTTCTTAGTTACGGAAAACGCTGTCCTCTCACTCCTCAGCCATGTCTGTGAGCTTCACTAAATACGTCTAAATATGACCTCTGTAAGTTAAGAATTTGCTCTGTACATTGCAACAATAGTTATGCATGCGGTAATTATTTGTTGCAGTTTTCCTTTTCTGTGTTCTATTAAATCAGTATTTCTCATACTACCCAGAGCCCTTCTGGGAAGATCATCTGTCTAGCTTACACCTTACTGCTAGACCCTGTATGCTCTTGCAGCCTTTCTCTGTCCACTTTACTGCATTAGATATAAACTACTTATGTTCAAGGCTTCTTTCTCTTCAGTTCATCCATTCTCCTATTGTTTATTGTCTCCTACTTAATACTAAGGTAACTTTCCGTCAGTCTGTAACGCATACCACTGGTGATGAACCGCTTTTTTTCAAGCGTGGTTTTTAGTGTTTTCACCTGTTTTGTTCCACATGGTTTAAAGGAGCAACTGTGCAAAGCTATGTCTTTATCTTCTGGCCGATCATTTCTTTATTCTAGGCTCTTGGTAATCATGATAATGCTCGTACTGCTGTGGGTTTAAGTGCGGTTTAGCGTGATAATTGCCTTATTGGGAAGATTTGCATTCATAAGTGCAGAAGGTCATTCACCCTGTACTCTGGGTCAGGGTTTCATAAGCCATCTGCAATTCAAAGGCATCTAGCTGTGTATTTGGTTGTCATTCAGTCTCAACTAGACAGTTAGAAGTAGTCAACCCAGCCTATGACCGTGTGGACAAGTCTGTGTAAGCACGTTTATTTTTTGTACTCCCTGTTCACCATCCATTCATTTTCTGTATCTTAGATTATCTGGTCATTGCAGCATAGTAAAATATTTTTCAGTATATGTAACATTGATTTAGGATAAGGAAAATAAATCATAATAATGTCTGAGTTTAATTCAAATGTGTCTGCTTCCAGCCAATGTTTCTTACCATGCATTTCTGTGCTAGATGAATAAGAGCCTTGGTATTTTCTCCCTATGGAAACTCATACACATTTTAGGCAAGTCAGCACTTGATCTTTTTGAAAAGTGAAATGATTGAGCTTGCTAAATCATTGTCAGTAAAATATTTTCCCTAACCTTTAAATATTTTTGTGATGCTTCTCTCTATTCTTTCCATATTTCCAACCTCCTTTAAAAAACACACATACCAGATTTTCTAGAAAAAGTCTGATAGTATCTGTTTTGGCGATACCTTGTAGAGTGATAAATTCATCTTCCAAGTGCTGCTTACTGCTGTGCGCCTGAGTATTTAAGGTTGTTTTAACCCTTTTTGTCTCAGCATCCCAGCAGCAATTCATACTGAGTTGGTCAGTCAGACTGAACTCCAAGAGAAATGTATGTCTTTTGCTCTGTCAATGAGGCCTTGATTCCTGTTCTTACAAATACAATTTAGCAAGGACTGTGTTTGAAAATAAAAAAATAAATGAAAATTGCTGAAATAGGTGCAATTGACGGATTAGCACACTGTATGATTTCATTGTCCTCCTTACCATTAACCATTTTTTTCCAGTCTTTGTGTCATGCATAAAACTCAGCCATTATATATCAGTCTCATCAAAACTGACTGGTTCTGACACACTGGGAACCTTGCAAACCTGTCTAGAAATTTCTTTTTCTAATCTTGGTCCCCTTCTGACAATTTCTTTTTAGCTGTCAGCTGGCCAATTTTTAATTCATTTACTTTGCATTGCACTGATCTCTGTTTTGACACACTATTCACATTGTGCTTTCTTATATCTCTGAAACAAGAAACAGCTAAGTATACCGGGGGATTGCAGAGCACCCATCTATACTTGTCCTGCTGTTATGCTCTTTGCTTGTGATGCTAAGGTCTTTATCATATCTCACTTCAATTCTCTATTGTTTCAAAACTGAAAAGATCTTATTTCTACCATACCATTCCCCTGGCCAAGTTGACTGTACTCCATTATATCTTTTAAGTTCAACTTAGAATTTTTGAGGTGAGGTGATGTGTGCTTTAAGATACAGACATACTATAGAGTTATGCAGTGGCATTCTAATGTTTTCTCTTTTGTTCTTTATTCCTTTTCCAATCTCTCCTAGCATTCTATTTGCTGTTTTGACTGCCACTAAACATTCAGTTGATCTGTTCAAAAAACTATCTGCAATGAAGATAGTTTTTCCTGAGTGGTAATTGCTAATTTGGAACCTATCATTGTATATTTGTAGCTAGAGAGTTTGTTTGGGTTTTTTTTTTTTTTTCTTGTTCACATTGTTTTCAGTTCATTGTCACTGAATTTCATTCTCTTATTTTATTGCCGAGTCGCTCGCTATTGTGAGATTCTTTGCAGTCAGATGTAATTTTTATTGCCCTAAATAAACCAAGGCTATTATCTCACCACAGCCTGGAACCAGGTTTGTTTGACAAAATCTATTTTCCATGTCTTTCTTTTTGTTAACATGAATTTTGATTATTTTTTCCTTCTATTATTTATATTAAAAAAAAAAAACAGAAGTGAAATATTTCATATTTACTAGCCAAGAAAAGATGATACGAAAGTGTTCAGTAAGCATTTCAAATCCTCAATCCTGCACTTTCCAATGATTTATATGATTTTATGGGTGTGTCTTTGAAACATTTATTTCTGAATTTGACTTCACGTGTAAACTAAATGATGTTTTGATTGATGGCAGAAAAGTTCAGTGTGTGACCCAGCTCCACTGACATACAGAGTACAGAAGCAATTTGTCTGAAGTTTTTCAGCCAGAACTCTGAAGTTTTTTTCTTCTACTAGCCTAAGAGAATTGTTCAGGAAATTAATAAATGTGAAGGACAGAATTTTCTAAGGAAAGAGATTCAGTTCCTGGTCGTAATGAAGCTGTCACACAGTGCAAGGATCTCTTAGTTTCTTGTCTCCAGCTCTCTCGAATATATTAATCTTTTCCAAATTTCAGGAGCTTTGAGTTCATCATTTTAAGCAGAGTTGCTGATATTGCCCTAATTTAGTTTTTTTGGAGGACTGTAGAGGAGAAGAGTAAGTGGAATGGCTTAACCTTACTTCATGCACAGCATGCTCATTTATAGCAACCGGTCAGTACCGTGATGTCGCCCCTAAGCATCTGTTGCAGTTACAAGCTAGACAGTACACTATATGGTAGGGAAAACATTTCTGGGAAATAGTATTTTTTAAGCAGCTATTAGTTTAAAAATCTTAAAAGATGTTGCTGCAAAACTGGACTTACTCTGGAGGTCAGTGGGGTTTTTTGTGTTCTGCTTTTACCTAGGCACCAAATATAAATTCACAGTCAGCTTGTACTTGCTTTCAAAGAAGACTGGAGAAAGGAAGACATTAGTGTTACTGCATGGATAATGATTATATTTTGCATTTATGCACAGTACTCCTCTGAATTATACTACTTGAGGGAATTTGTGTTATTTCCCATGTTTGTTAAAGAATATAATTTTGAAGCTTTTTGGCAAAAAAAAAAAATTGTAGGTGACTAGTAAAATTCAATAGTTGCAGCGCAGTGTTAATTAAAAACACCATGTACAGCAGATGTGCTAATATGATTGACAGTTCAGCTAGAAAATCCAGATACTTTTATAAAACGAAGTCTAAAAAATTAAATGATCTTCTGACTGCGTTACATTAGGTGTGAACTTTAGAAGCCTTTTGTCAGTATCCAGAAATTCACTAAAAGAGGTTGAGAGTTCAAATCCTTAATGGGCTAAATGCTACAAATCCAAAAATATTGTATTTGATTGTGCACTGCAGAAGTTTAATAATTTTGATTTCTTTTTTCTTCTGTTGTGTCTTTGGGACTGTCATGTGGTAATGTTCTTTGGAATGTTCTCCCTGGGAAATTTACCATACAAGTATTCAATTTGATAAAACGGACCTATTGTCATGTGCAAACCTGGTTACTTAAACTAATTATACTCCCTGCATAGTCATCGTTCCCATGTCCCAGGAAAATACTCAGAATTCACAAACTGAGAGAAGTATAGATTGATACAAATTTTTGCTGTCCTTCACCCTCTTTTTCTATCTGCTAAATGTGGAACATGCAGTGCATATTTGTTGAGACTGTTGTGGGTATGTGGATGGTTGTAAATGCAGCTTATGCTGTGCTAATGGAGGCAGTAATAGCATTTTATGGAGATGGCCACAGCATCAGAGGTGTGCATTCTCTTTTGACTTTGAACTTGGATGGTTGACTGTTGTTTGTCATCTGGTAGAGTTTAGTTTTCCTCTATTTCTGTGGGGTTTTTCCCACACTTGAATGTGTTTTCATTACCTTTGATACCCTAAGAACATAAGCTTTTTCAGACCATTATGTTACAATTATTTTTTTCTTTTGTAATTGCAGTTGTTTCTTATCCTTACTGCTGGTAGCCGCTGTCGTTTGGAAAATCAAACAAACCTGTTGGGCTTCTCGACGGAGAGAGGTATCAATAACTTTAAGATTATTGTAGTAGCTTTATCTTTCAGGATAAATTGAGACCTTTGGTGGACAATCACACCTCTGCTTTTTCCTGTATACATAATTTAAATATCCCTCTAAACTTTTTTCTACCCTGGACTGAAGAAGAAAACTTTGTTTCTTCCTGCTGTCAAAAATTAGAGAAATTGCAGCATGAGGTTGCAGAAAGCTAAATTTTCATTATGGTGGAATATTTAAATAGACTAGAGTATTCCAGTTGGAAGAGACCTACAAGAATCATCGAGCCTGACTACTTCAGGGTTGAGTAAAAGTTGAAGCATGTTATTAAGGGCATTGTCTAAATGAGTCTGAAACACTGACAGGCTTGGGGCACCAACCATCTCTGGGAAGCCTGTTCCAGTGTTTGACCACCCTATCAGTAAAGATATGCTTCCTCATGTCCAGTCTAAGCCTCCTCTGGTGCAGCTTTGAACCATTCTCATGCATCCTATAAGGGCATCCCAGGGAGAAGAGATCAGTGCCTCCCTCATCACATCCCCTCCTCAGGAAGCTGTAGAGAGCAGTGGGGTCACCTCTCACCCTCCTTTTCTCCAAACCAAACAAGCCCACAGTCCTCAGTTCCTCTTCACAGGAGGCTAACATGCCTTCCAGCCCTTTCACCAGCTTTGTTGCCCTCCTGGACACATTCAGGGACCTTCACCTCCTTAAATTGTGGGGCACAGAGCTGCACACAGTACTCAAGGTGAGGCTGCACCAATGCTAAGCACAGAGGTAATCACATCTTTTGACAGGCTGGTTATACTGTTTAATGCATCTCAGTACTCTTAATAGTCTCAAAATAATAGTGCAAAAGCATTAGTAAATTGCATGAACACAGAGGATCATATTGTAGCATCTCAAACTTTATAGGAAGCTATTTGATGCTGTGACTGAGGCTGTGTTGTTATCGACAGTCATTGGAACGTAAACAACCCTCTCTGCAAGGAGCTTATGATTTCTTTTTTTATTTTCTTTTCTTTGTAATTCTTTTTTTATTGTAAGCAAAATTCTATCTCCATTAGTATCAGTAGTTCTGTCATTAAAACCATGGCACAATTGAAGCTCTTCAATAAATATTCATACATAAAGTCACCTTATTCTTTTGTTGTCTAAATTGTTATAGCTGTGTTGGAAAATTTGGCCCAAATATTTGTTCTTATCTGTTTAATAAATGATTAAAATCAAATGAGATTAAACATAGGTTATGTGTACTGCTATACATATATAGAATGATTCAGATGATGTATACTGATAATTGTCATATGTGATTTGGTTCTCATAAGATGTGTAATTTTAGACAGTGATTTTTTTAGCCTTTGAGGTTTCTAATCCTGATAATTTTGGAAACAACACTTGCTTAATGATATTGTAATCTAGACTTAAAAAAATCCAAGTCTTTCATTAGCTAATTTTTCTTAGTATACTAGGACTATAAATGTTTAAATAACTTTTAATGTAGCCTACAGTGAATGTATACGTGCTTTAAAGGTACCAGGTAACTAGCACTTAACAACTTTCTCTCACTGAAAGTATAGTGTATTAATGTCCAGGTTTAGCTTTGAACTGGTGCTCCAAAGAAAAATATATATATTATGGTAGTTATTTCATTTAGGTTTTTTTTTTTTTATTCACACAAATATTGTTAAGCATATTCTCCCTCTAAGGGCAAGTGCTCATGTACTTGTTATTACTTGCAAAATACAGATGAAAGTTACTTTAAACTGCAGTATTCTGTTCAACTTATTAGTATTTCGTTTGAGTTTGTCTCAATACTTATTAATAGTTCTGCTTAAAATTATATTGTGGCAGAATGTAGCAATTCTTTGATTTCATTTATCATGTTAATAAGGATGTTTTATTGGCTAGTTTAAGAACAGATATGAGCGTATGAGTTTAACGGATCTGGGGGATCTAGTCTGTTTTCCATTGTTTCCTTCCTAGATGTTTGAAATAGAGCATTTTTAATGCAGTCTGTAGGCATCATCCTACGAAGAGCACATTCTCATATAAGAAGTTTTTATAGTTTTTTAAAGTTTTCCAGGTTTTATTATTCTTATTTTTATTATTTTCCTAATGACATTCTAAGACTGAATGAAAGCTCATCTAAAATCCCTGATAAATAAAACATAAATATGAATCAGCTTCTTCTGAAAAGTAAACCAGAAATACATGGCAACTGGATTAAAACTCTGAGACCCATGCTTCAGTTCTGATCCTTGGTTTTTCTTGAACTAGAGAAACTTAGCTGTCTCTCATTCAGAAATGTTCTTTGTTTAATTTCAAAATTATATGAGTATGTATTTCTTCCTATTTTAAATGAGGTGTGAAACAGTACCTAGATTGTGGCAGCATTACGAAATGTAAATGTTTAAGCAAATCTCATTTATTTTCAATCTGCTATTGCACATCAGCAGCAGTTCATGTCAAACACAAATTTTCCATAATGTTCCCCATAATATTTTCCTCTAATCTAGATCAGAGAATTTGTTTTTATAGGTAGCACATTTTGTAAGGCTTTAGAATGAAGTGTTACAACTAAGTGGTATAAAAAAACCATACAAGTAGAAGGCAATCTATTGTTGAAAAGAATTATTAAGTACCTACTTTAAAAGCCCATCTACTTAGCAGAGAAGCTTTCCATCTCTTTCTCATTCTTGAAAAACAGGAATGTTTGACTCTGTAAGTGTTACCTCCAATATGGATACAAACTGCAGTAAGAAGTGAAACCTAACAACACAAACATATGAAAAAGCATGCCGTTAATAGCTATGCATCCATTTATTGTTCATCTCAATCTGTTTTCCCCTAAAGGAGGAGAAACTTTACTATCCAGTTCTTGTGATCTTTTAGTAATAAATTTTATCAGGCTGTTGAGGTAAGCAAATAATTTTTTGAAGTTTTTGTAGATTTCTATGTGTAGCTGAAAATTCAGAACTTTGTCCTTTTTTGCGTTCTGACTTCAGTGCTTGGCTAAATTGGGTCATTATTGATTCCAACTTGAATGTAGCATGGCCTCAATCCAACACAAAGCAAGAGTAAGTTGTTTGCCATTTGTAGTGGGAATGTCTCAATTTTCCCATGAATTCAGAAATTCACTCTCCAGTTTCTTTCCTAATTCATTGCTCATCGAGCAAATATTTGCTTTCCACTGCTCAGAGCACTGACCAATTCTTACTGAGCAGTTCATTTGAATTTAGGCTCTTTTATATGTATATGTAAGAAACTGTAGGGTTTTTTTTTAATATGTATATATATATGAAAATCAATAAATAGTGTCTTCCAAAAGACTAACTGATGTTTGTCAACACTGAATTTAACTTTTCTTTTCCCATATTGATTATTTTATGATTTAATTAGTTGAAATCATTTTTGCCTAAGCTAAGTCCTTGAGTTTTGATAATTTTTTTTTTACTCATAACAAAATTTTGGTTCTCATCTTCTTCCTACTTACATTGCTGCCTCTTAAGATACACTTTATCTAAGGCTTTTTGAACATCTATATTTATACTTTAACTCCTGGCTGAGCCTGTCTTCTTTCCTGCTTTCTGAAAGGGCAAGAGACAGCACATAGACTCTCTCTCAACTTATACCATCAAAGTTATTCACTTTCTGCATTGAAAGAAAGTGGGAAGTATCATTCCTTTATTTCATAGTTCTGAAAAGATCAATGCAACTTTGAGCAGGAAAACATGAACAGCCTCCTGCCTGGCATCCCTTGACAGCTTCCCCCACCCATCCTTCACATGGATCACGACATTTAAAAAAAGGCCTTAATAAAAGCTGAAGTAACAACATGAAATATTGCTCATGTAAGAGAGTTTGGTACTTGAAAGAAATAATACGGAATATCATGAGATGATTTCCAAAGCAGTATTCTTATGGCACTATATTTCTTGAGAAAACAAGCCAGAAAGAATTTGGAACATTCTTGTGGGTACCAAACGTCAAATTTCTACTTAGAGAGCAGGATAACATTTGCAGGTAAGCATGGAAATTCATGTAGGAGTAGAATAAGGGCAAGATATATTTGTTTGTCAAATAAGTTAAGGGAGTTCCTAAGTATTGCAAAGTTTAGGAGCAGCAAAGCATTTTTTAGAACTACATAAAAAGATCAGATATGTACTCTAGGTTTTAATCTCACATCCTTCTTTTTCCTTCAGAGGCTCACAAATCTTTCTACCGAGACCTTTTTGGTGAAATTTCACTTGTTAGTTCTCTGGATGAAAAACGGAGAGCTGTCATTTTCTCCCAAAAGATTTGTTAGGCTTCTTGCATTTTATACCCAGAATTCACCCAAGAGCCCATCCATGAAGTTTCAATCTGACTCCGTTTTCCTTCTTTAAACAAAAAAAGATATATCACCCAGATTTACTAAATAAGAAAATTGAAGAGAATATTATTTGTTGTCTCTGCATGTTTCATATCTAAAGTATTCATTCAATCTTCTGTTGTGAATGGGTGCAAGAGAATCTGTTCATAGATCATTTTACTGAAAAGCTTGATAGGTTGCCTGCCAGTTTTGTAGTGGCTCAAATGTTTTGCCTCATGAACTTCTTCTGATTGAAAGGCACCACACTGCAGATAAAATTTGCATCCAAATGATTTCTTATTAATAGTGTGTTGAACTTTTCTTTTTGCTGACAAGATTACACTGAGGTCACTAACAAACTCATACAGATGGGATTATAAACCGCACAGGTTCTACATAAGGTATTTTAGCAAAGTATTCGTCCTTCATAAGATAAAGCAGTTGCTGCTCAGATACACTTTGTACTATTTATTCAGCCAGATGTTTTAAAGAATTGTTACCTTTAGTGCAAAAGTGTGCAGTCATTGATGTACCTACTGACATACTCCTCTCCCATCCTCCCAGACACACAGAAAACACATCTGTGTGCAAACATTCTGTGTTATATAGAATCATAGAATAGTTTGGGCTGGAAGGGACCTTTGAAGGTCATCTAGTCCAAACCCCCCTTCAATGAGCAGGGATATCTTCAACTAGACCAGGTTGCTCAAAGTCCCGTCCAACCTGGCCTTGAATGTTTTCAGGGATGGGGCAGCCACAGCTTCTCTGGGCAACCTGTGCCAGTGCCTCAGCACCCTCATCGTAAAAAATTTCTTCCTTATATCTCATCTGAAATATTCATCTGTGTATATTGTATTGGTCAATTAGTTAAAATGCAGCTTTACATCTTTTCTTAAGAAAATCTCCTTTTTTACATAGTATTATAATTACACACTAGAAAGCTTGCATATCTTAAAAAGCTGACATAGAGTCTTGTTTCCTCTTGTAATACACTAGAAGTCTCTTGAGCAATGAGGAAGTAATGCATGATTGCGCATTTACGTAACAATGTTTGAAAGCATGGTATTATATGTGTAAAGTACTTGCCTACCTTTAAAGGTTAATATAATTTCTTTATTGGAATTTTCATATTTATATATAGCATTTCATTACACAGTCAGCTGTGCATCATTTGCCTGTCTGACAGAATAACCTATACAGGCATAAAAGCGTGGAGTTAGAGAATGCTTGCTTTACACAGTGTGTGGGTGCCTCACAACTTATTGCTTCATTTTATTTAATAAGCTTATGTTTGTTTAAAAAAACCCCACCTTTCCAGCCTTAATTTTAATATCAAGGTAGTTTTATTCTCTTGAATATTCAAAGATTCTTAAAAACATGCACATGAAACTGAAATAGACTACTTCTTAATAACAGCAACAAGTCATATAATACCTTTAGGCTCATTTCTATGGTAACTCTAATAAGAACAAGAAAGTTCACCTATGTTGATAGTACTAATGAATGTACATAATATGTGAATTTCAGCTTGAGCTTTTTTACTTTATATTGTAATGATACTTGCATTTTTAAAGTATTCCTTTTGGAAAAGGCAATAATGACTTTTGGTGCATATAATATTGCTTATGGAATGCAACATGTTTAGTTTAGCGATATTAATATGCATAGAATATGATGCATTCTTGAACAACACCTGAAGGAGCAAAAGGCATACGTTGGTTCATTTATGTGTTTTAATGTGGTCAAGGAACCACCAATTGTAGATATAAGGAAACCAAGAAATATTAATACATATAATTAAAGTACCCTGAAGCATAATACTATTCATGTGTGTAGGTTTTTACAGGATTATATGCTTTACGTTTGAAAGTTGTTAACCTCACAGATCACTTCTCTTTTTTGGTAGCTTCTTGTTTGTTGCTTAGCAAATATCTTGCACATCTATATGTACTTACTCATAGACTGCGTGAGTAATCCTACTGAAGGCGAAGGAGCTATTCATAGGACCAGAATCTCAACTTGTTACATTGCTCAAGCTCTTCTGAAATCAGTTGAGCTATGACTGCTTATTTCAACTGTGGATTTAGTTTTATTGAGGATAACTGGGGCATTTATTTTAGGCTGACGTTTTCTGAATTCTCTCCAACCTGAAATTTAGGCTCCTCTTTGAATGAACCTTTCAAGTGATATGCTAGTTAGTTGACACTAGATCTTGTGTCAGGACTCCCTCTGCAGTCAGTATAAGAGACACTTGCAAATGACAACTGATCTCACCCAATTTTCGCAGTGTTCATTGTGATACTGGTGGGGGATGACTTGTTAATGATATAAATAACCCAGTGAGTCAATTCTCCTATATTGGGAGTTAATCTTCGCTTTAATTTTGTAAAATTGAGGCTTTATTTATAATACTGTCACTTCATAAAAATAAGCGTCTGATTACTACGTTAGCACTGCTCACATCATGCTTTTTCTCCGTAAAGAGAACTATTAGATGGTATTGGTGACAGACTCAATATTGTATTGGAAGGATTTATTTGGGGGTGGTGACTTAAGCAAAGTTTATCTATCTAATGCAGATATCTCAAAACATCATACAGTGTTAAAAGGCTTCCATGAACAATTCTTATGAGAGTACGAGCATGAGATTGAAGAGCCTATCTTAGTTATTGAAGGCTATGTGGCTCCTGCCAAAGGCATTTATGCCAGGAAGTAATCCTAGCTTTCTTGTGTCAACTCTGCTTATGAATTGCCATCTTTAGTAGGAATTCATTGTGGCCATGACTGCCTAGAGTTGACCCAAGTTTTGTTTGGGCCCGACACAGTTCTAAACCTCCGTGCCCTTTAGGAGGATGGCAAGGCCTATGGAGGGAAGAGATCTGTGGGAATTGTGTTAAAGTAATATGTAGACTGGAGGAAATTAACTGTACCAATAAAATCACTGGTGAGGTAGAGAAAAAAATGGAAGCCAGATTATGCATCAAGTGAAAACATTCCTTTGAAAACACTACAGGGAGACAATGTAAACCCTGAAGCATGGGGATGAGTATGTTGAAACACAAAAAGTAGTGATCTGGTTTCCTTTGCATATCTTCCCTTTCATAAGTTTATCAGTTTCATCTCAAAGTCATCCTGTCCAAAGGAGAATTCAAGAGCATTATATTATACTATATCTTTCTCATGAAGTTGCTCTGCTTTAGAACTCAAATAGGTGTATAATTTTCTTATACATTGTACTACCATATTCTTTGGCAGCAGTCTTGCCCCCCACCTCCTTTTTTTTTTAGTTAACGATGAAAACAATCTGTAAATCGAAAATAAAGAGTTGGCTTCTGTATCCCTCCCACCCCCCCTGCCCCCCACCCCAAGTTTGGAACAAAAATAAAGCCAAATTGTTTATTCAGGGATGCACACCTAAGCTATGAAAATTCGTTCCTAGCTCTAGTACCTCTAGTCCTTTTTTCTCCTAAAGTACGTACATGTAAATAAGTTTTTTTTAAACAAGTATATGTAAAAGACACTGGAAACCAGTGTATGTGTGCAGGTAAAACACCCACTTTTAGCTAACAAGAGACATTTATAAAAGCTCACTAACAAACAGATCTGTTTCTTCATTCCACAACAATTCAGACAGTACAGAAGATAACAGATGACAATAGTTTTTGCAAAGAAAGTTGTGGGCTACTTCTCTTCATTTAAAAAATAAATAAATGAGGGAAAACATTAAATAGGTGTTTTGTTATATCTGCATATGATCAGGAGAAGAAAATTGTTTGCTTTTCTTAACATAATAACCAAAGTTTCTTACATTTGCGTAGTATAGTTAGCCTGAAGAATCCCACAAGGGAATAATCAAAACAAATTAGTTTCATTATGTGTGATTCCTGCATGTATGCATAGAAGGAAGCTTGGATGTAGGTGTTAATGCTGATAACAGTGCTTTAAAATTAGTAGTTGTGGTGTTCTGTTCAGTAGAATTTATTATCGGAGATTACTAAATATTAGTATAAAATATTGCTGGAGATAATACTAATGTTACAATAGACTATATTAGTTACTGCTGTCTGTCACAGACCTTGTTAAATCTTGCAAGTGTGCTAGGTTAAGCTT
Organism: Strigops habroptila; assembly: GCF_004027225.2. Taxonomy (NCBI): domain Eukaryota; kingdom Metazoa; phylum Chordata; class Aves; order Psittaciformes; family Psittacidae; genus Strigops; species Strigops habroptila. Next base: position 74,610,369 of record NC_044281.2, read on the forward strand.
TCAAGCTATCAGAAAGGTAAAATTAAGGCTATTTAAGAGAAAGAATTTTCCAACATGAAAAAGAGTCTGTGAGACAACTGGCAACTTGGCAGAGCCTAAGGAGCCTTTGAGCTGTATGGTCTGAGAGGTTTCCATGGGACTAGCTGTAAACATAAGAGCCTTAGGAGAATTATTAGTGAATTACCTGTCAGCAAAAAGCAGCAGACAGTGAGAAAGGCAATCCTTACTGGGGCCTTGGGACGAGGCCAGATAACTTCTTTTGAATTTCGAGAATAGTCACTTGGATTTGTTTCCACAGTGTTAAAAGAATGAGGATGCTGAATATGTTCTTTGTAAATTAAGAGGATTGCACCAAAATAGATGATTCATTTTTGACTCTTAACAAAAACAAAAGAGCAGGTGTTGAATATTGGCCCGAAGTAGTGAGACTCTTCTTTACATTTATATTTCCTCTGTGTTTGCAGTATAGTGTCAATTTTTTTTCCTTGTTAAAACACAAAACAAACCTTTAATTCTGCACAGCCCTGTAAGAAAGAAATGAGTGGACTTAGGTGCAAACAACAAAAATGCTTAGAAACTTGGAAGAACTCTGCTGTGAAGAGGAAGTGAAAAGGTTTGAGGGTTTACAGTAAGAGCTTTTTGAGAGAAATGCAAATACTCCGCGCTAGTTCCTCCTTTGCTTTTCTCAGAATTGGAAGCAATTTTGGTAGTACTGGGTAGACAACTTTGGCCCAGGTGAGTTACCTGCAACAGGAGTAGCATGAAGGAAACTTAAGTCAGAATCGTCCTTCTTCCAAAGAGCAGGGAAGCAACTCAAAGTCCAAGACAATATATAGTCCAAGATAATATATAGTCCAAGATATATAATAGTTCCTCTTTCTTGTTCTGCTCCTCCTTTCTACCTAAAATTCTGTTTATTTACAGTTGAATGGTAATCATGTCTTCTAAAAGTTATGTTAAAACATGATAACAATAATTGTGATTGCTTTTAATTTATGGAACATTTGCTACTGGACTGTTGACAACTGATGTCAATATTATTGATGGTCTTTCACAAATATATCTGCTTCCACAAACATCTAGCTGCTTCTTGCTAAAATATAAAGTAGAATTTTTTCAGAGCTGATTTTTAGGTACATTTCTGTATGTGTACAATTGAGTAGCAGTAAAGAAGGATTACTATCATGCCTGAATCAATTCCAAAGTGTTTGCACTTCACTTTGCCCAGCATGGATAGTACGTGCCTTATAAAATATCCACATTGGCCTTTTTCCTCTCTTAAAGTTAGTGTTGATAATGTATGCAATTATTCTTTCTTTCTTAAAAAACAATAATTTGAAGGCATTAAGTTTCTTATATGTGGATGTCTCCCTGCTAAGGTCAGAGCTTTAATAATTTTCAATGCAAAGCAAATGCAAATATCAATGCAACTGGAAAACTAACTTCACTAATTTGATCGGGGTCTCTTAGCTGAATGTGTTCAGTGCTGTGAATGTCAGTATTGTTGCTATCAACAAATTCTGTGGGGAACTTCTCCACTTTTGGTAGATATTTTTACATGCAAACATTCCTTGGTGTCATACATCTGAGCAAATGGTGGCTGTGCATTTCATCTGGGCACCTTCTAGGCTTCTCCCCCTTCTCTGAGTAGGAAGTAATAGTAGGCTCATGGTGACAAAATTTACATATGTATGCTTATTTATTGAGGAAGCTGCAAATGCAAAGTAATAGTAGAACCTTAGGGTGGGGAAAAAAAAAATCCCCAAAAACCTTTAGAAGAAAGCATGTCTACGAAAAGGTAGAATAGTTATTCTTTCTCAAGGATATAATAATGCAATGTTTATCCTTCCTGGAGCTGTAGTTTTTATTGCTCCAACGGTTCACAAACAATAGCTGAGAGTTAATGTGACCTGATATAAACTAAGCTCATTACATTCATTTTCAACAGATAATTAATAATTAACATATAACCTTTGGCTTTCCTTTTATCTTCAAGTATTGACAGAAGTTGCATAAAACCATACTATGTGTGGAAAAACTGCTTTGAAATGCAAAATTTAATTAAAATTAATGTAATGTTATTTTAGGGCAGTTGTATAGTAGCAAAAGTACTATAGGGAATATTTGAACAGACCATTATTTTTACCCATGCTGTTCAATTTATACACAATTAATTTCTGGAAAAGAGAATACCGTTTGATATTTTGGTTGGAATTTATTGGATTGAGTGCACCATGGCAGTTAAATTGTAATATCAGTAAATTACTCTAGACTGCTTTAACAATCAATTGACCCACATGCAATTAGCAAAAATTAAACCACGGTGAACCCTGTAGCTTGACATTTTTTGGTTTTCTGTGCTCCACATACATTTTGAAAATCCCAGTTAATCAGATTTATCATATCTAAATAGCTGTAGTTTCTCAGTCTTTTATATTTGTGCAGCCATGGTCACAAATACTACTGGGGGAGGCAGGCAGGGAATCGCATGTCCCAGTCAGAAGTTTGGGTTTGGAAGACAGTCATTTCCTTACTGGTGTTACAGGTGCCCTGGTGCAAATCGCTTTGCTGCCTGGGCCATCCATTTGCCATCTGTAAAATGAGATCAGTTATACAGGTGGTCTTTATATGCTTTTCATTAAAGATGCTGTTGCTATTAATTGGGGGAACTTATTCTCATGACGTTCTGCTTCATTCTGCAATAATCCTGATTGTCTCTAGGCAATTTATTTAGGTGTCTGTCCATTTAGGCAGGAAAAGGGAGTGAAATGGACACTGGATTTCTCTCTTAATTTTTGTCTGGGGGCATTACTACTAGTCAGAGTACAAACATATTGTGAATACAGTCTGTTATTTTGATTTGTTATATTTAATACATATTTGAATATTTGATAAAATACATTGTGAAAGTATGAAATATCTCATATATTTCATTTTCAGCTTAATTAAAACCAGTCACCCATTTCTTAGAGGTTTATGCTGTTATACTGATTCTACTGCACCACTTTTTACCTACCATAATAATTTATGCCTGCACAAAATTAATGAATAATATTTCCAGAGCAGTGGGAGCATGTTACAAAAATATCATACCCGTGCATTTGTGACCCATGCAAGTATCAGACACATAACATTTTGACTTAATACCTTAACAGTGTCCATTAGTAATAATCCTGAACTTGTCCTCCTGCCCATTTGCACGGAAAGCAAGTCCAGATTGTTAGTGTTGTTAATGACTAAATCAACCGTGCATGAAATGTCTAAGTTTCACCTCTGGTTGGGGCATCCGGTATACAGGAAGCTCATAGAAAACAATGAACATAAATCATTTTGGTAGAAAGGGAGGAAAAGAGGAGCCAGAGAATGAATTCATTTGCAAAAACATCTTTCAACATAATCTAAGCTGTTTGTAAGCACCTGTGAAAAAAAAAGATTAAAAACCTAGATGTTTTTTCATGAACAAATAAACAAATAACATGAAAAGAATATGCTTTTCTTCCAAGGTAGCATAAAAGCTCTCTTAAATGGAGAGGAAAGCATCTGATGCTTGTTTGCTTTGGCATTATAAAGGCTTTAAAAAGTGTGTCACATGATATTTAATAGGTAAGGCAAGGAACCATTGTCATGTTACATAGCTGTAGAATAGGTGCAAAACTGGTCAGAAAAAAACATACTTAGGTGTTCTTTATCAGTAAAATGAGGTGTTAACTACATGTTGACTGTAGGTAAGTGCATTAAGTCAAAGATTTGGCCTAGCTTTAGAACTCATCAGTGTTTTTATTGATGACTTAAGTTACGCAGTTAAAGAATACATGTATTAAATTTGGAAATACTAGAAGCTGGGTCACAAGTGTCTTTTAACCATTATGTTCTTAGGATTAAAAAAACCAAACCCACTTCATGTTGAAGTCAGGGAGAGGCATTTTGTACATACGAGTAGCATTTTTATTTATCACAGAAACACAGAATGGTTTGGGTTGGAAAGGACCTTTAAAGATCACCTAGTCCAGCTCCTGCTGCCATGGGCAGGGATACCTTCCACTAGACCAGGTTGCTCCAAGAGCTTCTATTAGAGTGCCTCCTGCTAGGTGAGATGAAGTTACAGCAGCATATACCTGTAATAGTGCTATAATGCTACCTGCACTTCCTCATTAAAGATTATTGTAAAATCTACAGTGATAGCTATAATTTCATTGCAGAGCTGTGTCCCAAATGATGATAAAGGCAAGTAATTATCCAGAAGTTCAGTTGTTTTTCCACCGAAAAAGCTGTTTAGTAGCAGCTTTCTTCTTTATAAATCTTGCATGCATAAATGCAGCCTTTGATGTTATTGATGTCATGTACTATGGTTAAAACTTGCAAAACCTCGGATACTAGAAAATTGGGGTCAAAACTAGTCCCTTACATTTCATACCATTTAAGTCCATATCTTTTAACTTTAATACTTGCGGGTTTTGATTTCATGAATTGACTGAGATGGATTAATTGTTCTGGACCTAAAATCCCTTTCATTGTGCAATTCTACTGGCTTCTATGTAAGAGTGGTGAGCAAGGCAAGATAGCTTATTTGAGATTAAAACTGAAAACCGTAGAGATCAGAAATTGAGCAAGTATTTTATTGTTGTTTTTTAATTTTACTTTCATTTTTCTGTAATGCATAATTTGCAGTTATTCTGGTTTCTCCTTAGCTGAACCAGTTTCACCAGTATTCTAAAATACACTACACATTTTTTTACAACAGCACTGGTTTACACATGTACAGAATTTTTATCAAAGGTAGAATACTGCATGCTTGTGAGTCATTCTTCTTGCTTTCCTGCATCCCATGACACATGGTTTATCTATCCTGTAGATGGACAATATATTTCTACTACTTTCAGAATGGCTTGTTGTTTGCTGACATGAAGCTAACATAATTTAAGCATACTTTTTTCCTTTAAATAATTAATAATTTAAACATAACCTTTGGCATTCCTTTTATCTCAGATCATTGATACAAATTACATGAAATCATACAATTTGAGCAAAATTCTTTCAAACGCAAATTCTAATTAAAATGAATATAATGTTAATTTAGGACATATGTGTTGCTGAAATAGAGTGTTTGGGACATCATCAGTATTTAAATATGTGTTAGTTTTTTCATGTTGTTTGTGCCTAAAAAATAGTTTTGAGTAAAAAATTTGGATCAAGCACAGTGTGACACAATAGCTAAATTATAGCTCTATTAAATTGCTTTAAATTGTTTTACAAATTGAAATATGCATGCAAATAGCAAACGAATAAACCACCTACAATTTGCTTTTTATTTTGTTTTTCATATGTCTACTTACAAAGCTGTTATTAATTGGAAATAATACTGTGGCATAGAAGCTATTACCAAACACCTTTTTTGACAAAGATATTTATCTACAGGCTGAAAATATCACTTTTAGTGGAAGGCAAGCAGCTTCATTTAGATTAAACTTTTTTGATGAAAGAGGCAAGTAAGTACATATTTCTAACATAAAGAAATAAGGTGATTTAGCTGGATCGCTAGCAAAATAGGATGTTAAAAAATGTAGTCTAGCATCCCAGCAGTAAATAGTTTTTCCTAGTAGTTGATACGGTCAAAAATTCACTGTCAACCTGTATAAAGTTCTCATTCATAGCTAAGACTTACAAACAAGAGTTTATATCCCTCTATTTTGCTAGCATCTCGCTCAGGTCACTCTCATATCATAATTTTGAAAAGTTTGCACTATCTTTGAAGGATCTTTCTCTAATCCAATTATTTTATGGGATGCTGTTTCTGCTACCACTTTTTCACTTTTTCATTGTGTCCTGATTCTTAAGCTCTGTAAGTGCCCATTTACTGCTCAATCCTGCAGTGTCCCTACATCCAGTACAGATATTCATAGTTTATGGGACTTCTCACTCCAAGAGCAAGGGAAGTATTGTCTGTTTGTGGGGTTTTTTTATTTCCTTTTTTCTCATTTGATTCTTTCCAACATGAGCAGCAGGATATATCTGTCTGAAAATACTAGCTTTGTGTTTCGCCCCATAATGGAGGGAGTCTTCAGGCAGACAGTTGTCATGCAGTATTTTCATACTATTTTGCTCAGTGTCCTTCAAGTGGGAAAGTAGTGTTTACAAAATGTTTCTCTCATCAGAGATTCAGCTTCTTGTAGGCTCAGTCCCTCAATGGGACTTGGCCCTCTGTTAGCAGTTTGGGATGCAGCTAATTTCAAAAGCAGTATTTACTGGACTGCTACCCCCCAGTTGAAGAACTTACTTGAAACTGAAGTCTGTCAAAGATATATTAGTGATATTTGTAGGAGATCAATTGCGTTTTTTACATTTCATATGAAAAACATTGGCTTGGTCCACACATTTGTTTCTGTATGAAAACTCATTCCTATCTTACTCAAGGCAGTATATTCCCCAGAGTTCATGGTAAGGGTTAGCCTTATCTACTCATCATTGCTCTCATATAAGTGTCATAAAGAAATCAGATACAATAAAGATTTTCAAACTATATGTAAACACTCTTCTGAATAAAGTATTAGTTATTGCCAGTTAGTTCTGCCTTGTGGGATAAGGTAGCCTATAATATCATGAACAGAAAGTGTATGTCATTAGTTTGCCATAATAAATTGGCACAAGCGGGAAATGAGCAAATAAGGGATATGCAGACATAACTCCATCTACATTGAATGCTTTTTCTAGATGTTCTAGGAGGCAGACTAAAATTTTAAATACATAATCTTGCTAGAAGGGAATCCGTGTAGAAGCTACTACTGATTTAGTGGGGTTAAAACTTCGCCTTTAACAATTATTTTAGTTCCTCTATCTATATAGTGTTATGCCCCATCATGATATTGTATAGAGCCTTCTAGCCTTTAAAGAAAATTGAGATATGCAAGCACTGTAATATGGTGAAATGTGCATGGTGACTTCATATTGCATCTGTTCTGTACCTACCTCCGCTAGGCTTTACATCAGGTGGGTGTGATTGCTTTGAAGAATCTAACACAGTTCATAGTGCATCCCATTCCCAAACACTAATTTTACTTTAAGCAAGGGAAAATCATATTCTAAAAATAAAATTTTTATGTTTAGAGGGTAACAAACTTTTTTTTTAATAATCTTTTGTTTATGATTATCTTTGATTTTCATACCTCAAAGTGCCATAAAATCAGCTTTTGATCTTCATACATTCTTAAAACAATCCAGTAATTAAGTGAACAAAGGGAAATGGTAAGAAAGTAGAAGTGTTTATGAAAGATGGTGAATCAAATGATAAGTAGGTTTGGGTTTTTTTTATCTGATTAAATTAGAATAATGTTTTGGCTCAAAAAAAATACACTGTGGCACTGCCCCCCATACTCACATAAAAGTTTGTCAAGTGGTGCTTATGTGCTTTTGATAATAATGAAGAAAGTTCTGAAGTTCTGGAGAGTTTCATTCCCATTTTAGCTGTTGAGCATATTTAGTATGTCTCATTAATGTACAGTTTTCTTCTTCTAGAGAAATGTTTGTTGAAGCCTAAGTGAAAGTGCCTTTGATATTGAATGGCTAGTGCATGTGATAACAAGGAAGGAGTAACTTGTGCAAATTCAAGTACAGTCATGTGTTGCAGCAGGTCATTGTTATACGTATGTGAGGCAAGCATACTTAGTACAAGTCTCTCGAGAGATTGTGTAGCCATACACATTGGAGTTCACTGGCTAGATAAGAAAAAATTAGATCTTCCTGGTGTCTTAGGGAGTTTATGCTCATACTGTTATTCGAAATGGAAACTCATCCTTGACAGAGTGGTGCTCTGTTTGGATTTTGTATTTTAATAAACAGAAAATAATACTAAAAAGTATTTAAAAAAATTTCCACATTTGTTGTCTTGCCATGGTATTGGTGTATTGTGTGTCACTCTCCCAGATGGAAAAAGCTGCATTGCTGCCTTAATGTTCATGGTTAAATGTACACCATTAATTCTGCTACCTTTGTATGAATAAAGGGTTGTGCTTTACTGCACAACTTCTGGAAAGCATGGGCAATCATTGCACAGACAACTTCTCCTGAATCAGAAGTGGCAACCTTGAAGGTAAAAACAGGCCGAGGATGGTTGTTCTGAGTTCTGTGTGGATAATGTTTGGCATTCAAGGGAGAAGGTTAGAACTGTCTGGGGACATTTATTATGGTGTCAATAATGTTTACACATGTACATTACTCTGGCGCTATCTGTTCAGTGTTTATTGCTTCATGGGAGACACCTTTGACGGCTAGTTAGGCATGGCTGGGGCTTATCTGAAGGCTGGGATGAAGAGTGTTCCTGAAGAAAACAAATTGGCACTATTAAACTAAGAACAGTTGGTCACTGACTTACTGCCAGAGATCTGCAAACATGAGCAGCGCCCTAGGGGAAGGGGAGACCGGTGACCCCAGCGTGGGCAGTGTCCTCACCCACAGGGCGCCATCTCAAAGGGGCTGAGCCTGGTGGGGCAGAGGTGGGTGATGGAAATGGCCCTAGTGATGAGCCAAATCCAAGGGCCATCCAGGGTGTCAAGACTGGTGAAAAATGGCTCAGGGCCAGACACAGGGCTGGAGACAAGGCTAAAAATGGGTCCAAATCTATCTGGTCAGAAAGGTCATGGCGATTAAGATCTCTTTGTGCCCTCAGAGTCCTGACACCCTGAAGGTTGTTGCTATGATTTTAGGCATGAGGAGAGGTGTGGGTTTTCAGGTATATAGTTTCATAGGTTGTTTTGGGTCTTTTTCAAAATAACGTTACCTTTCTCTAGAAACATTGCTTTATTTGTATCATCATGCTATAACAACACTACTTCCATGTTTAACTGTAATTCAGGTATACCTAGAGTTTTATTATACAAATATATGAATGCATGCTCTGTCTGCCACTTACTCAGAGAGCTTCCAGAAGAAAACAAATAGGTATAGCAAAGCTTTTTCATGAGAAGCTCTTCCAAGTAAGTGGTAAACTTGTTGAGTTACATTCATTTTTTTGTACTATTAGTCTCTGCCAGAACATATGGGAAGATGTTGTAATAAGCATATTGATTCATCTTATCTTTCTTCCCTTGTCCTGATTTTGATTGTCTAGTTGTTATCTTTGATTTTTTCCCCTGTTCTTATTCCTTCTCACATCACATAGATCAGTTTCTCCTTTCTGTTATTCATCATTAGTTGTCTTTTCTATTTTGCTAGTACTTGAATATGCTCTTATGAAACACATCTCAGCTGTGTTATGTTTTTGTTAAAATTGGCACTTTTAAAAGGTTAGGCCTCTGCCTTTTGGCTGTTATACTTGAACTCAATTGTGACAATGATTTCTCTAGATTGATGATTCTTTAGAGAAAGCACTGCTTTTGCTTGAGTGCATTGTTGGTACATCATAATCATTAAAGATTAAACTACCTCTCAGCTGTCAAAATCACCGCACAAAAGGTTTAAGAGGAGAGAAGGGACAGTTCAACTTAGTGTAACTAAGAAGAGAGGATGCAGCAGTGTAATACTATTGTCTTGTGCCAGGACAGCACGTTCCTCACTACCCAGTGCTACTGCAGGAAGGAAATGGGAAACTGAGGTCTCTTAAAGTCTCTAAATTTGGACATGAATATTTAGGGGTCTCCCCATCTGAAGGGATCAACCTAAGGTGACCCGCCTGGTTGATGAGGGAAAGGCTGTGGATGTTGTCTATTTGGACTTAAGTAAAGCCTTTGGCACAGTCTCCCACAGCATTCTCCTGGACAAATTGGCTGCTCATGGCCTGGATAGGTGGATTCTTTGCTAGGCTGGAAACTGGCAGGATGGCTGATGCCAAAGAGTGGTGGTAAGTGGTGTCATATTTAGTTGGTGACTGGTCACTAGTGATGTCTCTCAGGGTTTGGTGTTAGGGCCAATGTTGTTTAATATCTTCATTGACGATCTGGATGAGGGGATTGAGGGCACCCTCAGTAAATTTGCAGATGACACCAAGTTGGGTGGGTGTGTTGATCTGCTGGAGGATAGGAAGGCTCTGCAGAGGGATCTGGACAGGCTGGGTCGATGGGCTGTTGTCAGTGGAATGAGTTTGAACAAGGCGAAGTGCGAGCTCCCGCATTTGGACTACAACAACCCCGTTTAACTTCCCCATGCTCCAGGCTTGGGGAAGAGTGGCTGGAAAGCTGCTCATGGAAAAGGACCTGGAAGTGCTGATTGACAGACCTGAACATGAGCAGCTTGCGCCCAGACAGCCAAGAAGGCCAACAGCGTCCTGGCCTGTATCAGAAATAGTGTGGCCAGCAGGGCCAGGGCAGTGGTCATCCCCCTGTACTGGGCACTGGTGAGGCTGCACCTCAAATCCTGTGTTCAGTTCTGGGCCCTTCACTACAAGACAGACATTGAGGTGCTGGAGCAGGTCCAGAAAAGGGCGAAGAAGCTGGTGAAGGGCCTGGACCTTCTTCGTGTGTGGGAGGAATGGCTGAGGGAGCTGGGGTTGTTTAGTCTGGAGAAGAGGAGGTTCAGGGGGGACCTTATTGCTCTCTACAACTACCTGAAAGGAGGTTGTAGTGAAGTGAGGGTCAGTCTCTTCTCCCAAGTAATAAGCGATATCCAACCTAGTTGATTCTGTGATTCTAAGGGCTAAGTATGACCACAAGGAATGGTATTTCTAAGCTTAATTTATGCTAAGCAGTTGGGCAAATCGTGGTTTAGTATCCACTGAAAGGGAGAGCATAAAAGGAAATACAAACAAGTTCCAGTAGGAAGAGATTTATGTTAGGTGGGTGTGATTATGTTATTTTATATGAATGGCTTAAAATCATATACTATCAAAAAAGGTATCAGATATCAATATAGAACAAGCATCATAAATTATCTGTCATTATATTGATATTATACCTATAATTCTTCAGAAATAGTTCATTTGCTGGAAGCTTTCTGTAGTAAAAGGAGTAAGTATTTGGATATCCAGATGGTTATTTACATTTGACATTTTTTTAATTTAAAAATATCTACAAGCAGCATTTTATTAATGCCTTTAATTTAAAAAGTTGTCTCCTCATTAGTGGTACATATACAGCAGAATGTGAGGCAGTGCAGAAATTGAAAAAGCGAACTGTAATACATGCCTTAAATAAGAAAAAACAAGTTGCAAGCTATTAACATGAATTTCAGACACAGCTAGCAAGTTAAGATTGTTTTTTCAAGTCAATGCATTTTCTGGCGGACTACAGGTGAAGGAGAAGATGCAGAAAGCTCTCATCCCATTGTTTCGCTTGATGTAGGGATGAATTTATATGTCATTATCTACATGTTTTTCCCACAGTTAATTGCTTCTGCAGCTTAAGCCTGCAGAATGTATAAATGTATCTGCCATCACTGTGTCTCAGTGCCTGTCCTAAACGTAGAAAAAGTGCATTTACAAAAGTAAAGGGCCAGCTAAGGCTAGCAGGAGGCTTGCATTGCTCTTTGGAGTAGCCTTTCAAGTGAGGCCTGAAACTTGGTTTAGATTCCTCAAATTGTAGCATGGGAGTTCCCCTGTATTACACAAGAGTAATATGATGCATGTTTCTTAACATAACTGCTTACCCTTCTATCTCTGTCTGTATATACATATATGGGTATTCCATATGTTAACAATAAGCCCTTAACTCCCACAAAGAGTGGACTGAAGGGCTGCAAAAATACCAGTAAATACTCCTACAGCTTTGAGCTTGTGCCTCTGTGGTAGCACCTACTGAAAGAGTTTGGTTCTTGGGGATATTACTTGGCTTTTTTAGATGTCATGGTAAATGGAGAACTGCAACATTCTCTTTTTTTGCACTCTTATGTTTAGAACTTTCTCTGTTGAATATGCCTGTTTGTTTTTCTTGGAAGAGAGTATTACTGTCCAAAACCAGGTTGTATTCTGCATTTGGTATTAAGGTTGATTCAATTTCACTGTGTATTCTATCCAATAAATTTTCAATAGCTTTGGAGAGAATCAGCCCCCCCTTCATATTAGATTTGAAAGTTGCCATTTGCTACTTTAACTCTATTAATATTGTTTTTTCCATCTTATGTGTGCTTTCTGATCCTTTTTTAATGAATTTTGGGAGTACAGGTCTGAAGCACAACTTTATGTCAGGGGAGTATGTTCTGTGGCAAATTCTGCCACTGTAGAATAATTTTATTCATCAGTATAACTAAAAAAATTTGACAAATCTTCATAGTTAAAGTGTTTTATTTTACAACTGTAGCCATATGTACACTATATATTTTATGTGATTGGCATGATTCACAGTCTTTATATGTTGAATTTTATTCTAGGTAACTCAAAGAAAACAGGCAGCAATGATCACTGGTCTTGCTTTAAGTTGTTGGGATTTTTCTGGTATCTTTGAGAACCTGTATCTAGTGATGCAGTGGTTCAGAAGGTTTCTATAATGAACCTTGGAGATCTCTTTTTGTTTTTTCAAAGCATGTCATTTTTAGAAGAATGGAAATGAAAGTTACCAGTGCAGTGGGAATTTTAATACCTGAAGCAATATTTTGTGCTGTTCTGTATTGCTTTTGGCATGTGTTTGTTCTGATTTTAAACCTTGAGAATGAAATTATGCATATTTGTCACATATTTCACAACTTTCTGTTATTTTTAGGTACTTAACATTTTATGTTTAGTACTAATTGACATTTTTCTTTTAGTACAGATAAATAGACTTAATCAGTGTCAGGTAATATTTTGGGTTGGTTCTCTTAAAAATTAATAGTTTTGGACACACGATCTTTAACATTCAAAGCTTGACATCACTGAAAACTAAAGATTTGTTTACCCTTAAAATGGGGTGTATCAAAGGCAGCAGAGATATTTAGCCGCAGTTCGCAGCGACTTTGCTTTGCAATCAGTGCTCATGTCCCTTTATTTAGTTTCTCTTATCAGTTGCCCACAACTGTACTAAGTTTGTTTGAGGTCTTTCTAGTGCAGTGAATTATGTATAATACTTTTGGTCCAAAATTAATTAAAATCAATTTATGAGGTCCTGGTGGCTTCAGTGGGAGTTGGATTCTGCCCCATTATCTGGACTGATGTCCTCAACACCTTTCACATCCATACCAGACATACTTTAGATAACAATGCTATAAAAACAGAACACAGCAGTCATTGTAAATGATTGCATTATTCATTGTTAGGTAGGACAATAACTGTTAAAATACTCCTTGTCTCTTTATTGTAGCTGAATGAAATGTCATAATCTAAGTTTCATAAAATCTAAGGTTCACCTTTGTAAGAGATGTGTGAATAACAACAATTCTATCTAACAGATGAGCACCGATATAAAAATAGCTCATAGATTTTGAGTTTTGGAGGTGGTGGTGGTGTTTCTTTCAGGTGATTAGAAAGGCAAAAACGTTTTATGCCCTTGCTACAAAGTTAACAAAGCATTATATTGCCACCTGGCCATCTGTTAGGATAAAATGGGTGTTATTTTCCATAATGTTACTCTGATTTAAATTTTTTTTCCCCAAACTCGTGATTCACATTTCACATATTGTACAAAGGGGCTTTTTTTCCAATGTATTTTAGCTGAAAACCTGTTGATAGATTTTGTGTGCTTATAACTAAATACCCATTTCACTATTTATTCACAGAGGGGGACAGTTGTATTTTATACATTGTTTGAATTCTTGTGAAGGCAGCTACCATTTTTTGCTCAATGTTAGGTAAAGCAAACCTACGCAGTTACATTTTCAAGGAATCAGATTATGTTTGCTTGCAGCCAAGATACCTTGCCAATTCTTTGATGCTCGCACAGGTGCACTCTCACCTTTCCTGTGTCCCTCCCCAACTGGCATATGCTAATGTGTCTGTCTCTGTGCTGCTATTGTGCTTTTAGTGGCCATAGCATATACTCAGGTAACATTAATTGCACCAGAATGATTCTGCAATTTATTTATTTTTAATTGGTAATGTCATAAACATAAATACTTGCTTTTCGTTTATGTCTGGCACATTTCATGTGCTACACATTTCACGTTTTGAGACAGAACGGGTTGTAGTACCTCTTGGTTTTAGACACAGATACACAGTATAGAGATTTACCTACGCAGTATGTCGTTTTATCCTTGAATATAATTCTATTGTCTCAGGTCAAGAAAAACTGAGGATTAATGTATCACTGTAAAATCTGTATATACTGTGCTGGGAATGTTGCTTTTGCTATTTTCTATAGTTGTGATGATCAAAAACATGCTTTAAATATACAAAAAGTATAAGATTATGATAAAGATTTTACTGAAGATTATCAAAATTCTATAAGCAAAGCCAATGTTTCTTCCTACTGCCCACAGAAAGGAAATACTGCAAATAGCCTATGCAAGAATCACATTCACTTTGTAGATCTGAGCTCCTTTATTTCTTGAGGATTACACAAGGTGAACATATGTGGAATATTGCTACCAGCTTGCATTCTTTGATAAATCTAGACAGGCAGAAGAATGCTGGTGGCAGAAAACCTAGGATAATGGTGTTTCTTATGGTTAAAGCAAAATCTGGACATTCTAGCCTTTTTGAGCAACGATGCCAATAAGATTAGAGCAAAAATTGTTTGAGTAATGTGTTTCATGTGTTAAATATCAAATGTTAATATCAAATGTATTTGGCAATAAATTAAAGGTTTCCATTCTGTGATTTCTGTAGATCTGTAGTATACAAATGTAACAGACATACAAGCAGAGTGATTTCCCCTCATAGTTAGAGCCAAAAGGTGGTCTTTTTGCACAAAACATCTGATTTGTACTGAGAGGTTTTTATATGCCAGTAGACTGTTGAAGCTGTCTTATAGCTTCCTGCAGCACGGCGGTGGTAGGGGTCAGGGTCTGTCAGTTCAGACCTTTGCTGTTCAGCAGACGTGAGCTGGTATCATTACGCAGGCTGTCGGTGCCAGTCTTCTGAAACTTCATGGGGTTTCCTGTCATTCTGAATGACCAGCTCTGGCATGTCATTGCTGAACTGCTAGAGGAACTCTAAGTACTTCAAGGAATATTGTCTAATGCATGACTTCAGAGAACCTTCTCACAAATTTTTGCTTAAGGAAATAGAGCCTATGTGATCTTTCTGTCTTCTGTATCCACCCAAAATTTGTGACCCAGTGGTCAATGTCACACTTACTGGACAAAAACCAAAGAGAAATCACAAACATAACTTCAAAAAATGTCAGGAAAATAAGTGGATAGTTAGAGGACAGAGACCCATCCTATTTCTGTCACTGAGGGAGGGACCAGCACACCTCCACGTGTTGGGTTTTTTCAGTAATCAACAAACCACTCTGTGCATAGATGCAATAACTGATCCTGAAGCACAGCAGGACTGACAAAGAGAACCCTAGGGAATCTGATTTCTTCATGACTGAAGGAAGGTAAAAGGTCAGGGGACAAAACCCACAAATCAAAAGGAATCAAAGCTTTGTTAGTTCTGCTTTAATGTAATTCATGTGTTACACCTTTTACTCTGTCCAAGTAGCAGAACCTTAATCATACAGTATATTGTGTCTTTTGGTAGAATAAATATTCCTGGAAGTGGAAAACCTTGTTTAGAGATTTTTAAAGTCCGTCTCACATCATGCATGGCAATGACTTAAGTGTTTATAGGTTTTCACTTGTAATAAGTAGAGAG
Organism: Strigops habroptila; assembly: GCF_004027225.2. Lineage (NCBI taxonomy): Eukaryota > Metazoa > Chordata > Aves > Psittaciformes > Psittacidae > Strigops > Strigops habroptila. Next base: position 74,626,000 of record NC_044281.2, read on the forward strand.
GACTTGGAATGGGATAGAATCTTTTGTTTTATAACCAAGGTGCTTTCCACTAGTATAAACAAAAATTCTTTATTTATAATGGAAATGCATGCTAAAAATTTCATCTCATCGTAGTAGAGACATTATTGTCTGGTTTACTTTGGAGCTTCAAATGCTGTGAATTGGTCTTAGCTTGCATTTCCTTGGTGGTCTCAATAGTCCTTTGCTGAAAGGCATTGTCAGCATCAAACCCATCACAGATAGCTTAACTTGCTGCTGTGATTTCCCTGCATACATCAAGGTTCTAGGACATCCTCTTGCTTATTCAGCTGGGACATCCCTTATTTCTTTGAAAGATCAGAAGGAATCTGGAATGAAATCAAACTGCTGAATAAACTGGCATAATATATTTTGGAGACATTTAAGTCTGTGTATATTCATCAGGCTGTATTGTCAAAATATTGTGCAGTGCTTGTCATTAATTTCACCTGTTCCTTTTTAATAGTCATCTGATTTAAGAGTTTTGCTTTTTCCATGAAACTTTTTTGACTATATGGTCTATTGAATTTTGCTTCCATAAAACATTATAATGATTATCCTATAGATTAATTTTCTAGCTAAAACACATTATAACCTACACAAGAAAAAAACTGCAAGAGATTTCTAGAATGAAATACAAGCCTTGTAAATAATATATATATTTGTAATATGAAGCATGTAAATATAAAATTATGCCACATTCAACTCAATTTTAGATTCAGGAATGAATATTTATGAGGAAAGATCCAATTTTAACTTAGCTAACTTTCTGTGTCACTAGCAAAATACCATAGGAAAACCCACAGTATTCAAATTTGTGTTAGCAAATATCATTTGCTAAAAAGAGAATAGTAACAACCTTCAGCCCAAAGCAGAGCTGAACATCAGAGTGGGAGTGTATTCTTGCATTTGTTATCTGACGTCTGAGGCTTAGTGTTGCTGACATCTGGAATATTTCTCAATGTGTTCGTATAATGTGTTTCTCTCTCTCTCTCTGTTATTGATCATACATCCATTTGCCATGCAGTCAGATTTTCCTAAATGTTTGGAACTTCAGTTTTATTCTCTCTTCCTCTCTCTCTGCAGCAATTTTACATTCGTTATAATTTTCCTCAACAAACAGTGGTATAGAGTCAAAAGTTCAAGAGCAGACTGAAGACAACGACCAGATGAAATTGTTGTATGTGGAAAATGTAGCCGTGGTGCTTCATTTGGGTTTAAGAGAGATTAAGTTTGTGTTACTTCTCTCTGACCATATCTTTAAGATAATAGTTGAGTGGTATTGGCACAGGTTGGCAAAGATGCTTCATATCTACCCACATCTACACAAGTGGGTAGAGGATAAGGAAGCATGGCTCATTACAGCAGGAGTAGATGAAGGAAGTATAGATACTCAGTGAACAATTCATATCTTTCTGTTGTGTTTAATATTGACCTCTTTCACTGATTCACCAAAGGAAACCTTTTATTGACTTCTGTGGACACAGATTGTCCTGGGTTTCCACTGGGGTCAGTGTTATGAGACTTGTCTGTCTGATGCTCTATTTATTTTTTAATAAAGAGATTGTATATCAGTTTAGAAAATTTTATCCCATTGAAACATTAGTGAGAATTTACATTGTATTAACCTGCTCCTTTAAATTAGTAGCAACATTAACCTGCATATCCTCATTATCTGTATGTTAGTGAGTATAGAGAAAAACACTTATAACACTTGGAGTAATACAGATTTCTGTTTATAGTTTGTTTTATTCCTGTTAGGGAATAATTTTCTTTGTTGTAATGACGAGTATAATTTACTTTGTATCTTGCAAGCGTGCAAAGTAACCTAGTTTAATAAAAATTTGCAGGGTTTTAGTTTGTTTCATTATGATTAGTTTTAAGTTTCTCTGAAAGCTTAAGGTAGATTTTGCCTACTCAGCTACTTACTTTTTTCCCCATCCCATTGGTAAAATCTCATGGGCCAGATAATCTTCAAAAGCCCAGCAGCATAGCTACTGTGATAATAAACACTTAGATTCCCCAGTCAGATTTTATTTTAAGTTACTGTGACACGCTCTGCTCTTGCATAAATGTTTTTATTTAAAATATGTAATTTGCACTGAAGTCTTTTATAACTGAATCATTGAATAATCATAAGACAAGGCCCTGAACTAGGAATAGAAAGGTCAAGAGAACGTGGTCAATAATTATGTGATCATGTTGCGACTTCAGGCAGCAGGCTTTCCACGTTGCCACAGTTTATCAGCTTTTCTAATGCAGTGGACAGAATTGTAGCTGACACAGCGTGTGTGTGTTAGATCTCTGTCAGGAAGCTTTAACAGAGAAATGTATTCCAGTAATGCGAAACATAACACATAGGGAGTCAAAACAAATGAGTTCAGTTTGGCCATTGTTGGGTTGGAAGTGTGGACTGCAACAGCCTTAAGACCAGATCTGAACTGCAAAGAGTGTGATTGTTAAATGATTACAATCGTTTGCTGCCATAGGCTATAAAAATTAAAAAGGTCTAAGTGCTTCTTTCAGGCAGAGATGCAAAGACTAATTTTACATGAATGCATATCCTAACAAGATTATCTGGCTTATTCAGGCATATGAATTGCACTTCTGTTCTTCGTGTTAAACAAGCTTGTATCATCAGAGTCACTTGGAGCTTATCGTGGTCACAATCAGGCCTGTACTTTCACTCATTTTCCCTCTGTCTCACTTTTCTAACACTAGATCTCTGAGGTTCAACCTGTTTTCGTGCTGACCTTTGCTATTTGTCCTCAGTTTGAATTTTTCATTTTCTATGATTATGTTTCTTTAGTTTTAACATGTTCTCCTAGTAACTCTGTGTATAGTGCAGAATGATGTCATAGTTTAGTAACACTGTGCTAACAAAAGAATGGAAATGATTCATTTTTGACAGCATTTTCTTTGTTGCAGTATATGCTATATTCCTACAACCTTATGGGTAGTGTTTCTACAGCAATTATGCAAGCAACAGAGAATTCTTTCCCTGTCATGGAATTAAATATTGATTTTATATGTTGGCTGATCTATTGATGGTGAAACATTAAAAATGACTGGATTACTGCAAATATAAAAAAATCAATTACCCTGAAATTTCCGCAGCTTCTAAGATCAAACGTGTGCTTCTTTATGTTTTATGAAGCAGTCTGGCTGAAAAACCGTTAAGAGCATTAAAAACTTTGTCATTTTAGATAGAATAAAAGTTCAGTAATATATTATATGTCAATATATTTTTAAAAGAGCCAAACAGAATTTTGTCTGGGACAAATCTAGTTTTCTTTTTTCCTTAATTTTAACTTTTGCAGTTTATACCTCACCATTAAATTCAGGGCTAATCATGCATCACATCACAGGAGTTGGAAAGTTCCTATTTTTAATATATCTTGAAAACACCCATTCATTTAATAACTTGATTTTTTAAATAATCCTATATCAGTAAGTATTTTTAACATTGCTTTTTTGTCACTTCGTATTCTTACCAGATTGCATATACTTACGTTTAGTAGTAGCAATAACAGTCATGAATGTGAACTGTAGTCTAGAATCTAAGCAAGGCTTCACCGAGATAGTTATTTTACACAGGGCATGCCATTTTCCAAGCCACTTGTGTACATCTGTTTGTACAGATGTGTGTGTGCCCACATGTGTGTTTTTCTACTGTTATAAAATTGTCTGAGTGCTAAACTATGCTGATTTCTCTTTTCTTTTCCACTTTTTTCCTAGAAAAATGACAATTTGCTAAAATTATTTAAAATTTCATGGACTTTGGATACAAAGAGAAGAGTAATCAAGCTTGCTAGCCCTTATTTTTATAAAAAGGTTCATGTGTGAGAAGGTTTCTATGTTGCATGTTCATATTACAGTAACAGGTTGATAAGTTATTAATAATATTTATACTGCCTAATATTAATTTTGTGTTAGTTTCATCTGATTACATTTAATTGTATTCCTTTGAATACAGTTTGAAATCCTGCATACCTTGGAAACCTCCCATTCTATTGCCCTGTTTTTGTTATTACTGTTGACTTAGTTCCTCCTTTGTCATTTGGCCAGACTGTGAAAGGTTAAATCTTAGATCATGTGCCTTAAAAGAGGCATAAAGGAAGAAGCAATATGGCTAGATAATGCAAGAGAAAATATAGAGGGAAACAGGCAAGGTAAAAAATTATACATGAATATTGGAAACAGCATTAAAAATAGTAATGAGAAAGGAGCACAGTAACATCTCTCAATGTTAGATCTGCCTCAGAAAAAATGCTTCAGTCTTGACTCTCAGGTAGTTTTTGAAGACTAGAAAGGACAGATTAGTGAAGAGTCTGACATACGTTCCTGTTTTAGGTGAACACAGTTTAACATGACATTGGACATCTTATTAGGTTGGACATCTTAGTAGTTTTGGTGTAGTCCTGTGTTAACATGGATCTACTGATTAGAGACTGAATTATTTTCTTTTCATGAAGTTGCACTTACCACAGTCATGTCTTGCAGAATAAAACATGTCTCTGAGTCTTTTGCAAGGCTTTAGCAAATGCCTTATTACAGCATTTGAAAGAAAATAAGCATTTTGTTGCCTTATGTTGCCCATAGTGACACATTTAGATAGCTATCTGAGAGCTAGATTTCCAACAAACAAATATGTTAAAAGGGGACAGAAATATGAAGACTTTTTATGGGAGAAGTATTGTGAAGAGGGTCTGTTAAGAAGCGTGGTATCTAACTGTGGAAATATTTTTTATTTAGCAGGACAATGGCATTTCCTAATTAACTGCTGTAAATTCCCTTTATATTGAGTTGTCTATCTACTTGCTTGGTAACATGAGGGCAACCACATTCAAAGTTCTGAATAGCCAGCTGGCTGCTTTTCAAATGTACAGCCTTTGAAATTGATTTGAAACTCCTTTCTGCAGTAAAACAAATGTAAATTGTTGACGTACTGATGACACTGCACATGCTGCATTTCTGTGAAAGAGCAGAATCAATTATTTTTCCTTCCACAAAATGAATCACCAAGATGTAAACCTAAGCAGGATCTTTTCTGGTTTGAGTAGAAACATTAAATTAGTCAGTGTTTTTCCAGAGGTGATATTTATGATTCCCATTTTCTGTGGGCTGATTCATCTTGTTTCGCATACATTGAATTACTTCAACAATTTAGTGATAGATTTCTAATTCATATAATTAATGTAGAACACAGTTATCTTGAAGTGTATTGCTTGTATTGAGATGCTTGAGTGGATGAAAGACTGTCTTGGTTTTGGAAGTTTGAATGCATGTGTATGCATTCTCAGGTGGCCCAGACAAGGAAGAGCAATGCTGTGATTAAGCACTGTCCTCTGTGGCCAGCTAAGACCACGTTTTATTAGTAGTATGTATAGAAAAGAACCTGACAGCATGAATTAGTAGCTCATTAAAGTGTTGAACTATTATTATTGTTGTTGTTGTTGTTATTATTATCATTATTATTATTATTCCTGTCCTGGTACCATTTTTCCAGTTCTGACACTCCAAGTTATTAATAATTTAGAAAATGGGAGTGAAATCTTCCTTTGTGCAGAATATTGTTGTAGCCTTACCTGTGTCTTTTTACTTCTCAAATCATGTGCGAGGTGGGTTTAGTATGCTGATTTAGATGAGTTAATCAAAGTCTTCAAAGCATACAGCTGCTGTCTTGTAATGTTTGTCAAGGATAGCTACCAAAATATTTACCTAAATACCAGCTATCTATTTCAGCTCACTTAATTTCCATACTGCTGACCGATAGCGTTGTGAAAAACTTGGGGTTTAACTTCAAAGCTAACTCCGGTGTGTCTGTATCACTTGGATGATTTGTAGCTTCAATTTTTCTTTCAAACTATTCTGTAATGGTTGCATAGGTGATTTACCATTTTCATTTCTAAAGTAAGCCTAATGAAACTACATGTGATCAGTTATATTACTAGGTTTTGTATCTGGTTTTTTGTTTGGTTTGAGTTTTTTTATCTATATATATCCAATTAGGCTTATAGGAAAGGATGTACACTGAGAAAAGCAAAACATCTTCCTTTAAAAAAATTTAATCTAATGGGCTAGTGAACATATATTAACAGGACTATTTGACACAGGTATAGTATGTTCTTGATAAAAAAGGGTCATTTTAAATTACAGGCTCCAAAATTAAATATTTGGATGATTCAGAAAGTTAAAGAATTTGTTAGAAATTGACTTGAAACATCTTTAACATAGAGGTCTGTATCTGAGCTAGCAATCAGCTGCATGCCAGAATTCCTGCTGCTTAGTGTACCTGTTCAGAGCCTCGGGAAGCCCCGGGGTACCCTCTGCCAAATGAGAGGTGAGGGTATGTGAGACAGCCATCAGTAGATTTGGTACCAGACTCTGTCCCAGTGGCAGTAAGCTTGACTCTGTGAGGACACCTCCAGCTCTCCATCCCAGCACAGATTCTTCCTTCTTTTTTTAAAGGACAGGGCAGCAAGAAGCTAATTTAGCATTGACCTTCTCATCCTTAGAGTGACAAAATGTAGTTCTTATCCTGCTCAGATTTGGCATTTAGATAACGTAGAAAAAGATGTTTTACTTAAACTCAAACCTGTAAAGCTTTTGAACATGCAGCAATATCATATATGAAATGTGAGGCATCACTTTTAAGGTACCTCTAGCTGACATGTATTACAACCGTCATACTGCCTAATGTAAATGGTAATAGAATAAATTCCCTCAAAGGCACAGTCAAGTAGGCAGTCAAATACAGACCTCAGCTCTGTTGGAATCATTGAACTCTCAGCCATATCACTGCTAAGATTGCTTCAGCACTAATAATTTGTGGCATATGAAGGACAGAAATAACCTTTCTCAGTAACTCTAGTCCACGCATGGTTTTTATTGGAACTTAAGCATGCAAATAAAGATATGGATATGCTTTGCTGAACCGGGATCACTTATGGTCTTTGTGCAGTGAAGAATGATCACAGAAGAGGAGGTGAAACTCTGTTTTAGCTCTTTCTTTGTGCTTCTTCAGCTGACTGAAAGGAGTTGAGAGAGCTTTGCAGTTTTGTACAGTTTCCTGCCTGCCACTCAGATGGGTAGATGAGAAAAAATCCACTGAGACTAAATTTCTCCCTGACTGCTAGCAATCAGGAGGACACAGCAAAGAAAGGACTCTGAGAGTTGTCATAATCCTGCAGTGCTGTATGCTTTCTTTTGTCTCTCCTCATTACTTTAAACGCATTCCTGTCATCTACATCATAGGAAAAAGATACATGGAGCTGAGAAGGCTGGAAGTATTATTTATGTTAACTATCACTCATAAAAACAGTGGAGATCTTGACCTCCCTGGACTAGGACTAATTGTTTCTTATCATGTATAATCATGTAGTTGAGAAACAGTTTTTTCTTTCAAGTATGTTTAAGGTCAACTTGGAAAGGAAGGAAGAAAGGTTAGAAGAGAGAAAGTAGAAGTTTGTTGAGCATAAGCCTCCTGCTATTTATTTACATACCATATGCTTCCTCATGCACATTCACACCGGATGATTTTATTTGGATAGACAACTGAAACATCGAAAAAGTAACAACAGTTTTTGCACAGTGTGAGGCTTCTATTATAGCAGCTTGCCATTCACTGCTAAGTTCACTTTTCAGCTGAGCAGTTTTGAATGCAATACAAAGAGAGAAAGCTGGCACTTAGTTTCATTGTCACAATATTGAAAACCACCACAATTCATAACCATGCTCATTTTCCTTCCTTTTAAACAGTTCCACAGCTTCCAATATCACATTTTAGCTTAGTGGCGTGAAAAAATACACTTGTGCAAATACTCTGTCTGCTGGCTGCTGGTAATAATTTCTAAACCCAGTCACCAACTGCAACTCGATTACTTAGATACAGTGTCCAAAAGTCCTCAGTTTGTACCAAGTCATGTGAAAACTGACAACAGCTTAGAGGAAGGAAGCCCAGATTTGTCAGTGCAAAGCCAAGAGAGCTGAGCATTTACCTGTTCTGTACCCTGAACAGCCCCCCAGTTAAGGGACGGACATGTGTTACCCGAACCATCAGCATAACCCTAACACCAGCCACACAACACAACCACACACTGGCTGCAGTACATGCCATTTGCCCAGCTGAAGTGATAGGGAGCACAGGAGGGAGGAGAAGGAGTTATTCAGGGAGGTATTAGGGGTATAGAGTGGAATCAAGGGTTATGTGAGGGGCTTTATATTGTACAGACTTTAGAAGGCCTGTGGATTTAAGGAAGACTTGAGAGTGATGAAGCTGTAGGGGTTATGGAAGAACTGAAAAATAATCTATTAGTGTATCTTTCCTCTTCTAATTCCACTTCTGTATCTCTCGGTACTGTGGCCATGAGATGTTTTTGTATCTATGCTTAAGAATGGTGGGACTTCATGATACAGGAATAGACGTATGGATCCAAAACCTTTGTGTTGTACGCAAAAGCATTCAGATTTGTCTATAGAAATGGATAATTTTATAGTTTCCAAATATGCTTTCTACTTTGAAAATACTTAAAAGCAGTGTTCAGTTGAGCATAACAATATGTTTATTAACAAGGAAGTATTTAAAAATCTTTATGAGGGGAAGAACTTAGTTGGGTTTTTTGCGTGAAGAAGGACAAGCTAGAGGGATGGAATGAAGTGGAAGGGAAAGAAATGAAGCTCTATACAGTAGCATAAACCATTAACAGATTATTCTGAGGCCTAAATGGATACATGATTCATTTCCTTTTCCTGAAGTGGGGCTCAGGTCTTCAAAAGATGTCAGAGCAGAGCTTTAGATACCCATTAAACCTACACAAAGAAATACTGCTTTGCAGATGTTTGCTACTCCAAGTTTTAATGCTGCTTGTCAGCTGAAAATTAACAATGTGCACAAAAATATTTGCTAAATCAGCATCTCTGGTACGTCCTAAACTTGCATTTAACTGAACGTCCTGATTTTCTTTTGCATATACATTAATATGTTTTCCCTTGCACCACGTAGGAGGACTGACTAGTAGAAAAGGGAACTATCTGTATTGTGATCCAAATGCCTGAAGTACCATTTCATAAATGAGAAATGTTTGTTCTGAGTGGCCAAAGTGAATAAAGCTTGGACCTGCTGTACTGAAAATTGAGGTTGTAATCCTAGGATTGCCAGAAGTGAGCTGCGCAACCAAAACTTTCTGTTTTATGAGGTAAGAGAAATGAGATCTCTTCAACATGAAGGGCTCCAAGTGGACAGAGTAATCAATACCAGTCAGTGGCAGTGCTGAGAGAACTCCTGTCCTCCCACTGTAAGACTCCCATCTTCCAAGCCACAGGGATGACAGTAATAGCTGCTGTGATTGTTGCCGGAGATGTTGTTCTGTGTCTCTGATAAAAAAAAAATGTTTAGTAGAGGCTTGGAGCATTCTCAGGCTTCAATTCAACGAAATATTGGCAAATATATTTTAGACTCAACATTCAGCAACAAAGCAAAAAAAAAAAAAAAAAGAGATCCTTGTGTCCTACTGAAACTTACGTTCAGAAGACCATCCATTCTATCACCTTAGGGAGCACTAAATTCCATCCAATTAAAATATATGATGATATATATAGATACATCAACTAGCTGACTATGAAGGTTAAACTCTATAAATGTCATTAAGGTGTGCACTGGCATTATGTGGCAAAAGATCAGGATGTTTCATAAATATTTCTTATTTCAGACACATTAACAAAAATACACTTTCCAGCCTGATATAGAGGTTTACAGTCATTTAAGTCAAATTACTTATTCTGTAACAACACGTTGTTTCATTTTGTAGGAAGTTAGTGTTGCATCCATATTTTCAATAACATTTAATTAAGTAATAATAATAAAGATCAATACATACTGAGTTCTTTGTAGTGAAAATGTTATGTTTCTTATTCTACAGTATAAGTTTTTGTACTAAAAATCATCTTACTGTGAAAAAATTTTGTTGTAGATAGGTGCCAACAAAAATCTTTTTAATCTTTGTGTTTAGCTAAGAGTGCAAAAAGAAGTCTGTATTTAAAATCTCTTTTATAGAAGGTTTGAGTATGTGCCTAGTAAAATTCTTTCTGGACTGCTATCCTACATGCTTAGTTTCAGATTGCAAAGAATTTTGTCCTGAAGTTATAAACCCTCTGAAATAGGGACATAAAAGAGTATCTAACAGACCATTAACTATAGGGGTAGTACCAAGCATAGCTTTAATGTCATGCAGATCTTTCCTTTTAGAATGTTTCAGTACGTAGTGATCTGAATTTTAAGTGTGGAAGTCAAATATTTCTAACACATACAAGATCAGACTTCAACAAAAGAAAAGTCTTGTTATTTTTTTCCCCTTACTTTGAGTGAAATACAACCCCCAAATGCAAGTAATATACCTTGAAAATTAGCATTATATATTTGTTGAATGTAAAAGCTGAAAACTGAAATAAGGGAATTGTCAGAAAGCTACTGTGAAGTATTTTCAGATCTAAGCAATTTAAGATTTTCGATTTTTGAGAAACCTCACAAGAAAATAAAGCTATCTTATTTTTGTCCTTGCCATAAAAGGATGCTAAATTCATTTAGGAATCAGCATCTTTCCCTCTCCGAAGACCTCTTGTCTGCAAGAATCATTCAGAAGTAAAAACCAAGAGCAGACAATACTAACTGCAGCTTTCAAATGAACCTCAGATCACCTGTCATCTCTGTCAAACTCCATTTTCCACTGCACTAAGTGAAGGAAAAAAGTGGTCACCGTAAAAATGCCTTTAATATGGCAGTTTCAAGTATCATTAAGCTCTCTTCCATCTGCTTAAAGAGAATGTGGCCATCTAATTGCTAAAAGAATGTTGTTATAGACCAAGGAGCCAAGCATGTAGATGTATCATATGGAGTCTGAAAAAAATTCAACTCTGTTGATGTTCTACCGCTGTTTGTTGAATTATGAATTCACTTAACAATTTTGTAACTTCCTCATTTAGTGTGTAATCTATATAGAGAAGGTAAACAAGCAACTGAAAATCAATTCTTTTAACTGCCTTGTGTAAAGTTCATCATTTGTTGACTCAATAATTAAAATGCTGCTTTAGAAACTTCTGAACCATAAGACTCAAAGCACTTTACAGCAGTAGGTAGGTGTCATACTGTTTTACAGATGAAGGCAGAGGTGTGACAGTAATAAATTGTAGATGAAATGGCATATACGGTGAGCAGGTTTGAGTAAGGATCTGAGTGCTATCTACTGAACCTTGTTGTTTCCTTGTATGGTCTCTGTACTATACATTTTTACTCCTCCTATCCTTCTCCACTCTTTTAGCATTCTGCTCTTCACTTCTCTTTCACTTTAAGCTACCTCTGTTTGTTCAAGTTGATGGATCCTAAACGTTCTTGAAAACCCTGTGTTAGGAATTTTAAGTTTAGCATTAGCAACTTAAAGAAAATGAAAGGTCTTGGAAAAGATTCAGTATTGAGTTTGTCAGTAGCTTCCACTACTGTCTCTCTGTTACTTTATTATTACTTCTCTCTTCACTTAATTTGCCAAGGAGTAAGGAAGGCTTAGTGGAAAAAAGGAAAAGGAGAGAAAAAATTGGTGAAATTAAATAGGTGTTCAGGAAACAAGATGAAACATTCCTAATAAATATTCCTTGGCACATTCTTTTTATCAAAAACATCAAATCAACTCTCTGGTTTTTTATTTTCCTGCAAACAGATCAGTATTTTAAATAGATAAACTTGGGCTATTTCACATAGCCCAAGTTGTATGAAATGTACTCTGAGCACACTCTGATGTGCTGGCTGGAAATGTTCAGAAGTTAATAAAATCAAACTGATTTTCTTCAAAGGTGAGACGTTTTGCCATTCTTGGCAAGGTCAGTAAGTCAGATTTGTGTTTGAAGTGTTTAGCTTCAACTTCTCAGAGTAAAGAGCAAGCCAAAAATTTGAACTAGAACATTCAGGAAATGTATCTCCCTTTTTATACATAATAATCAAAGGAAAAACTGAAGCAGTTATATTCTTTTCTTTTTCTTTTTTTTCCCAAACATTTTGCTAAATATAAGGAAAGGTATCCCAAAATGAATTTTTGGAGAAAGTTCTATGTTAAATAAACTTGAGTGAAGCATCGAATGGAATGTTCTCACAAAATGTTTAGTATATAGGAAAACATTTTGAGTAAGGTGGAACAGAAATATTTGTAGTCACATACATGCTTTCCAAGATAAGCTTTTTTATCAAAAGATATAAAAGCAATAAATCTAATATTATAATAGAACTAATTGATCATATTAAGCAACCAAGCTGTTTCTAGTGCTGCAAAAATGAGTTAAAGTGGTGACATACTCATAATTACAATCTCTTCTGAATAATGTGTTATGATCTCCATACATGCACAAAAGTATTTATTAAAGGAGGGGGGAGGGGGGCAAAAATAGAAGCCTTCTGAGTGCTCATTTGTTGCTTTGTAATGATTAAAAATTTGGTTTGTTCCAAAGTGTTAGTTTATTCCTGGGAGTATTTCATATCATATTGCATAGCAACAGTAAAACTTTTGTTTCCTGAATAAAATTGTGGGGTTATAATCCTTTTTAGAATTAAACAGTGCTATTTATGAAGGAAGTATGCTATACTTTGCCATGCAAGAAAAGAAGCAGTTTTTAAGAGAATGTTGAGTTCAAGGCAGATATATATAGCACATACCTGTTGGGCTGTAAGGAAATGTGTAATGTCTAAGATTTTCATGTTATTTTGGCCAAAGAGTAAGGTATTTCTTTGGGAACTAAGGCTGAACTGTCCTATTAAACTACAGAAGAGTTGGTAGCTGTACATCTCAAAGCATATATATTTGAACAGAGTGCTTGAATTTGCAACACTATATGCTTTGAATTAAATGAGCACTTACCAAAATAATTAAAAAGGAATTGCAACCTAAAGTTAACACTAGTGGAAAGATGCAGTCCTCCTTTGTGTACTTGTCATCTATATAAGGTGCAGCACTTGAATGACATTTCCTGATTTTAAAATTAATATTTAATTAAATTACTTTAGAAATCTGTACAGTTAATGAGAAAACTCAATTCATAGAAAGTATACTCTTGGAATACTTCTGTGACATTCCAATCTTGATTCCTCATGTGCAATTGTTATGTAAATATTATTGCTTTGGCAAGTGACTTTTGCCATGAGTTGTTTTATATTTGAGCAAGGTTATTGAATGCTGTAGATTTTTAGGGGTTGGGCTGTTTTTTTAGCAATGGTTTCTGTGACAATGTCGTACATAAGACATGAAGACTAATTGCTGACAGTAAAAGCCTCTGCAATTGTAACTGGTGCTTTTCTGCGTTTTAAAATGTCAGGAAATGAGACATCTAAAAATTTTAAGAATTTATTAGTTAGTGTTTCCTGAAGTATGGTTGCTATGGATGGCAGCTCATCTTTTCCAGTAAATGTGAGAACTGTGATTGTGTCCAGCTTTTCTTTTCCAGCTGTCACTAGCAGAGTGTCATAATATTTAGAGATACACTCTATACCCGTCAGAGTTTGTTACAGTTCAGTGATGCATGATGAAGTGTGAGGGACATAGTCTTCCTACACTACTAACGGTATAAAGGCAGTGATGATATTTCACAATGACTCCTTGTTCAAGGTCAGAACAAACAAACTCATCTGTAGTATTCTACAACTCACTTATTAATTGGTGAGTTCCAGAATGCAAGGCAAACTTCTTTAATATGTCTATAATTTTATGGAAATATTTCTGGGTATTTATAAGAAATACAACAAACTTTTGTAACAAATGCAATTTTTCCATACAATTTCTCTTTCAAAATCAATTGATTTAATCATTTGCAATTATTTCCTTGTTCAAATCCTTTGAAATTAAGTACGATAGCGTTAAGCTTTTGCTATTTTACCTGAGGATTAGACCTGCTGCTATTTGAAGATACAACTGAAGGGATACCTCTGACTAATACTTATTCTGGTAATTTTTATAACACCTTAAAAAAATTTAAACTTGCTAGCTAAGGGATTATTATAAACATATAAGAAGAATATACACCTAACTCATTAGCCTTATTCTTCTCTTTTGCTAAAATATGGAATTTTAGGGCTCTAACACGTAACACATGCTAGTGTGGGTTATTCATTAGAATATTTGCATGTGCTACTTTTCCAGTTGCTAATTATCTAATAAAGATACTTACCAATTTACAGATATTCTGTTACTGCACTATTGTCCTGAAATCTCTTTTTCTCTTACACTGTTCCCTTGAAATCATAGGGCCATAAAGTAGGTATGACTAATAGCATTATTAATGGCATATTGAGGTGTTTAGATCCTTGGAGAGGCTTCTTTTTAGTTATTTTAAAATCTAAATAAATACATATAAATATTTCCATTTTCTGTTAAAGACCCACAGCTCTGCAAACTTGAGCTACATTTTGGTTTTGAAAAAAACCCTGCTGTTTAAATCACACAATAGAAAAAATCCCTTACACAAAACGGTTTCAGATAGAAAGTACTTTTGAAAATCTGAGAGAAAATGGCTACAAGCAACATCTTTGAATCACAGTGAGGATGAAAAAGCTTTGTGTATTTTCTGAAGATCTTTGACAAGATCTGATGAAATCATCTCAGTGCATTGTGATTCCTAGTACAGCAGAAGTAGCAGCATTCGCCAAGCTCCTGGGCAGCATCTCTCCCAACCTGCAAATGAATCAGCACAGCAGACACCATGGTGCCACTGGGGCTGTGGTGGATGAGGTCCTCTAAGTAGACTGTCTATTATTGTACATCCTTCTCACTTCCAGGTGTTAAACTTCATACCATTTCATGGGGCAGTGAGGGGTCATGACTGTCCTGATGTCTTTATTCATCATGTCTTTTGTCTTGTATTGCAAAACTGGGGGAGAATACGGTGTATTTTCTTGCTCTGTTTTCAGGTGGTTTGTTTCTTCGTTTGTTTGATTTTTAAAGTGTACTGAGTATAAAAGAGGAGAAGTGCGGCCAGACTGAAACATGATGTATAGTCTAGTACACATGCTACTTTAAAAAGAGTCTACCTGAGACTCATAAAGTCAGCAACTTGCCTGGTCAGTTTGTTTTCTGGGTGCTCACTTGGGACAAGAACAAGGAAACGAGCCCTTACTTGCTACAGGTTTTGGCTCTTCTTATATCACTTTAACATGCAGAACAATGATGTATAGGAGAGCAGGACTTCTAGCTTCCAACAAAGGCTCCCTTCACAGATTTAAGGAAAAAAATAGTCTATGTTTCTTGCTTTTGTCACACAAGGAAGCATGAATGCCTACTGAGACCTGAAAAGTCTGACTGATTTTGGTGTATTTTTGCTTTTGGTTCTAATGGTTCTAAGCGTCAATTGATGTTGACATCAGAAGTTTCAGAATAACTTTAAGCTACAGAGATTACAAAGATTAGTTTAAATTGTAAGTTTTGCTGAAGAACTGAAGTACTTTTAAGCCCTGAAAACTTTACCCTTATCGACATTTGTCTTGCTTATTGAAAAGCAGCCTAGTGTCCATTACGTGTTTTGCTATGTGACATTAAAACAAAAAACCCTAAGGAACTATATGGGTATGAACTGAAAGTGTGTAATATTAGGCCTGAAACCTAAAGTCCTACAGTAAAGCTTACAATTATTTAGAGAATATATCAATAGCATATACAAGTTTAAAAATTACTTTTATTATAATCCATTAATCTATTTACTATGTTTGCTGCTTTCCTTAAATATTTATCTGAAATATCTCTGGCTGGATAATTGTAAAGGGATCAACAGAAGAGAGGCAAGAATTTGTTTGAGTTTTGAAAAAATGCTTATACAGACAGAGACTGAAGATCTCAATGTAGTTAGCAGAATGAAGGTTACGAGGTGGTCCGATTAGAGTTATCTTATCTTTAGGGAGCAAGTTACCAGCTTTAAGGTGAGTTCTTTAATGTAGCAGGAAATGGTATAGCAAGACCCTATAAAGAGAAACAGCACTTCTCAAAGGTTTCAGGGATTCTCTATCACTAAATAAATGTTGTACGGTTGAAGCATAAACTACTGGGGTCAATTCTTTAAAGTATGTTACGGATCAAGTCAGACTGGATCATCATAATAGCTCCTTGGGGGGCCATTGGTTTGGTCCTTATATAGGCATTAGAATGTCACCTTCTCTGAAAGTATCCATCGTTCTTCTTTTATGCACATACTGATCTATTCTTGCAATTTCTTAGTTTATGAGATCTGATGTGTCTCATCATGAGGTAGGACAACGGCTGACAGGTCTGTTTTACAGTTGTCATAACTTACTTGAAAGTAATTGAAAGTGCCAAATAACTACAATTAGTTTGTATGTATGTCTTTTAGTATGTTTATAGTCAATAAAGTTAAGTATTTTTCTGTTATTCTGCATTACTGTACCACGCTATAAGCTATTCGGCTTTAAACATCACAATCTTCTGCAGTCATATAGCTAAGGAAAATACTGGAATATGCTAACATTAAGTTATCATCAGTTTGAGTTGATCTTTCATGAGCGAACTATGTATTGGCTGCCAGGTTATGTGCGGAACAATTTCGTTTTCACTGGTGTAGCATAAAACCCTGCCATGCAATGACACTTACTGAGACCTATGTTCCATAAAATGTACTTTAATTTTTTTCTCCCTTCTGCACTGTTTAGGAGCAACTTAGACCTCTTGAGCTTTTGGAGATTTACACTGAAATTATTGTCACCAAATTGTTTTTATAAGCATAGATTGCAAATCTTTTAAAGCATTTATTAGAATGTGTCATATGCTGCAATTAACTTGCTGTTACTTGCAGCTGCCCTTTCCAGTGAAAAGATTAGAAGATGGGAATTTATAATCAGAAAACCTCAACACAGCTGTCAAAAAAGACTTGGGATCAGTACAAGTAGTCTCAAGGGACAAATTGAAAGGCAGATTTGAACTGTGAACTTCTGTGTCAGAATTTTGATTGCCAAGGACCCTTCTAGGTCACACAACAAGGATAATGAGTGCTACGGACTTAAATGCTCTTGGACAAAAGTTTATTATAACTGCACAGAGAAATAGCCCAAATATGTCACAGTAGATTCATGGTTATTACTGAAACAATGCATTAATGTTGGCAGTCACTTGAAATATGGTATGTATATAATAGTTTCATTTAGTATCATTTAAAGGTCTCTACTGCAAAGAGGCATGACCTGTCACTGATGTATGCTGCTATAACAAAGTATGAGAGTTATCCGTTTCCTTTGACGAATTTCGGATCACTCATCTACTGTAAAAAACGAGAGGAATTTAGGATAAGTTATAAAAACCTTAATTCACCTCTTTGCTTGGTGGTTCTTATTCTTGGAACTCAGGTGATTCTCCCCACAATATGAAACATCAGATTAGGTATAGTTTTTATTTTAATTTAAACAAGCAACCCTTTACTCATAATGAAAAGAGATGGTGGCTTTAAAGCTTCCTGTTTTTTTGTTTGGTTTGATTGCTTGGTTGGTTGGGGTTTTTTATGATGGTCAAAGATTCTCAGATGTATATGTAGGGTTTTTTGAGATTCTTAACTCAGGAAAGAAATTTAGTATGCCAAAATAAATAGGTAACAAGAAAGCATCCGTGTCTGCTGTAGAACTGTCAAAAAATAAAGAAATTACTGCTTTTCTGAAGGAAAGCAAAGCTTGTCTTCTCTAGTCTCTGTCTGCTGGTACCTTTGGAAAGAATCAATGTTTACGTTACTGTTAAGCTATTATGACACAGTTTTCAAACTGACTTGCATGTCATGCTGTGGTAGTTGCGAAGATAGTGAATGTCACCAATTTTCAATAGGTATATGGAAAACAAGATTAATGCCTCCAGAAAGTGCAGTAAATAACTTTGTCATTGTAGCCGATGTTAGGAAGACACTGAGTTTGTATCTTACCATAAACTCTGATAGCATCTGAAGTGACAGCAATGATTTCAAGATCTCTAGTGCTGCAATTTTTAAATCAGTTCAGAGATGAAGTGAGGAAAGACTATGGAAGTTCTTGGGGAAAAAACCCTACAACTTTTATTTTACATTCAAAAGAGTGAATGCAGTTAATCCGGTAATGAAATCGATCAAGTTTGAGATTTTATTTCTAAACTGTATTCAGACGTGTAGCCCTACTGAGGAGTCTGTATTGACTGTGTAATTCAGGATGCAACAAAACAATGAAAGAAGAGTTTAATAAGGTGGAACTGATTGGGTTGGACATTCGTATACCTCTGTGAGTATTGTTTAATTGTCCATGAGATTGAGTTGTTAAATAAGCAAACTAATATAAACCAAGTTACACAAAAAAGAGAACTATAAGAGATCACAAAATAAATTTTGTTTCTAATATACAATTCTTAATGATAGTGTTCTAAGCACAATGCTATATGCTTGAAAGCTTGCATTTCATGTCTTTGTTGAAGGAAGCAAAATAAATGTTATTTACCAACACTGGAATTTCTCTCAAATGCATACGTTGTGTGCTTGACTTTTAAGGCATGCAAGAATTCATGGATTAATTGACACGCTGATTGACACTGTAGGTATACCTGGAAGGGTAACAGAAAAGTTTAGGATGCATTTGTCATCTTATTTCATGAATACACAGAATGAGTGGCTGACTGACAATTAGGTGTCCAGATCAGGAATATACATGGTATTGATTTTTCATTCAAGTATGATGGTCTGTCTTTCAGATGTAAATGTATCCATTCCTCCTCACCCAGCTGTGCCAGGGGAAAAGGCTTTAATCCTGTTTCTAACCCCAGCTGCTCATCGTTGCCATCTGGTGAAGGTTAGCATGCTCTCAGCTGTGCTGAATGAATTGCCAGGGCTCGCTTAGCCCATTTCAATCAAAATTATCTGGGCTAGCAAAGATGCACTGTTTAAATCATTTAAGCTAACCTGGGGCTAATTATCTTTGGCAAAGAGTGGGACAGTTGACTGGGTTGGCTATCACCATGTCTAGAAAAAGGTATGTGTCTACAGGCTTTGATTTCTCATTATTTGGTTACTCCATCCAATTTATTAACTCCTCAAGATAATCCTGGACACCAGCTGATTGTTGTGCTGAGGGGAGACTTATCTTTAAGTATGTTGCCTCTGACCAACCTTGCATATACCAATGAGAAGTTTGGCAGTAGTGCGGTTACAGGGGGATTCCACAAACTATTTGTGCAGCGGTATACATGTAGTCTGTGAAGATGTTGGGGGTGATGATTGTTGTTCATCTGTAAAGATTGTACAGCAATGGAACATTTGTTTACATATAAATGAGATGAGTTGGGAAGATAAATATTAAGATACTTCATTCATCTTGCTTCCAAGCCAGCTTCTGTGCTTCCTGCAGTCACCACAGAATTTGAGGTAATAAGCAGGTCAAGCATAAACAGACTAGATCATTTTACGCATTAAGAAATCATAATAGTTCTGGTAGTCTGATGGCTCATGACTTGAGTGAGAGGAATCTGTATAAACTGTATACAGTGTACACTTTAATTGGTCAGAGCCACTGCACTGTAGTTAAGAAAGTACAGTACCACGTACATTGCTTGGGTTTTGGTAGTCTAATTTGTAACTTGAGAGACATCTCTCACATTGTACTGTGCCATCACAAGAAATAATCTCCCTAAAGCACCATTGAAAGTGACATGGCAGATGAAGAAGGCAGTTGGGATCACTGACGTGCTTATAACAAACTTAATCAATATATGATTTTATTCTTCATTGTCCATGATCAGGCATGTTTGAAGTACACAGAGAGTGATACTGATTTCAGCCCAGGGTGATTTCTCTTTATTGTGTACACATTCTGGAGAGCAAGGGCCAGATATGTATCTTCCATGTGTCTCATACAATGTTTTTCTCTGAGAATGTGGGTTTCTCTCTAAAGGTGTATGCTTCTCTGAAACCAGCGTCTTTGACGATAGTTAAATTAAGGTTTCCTTCCTAAAAGGTGAAGTGGACTTCACTGCCCCTTTGCTATGTTTTCAGAAGCCGGGAGGATGCAAATGATACCAGTTGGCCTCACAAGAGCATTTTGATCTCTCTTAAAATAATTTTATACCAAAGTAAAGCATTTTCCTTATACACTTAAGGTACTGAAGTGCTATATAACAGCACTAGTCCTGTAGGTCTTCAGTTGATATTATCATTTATAAGCTTTATATTTAAAACTGACCATTCCATTGAAGTTAACCCAAATAAAGCAAGCTTGAGAGCATCCTAGGAAAAAATAAATTAGAATTGCTTCTGAAAAGGTTGGTTTTGTGTTTGGCTGGGGGTTTTTTGTTTGTTGAAGTTGGGTTTTTTTCTGAAGGCAAAGCAACATAATAAAGCTAGCCTAAGTGGTAATGAAACAGTATTTTCCTGAAGACTTTTTCACACAGGAAATGTATGTAACATCATGAATTCCTTTTTTTGTAATTTAGGCTTCATTAGGTGCAAACTGTTAAATGGTTGTGAGAAAAAGTAGCTGAAAAGTAGTTAATCATGAAGTATTTATGTAGTGGCTAGTCCTTCATTAAATGGTGAAGGGAAGCAAGCATAACAGATAATGAAGTATCACTTGAGCATTAAAAGTGTTCCCCTGCGGCCAATGTTGACTAAATTTTAGAAAGACAGATTTCTAAATAGCTGGTTTGATGAAATATTCTCTACTGCTCTGCTTTGTGGTGAACTGGTTAAGATGCTTTGGGAAGCTGCACGGTATTTTGGATTTATGATAATTGACATGGGATGTCTACCCAAAGAGTGAATTTTGTGTGAATACACACCAGTTTCTTCACAAGTGTCCCATTGTAAACCAACACACACCATATGTAATTTGATTTCTGTTAATCATGAAAACAGCTGTTTCATCAAATCATCATATCTTGAAACCTGCCAGCTTTAATGAGCATACAGTAATTAAAACGCTCTCCAAGTAGAAACTCTGCAGGAGAGGAAGACCTCTATGGTTTACACCAAGGAGAATCTGACTTATCATTAGTATTTTACCAATGTACTGTAAAAGAGAAATTGATTCTTCTTAGTTCTAACAGTGGACACAAGATGATTTAATGTGTTGGCATTGATGTTTGACAGAATGAAGTTTAAGAGTCAGAATGGAGTGTATTTAAATAACTATAACGCACTAAACAGACTACTCATGTGAATTTACTTTCACACAATATGAGATACTTGGGAAGGATCCTACTATGAGGAGTTAGTTCTGTCTGCCCTCTTTAGGACCATTGGATATGACAGCTTTTACTATAACTCACTCTGAAACCTCAGGATATCTTTGAATTGAATTTCAGTGTAAAGTTATAAAATTCGTTGCATCAAAGATAATTATTTAAAACACACTTCTAGAAAAGAAGTGTAGAACTGCAAAGACCAGTTTTTAGTGTTCATTTTTACATTCTTTTATAGCAAGCAAGCTCAAATAAGCAAAAAATCAAATCTAAATCCTCATCATAACTGGATTCAAGCAATGTCACTAGCATTCAGTAATGTCAAATGAAATGACAGCAGTTCTTCAAGTATTACAATGAGTTCATTAACTTATCAAAATCAAGCATATGCATTTTGCATAAATCATATAAAATTGTAACTTTAGAAACATTCGTATGAATGTCTCTGACAAAAAGGCATTGTAGAATGTAAATAATTACACTCATAATAAAATGTGGTATTCAGGAAAGCCTTTTAAGGGATAAATATTTTTTCTCCCACTTTCCAGCTATAGATGCTATCACATTCTCTGTGTTACCCTACCTGTTTACTTGTGTTGATTCTGGCTCTGGCTGAGGGAGGGCAAAGTATTCTGCATACATCAGGAGGGTGAGCTGTAAGCTGCACTGAATTTACTCTGCAAGAGAATGCTCTCTTTGTATTTTTCTTGGCAACCATTAATAGACACACTTTAAAATACCGCCAGCGCTCCAGAAGATCGCTGCTATCCATCTTATCTGAGGGAAATGTCTGCTACCCTGGCCTTGATTTTTCTCCAAGAATTGTGCATTCCAAAAGTACAAATTTCACTCCACGTTGTGACATTTAGTGTTAATACAAGTCAAAGAAAATAAAAATCTCTTAGTAATAGAATTTTAAGGCAGTATAGTAACAAAGTCAAATAAGATATGTATTAAGATTTCTATAGGATTATGTATTATCCCTGATATGCAGAGTTGAGAATCTTTTGGCATACCTGTCTGGAAAGAAAGTTGTGTGAAAGAGCTACTATTATAGCTACTATTATAGCAGACAAATGAAGTAATCACTATTTTGTTTTGTGGAATTATATTTAATTAGAGAGGAATCATCATGACCTGAAAGAGTCATGACATTCTACCACTGCTTTACTGCTAAGCACACGTGCCAAAAAGCAAGTTTAATATAGAGTAACATGTTGGAAGATCTCAAAAGTTTCAAAGAAGATTATTCCAATGTCCTGAATGTGGGTTGTTTGAGTTCCTGCATAATTCATGTCCTTTATATTTGTGTTAAAATAGTCCTTTTTTTTTAATCTGATCACAGATTTTGATTTTTTTCTCATGAAAAAGGCAAAACTCATAATATTAATATTCTGCTTGCAAATTTCATTTTTTATCTCCAAAATATTAGAGTACAAGATTCTTGTTGACTATTAAAAGTAGTCAAATTGTTCCCAATGTGGGGGAAAAACGTGTATTTTTAATTCTTAGGAAAACAGGATACATTTGATCTGAAATTTGTTCACTCTTGAAAAACATCACTTTGAAGCATTAAACGTGGAAAATTTTTACCTTAGCAGTTAAAATTTGGTGAGATTATGAGGAAAATAAAACTATTTCCTTGCGATAAGAATTGTGTGTGCATATACAAGACACACAAAGTTCAGGAAGAGTAGCTAGAGGCTGTTAACAAAAGCTCAGACCATATAAGATCATTGCTTTATATATTATACATGAAAATGGTTCAGTTTTTACTTTTTAATATATTTTGTTTCAACTTCCGTTTGTGAAAGTAACTTTCTAAAAATACCAGAATTAACTAAATATTTTATTTGCAGATTTACAGAGTTACTTACCTTTGCATACAGTGATTATCCCTATAATTTTAATAAGCTACACATATTAGCCTAGTTGGTAATTTTCCTACAAAATTACAGAATCATAGAATAGTTAGGGTTGGAAAGGACCTTAAGATCATCTAGTTCCAACCTGCCTGCCATGGGCAGGGACACCTTGCACTAAACCATGTCGCCCAAGGCTCTGTCCAACCTGGCCTTGAACACCACCAGGGATGGAGCACATATTAGCCTCGTTGGTAATTTTCCTACAAAATTATAATGAAGTATTTTGTATTTCTGGTTTATGAAGCAATTGCTGATTATGTGTAATGAGAAGGCGATGTCAAATTATGATGCAGACAAATAATGTAAGGAACCTGAATCGAATTTGTGGAGGTTGTGATGTGGTTACTCCATTTTAATATATACAGATTTATACACTTTTAAGGGGACTGAACCTACTTCAGGCCAATACTTGAAAATCAACGTAAAGAATTAGAGTAAGTGATTTAATCCCGATAGGAAGTTAGGTAGACAAGCATTTGGCTGCTCTTGCACTCTGAAAGGTTTCACAAAGGGGATAATGTGAAGACTGAAGAGTGAATTTGAAGTTTTAGGATGGTTTATTGACCTGCAGATTTCTGTCAGTACAGTATTTTTTGAAAGGTACCACACCATCCGTGTACCTCCTTAATGTGAGGGAGCCCATCAGCTCTTCCAGCCAGAAGGAATAACCTTGCCAAGTTACACATTTACAAATCCTGCAGTGGGCTTTCTGGTAATGTGCCCATTATTCATTTTTTTTGCTGAATAGTTATTTTCTTTCCTTTTTTCCTGCTCCATATAGAATTCTTTACTGTTATTAAAAATACTTCTTAAAGGCTTGTGAAGCATTTTTAGGAAGTTTAGTTTGAAAATGAGCATTCCTTTAGGACTCACAAATAAAAGAGGGCTAACACAAGATATTCCAAGATCTCAGGAAATTGTAACTTTTTCAAGAATGGATTCCATTCAAGTTAATGCACTGATAGATGACATTCCAGAGTGAGATCATGGTATGTTCAAATGCTAATCCTGAAAGTGGTTTTCTTTTTCTGTCCCTCTTGCTGCTGTTTGAAATCTATGGTTATCTTCAATCTGGTCTTCACTGAGTAAAGACAAAGTTAGTGACCATTCATAAGACTCATGTATGTGTAGCTGTAATGCCAACTCTACTGTTGGCCAGTATTTACCATAGTCTTTTATAAGTGAAGTCTGTAATGACTGCCTGCCTGTGGCAGAAGAATACATTTCCCTTGTGCCGACAAGGTATGTTCGTGTTGATTGTCTAAACAGTCAATACAGTGTCTGCAGGTGAGGAACTTTTTACTGACCAATACTGAAACGGGAGAACCATAATGTTTCTGACCAGGAGGAAGTATCCTGCACGTTCTGTTAAAACAGGAGGCATTAACTAGGGGCAGACTCTGCCCTCTGTGATCATAAACAGTTGGATTGTATGTCTGTATGAGGGACAGTGTGGAATCCCAGCTGACCCTCTAAATTAGGCTATACTATCTACCTGTTGAAAGCAATATAGCTGTTGCAGTTCCTCATTATGGTAAATTATTTGGCTAGATAATGCAGACCTATTTAATAAATAAATAAATAAAGTAGTGGGGTATAGAGAATAACCTTGCCTTTGGTCCAACAATAGAGACAGTGTTCCAGGTATGGTATCACAAGGCATGTGCTATGGGTTTTGCAATAGGAATACTTTACATTATACTTCTGGTAAAATTTTCTTCAGTGTTCACTGTTTGTTGTAAATGTAAAAAGACATAATAAAATTATACAACATTTAGGAATTGTACCCCAGCCAAAGTGGCTTACATTCATTTGAAACATCATCTGTCTCAGTAATTAGAATAGTTACAGTTAACAGGGACCTGGCCCAAGCTATTTGTTTTTGGACTATATTCTGTTTAAGCATCTGCCCTTGAGTTAATTTGTTAAAATTTCTCAGTATGTTCTAGCTGTGGTCTGCATATCTAATTCCTCTTGAATATTTTTCTACCATTGGTGGATGCATGAACCTTTCAAACCAAAAAAAATCTTGATATTTTGTGCGTGGATAGAGTATGGAACTATATTATTTTCCACTATGAGAAATTATTTCTTATTTATTTTATTTCACAAAATTTAGGGTTTTTTTCACATGCGTGAAAGAATCCCCATTTTCGCCTCACTGTCTGTCCAGGGTTAAAAAAAAAAAAAAATGCATAGAATATCTGAAAATTAGATGACACCATAAGCAATAAATATTATGCTAGGGTAATACATGATTAGATTGCTTATTTTAGAGTACAATCAGTTCAGTTACAGTATTTCAAAAGTATATTTTGGTAAAAGGTTGATTTATTTGCACAATGTTATCCTGTGAGTTGCTTTACTGATACCTCCATTCGACTTAATACTGAAGAAGAGATGCAGAAGTTCTGTTTTGGAATATTGAAATTTTAAGAGCATTGAGATATTTGTCATTTGAGAGATTTGTCTGGATATCTCAATCTCTCAAAATCAAAGTAACATGAAAATATTTACCTTTTTTTTGTTTGTTTCCCAAAAGTTCAAAAATCAATATTGGTAATACTAGTAAAAAGAGGGAAAAATCCCAGTACCTTTTGGTTTCATTTTTGATCTCCTTTCTTTCTGCAGGGGTAAGAAGGAAAGGAGAAGAATGTTTAAAAAATAGAGCACTACTGATGTATGTTGAGGAACTCTGACAGAAGCAGTAGAGGCAATAATTGGGTCAAAACCTGACATAAAACACTTCATCTTGTACTATGTAGAATCTGAAATGACAATATAGCGTGTGCCTAAATCTACATCTGTGTATATATATATATCATACAAAAGAGGCTCTTATCTTTTCCCAAGTAACTTACAAGATCATATAGAGGTTAAGAAAAATAAGAAATTTCTATGCTTCACTTTTCATTCCAATATCTCAAAGTGCTACTAAAAATGAGGACTATCGCTCCTCTTTAGCAGCTGGAGAAGATAAGGTCTGGGTTGTTAAATAATGCACTGCAGTTCACAGGTTAAATCTGGGCAGAGGTGGGGGAACACAGCTTCTCTTATTTCCAGTGTACTGTCTTCTCTGTCAAACGCCAGCTTTAGTGTATTCCTGTCACTAGGCTATTGCTAATGATGTTTGAAATGTAGATGTTAAATGAAAGTGTGAAAATGCTTAATAGTTGTTTTGTCAGGAAAAAATTATACATAAAACCACTGTATACTTTTTATTAAAACAATTGAGCAATTAAAGCATATTTAACAATTCGATTTTTTCATGCATGTTATGCCACAATTACCATCAACTTTTATTATCTTTGGCAAATGATCATTGCTGTTCTCTGAATGACTTCACCTAGACAGATTTTTCCATTTCATGCCATGCAAAAAGCAGTTCATTAGTTCCTATAACAATGCTTGCATTCAATCAACCATATTAAGCAGTGACCTAGTAACAATATGGTTATTGTTACCTTAGAAGGCTTAGGGATATGTGTGTTTGGGTTTAGATTGACTTCCACTGTCCTAGACGTTAAACTCAGTTTTTTATATCCCTAGAAATAGTCTTGGAACAGTGACTTTTATTGACCGTTGGTTACTAAGCAAATAATATCTAGAAAATCTATGTATTTGAGTATCCTTAAACCTAATGGAGTTATTGTCCCCATACTGAGGAATCTTTAGCAGTATCATATTCTAGGTCAGTAATCAAGCTTTGGTTTATTAGTTCATATTCTTCTAACAGAACTAAGTGACTCTCGTGAAATGCTTATGCTAGCATTTTCACAAACCATCATCTTTTGTATGAGAAAAATGAATTAATGTATGTTTTAATTTTATTGGTATCATGTTAGAGCACTCCATTCCCTTTGCCTTCCTTATATAGAGATGACTGCAGAGAAAGAAACTTTAAATGGATATATTCCTAGGAAACTTAAAGACGTTTATAGTTCATCTTTGTGATCAAATTGAAGATGAAAATTGTCTCTATGTTTATACTTGATGTTTATTTTCCATGGAATAATGTAAGAATGGGGTTTTTTTAAGCTTTTGATTTACATTACATATTCACTGCAATTACATTGACAACATGTTGTAAATTGTCTAGTTAGCGTTTCCTGCTGTGTTGTTTTTTTAGAAGCCCATAAACCTGTTGGGTTTATTTAATTTCAGTAGATGCAAAATTGTGTCTCTTCTGTATAGAGGATTTATTTCATCATTAATGGACAAGCTAGATGTATAATCTTTCCAGAGTGAAGGAGTTTGCTCCTTCTCCTGGGAATGGTGTAGGCTCACGAGGGATCAGTGACTGAAAGTTTTCCTTTAGGACCTTAGTTGTGCTGACATACTTCCTGTTTGTTGTGAGGTTAGGTCATCATTTCACCCACAGTGATTCTCATATCTCATGATAGTTTTGTTTTATTTTGCTTGCTGGGAATCGTGGCTTTGTTTGTGTGTGGTTTTCTTGTCATTTTTGGACATAGCCAAATGATGTGTTTATAAAAAATGTTTGTTCCAAATGTTTCATGTGGCTCATAATTTTGTAACTTTAGGTTGTGCTACAAACATAAAACTCATGACACAATCAGAGGGTTAATAGGCTTTTATATATATATATTAATAAGATTCTATTTTCAGAATTGTGTGTTTTAAAGGTATGAAGATAAATATGCAACAGAGAACTTAATTGTCAATAATTTCTCTTTTGTAACAGAAGAAAAAAGCAGTTTAATGGCATCATTTTCTCTGTAATTCACAATCACAGTCATGAAAACCAGAAGTTGTTGAGCTTGAGTTAGGAAGGAAGAGAAGGAGAAGTATAAACTGAACATGTAAAATGGTGGATCTGGAGACTAGAAGATAGAAATAGAAAATCTTAAAAGTTCTCTTCCAGTGTTGTCTTGGTACGTGTGGCCAAAGGTGTCGTTCTGAGAATACCCTTTCTCTCATGAATTAGACAGTATAAATTACTATTAGTGAAAATTGGTTTTAGTGGGTTTTAATACAAAAGTTTATTAAGAGAATACTTTTAATGTTTTATTTCCCTGCATTTTCTTTGCTTTAATTGGAGAGCATAGCTCTTCAAGTTTCAGGCTTTATCTCCTGCAGAGCTGCTATACCTGCGAATGATGGATACTCAATATGTTTATTTTGTTTTGGCCAGAGAGATTTGAAAAGCAAACTTTCACTGTACAAATCCTTATTTCACATGAAGAACAAAATACAGTTTTGCTAAGCTATCACTTCTAAGAAAGTAATGTATGCTCTTTTTCTGCCCTTGGCAAATCTCTCTGAAAAAGTCAGAAGCTTCAAGAGGAGTCTGCATTGCCCTTTACAGTTTTCTTCCAAGAAAGGGATCTCTTTAGCTCTTTCACTAGAAGGGCCACAAAAGTACCAAAACACCTTCCAGAAAGACTCGCTGGAAAACAGCAAAGGCTCTTTTCATCTTCTTATAAATGTATTTCATACAAATGCTACTGTATGTTTCATAAAACCCAGTAAGATTTACAGTGGAAGTAATACCATCACCAATTTATCAGAAGCATGTCTTGTGCCTCTGTAATAGTACCTCAGTACCACCTTGCAGTTTATTTTTAGGGTTTTCTTCCTTCCAGAGAAGTGAAGCTAGGGCCATGCAGGATATCTCATGGATTTCCAGTCTCGGTCAAATGCCATACTCTCCCCTCAGGTAGGTAAGAGTGGGATTATTGAGGCACTTTTTGCATTCCTGTAGTCTGAGGCTATCCTCTGACATGAGAAGACAATTTGAGCTTCTTTTGCAAATTCTTTGAGAGTCCCCTGCCACCATGAGGCTGCAAGATGATCTGTTATTATTTTATCACCATTCAGTGGGTCAGACTTCCCAATGCAGACTTTCTCAGGTCAGTCCTTTGTTTAGTGTTTCTGCAGTCTGAAATTCCACCAGCCACAAAGATGGCTTCAGTAATGTATGTGGAATATACAAAATAGAAGCAATGTGTCTCTGAATCAACTGGTATTTAGGATGCGATGCAGCTATATTTGTAGAGTTCGAGGCATATGCATACCCAGTGCACTTGAGTTACAGCATTTTATTTCTAGTATTCTTGGGGACTGCTGAGGGGACATAAACCTTCATTGTTATTGCAGTCTCAGCTAATGGAATTGGAGGATATGACTGCCTCAAGTCCTGCACAGTTCCTAAGAAATTTAGTACTGCGAAAGGCTACTTAGGAGATGCAAAGACTAAAGCCGGTGAGAATAATGAAAAAATATTTATGATTCTGTTGGCCCATCCCGCGTGGTTTTGTTTGTTTGTTTTCTAATGTAGCTTCAGCTTTTTGTTGGAAAATAAGCATTTTTCTTTCGTAAGCTTGAATATCATGCCTAACTCTTCTTATACTCTCCCTTAGAAAAACCAGCTATGCAGCCATCTACTTAAAAATGCAGGGCCAGGAACTAGCAATGTAACAGAGCACCAGACTCTCTCCTGTTCACTATCCTTTGCTTGATCTTGAAACTTGGACTAATTCAGATCATTACACAGACTGTCAGACCATCTGCCTTCCCTTATCTACATGCAGAATCATAGTGTCTGAAGCATCCTAACCAAAGATGCATTTCTACAACTAGCACAGGGAGGTGATAAGCGGAATCTGTGCAGATCTCTGTGTAACCTAGGTAGGCTCTTTTACAGAGAAGTAGTTCCACTTTACAGATCTGTATTCCCTGTCTTGTTACAAGCTTGTTCCCAGCTCACTAGCTTGCAACTGTTTTATAGCTAATGCTGGTATTGAGTTCAGACCTCCTCCTTTTTTGAGTTATTACAGTCTACCATATGGCCTTTCACCTTTCTTTTGTTCCCTCTATCCCTTAGGCAATTGTAAGTACTGCCTGCCTATGACCTTTGTATTTTTAGATCCTTCTTTCTCCTGTTTTCCCGAAGAGCTGAGCTTTCTCCATTCCTTTCAGCATTTTTCCCTATAGATGGATATCCTTGGGGTTCCACTTTCTTGCAGCAAAGTTACTCATCAGCTGCTGCTAATTTGTATTTCTTACATCCTACTACTGTAGTCTGGTCAGTAACATAGGGCCAGCTATTTCTCTCTGTGGGTTTTCTTCCCATTCCTACTATGTGGGCCCAAGTTTTGCAATAATTTAATTATTTTAAGACAGATTCTAGTAGTAATTTACATCCTAAACAGTCAACGCAGTGATGAACTCACGTGCTAGTTTATCCCATCGTAATTTCTCAGTCTAAAAAGCAACGTCTTCTCATATCAACAACATATCCATAATCCTAATAAGGTTTGTGGGATTAAGCTACTGACTTTGAGAAATTCATTATTTCAGTATCACCATTAGAATTGCACTTTTCCAGTTTGCACCATTTAGTGTTGTGAACAACATGCTGTGTTAGGCACAAGTCAGTAGTGGAAACAATAACATAGTGGCAAAAATTCACCCAGCTTCCCTTGGCTTTGGGTGGCATTGGGGACTCCTGTAGTTCTTTTGTTAGTAATGGGTCTTCATATGTGGATCTGGTCTTCAGATTCCCTAAGGATGATTTTGTCCCCTGTGCCTGCTTATCCAGATGATGCCTGAGACTTTCAGGAGCTTTGTCATTGTCTGGCTTGTAACTAAAGGACATGCTGCTGGCTGTGGTCCAAGATAATTCATTCAGTTGCTTGACATCCTGTAGCCTGAGGATAAGAAGAAGGTGACTCCACCAAATAATAAAGACTTGAGCCTTACTGGCTGGATGGCAGTTCTGTACAATAATAAAATAAAATAATTACTGTATTTTAATTATAGTCCTCTTTCAAATCCATTGCCTTAGCATATTTTTCCAATAATGCTCAACTAAAAGAACAAACCCAGAAAATATACAGATGTAACTTTGTTAATAATTCATATGTACATTTTAAATGCAGTTTGGAAAAGGCACAGAAATGCAGGAAGTACTGAGCTCTGAGCTCTTTTTCTTTCCTTTGAACAACCTGATTATATTATATTTTCAAGGAATCTTTTTCCCATTGTATTGCTTTTAGGACAATGAAGGCATTGGAGACCACCATTACCTATCTGCAGATTCCGTTGAAGTATGTTGATTTCGTTTAGTTGCAACTTAAGACCATCAGTAAAAGTAGCAAAGATTTTGAAAGATACAAAAAGATATAAGTTTGTGATAGTAATGTAGATTTCTGTACAGAAGAGATTTTAAGAAACCTTAGCATTTGTCATTTCATGTCATAGATCAGAAAACAAGTCTAGAACTTCAATTCTTTTTCTTCCAAAGTTGAGAAAACAAATGTAAAAGATTTAAAAGCAATTAGTTGCATGCATATTGGCCTGGCACACCATTCTGTTCCTTTCCTATGTAAATTTTGAGGCAAGCCTGATTCATCTGACTCATTGATGTGAAACAGGGGAAAACCAAGGCTGCCATTCTAAACCGATGTAGGTTTTCCATTCTAATTTTATTGTTATAGAAAAATAAGACAATTTCGAAATCAGTTTGAGTCAATAACAGTGTAATAGCATCCTAAAATGATGTTATTATTTATTCATGCTTAGTTAAATATAACTGTAACATGAAATAAATGATTATCTGTTTTAATATAATTTCATAATAAGGCCTTTGAAGGTCGTTTGGACTACTGCACTAATTAATGTTTTATTTCCAGCCTTCCTTAATTATTCTTGCCAGATGGTCCTTTATTTATGTTATTGCTTGGAGTTTCCAGCTGAGGTTGTTTGATTGTTGAAGAAAAATATGTGATGGCACTGTAAGATAACCATAATTGAATTGTTAGGTATGTTAGAACATTCAAGCCTTCTGTCCCTGCTTTAGCCACATCTGGGAAATAAGTTTGTTAACAAAGTGCTTTGGCACCTCACTGAATACTTGATGTGATATATGAACATGTTTAGAGCAAACTCAATTAACATAAAAGCCTTTAGAAAAGAGAACTCTGGTAGCTTCTCATTCATTTATGAATTACGAAATCTGCTGGGTAAAATGCACAAATGGGTAAATTACCAGGTGGTTGGTTTTGGTTTGGCTTTTCTTTGGTGGTGTTTGTTAGCATCTGACTTATTTTTCTGGTATCTAGACAATATCGGGTTTGTGTTTATAATCTTTACACTAGACAAAATAATGTAATGAAAGCATAGTAATATTCATATTACTTGGACATCATGTGGCTAGCTTTGGTAAGTAATACCTCAGGAGTGCTAATTTCTAAAAGGGTTAAGTTCAACACTGGGAGATACCAGATTTGGGAACAGGAATGTAAAGACAGCATTTACAGAAAACTAACTGTTTTCTTTTAATTAATCATCAGCATTGTTTGTGTTATGCTAGTAAATAAGTATCCCACTTGTTCTTTGAAAGTTCCATGGTGTCAGGTTCTACATGACAACATATAAACATGCATTTTGTAAAAAATAAGAGGAAATAAGGGTGGAAATAGCTTATGATAGTACACAAATGCATAATTTTGGTCCCAAAGGGTAAATTTTATCACTTCTCTCTCTCTTTCCCAACCATTCTAGTCACCATTTTTCTATAATCATTGCAAGAAGCAGTTTTAGGAAATGGAGATGAATTTGCAGCCCTGAAACATGGAAGAAGATGTTGAATGTGTTTTTCAGATACATGTGTCAGGAGTAGCTGGGAAGAAAAAACTGAGATGTTTGAGGAAATTAGTTAATGGATGAAGAAGAAAGATTGACACAAAGATTCAAAATTAAAAAAAAAAATTGTCTCATCTAGAAAATGAAAAATGAGATGTATTTTTGTTTCAGGAATAGCTGCTTACTGCAAGAGATTAGGTAAAATGCACTTAGAAAAAGAAAAGGTAAATCAACTACAAATTAGAAATTATAAGAAAAGGCTTGTCATAAAAATGGATAATAAAAGCTTGTTGAATAAGAATAGTCTTAGGGAAGATGACTTCCTCTGGTTTTCTAGTGTTTTGATTTTATTAGCACAATAGAAAATGTTCTGGAAGAAAACTAACATTCCAGTTGTGGAAATTAGTTCACGGTGTTGAAAATATGGATGTGCTATACAAAGTTTCGCCAATCCATCACATCATTTAGAAATAGTGGTAAATTTTTGTGTTGCCTTTTTCTATGGAAATACGTGCTCAGCAACTCAACATATTTCCTTGGCAATTCCTCCTATGTTTGTCACATGTAGTTTTCCTGAGCAGCAGATAGTCTGGGTATTAGAGAAATACTCTCCCTCAGCCTGTATCAGAGATACGTGTCCTTGGCTTGTTAGTAGTCTGAATGTAAAATTCTCTTCAGATGCTATGGAAGATGGGAAGCAGCTGCTGTCTTTCAGAGCACAAATGTAGGGCTTTCAATCTACACTGTCTGCCATGGAGCAGGATGGAGTCCATACAATGGAGCCCATCACACAATACAGATGTATCACATTAAGGCTCTACCCAGTTGGTTTTTGCTACTTCCTGTGTAATTCAAGGGCTTTGTGATTTGTTAACTCATTCGGCTGTAAAAACGTTATAAATATGCATTATCTGAATTGCTGCCCTGAAAAATGAGCCCCTGGAGCTGGTGGTAACATCTCTGCAGCAGTGGTGGAATGAGTGAGCACTTCTGTCAGCTGCTGGAGATCTCCCCATTCATATTTAAATCTAGTCCTTGTGCCAGAACAGAAATGCAGACTGTTCACGTGCTCATCTTCCACAGCGTTATGCATGCATGTATCTGAACCACAGACAAAAGAAAGCCCTGAATTTCTTTAACAACCAGTTAAACTGAACTGAAACTGCTTCTAGCAATTGACCATCCAAATAAGCAAAGTAGGTATTAGAAGCAGGAATTCCGGGGTGTTTTCCCTTTAGTAATTTTCAAACTCTTTTCACTTTTAGCTCTCTTTTTTTTTATTGGTTCATCATTTGACCGCTTCCACTTCCCCCCCTGCACTGTACAAACCAAATTTCCCCAACTGTACTGCCTGGTATTTTTAAATCAAAACTTTAGGACAGTATATGAGCTTCCATCGCTCCCCTTCCCTCTTTCTATCTAGTGTTGCAAAACAATAAATCAAGGCCAAGGCCTGCAAGTTCCGTAGCTGTCTTGTTGTCAGTGAGCTGAACTCTGCTGTTTGTAGACAGCATCTTTTCTGAAGTCTCACAAGAGGTTCTGCATTTTGCTGCTTCCCCTCGGTGCAGCAGGAAGGAGGGTGGCCAGCTGGGCAGAGAGACAAGTCATAACAGAAATGAGCTGACCTCTGACTTCAGTGTTTGTGTGAATAGGAGGTTGATCGTGGACGGTCTCTTACCACAGCAGGATATCCCAGTATGAAATGCCAGCATGAAATTACTAATTATCATGCTTTTTAACTTCAGGATATGCTGCAAACTTTATATTTTCAGAAAGTCAACATAGTATTATAGAGGCATGTGCAGAAAGAGATATTATCTTGCCATTGTGACATCAAATTATATCAGGGTAATTTAGCAGTCTTTTGTAACACTTATTTTAGTACTCCTGCCTTTTGCAGGGATTTATAAAAGTCCTGTTCAGGAAGTAAAAAAATTCCCAAGCAAAAGATTAAGTGGTTTTTTTAACCTTATTGTGTAAACCTCTAAATTCTTTGACATTACATATGGTTTTTCACAGTGTAGAAGATCAATATTAGTGTTTCTTCTTGCCCACAATGCAAGATGTATTACCCAAGGTACATGACATACTACCCAACCAAAGCACCCGCTGAGATTCGTAGGTGGTGTTGGGTTACAACTGTTTTTTTCCTGGAGGCTAAAATTGCCTAAATCTTGGCTCTTGCTGTGCTGTTTTTTCCCTCATTATATATTTAAGAGGGTCAAATCATTCATCATTCTCAATTACTGGGATATAATTCACTGCATGCAATGTGAGCTACAGACCAGATGCCTGGAAAATTCCTGCACTGACCAATAATCTTAGGTCCCAGTACACATTCTGTTTTTAATACAACCGTAACATGTTCGTTTCCTATTGAATTATTTGCAGAAGATGCGTACCCAATCAAAGCTTCTTCAGACAGGTGGTTGTCAGAATGGGACACGATCAGGGAGACTCAGAGCAATATAAACATTCTAAGCTCTGTTCCTTTTAACAGCCTATAAAATGCCAATAACATTTAAAAGGAATAACTTGATTTTATTAAAGGGCAGGATCTGTCATGGGAACTTGCGGCTGCAAGGCGTTTAAATTAATGTCTCTTAGTGGACTGGAAGTCCTGCCCTCTGGTACAACTATAGGTACTAGAAAATAGAATCATAGAATCGTAAGGGTTGGAAAGGACCTTAAGATCATCTAGTTCCAACCCCCCTGCCATGGGCAGGGACACCTTGCCCTAAACCACGTGGTTCAAGGCTCTGTCCAACCTGGCCTTGAACACCGCCAGGGATGGAGCATCCACAACCTCCCTGGGCAACCCATTCCAGTGCTTCACCACCCTCACTGTAAAGAACTTCTTCCTTATATCTAGTCTAAACTTCCCCTGTTTAAGTTTGAACCCATTACCCCTTGTCCTACCACTACAGTCTCTAAGGAAGAGTCCCTCCCCAGCATCCTTGTAGACCCCCTTCAGATACTGGAAGGCTGCTCTGAGGTCTCCACGCAGCCTTCTCTTCTCCAGGCTGAACAGCCCCAACTCTCTCAGCCTGTCTTCATACGGGAGGTGCTCCAGCCCTCTTATCATCCTCGTGGCCCTCCTCTGGACTCGCTCCAACAGCTCCATGTCCTTTTTATGTTGAGGACACCAGAACTGTACACAGTACTCGAAGTGGGGTCTCACAAGAGCAGAGTAGAGGGGCAGGATCACCTCCTTCGACCTGCTGGTCACGCTTCTTTTGATGCAGCCCAGGATACGGTTGGCTTTCTGGGCTGCAAGCGCACACTGCCGGCTCATGTTAAGCTTCTCGTCAACCAACACCCCCAAGTCCTTTTCTGCAGTGCTTTCTTTGTACAAGTGTTCCAGCTTATTTATAGTCTCTACTGTTGCTGCATAAAATCATTTATTCTTCATGGTGTTGCATGGTAGATTCATCAGAGTGAAGGTACAGGCATCACACTAAAATGAAAACAAAGTTTAAAAGAGTCTTTGTGTGAACAACCCATTCTAGTTTTGAATTTTTTGTTTTAACTTACTGCAGCATACCAACCTTCATGGATTTTGTGCTAATTCTTGAATCATTCCAACAAATATAAGGTACTAAAGCAATATAGAGGCTGGGGGTTTCCTGAGTCAATGAAGTCTCAGTATCTGGGATTCTCAAGTGGTTGACACTCAAGTGTTTGGTTCTTATTAATGTGAATGTGCAGCATTAACTGGTTTATATCTGACAGAGCTTTTAAACTGAATAGTTTGGGGTACCCTAAAGGGGAGTGTATGGGAAGGTACAAATGGTCTAATTTCAGAAGGCAGCATTAATGGTTCAGGAGCCATAGTGATAGCATATAAGAAGTGCTACATAGGAGAGAATAAATTGCAAAGGATTTTGAAATTGGAGACAAGTAAAAGGTATTTGATGTGATAGGGAAACCAAAGAGCCAGTGAAAGGATGTTAAGCAAGAGATAATATAAGTGATGACAAGAAAACGATCTCTATATCCATGAATAGATCTTATATCTGTCAATAGATACAAGTGGTCCAGAATTGCATTTGTCAAGGCGAGTGAGAGGACCACAGTGGTCAAGGTAAAAGCTGATGACCACATGAGTGAGAAACGAAATTGTGAGGGATATTAAATACACTTACACTGTTCTGTGGTTGCATTTATTCTGTGGTTTTGGTATTTGCAAAGCCAGAATTCAGATGAACTAATCCTTCCTGTCCTTCTTAACTTCAGTTTTGTGAAATACTGAAATTGTTGATTTTGTTGTTGTTGTTCATTGGCAGTCCTTGAAATGGAGAATAAATTTATTCGGGTCAACCCAAGTGATTTGTTTTCTCTAGGATTCTCATTTTTTTAAAATATCAGGCAAAATTAAATGCCAGGTTTAACATTACGTGTACTATTAATCAATGTAAAAAAACCAACCAAAAAACCCTTGGAAATGAAAAATTAGAATCTTAGACTTCAGTGCCATTCCTAATCCAGAGGAGGAGGGGCTTTCATCTAAATTATGTGCCTTATTTAATTGTTAAGGCACTTCTGTGTATGTAAGATAGGAAACCACAAGTAGAAGTATTCCTTTGTTTTAGCTGGAGCAGAAAGCTGGAAATAAAAGTTTCCAGTTCTTAAAAGAGTGCCCCAGTTGTTAAGTTAGAACATTCTGGAATATCACACCCCCTGAGCCTGTGTTGTTAACTTTTCTCACTGGGGAGAAATACTAATTGGATCAAATATCAAGAAGTGATGACGAGTGCCCACATCAGCTGGAGGAGATGCCAGGTTCCGGTTTTTTTTGCTCCAAAGTATAATCCAATTATAAATATGAATTGGAATGACTAAAAAAGAAGAGGCTTAGGGAAATCTCAGGGTAGTCCAAAGATAAACCATCATTCTTTTCAAAAAGTAACTGGGAAAGTGGGAAGTCATTGTATTAACAGGGTTTTTGTGGGTTCGTGTTATGTTGAGGTTTTTTTTAGGTTGTTTTGTTTTGTTTTTTTTTTTTATCTTGATAGCTGTGAGGACTGAGAGGCTTCTCTAGAAGTCTGTGTAGAACAGGAGCTGAATTCTCAAGTGTTTTGACTTGCAGCTCGCCTTTTTCTGTAGAATCCGAAGGAAACTCAGCCTTAGATGCCCAATGCTGAATGGTAGGAGTGCCTACATTGTTTCCTATTCTTACACTGAATTAGCTGTAAATGTCTCATCAGCGCCTTATGGCCTGTTTTGTTCCTGACTAC
Source organism: Strigops habroptila (assembly GCF_004027225.2). Taxonomy (NCBI): domain Eukaryota; kingdom Metazoa; phylum Chordata; class Aves; order Psittaciformes; family Psittacidae; genus Strigops; species Strigops habroptila. The sequence continues at coordinate 74,663,995 of NC_044281.2, forward strand.
CTCTAGCATATAATCAATATAAATTGTCTCAACCTCTATCCTTCTGTGCAGAGACCACATGGGAGAAATGAGCCCAGAATTTCCCGAAGAAAATCCCGTGTTAACTCAGCTGTTTCTTCTTTGTTTCTCTGACAGTAATATAGCATTGACCTTTTCCATGGCTGTAGGTATTCTCTTAACCAGAGTGGTCACTGGGTACTTAAAAACTAAAATCAACATTACGGGATGCATGATAATATAGTTACAATAAAAGGGAATATTTGGAATATTTGAAACTCGCATGTTTTTTTAAAAAGAAGCTTTTATAGTAAATTCAGAACTTGAATTAGCCTGATGTAGCTAGCTGCCATATGTGGGGAAAATTCAATTAAACAGAAATTGAAGAACTTGAGTTACTTTTGAACATGACAGTATGTCATGTGACATTCTGGCTCAATATCTAGTTTCTAGTTGTCAGATAAAGATGATTGTTTGCAGACAGCCCTTGTTCCCTCTGGCATGCAGCACTTCTGTCATATGAGTGTGGTACTTTGACTTTATTTAGTTTAAGTAAACTATGTATGGAACAACACAGCCTTTCCCTTCTCTTCTTACTGTAGACTCTCCACATGTTTTTCTGTCACAGCCACACTAGACCTTAATGTATTTCCAAATATCTGTAGAAAATATGATGATGTAAGTGCTATCAGGACTGAATGGTGATGACTTAGGAAAGAATGGAGTCACATTCAATTCAAATAGTGAACCATGATATTAAAAAGAACCCCAAACACTCAGGTTTTGGTTACTTTGTCCACAGCTTTCTTAATAATTGTTCTACCTTTCCTGTCCCCTTAGTGACAGGGTATGTGGTTTATAAAAAGCATAAATTCTTTTATAGTACCTACTTGTTTTCAAATAGAAATTGAAACCCTGAGATTGCAGTCAGCCACACTGGGATTTACAAGAGAAAGGATTAATCAAATTAAATAAGGACTTCAACTTTTCTTTGGGAAAACTATGTGACTGTGTGTAATTGCAACATCTCCTGAATCTAGTTCACTTGTAGTTGTTTTGGGTTTTTTCAATAGCATATAATGAAAATGAAACTAGTTTATGTTAATATCTATAATACTGAAATAAGCTGTAAAGATTACCCTGGTCTAATGTTTAGGCAAACTATTATATTTAATCTGAGATAGGATTGACAAAATAAAGAAATATTAAAGCAAACGTAAATTCAATTTCTGAACCTTTCCTGGTCTTCAGTAGTATCAGGATTTTCCACTTAATCTTAAATACTGGTGGAAGTGCCATCACTTGATTAAAATACTTTCATAACACATGTAAAATACTTCAGCACTATTATTTCAAAGGTTTGGCAGCATGCATTAAGTACTGACACTTCTAAAAATAATTTCCTTTAAAAAAGAATAGCATAAGTTTTCCATTTAAACAGGAATGAAGAATGATACAATTATATTTGCTATGAATAAAAAAGTTTTGCTTCTCAATTTGAAAATGAATTATGTGGATTTTTAATGCTACTTATATTTGGTTTAAGACTTATGAGGAAATTCGTGATGATAACTAGAATAATGAATAACCAGTTCATATAAATATGCATAAAATTCCTTCAAGTATTGTAATTAAGCATTTAAACATACATACTTTTCATTCTATCACATAAATAGATCAATTAATGAATAAGGAAGTTGATAATTGAACCGTGTGATCCTTATCTGAACATTTTACATTATGCTTTAAAAGTTGTAGCTGTTGGTACTAAAGACCCCAAACATTGTCTTCATAAAGCAGAATTTTATCATTGATGTGAGGGCTTCTGCAAAAACTTTCCATCTCCCTTCACTGGCAATGAAGTATATGCCATTTGGTTGTAAGCTAGCCTCATCATCCATTTTCTTAAGATTTAATTCAATTTCACCTGGTCAGTTGTGTATATATATGATAGATGTATAACTTATTATGCAGGGTGTTAAGTTTGCTTTTTATTCATGCTACTTCTGTCTCTTTAAATTACCCATTCAACGGGTTTAGGGACAAGTAGGAAAGAGCTGTCCTTTTCGAGGGCTGCACTTCTCAAGAATGTGAGGAAGACAGAGATAGGGTACCTGTGGTCTATTTCAAGAACCAATTTAATGTTTTATATGAATGTCAGATTTGAAAAAGAAAATAAAAAGGATTATGGAGTATTGGAAAATAGTAATGACTAAGCATAGTCTAATGTTCTGACATTTACTTGATTCTTTGTTTCAGGTCCGAGCATAGCATTATTTATATTTGGTTGAGTACAAGGGTCATTTTTAGGAACTTACATGTCAGCAATTTCTGATATTCTTGTTTATATTGCTTGGCTATAAAGCCCATATACTTTTAAAATGCATTTCCATTACTATATTATGTGAACACTTGATAATATTAAATGGTTGTAACCTCAAAAACTTTTTGTGGCTTAGCAGTACTTTTGCAAAGTAATCCTTTATGTAGTTTATAGATGGAAAACGGACATTTGGAAAGACTGAAGTCCTCAAAAGTGTTTAGGAACTGATCTTGTAGACATAACTCCTACTGGACTCTGATCATATTAAACTGTTCATCTCCCGTAACATGAGATACTGTGGGTATAGGAGAAGCAATAAATATGGAGTAAATATCGTCTTCAGGAAACTGTCAAAGAAAGCTGGAGGAGGCAGCAGCTACGTTGAAAACCATGATTATAGTCTTGGAAAAATTGGAGAAATATATATTGATGCCTGGGCGAGGTGAATATCAAATTGGTCATGATTGAAAAGTGAAGTTGGGAAGGGTGGCAGAAAGCAATTTCTATATTGACAAGATCTGTAAAATGCACAAAGTACCTTTTCTACTCTGCTTTGTTTGGGCAATGTTTCATTAGAGTCTTATGTTAACTTTGGAGCCCTGCAGTTCAAGGTGCAAGCTGGTTTTAGAGAATCCAGAAAACTGTATTATATGTAGTCTCTTCCACAGTGTTTTTTAACAATCTATAGCTGTGTATCAGATGTCCTTAGAAGAACAGGGACATTAATCCAGATCTTGCTGTTCTGAAGCAGTGACCCGTTTTGTAATATTTATTCTTCTGTTATCTGGCTGTGGTCCAGACTGGGTTACATTGTTTTCTTTAAATAGATATCCTTAGTTTCTCTTTGAGATTTTAAGGGTAATTTTGGAAGGATCTTTTCCACTCCAAAGATTGATTTTTCACAAGGGGCCAGTGGAACCTATCACACACGAAATCTGATGTCACCAGAAAGGGAGCACACAGTGTAGACTTCACTGTCATCAGTATGCTGATGACCTGGGGCTCTGTGATTTATTTTCATTAAACTTTATCAGTGAAAGGTCTCCTTTGTCTCTGCCTTCACAGAGTGTCTGTGAAATTTGATTTGGATGACAATGAGCTGGCTAATGCTCCAACTAGGAAAAGCAGATGCTGCTCATTTGGGAAGTTGAGATTCGTTCTTATCTGCAAGGAGCTTCACTAAAGGTTCTATTTGTTCACTGAGATCTAATAGGCTTGGTGGACAAGAGTGGATTTTCAACATGCGTTTGGGTAGTTATCTAAAACTTTTTACACTGGAATTTGTACTTTGCCACACTAATCCAAGTTTATGTACCCACTGATTTGATTATTGCAGTGACCTTATTTGTTGTTCCTCAAGCCACAGAGAACGCTTGGGCATTTCTGCAAAGGCAGAGAGCTGCTATGTGGCTGTTTTGCAGGTTAAGGATGTTGTCTGGCATTGAGTCTTCAGGCAGTATCTTGGCATTTCAATTGTTTTTTGTAGAATTGCCCGGGCCACAGTGGATCCTTAATAGTCTTACATGATTTAGGTCCTGTTACCTACACAGATCTTTGTAGACTGCTGATCCAACTGGCTGTACTTTAAATGTCTTTGCTCTGGCAAATGAGCGTTCTCAGTGGAGAACAATGATCTTCTAAGACATAAATCCTAATCTGTCTCCTATCAGGAAGATAAAGCTAGTTCCTGTACTGTACTACTTAAATAAAAATAAAAGGCTGTTCTTTCTTAAACATTTTCTGTGTAGTCCCCCAGGAAAAAAGTTAGTAGCAGACCTGGTTGTTGTGGGTTTTTTGTAGTTTGTTTTTTTATTTTGCTTTGTTCTGCTTTGTTTCTGAAGGATCTTTGTTGTCTTACATTTTACTACAACTCTTTTTTTTTTTTTTTTATAAAGATTTTAAGATATTTTTCTTCACTTTGCCCTGGCAGCAGAATAGCTGAAAGGCATCCAGATTTACATTCTATAGTTCTAGCCAACACCTCAGAGGAACTAAAGAGCATCCGAAACTATACAGGTAATCTGTTCTATCATTTTTAGTGATTTTCTGAAGTTACATGGAATAAACATTTCCCAACTGGAAATCATTTATTTTTTTTTTTCCCCTTCTCTAGAGCCTGTTCTGTTTGAATGAGCAGAATATCTCTAAATACACGCTTCATTTACAATAGCACTAGGCCCAAATCTGTTCACATAGTTATGGCCCAATTACTTGTCTCATTTTACAAAGTCAGCAATGAGAGCAAATTACTTGATCATATTATGTTATTTTTTAATTCCAGGTAGTGTCTTGTACTCTTCCTTTCCACATCCACCTGGGCTGCAGGTGGCAGGCTGCCAGTATTAAAAATAGACTTTTCTTAATGTTTTTACTTTTAAAGTTCAGATCCCAGTTCAAGATGGGACGAAGATGATATTATCAAATACAGAACATTATGTTTCAGGATTAAAATTAGTATAACTTAAAGTTGCATGGACTTAGAGACTTCATTAGAAGTTCTTTATGGCATTGAGGGTGTGTTCTGCAACACAGAAGCCAGTTACTGTGAGGATAATAACTTCCATTCCCAGTTCCTGTAAACCTGTGTTTACATTAATGTAACACCACGTATGTGGCAAATAGCAAAGCAAAAATATAGTATCTGAGCTATTTATTACCACCTAATTCCTACCTCCTTTGTATAATATGCAGATATTGAAGAAATACTGGAAGTAGCTGTATTTTTCAGGAGTGGTGGTGTTTTATGTATAGGGTCTTGGAAAATACCCTAAAAATCTCATGGAATTTGTCAGAAAAGGGGAAGATATGGTTTGCTCCAATCCACACTATTTTGGAAGGAATAGGCGCTATAAAGAATGTGTACAAAATAGAGATTGAGCTGTAGATGAATACTTGTTTGTTTTCACTATGATGAAAGATACATCTTCAAGATAGACAAATATAATGGTAAAAAGATCTGAGTGCATTATCATCGTGAATTTTAATTTAGTGTAGTCAAATTTGAACTGTTGAATGAGAACTAACATAGAACAGATTTACCAGGTGAGGCAGCAATGTACTTCTTTGGATCTAATGGACTTTTCTTCATGTGTACTTTTGTATTAAAATCTTTCATTTTAAGTAACCTACATTTCTGTACTGGTCTTGGTGGTAAGCCATCTGGTTTGAAAGATGTCATGAACATTTCATTAGAATTAGCCAATAGTTAGGTTTCTCCAAGTAAATATTTACAAAAGGTTTACTTTATGAAATTCTTAAACTTGATTTTCAAATATATATGATTTTTAATGGTTATTTTAATGCTTAATTTTGTAAATTATCTTGTAAACATGTAACTCTACTATTTGATAAAAGGACTTCGTAGCACCTAATATAACTACAGCACATCACATAATTTGCTACTACTTGCTGGTATGGCGTACTGTGAGATAATATACTTCTTGAAATATGTTTTAACTTATATTCATGTTAATTAGTATTATTTTTTCTGGTTTATTCTTAGACTCTTTAGTGTTGATTGCAATTATCTCAGGGCCACCACTGTAATACCTTGGCTTCTATCCTAATCAGGCAACATGACATCGCAGATTATGTACCAACCTCTAACAGTATGAAGTTAGGCATCTGCATTGCTCATGCAGCTAATCTGAGAGGTTAATATATGTGCCCCCATGATGAGTAGATAAATAGAGAATAAGGTTTAGCTGTGATTAGAGATACCCAAAAGGAAGTACTAGACACAGTTTAATCCTATTACTGCCACATCAGTTTACCAGCCAATTTTAAAACAGTAAGAAAAAATATGAGCTGCAGTAAAAGCTTTTATTTTTACTTTGTATATGAGACAAATAATTTCGTTAATGAATAGAATTACTTTAATCTGAAATCGTTAGTCCCTTAGCATAGCAATCATTAATTACAGAAATCTCTGTGATTTTATGCAAATACCAGATATAGTTCAAAATTAGTCCTTAAAATATCTGATCTGATCTGTAAGGTTGCTTTTGTCATTAAAATTTCTTCCATTTAAATCATGCATTGCAGAAATTCCTCTATAAGGTTTGTAGCTTAATGAACTAGTTGAGGAAATCTCTACCTTTTTGTTTTGGAAGCTAGAATGCATTTTTTTTGTTTTAGCACTCTGTAACTAAGAAAGAAATTGTGCAGATGGGATAAGTTTCTGGAAATTCACCAAACACATTACCTGCTGCTACAAAAGACAGCATGCTTAGAAGGAAGTTTCTATCATTTTTCGCTGCCTGATTTTTAACAGGACGTCCTACATGAGTGAGGTATGTTTTGGTTTTTTAAGGCAGTGAAGCTAACAGCCTGATAGCTGATATTACACATTTATCCATGAAAATGAAATTTAACACACACATTTGCCCTATACATAACACAGCATAAAAGATGATTCTAAAGTGAAAAAATGTAGACAGCTGTTTTTCTTCTCCATTTTGTATACCAATACACATGCTAAGTGGTAGTTAGTCTTTCTGGTTTAAATTGTTCTGTGTATCATAAGACTGGGCACTGACTGATTAGTGGCACTCCCATTCAAGCAAAGAGCAGGACATTTTGAGTAGAATAAGAATTCCCTGTATATATATATACACACACCTTTATATGTACGTTTAGTATGTTTTCATAATCTCTGCAATTATCCTACCCTAAGAAAAAACAGAAGGAGTTTCTTCTGAATAACTCCTCAGTCACATAGTTTTTCTATACTAAATATTCTTTTTCAGATCCACTTTACTTTGATGCCATCATGACTCAGTTCTTCTGGTAACTGCCAACCTAATGTCCATTTACCAACTATGACCTACTTTCCATCCTGCAATATTCATCTCTTTTCTTTGATTTATGCCTGTATTGAAAGCTCTTTGAGGTGGGACTTGTTTTTAATTCTGTGTCCGTAAGACACCTAAGGTTGAAGAAACAAATTTGGGGCTTGTAAATAGTACTGGAAGGTGCTACCATTAGCTGGGTGCTGTCGTTTGCAACACAGCGCCTCCCTAGGGATGTTTTCATTTGTGGACCTTTTATATTCAGAGTTGCAGTCCAACTAGTATGTTTCCATTGTTTTCACACCCAAAATAATTCCTAAAAGTTTGGGTTGCTAATCAGACAACCATCATCTTGTAACAATTGTCCAGAAGCACTGCCAAGAAAAATATCTTCTGTATATTCATTGGATCACAAAACCCAATTATTTTGGTTAAATTGGTGGTAATTTTGTGTGATTGTATTTGAACCACTTCATTTCTTGATACAACTTCATTTCTACATTTTCCTCATGTATTTTAAAGTATTGTGTATGGGTGTGGGTATGACTATTTGTAAAGATAGTAAGTTACGTTTCTTGAATGAATTAAAAAATTTACAACCATGGTGTGAGACGTGAGTGGGATGCTGGCTGGACCCAAAGGGTCAACACTGAAAAATGCAGCATGTCCGTAATGCACATTGAAGTGAATGTGGGTTTTAGGATGGCAGCAGCAGTACATCTTTGAAAATCAGGGATTGGTTATAGCAAGCGTATATATAAATTGGTGAATACTTCTGTTAAGTAAAAGCTTAATTGATTATCTCATCTTAATTGATTCTCTCATTTCTACATACTATAGAGATTTTGATTTCCTAGCTCTTTGTTCGCACACCCTTCAAATCCTAAAGAAAGGCAAATCATTGGTTGGAATGATTCTAGAGGAAAATAGCTAAAAGTAATTACTATATATTAATTTAAGGGAAATTGACTGAATAGCATGAGAGTGTCCTCAAAGTGAGGTCTGTTTGATTTTTTTTACAATTGAAGATTTTGTTCTTGACTGTGAAATTGGAATGCCTTGTTATATTTTAATTAAAAAAGAAAAAAAGGTGGGACCAAATACTTAGAATTAAGTCATCCTTATATTGTCCCTGCAGAAATGTTTGTCAGCTCTATATAACCACATACACATGTGGGTAGTGAATGCAACTGTCAGATATTTTGCAGGAGTTATGAAAGAATGGGTTATTTTAATCTTTCTTCTTAGCACTATTCACACACAACAGTGTCATTGGCAGGCATAACATTTTTGTAATTCCATGAACTTGATTTCTTGAGAGAGCATGAGTTAGCCCCAGGGCACAGTACTCATTTGTTTTGCTTGTCTTTACCAGTTATCTGATGATCAACTGAAACAGAAAAATATTTTGGGTTTTTTTAGAATCGGTGTGTATATTTCGAAGGAAAGCAACTGGCCCACAATTTCCTTCTGCCTCATTGAAGTGAGAAATGCAACTGCATGTGATTCTTAGTAATTGAGGATAATACAGTACTGCCTTGTTCAGGGTAAGAATGCTTAGCTCATTTAAATGCGTAAATCAAACCATAAGCTGATTGTTTAGTAAGACGTAAGCATACAGAAATGATTGCATGACTCCAAAATGCATCACAGACATGTGCCTACACGACATTTTTCACTTTACTCATGATTATCAAATATGTATAAAACTGTTTCTGGCTTTCAACAGAGTTCCCTTTGCTTCTGAAAGAAATGTAAGTTTGCTGTGTCTCTGGTGCATGGAACTGCATAATGTAGATTCTTCTGAAGGATGGATTTCCTTAAAACTCATTTATTGTATTAAAATACTAGAAAACTGTCAGGTGCATACAGTTGGGGGATATTCCAGATGGTAAATAAAACCCAAAGCACATGATAGAAAAGGAAGTTAGTAAATTATGTGTTGAAAAACCTTTTTTCTTTCATTTTATATGTGCAGGTAAAACCTCAGACTGACAATCAATTCAAAAGTCCCTGGAATAGTTTCACCAGAGGTTATAGCTTATCTCTGTTAATATATCCTGACACTGTTCTTCCCATCTCATCAATGTCTCTTACTGAGCAGAATCACAAGAATTACTGGTTGACAATACATGCTTTTAGAACTAGAATCTTTAAATTGTGACGAGTGTTGGATTTAGTTAGAAGAGCTGAAGCAAGTTGCAAATATTACTTTTGCAGCTGCATTTCACCTGTTGGCATGTTACATTTTAAAACTTGTTTTTCTTAAAAGTAATTAAAATCTACTACACGGCTCAGTCTGAAAAGATACTTTTTCCTTTTTTATGTAGGTATTGACTTCATGTTGCTGTTAGTCTTCAAATAAGACCATGTGAATTTTTTTTCATCTGAGATTTAATAGAAGTACAAATGTGATTTTAAAAGCCTTCATGCTGGGGAAGACATTTTACATTTCCTTAAATCTCATGTATTATATTAAAATATTAGAAAACTGTCTGGATTTTTATCGTTACAGAACTGTTTAGAGTCTACATGGTAATGAAGAGTAGTGACATACCTTTATAAGGACGTTAGGTTTCTTTTAAATAAAGTGTACCATCCTTCAGTATCTGAATTTCATACAGTAATTCAACAGCTAAATCTGAATTAATTGTTCTGCCACAGAAGTGAAACATTAAAATAATTTGATCTATATTAAATAAGATCAGCCATTTATCATGTTCTACGTGTCATGAAGTAAATCCTGTGCATAGTTGTGTTTCATTCTTTGTAGGGCTTTATTTCTTGCATTTTTTAATGAAATCATCAAGACTTTAATGTTTTCCTCGAAGCTGGTTGCTATAGTACTATTTATATAGTCTTTAAGTGTTATTTTAGCTCACTAAATAACTATCCCTCAGGCAAGTAGGATCAAAGTGCTTTGTGCCTTTAGTTATTGTCAACAACCAGGACAGTTGCTATTTGAGTCTTTGATAAGCAATGATTTATGGTGTTTTGCTTGAAGTTACACAGGATATCTTTGTCTCTTGAGATGTGGGGAACTCCCTCATCGCTTAAGACAATCTCCAAGTATCATACTTCATTAGCATCTGCATACATTCAATTGATATCGGTAGCTGGAGTTAAGTATCATGATGAAAGCTCTTTGTGAATTTCTATTTTCCCATAATTGTTTGTTCTAATAAACTAATTTTTGGTGATAAAATGAATAACAAGATTCAGAAGTTAATGAGTCTAAAGGAACATCTGTTAGAAGGACCTTCATTACCATACATTTCCAGGGAAATGAGAACATAAGGCAAGACAGAAGCTGATGAAGAGCCTGTTTGGCTTAAGCAAATGAATAATGTGGCCCAGGACAGAGGATGAGCTTTTCTGTTGGATACTAATAAGCATTGCATTGTTTTTGGCAGTTAACCCCAGATGTTAATCTGGTGTCAACTGCATTGTTCCGTCCTTCTTTCATGCCAGTGTAATTTATTCATCCTGGCAGGATCCACTTTTCCCTTTATTTTTCCAAGACACCAAACCCAATATATTTTATCCAGTAGGCTTAAAAAATACCCGCCCCTTCATTTAGAATGTAAAATGGTTACCAGTCTAAAATTAAGTTTATTAACTCAACTTTTTATCATGCTGTAGAGTCCGGTGGATGAGCAAAGAAACATCAGTGTCTTTTGTATTGAGAAAAAGAAATCTCAAGGTTGTTTGCGTAATATATCCTTCTATTTCTCCGTCTTTCCCTTTATGATCAACTACGGTAGTTAAAAATGCATTTTGTAAAAGTGGTTCTAGACACAGAAAACAAGCGTTCAACAGGCACTCTGAGATGAAAAAACAATTGCAACAATACTTTTCACACAGTGAAACCTAAAGCACGCTTATTAACCACTCAGTCCCAGATTTACTGTTTTGCAGCTAACACTTATTCTGACATGGCAAACCACACATAATGAAATAAAATTAGGTCTCTAGACAGATCTGGTATTTATAACAAAGAGACAGGAGTCACTCTTCAAGTTCTCATTCATGCTATAGTTCTACATTATAGAACTGATTGACTTAAACATCTCTTTATTACCCCACAGATACTAAGCTTCTGAAAATTGGCCAAGTGGTTTTTTCTGCAGACTAGACATTTTGAGAAGTTTGATAAAACCAATACAAAGAATTTTAAAACTTGAGCCCTCTGAAGTGAGGTTGCAGGGTAGTTTTCCATAAGTCTGATCCTGGGGGAGGTGGTATCAACAACAGCTGAAAAGAAAGAAAAATATTTTTTCCATGCCCTGGACTAAGGAGATGCTAAAAAAATGTATCTTTGAAAGTTCACAGGATATTTTCAAGAACATAAAATAAAGCATGTGTATGTAAACTGACTTTGCATCTTTTGACTGTAGATGGTTTTCTAAGGTGGAAAGTTGATTGGAGATGGGGGAAAATGTAGCAAAGAAGGGGATGCTAGGAGAGATGTGTCTGTGTATAGCAACACAGTTGCTCTAGCTAGTGACTAACTGTGACTAGTTAGTTAGTCATTCCTGTGGTTTAGAAGGCAGAATACTGATCTTTTTCTGTGTAGACTAAAAGCCTCTGATCTCTTCTGGTATTCCTCACCACAAGCTGCTTCCCTCAAATTTCATGGCTATCCTGCTTTACTCCAGTGTTAAATTCCAACCTTGAACAACTCCTCCATATCCAGCTCCTGAGTCTAAATATTCTTTTAATGCTAAACAAGCCTGTGTGAGCTGTTTCTTTTGTTGTTACTTGGTATACCAAAATTGTTCTCATTTGTTTTGAAGGTGGTTTAGAGTACCCTGGCTCAGTGCTTATAATTTCTTTATGACTAGCCTGATCCATTTTGCTTCATTTTCAGAATTGGATATGTTCCTTGATATTAGAGGCATCAAACTTGCTTTCCAGGGCTGTGCAGAGCAATTAAAATGAGAGTTTTCGGGCCAATTATTTTTTGGTATTTCTCTGCTCCACTGAATAATAGACTTGGATGATACCACCCAGTGGTGGCACTATCACAGCACACTGCATGCTAATTTTAACTTACATATAATTATTAAATCTTAAAGTAATTTTAAAGATTAATTTCAAAACTATTGTATGCGCATGCTGCAAGAATGGTTGCTTTATTATTAAACCAATATTTTTTGTATTAGATCCAATTCTATCTTCCATAGTTTTAAAAATTTCTGTTACATTTGCAATTCTTGAAAATACAGTGCTATCCTCTTTTGCTCAAAGTAAATTACTTAATGGGAATAATGACCATGTAAGCAATTTATTACCTCTTAAAATTCATCTTGAGAATATACTTTAATCAGTTTAAATAAGTATTGCTATTTGCTGTGAGGGAGCAGAACAATGTTTTTATTTAATAGTGGAGTTACTTTTAAAGCTCAGATTCAATTTCAAAAATACTTCATCAGATTTTGAAATTTTGACAATCTTACTTGTCACAAGGTTTCTGTAGTGGTTGCAATTCCCTTCCTGCAACAGTTATTCATTTGGGAATATGATTGTTGACTTATAAGAATGTTCAAGTCTCGTATTATATTTAAGATTCAATAGTGATGATTTCTTGTTTAGCTCTATCATTATAATAAATACAGTTGGGTAATGGCTACTATCAAGTGCTAAGTTTTATTGTAAAATAACATCTAGCTTATGTTTTCAGTGTTTTCAAGAAATTATATAAAAGTAGCGTGTCAGGATCTGGAGCTTGTGACAGCGTATTTTACCCAGTTATATGCTTAATACCTTAGGAAATTACTGATATATGGACATATTATTATGTTTTGAATTTAGACATGTCCTTTAAAGGCAGCAGAGAAAGATCTTGGGAGGTCAAAGGGACATGGCTCAGTGTGCCTACTCTTAAATAATGTTCTGATTTGCAGCTTAAATAATTTCCAGTTGTTATAAATCTTTGTAGTAAGCATACATTGGCATATATTGTATGATGAAGAAAGCATTTTGTTAATTTATAGTAATCAAATGCCTTTATTTCTGTTTTCTAAATTTCACAGAGGACATAAAACCATACCTCCTTAGCTTTGAGCAGGTTTTTCCTAGAGTGTCCCAATGTTTACTACAGGTGGAAAAGTACAATAAGCACAACCAGATTTCTTTTTTACCAACCCAGAACCTTCAGCAAGTCTTTGGGTCCAGAAAATAGCAGTTGAGCAGTTGTTGTAATTACTACTTCTATGTTATTTGAAGTAAAATTAGTTTTGTAGTTATAGGAAAAAACATTCTTTTAACGGATATTAGTAATTTACAGTCTGTTGTTTGTGTGTGTGGTTTTTGTTCGGCTGCATTTTTTTTCCTGCTGACACCTTTTCTTGATAGTGGATTGAAATTCTGTTGTAAATAGGCATCATTCCATTGATGTTAGTGCTAGTTCAGGCATTTATACCTAAAGAGAATTTTATCCAATTAACTCTCAGTTTATAGCAATGTTCAGTGTATCTAGTAATGGTCTTTTCTGAATGCAGACTGAGAATTGTTAATAGGAGCTGCATTATATAGCTAAATGCTTTCTGGTTTTGAATGCCTGAATGCCTCATTCAGATTATCTTTTACTCTTCATCAAAAATTAAGAAATTATAATATAAACTCTCTGGACCATAAACCCCCCTCCTTCCTTTGTTTGCACAGCAGTTAATGCAGAGAAGTCCTGGCTTGTGGCTTTGAGGCAATATGGTATATATAAAAATAATAATACAATTAAATTCAACTTTAGAGTGAATAGATTATATGCAGTCAGCATCCATAATGAGGAGCTTTGCCACTATTAGACGTGTTAGGTGAAATGGTCATTACTTTCATTTTATTAGAATATCGCATTTCTCTTTCTTGAAATTTGCCTTCACACATTGCTTCCCATTCTGCTACTGCTGTTGAGGCAAAGCTAATGAAAAAGAACAAATGATAATATACACAGATTATATTATGCAGATCCACAAAAATCTTAATAATTTACCTTTGCCAAAATAAAAAGCACTGATCTGTTATTGGAGTCTTAGTCTGCTCCCTTTTCTGATGCCTGCCATCATATAAGTACTCTAGTTTTCAAAATAGAAGACCCTGGTGCTGATTTTTATGCTAGTTTTATGCATATTCACATGGATTTGTTTGGGGTTTGTTATTTAGGAAGATGTGAGTGAGGAATGCCTCTGTGGATTATTTGTCCTTTATTGGTCTGGTTTCTTTAGAATTACTACATTTCACACAAATTTCTCTAGAATCTCCAAGTCTTTCCAAATAAATACTGATTGTCTCACAAAATGGATGATACAAGGACACACCATCCATGGTACTGCCATTTATGTTATTTACACAACATCAGGATATGAATGTAATTCCAGTGTTTTTCCCTTTTTTTCAGTTATTCCTTCTTAACATGGGGGCTATCCACACCTCCTTCATAACACAGTTCATGCACATTCCCAAAGTGAAGGCAGATGCAAATTTGGCTTTTTCTCAAAGTCAGAGTTTTAACCAGCCCCCTGCTTTTGCATAATACAGGCCGAAATAAGGAGACATCCAGTTTGATTGCACCACTTTTGTCTAGTATTTTGTCTAGTAATACGCCATGTAGCACAGTTCCTCGATAAGAACATGTTGCACTGTGTTTGATTCTGTGGCTAAAAACACCGGTGGAAATTGGAAGATTCTTATTTGTTGCTTGCATATAAATAAAACCAAAGTCATTTTTCCATCCCTGCAAGCAGTGAATTCTGGCATAACAGCCTTCACTTGTTTTGTTGCTGTGACAGCCTTACTCTTGCTAAAAACATGTAGGATGCTGTTAGAAGGTGGGATCATCCACTGAGACCTTTCTCCTTTACGGAATTTGCTGATGGTAAGATGCAGGATGGAAAAGCTAAGATTCTGAACCACTGGCTCAGAGATAATCAGCAGGCAGATCAAAAACTTGAGGAATAAATTGGAGAACAGCAGCAGTATGCTGAGCTGTTATCAAAAGCCGCGGACCCTGAATAAATGTTTCACAGGATAATGTCAGAGGCAAGGATTGTGTCACGTTTGAGAACATGTCCCAGATGGTTTCTCTGTACCACAAGTGCTAGATTTTAAATGCCTGTAGTTTTAAAAAATATTTCAGTATAAAAATCAGTGGGGAGATTTTTACTCGTCCAATGATATTATGTTTGTCTTTTATTGAATGTGTCCGGGGAAAATATGGACTCGCTTGTCTTGCCTGTTTGCATAGGAAATGTTCTCTGCATGTGCTAGTTGTACGCTCCTATCTGTGGCAGTAAATTAATACCCAAAATCTTTGTTCTTCCACTAAATTGCTTTTTAGCCCCCTTTTTTTTGGCTTCACATTGCTGCTTTAATAAGAGATATCTTCCTGTACATGTATTTATTGTAGTCTTAATGTATCTCAACATTCTATTAAAATCCACATAATGTTTGCCCCACAGCTGAGAAGAAACTAGATTAAATTTTCTAAAATATTATGTCTTCTGGAGAGTTACTGCTCTGTGTGTGTATCTGTATGCATTGAGCAATATTTACTGCTGTGGTATGGCCTGTGTATGGGTCCTGGGAAAACCTCGTAATGCAGAAATTGTGTGTGTATTTGCAGTGTATTTATTTCCTATTTGGGTATTATGAGGAGGAAAAGATTAATATGAATGTAGTCCTTTTTTTATAATTCTCTATTTTTTTTTTCCCTCACAATAATCACAGGAGAAGAATGGTAAATTTTAGCTTTTCTCTTTTTGCTAGTCAAGCCATTCTTATGGCTTGGAGTGGCTAATCTACTTCTTGTTTTGTTTTGTTGATTTTTTTTTTCTCTGAGTACACTACCTGCATGGTCCAACAGACATCTCCAAAGTGGGGCAAACAAAGGATGCTCCTCTTGTTGTCTCTGTTCCTAAACTGAGGGAATAGTTGGTGAACCAACCCAAATAGCATACCACCACTGAGTACACAGCTTGGTCTCCTTGTACCACTGCTGCCTCTGCATCATGGTTGTGGGAGGCCATCAGGGAGGAGGAGGTGTGAAACAGTGCAGAAAGAGGTGTTCCTCACACTCATCCTTGTCTGTCAAAAACTCAGAATAACTGGTCTCTGACGAAGCAGGGCAGAAAAAGCCTGCCCTGAGCAGGTTCTGCTGTTTCTGAAGGGAAGAGCAAAGCCATACCAAAGCTGAGGGAGAAGAGAAAGGGAAGGGGCATCAAGTCAGAGAAAGGAGTTACTATATTATCTGCATGAAAGGAGAGGCAGCACAGGTTCCTGAGGGGAGAGGAGGGATGACTCCTGCAGCCCCCAAGCTCCCCATGGCTGCAGTGCTCACTCGGGCGGCAGAGCGAGGGCTGCAGAGACAGGATCTCACCCCAGCGGAGTGGAGACTGCTGCCTCCTACAATCTCTTTTGTCAGGGTGGTTAGCCAAAAGCCCTGTTGCTACTTACGAATTCTGTTACATACAATATTAAATATGTTTTAAAGTGGCTACGAGAGAGCTAGGAGGCTGAGAAAGAATCTCGTAAACATTTTCCATTAGTTTTTTATTTGTTACTGCTTTTGTTTTGCCCAAATATTATTGTGGTTATAATCTCTTTCCTGGTACCATTCCCCAATGATCTTGTTCAGGGTAGTGAATTACAATAAGAAAATGGACAGTCTTGTACAGATCAGTATGTGCTGGGTTTATTGACAATAATAATGACTGAATAATTCTCCTATTTCTCTAGCTCCCGAAATTTTAAATATTTCTCCCTGGATTTTAAATATTTTAAAGTA
Organism: Strigops habroptila; assembly: GCF_004027225.2. Taxonomy (NCBI): domain Eukaryota; kingdom Metazoa; phylum Chordata; class Aves; order Psittaciformes; family Psittacidae; genus Strigops; species Strigops habroptila. The sequence continues at coordinate 74,680,886 of NC_044281.2, forward strand.
TATGTGTGTTTCTTTTGGACATATTGTGATTGTATTATTTTTTTAATATAGCGTGAAACACTTCCATAACAGATTCAGACATTTTCTAGTTTAATATTAAAATGGAAATAATAATAAGCCACACAGAGCTATACGACAGAACTGAGTTAGATCCCCAAAGTCAGCATGATCAGAAAGCAGGTTGAAATGTCAGACCTGGCATAACCCACTTCATTATGCCTCGTTTCTCAGTGCTCACACAACAGTGGATGATCTTAAACATCATAATTGAAGAATTATGACTCAGGATGTTTTGCCTTTAGGGCATAGTTTCAGCTTTTCCTGATGTGGCAAATAATGTTCCATGTCATTTTGTATTAAGAAACACAGTAGCCATGCTCCATATTATGCATGGCTAGTTTTAGACTAACAGCACACAGTTGTCTTGCAGCATCAGGTTAAAACACAGCCTTTCAAAACCGCCTCTATGGAAAGCAGGCATGTATTTAAGGAGATTTTCGCATATCTTAAGTCTGGTTGATGTCTGCAGACCTTTGCATCAAAGCCTTGTATATTTTTAGCAGAAATAACAATATGCCTACAAATAATGCCCAGTTTTTTGAGGTGTTTATGTCAACTTGGTGTGCAGGTTGGTTTGTTAATACAGCTAAGAATCAGACCTTTTATTAGAAATTGTATGGAAGTGTACAAAAGAACATTCTGTATTGAGCCACCTATATATACAGTACCATTGCTGATGGCATTTCTTTTAAACAAGTAAATTTACTTTGAGAAATGCAGCTGACACCGCAGAATGCATGGCACACAGTAAGGTTTTTCAGAGAGGTTTACTCTTTGAAAAGTAAATGTAATTTGTGTCCAGGTGAAGTGCTGTTAGATGTCCTTTTTACAAATTATAAACTGCAGGTCCAGCCTCTATTTTTGCTTCATCACAAAAATAAATGACATGCTCAGGGAGTGCTAGACCTCATCACATCACTGCTTGATTCTTCTGCACTGCTGGTGAGTTTGCCAGTGGCAGCTGAGGTGACATTAAATGAGTTTGCTTCTGGAAAAGAAATGCCCCAGGAGAGGAAACTATGAGAGCTGTTTTGTACAGCTGAGTCACAGCTGCCTATCTGCAGTTTGTATGAAAAAGGGCCAAAACATTGTCTGGAAATACAAGATTAGCAAAAAAATCCCAGAGTAAATTCAGTAGAGTGGGTGTCAGCTCTCATCTTGGCTATGTCTTACTCCACGCAGTTCAGTTTTGTTTGGATTGTACATAACAATTTGTGTTATTCTTTGATGTTCATTAGGATCAGAAACGTTTCTGAATGACTTCAAAATATGTATAGAATGAGTAAAATCCTGGAAGTGATGGCAGTGCTCCCTATGCTAAATGTTTCTTTTTATTTGTTACTAAGGCTAAATAGCATGTTTTTCTTTTCAAAAATATTACTTTATCTAAATGTCAGTTTTGTATGTGAAGAGAGATGTTTCAGGGAAAATATCTATGAGTGGATGAAAAATTGAATAATTCTGGTTTGGGTCAGGTGAACATTGATCTCTGAAATGTTCAGAAGGCTGCTACACCTTCTGAAAGCTGTATTTTCAGGTAGCATGAAGTGCTGTTCTTCATCATCTATACAGCTCCAAACCTGGGTTTCATCCAGGTACAATCTCTTCCTGTGGTTCAGATGTCACAGTTCTGTACTGTATAGAGCAAACGTGATTGATTCCCTCCATCCAAAAGAGTGCATTTCTATCTATCACACAGTAGCTGGCTGGAGAGCTTGACCTTCCTACCCGTGATCATGCACCACATGAGAACGTGTTATATGGTTTAGCTCTAGCTTTCCCTCATCTTTGCTGTCCGTTCTGTATTGGTGAGTGACTTGACACTTCTTTTTGAAAAAGAGGAAACCGGCTTACAGATAGCTTGGCTTGTCTAGCAGACTGTAGACAACATGATTCTTCACTTGACTTTCCAGCTGTATTACAAAGTACTGTTCACTCAGCAGTGAAAGCCTAATATGCATTGGAATCAAATAGAATGCATGAATTTGGGGATATCTATATGTATGTAAATTGTTTGCATTCGTTCTGTATAAATCTTACTTTGACTTAAAAAAAAAGTCATATTAAATATGTTAGACCTAACTCAGTGTGTGAAAATACCCATTTTACACTGTGGGAAAAAATAATGCCAATATCCTGCCATACTTTCCTACTTGCTGTGGTAGTAAGGGCTGGTATAATTATTACATGTGCTGGTGTGGCCACTTATATAGCTGTATCTGATAAGTTCCTACATATTGTAAATATTCAATGTACAGTTTACATTAAGATGAATATGAAGAATTCTAAAATTTTCTAAGTATAACAAATGTACAATATAGGTAGTGGAGGAAAACATACAGCATAAAGACAGCATTCTTATTCTGTGAGATTTAACTGTGTTTTAGTTAATTCTACATACTGGAGAGTGTTCTTTTATACAAATCCATCTAACTTGTTAAATATTTTGTTATGTTATTACTGAAGGTAGATTGAACTGTAGAATAATATCTACAGGTCTCCATGTTATCTGTATGTGATTGAATGTAACTTAAAATTTATCAGAAACACAAGGCAGAATTTATCATTAGCTGGGAACTAACAAATGGGTATCTTTCATTGATAGGATGTGAAATGCCATCCTATTTTTTTTATCACATTGGTGACATAGGAAGTAAGCACCTGAGGAAAAAAATTGTGACATTTCTGCAGCTTGTACTGGGCATTTTTCTTGATTTTGCTTTTCATCATTAACTCTGTTTCTGGTGTACATGATTCTGGTTTAGCATATCTTGGACCTTGTCAGTCTGAGTGACACCAACTCTTATTATCAGTATAGTTCTGACTATATGTTTCACGTTTCATTTTCTGAAAATTAGGCAGGACATGACTAGAGAAGGACCTAATCTGCTGTGTAGGTAATGTAGTTAGAATACAGGACCTAAAAAAAATGAATGAGATACTTTGCTGCAGTAAGCCTTGACTCATGGAATATAAATGAAGAAAAGAGGAATAAGTAGCTGGATTGTTTACTGTACATGCATCTCTGCTCCTGCATCTGTGAACTCCAGTGGTTTTTTTTTCTCTGGACTAATTCAGATACAAACACCATTCATTTCTCAGTTGATCACCAAATTGTACTACAATCAAAGAAGCCAGAGTTCTTACAATAAACTCCTATTTTTAAATCCATGCTGGAGCATCATAAACTGATTGTCAGAAATATTGTGTGCTCAACGGATCAACGAGACCTATTTTATTTTCAACATAGGAAGAGAGACTATAGCTGAGAGTATATTTTAAGGTATATATTTTGGAAATGTTTGGATTTCTCAGGAAAAAATACCCGTGAGGACTCTGATACGAACTGATGTAATAGAGAAAAAACTGTCTCTAGTTGTTTGAATTGGTATAGTCACTAAGCATTTAAATGTTGCTATAGTCAAATGGAAGATTGCATTTGTGAGGTGTGATTGGTTCCACTTTGAAAGAAAATAATTTAATCTACCACAATTTTAATTTATTTATTTTACTGGAGCACCTTTTATTGCACTTGCGTTTAAAAAGCCATGTTTAAAAATAATTGATGTCTTTTGCCTTTAAAGTTGCAGAGAATTAGGTCAACATTTCCCTCCATCAAAGATTGAGAAACTCAGAAATAACTTTTGCCTGTAGGACAGGAATGAATGCACAGTAGTTTAAAGGCCAGTGAAATATAACTGCAAGCAAATCTTTACTGTTGAAATGATAAGATTCATTCATCAGAATTGAAATGGAAGAGAGTCAAAATGCTGATAAATTATAAAGCAAGGCAAATATTCAAATAATTATTTTTTTTTAACTTATTATTCTAGTAAGGCTGTAGTCTTACAATCAGTGGTTTGTACGTACAAACAGGAGTATCCCTGTATGAAACTAAATTTGCTAGTGTTACATTTGCCTACCTTTTGTGTTGGAGCATGGACAAAGCAGTAAACGTTTAACAACCATTTTGGTGTACTTACATAGGGTAAGTTTTTGTATTTAAATCACAGATATTGGCAATTGTAACTTCATGCTAAATATATATATTGTCAGAAAACAAAAATACTAAAACATTTCCTACTTCATCTGCGTATCCATAAGTGGTGAAGAAATAAGCTGTGGGGACAGTAGAATACTTTGCATTTTGAATTGTGTAGAAGTTTGAAAAAATAATATAATCAGTTGCCAAATATAACCAAATTATTTGCCAGGACCTCTTTATTGCTACTTACCCAGGTGTAAGTAGTTCCTATGTACTGACCCTCAAAAATGGCAATATAGGACATAAAAGGCATAATATAGTTAGAGAAATGTGGGGCTACGTACATTCTTAATTTAGTAATGCTGAGCTTAATAATCCACTGAGTGTGATCGTTCAATCTCCCTTTGCCTGTCATCAAGGTGTCTCTCTCTGCTGAAAGATTTTCATGTTACCTTCTCCTAATACAAGGATTAAAGTTGCACGTAAGAATCATAGAATCATAGAAGGGTTTGGTTTGGAAAGGACCTTAAGATCATCTAGTTCCAACCCCCCTGCCACGGGCAGGAACACCTCACACTAAACCATGTCACCCAAGACTCCATCCAGCCTGGCCTTGAAATCCAACCTGGCCTTGAAAAGAAAAATCACAACTGATTCTTTCAGATCCATATCCCAACCATGCCAAGCTGCCTGTGTTGATTTCTGGTCTGTGATTCCAAAGTGGGCTTTCCAAATTAGTGCTCTCCTCCTGCAGTTGGGGCATAAGGAATAGTTGAGCTACCAAAGCAAGATTTCTTAATGTATGAAAAATTGCAAAACCCCACTGTATAATGTGATTCATTATACCAGGTGAGGAGGAGCATCTTTCTCATCTCCTGATGGCATTAGCTGAAGCCATTGGAACCTATTAGCAATGGTCTCAATTCCCACTGCCAAATCTGACTACTTTGTCTTAAGCACTGTAAAAACCATTGAACACTGATGGAGAAAGAGTTCTCCACCAGTGCAGGGAGGCATTATGCAGAAGTTCCCCTATAGTACCTTTAATAACTTCTGTACTCCACCTCTATTTACACGTGGCAGGGAAGGATCAGAGAATCCTTTCAGATCATTACACCCTACCACTGCTCTTGCACTTCACATATTTGTGGTCATTCAGCTTATCTTTACTGACAAGAGTGTGATCTTTGTTTTACAGAGAGGAACTGCTTCCTCCACAGTGCACTAGACTTACCTGTTATCATTTGGCATATTGAACCTGTGCTAGATCTATAATGTTGAGAGTGATCCTTATCCAGCTACAAAGATAGAAGGGTTGTTGGTCCCCAGTTAGATTCACGAGAGAATGTAAATGTCTCTGTTCAGATGTGAATATCCTTAATTCGTGTGTGCTTTTGAAACATCTATTTGTGTAATAGTTCAGGTAATCAAGAAATAAAGTTTTCCACGTGTTAACATGGAAATCAAGCAACCACGACAGCCCCAAGTAAGACAATATAAACTTTTGTTGAAGGGTTTGTGCATTACATATTAGAATACTTCCTTCAACTCCAAATAAGTAGGGAAAATTCATTAGCCAAATCATAGCTGTCATGCTCTTTTTAAAGAGCCCCTGAGGGCGAGTCCTTGCTTTGCATGCGTGGTGATAAATATAGGTCTATTGAGGAAAATCATTGAGATGTGTAGCACCTTTGACTCATAGATCATATCTTTGTTTTCTTATGTCTCCCAATTAAGGATGTTGTTGGTTTGGTTTTTTTTCTTGGTAAATAAATTTCAATTAATGAAATTCCAACTGTCTCATACGATACAATGGTGTAAATTTGAAACCATTTAGCAGATGCCCATATGAAACTCCATTAACACATAGCAGGTTTCCTGAGATTTTAAACCAATATGTCTCCAGCTGGAGCAAATAACAGAAAACAAGTCCACATTCTTGAAAGATTTATGGTGCTCTCTAGTGCAGATAAAAGATTCCTATGCAGAAAGGGGCATATTGTAGAAGAATATTAAAATGTCCTATGTTTTTAGTTTTGTAAGAGGAAAGTCATGAATACAATTTGTTGTATTCATTTACTCTTTATACAAACTGTATAAGACTCCATATAAAAAGAAGCCAGTAAAGATTCCAGGTATGACAACACTGTCTCTGGTTTTTTAGTTAGTATTTCTCTGTCCTAATCTCTGAAAATTAGTAGTCAAAAATTCTGATAATTTACTTGTCTCTAAGCATTTGTATATGATGCAATTATTAAAGTAACTTTAAGACTGCCATAAGAAGCCTATTAGTAATTCACTACTTAAAATCCTATCAGCAAAGTCAAACCTGGGGAGGAAGTAAAGGAATGGGTAAGATGACCTTGGCTTGCTTAGGCAATATTTATTTTGGAAACAGGTCATATTAGAAGAAAGCAGGTAAGAGAGATACATAATGCCAATATGCAGAGAAACTGTGATGGAAGAATATGGAAATATATTTTTGGAAGCCTGCCCATTCTGGTGAAGTAATCATTGCAATGTGTGCATTTTTAAGTGCCTACTTTGATTTGCCTGTATAAAAATGTTTTCTTTAGGAGAAGTAGGAGACTATGCTATGTGGAAAAGAGTCTTTGTTCTTTCGGTTTCATTCTTGGTATTTATTGTGGTTGAAACAGTAAAGCTGGCTTTTCATCCCTGTTGTGCAAATTCACCACTATGCAGAGTGCTAACAAGGCCTGTTTTCCATTTGAATCCGTCTAAGCCTCTTAACTGCAATTTAGATGATGCACAGTGCTTGTGATCACATCCATAGCAAAAGGATGAATTCTTAATATAAAATATTTTGTAAAGTGTTGTCAGTGTAAGACTCTTCAGTGCTTTTCTGTGTTTCACTGTGATTTAAGTTATTGCACTGTCAGTATCTTCAAATAACCATGGCAAATTCGAATTTAAAGTCTGTCAGTTGGAAGGCAAATTCTAACAATTTACTGATAGTGATTTTCCTTTAAAATAGCTAACCTATGTCCTAACCACATACAGTTACAATAGCATTCTAGTTGTGTAGTCATCTATTTTAAGGATTTAACTGCAAAGGTAAATCACTGTATAAGGTAGATGTATACAGAACAGTGTCTGTAGAAAGACAGTGACTGCCGGGCTGCTAAAAGGATGTTTAGCACATTGCTTCGTTAAATGAGGAGGAAGGTTGCCAGATCAAAGCAAAAGAAAGAAACTAAAGGTGGCTGGAGATTTTGACCTAGCTGAAAAGGCTGTCCAGAAAAGCCTACCATTCTTGTGAACCAAAAGTGCTATGCTTCCATTTGACTGTGTCATTGCCACAATCCTGTACTTGGCTGTCCTCTCTGTTGTAAATTAGAATAGATGAAAGCTGTCGAGCCAAGCCAGTGATGGAGGCTAATTTCATGTGATATAATTGATGAACTCTAAATTGTCCCACTTCTCTCTCTTGAAACGGTCTAACTGGAGCTCAAAATGCCACAGTACTTTGATTTACACTCTGTCACTTTTATATTGAAAGTCTCAGTGTGGCAGCAGTGAGGCATTAACTTCTTCACAGTATTTTTTTTCTAATCTGTAGAGTATGTACACACACAGACTGGTGCAACCCCCTTTAGGAACACTACTGGAAAAGTCAGATTTCCTTGTTTGCGGCTGGATCGTGCACAAAATTGTTATAAAGAGAATAACAACCTGGTGTCTGCTGTTACAGATATTACCAAGATAGTCTCTTGGAATTCATGTTGTGCTTCTTATTTCAGAACTGAATTTCAGACTGTAGGATTAGGGTATTTAATGCTTGAAAGCGCTCTATTTCTGAAATTCTGATGTAGCTTAAATATTTCAGGAGCTTATGCAGGTTCTAGTCCCTGCAGTAGCTGTAGCTTACTAGGTAGCGGTTCAACTCTTAAAATAATTCTCCATTAAAATGTTACAAGCTTCAGGCTTCCTTATCTCAGCAGTTTCTTGCTATTCATACTTTCCTGTTCAAGATACTTGCACTCAGAGCAAACTGCCTTGGTTTCTTGGTTTCCTTAAAACATAAGGGATGGTCAGTGGCCTTGCTTTCTTATTTCTATAGGAATGCAAAGCTTTGCAATTAACTTACTGTTCAAGTATTCTTGAGCAACCACTATTAAAAGCTGTGACATCTCACATCTGCTAAATCAGTTGTTTCAAACTTAGAAACAACATGAACAAAGGAGAGCTGCTTTAATCCACATTATTACTCTGATCAGATAACAGAACTGCATCTGTTTCAAAGCCGTTTGCCTCCCTGTGCAAAATGACTTTGGCTGTGACCACATGCCGTTTCCACTAGCAGTGTGTGCCAAATTCTTGCTGATCTGAATGTACTAGCTATGGTGAACAAATCTGTGAAGTCTGGAATATTTCTTTGGACAAGCACCCAGATTTCAGATCAGTATCCTAGTTTTATGCGAATTGGCTAAACCCCTCGTCACAGGTAGACAGGATTTGTTATAAGGATTTTCTGTACAGACTGTTTTCCACACTTCCTGATCCTGACTATAATTTAAAGCTATAGTTTTACTAGTAATTGGGTTGTTAATGTGAAAAATACTGTTTTAGAGCTTCTGCATGGGGCAGTTGTACTAAAAAAGCTGTCAGTGGCAGGATGAGCCTCATTTTTAAATGAAAAGGGAGGGAGGTAACCAAGTAACATGGGCTCAACTTTTGTAAGGATTGTCTAGAAGAGCTTTACTCACCCAACACAGTAGCACAAGGTAGTCTGGCATGCCCATTCAGCTTGCAATAGCAAGGCTAGTCAGCTCCTTACACTGAGGATCCAGGTAGATCAGGGCATTTCCATCCATCCAGGCAGGACTACTGATAAGTGTACCTCTTTTTGATCCCCTTTGCATGCTTGAAAGCATTTAAAGGCATCATTCAGTCATGGCCCATCACAAGTTTATCTTCCTTAATGGTAATGTCATTTGTGCTCTAAGTAGCTTCTAAAGTACTGCTCTAGATAGTTGTATAATTGGCAATGATGCTGCACTTAAAATGTTTCATTTACATAGAATCATAGAATCATAGAATCGTAAGGGTTGGAAAGGACCTTAAGATCATCTAGTTCCAACCCCCCTGCCATGGGCAGGGACACCTTGCCCTAAACCATGTGGCTCAAGGCTCTGTCCAACCTGGCCTTGAACACCGCCAGGGATGGAGCATCCACAACCTCCCTGGGCAACCCATTCCAGTGCTTCACCACCCTCACTGTAAAGAACTTCTTCCTTATATCTAATCTAAACTTCCTCTGTTTAAGTTTGAACCCATTACCCCTTGTCCTACCACTACAGTCCCTAAGGAAGAGTCCCTCCCCAGCATCCTTGTAGACCCCCTTCAGATACTGGAAGGCTGCTATGAGGTCACCACGCAGCCTTCTCTTCTCCAGGCTGAACAGCCCCAACTTTCTCAGCCTGTCTTCATACGGGAGGTGCTCCAGCCCTCTTATCATCCTCGTGGCCCTCCTCTGGACTCGCTCCAACAGCTCCATGTCCTTTTTATGTTGAGGACACCAGAACTGTACGCAGTACTCCAAGTGGGGTCTCACAAGAGCAGAGTAGAGGGGCAGGATCACCTCCTTTGACCTGCTGGTCACGCTTCTTTTGATGCAGCCCAGGATACGGTTGGCTTTCTGGGCTGCAAGCGCACACTGCCGGCTCATGTTAAGCTTTTCGTCAACCAACACCCCCAAGTCCTTTTCTGCAGGGCTGCTCTGAATCTCTTCTCTGCCCAGCCTGTAGCAGTGCCTGGGGTTGCCCCGACCCAGGTGTACTTGTAATCTGAAATAATAGATGGTTTTAAAGAATTTGAGGTAATAATAATATCAAACTTCACCTTTGTTGGAGCACAGCCCAGTTTTCCTGCTCAGTATTTTTTATTTCTCTTCTGTCATATTTTTTTCACTTTGTATGTTATAATTTAATTAAAAAAGGTAGAAAGAAAATAGTGAAGCAAAATAAATATAAACCTTAGATCCTGTAATCTTGAAAAAAAGTTCTTACAGTTTTGATCATCTGAAGTCACTATGTGGTCTAGGGTCCAGCTATGTTTCAGAAACTTCAGCTTCTTCTAAATTGGCATAGCTTCAATTCAGTCATTATAATTTGGACTGCATGTTTTCACATCAGTTCACATAAGAAACAAATCCAGTGCCTTCTTTTTTATGTTGTCTTGCAGGTAAAAAAATGCATTGGCATTATTTGCAAATAAAATAAACTTGTCCTGCACTTGAACCTCTCCTTAAAGTAATAGTATGTACACCCCATCTTTCTGACTTTGTCTGTAGTAGGAAAAGAATGTTTTAAAAAGCACATTAATTAAGGCCTCTTTAAAAGTTTGGTAGTACCTACAGTAAAAAAGCTATACAATATCAGACTGTCATGTAGAAAGGGAAAAGGAAAAGATAATGTCAAGTGGGCTTCTGCTGGGATCTGATTCTGGTGTTGATTTAAGAGATGGACCATGGTTATTGCATATGTAACTGTCATTAAAGTAAGTGAGACTGCAAACATGTTATAAAATGGAATTATAATCTGCACAAAAAATGGGAGAATCTAGAAAAAAAAGAAAAGGTTAAAAAGCTGCAATTCCACAATTCTGTAATTGGCAAATTCATGATTCTGCACCGGAAAACAAGTAACCATCTGCAAAAAAAGGTAGGGGGAAATGGGTAATGAGCTTGGTAGAATATTCAAAAAATGAGGTTTGATGGCCATGAATCAGAAGTAAATGTAAGTCATCATACTTCTGTTGTAGCAAAGATGCTAGCATATTATAAACAAAAAGATCTGTAAGGCCTGCAAAGTGACCTTCCTATTCTGCTATGTAAGGTTTGGGGGCCCACTTTTTGGCACTTGGGAGCACTGAAAACGAGAGCAGAAGTAGTGAGATAGTACTTAAATACCCGCATTGTTTACAGTTGAGAAGGTTAAAGGGAAACTTCAAATCTGTGAAGAGCTCCTGTAAAACTGAAGAGAGTTTTGGATGTTTGGGGTTTTTTCACTTGTAGACAGGGAATGCTCTCGACTGTAGACAGGACAAGAAGCAATTGGCTTAAATGTCAGCATAGCGATTTAATTTAGATTTTTAAAAAGACCTTTCCAGTATGAGGATCATCAGGCACTCGACTTCTGGAGTGACTGTGGAACCTCAGTCACTGGAGCCTTTTAAAGAAACTTATACATCTGCTGGAAGGATCATAATCACACTGCAGCCTACCTTTATGTAGGACCAATGCACAGAGGTGGACAAAGTGATCTCATGAGGTACCACTTAGACCCAGTTTCTTTTATTAGCCGATATATACTATCTTTAAAGTAATCTGAATTGCTATAGGAACAACCTAAAACTTTATTTGCGAGCTGGGAATTATCAGCTTGACATCTATTGTCTAAGGTAAGTAACTAAAGCTGGTTTTAACAGTTGTGATAATAATGGGTAATATTCATGATGCCTCATTTCAAAAGCAGTAGCTTAATAACGTTGAAAAGATGCACTGAGATTTTGTTAATGTAAGGTAGTTTCATAAGGTGTCTATTCCATTTACAAAGATGGCACTTACATTTAAAGTACTGCACTATCAGCGTTAGCAATTCTTTAGAAGACATTTTGAAAAGCATTATTTATGTGACACCATTGTAAATGAGGTAGTTCTAAGGAGTAGTTTGTATAATACGACACTTGAATCTCTCTCATATTCTGAAATAATTAATTTTAACACCTATATTAATATACTCATTTGTAAATAAGTGTCCTTGGGCAAATGCGGTCGAATGTCTTGTGTGGAAACATTTTAAGATATATAATTGTTGGATCTGGCTCTCTTTTTCTCTATGCACAAAAATAGTTTGCAGAATAAGCATTTTTAGCAATTTTCTGTGAATTGAAATTTTATTAGCTTTTCTAGCTAACAGGAAAATAAACAACAGCTTGTGGAAAAGATCTTTTAAACCACTTGATAAGAAAGAAGCATGCAGTTCTGGGTTTAGCAAGGCCTACAGAAAGACTTAAGTACCTCTAGAGGAACCTTTAAAATGGTTATGGAACTGTGTAAATGTGCAACATGGATTCATAGTGATCTAAGTGAAAGAGATAATAGGATTAGGTATTGTTTAGCACTTCTTAGATTTGAAGGCAGTGAGTTGAATTTTGAGCTTGTTACTGATTCTTAGACCCCAAAGAATCTTGTATGCTAACTAAAGCTTTAGGGGAAAAATTCTGAAGGGTGTTAAAAACTTTATTGTAATATGAGGTTCCATAAATTACTGGCAAGTAAGCATAAACTGGGGTGTCATTTCCATTGTAATAAACATACTGAGTGTTTTAAAGATGGGAATTCTATTCCAGAATCAGAGTTCCAAAAGCTAAAGTCATAGTAGATTCACATTTTGCTCTTTGCTTGCTAATGTGCAATACATTAAATGTCTGTTCCTTGGATCTAGCAACAAAATGACCTTTTCAGGGCTCATCTTTTTTTCTCATTTTTGATTTGTTCAAGGGAAATTACAGACGACTGGTATTTGGTTTCCAAAAGGGATACATAAAAACTTGACCTTTTGGAACTGTTATTTTTTGGGATGTGTACACTGTATTTTAAGTATGTCTTAGCTGTTGTTTGCCGGACTATGTCTAGTTTAAATAACCCTTCATTTTATTCGGTATAAAGCTAGGACAAGAAGTATAACTCCTCTCATTTTTTCCCATGATAGACCTTTGCACACACCTGAGAGCACTTTTTCTTCAGGCAATTTTAAGAGAAAGTGGCATGGAATAGGTGCTGTTATCTTAGGAAGTTTCTGTAGAGTCTATTTTGCAGTGCAAATAGCATGTCATACTATGTCCATCATTGTAATATCTCATTGCCTACCTGAATGCACTCTTGTGTCAGGGCACTTTTCACTTAACAGAGTGGGAAATGAGGCACAGGGAAAGCAAGTGCTAGGATTATTTAGGAAGTTCATGATGGAGAGAATGAATGAATCTCGATTGTCAGATGGCTGTCATAAGTATGCTTATTCATGCTGCTTGGTTCCATAAACTTTCGTCCATCTTTTAAATTCACTGTATCTCCTGCAATCATGGAATGGTGAGCTTATTTAACCTAAAAACCAACAAATGAATGGCGTTCCTCAGGGGTCAATATTGGAGCCGGCACTGTTCAACGTCTTTGTTAGTAACATGAACAGTGGGTTTGAGTGTGCGCTCAGCAGGTTTGCTGATGACGCCTCTCCGTGCGGTGCAGTTGATACACTGGAGGGAAGGAATGCCCTCCAGAGGGACCTTGACACGCTTGTGAGGTGGGCCTGTGTGAACCTCATGAAGTTCAACCAAGCCAAGTGCGAGGTCCTGCACCTGGGTCGGCGCAGTGCCAAGCACAGATACAGGCTGGATCAAGACTGGATTTAGAGCAGCACTGAGGAGAAGGACTTGGGGGTGTTGGTCAATGAGAAACTGAACATGAGCTGCTTCTGTGTGTGCTCACAGCCCAGAAATCAACCGTATCCTGGGCTGCATCAAAAGGAGCGTGACCATCAGGTTGAGGGAGATGATCCTGCGCCTACACTCCACTCTGGTAAGACTGCACCTTCAGTCCTGCGTCCAGCTCTGGGGCCCCCAAAATAAGAAGGATGTGGAGCTGTTGGAGCAAGTCCAGAGGAGGCCATGAAGATGATCAGAGGGCTGGAGCACCTCTCCTATGGAGACAGGCTGAGAGAGTTGTGAGTGTTCAGCCTGGAGAAAAGAAGGCTCCAGGGTGACCTTAGAGCAGCTTCTGGTGCCTAAAGGGGCCAATAAGAAAGCTGGAGAAGGACTTTTTACAGGAGCAAGTAGCAACAGGACAAGGGGTAATGGCTTCAAACTGAAAGAGGGGAGATTTAGATTAAGTATTAGAAAGAAATACTTCACTGTGAGGGTGGTGAGACACTGGTGCACTTGCCCAGAGAAGCTGTGGCTGCCCCACCCCTGGCAGTGTTCAAGGCCTGGTTGGACAGGGCTTGGAGCAACCTGGTCTTGTGGAAGGTGTCCCTGCCTATGGCAGTGGGTTGGAACTAGATGATCTTTAAGGTCCCTTCCAGCCCAAACTAGTCTATGATTCTATGATAAAATAGTTTACTGACTATGATAGGCTTTTCCAGTGAAATCGGCTAATTTGCAAATTAGCTAAGTCAAATAGGTTATTCAACATGCAAATGAGAAATTGCTTTCCTTTCCAGCTATGTAAATAGCTACTTTAATTAGAAGAGATTTGTAACACCAAGAGTTACAATGAGAAAAGTTAGAGAAGGCAATCTTGTGCAAATTAAAGCAAATAATCAGACCTTCATTGAAATATCACTATGTATAATGCAGTTTGAGAATGAGAATTTGAGATTTTTGAAGAGAATTAAATTGTGTTTCTAAGTAAAATGCCTGTGGTCCACTCAGATTTGTGGAGTCATTTAAACCCTTCTAAGGTTCTTCTGTTGATTAGATATGGCAATAAGAAACCTCAAGAATATATGAATGACCGAATTGCACTGTTTATAGATACTCTATGTTTTTGCAGGGCTGTCCATTTACATAAATATTTCATTTTCTTAACCCCTGGCATTTGTCAAATGCAATGTGATCAGAAATTAGTCGATGCCACTCTCCAGAAGGGTTTGTCATTTTTCCTCGTTGCAAACACTTTTCCTATGAATCTCAGATTTAATGCATGGCATTGTTAACAGTTTTATTGTAGCCTTTTGGTGTTATTTACATCAGCAGCTAACAGCACAGAAACAGGAGAGGAGGAGACCAAGTTGTAACTGCAGACAAGTCAGGGCTGGGTGATGAATAAGGAGAATAGGAATTTCAGATTAGACATTTGGAAAGTCTTTGTCTCTAGGAAGGTATTGCAGCACTAGGTGGGACAGCCGTTACCAGAATGAATTACTGTTCTTTGCAGTTTTGAATACTTACCTTGACAAAGTCCTGGATGTCCTGATACAATGTCTAGGAAAAAACAAAACAGAAAGAAAATCTAAGATGTGAAGTAAGAAAACCTAGAAAAGCTGGCCAGTTGCTGTTGTTAAAATAATAGGTATCCTTTCAACTGCCATATCATTCCTTATTTCTGACATAGTGTACTGAGACTGCCTGGCTCTGAACAGCCAAAGGGAAAACTTTTTTATTCTGGTGGTCAGAAGTCTTCCCAACATTTTTACAAGCGTTTGTCACCTCTTATCACTACCCTAGCTTCCAAGCTGCCCCATTAACTTGGGCATGCACACTTACCTGTGCCAGCTTTATGGCACATTCTAACATGTACCTTGCTTGCCAGTGGGCTAAATTAGCCCATAAAGGTGCAAACAGCTACAGAGGGATCTTTCAAAGGATTCTTCTGTTCATTATGGCACTAAAATGGTTTCATCCTTTTCAGCTATTCTTATCTATCAGTCCCTCAAGAATGTCTGTTGCTGTATAACAAAGAGAAAGTACACCTGTCCCAGTTCCTAACATCTCATGTACTTTATTAGGCTTTTTTCAATTAGGGCTTTTCTAGGACAGTTATGCTTGAAGGTGAAGAGAAGAGCGTAGAAAAAGCAGTGCTAGTCAGAGGAACAGTATCCTGTTCCACATGAGAGACCAAGTCTTAAAAAAAAAGAAAAAAGAAAAAAAGTCTTCTAAATAGGAAAAAGAAGCAAAATGGTAACCCTTTCCAAAATACAAGAGTTGAAAAAAGTCAGCCTGCGACTGTTGAAACATATTCTGTTAATGTTAAATCACTGTCACATGCATTTTGCACTGAGTGTTTTGTTGTACTTGAATACATTATGGGCATCAAAATATTTTGAAAGTCTAAATGTTATCAAACGAAAAAAAAATTTCTACTTAAATATGAATTTTGGAACAGAGACATTTTCTTATAACAGATTATACAAGATGCTGTGGAATATTTTAATTCACTCCGAACTGCATTGATCAGAGAAGTATCCCCCATAAGGATTTTTTTGATCAATGGTAAAACTCGGTTGCTTACCCAGGCAAATACATTCCTGTGATACACTTTGAGATGGGGAAGCAGGTCCTAGCTCAAGGGTACACTTGACTACCACACAAAAACTTGAAATCGACAAAACAGGATGTCTACATGTCCATGGAGAATCAGTTAGAATGTATATTTCCATGTTAAGGGACTAATCATGCCAAAACAGTTGGGTTTTTTAAGAAATGTTTTCAAATTATACGGGTTTTGAGTGAGAAATTGAACTAACTTGTAGTATGCTAGTCTTACTGTTCTTTGCTGATGACAAATATAATTCTATACTTTATATGCAAAACTCTTTAATGGGATATAAATTAATACTTTGAAATTGCTGCAAAATAATAGAGATGCCTAAAAAATTAATCTTGTCAATACTCTTGTACTTCATGAGATTTAAAATTATGGCAGACCTTAAAATTAGTGGTCTGCTCAGTCAGATAATGCTCATTGAATTTCTCAGTCCTGTGCTAAGAAAGTAATTTTTTCAATTTCCGATAGTTTTAGGTTAATATTTAGGCATGTGCTTAATTCTGAATATTATAAATCAAATGTGTGATAGAATATTCAAATATTACATGTTAATAATGTCCATCTATTCTACAAGTAAATATCCGTAGTTACTGAAGTAGTCTGTATTTATTTTTTGTTCGTGTGATTTTTAAATGCAGTAAATATTTTGTTATCTGAGTGTATAAGTAAAACTAGCATAGTTCCACTTTCCATTATCCCATGTTTATTCTACCTCGTTATGATGAAATCTGTGTGGCTTTTTTAATCTCTGTGGCCACTGAGAAAAAGGTAAGACAGAGTTTTTTCACTTCTCATAGAATCACTGAATGATTTGGGTTAGAAGGGACCTTAAAGATCATCTAGTTCCAACCCCCTGCCAGGGCAGGGACACCTTCCTCTAGTCCAGGTTGCTCCAAGCCCCATCCAGCCTGGCTTTGAATGCTGCCAGGGATGGGGCAGCCACAGCTTCTCTGGGCAACCTGTGCCAGTGTCTTTAGGAATTGCTTCCTAATATCTAATCTAAATCTACCCTCTTTCAGTTTAAAGCCATTCCCCCTGTCCCGTCTGCTGGGGGGCTGCTAGATTGTCTCCCCAGAGCTTTCTCTTCCGCGGTTGCATACCTCTAGGCTTCATAATGCCCATTTTCAAGCAGTTTCCCTGTTTCTTGGTCTGTGACTGAATTGCAGGAATTTGCCCGTACCCATATTGGCTAAATGAAAACAGTGTGTGTCACACCTCAATGCCACCTGCCATATGATAATCTAACTCACAAGGTTTTCTGTAACTGGAACTTTGCCTTTGTCCCACGCTCGATACACGGTCAGTTGCGGATGGTGGGAGCTAGTGATCTTTTCCTGCTACAAAGCTAATTTTAAACATCATAATATCTTTCTGTATTTCTTCTTCATTGCATCTTATTTTTCCTGTTCTGCACATTACAGGGAGCTTTAAA
Source organism: Strigops habroptila (assembly GCF_004027225.2). Classification (NCBI taxonomy): domain Eukaryota; kingdom Metazoa; phylum Chordata; class Aves; order Psittaciformes; family Psittacidae; genus Strigops; species Strigops habroptila. The sequence continues at coordinate 74,698,427 of NC_044281.2, forward strand.
ATGCTGAACAGAAAAAAGCAGCATTTTGAGTGGAGCATTTTGATGTGCAAGAGCTCAGCTGCCAAACTCGGCAGCGTTTCATGGACAGCTGAACATTTTCAAGTTTTCGTTCTTGTTTACAGAGCTAATTAGATGTCTTCATAGTTCTCTTCTCAAAGAGTATCAAAATTACAGTGACTGCCTCGTGAATGAAAAGGTTTTACTGAACGCATGACTGGGAGCAGAGGTGAAGAAACCTGCTAGCCTTAAAAAACACAAAGCATATCAAATATACATTCCCTTATAGTCTGCATTAAGTAGATCTTCTAAATAATTGTTTGTGCATTTGGAGTGTAGGTAATTCTGCTCATTTAAGAGCTTTCCCCAAGCAATTCTATTTGTTTAAAACAACGTTTGGTTTCCCATTAAAAAGTAAGCATTTGCCAATAGCTCTGTAGACTTACAATACTGTAATGAGTTCCATGTGGCAGGATTGCTCTAACAACATTGTTTTCGTTATTTTTTGTTAGGTTTTGTTTGTTTGTTTTTGGGAAGGAAAGGAGCTAGATACACTAAATTTTAGCATTTAGTGACTCAGTATTTTATGCTTTAAATTTCTTTGTCAAGTTGTTGGTAAGACTGGAGGGTCATAGTAGTTCTTTCTTGCTGTAAAATCTATGAATATATTGTACTGATGCAAATCAGTACTGATGTAAATCAATATACAGAGACCACCAGTTTCATTTTTAAAACCATAAATTTTAACCATCTTGATATTCAGACTAGGCTTTTATTTATTCTGGATATAAAACATGCAGTTTCACACACAGACATTATCAACTATCCTTTTGGTATGATATAATGGGAGCCCATTTGTACGGGTGCTTGCTGACAAATACACTGCAGGTTTATAAAAACCAGGCATTAGGAATGTACTGGGTATGCTTTAGGAGATTACCATAGTGTTTTGATTTTAACGTTATGAGTGCTTCTTTAGATTTCTAGAGACAATCTTAAAATGCAAGTCAGAAAAAATGCATGAGAAGTATTACAAAATGAGCTTGTTGCTTTGTAACAGACCTTAAATCAAGAGTGTTTATTATGAAGCTGTCAGCAAATATTTGCTTGCATACCTTTTATTATTTCAAAGGCTTTTATGAACAGTAAGTCACAGTGCTAGTGTCATTTACATTTAAATACCAATTTCTAATGTTTTAAGCTTTCCAGAGACATAGTAAAGAAAATGAAACTTAGATCTTTTCTAATAAAACATTTTTGCAAGCATTTTGTGTCTTTAAGATGCTGTGACATCCTGTTCAGTTGAAGGAGCACATGACTTTAATTGTACGACTCATTCACTTTAAATATTTCATAATGCTGTTATTAGTTGCACTGAACCACTGAAGTAAGATCTGTAATATCTAGTGCTGGTCATCATTTTTATTCATCGTGGTTTAATAAGCATTATAATTACAGATTGAGGAAGAAATATGAGTTAGCTTTGTGGTTTTCCTTGGGACTTCTGTGCACACGGATATCATTGGAAGGGATTATACAAGCTCTGTGAGCGTAGCTGATTGTATTCAAATGCACTGATGCAGGCTTCCCAGTCCTGACACATTATTCTTCATCTATAAGTAACTGCAGAAAAGATACTGCATAAAATGATGAGTCCTGACACTATTAACTCCATCTGGCTTAGTAGTGAAGTATGAAAATTTGAAGGCCAAGTGGACTTATTCTTGGCAGGTGTTATAATGCATGCATTATCAGTGGAATTAGACTTTAACTATTTTTACCAACTGTTTCCCATATTTGCTTGCAACTTGCACAAATAGCAAAGTTATTTAGAGTGAACAGTCAGTTAGGGAAGCTTTCATTTGGAGATTTCATCAGAGTTCAAGCTGCAAGACCATTAGTAGACAACATAAGCCCTCCGGGCTCAGTTCTCGAGTAAATATAGATGATGATAATTTAGTATAACTTTCTCCCTTTAATGTTACAAATATGAATGTTTGCATGCTATTTGCATTCTTATGTTGTAATGGGAGGTATGGTAGGGCAGACTAATATCTGGTGCATTTTTTAATGTTTTGTTAAAACATCATTTTTTCCTCATCAGCAACTTATGCGGGAGCGACAGCAGATGGCCAGCCGCCCCTTTGCTTCTGTCGATGTAGCACTGGAAGTAGGAGCTGAGCAAACAGACTTTCTACGAGGGCCATTAGAGGTAGGAACAGTGGTGCTGACAAGGGACCATTGTGATTTGTATATTTACATTGCTAGTCTCATCTGCATCTGCTTCTGAAACCAAGCAGCGTCTGGTTACCTGGAGCTGACAAGTCTCAGCTATGTATGTTATGCCATTTTCAAGGCACAGTTTTAATAGTATGGCATGAGCTGTTATCAAAAGCCACTGGAGAATCTATTAGCCTGGGCTGGAGTGGCAGTCAGCTCACCTGGCAGTCCTTCCATGATGGATATGAGCTGAAGGAATACAAGACACAGGCATTAAGGAGGGTGCAAACCTCATGCTCAGTCCTTCAAGTACACAGTGCCCCTAGTTAACATCTATCTTTATTAACAGAGATTACAGCAAACAAATAAACAAACAAATTAATAAAGCAGCTGTGAGCCGAATTTCAGTGTTGAGTTTTATATGTTCAGGTTTAAAGAATACAGAGGATATTGAATAGTTTTGTTTGTAGATAATGGCTACATTACTGCATTCTTTTATTGTAATTGCAGTACATTGGAAAAGAAATAATAATATGCAAAGCAATGTGATATTGGAATAGTGTAATAATGCATGAAATGGATTCTGGAAGTTTCACCTGAAAATAGAAGGAGAATTGCAATATGTGGATAATAATGAATATCTAATCCAGGTTGGGCTTTTCGTAAATCATAATCCTGTATTCCTTTACTTTTATTTACAATATTGTGTTTACAGTTATTACTTTATCTTATTTATGGTGGGACCTGGGAATGAGGTGTGATAGCTCTGAAATCTTTCAGGATTGCACTTTTCTTTTCACTGCTGCCAATTCCTGTTAAATTCAAAGCTTCTCTTACTTTTCTCAATAGCCTCTTTCAATGGAAGATTAAATACACTCTATCAAATCTCTAAGGTTCCTGGAGAAGTGAGCAATGTGAAAAACAGATTCATAGCAGAAAGAAAAAGAATCAGCTCTTGAGTACATATCAAATTGAGGTGCTCTGTCCTGCTATTGTATGGGAAGCAATCACAATTGTTCTTGCTGGCATAATTTAAGTACTTGAAATAGATAGCTAATAAAAATGCCATATCTCTTTAAAGAAGCATTGTTATTTTCTGACCAAATACTAGAACCCCCACGTTCTTCACCAATATCACCATATTTCTACCTCCTTTTATCTTGGAACAGAAGCCCTCTCCAGATCCTCAGGCTGAGGGCACATTACACTGTAGTTAAAAGTTAACTCTTTTTGAATGTGGTTTCATTGTTTCTACACTGGTATCTGGGAACGTTTTGTCTGTTGTCTTTTCAAAGGGAGGCAATGAGTGGGAGCTGAGGCATCCAAACTCTAATTCTGTATATACTGATTATTTAATTAAACTTTAGAAGTAAACATCACAAGTTAATTGCCACATTTTCTTTTCTCATATCTTTTATTTAGCACTCAAAGATGTAGATGCTAAAATATTTTAATTATATTTTACAGGGGGTTTTTAGCTTTTTCTTCTAGCCTAGCATTTTCTAGTAAGTGTTTAGTATTCAGTTTCCATAGTGTTTTTTCCTAATGAATACATAGTTATACACAGAATAAAGTTCATTCAGAGTTTCCTTGGAATTACAATATACTGATCTATTTCAAAACAAAGCATTGTGCTGAGGATTAAATGAATGTGATTAAAGTATTGATTATCCTTTGATGCGTATTCTATAAGAAAGAGCTATATTAATCTTCTATTCCTAGTCTATCTTCAGTTTGCAAAAGGACGCTAAAAGTTGTAGTAGCCATTCTGTTCTTCATTCTCAGCTCTATTTTGGACTGTAGGGAATTTGCATCACATGTGCATTTCCAGGATGCTATGATTAAACAATAGGAAAGTATAAAGTAGCTGTAACTTCATTTTGTTTTATTAAGTTAGAATTATTAAACTATTTTAATAATCCTGTGATGTCTGATGCCCACTGGGATCTTTTAAAGTTAGACATCTTTTGGTAAAAATAAGGAATACACAGTAACTCTCTTCACAATATTCCACTGGCATTGTGAAGATCTTGCACTGATATACCAGGGGTTCTAATTTTCATGTTGGTGGGCTGCATTCCCTCCCCTCACACTTTTATTGACATTGTGTTACTCATTTATACTTTGGACATTGTTGGTATACTTTTATTGACATTGTAATAACTCCAGCACTTCCAGTGGCAGTGTATTGATCCATGGGTCCTTTAGGCACATGTCCTTGAACTCTTCCAGATATTACTACAAGACTTCCATTCAACTGCATAGTGAGACTGCTGTTCATTAATGTCATCTGGCTTACATGGTTTTGTACAGCTGGTGTCCTATATTAATACTGATGGTCTGGTACATGTCAGTATTCATATAACTATCTATCAACATGGTAATTCCAGTATGCCATTTGGTTAGCGTTTGTTTTATTATTTGCATTTATTTGTTAGTATCCAGAGCAACTGTTTTGCTGTAGAGTTTTAGTGTGCAGTAGTAAGGCACTTTTTTCCCAGTGTTTGTAAAGCATATCTGAGAAAATAAGAGTATGAATACTGTACTTAAAATGGTGGCCTAGTTTAGATACTTACAATACGACTGATATATTTGGGTCTATTTTCAGTCAGCAGCAATTTGCAACAGATTAAAATAAAATCCTGAAAGCATTACAGAAGAGAGTTGAATCTGTTATTTTTGGTTCTCTTTCTGCTTTGGAGTCTTTACCAGCCAGTCTATCTTTCTTAATGTTTTGCCAACAAAATGACAGTATATTGATATTTACTCCTTCAAAAAACTTTAACCTGCATCATATTACTCCTATTTCCTGCTGTCTGAGTGGGTTTTCAGGCACTGACAATAGCCTTTGCTCTTCCCAATTAAACCATATTATTCATCAAACTTTTACCTCCTCAGGCTACCTTTCTGTGTAACTGAATCACAACATGACACTAACAAGTCTCATCTTGTCATCCATTCTGTCATGTTGACCTTATATCAACTATTAAATATCTTATTGTCAGCTTAAACTTAACACAGAAGAAATCAAACTTAGTTTTTCCCTTGCCCTCCTTCCCTCTTGGTATCAATCACTATCTTGCTAATTATATTGATAACATCGTAGTATCCTAATCCTAAATATGTGAAATACCTACTCCTGCTGTGGCAAGATATTCATGATACTAATCTTGTTCACAATTATCCTATTATACCGATTATACCAGTGCCAGCACTAATTTGCATCTTTATCTGCTTCCATTACGATTGCCATTTCCATACTTCAAAGTGATGAAATCTGTATGAGCTCTTACAAGAGAAGGTGACGACAGAGGTAGGCCACCCCTTACTCGTCCTTTTCCCTTTTGGGAAGGACAAGAGCAGGCAGTGAACCTATGGATCCCAAGAAGGAAACAGTCAGGGGAGGCTAGTGAAGTGGCCAGTGTCCCAGGGGCAGGAAAAAGAAGAGAAAGAATTCCTAATGTGCCCTTTTTAGCAGTTTCACATAGCACAGGCTGTTAGGAGCAGAGCAAGAGAACACCAGCAGCATCCTGTCCAGAGAGTTTGAGAATATTGTGTTATTTTTTGATACCACCATAATTTTTTCAATGCCAGAATCAGAAAAAATTGAAATAGCATCATAGATCAATAGATACAATGCTTCTTTCACTCAGTGCTGTTAGTATTAAAAGTTTTTTTATTCCTTTCATGTCTTTTTTTCCAGACACCTAAGCCATTTCCAGACCTGGTTGCTTTTTGCTGCTCATTGTTTCCCAAAAACTAAATTGTTTAGGCTATCTTCATGTTATAAGCCTCCTTTAGGCAACATTTTTTTCCACTAAATATAAATCACTTTTGAAGAGTCACTTCCTCTGTACTGCTGGCATTCATTTTAGTTAATCTGTACGTTAGGTGAAAACTAATATAAATAGTTTTTTTCTCTGTCGTGGTTTGCCTAACTCCTGGATATTTTTCAGTTCATTCAAAGCCCATGGATTTCTTTTGAAACAGGAATAGATTCTTTCTTTAAGCCTGTGAGATAATTTGGGCACTACTGTAAACTCTAATGTATGGTCATGCTAAGTCTCTGGACAGCAGCATCTGCTGTGCTGCATCTGCTGGAGTAAAGACTGATGTGCTATTGCCTGCATAAGAACCAAGTACAGATTTGCTCTTATGATGATCATCCATTTGATGTCTTTACAGTATTACTTGGATACCTGGGGGGTTTTTTGCAAATCAATGTTCTTTAACAATTGTTCCTGAAAAAAAATATGCAGTAAATCTTTCAATCATTTTTCCATCAAATTACTGAGTTTCCTGTAGAGTTGTCACAGGTGTTAGATTGTTCTCTACTTCTGACAAGGTAAGATGATCTCAAGAATTTTGAATTTCAACTAAACTCTAGCTTTGTTTCTCTAGGAAGCATTAAGTAATATTTATGGTACATTAATTAAGTTTTGAATTTCAGGCATCTCTGATAAGTATGAAACAAATATCAGCCTTTTTTTTTTTTTTTTTTTTTTTTATTTCTTTGAGTAAGAGATTTGGAAGGTATGCACCAACACCAGTAGCTATCATTATACACAAAATGGCTATTGGAAATCAGAGTGACTTAGTAAAATGCATGAAAATCCTATACCAGAGGTTTGTGAGGTTTGGGTGATTGAAATTTATACTAATAAGCTTTGTTGCTGGTTTCTCCTGCAAGTAATATCTCAGGACTTTTTAACTTGATTTACAAATAAATGGAATCTAATCACTGTACAAAATTAAAGAAGTTGTATGCTTCATCAGCATTACACCTGCATTATTTTGATGACCTAATGTCTAATATCAAGGAACAGACTCTTCCCAACTCTGTTACAAGTCATCAGACTGCCCCTTCATATTCTCAGTTCCTAATTTTAGTCTTAGTATCAGAGGGTAACTTCAGTCTCCTTGTAAGAAAGTAATAATTTATTTAAGATCATGATGAAATTGTCCCCAGAACTGTCATCTTGTTTCCAGTGACTAACAGGCAATACATACTTGGCAACAGGAGCTTTCAAAGGCCATTACGCTTGCACTTCTTTACTTAAAAGTCATGCTATATAATTTATAAAGTTGCAGGTGTTGCTCATGCAAGCCTGTTGGGGAGCTGAACTTCGGGAACTTCAAGGAAGATACTAACATATCATATTAATTGTTTATTATGAATTCTGTTTTAAATATGATCAAATCTGATTATTATTTATTGTTATGGTGGGATAACTAGACATTATCCCATACTATGATGTGGGTAAACCAGACATTCTCCTGGATGGAGAAAGATAGTTTCACTGTTTAATCCATGTTTCTATCTTTATCATGGTTAGTGCTGAGGAAAGTGTAATGCCAAGTGTAAGATACAGATTGTGAGCAGGTTCAGCCACGATCACACAGAAAAAGTTTCAGGTTGTTCTGAATGATTCCAGGGACTGCAAAAGCTGTGGCTGGATTCAAGGAAGCAGTTTAGAGACACCTACCCCGTTCTTTTTAATGTCATTCAGAAATGCAGGTTTCACTGGGGGTTTTTTGTAACCTTTCCCTTCGAAGCCTTTGGATGTGCATGTGCTGAGTTGCTGTTTTTAGAACTCTCATCCCTGAGTTCAATTGTAGTTTTCCTAAGTAATGCTTTTCTTTCCTAACAAAGTTTTGGGAGGTTTTTGTTTGTTTCCTTCTTAACCTCATGCTAATTCCAGATTTGGATTATTCATGTCGTCCATGTGTTATGTCTGTAAGCCAAGCTCTGCTTTGGCAATGAAAGGGGCTTAACTAAGTACTGTGTCTCATCTGTGGCACTGAAGCTCAAGGAGGACCAGAGGAGAGAGAATCTAGATGAGAACAATGTGAGCAATCATAGATTTAGATAATATAAGTACAAGGAGAAGTCAAGGAAATTGGAGTAGACTATTGAAAGGAGTCAAAATAATAACCTTCAATATGCAAAAGGTTAGTAGCAATCAGAAGGGCAACAATCTGCACTGTAGGCAGCAAGGGTGTAATGGACTTAAATTGTAGTAGAGGAGGTTTAGGCTGAATATCAGGAAAAGCTTTTCATAATAAAGCTGGATCACTGGAAGCAATTGCCTGGGGAGGTGATGGAATTTCTTTTATTGGCAGCTTTTTAGAACAGGTTGGACAAACATTTCCCAGGTAGCACGCATCATAGCTGCATTAGCTTCTCTCCTTTCAGCTCTGTCTTTATTATTATTTTGGTTGCTGCCTAGCTCTTCCTTCTGCATGCTATCTGAAAATTTTCCATTTCTGTTGTTTGAACAGCTTAATTATCTTCACTGGACTATTAGTTTTCTGTTACTGAATATTTCTGACCCTTCTCTTCACTTTTGCTGTTATCTTCATTGATTTACGTCCTCAGTTTTCATGTAAGATCAGAAACTGTTAAGTCATCCTGACCCCTAGTCTCCATGACAGTAGGTCTGTCTAACATGATCTCCAATCCATTCTGGAATAGCTTCAATATTCTCCTTGAAGTCTGTGTTCATGATGTAATTAATTTTTGTCTTAACCAGTGCATTGCCATTCTTATAGCCTTCCAAAATCCATGCATCCTACACTAGTAGATCTCAGAGAAATATAGTCAGATGATACTGTAGTGGTAGGACAAGGGGTAATGGGTTCAAACTTAAACAGGGGAAGTTTAGATTAGATATAAGGAAGAAGTTCTTTATAGTGAGGGTGGCGAAGCACTGGAATGGGTTGCCCAGGGAGGTTGTGGATGCTCCATCCCTGGCGGTGTTCAAGGCCAGGTTGGACAGAGCCTTGGACCACGTGGTTTAGGGCAAGGTGTCTCTGCCCATGGCAGGGGGGTTGGAACTAGATGATCTTAAGGTCCTTTCCAACCCTTACTATTCTATGATTCTATGATACGCCTGACTCTGAAGATACGAATCTATATTGGATGACATTTTCTGGTTTTCTGTATTACTCAAAGATCATGCTAAATTTGCTGTCCACTGCCTCAAGAACACCATTATCTTGTGCTACACTTTGACCTTGATGGCTCACTGCATTCTTCTCTGCCCACACTCTCAGTCCTGTTGCAACTGGAAAACTTTCTCCTAAACTTTTGAGTCACTGTATTTTGAATCCTACCTTAAAATCTTTTTTTTTCTTCTTTGCAAAGGATTTATTCACCTTTGGTGCCCTTTGGTGATAAATGTGTGAAGGATGTTATATCATATGCAAAATTAACATTTGGTAGTTCTTCCATTAGAGAAAAACCTTTACCTGAAATCAGCAATATTTGGTTTGCAATAACTTCTTCCTCATAGAATGAACTGTTTTTTCAAGAAATAAGATATTTAGATTTTACATCATTTAATTCAATGGTCATATACAACAGTGTAACCCAATTAAACATCTTTACATTTGCATAAGATTTTTGTTGCTGCTCTTTAAATTTATGTCTAGCACTGTGTGAATGTTCTGAGCCTGTGATTCAGAACAAACACCTAATCTAGTTGCTCATGCATACTGGTCACAGCTATGATTTTTTTATGTGTATATATACTAACTCTATTAAATGTAAAGTGTGTAGATGTTCAATTTCTTGCACAGAACTGAGTTCACAATATTTTAAGATATCGAAGTAACAGTTTTCTTCTTTAGCATATGGGAAGTATAAAAATAGCCAGAGAAATGCTGCCTGAAGTGAGCCACATTGTTTTTTCATATAGACCAAATTTGTGTGTGTGTGTTTATTGCTAAAATATATACTAACACCTTAAAACTTGTTGATGTTTTGACAGAGTCCTTAACTTAAAGTTTTTAAAAATTCTAGATTGATTCTGGAATGTTTCCAGTCTCTGAATTTACAGAAAATGCATTTTTAATCCCTATGTTCTCTTGTTTGCTTGCTTATTTCTGTTGAGTCAGTTTACTTTCATGGCAAACAGACATTGTAAGAATGCCTTAAACATGATGTGTAAGAGATTTGTCTAGATGCAGGTTGATGCCCTAATATTTCATACTAACAAGAGAGTAAAGCCTCTGCTTATTAGCTTATGAGCTGTAGGATCTGTGAACTCACAATTAGTTCTGAAAACCTGATTTTTGTGCAGGTTTTTTGATAAAAATGTATCTTTCTGCTTCACAAAATGTATTTGGCACATGTACTGCATAATCAGATGACTACAGAAATTGTTTGGATAGAAATATATGATTTGTGTTGAACAAAATTGCCAACAAATTTCATGCTCAATTGGAACAATTAGCAGGAATTTTGGCTGACTAGCTAAATGTAGGTGTTTCAACGCTATTGGCACGCTGTGAATAGAAGTTGTTAAATTATTGTATTATGCCTAGTTGCAAATTGAAAGTATCAAAATAAATATTCTGATTGCTTTAAAGCAGAAGTGTTTAGATGTGTCTGTAAATCTTATGAATAACGACACCGTACATGTCCTATGCTCATTAAAATTTATAAATACAAATTTTCCAACATCTTATTTCATAAAGGTACAAAATGCAGTGAATGCAAACCAAAATATATACGTATGTACCTCTGGGATTGTCTTTGAACAAGGCTTGCTTATGGGAATCTTGCCTTTGGATAGCAAATCCATGACAATAAGATTTTGTCAGAAGTATTTAAACTGAACATACCAAAGCATGGAAATATGCTATCACACTGACTAGAAGCACATAGACTGACATTTTGCTCTGATTGACTGGGCCTTTCTCTGCACCTGATTGGCACATGCCATTCACTGACAGGCTGCTCTTTCTAGTTATATATATTTTCTTAGTATTTCTTTTGGGTTTAGATCAAAAGTTATTTCTCATCTTTAAAGTAAGACATTCCTCTCTTTAAAAGGAAAGGAGAAGAAGAAATAGATACCAAAACTATAGTATTTCATCAGCTATTTCTTATGTTTCCAGGTGGAACTGGCTACTGTATAATCTTGCTTAATATTTGGCAGCCTGTAGTCCTTAGCTTTGCTTCAGAGATGTTACTTACATGTCTAGCTCTGTACTTGAGTTTGTTTTTCCTGCCAACAACAGCATATACTGAAACTGCAGCAGACAGAAGACAAAAGTGCAGTGCCTTTGCTTTTTTTCACAGAACTTGACAACCTGCATGTATTCTTAAGTAACCTAATAGGTTATGCCAGTTTTCACTGAAGTTTTATCATTCTATAACTTCTATCAGACTAAATTTGAATCTGAAGTAGATATGAATTCATCACATAGAAGGCAGTGCACCTGCCCTGGACAGCAGATGCCTAAACCTTACTTAAGCTTCAGAAAGCCATCCAATTTGCTTACTTCCCAAGACTATTCTTCCCAGCAGGGACTTTCGTACTTGGTTTACAGACTTGGCTTTCAGAGAGTTATTGGCTACGCTTTACCTGAGTCCACAGAAAAGACTGAAATATTACCTCTGGTCATGGCTACAAATAAACTGATTTTGAAGATGGTCACCTTTTGTGCAATAATATAGTAAGAATAGTATTTGTCCATGAGCTAAGAAACCACTGAGCCCAAGGGGGACTATACCTACATAGCCCCAGCCATCCTGTGAGAGCACACTCTTATTTTGACAGCTACAGAAGTGGATTGATCACGTGGTGAAAGAAGAACAGATAGGAGGGAATCTGACTGCTTCCAGGATAACTTGGACACTCCTCTGGAGGGGGAAAGCAGTGAGGTGTTCCCTGTGAGCAGGGTTCAGAGCTATAGAGTCTGCTCTTTCCATCTCAGTGTCTAACTTTGGATCTACCTACTGTGCTTTGGACATCATGGCTTTTGAATTTCTGGTTGCATGGCGACTCAATTTCAACAAAAAGGATGGAGCGTGTTCCTATTTAGGCAGACCATGAGCCCCCTGAACTCAGCAGAACCTGAAGCTCAGCTTTCTCCTCACCTATATTACTGTTCTGATGTGTACTCTGCAAATCCAGCTCCCACTCTCATTATGTGTCCATCAGAGCTGGGGGAATTTAATATAAGTGTGCTGCATAGCATTTCTTCTCGCACCCAATGTTCTCAGAGGAATCACAGAATCATGGAATGCCTTGGGTTGGAAAGAACTTTTAAAGGTCATTTAGTCCAATCCCCATGCAATAAGCAGGGACATCTTAATCTAAATCAGGTTGCCCAAAGCCCCATACAACCTGACCTTGAATGTTTCCAGGGATGGAGCATCTACCACCTCTCTGGGCAACCTGTTTCAGTGTTTCACCACCCTCATTGTAAAAATTTTCTTCCTCACGTCCAGCCTGAATCTCCCCTCTTTTATTTTAAAACCATCACCCCTCATCCTATCACTGCAGGCCCTATTAAAAAATGTATCTCCACCTTCTAAGCCCTCTTGAAGTATTGAGAGGCCTCAATAAGGTCTGTCCAGAACCTTCTATCTCCAGGCTGAACAATCCCAACTCTCTCAGCCTTTCCTCAAAGGAGAAGTGCTCCATCCCTCTGATCACTTTTGTGGTCCTCTTCTGGACCCACTCCGACCAGTCCATATCTTTCTTATATTGAGGAAGAGTCCTATTTTTCTCCCTGCGTATTGTGAGAGGCAGTTTTCACTTTTACACGTGATTGTTTAGAAAGGTATGGTAGTAATTACAGGCAGACTAGATCACTTCTTTGGTGTGAGGAACCCAAGGTTTCAAGAAGGCTATGAGGAGGCTGGGTATGGAAGTTACAGGGCATGGATTCCATTCACTGGCCTTAGCAAAGCAGACGTAGAAACACTGCATAAGGCGTTAGCTTCAGTAATAATCCCAACAAGTTTTTTACCATAGAAAATACCATAATATTAGAATTTGAAAAAGAAGTGGGCTCAATCAGGATTTAGGGCCCAGTGGTTTGATTCTTTAATGGTCCTAAAGGAGCCATAATTTCTTTTGGAAATCAAAATCTTGTCAATGGTATATGGCAGTAAAGTAGAATCTGCAGTAAAGCAGAAGTTACAAAGGCAGTTAGACTGCAGTGATATTGGGAAGATCACTAACTTTGTATCAGGGCAATATCTGCAAGAGGAAATCCTTTAAAAAGTAAGCAGTATTTGTGATATGTGATCACTTCCAGTTATGATTATAGTGTACTTTACAAACCTATTAGAGCTTCCTATAACCAAGCCTGTAAAACATTATTGTTCATTAGTGTGAAGCAGCATGGTTTTTAACAGATATGTATGAAGTAAAATTTTGCCTTTTTCATCTTCAGTATCTATTTATATCATTGGAATGCTATCTAAAGTAGAATTTTGCCTTTCCAAATGCTATTCCTTATACTATACCCTTGAGAAGATGACCTTTTTCTTATCTTTGTTATCCAGCTTTCAGTAAGAAACTGAGAAGTTTAAAGAGACACTTGCTGTCAGCTTCTTGTCTCAACTGTTTAGGGCTTTAAAAAAGATGTGTAAGTATTGAACCAGCTCAAGTTAATAAATAAAGTTATTCTGTTCCACAAACAACTTAATGGTTATTAAAGGAAAAGCCACTGGGCTATTGTAAAAGTAGACAAGCGATTTATTGAGAAATTTTTCAAATTGTAGGAATCAGAAGGAATCAAATGTACCCTTCTGGACACACTTAAATATCAGTTTATGTGCAGAAAAGAACAACATTATCGAATGACTCACAAACATAATTTGTACTTTGCAACACAAAACACACAAGTGTAGGACACTCTTTAAGATCACCACTAAATATACCGAGAGGTGCTGACATGACTTTGGCAATGAGATCCAATGAGATCGTTTTCTTCTGGGTATATGGATGTGTGAAGTGCTTTTTTTTTTTTTTTTTTTTTTTTTTTGCATGAAGAACATTTTAAAGAAAGAAAATATATTACCATTTTGATATATATAGAGCCAGCTGAACATCAGATACTGAATGTGCATAAAAAAGTCTCCAAAACCTACTGTCGTGTACTCCTATGTACCTTCAGACTTACATTCTCCCATCACTCACTTGCTGAACAAAAGAAAAGTAGCATTGCATCAGGTCCAAATCCAGCACAACACATATCTGCTAAAGCATCATTAAAACTAGACTAGTGAAATAGTATACTTACTCTGATGGATTTATTGAGGAATAGTGTATTTTTCTGTAATGTTAAATGCAGAGTAATTGCAGAAATATATTAAAAAAAAATAATTCTATTTTTCTCATTTCCCAATATAATTAAGTGGTAGAAGTAGTGCAAAACACAATGTGGTTAAGATCTAGCAACAGTTTATAACCAGTTTGCTGCTATTTTGCAAAATAACTAGCTAAAGAAAATTTTAAACAGGCTTCTCTAACCGAGATTTCTGTCTTATTAGTTGCTTTTATTTATATGAAGATGTAAAATCTCAGGCTGAAAACGAAGCAAGAAGAGAACTGAAAGGGATGAACTAGCAATATAGGACCCTGAAGGAAAGCAATAATTAATGTGAGGCCATACAGGAAGATGCTTTGATGCTTTGGGAGCAACACCTATATATCCATAAAAACACACAAAATACACATTCATAAAATGGCACAAACCTGCTTCTATATCAACCCTAATATGACCACTGAGTAATATGTTGATAGAATTTGCCTGCAAGCTAAATCATATTTCCCAAAGCCTAGACAGTGTTACAGTTTGCACATGCACTGCCTGTAGCCATTGATATTCACAACAGAACATGGCATAAACCCAGTGCATTTAGTGTAGGAGTGCATGATGTCATGCTTTGTTTTGTTTGATATATATGTTTTGGCATGTAAGAGAGGGCAAAGTCAGAGAAACTTGTCTAGGATTTTGGGTAAATGATAGGAAAGTTTGTTGAAAGTCTGCAGACCAAGTAATACTTCAGGAACGTTACTGACCTAATCCTGAGGAATTTACGTCACCTGTAGTACTTGGAACTGGTTTTGTTCCAAAAAGTGCAAGATGAGAAAAAGAAAAAAAGTTTGATCACAGCCCCTTAGGCAGTGTTTTAGATGTGCTGTCTTAGCCACTGAGTATGAGGATACCTTCAATTTATGTTCTGTAGGAAGCCAGTACAGAAAGCAAAAGGCAGGTCTGATGTTTTTACAGAAATCTCTGCAGTAGCCTTTGCTACTGAGGTACAACCTGTTACTCTGTTTCAGATAGTTTTTCAAATGGTTTAAAATGTTCAAGTATATCATAGAACTGTAGTCACCCTGAGTGGTGATAATAGCACAATCAACTCATTATCTTCCAGAACATGGGGCAACAACTTTAAATCAACTGGGAAAGGCAGAAAGCATTATTCAGAAATGATGCTTAATGGGAGCTGGGACTGAATGAGAAATTCAAAAGCTCTTCTATACAATGGGTTATATTGATCATTGTTTGGTACATCTTCTGTGTAATTATAGGTTCTTCTGAATGCTTTCCCCTGCTCACCTCTGCCTTGCCCATTTTTAATTCTAACCAGCTTGTTTTCATCAGTATGCAGATCTTCTCCAAGCACCATTCTGTTTCAGCACTATGATTACTAACACGGCAGGCACTTCTGATAGAAAAATGCAGCTATTTGTTAATCAAGTATTTACAGCATGAGACCTCATCTTCTCATCAGCTGTTTCATAGACTTTACGTTAATAGGACCGAGGACTGATCCTTGTTAGGAGAATTCACGTTAAGCTGAAATTCAATATTTTTTACTTACTGAATCTGAATTAGGCAGTAAATCTAATCTGTAGAAAACAGCATTCGTCATACACAATAGAATCATAGATAATTTATGTTGAAGGTACCTCTTGTAGTCATCTGTCAGTCAGAGACTCAGGATAAGCCGAACCCCTGAGCAGAAGTCAAGCCACCTTTGATGAGATTGCTTAGGGCCCTGTCTGATGGTATTTTGAATACTTTTAGGGATGATGATTCCATGAACTCTCTGGCCCCTGTTCAAATGTTTGACTTGCCCTCATTGTGAAAAGCCTTTTCCTAATATCTCATCAGAATCTCCCTTCTTGCAACTCCTTTCTGCTGCCTGTTGTCTTATCCCTGTGAGGAAAGTATGGTGTAGTCAGAATCGGCAATAAGATCCCAACTTAGCCTGCTCCATTCAAGACTGAACTAATCCTGTCCTGTCAGGCTTTCCTTCTAACTTGTAGGCCACCTGTTTCTCACTGTTTTGTTTACAAAGATACTGTGGAAGACTGTTCTGAGACTCTTGCTAAAAGTCAAGGTTAACACCATCCACTGCTGTATTCCACTGAGCCAGTCATACTATCACGAAAAGCAACCAGGTTGGCAAGACAAACCTTTACATTTTCATAGTTGCAATGTGTACCTTGGTATACTATGGACAGTGTTTTTAAAAGAATGTGTTTAAATACTGGCAGTTCATATGCAATTACAAAACACAGTTGTGAGTTTGTGGCTCATGTATGGTGAGATGAGTATTTTACGGATTTTTTTTTAGAGGCTTTGTGGTAAACTAGGCACAGGTCAGAGGGTAACAAGCCAGAAAGGGTTAATGAATCCCACTCACAGGCTTTTACCTGTCTTCAGCTTTGACCAATTATTCAATTAGAAACAGCAGCTGTACAAGCTTAGATCCAAATAAATACTGAATTTGCAGCCCCTCCTGAAAGGGCTGTAGAGTTGTGCAGAGAGATGTTGTGGGAAGAACTTTGTGTGAAGAGTAATGGTTGACCATGGAAAGCAGTCTGGAAACTTGGTGAGCTGTGGAGAGAAAAGTCTCCTTTCTTCTTTAATGATGGGTGTCTTGGCTGGAGTTCAGTAAAGTTAAGATGAACTGTGCTAAAGCTGGTTTTTATGCTGTACAAATTGGCCATGCTATTTTAGTTGTTCAAAGAAGAAACAAAAGAAAAAGTAGATTTCAAGTACCTATTACTAAGAGTAAATGGGAAAGATGTTTTTCTCTTTTGTTTGCTTTGTTTTTCCTTTTTCTTCTTGGTAACATGTCAATCATAGTTTATTATTTGTGTGTACCAGCTGCACTTTAAGAGAGCCCACTATTAAAAATCATCTTTCTTCAGTAAATGCTAGTACTTTTTTTTCCCTTGTATCCCCTCTGAAGCCTACCAGGTAGTTCAGGCAGATGTAACTTTTCTCCCTAGTATGGTTTTTTTCTTTTCTATCTTCAGGAAATAGCCTGGCTACTCTTCTTAATCCTAATAAAGTTTCACTTAAAAGGATAGTACCTCCTTTTTGGAATAGGTGTGCTTATCTGATTAATTAAAAAATCCCTGCCACATCATAAAGCCGTCATCTCATTTCAGTGATTTATTGACACATTGCAGTCTTTTAAGTGTCTAGACTATGTATTTTAGGTCTGCTGGTATGTTAACAAATAGAATTAATATGTTCAAACATCTGAATAGCATTACTGGCTCTGGTTGTCAACCAGAGATGATGGAGTTGTGTTCTCTCAGGAACTGTAAAGTGAGTCATCCCACATACCTTTCTCCTAAGCATGTTAGATCACTAAGCTGTGTGATCAAAAGTGTCACTGTGTTAAAAGGATGTTCTAATGGCTTTCACAATAGAGGTGGTCATTTTATATATGAGTTTTAGACAGTTGCACTATGATAGAATTCACAAACAAAATTATGTGTGTGATTATTGTATCTGTATCTTGGGAGCAAACGTGATCTAGAACAGCTTTGGAAAGTGAAGTGGTTATCTTAGAAAGTGAATCTTTAGCATTGCATACAAATAGTTAAAAGTGGTGAATTATTTAAGCTACAAATTGAGAAATTGTCCTCTGTATAGGATCTGATGTTACTAATGTAAACCACTGATCTACTTCTATAGATATTTTAATCTACAATGAATGTGGCAATGAATTTGTTAAGTGTTAGTACCGGTACCCTTTTTCTCAGTTGAATATTTCAGTGAAGGCAGTGTATTAATAACTATGAGGTACATAGTGGGTCTTCTAAAATTTGTATTCAGAAATTCACTATCACTAATTTCATGCAATCATAAGCAACTTGAAGTCAATGTGACACAAGAAATGATAATCAGCTGTCTCATCTCTAACAAATGACAGTAATTAGCCATATTTTAAGCAAAAGATAATACGTCACAGATAAGAAAGTTCATATTTCATATAGTGCCCATTACCAGAGATGTAGGGCCAAATGAACATTCATGTTACACCCTTCAAGCTCTTCTGCCACAGAATATATTATAAAAATGATGCTGTTAAGTTTTAAGACAGTGGAAACTTTGGGAAATTGAAGGCTTTAGTGAGCAATCGGGATTAGTATTTGCTTTGATAAGTACTAAGGGAATACTTAGGGGAATTAAATCTTATGCATCCATGTTGCGTTGTCTTCTCCACTGCTAATAAGGGGATGGCAGTTTGGTTCACCTCTGGTCATTTGCCCAGTGACTCAAACAGTACCAGCTTTGTTTTTAAAAAGGCTACGAATAAGACAATTCTCAAATATCTAAAAATTCTTTGCTGCTTGTAAAGCCTAGTATGCATCACTAACCCTATGATGTGGAGGCCTTGGAAATGATCCATGCAGTGGGAATGAGGCTTCCCGCATTGAGTGGAGATCCAGATCTTTCACTTCCAAGATTACAGTGGTCTGAGGTTCAGTAGCAAATAGCTAATTAATACTATAAGATATTTTGACCCACTCCCCAAAACCAGGGAATAGTTTGAGTAGCTGGTAAATAAAATTGATTCCATTTACTTGCCATAAATAAAAGGGTGGAAAGTTGAGAAATGGTGAGCAATGGAGTGAGTAAAAGCTGTGGCCTAAGCCAAATCCTTCCCATTACAGTAGCTGGAATAAGTAACATATCTCTACAACTATTGCAAAGCAGCAGAAGAGGGAACATAAATATAGCTAACCTTTTATGTGAAGTGTAAAGGGGTATTCCATACCTTAGAACATCATTCTCAGTATAGAAACTGCGGGAAGTTGGCTGGAAGGGACCAAGCACTAGTTGGGGATGGACTGGGCATCACCTTTTTTTGCATTATTCAAATGCATATTATATTATGCATCACTTGGTTTTCTTGGGGTTTATTCCCCTCTCTCTTTATTTCTTCTTACTCTGCTTTCCTTTATTTCAATTATTAAACTGTTCTTATATCAGCCTATGGGTTTTTACCTTTTTTTCCAATTCTCCTCCCCGTCCCATGGGGGAAGAGTGGGTGGGAAGTGAGTGAGCGGCTGCATGATACTAAATTCCGGCTGTGGTTAAACCATGACACAGACCATTCCTGTGTGATCACAAAAATGTGTGTAACACAGGTGGGTGAAATGGTGCATTTTGGAGGGGAATGAGGGTGAGAAGGCTGTGGGGGTAGCTATTGTTACAGTGCTGGGAACATGCACACAAGTGAAGTGTAGTAAAGATGCAGTCTATTGCTACGAAGGTGCCCCTTGAAAAAGATGTCTACAAACCAGTTTATGCATTCAGTGCAGAACTGAGGTATCCCTTCTGATGTTAAGACACGTGATGTAGGCTTATTCATAGGCAAATTATAGTACTACCCTCCTTGATTTCTTACGTGAAAATGTAACTCTCGACACATTTTTGTGTTCAGCTTCTAGAAACTCAAGATTAAAAAACAGAATTAATGCAACTGAACATAGCCAGGTATGCATCTCACTGAAAATAGTCATTCATTCCTATGATTTTACATGTGATTCTTTAACAATTGTTTGCTAGGAATTTCATCCTTGCGTATAATAAAGGGGGGACAGTATCAACACTTCTAGCATTCTGAAATCCTTTAATCTGCCTTCCTGTTAAGACTTTGTTACTAATTCCAAAGAGAAAACGCAAGTATCTTATTTTTTAAAAACCCAAATATCTTTAAATCTGTTTGCATGAAGATAATCTGTAGAGCCGTTTCTAGGATTAGAGGTTTATAATAAAGATGAATGCATGAAATTTAGTGTGTTCTTCATAAATTACAATACTACTTTAGCGATACTTGCAATGGTGTCTTGGGTGTTTATACATGTGATGGATTCAGATAATAGTACAAATATGTCTGTTATATGGTGTGAGCACAGATCAAAATTAAAAGGAGTGATTTCAAAGGAATAAAAGCTATTCCTTGTAATGGAACCATTATTTGTATTTTATGAACACTACCTGAAATGTTCTGTTGATGTGTTTGCATGTTCAGAGAAAATCAACACTGTTATACTTCATGTGTCCTTCCATGTAACATGAAGCTGAGTTATTATTGTACTAATGGTGTGGCAGAAAAAGTTTCTGAAATGCTGGCAAAGGTCCAGTTTATCTTGTTTTTAAGTGTCAGAATTAACAAAATGAGGTTGTTCCAGTATTATCTAAGAGTCATTTTTATAATCTAAATGGTATTTGTGGGCTGTGAAGTCAGACTCCCTGAAGTGTGAATGTCCTTTTCCTGATTTATATTTATATTTTTGCACTATTTAAGTAGTAAATTCTGTACAGTGTAGATGAGAACCTTTGAGGGAAAGCAGATATTATAGTAATTCAGTATTTCAGTAGCTTTGTAGTTATTTCAAATGGTCTATTAGTAAGTGATGTTCATCTTTAGGTATAAAAATGCTTCTTATATATTAGTAGATATCCATCCCACTTTACACAAAGGAAAACTGACAAAGAAAAATTGGAAGTGAGCCCAGGTTTTTTTACTCCCTATCCAGTGACCTGCTCCTAAATGACATTTATATTGGCCCTTTCTATCTTCAGTCTGGGTATGGCTTTCAGCACAACAGAAGCCATAAAATATAAACCAGTAATTACTATAGCTTTTCCTAAAAATACAAGGCTTAACTAGAACTCATTCAGAAATATGTTGTCAATTTGAAAACACCAAATGAGCTGTTAGGATGAATTTCTCTCAGAAGAGTTTGCTATTGTAATGCCCATTGCTGTAGTAAACCATTTTTAGATGTGTGACTCAGAACTGAATCCAGAGATGTGTGGAGCAGAGCCAACAGGGACTACTGAAAAGGGATATTTCTTCAGAAGTACCTAAAACAGGCTGCAGAAATCTTCTGTCAAGTCGACATTTACATCTAAAAATGGTTTCGCAGATTTAGGTGCTCCTGCTTCCGCTTTCAAAAAACAAATGGACTGCCATTGCATTTATACCTTGTACAGTAGTTCAGTGCCTCAAACAGTCACTGATAACGTAAGAGATGGGTGTTACAAGCCATCATCAGCTAATATCAAAGAATCATTTCGTATGACCTTAATATAAGGCTATGGGCTATTGTAGGGAAAAGGGTCCTTGATTTCAACAAGCCTGGTAGAAAAATGACCTACGACCAGGACCTGCTGTCCTGGGAGATAGGAGATACTGGGTATGGGTTTTCTAATCTCCATGCCAAGTGATTTTCACGCCTTTAATCCAGTTGTACTGATGTAATGTGTGGTTCATGAATTTCTTCAAGGTAGAATCAAAATCTTGGTCTCTCTCCCTAGTAATCTGTTAGCAATAGATTACAAAACTGTATTTTGCACTGCTATAATTAATCCCAACTTCTTTCATTGTTCTGTAGGAAACTTCAGCAGAGGAATGTTTGGCATTCCTGCATGGGTGTGTTAGGCACAAACATTGAAGCCATTAACTCTATTTAGGCTGCAGTAAATTCTCAAGGTGTGAAAGCTTCTGTGTACCAACAGGAATTTATTTGCTTTTGGATTTAGGTGCCAGTAAAATAATGCAGTTTTTTTTTTTTTTTTTTTTTTTTGGGGGGGGGGGTGGTGGGGTGGGGTGAGAACAAGCATCATAGGAGTAGGTATCAATTCTACACATCTGCAGTCCAGTCACAGTTGACTCTTTTGGATCTGGTTCTACAGTCTTCCAATGGTTATTACTTTTCAACTGTTTCTATGCATCTATTTAAAATAATGCGTCAACTTGAGCTGTGATAAATTTAAGAGCCACTTAAGTTTGTTTTGCCTTCAGCTATTAAAGTGATCTTAAAGTCTTGTACTACTATTGGTACTTGTAGGTTTTGATTTAATAGTCTTTTAGAAGTTGTCCAGTAAAGCAAATGGAGTTCTTCACATTGCAGAGCATGTTTCCCATACTGCAGATTGTTCTGGAGTTCTCTGAATGCAGTGCAGTTCTTCATCTTTTGTCTTCCTTTTTTGGACTAGGACTGGAGCCAAAGGATGAAATCTGAGAGCTGATTGTAAGCTGCTATGGTTTTGTTAATGTTTCATGCCTTGTAAGGCTCTAGTGAAAAATGAATGTAATATTACGAATGCTGCATAAAAGCATTGCTGCACTCATCTGTTAGTCTTTCCCAGTTCCCCCTTAAGGATGAATAACATCCTGTGTCTAGGTAGGACCTTGCATTCAAGCTGTACTGTGATGCATACATCTTCCTTAAAGTTGTCTTGCTACAGAGTGTCTGTCAATGGTAAATAACAATTTCTTACAGATCAATGTTTATAATCTGAAAGCTTTATTAGGCTTTAATACCGTGTAGTGATTAAAGTGATGGATTGTATGGAGTCAAATATCAGTTGCCGTAGGATGCCAATAGAAATACTAGTTAATACTTCATCACAAATACTATTTATTATAACCTGCCTGTATTTTAATGTATACTATTACTTGAATCAGTCAATTCTGATGGTGAACTGAAACTAAGATTTGCTCGTGTTTTTTCAGTCCTGTGGTAATGCCTTGCAACCTTTGGAATACTACCTTTTCTGTTCTGATGTAATTGCAGATACTTGTAGTTTAAATTTTGTAAGTGTTTAAGATATGATACAGATTTCAAACTAACGAAGTGTGGCCAAATTTCTTCCAAACAATTAATTTTCATAACTGAGGCATTTAGTAGTTTTTACTAAGTTTGTAAATACTGGGGGGGTGGAGTGGTGTCTACTACACTATTAGCTTGATTGAGTGAATATAGATAGTTTTTTTGACCTTCTAAGTGTGTTTATAATAAATATCTAAACTCTTAATTAGACTATTTTCCTTACCTCTCTCCCTCTGACACGAAAACATCAAATGCCATATTTTTCCCGCTGCCTTTCAGGTACCAGACACTTGCTGACAGGGTTGGGGATAACAGTTTGATTCCTGACAGCATAGGTGTGTGAGGTGTTAGCTTTGGTAATGAAACTAGGTTAAGAAGTTTCCGTCTCTGATTGCCTCTTCATTTGTGTCAGTGGAGCTCTGGATCAATACAGTGAAACACTGAAACAATCTGGTTTAAAAATAATCTTTCAGGCAAAGGGTTACTGCTGTTATTACCAAAGGCTCTTTGAACATCATCTAAATAACTATTTGACAAGATTTTTGAACGACATTTTTAGAAGTTTCTGCAATGTTAAAGTGCTCAGCCGTATCTGTTTAGCAGTGCTCTGCTTCCAAAATGGGGTACTGTAATCTATCTTTGCTCTGCTGTAAGCTGACAGCAGTTTGGGATGTTCCAAAACGGTCATGGAAAGAACAGCGTGACTTTCTGAAGCTGGTCACCCTAAGCTGTTCCTGCAACAGTAAGAGCAAATGGATCTCAGAAAATCCAGTTAAATGTTCTCAGGAAGGGAAATATCAGACTTGTAGAAAACAAGAATTTTTGAAGTAAAATGTTCTGCTACTATTGTGACTTGAAGTTAAAACTAAAATACTTTCTTGTGAAGTATTTATGAAAATACTTACTTATGAAAAAGTCTTGTTCGAAATGTAATAAACAGCAATGCTAGTGCAGTGCTAGTTATGTGCTGCTATATTTTTAACTAGGTTGGTCAATGTCTATTCAGCTTGCAGTGTTTTCCCAGTGGAAGCTCAGCCTGTTAGCTCTAGGATAGGCTTAGTCAATGGGTTCCTTTTTGCTAACAGGAATGATCCGTGGGAGCTCCCATAAGGAGAAGTCATGAGGCAAAACACAGGCAGCCTTTCATGCTGTAAAAGAGAAGCTAAGAGGTAAGAATCTGACCAGTTTTTGAGGTGGCATTTCAAAGACTTTGCTGTTGAACTTTTCTTTATGAAATCAATTCATGTTATTAAAGTTGAAAAGTCTTTTGAAACCTTTTAGTTTATTGCTGCTTGTTTGCAACTATGATCTTTCTTGAAGTCACACATTAAGGGAGAATATTAATATAATAGTTATTTTGAAATGCAAAATGATCTGCATCAACTAATGAACATCCTACATACTCGTGTGAGGGAGTTGCAGGAAGTCCATGAAACTGGCAGTAACCTTTATGCTTGCTAGTGTTTGACAGAGATGAGCACAAGTTGGTGGACTTTGTCAGGTACCTATTGCAAGCATGCTGGAACATGATTGATTGGTTTCAACGCCTTGTTTGCACAGTAAAGAAAAAAGCTTATAGACATAGATTGGCATGATTCCTGGTTGTAAAGCTTTGTTCAGATTAATAAGCTCTTAAATAATTGTGCCATCTTAGTTTATTCTTGTGATGTAACTGTGTATGTGTACTTGAGCAGTGCTAACTGAAGTTCAGTGAATATTTGAAATCTGGAAGGGGGAGGTCTTTTCATATGTCTTAAATTGTTTCTGGCTGACAGCTTCCTAAAGGCCATTAAGAAATTGATGTTTTGCATCAATTTTAAAAGGCTCTCAGTGTTGGTTTTCTTTCTCAAACTTTCCTTGTTCACAAACACCATCAAATAACCTAAAGCAGTAGCGAAGCATTTGCAATGAAATGCGCTGCCAGTGGTAGGATGGGGTATCTGGATGTTAAATACAACTGCTGAATATTTTCTAAATAATGAATGGCAAAAATTGAGTTATAGGCTTCTTCAAATTATTTACAGAAGAATTTAAATTTTAAATTTGAAATTTATTACAACAAGCTGCTGCTTTTGACAGCGCTCAAGTTCTGGAAAATTCAACGGTAAAATGAGTTATTGCAAGTAAGTTAGCCTTCTGAAATTAAATTAGGTGATAAACAATCCATTTTTCTTCTATAAATTGGCATTCATGACAACTAGTTCTAATATGCACCTGAACCTGTTATTCTTGGTACTTCATAAAGTGGCAATTGATAGCAATTTGTATTGACAGACTGCATTGAATATAATTTCTCCACGGGAACTAGCTAGTCAATTAATTAATCATAGCATTACTCAAATTTGTTTTTATGTTGCTCCATTCAGAAAATTAACTGTTGACATTGTTTTCAATTAGTATAACTTAAACATTTTAGTTTTTATTGGCTAAATTAACAAGCTTAGACTGATTAAATAAGTGTTAATTTTCGTTTTCTCTAGTAATTTAGAAAGCTTTATGTATGCTAAATTGCAAAACACGCAAGAGATCCTAATTCTATTATACTTAACATTACACAGCATTACAAAACAGAATGTTTAGTCTTGCAGTCCCTCTTGAAAACTGTTTGGGTGCATATGGAAAGACCTAACAACTTCTAAAAAGACTTGAGGTAGTGATCATCAACAATATTATGATGAAAAGCACCATCAAATCATATTCTTCTAAGGCTATCTAATTAAATATTTGCACTTTCCTCCACATTTAAATAAGCCTGCCTTAAAAGTCAAAACAGCAAAGAGGTAACTCCATCCTACTGCTAGGTCGTTCTGGACAGATGCTTAAAGTATGTGAAATCCACTGAATACAGTGACTGCTCAGAGAACGCCAAGGTTCATCAGTTTCAAATGCCCTTTAAGCCTAAAAGGTTTCCCTGGAAAGCAAGGGTCTGCTCACCTGTTTCTGGCTGTAGTAACAGAACCTGCATTATGTATTTCGGCTTGTGTTGACATAAATTTAATTACATAATATTAAAACCTTAAGTTCCATTAAATGAACTCTTGTTTCAATAAACATGAATCCTGCCCCAGAGCCCTACTTTGCCCATGTAAGCACAGCATTTCTCTTAAAAGTTAGGAGAATGGCCTTGATCACCTTTATTCAGGTAAGCGGTCATAACGCTGGATGTGGAATATACAAAATGCAAAGTAATCAAGTAATATTGACAAACTTGTTTGCCAACTCATATAGTCAGGGAAATGTTTAAAAATGTAAATTTAGGTTGTATTTTATTTGTCCTTTGAAGAACATGTCTTTTTATCTAGCTCAGCTTAATAGAATAGAAAATGCCAGTCATTCTGCATCTTGGATCTTGTTTGCTGAGTGACAGTTTTCATAGAATCATAGAATAGTTAGGGTTGGGAAGGACCTTAAGATCATCTAGTTCCAACCCCCCGCCACGGGCAGGGACACCTCGCACATATTCTTAGAATATGGATAAATTAGACTTCCATTAATACACTAGTTTTCAGGGAAGTGTAATTATTGCTTTGTAAAGATCATAAAAGCTTTATATATATATCTCTTTTCCTCAAAGAGTTAGGACAAAATATTGAATGTTATGAGCAAAGCCAATCCCTTTATGGGTGCAGTCCCAGAGACTGCTGTGATAGGAGACCTTTGGCATGGACTGAACCAGCAGCAATAGCCATCTTCTAAGAGAATGAATTCTCTGTTATTCTCCATGTCCATCTTGTTCTTCATGGCTCTTATTGTATCTGAATATCTTTTGGATTATCTTTTTTTCTTTAAGGATTGGCCTGAAGCTGAAAATATGAAATAAGAACTGAATGTCTGAGTGTTCTGTAGATCAAAGTTACAGAGACATAGAGCTGGGTTTGTCTGGGTTCTCAGACACCTAAAACCAATAGTGGCAAAAAGCATCGGAAGCAAATTAATCTGTATCAAATGCCTGTTGTCTTCCTCTTTGTTTGCAGTCTGGCTTGATTTCTGATAGCCCTTTCCTTTGGTCAGTAAGATCAAGACTATGTGACTGACTACTGCTATCAAAACCCCCTTTTTACTTCTCAGACACAGGGTATACCCAAGCATTTTATCTTCACCTCTTGGTAATCTGAACAGCTGTATTAAAATAACAAGTTATAATGATGCAAGAGGTGTTGGAAGTACCTCCTTTATTTGGTCACTGAGTAGCTGAATACAGTACAAGAATTTTAACAGTTAAATAAGATAATTTTCACCTTATGAGTGATTGTTTCAGGGAGGTGTAAGGTGCACTGAAGTCACCCAAAACCCACTTTCTTCCTGTAGAACTGACAGGAATAGAAGCTGGAGGGAAGATTTGGGTTCTGACCATGTAGCTGAGCAAGAGGTGGTATGTGCTGTCTTAGAAGGAATCCCTCCAAACGTGTTTTTCCTTGTTGCTAGCTTACCTCAGAAACAATCAAGGATTCTCTCAAAATCACTTTTGCTATCTCCTAATTACTGTCTACTAGATTGAGCGTAAGGTATGTTGGACACATCTCATTGATATATTAATAGAATATTGAGGTACAGAATTGTTTTATTTTCCTAGTAAATAGTGTAATGAAAATTGAAACCCGACCTGTGGGGATGGAGGAGGCCTAACATGAAACACTGCTACAGAATTTCTGATATGTACTTCTTGTCAGACCTCTTTTAACGCGGAGGAGCTAGGATGCAATAAATCCGTTTAGATACTAGAAACCTTGATTGGGATGCTCAATTTTACTATAATAGTCTAATCTAAAACACTCAGCCCTTTTCAGCTCTTCTGTACTCTTCCAAAATTGTTCCTAACAAGAACAATCTTTAAAAATGGGGCATTTGAGACAAGTTAATGATGCTATAGCTACTCAAGATAACCATTGTCTAAGAGTAGCATTTGCTGCCTAAGCAAAAGAATGGATACAGTGAATAGTATCTAAGTTGTTCTCTAGCAGCTTAGAGACTTGAAAAGATAGATGCATTAGCCATTAAAGACCTAAAGAGCTGTGCAGTTAGACAAAACCACAGGTTTAAAAAAAAAAACAAAAAACCAACCACAACTTCATTGTAAAAAGAAATGGAAAGTGAAAGAGAGGTTAACCTAGTTTAAAAGTTCACTTCTGCTTACATCTTGCACCAAGTTAAAATCCAGGAATTTGGAGTTTCCTTATTCTGGCTTGATTTCACTTTCAACATTATTTCTTTGATATTTTTATCAATGCTTATCCTGCTAAGTGTGTTCAAAGACAGTCTCATTACACCACTTCCCTCACGCTCTCTCCAAAACTTCCATGCAGTTAAATGCTTGCCTTTAAGTTACCAACTGTGGTACAGTGCTGGATTGAAATATGTATCCTGCATAACTTAACTTGCTATGGAAGTTTGATTTGCCTTATTGATAAATCTAATTTAAGGGTTTGGTGTGACTATTTGCAATTTCACTGTAATTACGTGAAAAGATAAAATAGCATGAGGAGGGGAGATGGTTTCAGACTTTGAATTTACGATCTCAAGGGAGGTTTGCATGTGAAATGGAACTGCTGAAAACAAGATTTCTCTACTGAGCTGGAAAGAAAAATGAAAATATTTTTTCCCCAGTCCATTTCTGTTGCTTGTCAACACTCAACACTTTGTCAATCACTTCAATATTTAACTGAGTCTTGTGTTCTTTTTGGCAGGGAAGGGAAATATATTTGAATATGAGGGGATAGGTGTAAATCCAGTGGTGTTTTCTTGTTGTTTGTTTGATGTGTTATTTGTTTGAGGTTTTTTTAAGAACTGCCCTCAGGACCCCAAACTTTCTAGCCTGAACTTGAGAAAGCGAATGTTGTCTACTTAGACCTTTATAGTCCCCTTCCAGTAGATCACCTAAACCAATTCCAGCCCACCAGTGAGAAGGTGCATTCCTGAGATGTTCTCTGGCCCGGCTTCACGCATCAATACCTGTTGCCAAGTCTCATTCCTGCTTTGGGAAAGAAAGCAGCCGTATTGGAATATCTTTGCAGTCCTCTCTCATCCTGGCAAAGAGGCATGGTTGACTCTATTAGTGATAAGCATTAGAACACTATGTGCTTTTTACTGCAGAAGCTTTTGGCTTTCAAGGTTGCATATGTATTTCTAATCAAGAAAAATCGAAAGAATCAGGAAAAGCAGTACATATTGCATGCAGAGATGACATCATGTAAGTTATTGTATCTTTTATTTACTAGGGTATTTGAGATACACTTAAAGTCACAAAACCTGCTTCCATTTATCATTCACTGACAAATTAGTCTGTGCGAATAAAGCCATGGGTGGAAGCAACTTCGTAGGGAAGAATCTAGCTGAAAGTGATGACTTTTCTTAAAAAGAAAAAGTACTGTTCACTGCTAACAAAGCTGAAATTTCCCTTTTTATTAATGGTGGATCAAATAAGAATGTGCAAATAAAGCATAGCTTTATTTGCAGTGAGGCACAGCATCACAAATAGCAAATCTACCTCCTAGAAGAGTTGTCACTGAGAGCAATCAGACTGGTGACTGGGACAAGGTATCAAATAAAAATAACATTGAGAAAAGAATATTATCTTAATGAAAACACACACAGTGAAAAGGGAAGTTAAGTTTTCTGCTGTGAATTGTGCTACTGCTGGCAAGACTTTACTGACTCCCTACCAAGTGAAAGTGTTGCTGCCTGGTGTTATAGACCCCATTCATGAGCAGACCTCTCTGTCCAGGATGAAAGGGTAGGCGGTTATAGCAAAGTCTGCAGCACCTCCTTTATTTCCCATCAGCTTCTTTTATTTCATGTTCTTGGTTTTAAGTCAGATCACAATCTGAGCCTAGATTTTTCACCTGATTTAAATGAAGAATGATTTCCTCCCACCCCAAGAGTGCTATATAAGCACTAACATTTTCAAACAATAACATTGCCTGGGTATGGAACTGCTTTGTTCTTCCTTTATATTGTGTTGTCTGACCTTTCATTGACATGCCAGTGTAATTAATGATATATAATTACATCCCACTGCTGACAAAATGCTGCAATGTTATTTTCTTTAGCTAGTTGGGGCCAATTATCTGTAAAGTCACCCTTTTGAATTCTCTCCATTCAAGTGACACCTATGTATGTAAAAAAAAAAAAAAAAAAAAAAAAAAAAAAAAAAGGCTGTTTCATCAAAAGGTCGATTTCCCCTACCCCGTAATTGTGTGCATACATACAACAATGTCCTTTCTGCAGTCTTTTTTCCTCAAGTAAGTGTTGATTGACAAACTTGCTGGAGTAATATATCAAACCTTCCTAGATACACTGTTCTCTATAAAGTTGAAATGCAAACTTTACCACTATCTTAGTTCCTTATATTTAAGATATTTTTCAATGGGGGAAAAGCATGCAAGTAGAGCTATTGCACTTGGGCTGCATGTGCTGTGATGCTACTAGGACCTGAAAGTTAGAAGGGACCACAGAAGGTCAGGAGCATGGGGGAGGCAGAGCAATCCCTAGCTGATCTCTGGACGACAGACCTCCAGTGACTACCTGTTTCTGAATACAAGTACTGGCTCATTTTTGATGGAAACATAAAGTACTTCTGGACATCAAGATTTGACTTTATCTTTACACTAATACACATCAAACCTTTCTAATCAAGAGACAATATTTTCTTTTCTAAAAAGCTTGAGGAAAAAATGTATTCCTTTTATCACATAGTTTACTTGTAAACTTTGATATTCTTAACTGATCATCTTGACTTTCTAAAGTTGGTTTGATTTCTCATCCAAATTAAAAAAAAAAATCAACATTTAAGTGGGTAGATAATTTTAACTCTAATGTTGTTGATATAATTCCTAGCTGTACATCTGTATAAGATTTGGCAACTTTTTGCCTTTAAAAACAGCATATCTCTTAAGTTATTCCAGTGTTATATGTTTGAAGATGAAGAGCTGAAAAGAAAAAGTTACAGATGAAGAAAACCTTGGAGTTCAGGGAAGCTGGGCATTATTAGAGGTGGATGCTATGTTATAAGAAGTCTTTTGTTTAAAAAAAAAAAAATCTGTATGCTGTGCTTTGTGCAGAGCAAAATATTGAACCCCTTAAACTACAGCTTCAGAAATGTTAGATCTTAATGAAAGTGCTGGAAGTGTCTGACAGTTGCAAGATTAGTGCAGGTATGCTAGATATCTACAGTCACTGTTGGTCAGTCTATGACCCGCTCAGTTGCCAAGCACAATAATGAGCACAACTGAAAATCCATCCTTGAGATGAATACAGTAAATTCAGGAGTGGGATGTGATCTAGTGAGTGAATGTGGTATTTTTGCTCTTCTCAAATAAAACTGAGCAATATAATCTGATTACAAGTAAGAGCTATACCCCTTAGCAGATGAACACATAAAAGCTTTTTATGGCTAGTATAGTTAATTGGACTATTCTAAAAATCTTTTGTATCAATCAACAGGCAGGTCTGTTCTTTAACTGTGTAGTAAGTGGTGGAAAACTAAGTTAGGGTACCTAGTGCTCTGTAAAACACTTCAGTGGTTAAGGAGCCTACAAAAAAGCTTAATAGAAGTCTGTTTAACCAGCAGAGCACTGAAGTGTTTAAATGACTTGGCACTCATCATATGGGAGCAGTAATAGGATTCCCACTGTCAGCCTGGTTGCAAACCTTTAGCTTGCATGCTTTTCCTCATTTCCTCTTTGTATACCTTTCTAACAGGTGGATATAGCATAGCATACGCACTTGCGAGTCATGGTGTGAGTACAGGGAGCAGAGTAGTGTCTGGCAGTTCAGTAACACAAACTGTGCAAATAATGTCACTTTGCTTTGTGGTGCTATGACATCTTGGGAAAAAGTAATCAAAGCTTCTTCCTACTGCAGCTTTTAAACAAATATGACAATAGGTAAACGTCCCATTGTAGAAAATGCTAGAGTCAAAGCAGGGCCCTAGAGCAGGTCAATTATTTCAATTATCTGGAATTCATGATGAAAACCAGCAGCAGCTTTCAGGAAATATGCATGAGTCTGGCAATTGCTTGATCAGTTTTGACAGTCACTGCCAAATATCATGTCCCATCAGGAAAGCTTGGAGCAGGTGGATTGTTTTAGTTACCTGTGCTCCATCACAGGAGTGCAGCAGTTCTCAGGAGATCTAGCAGGCCACCAATTGCTTGATTAAGTATGACATCACTGGCAAATATCATAAGGCAGTAAGTAATCACAGTATAGGCAGAAAGCAAGTGAATAGAGCAGATGGATTGTTTCAATTATTTGGGCCCCTTGATGAATAAGAACCTTAACTGCCATCAGCAGATCCTGTGGCAGGCAAGTAATAACTGCACTGCTATGACATCACTTTAAAATCTGGTATGGCTTAAGTATTTCAACAGCTGTAAAGCTTCGATTTGTCTTAACGTTGATTTGACCCACAGCTAGCTTAAGTGCTAAGAACTGAACACTGAGAAAATTGTTCGTGAGTGCTTCCAAGCACTTCATGGTATGTCACAGTGTGTTTTCACCACTGCAGGGAAAACACTGACCCAGCACCAAGCTTGCTGTTGGTATGTTGTGATTTTTTTGTACTGCATTTTTCAGGAGTCAGTAGGGGAATGCTAAGACTGCTTACTGTCAGGCGCCAGGACAGAAAGCAATAGCTTAGATTTGTTTATGAATAAATTTGTGAAGGTCTGAGCATCCAGAAAATAGTCCTTAATTGCATAATGTGCTAGGTCCAAGGTCTCATAGGCCTGAAATATTTTAGGAAAAAATTGACTTCAGAGCAAAATCCTTCATTTTGCCTTTAATTTTCTTCCAGGCTGCAGTGGGAACAGTCTACCTTAATTTCTCCCTTTACACTTGCCTTGATGTTAAAACAAGCTTATGATGTTTGCTTTTACAAGAAGATACATGGTACCTTATATCACTATTCCCTTTCAGCTAGAAGTTGTTTATTGACTCTGGTGCACAGAAATCTAGTTTACACATTAAAAGCTAAAGAACAGGGGACACTAAAGAATTAATAAACTTTGAAGCCTAGAGTTGTTGTTTTTACTAAACCAAATCCCATTTGAGATTTATCAGATTTAAAGTCTGAGATTTGCTTTGGTTAGGCCTTGAAGGCAGAATAGAGAGTCAATAGGAAGCTTCTGTTTGAGCTAATACGTCTTGTTAACATATTTCAAAAAGTTAATGTTATAAAGGATTTGATTTCTGAATCCTTCAGTGTCTTTAAATTCATTTCAGCACTGAATTGATAGAGAAATTATTTCCTTGAAGTAATTAATCCAGTTATGCAAACATAGCCTAGTCGTGAGATGGTATCATTCATATCAGAAGATGGAGGTTGAAGAATTTCTAGTCAAAATTGGAAAAATTAGATAGGACCATAAAAGAAGAATACCAAGGGCAATTTAACTGTATTAATTCTAGAAAATATAAACCACAACCATTAAAGGTTTTGTGGAGGCTAAATGGAATTAAAAACCAAAACTTTTCCTTCCCGGTCATATTGCTTTGACATAAATAAGAAAGGGTGTTGTTTACATTCCATCCAAGGAAAAAATAATCCTCATTAGTATCCTTTATCTGACCTGTCCATTTCTCATTACAGGGGAAATGGCTTCTAATGTGAGATAAAGAAATTACTGTTGATAGGAACAAGTATCTCAAACTGATGAGGAAATTTGAGCTTTCCCTCTATTTGTTACTGGTTTGACACTTGTCATTTCTGGTCATTTCCATCCAAAATGGAATAGAAGTTACCAGGGCAATATTGCTGCCTGGTTTTACAACCTTTAGTGTAATGAGTGACATTTTAATGACATTTATGTGGTGACTGCTTGAGATTAGTGTTCCTGTTTCTTCTTCCCTTCAATATTCTGACTCTACAGTATGTAGTGTTAACTCAGAATAGTTCAAAATCAGGTATGGACTTAAGCTATTGGTACACAGTGTGCTCTCTGATTCAGATCAGGTTTGTATCTGTCCCTGTGAGTCAGAATGCTGATAGTTTTACAACCAACTTAAAAATAGTAAGACTTTAAAATATTAGGGTTGAATTATACCCATTCTCACTTGCAATTCATTAAGACAGGTGTAACCATCAGAACGTAAAATTTTTCTTTTAGAGAGAGGTTTCTTACAGATTTTATTCAGAAACTGCAGATTTAGAGGTAATTAACTTAATTATTTCAAGTATTGTAATAAAATGAGAATTGACAGCACTGCTTGCAAAGAGAAAGTTTCGTGGGTGGTTTTTGTTTTAAATTATCTTGAAGATCAACTCTCTTCCAATTAAGTCTTGTCAACCTATTAGAACAAGGCAGGATTCACCTCTTATTCTAGAAACAGTTTGTGAGCCAGTTGTTAGGCAGGATGGTGCTTGGTAGCATACCAAAACAAAATTGAAGTTACTATGGGTTTAGGTGAAGCAAGATGTGAAGAATACAAAATAGTGAAACCAGAGAACTGGAGCTGACTGAGGCAATAGGCTGAAAAGGGGCATGATACCTAGAACTGGTAGAGGGACTCTGGAGATCAAAATAGTTGCAATTTATGCAGAGGAAGAAAGGCAAAGACTAAAATCGTAAAGGGGCTTGTGGAACTGAAAAGAAGGGTAGCAGGGAGAGGCTCCATGAAGACAAAAAGAAAGAAGATATTTGGGCAGAAGGAAAAGGTGAATTGATGGTTAAGGGAAAATAAAAAAAGGCAAAGGATTGGACAACTTCCTATGTATGAAAAGAGGAGGAAAGTTAAGCAAACTAGATGATGGTCAGGTTAGAGAATGGGATTGGTTTTAAACCAAAATTGCTGACTCTTTTAGGCAGCCACAGGTTGCGATTCCAGGGCCTTCCTCACATTGTGTTAGAAACTGTTCTGTAGCATTATCATGCAGTGTAAAATAGCTGTCTTGTTTCCTCACAGAGGAAACTCTGCTTCTCCCTACTCCAGTAAAGCAATTTAAGTGGGTACAGGAGCATCCTCATATTCTAGAGTTTTAGATGCAAAATATGTAGTAGTATAGTATACAGGTAGGGTCTTACATCAGGTTTTTATCACTTCAGAAATGTTTTCCGGAAAAAAACAATAGGTAGTCTTTTTAAGCTGCTGTCAGCACAGGGGAAAACATTGTGTTCATATGTGTGGTTTTACAGAAAATCTGTTTCATCTTTTTCTAAAGAAATGACCAAAACCCCAAAACTATAGCGGGAGAAGCGTTTCAATGTGCTGTGGTTTTAATTGAAATATCTCTGAATCATTTACCATTTTACACCTTTGACACAATACTCTCATACAGTGGTCCTAGAGATAAAACCATTGAAGATTGTATTTGAAGGAATGAAGATAGTTTTTATTGGTGTTCTTTTAGGATCGGCCACAAGGACTGAATAATGCTCCCAAAGAAATACATTTGGATGAAGATGACTGAACATGCAGATCCAAAGGCCTTTTAGGATATGGTGAACCTTTGGCCTTGGATGAAGAATGTTCTTGGATGAAAGAACTCCAGCTGAAAGACTTTGTCTTTGCCTTTTGCCTTGAGAATTGTAAAGATATGAAAGACATAAAAGGAAACAAAGATTTGCAGCTGAATTCTTGCAGCGTGCAGTTACAGTGGCTGACACTGGCATGCAGCCAGCCTGCCTCATTTCTGTGGAATGTCACATGCTTGTACCCCTTACCAGTCTCCTACAGCTCCCTAAAAGCCTCTCATGGGTTTATTTTTTTATGCTTTCTCTTTGCAAATTATATTCGCAAATTTTAATTGCATAGTTTCTGTAGTGAAATTGGCACCTCTGGGATTTATGTATATCATATGTAGCTAAAGATAAATGCAGAAAATACTTGGTTCATCAGATTATAATACCATGCTTGTACCTGCAGCTGAGCAGATAGTTAAGTAATAATCTTTGTTTTTCTTCATGGTTAATGACTTGCCTAAGTTTAAAATGGCAAGAGTTCGCTGACTGAGATGGTGAACTGACATTCACAATATGGTCAGCCATGGCTATGTGGGCATCTGAATGGATTTTGTACTCTGACATATTGAACTATGTTAAGTCAGTAGGAAGACATCTAGTGACTTTTAAAATTTCCTTACTAAATATTCAATATACTTGAAACTTGATTATACATTTAACTATTTCACTTCTTGAAGTGTCCTTATTTTTGCTTTATAATGCAGCTCAGCTTGACTGATTCTGTTTAATATCTTAGAATATGATTCAAACCACAGATTTAATGTAGCAGAGTTTGCTAAGGTTGACCTTCAAAGTATGTCTGTATATGACCATGTTACCTAACATGTTAGTTACCGAAGTAATTCTGCTCATGTGTTAAACAATGATTACATAGAGAAGTGCTGTACCAAAGTTAAAGGGCTTGTTTTGCCTTTGTCTCTCCTCAAATTAATCCACTTGGAGAGAGACATAGTGACTTTCACTGTCCTAGGTAGAATTCTGTAGTAGAATTTCATACCAACTCCCATACCATAGTACTTTTTGCACTAGTTGGGCTTGCTTAGGTCTGCCAGAATTCAGGCTTTTACAGTATGTCTTTTCTAAAATGTGGCCTCTAGCATATGCAGTCACTAAGCAAACTTCTCACAGGACAGACCTGAACAGAAACTATCTGATCAAAAAGTGTATCCTCCACAAGGGTAGCTTAGGTGAACCTAGCCTTATCAGATGACGACATACTAGTTTACTTCTCCTAAATGCCCAAGGCAACTTAAAGTTTTTCTTCAACAGCTATTTCTTCTGCCCTCCTGCCCTGTCTAGCTTTACAAACAGTTCTAGAAGCTGCTTTTAGTCAAGAAGTAGACTTTCCTAAACAATAATATGGACACTCTCTTAACAACCCTTAGCTTTTGACCTGAAGAACTGGGAAAGAATAGCCTATCTTCAATCAGTGATTTTTGCTTGCTTTTCTCCTCACATCTCACTGTGTCTCTTCCTCTCCACTCATCTTATCTGACCTTAACTGAACGTAACATTGTGCATGATTATTGGAGGTGTCAGTTACTGCAGAGTCTTTGTGCTAGGTTGGCTAATATAAAATAATTGATACTGAGGTACATATGTATGTGTTGTGTGTGCAAGATGTTAATATAACTTGCTACCAACTTGTAAATATGCATTAAGACTATTGGAATGTGTGTATACGTAAAGAAGGCTATAGGTAGAATGTCAGATATCTGGATGCTGGACAGTTAAACTCCATTGTTTACCATTGACTATCAATGTGCTGGTGCTGTTTTGTTACTGCCCTAATAAAAGAAAATTTGCCAATGCTTTGGTATTGAGTAATGTGTATGGCAAAGAGGCTCAGGGTATTTCTCTAACAGGAGACAAAAAAGCCAGCAGATATGTCTGGCTTGACCAAAAACATATTTTTACAGTGGTGATGCCCAAAACCAGGTCCAGATATGGGTTAACTTGGAATAGCTATGCAACTTAATTTTTCTCCTTTGACCACCATTAAAATTGACCAGCTCTTCTGATTTTACATGTTTCTTCCATGTCAGATAATGTGTATATTGGGTAGCCCTCCCTAAGATTGGGATACATCTATTTCTGGGTTAGTGGGGGGAGTCTTTGCTGTTATTAAAGAGCCACTTTGTTTTCCATGTGATTGTTCTAGACACTTTGCTGAAGATACAGAACAGCAAACTTTTCTGGTCAGGTATGTGGCTTTCAGTCCAGCTTAGTGCTTTGTTCTTCTGGTGCTAGAGCTACCATGCTCTATTAAAAATATGTTCTGCTCCCAAGAGCTGAATCATGTGGTCTAATCCTGACTGTTTGATTTTTCTTGTGTTTTCCAGGAATTCATCTTACCCAATCTTTTTACCTTGTGTTTAGCATCAGTAGTACTACTGTGCTGGCAAATCCTCATTGTTCGTCAGTGGGGAAAATGTTATATGTATTCAACAACTTGATTACTAGTGTGGCTTCCTCTAACTTTGATAGAAATTCCCATGCTTATTTACTAATATTCTAACTAACTAAAAGCACTATAAATCCATGATATAATGGTAAAGGAACTTTAGAGAAATCCTAGTTTTAAAGCTGTGTGTGAGGATTTCTCCTTGTATTTCCCATTTGTGCATGTGCTTAGAAGTTCTTCAGTCACCTCTGATACATCTTTTTTTAGTGTAGAAAGGTCATGAGAAACAACTTCTGTTAGGTCTTCTGTTTGGGGGAGTTTTTTGGGGGAGAGGGCGCTGGATGCATGGGGAATGGGATTTCCCTTCTTTCTTCCTTTCAATCTGAACCTCTGTGCTTGACTCTTGATTTGGAGGTGGAAAAAAAAATCTATTTTGTACTTAAGATGAGACCTAAAGTCATCTTTTGTTTAAAAAACATTGAGCCAACCTTAAACAAATTTATATGGGGGCTTTCTTTTCACTTCTGTTTTCCTTTCTTTGTCAAAGAAAAGCATAAGGGGTGACATATCTACTCCACACAGTAGATGCTTGGTATTGGGGATTCATTTATCATGAAGACACGACATAACAAGATCCTGAGGCTGAGCCTGAAAGTCAGAGAATCTGATCAGGAAAGATGATGCACATTTTCAGAAGCCAAAGTATTTTATTATTGGAATGCATCATTCAGGGAATATGATAGATTTTCCATTACTGGAAGTCTTTGATCAAAACTGTATATCTTTCTAAAAGAAGAGCTGCCTCAAGAACAAGTAGCTAAGCCTGATGTAAGAATTATTGAATGAAGGAGCTTTGGCCTTCTTTTAGGCCAGATGAGTCAGATGTGGTTACCATAATACCACATATAATAGTAGTTATTGTAGAAAAGTGAGATTAGACTTTTGCTACAGAAGTGGCACTTGAAGAAAATTATTAAAATAGAGCCTAAAGCAACTACCCCTCATGCTGCTGACATCAGAGAACGTGTATGACAAATATTATAGTTAACTTCGTGCAGACATAAGGTTACCTATAACAATTTCAGAAATGCCTGTAGATGCTGATGGGTGCTTTTGTGTAGGCAGGATACTGCTAGAAAAGACTTGCAACAGCTGTTACCTTTGCAGGTCAGAACTGTTTCGCGGGGATGATGTTACTGTGGATTTTCTTTAATAGTTAAAACATTTACACAGACTTGGGTGTTCTGGGCCCTTTCAGTCTGAAGGGCTGAACCTTGAGTGTCAGGAGAAGGCCACAGCTGCCATGTCAACATATATGTTGCATGATATATTTCATTACCTGATGTTGAGGAGCTGTAGTTGCCAGGGTCAGAAGCACAGTGGGAGAGAACCTCTTGCTGCTGTCCAATGGCCTGGTGGTGGGATGGAGGGTGCTCCCAAGGTGGTGCCCAGGGTGTCCTGCTTGTGAGGTGACTGGAGGCCTACAGTGGTGGTACCCCTGCTCAAAAAAGGCTGAAGTGCCTGGATTTCAACTAGGTAGAACTCTGTTATCACGTGAAGCCTGTTACAGGATATAGTCACAGCATTGTCTTCACCCCTGCTGGATTACAAACGCATTATAACATTGAACCCTGCATAAGCTTAATGCTGCATAGAACAACTCCCTTTGGCAATTCTGGGTATCTTGTTGTAAGCTAGCCAAACTAAAGAATTAATTTTGTGGACTTAGATGTCTTATGAATGTTTATGTACCATTATAGTCTTTCCATTCTTCAGTTCTTGTTAGTGCACATGATTAACAAAATCAAGTACAACAGAGCCTGCTGTTGTCAGAAATAAGGCTATTTTCAGATTGTTGGGGTTTTTTATAGGCACTCTCCTATCTTCCAGACACAAGGATACACTTGAAGTACATGTATTTCCAGTTGTTTTCCATGCTTTCAGAGATGGTCTAGAGCTAGAGGCTTTTTTCTTCTCTGGGTAGTAATTCCTTTTCTATTCCTGGAGCTATGTAATGGTCACTGATCTATGAGATCTTACTAATCTTGCTGGGTTTTGGTTTTTGGTTTTGAGGTTTGGGTTTGGTGCATTTTTTGTGGTTTTTGTGTTCTGTATCTGACTTGTGCACAGACAACTGGAACCAGCAAAGTTCTTCAATGCTCAACCCACTTTTGTGTTTCTGGGAAATCTAGGCTTCAGATACAAAGTCCCCTATGGCATAAGAAGTATCAACCTTAGTATATTATAGGCCTTTCTTTAGTCTTACCCTATGATTTGACCTTGTGTAATGAATAACTGTGGGTTAGTCTTACAAGCAGAGCTATCACTTATGCCACATCTCTTCAGCTTCACTTTTACAGCCTCAGTTGTTAGATAGTAGATATCAGAGAAATTACCAGGTGATAATTTTGTTTGTAATAATTGTTCTATTCTAGTACATCCCTTTTCCATCCTGAGAAAGTTGGAGCCTTCTTTTTTTACCTTGTGTCTTACTTTATTGTGAAAGTCTGTTACTGTAAATGTGGCCACATTATCAACTTTTATCAACAAATGTCCAATATTTCTGCTTCTGATAGGTGGAGCTATTATGCATTCATTAACTGCTATTGCTATGTGATGTGGGAGAAAGGGAAAGAGTAAAAATCTGCATAGGGTAATCTTCCTTTGGGAGTTGGGGAACGATTTTCTTTCATTGCAGTAACAGGTTTTTGAGAGCCTGAAAGAGGCAATTTGCTCCTAGATACTTTCTGCAGGCAAAACATGAGATGTAAAATGATCTTGACATCAGTACCAAACACAGTGGTTCTGGAGGTGTCATTGTCCCTTTCTTCTGTAGTCCAACATGTGCTTAGTATGTCACAGGCAGATTTGAGGTTGAATTCCTTCAGGGCCTATGAAACCGGGATGCAGGTCTGAAATAAGCCTGTAATTCTTCCTTGTGTGTTGAGATTTGCAACAAGCCATGCTACCTCTTCATTACTAGAAATGCCATGTTTTGATACTTCCTCCTTTGTATGAACTTTTTTGTTCTGTTGTTCTTCAATGCTTCAAAAAAGCTATGTGCTTCAGAGCTGAATGCCTGAGTTATTTCATACTGCTGCTTCCAAGCAAGAAGGGTAAAATAGAACTAAGATTTGAATATTGTTATTTTATTGGGGTATTTTTTAAGTACAGTTAGCGGTACCTTAAAGCTTTGCATGGAGCTCTCAAGGGCACTCTGAAGTTAACATGCAAATGTGGGGAAATAGTGTGTGTCCACAGAAATACTATCCCATCTTTTCCATGGAAGCTCTATCCAATTTTCAGGTATTGCTCTGGCCATTTCAGCATTACTTTTGACTATTCTGAGGTGAGATGCCAGAGGAAGACCTTGTGTTATTTTATGATGTAGCTTATATCTGGTACTTGCCCAACAGGATTTTATAGACGTAAATATTTCTGAAAACAAGATGTGAAGTGGTTTTAATGATTACAAATTAGTAACTTTTTTCCCCTCAAGAAAACCATCTTCAGTATTAATTGTTCACACTGAGATACAAATGTTTTTGTGACCCTAATTTTTCACTATTTTTCTCCATCCTTCCACCTCCATCCCCCAAGATTTCATTGCCTTCTCACAAGAATATTTACTTTGTGAAAATATCCAGAAGAAGCAAGGTTAGAAGTGGTAGTCAAGTGATAGGCTTTATTTTGTACCGAGTCATACAATTTAGTTTTCAGATAACATGGAAAAAAAAAAAAACCAAACCCAAAAAGCAATGTAAGTTGTCAAAAAGCTGACACTCTAAATACCAGAAAATATTAACATCTATTGTCAAGAAAAATAGAAAGTATGAATCACTCCATCTCCATGACACATTTCAAAACTGCTATACACAGCACAAATTATAGTGTTTTTGATGGTATTGGGGATAATAATACTTGAGAGTTCCTCTCTGAGTGCCCAGCGTTACTACTAAAAGGGTTCAATTGTCTTGGCTTACACTACAGAGCTGCAGAAAAAAAGATTAAGGTTCTGGGAGGTCATCTTTACTAAAAATAAGAGCTGATAGAGAATTATTGCTAATAACTTCAATCGTGAAAATAGTTCCATATTTTGTGTACGTACATTCTTAAAGAAATACAAAAATTGTATCTACATGGAAAATATTGATTTCTTACAGCCTTACCAAATATTTCCAATGTGGCATCCCCTTTCTCACCAGTTATGTCCTACACAATCCTGTATTTTAATTCTTTCTATTGCCAAGTTCCTAATAGGCAAATCAGGATTGCTTCCTGTGCTCAGCAGTCATGCCAGTTCTAAACAGAGGAGTTGGAAGTAGGTTAGGAAAGCCTAAAATATAAAAATATTCCCTGTCTGAAAAGCTTACGAGGAATTGTCCTCCTTTAGAAAGGGCATCACCTTCAACTTTTCTTGTACTGCCCTGAGCTGGTGATTCCCTTGCCTTGAGAAGGAGAAACAGCTTCTCTGAGAACTGTAAGAGATGAAAGTATTTCTCTAAGTGGCCGCTTGTAGGCAGCATCTTGTTTCATTTCCAGGGAGAGCAGTGAGAAATGATAAGTGTTTTGTCCAGAGCAGTCCTTCATGGAAATTCTGGAACAGAATGTTGTTATTTGCCAATACTGAAGGAAAAACAAACAAACAAAAACCCAAACAAACAAAATCAAACCAAACAAAAAACCCCAAACGTCAAGTTATAAAGACTTGTGTGGGGAAATCACTATTGCTTTCAGAGAACACTATTCAAAACAGAGGTAAGCACAAGACTTAAACTATATGGGAGGGGGGATTTGTTTTATTTAGCTCATTCAAAGCAAATCCTAGTTTGATGTTCTGTTTGGGGGGATTTTTTGGGGGGTGCAGAGTGGTGATTGTTTGGGGTGGTGGTTTTTGTTTCCTTTTTTTAGCTGAAGGACCCAACTGCAATTTATTTTAACACCAAAGTAATCATTGGCTTTCTGTCTAAATCCAGCTGTAGTAGAAGGGAAAGCACTGTGACATTAATCATTATTTGGTTTATCATTGATGTGTAAGAAATGTAATTCCTGCTTTTAATGCTGAATTTTACTTTAAGTGCAGGGGTGCAGCTCCTGCCTATGCAATGAAAAGCTTGATAGAAGAACCCCTGAGGGAGAGTGGTTGCAAAATCCCTGTGGTTACTGAATATTGAAATGGAGCACATAGCAAGAGGAAGAAGAGAGTATAGAACATTGCAAGGCCTGTTATTGATATATTCGCCTACTTGGAAAGAAGATAAATTAATTGTAAATCAGAAGACAGAACATACTTATATAGATTGCCTGATGCACAATATGCATCTTTAAGGGTGAAAAGGTCATTGTAAAAGCTTTTTCTGAACAGGTCTGTTTCTGTGTCTCTGGGATTAACTGCAGTATCAAAAAAACACAAAGTTTTTTAATTATGTACTGTTTAGGTTGTCTTCATCATTACAATGTCCCAATTGCCTCCAGCAGTTCATTAAGGAATGCAAATAGTACACAACTTGTAGTTTGTTCTTTTGACCCTGCACATATAAAGTAACTGAAAAGGATGGCAAGAAGCTGATTCAGTTTTACATTTTCACCAGAAGGACTGCATCCCTTTTATCCTGTCCCTGATGCCTGTACAGAATTCTAGGAGTCAAGGGACCTCCAAGTGCCATTAAAGACAGAATTACAAAGAGCCCAGCTGAGTGTGCAATTACTACAAAGCTTTTTTTCTTAAACTAGTTAACTTGAAGGCATTTGGTGTGGATATGATTCAAGTAGAATGGGAGGCAATGCAATTCTTTTTTAGTTCTAGAAATTGAGGTCTGATGAGAGATTAGTTGTGTCCACTAAGATCTACTTTAGTTTTTTTCCTCAGCGAAAGAAGAGAGGCTGATGCTACAATTAAATCCAAAGACATTAAAAAGGTAAATCACACTTGTATTTTAAGAGGAAAGATGCATGTTGGATATGATGGTGCAATATGGTAGAATAACTTCCTAAGACACTGAAGATCATGCTGCAGTTGGAGAGAGGTGAATGACGTAGGTTGGAAATTGTGGTTGAAATTATGGAGCCTGGAGCAAGTCAGTGTTGAAAGAACATGTAAGTGGCCTGTCAATGTGGGTCTAATTTTTACCACGACACTGATATTTTTAAAACTTCCTCATGACAGAAAGCAAGTTTGTGCAAAATGCATATGTCATCAGCAGTGTGTTGGATGATACAGCCTGAAAACGAAGCTGCTAAGAAATCATCAACTCCAATGTGGTTGTGTCCAGGAGGAAATAATTTGCATTAGAAATTTTGCTGTAGCAGGCTTGGCAGCCCACACTCCCTCTGCTCTGTGTTATCTCATTAACATTATTATTTGGGAGCCAGAGTCAAACACTTATATTGGGTAATAGTTCTGACTACTTGACACAATGTCAGTAAAATGCAATTTTTGTATGTAATTAGAATTTTGACAGGAAAGAGAGGAAGAGGCAGAAAATAAGAAATTAGTTATTTCCTGTACCTCTGTCACTGCACTCATTAAGCTTCACTGGTGCATTTTGCATGATCTCATGGCAGCCCCTTCACAGCAGCCTGATCTCTGTCAGATTTAAAGACAGATGGGTAGAATAAGGGGTGAGGACTTAGAAATGTTGCTGGTTGAAACAGTAGACCTTTTAGATTTTC
This sequence comes from Strigops habroptila, assembly GCF_004027225.2. Taxonomy (NCBI): domain Eukaryota; kingdom Metazoa; phylum Chordata; class Aves; order Psittaciformes; family Psittacidae; genus Strigops; species Strigops habroptila. The sequence goes on from NC_044281.2 coordinate 74,742,871, forward strand.
CAAATCACAAGAGGTCCAAGGCAGAACACTGTATTTCTGATCTTGCTGGGAATCTGGGTTTATGAAAATAGAAATTTTGAGTAAAAATATCCTAAATCTGCAGGTAAAAATTGGCACTTATTAACCTGGACCCTCTGTGAAATGACAGTGAAGCTTTTTATTATCAAAGTTAAGTCAGTGAGAGTAAATTCTAGTGAGGATTACAACCATCATAAAGTTTGGTGTGGTTTATTTTTGTTTCTGAAAGAGAGCTTATTGTTTCACTCAAAAAGAGAGTTTCATCCTCAGTGTCTTTAATATGGAGCTCAGATTTCAGGATCAGTGATCTCTGCATACAAGCAGACATCTGCCACCAGACCTCCATCTGGTACAGATACTGGTGAGGCTAATGTCCCTAGGATTAAAAAAGTCAAGTTATCCTGTGTCATCTTGGAAGGAGACATTCATTAAGAACTGATATGTCTGCTTATAACAATCAAATAATAAGCTTTTCAGCAAAGTGCATTTATTCAGCACTTCTTATGGCACTATCCAAATTTAGCATTTGGTTTTTAAGATCAGATTAATTTATTACTACTTTTTCCTCTTGCTGCTCTTTAATACTTCTGTGAGTGCATAATTGTGTGAACTCCTGTTATGCTTTATTTGGGTCATTATACACATCGCAGTCGCAACTGAAAGTGGAATTCCAACTGGAATACACACAGTGCAAGCATGTGGGAAGAAGAGCCCTTACCTGAAATGTTTGCTTTATGGTTGAACAGAAGTGGGCAAGAAAATGGAAACACACAGAGGTGAAGTTACTTTGCAAGGGTCACAGAACAATTAAGTGGCAGAGCAGATTTTTTTTTTTTTCAGCAAAATTTCCTGAGATTGATCTGATCAGTGAGATTGCATTCAACAGTGTGGAATCTCTGTCTGTTTTAGGTAGATATCTGCTAAACCAAAATAAGATTGCACAGAGCAAATCACTGACTCATTTTAAGTAAAAACCTAGTGAATTCCCTCTCTTGATTTCTCTGTTCCTCCATTTTTCTTTTTCTTTACAAGATTCACATATTGCTGCCGTCTATGAAATTGCTTATTTCATTTATAGCTACAAAGTGATTATGACAGGCTGCTTCTAATTCTTGACCTGCACATTCTGAGATTTAAAATAATTAGTAATAATCCTATGACACAGCTGCCTTCTTATTTTTCTTCTAAGATCAGTGAAATTGTTATAAAAGCTTACCCTGTTCTTTCCTCCAATGCTTTTGGAAAAGCCCATACCAAATTACGAGTAATATTATAACATGCTGCTTTGTGTGCTCCACCTCCAAGTTTGACACTGGCGAAACCACCCACTTAATTTGTTTATTTCAGTGTAAGTTGAAACTGAATTTTGATAGCTAGTAATTTGGTCAATATCAAGTCTTGCTAATGATTTATGGGTTTAAGTGTATGTTTTGCTCTTTGGGTTAATGCTGCAATCAATATGTGTGAACTTGTCCATTATCTATTTGTATTGTATTATTCAAACTTAAATGCTGGCTTCTATCTGATAATCTAAGCAGAATTCAGTAACTCTGCAATGTTCATTAATTTCCTTTTCCTAACTCATGTCACTCTCTTTTATCTGATAGTCTGATTCACCATCTTTCTGTGACATTTTTAAATCTCTGACAGCACGCTATGTTTAGACAGTGTCATGGCATTTTCTGCCAGATGACGACAGAATGATAGAAAGGTGGGGGTTTTTTTGGTGTCTCATGTTAACAAATGTGTATTGCTAGATAGTGATCAGGTTAAGTTAGAATGAAATGAAATAAATCTCAGCTTGGAAAGATTGTATCCCATTGGAACTGCTATTATAGCAGACACAGGAGGTGAAGCTTGAGTTGAAAAGTCCCTATTAACATAGGTTGTGCCAACCAAAAGCACAGCATTTCATCTCTCAACTGACAGCAGCCCAGACTCATTTATGAAGCCAAGCTGCTTTTCTAGTTAGTCATACTTCTTCAGGAAAACATGCAGTTGGACATATGTTGGGAAAAACATCATGCTCAAGATTGCAATGAATCCAGACACAGTCCTAACATACCGATCCTCTCACTCTATTTCCATCAAAAGTATGGATACAACTATTCAGGCAATGACTACAGACTCCTGCTACTTAGAAAGCAATGCAATATTCAAATGACAGCATTCCCCAAATTCTCAGACCCTGTTCTTCCATAATGATGCTGCAATCAAATGTGGAAAGAAATGAAGTTCAAGAGATGTTATGCTTCTTTTCAATGACTAGCTAAAACTTGTCCTTATCAGAGTCACTTATTAAAAGATTAACCCTATACCGATCGAAAAAGTTGGGGGGGAAGGGGTGATGAGGAATTAAGTCTTACTTTTCTGGGTTCTCGCAAAGTTTACTAGTAAACTTTGTTTGGCTTATTATAGTAATAATGGGGAAAAATATTGGAAAAAGAATAAAATTAAGAAATTTACAACTTTGGAAAAATATACAAGTGTATAAAACAAGCTGGATTGAATATTTGGTGGAACATCAAGCATGTGGCGACAATTTTTGCTAATGGTTATTCTGCAGAACAGGGAACTGTAGAGAAGCAGTCATATCACAATTTTCAAAAAGAGGGACTGTGTCTATCTCTTGTATTAGAATGGGGATCTCAGAGTGTCACATTGGTACTTCTAAAAGACCTCCATGGAACTTTTTTATAGATTTCACTTTTGACACAATGAATCATGCATTTTAAATAACTGGATTCTCCTCTGGGTTTGGAGGTTATTGAAGAATTCTTTGCAGTCTCTGTGAGGTGTAAAATATCTATCTATCTATATACAGTCTACATTTGCATGAGGAATATACTGCAAGAGAAAAAAAATAACTAATGCATGCTCACGTCAATTGGCAACTTATTTTTTCTAGGTGTTGCTAGAAGTATTTATGTGTGTATGTTGATGGGAGAGCAAAATCTGTTACTGAAAATGGCTATCTACTGCACCACTGTTATCAAAGGATCTAGAAGCCTCTCTGCTTTCTGTTACAAAGCTCCATCTTTTTGCCTGTGTATTATGCATCTAGGAAGATTTACTACTTTTTTTAATTATTATTATTGATTTATTTCAGTACTTTCTGTTAGAAAGTGATGCAAATTAGCAGGTATTTGCACCACAGGCAGAACAAAGCATCTGCACAGCTCTATGGAAACCCCGCAAAGAATTCCTGAAACTTCATAGCATCGTACTAACATCGGTATGGGATCCAACAGATATAACTGACAGCTCTATAATTTTGCCTTCCAACATAATATTCTTGGAATCTCATAAAAATGCAAAATCAAATCTTGCTAACAAATCTACAGTGTTGTATGTAGTTATATTTGCCAAACTTACCAATAAGGATTTCTCCTCAAGGAGGATTTAAAAGTGGATGTAAAAAGGGTCAAATCATATTTAGTCTTGATAAATGTCACCTAAAAAAGGGAAATTGTCATTATAAAATGGATAGATACATTTCAAGTTGTTCTTTGAAACTATTTGTTGTGTCAGGATCAGTGATGTGCAAGTCACTGGAAAATGGGTTGGGGAGTAATTCTTATTCTGATAGAAGTATATTAAAACCCACTAATATTTCATAATAGAAGCATAAGGGAGAAATAATTGACTGTATATTGTCATATGGGAATACCTTACAATCTAACCAGAAATCAAACACAATAATATTAATCTGAGATATTTATAAGCCATCAGGAATTAAGTCATAGGAATATAGTACTAGCTCATAAATCAGTAAATGAGATCAAGTAAATAAATTTTTGTAAATGCAGTGGAGTGCTTTTGTTCTCTTCCTTGTCTTGCACTCTCACTCATCCCCTCTTTCCTTTTAGGGTTCTTATTCTATTGGTTCAATGTTTAGAAAGAAGAATATATAAAATGTAGGATTTATGAGAGCTTATGACATTTATGGTATTTTTGATTAACACCTTTATTAAACTTGTCTGAAAAATAATTAATAATTTCAGCTTTTCGTTGTAGTTCTCTAAAAAGCTGCCATGGTCATCAAAAAGATCAGGGCATGTAATAAAAGCCATACAGCCAGTAGTAGAACATACTGTCATATAACCATTAAGACTGTTCTAAGAGCTGAAATGTTGGAACTAAAAGTATTTTTAATGACTTGAAATTGTTTGAAGTGCTTTCTGAGTTGAAGGGTGCTGATTTATTTATGTAGTGTACTTACCTAAATTAATTTGGATAGAACTACTTTGATTTTAATCCTCTTACACTGAAATTTATGTTAATATTTTTAGATGGCACATCATTTTGTCTGAAGGATAGAGTTAAATAATACTGGACTGAGTATTGTCATTAAATAAGAAAATGTGAGCGAACTGGCCAAAAAAGCATGAAGGAGTGCAATCTTACCTGGATTATAGTAATAATTTTTGGAAGTGACCTTGCAGGGAATGCAAAATTTCAGTAGTATCTTCCCTCTTTCTCTTTTTAATTAGTCTTTTAGCACAGCAACAGTCTGTAACACAAGTACACCAGCAGCTATTTTAAGTAATTTTGTGTCATATATCTATGATTTAATGTATTGTTCCATCTTCCTTTTTCTTTAATATGCTTACTGAAATGAAGTGTATTAACCCATTGGGACATATTGTAGGTGTTGTAATAAGCAAGTCGAAGGCCTGAATGTTTTTGATTTTGCTGGTTTTAATGATGGTAGAAAAAGACTGCTCACCTGGGTTTATCTCCTCAGCAGCCATTTTTAGCCTTATTCTACTCACCGCATCTATCCATTTCACCATCATCTATCTACTTCTTTTGGGAAATTTAGTAGTCTAGTGTCCAAGTTGCTGCTTCACTACCCATGACTGTGATGAAACCTGTCCTCATCAGTGAGAGTAGCTCCTATCAAGAATTTTTCCTGCCATACTGCATAGCTCTCCCAGAGTTCCCACCTACCTCTTATTTCCTATGTGACTGAAAATCCTTTTTCCTTCATTCCTTCTGAGCACTGCCTCATTTCTGCCACACATATTGATTAGCTAGAGCTTTGTTGGTTGCAATCACTGGAGTATCTGAACATCCTTGATGATCATCTGTCACCCTCACTGACATGTTTACTTACGGGTAGATAGCGGCTTTCCCTTGTATATACACTTGTTTTCCTAGGTCTGGCTCTAGTAAAACAGAGCAACCTACTGATCTATACACAGATCAAAACCAAACATGTTTGTGCCTATTGACTCTTGATTACAATTTCTTCACTGCCAAAATGTGACTCTTTGTTCTCTTGGCAAAAATAGTTGTATTATGCAGCAGATACTGGTTGTCACAGTCCCTGGGAACTGGAGAAATGGTGTGTCAGAAAAATTTTGCCAACAGAAAATGCTGATGCTGGATAACAGTTTTATCCTTTCTCTTTTGTGATACAGAAAGTGCAGGTAGAAATACACCCTGCATCATAATATATTTATATATGCATACAGTATATAGATAGTATAAATAGAAGGGTCTGAGAATGTGAACTTCCTATCATTGTGGTTAATTTTTTTATTAATCTGATCTAGCAGTTTAATTTAATTTTCCCCTCTTTCAAAATAATGAGAAAAATAAGGAATTTTTTTTTTTTTTTAATTGCTTAAAATAGGGGTTTCTTCTCATCAAAAAAGGAAAATTTGGCATTTCTTCTTTTCAGAGTGATGCATATAGATTCCTGAACTATTAAGGGGGAGGAACAGGAATTAGCCTTTCAGTTTTCTGAATACTTCCCTGGCTTATAGGGAAACTTGATTTCCTAAGTTGTCCCAAAAAATAACCAGATTTCAATGAGATGACATTGTGGAAGATTTTATGATTTCAGAAATTATTTCTACATTTTTTTTCTGTTCTAGCATGTCCCAGGCCAATAAAAACTTAGACTTACACTTACTATTTCACTCATAACTGAAGGGTACTATGGCAGGCTGTGCCTAATTTATTTCCCTACTTAACTATGTCCGCATTGTGCAATCTCTGCCAAAACAACAGTACCTAAGAACCTATTGATGATTGCAGAAGACCAAAACAACAGTACCTAAGAACCTATTGATGATGTGCAGAAGAGTAGGCAATGCCACAGTGCTCTGGAAGCAGAGTGATTTATGCCTTTCTATGAGCAAGTAGTGAGAGGAGTTACTTTTGCATTCTGTTTTTCTTCATTGGTAAAGTTGAGGATGTCTTTAGATCAAGGAAGTTAAAGAGCTGATATTAAAAGAAACACCCAGAAACCACCACCACCAAAAAAAAACCACCCCACCAAACAAACATTCCCTAGCAGGGAAATCCTGCAAGCTACCTAGTCTTCCAGAGAACTCAGATAAAATGGTGAAGAGATTGAAGAAATATATCCTGCTTACATAAATTTTAACTCACCAGCCTCTTAATCACATACTCTGTAGGAAAATAAAGACTTCCCAGAAAAGCCATGTGTTTCATTAAAGTAACTGATATATTTCTGAAATAGAAACTAAGCCAGCTTCAGGCAAAGAAGAACTCTTTCAGTCTGAAAAAAGAAATGGCAATCTTCATGTTAAATACAGGTTGTAAACAATAAGTCTGAGTAGTATAATTAACAGAAATGGTTAGTTTGAGAGAAACTAGCTCCTGTGAGCAGGGAGACATCCTAGCAAAGGAATATGTAATTTGATGTTCTTACTGAGTTAGTGGCAGTACTGGCTTACAATATTTTCAGTCCTCTGCATCATGCCCCTATCACTTGTACCTTTTACATGTGCACTTTTGTTTGTGTCCCTCCAAATTTGCTTGAATAACCATTCTGTTAAATGAATCGTGGAAGTTATCTTACTCTAAAAAATCTCAACCTGCTTTTGTTTCCCTTGGTTATTTTCAAGGTAGATCATTTCAGCAGTCCAGCTCTCAGGGCATGACTACTACCTGGCAGGGCAGTGTACTATGATGCAGAGATGAGAAAGTAACACCAGTTCCCAGCCCAAGAGCTGAGTGGTTAGTTCACAGGGAATTTTAAAGGAGACATTGTGCTCTAAAATGGATAGCTTAAGTCTATGGGGTTTTTGTATGAAATAATTTGCAGTCATTTTTACAGTAAAGTACCACCAGCACACATGGGTTGGCACAGCACATGTTGCAGGCAGGGATATATCCTTTAGCCTGCAACCTAAATTCCAGCACTGACATTAAAAGAGATTTTTCAAAGGTATCCTAAGGAACTTAGGGCCTGAATATATTTGACAGGGGAAAAGGGAACTGGAGCTCAGGTGCAGTAGAGCAAAAGTCTCTGTAAGGAATAAAAACATTGAAATTAATTTGGGTTAATGGCCTTACTTCTGTGCTGTTTGAGGTATTCAGTATATCTGCTGCTCATTCTAAGAGCTTTTCCATAAAGGAAAGCAAGCTAAAAGGCCTCATAATTGCTGTGTACTGTTACCATAGCGGGCTACATAAATTAAGGGAAGATTTGCTAATACACACCATTTTTATTTGCATCTGTTCTAGGGGAAGGAGAAAGGGGAGCTAAAACTCCCAATACAAGAAAGCAACAGCAAATCTGAAGAGCAGTCATTCCTCAATCATCCCTTTTCATAAACACACACAAAATAGGTGTAACCAAGTTGATGGAGTAGGTTTTGAACCTCTACAAGAAAACTTGCTAGTAATAAAATACTTTGTTGTTTCAGTTTTATATTTAGTGGCTTAGTGGTTGTGTTTTGGTTGTTTTTAAATTTTTCTTGGTTTTGTGGTTCCATTTAAGGTAATAATCAAGGAAATCTTGATGCTGGCTATCACTTCTGTACTTTATTGTTACGAGTGATCTTTTATTCCCCTTTTCTTTCTTTCTAGCTAGAAACCCTGATCTGGTGTCATTCGTTCAGTCCCATGTGTGTTACTGCACATAGGGTTGGCCGCAGCAGGGACAGAATTCCTGCAGGAGTCAGCCTGCCAAAGCACAGACATTTTGTTATTACAGAAATTGTCAGATGGAGTTGCTAATAGCAGAGACAAGGTTGGAGACAGGGTTCTGCTTACTTTGTAGAAGCAGCCCAAAACCCCTCTAGCTGAAGGTGAGGAGCACAAGCTGGCAGCTCTTGTTGAACAGAAGTGCTAGCGCTGCCCAGGCATCTTCTGTGGCTTCAGGGGGGAAAGCAGGGAGTTTGTTTTGCATCTGCCTTGCATTCACTTGCCAGTAATTTTGTTCATCTCCGTTCCCATGAGGAATGTTGTCTTTTCTCTATAAGTGCCTTTTGTTTTCTGAAGGTGTAAGCTGTGATGCTAAGGGCACAGTTCAGCTTCTGAAGATAGGTCATAGCAAACATCACTTACTGTTTAACTTTGAACAAACATGGCAAACTCCTCTCGTGACACAAATATTTTGTTTAGAGTAAAAAAGCAGATACGGAAGCAAACCTAAATAACCTTTACTACTTAACCAAAGGTGAATGGCAGTCCATCTATAATAAGCACTTTCATTTAATCTGTCAAAATCCAAGCTGTTGGGCCATTTCTCTTTCCTTGTCACGGATTTCAGTTAGAGGCTCCCATCCATGAAGTTGCCTGAGGAAGAGGGACACAGTTCCTCTGTAGGATACAAACTGATTTGTTTACAAGTATTTTCTAACATATATGTTCACAGATGAAATTCATTAGTATTTCCTACTATAGTATCAGTTGTTTCCAACTTTTAAACTTGCAATAAGTGGGTTTATATATTTAACTCCATTCAGAATTTTAGACATTTGACATAGTTGTTGAACCTGTTATTTTCCTTCATTCCAAAAAATCACTTTAATAATAACCTGTTCACTTCTAAGAAAAGGTTCACTATAAAGAATAGACTTGCTATAACCTGAGTTAGTGCATTTTTCCCAACATGCTACCTACTGACTTAACATTCAATACCAAATGCAACTATAAATTATCCTGTAAGATCTACAGATATAAAGAACATTTAAAAGTTTCTTACATTAGTGCATTTTAATCTTTACTGACTACTTTATATGATCAGTGAAGCAGGTAGTGCACCTCTGTGTTTTATTAATTGCAGGGTAATAATCTGCATATAGGAATAAAGGAGAATATATAGCTAGTGGCTTCTATGTGACAGTAAGATAACTTACTATGATACTTCTGTATTGTTTCATAAGGAATCCTTCAGAAGAAATGGTCAAGATCTGGTTTTGGGTGGGGTTTGTTTGTTTTGTTTTGTTTTGTTTTGTTTTTTACTTTGAGATCTTGTGAAAAACTCCTTAAAGGAAAGATATAGATCTTAATGCATAAATTTTGTTGAATGACTGACGAAGTTGAAACTTCATTTCAAAAAGCACTGGGCTTTGTTTAACTCTGTATTTTTAGTATCCAGAGTTACTGAACCAGACTTTACTTAATTAATAACTATAGGATGTGAGGCAGTTCCAGTGCTGCTTTTTCTATTAACATTGCAATTTCCTTTAGGAAATGAATAAACTGGGGGGGAGGGGGAGGGGGATGAGGCATGGCTGCTGAGAATAAATGTGGGTACCACTGTGCATTGCCAAATTCATTTGAATGAGTTAACAAACATGGCTTATAAATTGAGTAAGTTTAATTCCATAACTAACACAACACGTTATGTAAGAATAACAGAAGCAGCAGGCTTTTTAAACTGAGTATGGACCAAGATTAGGAAAGCCAAGAGATCATTTCTAAATGTTCATTAAAATAGTGTTCTAATATTAAAATTCACTTGGTAGTTTATCGCTATCAAGGCCATATTTATATAGGATAAAAGGCATATTTCAACTTGACTTTTTGTCAATGTAATCTTTATTGCTTCCATTTATTTTGTGTTTTGCCACTGAAAGCAACATCTGAAATGCTCCAGCTGTTAACAATTTCATAAGGGTTGGGCTAGACATGAAGGAGTTACCTTTGTTTGGAACTGAAAATCTACCATGGAAGTATGTAGCTAGTTCCTGAAAGTTGCATTAAAACCAGGGACTGAACCTTTCCAAATATTTTCCACATGGATGAAGGACAATCTTAACATTTGATGCTATGAATAGTTTAGTCATAGTTTTCCCCATTAAATTCAGTATACTAATAATTAGAATCTATGTTTTAAATGCTCTAATTTCAGGAGGTTATAACGTATTTATAGGGAGGTTTTGTAGTAAAGTAATTCAATTAATTGTAGGGCCTCTTAACTGAAATTTCTTCTTTTCAGTTATCAGTTAAGAATACCACTGAAATAGCAATGTTGCGTGTTTGAACACCTGAGACACTGTAAAACATTGTTTTCTCAAATTAAATATTATAGGGCCTACATTTGTTCCTAATATTGGTATTTTTTAGGTATATTTGTCTGGGAAAGAACCATAATTCTGTTTCTACAAAAATACCTATAGAACGTGTACAGCAAGTTTTCCACGAATACTACTTATTTCCTGTGGTGTTTGCACATTTGGTAAACGATTGCTGAAACCAAAGAGCTATGGTTAAGGCAGCTATCAGAGTTAAAACTTAAGAACATAACAGTCTCAGTTTGCTGCAATAATTAATTGAATTGTAGTGCTTTTTTTTCATCTGAAAAAACACCACATACAAAAGTTATCTACCCACTAACATAAGGTTATTAGCTCCCCACCTATAGTGTCTTGTATATGGCATAAACTGCAGAATGAGACTCACTGTAGTTTCACTGTTATTTAACATGTGCTTATTGAAGAATTAGCCCTGCTTCTGGTTGTTATTTATTAGACACCTATGGTCGGTGTCCATGTTCAGAGTCTATAATATCATAGATTCATCATTTATGAGGATACCAGTTTAAAACATTTGTCTTTTGTTTAATGTAGGCTGTGTATAAGCATCTAGTCATTTGTGTACCTGAAATTATTTCTTGTTCTTGATTAAAATGTGCTAGTGAGCTCATCTGAGTGTGTCTTGTTATTAAGCTTCTTTATTAAAGTCACCTTTTAATTTCCTGAGTTAATTAAAGATTTCTGTTACTTTATACAATCTCCCTAGTTGTGTGATGGCCAGTATAGTACCTTTTAGTCACTTGGTTTCTTGTAATTTATCACACTGTCAATTGAGTTGTTGAGCTTTTACTTCATATTTAAGTATTAGCAATGAGTGACTGAAACAAATGATTTTATAATAGCTAACATACATTTGTAAATTATATTACAGTGCTATCTTTAATTTGTGCGGAACATAGCAATTGAATGAAAAATGATATTTTATCATTTTGGTCTTTATCATGGATGCCTTCAGTATAATGAAGATGTCAGTGGAGCAGGGGTGGAGAATTCCTTCCCTTGACCTGCTGGTCACGCTCCTTCTGATGCAGCCCAGCATGTTGTTGGTTTTCTGGCCTGCAAGTGCACACTGTCAGATTATGTTGAACTTCATCAGTAACTGTAGTGATAGGACAAGGGGGTAACGGGTTTCAAACTTAAACAGGGGGGATTTAGCTTAGGATATAAGAAAGAAGCTCTTCCCTGTGAGGGTGCTGAGGCGCTGGCACAGGTTGCCCAGAGAAGCTGTGGCTGCCCCATCCCTGGCATTGTTCAAGGCCGCGTTGGACAGGGCTTGGAGCAACCTGGTCTAGTGGAAAGCATCCCTGCCTATGGCAGGGAGTTGGAACTAGATGATCTTAAGGTCCTTTTCAATCCAAACCATACTACGATTCATGTCAACCAAGGAAAAACTAATTTTTTTATTAGGAAAAAATTTCACCATTTTTATTTTACTAGCTACACTACATGCTTGTGATTATCTAGATGCACATGTAAATTGACTGATTGGAAGAAAACCTGTCTGATTTGTATTGCAATAGGTATCATCATGAGATTGAATGCAGAGACCGGAAATCTACATGCAATGACAAAAATTACTTCCGGCATTCAGAAATATTAAACCAAACATACCTAAAAGCATGCCATCGTGTGCTTTCATACCTTCAAATCTTTCTTAAGAGCTGCCCAAAACAATGTAATAGGCAGGTCTAAAACCTGTAAAGCTCTTCACCATTATTCATAATCAGTATCCATTTTCTTACAGGTTATCACACTGATACAACATCAAGTGGTTGAGTGATGTTAAGTTCAATGTGGCAGATACAGTTCAATCATTTGTTTCAATTTGGGAAGATGGAACTAGGTTGTAATTAGCTGCATCAGTTCATTCTGTTTTCTTACTCTGACCTGACGACTACGGCAGAATATGAATTGCATGGCTGCAGTTTTCAGAATGAGCTATCTGCCAGCTCTTTGATTTTTAGTATTGATTATGAATAATTTAAAATGTATATCTTAAAGACTACAAACCATATCCTCTGAAGACACTGAAAGGTCTATAGGTAGTTTAGAGACTTTATGAATCAACATTTAAAATCTTGTATTTTGTGTTTAATAACTGAAAACACTTTAAAACAATAAACTTCGTTGCTGAATGTTTCACAACAGATACTTGACTATTGAATATATAGTTATAATCCTATGCATCAAATAAATTCCATTAAAATAAGAACATACAAGAACTTCGGAGGCAGTCTGATGCAGCTTCTTAAAATTTGGGATATTTTGAGTTTTTAGAGGAATTGCAAGGTCCAACTTGCAATAGGAAAAAAAATCATATAATCTTTTAGCTTTAGTTCTTCAAAATTCAAAAAACTAAGCATGTAAAAATCTGCCCCTGATCACTGCATGTTGCAGAGATTTTGATGGTGACGGCATCTGTGCATACTAGAGTAGAGTTCTAGAGCGTTGGTACCATCAAAAAAAAAAGAACTAGAAATATATGGTATAGTTCCCCCCCTTGTTTATCAAGTGCAAATCAGACAGTAAAAATGGTCCCTGCTTGATGAAATTATAAATTCAGAAGATTTACAGTCCAGTTTTCTATTTCGTATTTATGCAGTTGAATTGATGGAAGCTAAGACGCTGGTTTTAGATCTGAAGTATACAAAAGCTGGTATGAGAGGAAAAATTTCACATTTCTTCTCTAAATTACTTCTTTCTCTAAAATGTATAATGTATTTAGAGTGTGTAATTGTGTGGTGTCAGTTAGTGTTATGCATTCTTCAGCATGACTTGCATAAGCCCTGACATTCAAGAATAATGTGGCCTTCCTAAAGTGATATTCATTGAATGTTTTCATCTTTTATATGTGTGTGAGCAAGAGTTTGGGAGGACTGCATTACTCATAAATGAGCTATATATGAGTTATATAGATCACACCAAACAACCATCAATAAAAGCTCTGTAGATTGCTTTGCCATGCATTATGCATATGCCACATGTTTCACAGCAGCAGAAAATAGAAATTAAAAACTCTGTTTTGGGTTTAGTTCTCGTATTCTTACATTATAATGCTAATTTCTTTATTTGTATCGGTCTAAATTTGAAGTCCTGAAGCAGGTGCTGTGTATCTCAGTGGAAAGCTGTGAATCTCCCAGTTTAGGTTATCCAGCCCTTTAATTTCCAGATCCTAGGATCATGAGATAGCAGGCCTGAAAGTGCTCACTGGTGTTAAATGAAATATCAAGCATACATATCATGAGAATTCCAGATCTTAAGAACAGAAAAGTATCTTGGCATTTTGACTTAGGAACAAGTTTACAAATGTATTTAGATATTTTTTAGGTCAGACTATGTCTCCCAAAGAGTGGGTTTTGGTTTTTTTTTTTTTAAACTATGGATCAGGTGAACAGAGGTGTGCCATGGTTTATATCTGATGCGACAGGTATGGTAGTGGCCTCTGTGGGATTTAATCATTTGCACATACATGGTAATGGAAAGGAAAGACAGTGGTAGGTGCTGTACTTAAGAACCCTGGTAACAAGTTTTTTAATGATTTGATTAGTTTACTTTCAGAAGAATCTGGAAAATTGCAGAGATGTCTCATGTTATACAATCTGTTGCTACCAATATGAAATAGATGTGCTATAACAAAACTGGATTTTGGGGGATATCACTGAGTCAGAGAAAAGTAGAACTGCAGAAAAAGGAATATGATAAGTCCTTGAGTTAGATCTCTGATTTATGCCTTTGCTTTCCCCCTTCATAGATTTTTTTTTTTCTTTTAAACCTTTGGTGATTAGCAAGTTCATCTTATTTCTTTATTTTCTTTTCAACTCCTAATGATCCTGCTCAGCTCCTAAAGACTTTATTGCAGCCATCTAATTACATACAAGTGCTGTCCAGAAAACAGTTCTATTTTGTCTTTAATTCTCCAATTAAGTGCTTCAAACATAAATCACAATGATCCCCTCTGAAATATTGGTGGGAAGTATAAAATATCACTGGGATATTAGCGCTAAATCAAAATGTGAATAACATATATGCCAAATTATGTGGATTCTGTAATGTTTTCTGCTCACATGACATGCTATGTAAAAGCACTAATTTCCATGTGCGTAGTCCAGTATTTGTGGTCATCACACAATCTTTTTCAATGTGGATTAACAGGAATGTAAGTAATATCTTTAATTTTCAGTAGTTATAGTAAGGTACTGAACGGAATAAGGAAGGATGAGAAACAGATATGATGGTAGAACTAGAAATGCCTCGAGTAGCTGTAATCCCTTCCATATGATTGAGTGGCACCCTTGATCTGTTTCTGTGTGGTAAAAATGAATAATGCCTACTGACACACATCAGTAAGTTATCTGCTTGTAAGAATAGAGAAGATGGTTTCGCTTTGGTAGAAATTGCTCTTAAGTATGGACAATAGCTTAGTGTCTATCTCTTTGTCATGGCTGTGAGCAACCCATAAGAAAAGAGCTAGAGGCTGTGCATCAAGTCTTTGAGCGCTTACGTGGTCCATAACAGCATACTGGGAACAGGAGATATATACATATATATATACATACATATATGTATATTGCCTTAAGTATATAATGCCATGCATGCTATAATAAAAAAAGATATCCTTATTGCATTGGCATGCTCAAATGAGCATGCTCCCCAGGAGGTGGCAAGAGACAAGATTCATTAGGGAGGTCAGTTACTCTGCTAGAAGCTGTTCAGAAACTCCTGTGGTCACTGCAGTGCATAGGAAGTGCTACAGTATGGATTTAGGTAGACAGGAGCTTTGAAAACAATATTAAAGGAAAATAACTTATAAACTTATTGATTAAAAACATGAAAACATGAAAGAAGTCTCTAGTGGGTGGCCATTGATGTTCTGGAAGACCAGGATCTTTGCAAATGCTCAGAATAATGTGCTTTTCTTTTAGGGGAAAAAATATCATTTTTATCCGAGGAAGTAATTTTATCTTTAAAGACTGTCTCTCTTACTTTCATCATTAGGAAAGTATGAAGTTCATTACCTTTCACTTCTTATAGCTACGGAATACACAACTCTCAGTATTGCTAAAGCAAAAGACACTTCATGAAAGCAACAGACACCTGCAATTTTTGATGGTTTCTCGTAACAACAGTGACTCAATTAAAGGGAATCCAGTGATCCACAATCTAGATTATCACTTGTCTTTTTCTAATGACTTTCTCTGTATTGAGAGAAGTAAAATATTTACAGCGGGGCACAGAGGTAGCATAAGGCCCTCGCTAGTCTTTGCTACCTCCCAACAGATGTCTGAATCCTGTTACTAAAGAAAGGTTTGTTTACAGATGGTTGATTAGGGGCCTAACTGAATCTTCAGAAGGACAGATGAAAATTGATTAACATCTACATGAGCAGCCATTAAGAAGTAGCTCTCACAAGAAAAAATAGTGATATATCCAATTAAAATCTTCAGCTTGCTCAGCAGATCACTGAAAATTAGGAAGCTCTAATGACCAAAACCAGGCAAACTGGAGAAAATTACAACTATGCAAAGAGGCCTTTAATGTGGACATGAAAAATTGTTTTAAATATGTAAAGAAAATGTAAAGAAAACTCAATAATATAAAGATCAAATGGATGAAATGTTAATCCCTCAAATTAACTTTGTCATTATGTGTTCAGATACTTCCCATAACTGAAGGTTACAAAAGATAAAACTTTTCTTAAGAAAAATATTTATCTCTGTTTAATATTATATTACTTATGGTAAATTCATAGCAGATTGAATAAGGACAAAACCAATTGGAATGTGAAGGGCAAAGATTGCTTGAGCAAAGAGTGTTAGCTGATAAAAAGACCAAAAAAGACAGTGTTTGGAATTGCAAATTTCAGCACTAGGTGATTCTGCAAAAACAAGGACTTTACAACAATCAGAACTGGAAGTCATCCAGAAATGTCACAGCAGAAGAATCCAGGACAAGGGAATTGGAGAGAGTAGAAACCATTCTGGCAACTCATGATCAAAGAGAACTAAGAGACATCTGTGAAATTCTTAAATATATTAATGGCTCTAGAACCTCTTAGTGCAACTCATTTCAATAGACATTTGGGGAATTATGAGAAACTGCTCTGTTTGTGACTGAAAAGGTTTTCAAGAGGATTTCTCTTTCATATAAAACATGCAAAATCTGTTCAGATGTTCTGAGTATGGTGCATAGGTAACTGCCACTTAAAAGACAGTTTGTATGTTCTCTGATCCCTTAACCTTCCTGTAACTGCAGTATTTAACTACAGCATTTTCCTCTCTTGATGTTGGTCTAGCAGGACATGTGTCTTTATTGCATTCTTTGCATTCAGCCCCACACAATCACTTCTAAATTGTAACTGTCTTCATAAAATACGCCTGCTTTTTCAGTGATCTCTCGATTTGTCTGTGACCCGTTGCCACACATTTCTCACACTTAAAATGTTCTGTAGATTTTTTTAAATTTTATTATTTTCTTTTTTTTTCTTTTTTTTTTTTTTTTTATTATTGCTGTATACTGTTGAATACAGCACAAATCACCACAACTAAAACTTTTTAACTGGCTCCTTAGTTGTCTTCTTTTGCTTAATACTTTCCTCACTCTGGTGGTATTGTGTGTTTAAAATAAGATACCAGTGGCACATATAGTTCCATACTTGTGTATATTCTTACGGAAATCTAATCGTGCTCTGATTGTGTTGTTGTATTTTAAAACAGATTTGTTTTACAATAATAAAAGGCAGGAATCCTCAATGTTACCTGAGTCAAGGCCAAGTTTTAAATTAAATTGTAAGCCTTGGATAGAACTGGTATTAGGAAAAAATGTCCTACATCTTAAAGATACATGAGAAGTTTCTGAAAGACTGGGCAAAGTTTGAACAGAAACACAGTACATAAAGTTAAAGGAGATTATGAGCATATAACAAGAAGTTGAGAGTTGAGAATGAGAACAGCTTTGGAATTTTAATTATAATCAGAAGTTGCTACCATACCTTTCTTGAACTTTTCCATATTTTGAAATATATAATTTTATCCTTTCCTAGGGTTTCTCTGTGAAAGGAGACAGAAAGGCCTCAGAAAGGAATATTTCTGATACCATATGATGCATTCATTCTGTAATAAAATTCCTGCTAATTTCCTTGTATAGCCTTAAATACGGTTTTCTTTTCATGTGTTATAATAACCAGCCAGATTCCACCCACCTGCTAAACTTCAAATAGAAGTCTGCCCTGTTATCTGTCTATGGGTAGTTTGATTGCAGCAAGAGAGAGGTGGTTAAAATACCAGGCACAGGTTGGGCTAACGGGACTTTAACTGCCCCTTCCCACTGATACTGGCTGTGGTGTTTCCAAGTCACCTGGCAGTGACTGCTGTGACCTGCTCCAGCCCTCTTTCCTGGGGGTGTGCTCAGGGTCAGGGATCCTGCACTGATGGAATCCCACTGACTTCACTGGAACTGGGCTTTGAATTTTTACTCTTCTTCTAGTATGATTAACAAGCAGCAAGTCTGAAATGTGGTTATGACAGATAACAGATATGACAGGCCATTGAAAGATGCTTTCTGAGTGACACACGGGCCTCACAAAGTCTACTAAGAATGGAGAATGGTTTAATTGCTAAAGAGGCTGGGACTGGCATTTAGTAACTACTGCTGGTTTTGTGCTGCTGATCTAACCACAGGAATTAGCAGTGGGTTCCTGTTTTCCACTGTTGCTGAATAGGGAAACACTGATTTGAGCGGCTGCCCACAGGAGGGGGGAAATGAAACAGACAGGAGTTTAGTGCTGAATGAGTACAGTGTGTGTCATTTTATGGATGGCTGGTATTGTGATACATTATCTTTTCAGACCTATAGAAATCCTGTCTTGTAGTTACTATTGAGAGCAAATAACCAGAAAGAAAATATGCGCGGTTATCTTACCGTGGGGTGCAGCGTAATGCAGAGCGCTGTAGTTGCAGTGCTGGCTAATAAAGAAGTGTTTGTTTGGAATATTTTACAAAGCTTGGTCTCTATAGTAACAATCATCATGAGTACTTTCAGCTTCAGAAATAACATCTGCTTGATGAGTGATCTCAAATTAAACCCTTGTTTAAGTAAATAAGATCCTGCTTCTTCTGCTTTTTGTATCAGTCAGTGGCATTTGATATGGGGCATTTATTTCCATGGAAAGAGCATCCTAAGACTGGGAAGGGTGTTGGGAAGGGGTGGAAAAAGGGAAGAGGAATCATAAAATAATGGTGAAATACAAGATTTGCCTCATTAGCCTAATAGTGACCACTGCTAAGTTAAATTAGAGTTTACATACAGTATAGAAGTAAATGTGTTGTACCATTCTGCTGACTGAAGTACAAGACAAACATTACCATGTCACTCTGGGCAGTGGCTTAAATTATGCATAAAATTAGGGGAAGAGAAATATTTGTTTAGATACGAAAAATACATGAGATGGAGTACAAAGCTTAGTGGAATGCAAATTCTTGCTTCAAGGATTTGAAGCAAACTCCAATGAAAAGTTCACAACTCTGAATTTTCAAGGAAACTCTTTAAAAAGATGGTCAATCTGCTGTAAAAATTGTATGGTTTTTGAAGAAAGATGTTTCAAGCGTCATCACTGCTGCTAAATTTTACAATGTAAAATTTAAAACAAGAACATTTCCTGAAGCAAAATAACAAGCTTTTCATGCAATAAGGAGGGAGACTAAAGAATTCCATGTGAATAATGAATTTTGTTGTTGCTGACAGTGTACCACCTTGCTGAAGAAAATAATAAAAATATAAAATAATGAGAAGTTCCTGCTGTGCCCTAGGAAACACATGTGGAACAGAAGTGTAACTGAGCTGGACTATGTTTCCATACTACTCTTTTTCAGTTAGCAGTGCTCAAGGGGCTAAGTAGGCTTGGAATATGGTACTTCCTAAAGAAATAACACTTACTTACTAACATGTAAGCGGGATTCAGCAGTTGCAAGTTCAGCAAATACTTTATACAGTAGGTCTTTGCTGGTTTAGTAAAAATGCAGATTTTTTAATATTTTAAAGGAGCAGTCTTTTTCCTATTATTTTATATTAAAAAGTGCCTCCTTAAAAAAAATATTCCATCAGTTATGTTAAGCTAACATGAGTAATATGCAGAAATAATTTCATTCATGCGAGTAATCCTGTTTGCTTTAATGCAATGGTTTCTCCAAGCACTAATTCTCACATGTCTAATTATTTGTCAGATTAGATCCTGTAAGCTTTATATTTTGTGCATTTTCAGTGAAGTTCTTAATATGTTTGTGGACACTCTAAGTACTAAGTCGTGATGGGGAGCATCTTGGAAAGCAACATCAAGTGATAATACTCAGAGTTTGAGTTTATTTGCAGGATTTTTCAAGGACACCATTAAGAAATTATTAATACAGTGTCAGATCTACAGCTGGTATAAATCAGCATAGTTCTGCTGTTACTTGAGCGTTGTGCTGATTTAGGCAGCTGAGGTATATCTCACAGATATTTGAGATTTCAATTAATTCATAAGACTCTAGTGAAAAACTGTAGCTGATTATGCTTTCAAATTGGTGAATGGGCAGAGCAGATGACGGATGTCCTCAAGAGAGGAAAGTGAGAGACGTATCTTTGCAGCACCTTTAAAAGGCTCTGGTTTGTGCTTTCACAAGCCTGCCAGCTTGCCCTCTCCCTTTCCACCTTGCTGGCAGCAACTGCTGCCAAAACCGCTAGTCAGTTTAACACGTGCTGATGCTACTACTATGTAATACAGCAAAACTGGGTTCCCTTTTGCTGCCGCTTTTTCCTTGGGATAGATAAGTCTTTTATTGTTTATTCCTGCTGTTGGAGCAGCTATGATCTGATCCGCAGTATCCACACACAGTCACTAGGATGAAAACTTTATAGACTTACAAATCTTAAACAGGGATAATTTGTTTCAGAATGTTTTTGGCTATGGTGTACACATTTTACAGCAGTCCAAGGACAAGTTTTGTCCTTGGCAAGGAAATAAAAATAAAAGCTATGTCATGCTTTCAGACATTTGGTTTGTGTCGTCCCTACATTTAGTAGGCTGTGATCTGTGTAAGTTGTCATGATAGAAAGTAATTTGTTATTCAGGTGCCATTAGCATTTTTTCCCTGCATTAAGAATATTGCCAAGTTTGCACTTTAATCCCTTCTGCTGACAGCTAGTTTTCACAATGTGCCTTGATTTAGTTCTCTTTTTTTATTATTATGATTCCAGGTATAAATGATTTAATTTATCATTCACTAGGCATCCTGCATGTGTCCAGGAGGTTACAAAAGAACTTTACAAGGTATTGCTGAAGTTCAGTAAAAGTGTATTTTGGATGACATATGGTGTACTCTCTTTTTTTTCCAATTTTGCAAGAAGTGCAAAATACAGCATAATAATTTCAGGACACTTGCCTTTTCTAACCTTCAAGTCTGGCATAGATCTACTAAATAATAATCAAACCTGATCATTAATGACTTTAGGGTGCCACAGAGCTCCAGGAATGACAACTCTGGTCACAAAAGGCAGCTGCTAGTCAGAACTTTTGACTTATGTGAGATTCATTGTCACAATGACAGATTGAAATTTTATGATCCACCCCTAGCAAAGGGCAGTCCAAGTTGATCCACTTCATAGACTCTTCAGAAATCTGCAACTGACTCAGTTTGCTTGTTCCCAATGAAAGTAACCTGTACGTGCCCATCCTTAGCTCAGTATTCCCCTGCCTGCCACTATAGCCACTCGGGTTAGCCTGCAAGTTAGGCAGAATTGAAACTGCACCTTGTACTTCATCTTTCCCACTCTGAAAAGTTGTTTGTGACTCTGGAGGGACTATTTCGTCTTCTGCCAGGCAGTCTGGGGTAGGGTTAACCCATTGGGAATGATGATCTGCTTCTGATAAGTTCAGAAAGTGTGATGGACTATCAGTAATTTGTCACCTGTGAAATAGGAGTTTTCATAGACAAGCCTTTAAGTTTGCATTGTAAAGGAATAACAGAATTCTCCATTTCTTGTTTCTAATCCTTGGAGATATACCCATCTTGGAAACAAACATCCATTAGCATCACCCTGCACAACACCACTTTGACTTACAGAATTTGAAATGGCAGTAGGAAGAATTTACAGGAAAGTATCTGGGGATACATAATACTTGGTATATGCCACAGACAGAGGGTCTCAGGTGCTTTTCCCAACAGGACCTAGCTAACTGCTGCCAAGACAAATTTCTTTTCACAAACTGGATGCTAGCATTGCCAGCCTTTAATCAGACTCATGCAGCTTAATAGGGGAATGTTCTGGAGGCTCTTGGGGATATCTCTGGCAGTAATCCAGTACAACTACTACACACACCATCCGTTGTGAATTATGTTCAATATTTTCCAGATTAACCTGAAATTACTCCTATTAGCAGTCAAGATGTAAGAGTAAAGTAAAACCAACTTTATTTACCAGTATGAAGAGAGAGGATACTGCATACATGGACACACAGAAAGAAAAATGAAAAGGCCCTTGCAGCTACCTGGTATTTTGATTTAACTTCAATGACTTATGTTTTGTTCAGCCACTTGTGAAAGTCAGGGAAACCACAGGATGGTTCACACTAGTGTCACAGTTCAGAAAAAGCAACCCCTAGGCAGTAGGATGAAAGCTGAATAGGGAACCTGACTAGGAGTTCTTTCTGGAAACCCCATTGAAAATAAATGTGTCTGCAGGTGTTTCTTGTAGCTTTGTCTTAATAAATCAGTTTTAATTTGGATGTCAATTTATAACTCTCTTGCTAATGAAATGCTGTATGACATAGTATTAGGTTTTGAAACAAGGTCTCTTACTAGATTAACTGAGAGTAACTCTGTTGCAAATATAGTTCTTATAATAAAAATATGGCTCTTCCGAGCATAAACGCTTTCAGATTAATACATAAATTTCACATCAGCACATAACCTTTGATAACTAGCAACCACATTCTACTCAGAAAAGGCTGCAAAAAAGAATACAGCCTATCACTGCATATTGATGTAGTAGAGATAGAGAGCTATGACAATAAATTGAAGGATAACAATGCGGTTTGCTCACTGGGACTGTAATCACAGCTTGGTAACCATAATGCGTTCTTTTAATTCCCACTGTTTTTCTTATGGAAAATAATGTACCAATATATTCTAAGATTTCCATTGCCAATTTGAAACAAGAAAATTAACAGAGATTTATATTCTGCAAAAGCAATGGGGCAAAATATGTCTGGAAAGATAATTCGCTATTAAAAATTCTCTAATAAGGAATGTTAGTATAATTTTGGTCAGGTTTCATTTTATTACCAATAAATCTGTTGACCTCAGGTCCACTAGACACCATAGAAGTTTTCAGGGAAAACTAGTTTATTCTGAAGGTCAAGTAGAATTGGTAGATTCCTCCTAGTAAATCAGTGCTGTCTGGATACTCAGTCACAGAAGCAAGGCAGTTACAAGTTTCTTTTGGTATAGGTGGAAAAATTGTAAGGTACTCTAAAATGTTCTCCAGCTTTTACTGCTGTAGGTAACATGGTTAGGTTCCTCACATGGGTTAGTGGGACTTTTTTGACCAAAGTTAGAAATCTTTGCCTGAGAAACCCTCAGGCAACAGAAGGTGCAGTGTAGAAGTCCAAAGTGTTGAGGACACTCAGGCTCTGGGCTATTCTTGTAGGTTTAGGTGAGGTAAAGCTTTCCACTCACTAATTGCAGGAGAGGAAGTTTACAGGATGGATTAAATGAAAATCTTTAGTGGATGCTTATAATTTCAGTGAAACCCTGGGGTTGTATGAACAACGGCTGTTTCCTATGCCAGCCGCAAAGCAATGTTCAGAACTCCAGCCTTGCTTATTTATTCTGTTGTGGTATTTCCTAAAGCATAGTTCTTCTGGCACACAAATGATGTTTGGTGAAAACTCTTTTTTTTTTGACCTCTTGCGCTGTCATTAGGGCTTGTTACTCATTGAATAAATCTGGAGAAAATTATCAAAACTTTTGGATGGGTGGGAAGTTTGTACTCAAAAGTACGTTAGAGAATTAGCTAATATCTACCCAACATTTAGAATAGAATGCAGTATAGTGCTGATAGCCTAAGAAAACAGCAGTACTGATTACAGTCTTTGTTTCTATCTGAGGCATTGACTTAATTTCAGTACTCTGGAAGACGTGCCAGGTCCTCCTTAGGGCAGCAGCAGGCGCTGTGAAAGCAGTGGGCTTCTGCTGGGAGGAGCAAACAGCATTTCTTCATTCCTCTGACAGTACTGTTGGTATTGATTTTCTTGGCAAATGATCATAGAATCATAGAATAGTTAAGGTTGGAAAGGACCTTAAAACCATCGAAGAAAATCAGATGGGGATAAGATGAAGGTTGGCTGCAGGTGGGAGTCTCCCATCTCCTCTTGGCAGGATAGCTGCCATTGGGGTGTTTGAAGTTGCTCCATCAAAACGGCCAAAATGAGTCCCCACCAAATGACATCAATGAACTCTGTGAATTTGAGAGGATGAATTTTCTTTTCCTCCTTTACACTGCTGAAAAGTCTGCCTTTACTGCACTGAAAATGGTCAGAGCAATCACAGCATTTTACTCTGCATCTAAGTGTTTAACTTCCAACAAACATTTAGTAAAAGCAGAATAGGAAAACCAGGATTAATCCTTCTTTCACGAAGAACAGAGCTACCTCTGCTTTCAACTGTGTCTTAAAAGAAAGTGGCTACAACTGTATTGTAAAAATCTAATTTGATAAGCTTGTTTTGAAAACAGCTACCTAGATAGAGCTCTACACCCAGGGCAGATGCCTGAGTATAAGTGAACGCTGAGTGGGTGTAGGAGAGAGCAGGATGCGCTTGGGCAGGTAGAGGAGAGCTTCAGCTATTGGGAAATTTTTCATACTGAAACTAAGATTAGCAGGGGTTTTGAGGCTCTTGAGTTTGCATGTAGATATCTAAATTTGACCAAAATCCAACTTAGGTACTCAAGTGCTTTTCTAAATCTGAGGCTTGTTTATCACAAGTAAATCAAGATACTTGGAAAATAACCAAAGGATTCAGGAATAGAACCCGAAGCTGATATAAAATGGTAGATGTGAGTACTTCTAATTGTCTAAACTTTGTTTGTTCCTCTTCTGCGTTCCTTGCCTCTTTAGAGGACACAGTCTTGTTTCTTTTTTTCTCCCCTCTGAAGTCTAGAACATTAACCTCCAGAAAAGTGGCTATTTACATTTTGAATTCGTCACTAATCCTGCCACAACAACAGATTTGGTTGCTTATTTGCCAAGCTGTCAAGCTTAGTTTGTGTGGAACTCACCAGATTAATTCTGTTTTAATAATATGATTAAAAGCTAAGCTTAAATTCACATCATTTGTTACTAAAAAAAAAGTATAAGTCAAGCTAGGTTTTTTTAAAGAAGAAGAAATGAAGTTTCATTTATAATGATTTCTTGTAAGTAGTACTAAGACCATTTAAGTTAGGAAGCATTACAGTGATTAATGCATAGTTGTTTGCATTTTAATACTTGATTCATATATCAGATCTGTATTTGTGCACATTGTCAAACTTCATTCTGTTCTTGTCAAAATACTTATTACTGCTGACAGGTGTAACACGCTCACATTAATCCTTAATTCCTTGATTCAATTTTCTAATTGCTTTTTTGGCATGAGTTTGGAGCCATTTAGTCTTACGTGATGTATTTGCCTTATAGTAGAATAATGCACTTTTAAAAATTGGATGCACCTACCTCAGAATGCTGAACAAAAAATATATAGAGATATTACTTAGTACAGAAAATCCAAAGTTTTATAGCACTTCTGTGAGACACCACTTCTTGGAATAGAAGTGGTGTCTCACAGAATAGAAGATAGAGCCAAACACTTTACACTTTTCATCTTCCCATTTCACAGCATTAAATGTTTTCACTGATAGTTAAGAATTGATGCTATAGTCTGTGTGTTTCACCCAAACAGATTGTGAACCCCTAGAGCAGAATCATAGAATGGTTTGGATTGGAAAGGACCTTAAGATCACCTAGTTTAAACCCCCCTGCCATGGGCAGGGATGCCTCACTCTAGACCATGTCACCTGAGGCTCTGTCCAACCTGTCCTTGAACACTGCCAGGGATGGAGCATTCACCACTTCTTTGGGCAGCCTGTTCCAGTGCCTCACCACCCTCACATTAAAGAACTTCTTCCTTATGTCCAACCTGAACTTCCCCTGTTTAAGTTTAAACTCATTACCCCTTGCCCTGTCACTACAGTCCCTAATGAAGAGTCCCTCTCCAGCATTCTTGTAGGCTCCCTTCAGATACTGGAAGGCTGCTATGAGGTCTCCACGCAGCTTCTCTTCTCCAGGCTGAACAGCCCCAACTTTCTCAGCCTTTCTTCATACAGGAGGCGCTCCAGCCCCCTTATCATCCTCGTGGCCCTACTCTGGACTTGCTTCAACAGCTCCATGTCCTGCTTATGTTGAGGACACCAGAACTGCACACAGCACTCCAACTGGGGGGTCTCACAAAAGCAGAGAGGAGGGATAGGATCACCTCTTTCGACCTGCTGGCCATGTTCCTTCTGATGCAGCCCAAGACACAGTTGGCTTTCTGGGCTGTGAGCAAGCACTGCTGGGTCATTTTGAGCTTCTCATCAACCAGCAGTCCTTCTCCGCAGGGCTGTTCTGAATAACTTCTTCCCTTAACCTGTAGCTGTGCTTGAGATTGCCTCAGCCCAGGTGTAGGACCTTGCATTTCGCTATGTTGAACTTCATGAGGTTGGCATTGTCCCATCTCTGAAGTGTGTCAAGGTCCCTCTGGATGGCATCCCTTCCTTCCAGCATATCAACCGAACCACATAGCTTAGAGCCGTGAACATCCCCTTAGTCACTGTTGTGTTGTCCTGCTCTTCTCACCTCTTCATGCTGCTACCTTTTGTTGCCCATCCTGCTCACCAAGGGTGACAGAATACACTTCCCAGCTTCTTCTTGGTCTGGATTATTAAAGCTGCTTATTTGTGTTATTCCTAAACAGCCAAATAACACAATGCAAGATTTGCTGGGGTTTCAACACTTAATAAGGATTAAAACAGTTTTGTTACTTTCTTGTCATTTTAAAGCAGATGTGCTAAGTTACTTACAGAGGAATATTTTTAATACAGGTATGAACATAACATAAACTGACACAGGTTTTTATGCCAGTCATGGCAGCATTGCCATCTGTCCTTTGTATAGGGAAGAAAAATTCTGGCCAAAATTTATTTCTTCTGGAAACAGGTCAAGGATGAGCCAAGAATCTTCCCAAAGCTCAGTAATTCCTCACAAACTCACCGAGGCAGCTGGACCTTGGCTAGATCTTTGTAGGATTATCAGAAAAAAATCTGGAGAATGGAGAACCTTTTCTGTGATAAAAATCTAGGACACCAGGAAGATGACTTCTGATATTTATTTCTGTGAATAAATATATGGCTATGCATTTAAATTGTAGATAAAACCCTCTTCCTCTCCCTCTTTCTTTCTCTCTCTCTCTCATTCTGTTTTATTCCCTACCCTCTCCACTTATTTCTTCTTTCTACACCCCCTGACTTACTCTGCTTTTCTTGCTTTCAATAATACTATATGCTCTTTCACCCTTTTAATCCTTTGTGGTTTTATTCCCCTTTATTTTTTCACCTTCCTAACTGACAGACCTCCTTCTGTCATACTGTGAGCAAGAAAGGGAATATAAAAGTAAAACGGTGTTAAATAAATAAGCATTTGTTTATTCTGCCCTCCACTGATAGAGTTTTATTAACTGTGATTGTCATTTGTGCTTTTTGGCAAAAACGTAAGTCACTTTCTGTACAGGGGGAAAAAAAGGATAATTCTAGCAAGTAAATCATGGTAGCTAAGTGCTTTAGGCAAACAAACACGTGCCTTATCTCTTCCAGAAAACCCGTGGAAAATGCATGATAAATGGCACATTTCAGAGAACATGTTATGTCACTGTGAAATAACTTTGATTCATGGTTATGTATTTATCTTTAAACAACTGACAAACCTTAGGTTATCTAAATTATTATCATTTGCTCTATGCTTCCGTGGGTTTTTGCTAGTAAATCTGAATGATGTGAGGTAAGGTAAGACATCTGGTTTATCAGTCCTAATGTTCTAAAAAGAACAAGTAAGCGCAAACACAAAATTCTTACTGTATTTGATTTTTGGATGAAGTCCTCTGAAAAATATTTGTCAGAAATCATTTCCTCCAATTGTGTCTTGAAAAGCATTATTATAAACTTCAAACAGAAAAGGATGGGGCCTGTTAATGAAAGGTTTTATGTTACACAGCAATAAAAAATATTATCATTTTGATTTGTAATAAAGTAATTCTTCACCAAATTAAAAGACATAATGGTAAATTTGTTCCTTTCAGTTGTGTGTCCACATAAGCTGTATTCTGAATTACATTTTAAAACAAAGATTTCATTTTTGTCTGCCTTTTCAAATAGAAAGGAATCATGTTATTTGATTTGCTGCTTTGGCAAATCACGAAAAGTAACTTAAATGCTCTATTGCTTCCATTAGTAATACCAACTATTTTAACCGTAAATGTTGTATATGGATTCAGGTGCTGTTTGTTCTAGTGCATAGTGGAAGGTGGTCCCTTTGTGACATCTATTTGGCATGTTAGAGAGTACCTTGGAGTCACTGCCTAACCACCTCCCCAGTTTTTGGCACTCTGTCCATGGAGCTCTGTTCACAGCTCCTGCAGCAGGAACTTGCCTAGACCTGGAGAGTCTATTTTGCACTGAAGATGCCAATGCAGGGTGAAGAAGGAAGCACGGGGTTGAAGTGAGATGACCTTCGTTGGCATGGAGCTGTATCCCTGCATTGATGGTTGGGGAGGGAGATATAGGTATAACTGCTGGGATGAAGGAACACAAATTCAGCTCCAAGGGGATGTGTGATATGAGTGTGTGGCAGCTGAGAATGGATTTTGACAGTTGAAAGAGCAACAGGTAGGAGTGAATGAAAGCATGTAATAGGAGGAGAAGCAGAAAGCTCTACACCAGGTTGCTGTCAGTACTTTGTTATATTGTATTGTTATATGCCTATGCTTATCTGATTAGATTTAAACAGCCCAGGGCACAGACTACCCACTAATCTGAATGATCCCGTCAAGACCCTTTCCTATATTAAATTTTATGATCTGAAGAGTTACCATTATTTTTCTATGGGGCTTTTTTTTTTTTTTTTACATTGCCCTTCAATATACACAAGTCAAAGGATTCTTAATAAGAATTTTTTCCCACACCTTTCACTTTCTTTTCCAATAATCCACTGGTACTACTTTTGTAGTATTGCGTGTGCAATCAATGCTGTTAATATTATTAAGGTTTTGTTCTGGTTTTCATCTTTTCTACATTGCTTTTAATATAGAATCGTGTCATCCAGCAATGCCTGTCTAAATGTTTTACTGATAATAGATCCATGGAAATCAACAGATATACACCAGCTTACGCAAGTTCAGAACCTGTTCTTTTCATCTGTTCCTTTAGTGTACGTTGAGCCAATACGTTAAAATAAAATAAAATTATTATTAAATGCTGCAAATCCAGGGCACTTGTTTACAAAATATGTCTTATGTTGGGTTTTTTCTTTAGCTGAAGCTTTTGAGGTTTTACTTTTCTGTTTCATTTTTTTTTGGAGGGAAGGTCTTAGTGAATATAAGTTGTCATTCATTATGTCACGGCAATTTTAAATTAGATGGCATTCATCGCCCAAGTTATTTTAATGCTTGTCACCTCAAATGAATCTACAGAAATGCCTTTCAAATATGACCATGAAGTAAAAAAAAAAGTGTATTTATCTATTGCCCAATTTATTGCTGTATTCTGTGTTTCCTTATCTTCACTGAGCAGTAATAAATGTTGGTTACTTGGAGGTAGAAAAATAGAAAATGATAATTGCTTTACATGATGGAAATGCCTTTGTTTTCTTTATATCTAGTACTTTGCAGTGTATTTAACTTGGCTAAAATATCATTTTTCTTAGTACACTTGAATCAGTTGACATTTATATATACATTGAATTTTGCATGTAAATGGAAAGTTTTATGGCTTTGAATTTTGAATCAAAACATCAGACTCATATTTTGCCTTGGAACATGACAGACGTTCTAAAAATTTACAAAACCAAAAAAGAAACAAATGCTTATGCTGAGTTTGACCTAATGTTTTAGAAATATCTTTAGCACTTGGCTAAATGTTTGAGCTATCAAAAGTGAAATGCCTATCTGTTAGTGAGCACAAATCATGGAAACATGTAAATATGGAAATATTGCAAATTGTTATATTAGAACTTATTATTCTATGGATCTGTGGACTGCTTTGATTTCTTCTAGCTCCTAGTGCTCTCAGTCTTGGTAACTTCAGAATAATATGGCAGCAACCATTTAGTGAAAAGCTAACTGCAAATTAAAAGATCTGTATAGCTAATAAAAGAGATGCTTGGTAACAGCACATACCTCTAACTAGCAAAACCACTGTTATCATAGCTTTATATAAGACAAAATAAGATGATAATTGTATTGTCAACATTTTCAGAGAGTTTCTAAGTTTATTTAAATATATTAACAATGGACCTATTTTCTGTATATGCAAAAAAAAAAAAATCAGGAAGGTCCTGCCTCAAAGAAATCATTTGTTTGCTAGGACAAATACAGAGAAGGCAGACTTACTGATCTGAGACACTCATGTATGTTATCTTTACGTATTTATATGTAATATAGATCTCTCATTTTATGGCTTTGGTATTAGGAGGGCTAGGTAATGGATGCTGTTGGAGTAAGATTATTTCACATACGTACTTAGTAGAATAGAGGAAATTCTGATACTCACAGATACCAGTGTGTTTACCAAAAGGTTTTGCTGTTTTCTAAGGTTTGAGAAGTTGATATCACTGCGTTTAGTGAGCTATAAAATCAAGTATAATTTTATTGTCTTTAAGATCATTTAATTTTTTCTGTTTGGTTAGATTTGCAGTGTGGGCTGTTAAAGCCCATTTTTAAGTCAATTAACATGGGTAGAACAATCTGTTTAAATACAAAGAAATAACTGGGGAAAATATCTTCCTACTGTTGCAGTGAACCTTAAAATAAATTAAAGATAAACAAGTAAAAGTGCGATGGAAATCTTGATGTTACATTGGTATTTTCTTTTTTCAGGGTGCTCCCAAACCAATTGCCATTGAGCCATGTTCAGGAAACAGAGCCGCTGTCCTCACGGTATTCTTATGTCTGCCCAGAGGATCATCAGGGGTCCCACCCCCTGGTCAGTCAGGTAAGGCTCGTGTTGGTGAGCATCATGTCTGTCCTCGTTCAGCGCACAACTGCATCCATGGATCCAAAATAATGGCACAGCAGATGCATACAAGGACAAATGGATGAGTTTAGGGCCAATGTTTAATGAGGAATTTTTGTTTGGAATTTGGTAAGGTATCCCAAATAAAAAGCCCAGTGATCAAACTAGGCTGGTGTACGATAGTTTATCTCATTAGGACAGTATGTGTGCATACTGATATGCTTCAGCATTGTCTTTCAGGGCAAAAGAATTTATATGCAGCCACTCCTATGGTTTCGGTTCAAGTTGCTATAAATGAGGCTATATGGGGAATACCCATGAGTATTCTCAGTTCAAGATGATGTTTAGCACACTAACTTCTAGTTAAGTCCCTTTGAACCATGGATGCCAATGTTGTGCTGCCCAAGATTCAGTAATAATATTAGCATTTCCCATAATGCCTGTTGGATGAAACCTGGGATTGTGTGAGTGAATGCTTCACTAGGAATGCATTCACTTCGAAAATGATCCCAGCTCATTTTAAAGCAGCGTTTGCATTATCTACCTTATCTGAGCAATGCTATATCATTGTACAAAACCATTGAAGCCATTCTTATAAAACACTTCCTAAATAGGAGGTACCTAAGTACACTTTTAAAATCCTTTAAGTAACTGCCTACAATGATATGATACAAAATGGTCATGACGACAAAATTTAGGCAGTAATGTGCCACATCATAGATGACCACTTTACTCTTTCAGATTTCAGTGGAGCTGTTGCCAAAATGAACACCTTTACAATGAATAGTGAGCTGCATGGTATGTGCACAAAATGCTCCTATAAACCAGAATATATGCTTTAAGGCTAACTTTTATCATTAAGAACCAAAAAGATATCCTTTTAACCTTCAAAAATCCATTTAAGAGATTAAAAAGTATTGAGTAATGATGAGGGCAAACTCGGTTGACTTATATTGGAAATAAGCTCAGCTGAGCATTCTTTCTTCTTTTGGCCTGATGACTATCTGTTATTTAGTTTGGGGTTTAGTTCATTTTTTGGTGGGAGGTGTGTTTTTTTCCTTTTTTTCCTCCCTGAGTTCTGAGATGAGGACTTAGTTCTTAAAATGCTCTTTATGGCTTGGAATATAATTTCTGGAAGTGTTATGAAAATAAAAGTGTTACTGATGCTTTGTCAAATACATTTCCTGGAAGAAGTATATAAATGTAAGTGCTCTGAAGAGAGCAATGAGGGAGGAAGGATGTTTAGTGTATTCCCTGTGAGTGTTTTAAGGAAATGAAAAAGAAACGAAGGTGTTTATAGTCTTACGACAAGGAAAAACATTATGAAAGGAAATTAAAAGTAATTGTTGAAAATGGAACTTAAAACGTTTTTTTCTGTTGTTTTCAAATTTATCTATGATGTGCGTCTCGGCAGTAAAAATGTATTTATCTAGTTACTTCACAATCAGCTTCTATTTACTATATACAGGGTTTTTTTAAAGTAATTGCTGTTCTTCTTTGTGTGTAAAACATGGAGAGAATAGGCTTTTTGAAACAGGAGTGGGGTTCAACAGTACAGCAGATGTGTTATTTTGAATGTTTCTAAGTCTATGAAAGAATACACCTCTTTTTTACAGATTATGTCCTTTTGTTCTGCTCTGTCTTCTCACTACTTTGCCTTCCATCAGCTTTGCAGGCATGTATTTCAAATGCTATTCCTCCATTTGTTTTTATGGTCTTTGTCAGCCGTTTAGTATTTAAAAATATCTAAGATTCTTAGTCCTACCACTTTCACTTTGTTCAAGGTCAAAAGCAAATGGAAAAGCTTGAGGTGTGCAACCATGCTGATTCAACCATTAGATTATATTGCTATAATCATTTTTTCTTGTGTGTAATGAATTTTGGTACTCATGGACTGCTTTCACTGTATGTAACCATGCATAGTCTAAGCAGAAGCTATTACGCAAGTTCGCTGGCATACCTATAGCTCTACTAATTCACTTCATTCCTGTCCTGCAGCGCTACCTGCTGCTTCTATCCTGGGCTTCCTGGGAGCAGATGCTGTGAACTGTGCCAAGTTATCTGAAATGATGTGGAAGCTTTGTGCGGCAGACGTGTTTGCTGTGTAGTTGGTTTCCCTTATGACCTAAGCTAGATTAAAACACTGATATTTAGGTGAATGGAAGTAGTGTGCTCAGTAATTATGTCTTGCCAAGTAATTTTAGAATCCTCTATTACTTACATATTACAATTTTCAAGCTCATTGGGATCATTCTAGGATAAAACTGACAGTGTGTCAAACGTATTTGTTTAAATGGTATGTCAATTCTCAGTTCACAATAAGAGACTGTGAGTTTCATTTCTTATATGCATATGTCTGAAATATAAGAAGGAAATGACTATTCTCCTGCATTACATTTTCTCCAAAATCAAGAAAGCGAATTCTTTCCACAAATAACTAGTCTATGCTGCACTGGAGTTGTTAGTTGTATCCTTATGTTTTTAAGATCTGAATTTGATCAAAAGTGAGTTTTACTTGTTCCCAAGGTTTACATTAACAAATATTTTGTTGAAGTATGTCTCTGAATATTAAAATAACCCAAACAACCCAAACACTAATATAAAGGTTGCTCTTTCTGCAACATATGTTCTATACTTCACCTTTATCAGCAGCTGGAAGAAAAGTTGAAAATACACATGGTGGGCTTTGGCCAAAGGCTATGCAAAGCAAAAACTTCTCTGTGAGAGACCATATGTCCCAGTAAAGATGTGAGCGCTCTCTACTTCCTGCAGAAAATACTCAGAACTTTACAGACTTTTGACAGCAATCTTTAATTCTAAATGCTAATCCTGTAAGTATACAAAAACCAGCTAGGTTGGCACAATAAAAGTGCTTTAAATTAATATGTGGTTTAAGATATGTTTTATACAGATTGGTCATGCAGATTCAAATGAAATATCGATAAAAATGAATTTATTGCAAACAAGATAAGAAGCATTGTGACTCATGCTTTAAAGAGGGACTTTTTCAATGAAGGGACAATTTCTAGAATTAAACATTCTGTAAACCTGGAAAATCAGTAAATGTTACCATTATAGGAGGTTAGGTGTAGCACAGAAGATATTACATTTTCTTTTAGGTGTAAATTTTGAAGAGGATCCTAATAATTCAATTATATTTCTCTAGAGTAACAACTGTGTTTAAATGAAATTTTGCTTGGATTAAAACGAAATCATAAATTATAATGATCAATGAAAAGCATTAAGGAAGTTTAGCAGTGATAAAAACTAAATGTCTCAATTTAGGATTGACTGATAGAACATGTGGTTTCTTCATTCTTCAGTTCTCATTGGCTTCATTGTACTTGAGTAATCAGATCAAAACTCAAAGATTAAAAAAAAATCGCAATTCTCTGTACAATCTGTGTGTAGATCAGTTATCAACACGTGCATCAATGTATGTGCGTATCAGAAAAATCACTTGCTCAAGGACCTGTGGGCAGATTATAAGATAAAACGACATATATGTTTTTCAGATTTTATGACACACTGGAACTTAGAGATCATCTATTATTGCTGTGGTGTCTGACCCCATACTTTAAATAGCTTAAACTCTTCTTAAATGAAAAGAGATGTAATAATGAGAGCAGCTGCAACCAGATCTCTAGAAAGAACTAAATTATACATCTTCGAGGGTGCTGAACAGAATAAGCTAACGAAAACAAAAAAAATAAAAGAAAAAGGAACAAGAAGCTAATATATAAATTACCTAATGCAGATAAAGGTGCCAATGAATTATCAGCAGTTGGAAAGACCAAGAATAACTCTTTCAAGGTCTTTGTACAGCTCTGGTGATATATTGAGTAATACAAAAATTACAGCTTGGAAGTGTGATAAATCCTGTTAAAAGAACTGCGATCATGTCATCATTACTATTAAAGCCAACTAAATCCTACACTTTGAGGTATCGAGGTATTGTACATTAAGTTTATAAAACTCTATTATGTTTGCATCGTTCTTGGATAAGACCACTAAATGCTTTAAAGCACAAAGAGAAATAAGAATACTAGAGCATTTCAAAATAATTCAGAATCAAGGGATGAAATTTCCGCATTATTTACAGGTTTTGTTACTTTCACACAGCAGAACTTTGCTATCTACCAAGTAGGTAAAGTGGTAGAGTAAAGGTAAACATACCTTTACTCAGTAAAGGTACTTTGGTGTTAAGACAGTGAGCTGGATGGTCTCTGAAGGTGTATGCATATGAGTGTTTCTCTATTAAACCTCAGAGGATTTCTAACATCAATATGGCTATTACTAGGTGAGGTGAATCTAACTGACTAGTTAAAAATAACACTTGGAAATTAAAATCAAGAATTACATAAAATATAGTAATTAATAGAGCAACTTCAGTGGAAATAATTTTGCAGTGGAAGTTGTGGAATGTAGATCCTGGAAGACTGCATGCAATAGTCTGTTGCTGTAAATATAAATGAAGATAGCAACATTTCGTGTTCGGCAGTCCTCTCCAGCAGTGCTATCTGAAAGTTAGTCTCTGATATCCTTGAATCAAAACAGAATTTCATGTAGTTCTGGACACAGTAACTGTGGCATTCAGTCCTACTTGATCAGCAAGCTACAGTAGGATCACAGAATCAATAAAACTACCAGGCCATCTGCCTTCCCTGTACTCACGATCATAATGAATAACGACTCATTAAGTGTTCTACAAGACAATTAGCTCTGGATGGGAGTTTTCAGTACCAAGGCTTTCTTGGTTCTATTTTTCTAATTTTATCTGATTAAAATACAAAGCCTGGTAATACATATCATAAGAGATACATTAGTATAAATATGAAATAATGAATATTTTTATTGAGTATTATATTTAATGATATTGCTGACTTGTTCTGTCCCTGGAAACAAAACCATAGGTAGGGTTTTTCATCTGTAGAATAGGTTCATATGCGTATGTACCTTAGTATGCAGTGAAATAGTTGCAGACATACACCAGGGCAGGTGAGTCCCATGATTTCCTACCTGCTACAAACACATTCCTTGCTCAGTCCCTTCATACTTGCACAATAACCCAATATAAAGTCAGAGGGCTACAAGTATAAGTAAAGATTTTCTTGTAGAAAAATGTTAAAGATGTTAATGAAAATATACTGTAATTAAGACGTATGAAAGATGGTTGAATCTCTTACAGCCTTTTTTCATGTTGGAGGGTATTTACTAAAGGAGTGAAAATACAGGATGAATTAATGAAAAAATTGATAACTATAAATTGAATTGTACAGGGTGATGTATGGAGTATATATTATTAAGGGCCTGTATGTGCATGTTGAAGGTTCTAGCATTTCTTACCTACTCAAAGGGAAAAGACAGGAAATATAGGGGAAAAAAATGAATCTGATTCTGCATTAGCAAGTATATCCATGTGCTTACTGAAAAGCTCCTGCCTCACAGTAGCAGTGAGGGTGAAGAGTTGAGGGTGAACTTCAGAGGCTCTTTTGCGAAGGACCACTTTAACCCCTTGTCTTCTCAGACATACGTATTCTGGTACACTATTTTGCCTCTTTGTAGACCTTTTCTTTTACTGAGAAAGGGGAAAAACAGGGGCTTGGCAGGGTGGTACTTGAGGCTTGCTTCTGTTTAGAGCAGAGGGCTAGGCCACATCATTAATCTTGTTTGTCCTTTGTGTGGTCTCTGTTCAAACTGGAAAACAATGACTTACAAGTTTGAGAGCTGTATGTATGGTGTAATGTCAGGTAGCTAGTAGAGAGGAGTGCTGGCAAGGTATCTGTTTTGGAGTAATGCTTATACTAAGTCTATGTTTCATGCTATATAAAATGTGGCGTTGACTATTTCTAGTCTTACACACAGCATTTTAGAGGCATATATGGGCTAATACCTACTGACAAAAAAGCAGCCTTCGACTGTGCAAAAGGGAACCAGGGAAAGAAGATCTTAACCTAGAAAAGAGGTATTAAAGTTATATTAAAAAGACTTTCTTTCTGTTGTTCCTTTGTTTAGAAATGGGACTTCTAATTATTCATATATATAGCAGGCTTTAGTGAAGAAAGACTGCGAATTAAGTGAAGACTTAATGCTGGGAGAAGAAAAGTGGGGACATAGAAATGGGAAGATATTAATAACTGGTAGGTTATTTAGACTCCTAAACAGAAAAAAGAAGAAACATAAAAGTGATATTGCAAAAGAAGAAGGGAAATCTGTGAAAGAATGTAAGTCTAGATGGAACATAATTCTGCATTCTGGTTTTTTTCCGGTCAGTTTGTTAGTCCCATCAAAGTAGTACCTGGGCATCTTATATGTGTATTTAAGTAAACATTTCTCTGCATCGTCCTGTTCTTTGTTCTGTACCAGTCTGCCTTTCTAGACTGAATGTCATCTCTCCTTTGTAATTGTGGAGGCAGACTATTGGATTATTTTCACTGTTTGCTCTTTTATTGACATAAATTTTTTACTAATACACCAGAGAAGTAGATTTTGTACTGATAAACTAACAATACTGTTTAGGTAGAATAAAGTGGCATGTAAACAGGGAAAGCATTATAAAAACACTGAGTAAAAGCAACTTCACAATACCCCTAGAAGGGGCACTCCCCCATCATAAGTAACAAGATTTGTCCTGTGAAATGTTAAAAAAAAAAAAAAATCTCTATTCTATTCACCTTCTCTGAAGTGCCAAGATACAACTGGAAATAAGACAAACTATGTATTACAGCAAAACAGTGTTGCATGTCTAGAACTTGTGTTAAAATACAGGGGTGAGTCAGGCATTTTATCTGGACCGAAACTAAAGTAGGGTTTACAGTGCCATATAACTCACTATTCTAGAAAAAACCAACAGTCTCCAGAAGATATTATACATCTTTATCATATGGATGATGCTTCCATAATGGAAGTCATAGTGATAGTTCACATAGCTCAGCTTGCAAAGGTGCATGGCCGTATTCATTTGACCAGAAGCTCTATAGATAAGGTGGATTATTTTAAAAGACTCAGTGAGGAACAAAATCTTTTGAAAGTTTACCTTTACTGTTTAGACTGTGTGAAGACTGAGAGTAGTAATTTTCTCTAGGGCATGACTAGAGCATTTTGTATAGAAATGTAATTTTGGTAGTTGCATCGAGGGATACTCCATATTAGTTACCAACAGGCTGCCACTTAAATGCTCAAACAACAGAAAAAGTTAAAATTGTGTGAGAAAATCAAAGTGGTCTTTGTAAATGTTTAATGACTATAACTAAAACCCTAATTAATAAGCAGTAACTTCAACTTACTGACACTGAGAGACTGGTTTGTCAAGTGCCATGGTCTCAAGGGAAGTAAAATTTGGAGTTCTTTTTAGTTAACTAGAGATGCTAAGCAAAATAGCTCTTTAAGACTGGCGGAAACTGAAATAATCTATTCTGAAGATTATTTTACTGTAGGAGTTGCTTTCTTTTAAATAGTAAGGCCTATTTTTGGAGCAACTGTTTTCTGCTTAATTCTGTTCTTCTGCACTGCATCAAATGAGGGAGCAGACTGTGTTTATAGTATTGACACTGTGAAAAGAACACAGTGGTAAGTGGCAGATGGTGCTGATGATTACTTAAAAAATATTTATGGCAATAGCAAAAACAAAGTAGATAATAAAGCCCAGTAGCCAACACTACCCCTCCTCCAGCCCAAACCCAAAGCAGTTACTTTTGAAACCTGCAGGGTAAAGTCCATCTGAAAAACACTGAGGTTCTTAGCAAGCTTTGTAAGTGAAGAATGAGGTGAGTATTGATTTTGTCTGATCTTTTAAAGAATTTTATATGGTTCTGTTATGAATTAGTTTTTACATTATTCTAGCCATAGAACATTGATTCCTTTATAGTCTGAAGAATTTATTTGAAAGGGACATAAACACGTTGATATGAAGAACATGTGGTATAGTGTTAGCAATGTGTCTTCCACAAATCTTAGCAAAAGTAACTTATTGATTGGACAGTCAAAAATGCATACTCTAGAGCTATCACCTGGAAAGTTAAAAAAAAAAAAAAAAGGGAGGAAAACAGGGGAGGTAGAGATGGTTGTTTTATAGAATCATAGAATCATAGAATGGTTTGGGTTGAAAAGGACCTTAACATCATCTAGTTCCAACCCCCTGCTGTGGGCAGGGACACCTCACCCTACACCATGTCACCGAAGGCTCTGTCCAGCCTGGCCTTGAACACCGCCAGGGATGGAGCATTCACCACTTCTTCGGGCAACCTGTTCCAGTGCCTCACCACCCTCACAGTAAAGAACTTCCCCTGTTTAAGCTTATACCCACTACTCCTTGTTCTATTGCTACAGTCCCTGATGAAGAGTCCCTCTCCAGCATCCTTGTAAGCCCCCTTCAGATACTGGAAGGCTGCTATGAGGTCTCCACACAGCCTCTCTTCTCCAGGTTGAACAACCCCAACTTTCTCAGCCTGTCTTCGTACGGGAGGTGCTCCAGCCCCCTTATTATGCTCACATCCTCCTCTGGACTTGCTCCGACAGCTCCATGTCTTGCTTATGTTGAGGACACCAGAACTGCACACAGTGCTGCAAGTGGGGTCTCGCGAGAGCAGAGTAGAGGGCCAGGGTTACCTCCTTCGACCTGCTGGTCATGATCCTTTTGATGCAGCCCAGCACGTGGTTGGTTTCTGGGCAACGAGTGCACACTGCTGGCTCATGTTAAGTTTCTCATTGACCAACACCCTCTAGTCCTTCTCCACAGGGCTGCTCTGAATCACTTCTCCATCCAACCTGTAGCTGTGCCTGGGATTGCCCCAACCCAGATGTAGGACCTTACAACTTTCTTGCTGGATTTACTGCCCTAGAGGGGCTCAGTAAAATGAGACATATTAATAAAAACTGTTAAATACCATAATAACTAGTTATTAATTGTTAAAATCAAAACTGTCACTGTTCCTTCCCGGGGTGGGGGGGGAGCTTTTGCAGGTTTAAAGGGAACTGAAATAATGATGAGACTGTAGAAGTTTTGACAATTGTGAAATGTAAGTACAGTTGTGCACAGCTATGCTGTTCATGGAGATTGGTTGAGCTGTTTTCAGGTTGCATCCAGATGGCAATTTGGTGATTTCCTCTCCTCACTCATCGTGGGGAATAGAGAGGTAATGATGGATGCTCATGGCTGCAAACAAATACATTAGAACCCAAGCCTTCGAATTGAAGGCTCTAGCCTGGAAAGAAACATCATTCTTCAACTGTACCTGCCTGCTGACCGTAAAGCTGAAGTACCTGAGGGTTATCCTATTTTCAACATGGCATCTGTCACCCACAACGTTTTGATACAGCACTCGTATCTCTTTTCCACCTTCATTTTGCCAGACTGAGGCAAAGGAGGTCTGCTTCAAACATGTTCTTCAGGCTTCTGAACACCTTTGTAGCTCTGTCCCAGTTTCAGCTTCAGTTCAGCTTCTTTTACCTTGCATGGCCAGGATGTATTCAGAGTGCCACGTGAAGTCCCATCTGGTGTTGCCCAATGGCCCTAACATTTCCTTGCTGTATCCCATTTACCTTTTACTTTTAAAAAATTATTCCCCTCCCTCATTCAAACTCAGTTGTTCTGTGGCCAATTGCTTATATCCCTGCCCTTCTTTTCTTCCTCAGTGAACTTTTAGTATATAAGTGTCTGCTTGTTCCCAAAATACATGGCTTTGAATTTTGCACTGTTAAATCTGAGTACACTTATATTCCTCAAGTTTTTGAGGTCATGCATCTCTTTCTGGATTATATTCTACTCTGTAGTGATGGTATATACCAATGTTTGTCATGATTGAATTTCAGCAGAATACTCTTACTTTTATGGCAAGCTCTTTAATGAAAATATTAAAAAAGATTTCTCAAAAGGTTGATTCATGTTGCCATGCTATACCTTCAGCATCCTTCTTCCTTTTCAAAACTACTTCTGTTTTTTCTCCTTCATGCAGTTGTCCACTCTACACAACACCTGTACTAACCTCTCATCTTTTCTGATGAGATTTCAGAAATCTAGAAAATCTTCTGCATGTCGTTACCCAGATAATCACCTGAAAACAGTCAGGTTGGTCTGGCACAATCTTTGGTGAAATGTTGATGCATTTTGACCCATTTTCCATTTGTGTACCTTTAAATATTCTTTCTTGACAAGTATCATATAGCTGAGTTGGCTTAATAGATCAGTAAAGGGCTAATTTTTTTTTTTTTTGAATCTAGACAATATTTAGTACAAAATAAAGAGCACTCACTGTTCTCAATTTGTATGTCACTGTATTTGACATGACAGATTATTAAATTTCCCTGCTGCCAGAATTTGTTTTTCTTGTATTCTTACAGAACTAGTGTTCTGATTACCCTAACGTCAATGCATAAAACTTCTGTTGTTTCTATTTCCATATCCTCATTCCATTATCCGTATTGGTAGTTCCTTTGATAAACATTATCTCCTTCCTTGCAAACAATGAAATAATTAGTTCCTGAAACAATATCTAAAAAACACTTGATCTCTGCCTCATTCTTTCTACAGAATGACTCTTTTTTTTTGGTCACTATTTATACAGTAAAAATCTTCAGATGCTGCTTTTAATAAACCTTTACAAGGTCTAACTCAGCTTGACTTTTGACAATTCTTATTTTGTTCTTACAGTTCCTTACAAAAAACACAGCCTCCTCTGTTGCTTATGCTTAATGCTTTTTATCCATGTTCATATGCTTTCTGAATTTCAAAACCTGCATAGGCTCTTTCCTTTAGAAGTTTATTGGATTCCATAGCAGCATAGGTATAATGTATTTGTTGGAAGTCAGGAAAGAATGAATAATTTTTCTTCATGAATGTATTGCAGATCAACATTAATATGTTTTTCTGTTGATGTAACAGGGATGGATTTCTACAAGTGATTTGTCCTTTGGAGGGTCTGGGTAAGATTTATGGCAGCCAAGACCTTGTGCTCCCTACCTTGCCAAATGGCAGGGGCAGCCTTAGGATCCCCACACTGTGCTCCAAGTGGAGGGGTGGGGAACTGTTGTCCCTTTATATTTTGGCCCCTTTCTACTTGCAGCTTCAATTTCCTCACCATAATTGTTTCCTCTAAACAAAGTGGTAGTTTTCAGAGCTTGGCCTTATTTTCTTTTTTAGGCAGTGAAATTCTATATTTGTATTACTGGATGTCATGGTTTTTTGCTCTTTACCTATTCTGTGATGAGGAAGGCATGGGATTAGTAGGGTTCGGGAAGTCAGAGTAAAATTGATGGGATGTATAGAAGTAATTCATGAATAGGAAGAAGAAAATGTTCTGTAAAGGTACGTCTTCAAATTTGATTGTCTCCCAGGCAGACTCTTAGGCACTCTGCAAGGCTTAGCTTTCCATAGTTGAAAGAAATTGTAGTGTGCTTTTCTTCTCTTGACATGAACTATACAGATGTCAACAAAGGAAAGGGGGAAAAAGAAAAAAACCAAAACAAAACACCAAAAAAAGTGATAAAGACAACTAACAAACGTGAAGCTCTCATTTGAGAATTTTGCTGAGAGACGTTATATGATACTTACGTCATTTATAATAGAAATCTCATGGAAATATCTCTTACTAGTATCATTTATTTTGCACAAATGGAAACACTGGGGATCAGATAATTCTATTAAGCAGTGTTTTGTTCTACTGTCTTGATATTGACATAAAGACTCAATGTTTCTTACATAGAAAATAGGCAGTAATAAGGCCTGTCTTGTCCACGTTCAGCCCATGTGAATGTACACCTTTACCTAATGGAGCATCTTATCAGTCACGTTCCTCCTGAAAACTAAGCAGATTATTTCAATTTTGTACTGTTAAATTTTGAGGATTTGACAGATGTCTAGTTAGAGTTGCAAAATTAGGTAAAGTGAATAAATCCCTGTGCAAGTGACACAGTGGATAAGCATCCTTCCTATTTGAAATTGGTAGTCTGGTTTTATATTCAGTCAACATGTACTAGGTGGAGCAGATGGCTTACAGTTAAATTAGAACCATAAATCTTTCAAACATAAAGTTGTATATGATTTAAATTTTTCAGCAGGGGTCCTATCACCTATTTCTCCTTCCTCTAATTTTGAATTCCTTGAAAAGAAGCACCTTTTT
This sequence comes from Strigops habroptila, assembly GCF_004027225.2. Lineage (NCBI taxonomy): Eukaryota > Metazoa > Chordata > Aves > Psittaciformes > Psittacidae > Strigops > Strigops habroptila. The sequence continues at coordinate 74,785,640 of NC_044281.2, forward strand.
TTATCAACAGAAGTAAAATCTGTTCAAATCTACCACTAGAAACAGTTACATGGAGACCAGTTGAGGTTCTTAGTCATACCATCATGGAAAGTTTCATTCATCACTGGGACAATGCAATTGCATGTAATCTACCTTCCCACATTTATTTTATCACACTCGTGGGGTAAGATGCTTCTACTATCTGTTTTTGGGATAAAGCTATCCAAAATTATAGAGAGACCAATCAGATTTATCATTTTGTGGCATTTGATGGCATCCATCTGTTTATTTACAAAACCGTTAAAGACTTATTGAGTTACTAGACTACAGAGAAAATAAATTGAGTTATCATCTATAGTTAAATTCAGCCCTTGCATCTGCTCTCTTTTCAGCCTGTATGGTGTTTTCTGAAATTACACTGGCTTGCAGACCCAAGCTTCAGGAATACATTTACTTCACAGCCTTTTTATGCCATTTCAAGTGAATTTCTAATGCGTGAGCAATTTGTGGTTCAGGAAAATGTTGACAGAAGGATGTCAGGGCTTTCTGTTGTTAGCAATTTAAAAGCATGATAGGGATGGTTCTTGCTTAAAAGTAGCTCTTAAAAGTTTGAGGCTGCTCAATTTCTAGAATCACTTGATCTGAACCCTTTCAGTCAATTTTGTGCAACTGTTGTAGAAGGCTAGGTTTAAAGCTTATACAAATAAATTAATATTACTATCATTAAGTATAAAACACTTTTAAGATGAGGGATTGAAGATGAATTACTCGCTGTGCTCTATATATTCAATTACTATTAAAGTACAAAGGAAAAGACATAAGGTTTAAAGTTCAAAACTTTCTGTTACTAAAATTGAATAGCAGGCTGAGGAAATACATCTTAATGGGATACTTTCATTCTTGTAATAAGAGTGAGTTTGTAACAATGAACTTGGTTATTGCCTGCATCCTTTCTGGTTGTGGATTAACTGTCCCTTAATTATGAAATCACTAGAAATGTCCTGAAGGAACAAGTTGGGATCCAGCAACGATACTAACTCAAAGCACCCTCAGATGTCACAGAGAACTCAGGGTTGGTGTTAATTAGCTTACAGTTGTTAGAAAAGAGTGTTGCTTGTTATGACATCTTCCTTTACTGTGACAGCTTCTCAACTTCTGTTATTTGTGTGTCTTGGATAATTCTGATTCATAATTCTGGAACTGAGAGGTATGGGGAATATAGTTCAGAGACATCTACATGTCAGCTTATGTCTTGTAGGAATATAGTAGATCCAGATCAGTACTGTCTGTACAAGACCAGGGCTGAGTTCTGCATCTCTCCATGCTATCCTTTTAGCATCTAGATATGGCACTATGCCTACATATACAACCAGCTAAATGATGCATCCAAATGACTAAGGCTTTGTGGAACATGAAAAGGGGAAGAGTGTAGAAACCACCAAATGCTGCTTTTTGGAATTTCAGCCTAGGAAGGCTGTCAGAACTTGTACTCTGTGGTGAATCATACCTGACTGCAGAGCTCAAGAATTTCTGCAGGATGCACCACTATCTGTAGTACTTGTAGCTTATTACTGCCTGCAATTACCCGGTTTAAAGAAAAAAAAAAAAAGGCTGGAAGGTGACTTGGTGATTTTCTGCTCTTCCTTACAAAGTACAGAAAGATAAAGGCCTGAGGAAACAATGAGAACGGTTAAGTTTAGGCATACAGATTTAGCAAGTCCATAAAATGAAAACAGGCTGTTTAAAAGATTTTTTTAATCCAAACAAAAGTTCAAGGATCAGTTAAATAAATAAAAAATTAAGATAAGGAAAATATAAAATGAGACAAAACTAGGTTTCTGTAAATATTGGACCTGGCAATTCAGTCACACACCAAAATGCATATATTTTTCATATACTGGAGAAGATGAGCTTGAAAATGACTGAGCGCTAGTTAATATGAAAAATGGCAGACAAAACAATCCATCCAAAAGAGGAACATTTTAAACAAGTATCTCTGTGAATCACTTTTAAAAGAATCCCTTTTTATAAACCTAATCTTTCTAAAATTCTTGGATCTGCAAAATGTTAATGTTAAGTGAATTTTCCAAATTACTAAGCATGAAGCATGAATCTGAACAGTAGCAGAAAAAGACCACTCTTGTCAGTTTAAGTCTTTCATTTCAATAAAGTTGTCTTGAGTGCTCAAAACATGCTAGGGTGTAAATGAAAGATTACAAAGAGAATTACAATGGCAAACTATATTTAGGGTTTAGAGTGACTCAGCGTGACACAAGTTTGGAAAGTTTAGAATGACATTTACCCTTTTCACCCATTCTGTGCTAAATTCCTACTATTTCTGTATGAATTTGTTACTTATAATTCAGAATTCAGTGATACCCAGCCTCAAGTGTCTTCTGTGATGTGCTCTGTTTCTTCAGCTTGCTTTCAATGCAGCTGACTCTAAGTGGGAGTTAAAATATCTAGTGCCTTGTCATAAGGCAAACCTAGTTAAGGCAGTATACTTAGATTTCACTAATCAAAGTGTAACTTTCCTTATCCTTGTCCTCTGGCAGTGCCATACCAGCATGATACCATAACTGCAGTTCAAGGCTTCAGACTTGTCCCTGGTAACATCATTCAGGGCACTTTTCCAGGTACATAACTGCTTCAGGCTTGTGCTGTCTTTTTCCCCTTTACCTTTCCTATGTATTTGTAGCTGTATCTGCCTCTCTTTAGTTCCAATTTACACAACAGTGGGCTCAGCAGACCTTGCTCTGTAGTGAAATGTTTTCACTGACTAGAGATAAGCATGGAAGTTTTAGGTGGCTGGTTGTAGTTAATCATATGAAAAAGGAAGAAAAGGCTTTCTGGGACTTGTAGCTACTGGAACTTATATCCAAAGCAGACCTTAGTCCTTCCTCTTACCAGATCCCCATGTGTTTGTGATTAGATGGTGTTTCTCTATGCTCTTTGTAAAATGGGAATGAGGATGTTGTGGGAATAAGTGAATTAATGTTTGCGATGTTCTTGGATTCATTGTTGTAAGTGTAACAGAAAAAATATAATCAATCATTCATAGCATGGTTTAGTGCATAATTATTAATTATTATTAGTGCATAATTATTGAGTGCATAATTTATTAATTATTAATGAATAATTAATAATTATGCATAATAACGATTATTAATCATTCATTAATTTCCAGATCTGTGCATTGCCTGAGCAGAAAAATTTGAGTCAAGGATAGAGTTAAGAACTCTTTTTCAGTATTTGTTGATGCATTTTCAGATCAGTATCTCAATATATAAGATACTGTGTTATATTTTGTTGGGTTTTTTTTCTCCAGGAAAGTACAGATTAATCCATTATTCTTCCTGTAGATAGATGATTCCTGTCAAATATAGTCATGCAGGAATCTTTGTCCGCAATAGAGAAATACTGATTAGTCACCATGAGGGAAAGTAGATAAAGAATCTTAGATAGCACATTGCAGCTGAGAGTACACAATGATATTTTTTGTAGAGATATTTTGGCTACCTGAAAATGTATCAATATGCAAAAAGCATAGCAAGTTACAGTACAGACTATTAGAGCATAACACATTACATTCATGAAAAGACTGCATCTTTTCCTGGGGAAGCAGCAAGAGAATGTTGGCCATGAAGTGCAAAATGATCAAAGTATAAATGTGAAATTCAGATGGAATTTTCTTTGCAATTTCTGGAGATTTTAATCATTAAATTGTAAATACTAACCATTGAAGAAATATCATTTGGATAAATTCTATTTACATCTCTATATGGAGAGGATGAAAATAATGGGGTTTCGATTTTCTAGAAAACAGCAAACCATGGCTGGCACTACAGTGAGCCACGTTCTGAACTGCGTCAGAGGATTGTTCAGACTGACATAGCACAAGAGTTATATGTAGCTTTATGCGGTCTGTTAGATTGAAATTAAAATATATCTTTTAATTTACTGTTTTCTGATGATTTAAGAATATTTGCTCAGAAAAATATTTAGAAGAGAGAAAGCTCTAATTTATGTGAAACAATCCATTAAAATCAGTTACTCATCCACCTAAGAAACATTATTAGCTACCTGTCAGCTTCAATTCAGAACAGAAGCTGAAGAATGGCTTGAAAAAGGCATCAAATTTCTTCTGTTTTGTAAAGAGCTCGGTAATGCAAGATACTGAGTGTGACAAATGCAGCTAGGTATAAATTGCCACCCTTCCCGCAGCTGCTGGAGCTCGAGGTCCCACTTCCCTCCACTGAAATGCACACAGTTCCACCTTGGTTTGTACTGGAGGAAATCCGGAATGCCATTACAGAGCACTCTGCAAACTCCCATTATTTTCAATAGGAGTGATGCCAAGCGCCTTTCAAAGTTGATTACAGAATCATAAAAAATAAGGCTGGAAAGGACTTTTAGAGATCATTTAGTCCCATCTCCCCTGTTCAAGGCAGTATCAGCTGCATGTAAACAATTCCTGGCAGATGTTTGTCTAACTTCTTCATAAAAGCATACAAAAATGGAGTTTCTGCTTCTTACCTAGGAATTTTTTTTTCCCATGCAATGCTGTGCTGTTAGAAAGTTTTTCCTAATGGTTAACCTGAATTTCCTCTGCTATGGTTTAAGCCCATTACTTTTTATCATACCCAAAATGAGCATGGAAAAAAGATTATTTCCTTCCTTCCTCTTTGCAGCTTTTTATATTTTTATGTTTCCCTTCTGTCACCTTCCTCTATAGCAAAATAATCCCAGTTACTCCAAGCTGGTCAAGGTCATGTTTTCTAGACCTGATTGTTTTGTATTAGTACTCGATATTATGCTGATGCAAAGACAGGTACAGCAGTAGAGTAGAATACTAAGGACTGGAGTGGGAAACTGAATATTTTAAAAGGAAATCTTCCTAAAATGATACCAAGCATTCAGTGGCATTTTTTGCAAGTACACCATCTTTCAGTCTCTTCTTCAGTGTGCCCTTTTCGCACACACAGCTTCCATCTTCCTTATACTGTTAATTACTGAGGTTTGATATGGCTGAAATGATTTGCTGAAAGGCTGGCATACCTATAATGAGAGGTACGTGATACCTGAAATTGTAACTCTGAACTTGGGCAATATGCAGAATTTAGAGTAACAGGAAAATCAAGGCTGCGGTTGATTCAGATTTTCTACTTCCCAAATCTTAATTTTACGAAGTGACTTGACACTGAAAGCAGAAAGCTTACTCCACACTTCTTCCTAAGTTTGGCTATTTTTAGGATTTCCTGCAGAGATCTTGGCCCTGGGCTTAAATTCCTTCTTCCCACAAACATGCCCATCTCTTTCCATACACAGTGGAGTCAATGATTCATGTCTGGTACAGTCAGCCAGCAGGGATCAGTTATTTCTTCCTGCAGGGTTATGGCACTTTGTAACAAGGTGCAATGAAAAGTGCATTTAATGAAGAGGAATTTGTCTTAGGAAGCAAGTGTGACTTAGATCCCAGCAAAAGTGGTGCCTGGCAGTTTAGGCTCTGTGACGTACATTTTGCTTACAAGGATGTGTAATTCATTCACAGGCGAATTTGTAAATTATTCAGGTAATCCTTACCTGTGAGATAAATATTGTCTCCTAAGACTTGCATATAGCTTTATAATCTTATAATCTATTCCATCAGTATAGTGCTAAAAAATTCTGTAATAAACTTTCACTAGTTGTTATTAGGTGACTAGGGCCTTATTCAAATGGCTTTTTCCTGATATTATGCTTCAGTGATGCTTTCTCTGATTTTTCTCCATTGATCAAAAGTAGTGATGTGAAAACAGATTTTTAGAAAGCACCATTCTCCTGCTTCTTACCACAAGTTGTTGATTTTTTTTCTTTGATGGTAGATACATGAAAATATTCCAAATAGTCAGATGAACATTTAGGAGCCATGTCAAGCATTTAAGGTTCAGTTGTTGCATTAGATTTAGAATTTGGTTTTGCCAGCTTCAGTACAAGTAATTTTTCAACACTTATGGTAGGCCACTTTCCACTTCTTCCCTGCTGTGACAGTCCCTGTGAAAAATTGAAGACATACTGGGGTTTTTATCCCAAACTAGACAAATCCTTCAGTGGACTAGAATGTGAACAATGTGATAATCAACAAATATGACCACAGCCACAATCTGTCCCACTCAGACAGTCTAGCCCATTTATCAAAGAGAGTTTACATCAGCCAACAACAGACAACATCCTGACACCGTGCTACACTAAACTCAAAGAAGACCCCGTACCCTTCTTCATGTTGGAGTAATTACCCTGTTGAATCTTACTCAACAGCTCCAAGGGATGCTGAACAGCCATTTCCTGATCTGTAATCCCTCATTAGATCCTGTCCAAAAGGTTCAAATATGGAAATGCTAGCAAACCTAATCTGGAGTGCCTGAGTGATTTCTATGCAAAGCTTGTAGCTCTCGCCTATCCAGCAAATTGGAAACTGATAGAAAGGCAATGAACATAAAATAATTCACCTCAGCAAGTGCCCTGCTCTGTATCATCATGTTCCATGCTTTTATCCTCAAATATACCAGATGCATCTATAGATACATATAGGTGCAAGTAAACTTACAGCAGCCTTCCAATACCTTAAGGGGGACTTTATATAATGGCATGTAGTAACAAGACAAGGGGGAATGACTACAAGCTGAAAGAGGGGAGATTTAGATTACATATTAGGAAGAAATCCTTCCCTGTGAGGGTGCTGAGACGCTGGCACAGGTTGCCCAGAGAAGCTATGGCTGCCCCATCCCTGGCAGTGTTCAAGGCCAGGTTGGGTGGGGCTTGAAGCAACCTGGTCTAGTAGAAGGTGTCCCTGCCCATGGCAGGGGGTTGGAACTGGATGAGCTGTAAGGTCCCTTCCAACCCAAACCGTTCTATGATTCTATGAACTGAAGAAGCACATTGCAGCAGAGTGAATTTACAATCCACAAAGGACAGAAATTCGCAGCTACCAGTACAATAATATATTTTACAAATTTCTAGTCCTCAGTCCTGAATTATGTTAATGTGAGTCTATCCAAATGAAAAGGGTAGGTCCCCTATCAAATCAATGCTTCCACTGAATGAAAGATACCTAGTCACCTGAAAATTACAAAATTAGTTTCCAAGCTCATTTTCTAAATGTTATTTATATGCTATATTTCTTTTCTAGTCTATTTCAAGTTCATGTCCCTTCAACCATATCTCCTACAGTTGACTAAGGGATGGAACATAATTATAATTCCAGTAAAATTTTTGTTCATTTATACATTCATCAATAGTACAAAAATAGTATAAATGAAAGCTTGGCTGTTATTAACACTGTTAATAAACTAACAAAGAAAAGATGAATTCCAGTCAAAAGACCTATGCTCACACAGTGCAGCCTGCGTGGACAGAGTTAAAGTGTGCAAGTACACCGTATTCTGAGATAAATTATTACCTTTCTCTTTCAGAAGTAAGGTATGCTGCTATGACCACCGTTGTATCTATACTTGCCTCTCCAGAACCTTTTCCACATGAAGAATTCACTATAGTGGTACCGGTGCCATTAAAACAGTTTAGGTTTTTAAACAAAAAACTCTTAGAAAAGTCCTAAGAAACTTCACAAACAAATAATTTCTGTAAGCACTCAACCAGCTTATATGTTCCTACATCCATTTTCATGCAGTGCCTAATCTGCCTTCAGCTTCTGTTGAATTGCTTGTGTGCTTTTGATAAAAGTACTTGTTACATTCTCCTCTTTGAATTTCCCTACCTAATCACAATAGCTACTGTATGCATTTTCTTTTCCCTTTTGAAAAGCAAAAGTTGGGAGACTTTGCTTCTCCAAATTATTTTTCTTTTGATATCAAATGGCATGCTTGAATTTTAATGCTGCATTTCTTGCTCTGGGAGCTGAAGCTTTTGTTTATTCAGCTGAGCAGTGGCAGCCCTGGTTCAGTTTTCCCAGCAGGGGTCACCGATGTGTCTTGTCCCTTACTTTGAAGGAAGCTGTTTCCACTTATTTCTTAATGCTCCTAGAGAAATTGCCAGCAAATACTGAGGTTAGTAAGGGTTATTGATATTCTTGTAATGATTTCTGTAGTAGAATGAAATGAAAAAAAATACCACATTCATGTCACAGAGAGCACCAAATAATAATCAGATGGGAATAGTAATAATCTATATCTAAAGAGGAGTACCACATCTGAGCACTTAACCTGCTTCGTACCTGCATTGTGTTTTGCAAGATTGAACTGAGCATGACTTGAAGTTACAAGCTCTTAACTGTTGGTTGGGGGGGTTTGGGTATTATTTATGTCTTTTGAATTGCAATACAAGGGGCCCATTGAAAAGTCAGTAGTGAGTAAAAGCCCCACTTTCGAATCAGTAGTTCTAAGCACTCGCTGAAGTATAGAGAAGAGAATGGAATATTGATTTTTCAACAAATCATATATCAGAAAATGAAACAGCTTAAAAAATGTGGGGTGAGGTACCTCATTGTCAATGCTTCATGAAGTGCATTCTGATCATCTTTGCTTTTGGATGCCACTTATACCACAAATCTGCCATTCTCTAATTGGAATGCTGTTCTGCCGGAGCTTGAAAAGGAAACATTTTTTTCTATTCAAAACATTTTCAGCATTTCAAGCCAAACAATTTCTGTAAAGGAATAGATGTCTGTAAAGAAATAGGAGCAGACTACTCATTATTGCATCTGGAATCTTACTTTAACATGTTCTTTCTTTTGGAAGCAAGGCTATGAATTATGCTTCTTTTATGACCTGACCAGCCACAAATAAAGAGCTGGCTGGTTTTGTCTCCATAGTTATGTGCCTTTCTTGTAAACTCAGAGTATGTTGTAATACCATTTTCTTGTCCCAGACTGGTAAGGTTGAAATGGAAAGAAATTAACCTGATTGAAGTTGCAGGTCTACTTGTAGATTGTTTCATTCTACGTACAGTTGAAACCAATTTTATTTCCCATTAGTGAAGAAGAAAAAAAATCATCCAGTCTTACATACACTGACACCACAAAGAAGGATAGATAAGCTACAGTTCGATTTCCTGGATCTCTCCCTGACTAAATGAGAAAGCATTGTTAGACAAGGCTGTAAAGTTAAATACCCCATTTGTAAGCTGAAATGCCAACATGGGATCAAATTGTTACAACAGACAGCTTTTTTAACTGTGATGTTGCACATGGGTGTAGTAATGCGATAAAAAGTAATAGCATTTTTTTTCCCCCAAATTGAATGTGATCTTCGTATTGAAAAATATTTAATTAGGAAGAAACTTCTGACACTGCCCTGCACTTAGAAATATCTTTCAAGGTAAGGCCTTCTTCTGAACAACAAAAACAGAGCAGAAATAAAAAGTTAAGTCAACCTTAACAACACATACTGCTCTTCCATGAGCAGCTTTAATTATTCATTGTCTGCATGTGGTGTGTTGATATCACAGCATAAAATATTCTGAATTCTACCAGACTTTTAGGACACTTCCAGGTGTGATTATGGAAAGTAACATTCAAGAGATTGAGCAAGTTATGACATATTACTTGGAAATGACAAGAAAATGACTACTTCGCTGAGGAGGTAGATGTTGCTGCAAGTAAACATCCCTACGCATACAGGAAAATGTAATTTATTATGTTTTGTTCATGGAAGCAGTTATTTCTATTATTTTCATGGAAGGACAAGAATCTTACAGTATTATTTGGTATTAGCAGGTTAGCTCTTCTTTCCACATATTCAACTTTCTTTTACACATACCCGCATATGCATTTTTTGGAGAACATGATATTAAGTATGGCTTTATGAGATAAGGGATTTCTGGGGGTTGAACTCATCAAAAAAATGAGTGCTGAAGTTTCAAGTGCTCTTAAGCAGATACTTTAGAAATTATTTCCATGGCATAGTGCTATTCCTTCTATGAATTTTGCAAAAAAAACCCCAAACCAACCAAGAAACCCAGGAAACCAGGAAACCATTTCTATTTTAGAAATGTTGAGACTATTGAGTGTATTTTTCAATGTGAATGCATGTGCATGCTTGTGTGTGTAGATAAGTTATAAAATCTCATGATGAACCATAACCCCCTTGGGAACTCTTTCTTTAGAAAGCTCAAATCTGATGAAGGGGTCCTGTTCAAGAAAGTCTGTGTTTTTCCAACTTTATCATTTGGTCAATACCATCTCTCCATAGAAATCCTACCTCAATGTCATTCAATGATGTATCACTGTGATGCATCGTTAAATATTGAACCTAGATTATGTAAGTGCTGCAGCACTTTAGTTTTGTTCACTGTACATAAAGCCTCATGAAACTTGGCCAGTAAGTTCCATAGTGGGAAGAAAAGATCTTTTAAATTGAATTTATGTAGAAATGAGTAAGTTGGACTCCCCAGCATTAGGTGCTTTTAAGATTCAACTAGTCAGGGTGCTGGGACATCTAGTCTAGGTCATGCTTTGTCCAGCAAGGTTGGATCAGGTGATCCTTGAGGTCCCTTCCAACCTGGTATTCTATGATTCTATGATATGTAATAGTACAATTTGCTGATCTTGAGAGAGCTACTCAGAATAAATGGACAAAAGTACTGCAGTACTAGGAACTTTGCTGTTCTGAGCTGTCTGTGGGAATTACTTGAGATATTGTAAATAACAGGGTGAATTGACTGTTTGTACTTATTTATGCTCAAATTCGTTAGACACTAAGCAGAAGTTTATTTTCTAGCACTGTTACTGATTCAGTTGAGCTGTGTATAAGACATTAGTAACTATATGTAAGGTTGTCTGTAGCTGCAGCTAGCTATTTGAAGCAATTAACAAGTTTAAATGCAACTGCTGTCACATGGGTGCCCACTTTATCATGTTTATAAACTTGTTTGTGAAGCTCTTGTGTAGTTATATATGAAACATTTATTTAGACAAACTTAGGGCTATCTGCTAAGTTTCCTAGCACATTGGAAGGAAAGATTTTTGCAGAAAAATATGGCTGCTTTCAAAGGCAATTTCTAACACTTCTGTTGTTTACAGCAGACTTTTAAATTTGGTCAAGGAAAAAAAACCCATGAACTAAAGAAGTGCCATTTCTTTATTCCCTGAATTCAGCCCAGTTTAGTGGAATCATAAACTGTAGAACATCACAGTTTTCTTTCTTTTAGCTGCATTTCATAGGAAAAATTGGCAGCAGACCAAAATAATAACTGAACTCCAACATTTTTAAAGATTCAGGTTCACATTGCTGCCAGAGCAGCTGTAGCAGCGCAGGCTGCACTGTAACGTGTTTTGGGCAGCTGGATCAATGGGGAGGAAGAAGCAGGCACAGTCAAGGCTCTCTGCTCTGCAACCATACCTCTCCAGACCTGCCACAGAACCTTATCACTTTGCTCCATCTGGAGAGTCATAGAAAAGATAATTTTCACACATAGGTTTATTGTTGACAATTGATATATTTGGTCCTGAACATAAAGTTGAAGAGTTCTGTGATGAAGCTGATAGGTCTAGCATCAAGTCCTGGGGCTTTGGGGAAAACATTGCAGTTAAGCTAGCAAACTTAAAAAGCCATTTCCTTTAAAACAAACAGCAAAAGCCAGGAAAAGAAAATGCTTCAAAGGTTGTTTTAAGAGAAAATCATTGAAACTGGAAAGCCAAGTTCTTGGAAATAATGGTTTGCCAGATTTGGCTTTGCAGCCACTATTCAGTTCCCCTGGGTGAGTGCACTGTGATATAGCCTTCAATAATGTAATATTGTGGTATGTTTCTGCAGAACACCTGCAACATTCATTTCATAGGCTGGGCATAAGAAAGGACAAAATTGTTTGTACAAACAGCTGCAATGTTTTAATGCTTGGTATTGTCACGTATGTTTTTACATGTTGTTCTGAGTGTGGATGCTCTTGGATGCACATATAAGGGTGGGACTATATATGGAAGCGTACACATGCACCTGTAATTGAGGAAATGCGAGTTTTGTTGCTGCACAAAAAGAACTATCAATTTCTCCGAAGAAGGATGCTGTAGGGCCAGCTTAAACATTTTAGTGCTGTAGATGTATGATTTTAAGCCCTGGGTAAAAGCCGACTGAATATGTCATAGACATGATTTGTCTTTGGATGATAGCAGCATCTCTCATAAAGCACTCCAGTCAATCTATGGAATGATATTAGTAGTGAATGTGGAGAATGCTCTTTTCCAGTAGCTTGAGGTGTACTTATATGAAACTAGCTGGTGAGCGACATGGTAAATAAAATCCAGAGGAAAAATGATATACGGTTAAAGATGTATTTTAGCGACAGGCAATGCAGCAGCAAAGGCAAACAGAAATAGAGCCTTGCAGTATGTATGTTAAACTAAGAAGAAAGAAGAAAAAAATGCCTTCTAGAACTAATTGTCCCTTGAATGTTTTATGTGTCATCCCAAATTAGACTAGGAAAGATCTATTTAACAGCAAAAAAATATTTTAGTTCATCTTTCACTACATCTTGTATATTCCCCTCACTACCCACACTTATGAAATGCGTGTTAGGAATAGAATTGTAAAATTTGGAGGACAAAACTGCCATGCACATGTTAATGTGTGTAGGTCTGTATTGGTACAACGTTATCTTACCATATAGATAGGTTAAACCACATTTTTTCTTATCCTTCTGACACTAATTCTAGCACCAGAATCACAGTGGTCCCCATAGTGGATCTCTTTTCCTGACAGTAGATTTCTCAACAAATGAAAAATCATCCAGTTATTACTTTCTAAGTACGTGTGTCTCTAAATACCTAATTATCATCGGGAACAAATTTCATGCTACAAAGAGAATATTATGAAGAACTGTTAATCTGTTAAGATGCTGCTTTGAAGTTTTGAGCAGTTGATGCAGCTGTTAAACAGAATTTTTGCTACCTGGACTCATTGTTACAATTTTGTTGTAAAATTCAGAAGCAACTGAGGAGAAGCCAGAGTGCTGGACTTGGCTTCTTTATGCATTCTGAATTTTAGATAAAGAAATCTATCTATATGTTCTTCATATTCTACTTTTTCCCATGCTTTAAACTACATTGGCATTCTTAGAAGGTGAGTCTGTGGCAGCAATAAGTAGTAAAACATTACATTTTCTTTCAGGGTTGTTTGGTCTGTTAATAGCTCAGTTTGCATTGTCCACATATCTGTGGCAACACGGAAGAACACGGTACATTCATGGATCTTTCTTGCCAAATACAGTCTGTGTAGAAGTTACGTGTTTCTGTAGAATACGTGATAATTGTGCTTAGGTGGCTTAGCTGTAATTAATGTGCAATGTTCACTTTGGCTAGAAATGAGAAATTAAAAGGTACTTATCTCATGATTATTTCTGCATGCACAGTTGTGTGTTGTGGTCATAGCAGTGCAGGCTCCTGAACATCCTCGGCTCCTGTTAAAGTCCATTGGTGCTGAGTATCTCTGAAACCTCCTAGATGAGGTCCTTAATCCCTGAGAAATATATAGTGACTATACATAAAGCATAATTTATAGCTGATGACTGCATACAAGTAATGCCACTGCTTCTTACTGATACCATCTAAAATTCAAACTCAAGGATATGCCTGATCACTAGAGTTATAAAGCTTTATTTGTAGTACAACCTCCTTTTAGAGCTGAACTTTCGGATTTCCTTTTTTTTCTTTTTTTCTCCTTATCAATTCTTCAGGATAGACATGCATGAACTAGAGTATTAGAGGTAAACGCAGTTTTACACACATTGTCTATTTGTATTGATTACGTATTGATCTGCTAACAGGAAACATAGAAAAATGTGGCCTGGTTGAGAGTTCAGTTCTAATTAGCAGTCATTATGCTGCCACCTCTTCTATGTAACCAAATCTGCAAAATACTGGCAATATGAAAGAGAGGTGCTTGAAGAAATCTAAGTTAGTGAGACCCATTAATAATTTGATCTCATAGGAATTCAGCTAAAATTTATTCCCTATTTTACTTTCATGAAAAAGTTAATTAAACTCATCAGCATTTTAAGAACCACAAGAGAAATCCTGTCCCAAATTCTGCCCATCTGTATACAGGCAGCCTTAAAATGAGGATGAGGATATAACCATGCCATGTTTCTTGCCAGAACCTGCAGGCGACTAGTGAGGATAGCTGTTAGCATTGTGAACTTCCCAGCTGTGCTGGTCAGTCCCCATGGACTTGGATTCTGCATCTGTGGAGTTTCAGAGATGTTATAGGAAAATGATGAAACAAAAGGTGTTTTGTTTCTTTGCTCTTCTGGGATCTGCTCACAGTGGCTTCTTAACTTTATGCCCGAAATAGTTGAGATTTGACTGGGTGGCCATGAGTATTCCTTTCCCTGTTGTGGTGATCTAGGAAGAAGCCTGAGGACGTAGGCTTGGAATCCAACCTGGACAGAATGTACAGAAACCAGCACATGATCTGGTGAGCTAAGCAGCTGACAGAGCAGTACTCCAGGCAAGACCAAGACAGACGGAAGGAGGAAAGAAAGTGTGTAGCTTAAAACTGCTACATGAGGTAGCTCGAATTAAAGGTCCCAGGCTTTGCACAGAGCAGCTGAGGAGCGCTCATATATGCTGTTCCTTCATCTCTTCTGTGAACAAGGTATGGGTTGAGGCATGGTAACACACACCAGAAGGTAGCAGTGCATTAAACCAGTGAAGCTGTGAGTGGACATCCAAGTTGGCTTCAAGAGAGCTGGTTTCAAACTCAAACTATTTCTGGTAAAACAAAGAAAGGGAGACTGTGAGCTTGATTACCTTAGAAGAGCCAAAACACAGGAAGCTGTGCCCCAGTACCTAAAGAACACAATGCAATAATTTGACAAGATTTTGCAGAGAAGAAATTATTTAGCTAAAAGCCACAACTGTGAGCTAGATTGAAAAGCAAGAGGAACATGAAGGCTATTTCTCAATGATAACCAAATGGACCAGTATTGCTGGGTAATTTAGTTTTGGTGGAATTTGATTCCTCCATGTTGTTATTTCTGCAAGGCAGCGTCTGTATCCGGCAGTCCAGCTGGGTTATTTGTGAGAATGTTTGATTGTTTGTATTATTCTAGTGCTGGGAAGCCCTAATCATGGGTCAAGCCTCCATTCTTTTAGGCACTAAATGAACTCAGAACAAAAAGGCAGTTCCGCTGCCATACAGCTTATAATCAAAGTACAAAACAAGAGACAACAGATGGGGCTAGACAGAAGGGGAAGCATAAGGAAGCAATGTGACAGTACTGGTCAGCCAAAAAGTCAGTGTTCAAAGGAGAGCAGCGGGCCAGCTATGCGGTTTCTATAAGCAACATATCAAAGACAGGATCTGAAATGAGATAATTAAGACAGCTTTGCAGTTGACTGTAGGCAACTCCTTCTAAGTATAAGAAGGTTGAATGGGAAGGATTTTGGAAGTAAAACCAGACATCTTGGCGTTTAGGGCATAGAAAGTGAGAAACCAGTAGAAAGCACACAGATAGTGGGAATATCACTAAAATTTTAGATAAGTATGTGGGTTTTTTGCAGAGCATTCTGTATAGGTGGGAGTGAGTTAAAGCTGCATGCCTTTGATCTACTTTGTAAGTGTGGAGCACACTCTGAGGAACGCTGCTTCTCATCCTCATTGAAGGATTTCTCCCCCATCATATCAGCTGACATTTCTTGGCCATGGAGAGTTTGATGAGATTCACTTTTGAGCACATGAAATCTTTTGCTTGGCCAAAGAGGTTACAAAATACTTCTGAATTCCCAGATTTCAAGGGCTATTGGAACGAAAGCCTGGATTTGGGAGTCAAATAAATTTCTTTTCGAAAGCAGATCAGGAAAATAATCACAAGACCATGTTTGATTGTACTGGACATTTGGTAAACAACTTGACAGCAATTTCATCATACGGTTACATTAGCTATTATTTTATATGCCAGTTGTATTTGGCAAATTACAATTTCTCTTTGAAAATGATCCTTAGAAAATAGTACATGACATTTTAAAGGTTCACAATCCATATATGCAAAACAATAAATGCAAGATAACTACATACAGCTCATACAGCTAGATGGCATTAAGTGAGTTAAAAGAGCCTTTACTCTGAGATTTCTCACTTTAGTGCTTCTGTATCCCATTGCTGTATTAATAAAGTTCTCTGTATTTAAAATGGCAATTGCTTGCAAAAATATATGATAAGCTTTATGTTTGCTTTCAATTTCCATGCTGTACATAGGGGAGATAAGAGTACTGAGTATCTCTTAACAAAATGAAATCCCTCCATATGGCACCCTTTTCCCATTAAGATGTAGAATATGAACCCACAAAGCATCTTTTAGAATAGTTTTATAGCTGAAATGGGATTTTAGTTTAGCTTAATTTGTGAATTGCCTGAAGCAAGAATTATCTTTAATGCTGTCTGTACAAGGATGCTCCCACAGCTGTTCTTAACCAATTCTATATCAAAATAACCAGGAGCTGTCTCACATTCATCCAGAAGTTAGGTTTCTAGTCTATTTCCTTGATAGTCAACAGAAAGAATGAAGCACTTTGAGAGGACATCTTGTCCTATTCTATTATATGAGCTCAAAATAAAACTATTTTCAATCTCAGTCTTGAGGTGGCCCTGCTCCTCCGAATCCTGTGAAGGGAGCCTAGATGATTAGCTTAGTCTAGTCAGCTCACTCTAGGCAGATGAATTTGGATGAGATTAAAAACAACCTTTGAAACTGAGCTGAATTGTCTTTTATTTCAGGCTGTCAAATGTAGTACGGTGATGCAGTTAGCAGACAAATCTTTGACTAGTGAGCATGAGAAGAATGTAAGGAAAGCCAGTACACAGCCAGAGTAGAATAACTGCATCAGTTAACCTGTATGTTATACAGCTAGAAGGATGGTCAGGCTTAGCAGTAAGTTCTAGTTTTGAACAGGAAATCACCTTGAGAAGGTCCAACGTTTGAGGTAATGTAAAAACAATATTGAGTGCTATGTAAATAATTAATACTATCACACTTTATAATTCCTACATTAAGAGGAGGCTTTACTTAAAAAAGCATTAAGTTTTTGCTTGACTGGACTGTTCTCATATCAATGTCTCTACTTCAGCCATGAGGTCATCACCTAAATGTTCACTCAGAGCGCCCTTCTATGCACTAGATTACCACTAGCACCTTAGTGTGGCAGCATCTGTTATGCTACAAACATCTGATCTGTTGAATGCAAATTGAGAACTTGCAGGAGTGTTTCATCAGCTGTAACATACTTAATTCTTAGAGCTATTTACCAAATGCAGATGTGTTTGAGTGCAGGGACCATAATTCTGTCTTACCTGCTCCCATCTGTCACCTGTATTACTACTTTCTCTGTTAAAAGTTGTGGTAGCCCTGCTGTTTGAAGGACTTTTACATAGTCTCAGAGCCTGTAAAATAAGCCTTTTTCATAAATTGTATTTTTAAAAGTGCTTCTTCAAGTGATTTGACATTTTTTTCAAAAGTAAGATAAAAGTTTACGTGCTTGGAAATGACGTCTCTAAGAAGTACGCACTTTATATTTTATTCATTTTGATAGCTTATGTTATGACGCATTTGATAGATCCTGAAAGACACTGTCAGTTTTAAAGATACAGCCAATAAACTTTTGTTAGTGGTGAAAATGTGCCCTATAATGACCAGATGCCTCTGTCTATGCAAAGAGATTGCATCAACCTTATGACATTTTTTATTTTCAAATGTGTCTGTTGCACTGTTTTGACCAGTGTCACATAATATATGCCAGAAAAGGAATAGTTGGCAAAAAATGGAAAGAGAGCAAAAAAGTAAAATTAAAATATAACAGTTTTGCAGCTGAGGAGCACAGATTCTCTGAGATGATAATCCTCAAAAAAAAACCAGGTAAAAGACAGTAACAATGTCTTTTCTTATCAAAGTTTGTTCTGAAAACTGCAGAAATAAACCCATCTATATGTGTGTGTGTGTGTGTGTGTGTGTATAGTTCCAGCATCTAGACACTGCAAGTAACATCAATTAGGACTCTAGTGGTTTGCTTGTTAGGCAGAAAGACAACCCTAGCCCCAACTAGCCAAATTTGGGATTAACCCACTGCCTGTAATAGAGAGCATACATTAATGCTAGCTGAAGATATGACACATAGCACTTCTGAAGGCTTCAGCATTATCCTTCATAATAAAAAGCACGGTAGAAGATTATTTTTTTCCTCATAATGGAACAAATTTCAAGGGCAGTGTGAAAATACAATGAGTTGAAAATATTAATTAATCAGTAATGGTATTTAAAAAACATTCCTCACAAAAAAGTTCAATGAGATAAATTGTTCAGTGAGAAAAAAAAAAATGAAATGCAATTACCAGGTGGGAAAGTTTAAACAGATGCGTTAGTCTCTGGCATCCTTCAACTAGTTTGATTGGAGGATTAGAAGGTGAGAGCAAGACAACACGAAAGTATTGTGCATGTACTGAGGTGCAATACAAGCAAGACTGCAGTGTTAAGATAAGAGACTACTTAAAATCCTGCAAAGCAGTTCTTCTGGTTTTGCTCTGTTTACACTAACTGATTCAGAAGTCAGAGCACAGAAGGATTTTTCTTTGTCTTGAGAAGGACCAATAGTTCTGAAATTTCATAAGAGTGATATTGTGATTTTTACTGAAGTAGGAACCTCCTCGCTGCTGTATGTTGAGCTTTTGCAGGCAGTGAGAATACGAGCCATGGTTGCTGTAGCTGTTTCGCAGAGTAATATAAAATAGTTGTTTACAGGCATATTTTTAAACTGAGAAGAGATTTGAGTGGTTTATAGTTGTAAATATATTTGCAGTCCTGCCAGAGCATATCCACGTGTGCAATGTCTCGCTAACATCTCCTTTCCACATTCATTCCACAGATATCTTCTTTGCCCTCCCCTTCCTACCAAATGTCACAAGACATTTACTGTGTCCGATTCCACTTGACAGAAAGACAATACCAGATTTTGAGGCATTTGGCTGGGAATATCACTTAATTACCTTTAACAGTCATTTTATTGAATAAATTTTCCCTACTGTAGTATTTGATTTTTAAGACCTTTTCTAGGTGTCTCACCCTCAAAGAAAAATTTAGGACCAACCCAATGGAAAGTTGCTGCCACATGCATAAGAATTATTGCATTTATTTTTTCTTGAGACAGTGGACAGTGTACCATGGTGAATTTATGGTCTGTCAAGAAGCACCTCATTTTGGTTTTGAGATGAACTATCTATGAATCTGTTTAGTTTACGTCAGGCTGTCATGGGAACCTTGTCCTTTGCAAAGACTTCCACTTGGAAAATTCCCTGGCAGAAGACCTGGCTTGGTGCAGTCCTTCTACAATGGGATAGACCTCGCTGAGCTCCACTCGGAACCCTCCATGGGCAGATGCCATTTGGTCTCCCTACTAGTGCCCCAGTACTAAGCTTTCTCCTAGGCAATTCATGAATCGCCTGTTCACATTTAGCTATATTAATTAACAATATACTGTGATGGAACCTTGTTATATGTAGAGAGATCACCACTTTTCCTTCCATTTTGTTCAGATGTCTTTTTGCAGTGATTTATGCTTCTAGTTTATTTACACTCTGAAAGAAAGTGTGGGAAAACAGTACACATAAAATTATCTCAATTCTAAAAGCTGAAGTGTTTATAGTTGGTAAACCTAAGTGTACTGTATAATTAAAACAATTACTTCATCAAAAGATGCTTTTTTAAATTGTTTTGCAATTAGTGCTGTTGAAATAGTTCTATTATTTTACATGTATTTAATTTCTGGTTTGGTCTCTCCAAAGCACATTTTTTGTAGAAAGCAAAACAGTTTAACATCTATAATTAAGGTTTAAACAATTAGGGGTATGCATGATCAGATTAAAATCCTAAAGTAAACCTTACCATACTGGAACCAAAGCACAGGAGAATATACTCTGGAGGATAACTCTATTTAAGGTTATGAACACATGGGTATGCTTATAATATTTTCCAGTTTCAGTGATATTATATCACTGTATATTCCCAGAGAGTCGAAAAAAGAACTTCCCACTCCTGATGCATACCGTACAAGTGCTTACTGAATAGCTCCATTACATTGTAGCAGTAATGGATCCATTGTTAGGAGTAGGTTTATAATACTGATTTCCCTTCACTCAGATTTTAGAAAGAGCTTTACATCCTTGTCGTGCATGTCTGGTCTAGACACTTCAGGTATTAGCCTCTATTTGTGAAAGAGGTTTGCAGAGAGTGTGTTTTTGTGTGCACAGTTGCATCAAGGCTGATGGAAAATCGGTTTGAAGCAAAAGCCTGCTATGTTTGAGGGTTGTTCTGCAGTTCTGATGTTAAAAGTGTCCTGAAACGTGTGGGCAAATCATCTCTTTCCACAAATATTTTTGTGGAAGACAACTGTAGGGAAGAAAAAGATCATGTGAATCTCCTAGGAGATTAGATGTTTCCATTAAGGGATGGGTAGTTCTACCATTGACAGGATGGGTCTCTGTAAGGTCTTGATCAAGATAAATGTGTAGAAGTTTAAGCATTGACATGATGATAAGCATTTGTATATTGTATATATAAATATACATATGCAATATGTAATATTGTATAT
The DNA here is from genome assembly GCF_004027225.2 of Strigops habroptila. Classification (NCBI taxonomy): domain Eukaryota; kingdom Metazoa; phylum Chordata; class Aves; order Psittaciformes; family Psittacidae; genus Strigops; species Strigops habroptila. Next base: position 74,806,182 of record NC_044281.2, read on the forward strand.
TTGTATATTGTATATAAGATTGTATATATCTTCAGGAAGCAATTAACAATATGAGGAGTATTTCTTAAATCAGTGGGAAAGAAGTCTGGCAGATAGGAAATCCATGCAGGCTTGTCCTTTCATTCAGCACTGGTGTGTCTTCCATTTTTGATCTGACGGGTTGGGAGGAGGCTGTTATTCTTGGACAGTAACAGTTCCCCTCAAAGCTCCCTTTTCCTGTACTTTTCTATACTCCTGGCATGGAGTACAGGAGCTTTTTTTTTAACAGCAGAACACTTAATAAGGTGTCTCTGAAGGTGTACAGTCTTAGTTTATTATTTTTACTTTTTTCTCTTAAACGAGAATTACGACTTCTTTTTGATATCTTTTGATGCACATATGCTTTTGTCCATAATTCCTCAAATCTAGGAAGACCTTTCTGTAGGCAGTACATTTTCTGCTTCCTTTTGCCCTTTCTTTTGTTCATACTTAAGCTTTAACCCTTGTGTTTGTCCCTGTTAAGGAACAAGGTTCATCAGGCCTCATTACATACAGCTTGTAGCCCATCACCAGAAGTATTAGAAAATATAGTTGTGGTGTGAACACACAACTGAGTTTCTCCAAAGGTTTTGTGACTGAAATGCAAGTAGATGGTGATCTGAAAATATATGATATCAACAGCTTAATTTCAGATGGGATTTATATTGATTGCAGACCGACAAACCCAAAATGTATTGGTAGCTTGATGATTTCAATTAAATTTTTCTCATCAAGAAGCTTATTTCATGGTTTTGCTTTCATTTGCTAAGACAGTGTAGAAATCCATATTTTCAGGTAATTTGTTTCACCCTGAAATTACTGAAATACCTTTTCTGAGTTCTTCAGCTTCTGATTTAGACAGAATAAATTGTGAGTAAACTATTAGTGAAATATGTTCAATTGGAATAACTATATATAGGTGTACATATACTTTTATGTGTATGTATATGTAAAAATGATTTTTAACAAGGCACTTTGGCTTTTCTTTAAATTGCTACCACCTATGTATGTTCCTTCCAGTGCTTTTCTGTGGTGGTTGTTCTGATGGTTTGCCTCCAAGTCGGTTGACCATTCAGAGTATTCGCTTGATTCCTTCTTTTCAGAGTTTAAGATGTGAATCATTGGCTTACCTACTCTGATGTTTTGTATATCAAAGTTCCTTTAATTTCATCTCATTTAGGTTTCCTGAGTTCATGCTTTAGACCTGGATGTTAGGTCTTTCTTCCTGAAAGGGTGGAAGAGCCCTTTTAGCACATGATCATTCCCTTCCTTAGAACTTCCAAAATGTAATCAAATAATTTCCCCTTACCTGACTGATGAATTGGAGAGCTTTTTGAAGCTACTGCTTTGGTTTTGGTATATCCCTTATTATTGTTCCAGATGGCAAAGCCAACTAATAAGAAAAAAAAAAAAATTCTTTTTATCTATTTTTATATATATTTTTATATATAACAATAAATTATATTTAATTTATACTTTTTTAGATATAACTCAACAAAGACTTTTTTTTTTTCCCTATGGATGTCATCTTCTGTGTTGGCTAATTTTACAGATATACATTTATTGTTCGCTTCTTTAATCTCTTTTATAGCAGTCCCATGTAATCCAGAAGTTTCAAATGATCTGTGCATATTATTTTAGCTGTGTTACTAATTTGATCACTTATGTTTCATTCTTAAAGCTTCTGTCAAGAGGCAGTTCAACCCACCTACAATCTTGGTTCCTCTTTGGACATGCCTTTCTACTGATTTTTCAAATCTGATGTGATACATTCCAGATTTGGATGTCTCAGCTAAGTGCCTGAAGGCAGATTGGATGAATTCGAGACCTTTGTCCCCATTACAAAGACCCAATCTACCTTGATCTGATGGATTTCTCAAATATAAGCAGTCTGTTCCCCCACATGTAATGTACCCCTCTCAATCTTCGCTTCTTAATGTTCTCTCTCTTTCACAATTCATCTCTGCAGTTTCTCTCATTTCAGTATATTCCCCAGTTGCCCCTTGCTCAGCTTAGCTCCATCACTGCCCCTTCCTTCCCTGCACTATTAGCTTCTTCTATCCTTGCCCTATCTTTTCTGCTATTGCCCATTTCATATCTCTTCCCTTGAATGTTTCATTTGTCTATTTGGGATGAAGAATATTCTTCCTATGTTTTTAAAGCACTGTACAAATTGATATATATGTACATATTTTCATAATTATCACAATGCAATTTCAAATAATACTATGCCTAATTCTCCTATTGTGTTGTTGAGTTTAGCCAAGATTGTTATTTCTGTTTAACTAATGCTGTAGAGTGGTATGTTGGTCAGAAAGGTTTGTACTATAATTGAGTAACAAATTATTATTTTCTTCTCATGTGTTCAGTGAACTGGTTTTGCAGATCTTTCAGCTCAATTCATTACGATCAAATATAGAAACATTTGTTTCAATAAGATTTTAATCTCTAGGACTATCTTTTGCATCAGTGACTTTTCATTGTTAATTGCTTTCTTGTCCCCCATGAAGGTGTTCTTGCAACTGCTTCATCCAAACTGAACTCCTTGTCTGCATATACAATTTGAAAAGACTTTCCTACTTTTTAGGTAATACATAACCATTGTTGCCTTCTTAATCCAGCAGTATGGTTTTGGTGTATTTTCCTCCCTTGATGCTAGCAAAAACTGTACAGAATCGCCTCTCAAAGAAGTTTTAGAAATGTCCTGAATCCCCCCCCAGATACATCAGAACACAAAAAAAAAGTTATTATTTCATAGCACCAATTAAGAACATCAGGGCTCCTCTCTGTGCTGGATGTTTGTGAGTGAATTGCCATTAATATTAATGATGTAAAAGGATATGCAGTGACTGGAGCACACCCCTAATGTCTCATAGTCATCCTACTGAAAATGACTTTTATTATCCCTTCTCCTGAACCTATTGCTACTTTAAACCCCATAAAGGGCATAGGAAGGAAAGACCAAACAAGAATTTGAAAAATGCCCTAATTTTACATGTTGAAATAACAAAATTAGGAGATAAGTTCAAGTGGTTCTCTCCCTTTTCAAAAATCAATTGGTTGTGAATTTATTATTTTAACACAGCTGACAGAGAACATACAGAAGGAATTCAGTAATGAAAAACATTTGGGGGTTTTGACAGGTCTTGGCTGAAATGAAGTCCTCTGAGACCAGCATTTGGAGGCAGAGGTGAAAGTAGAAATTGGTTTACCTGAAGATTTCTGTATATGGAATCTAAATTTTCAAGGGAGACTGCCTGCCAGTGTCAGGGCTTATTTTTGACATATCCAGCCTGAAATCTATCAAAATCTGGAAACTTCCTGACTTCTTATTGTAACTTTTGTGCATGTGATTTTCTGGACAGGTTTTCTTGCACAGGTCATAAAAGTTTCCCAGAAATTTTGTGCTAATCTTACAGCCTGTTCAAAACTACAAATCTTTTTTTACCTACATATTCTATGCTTAACTCTAATCATTAACTATTTAAATAAAACGCATTCACTCATTCTGATATTAAAAATAACTATACAAGTCATTGAATTTTGCGGCTTTTTAATTTATTACTTTTCACGATAATTTAGTCCAGTTGTCTCTGAAAAAAGTTGATTAATGCAGTCTTACTGCTCCATAGATCTGTGCAGCATGTGCATTGACAGTTTTTAATGTAAAATAGGGTTTTTTTTAACTTGTGTTATAACTTCAAGGCCAATGTAGACAGGTAGGAGTGAGGAAGATTGTGTTCTTTCTTGTACGTCATTAATATAGCTATTTACAATGGTCTACTCAGTTGTAGCTGTGTGACAGGATGTTAGAAATATGATTTGAAGCCTCTCAACTACCCAGTGTAACTGAGAGCTCATAGTGATTTGCAGAACTTTTATTGCTTAGTAGGTTGTTACGCAAAAGTCTAGCTAAATTTTCGTGTTTGGCCTGACTTTAAAAGTCTGTGGGTGAAGGAGGTCTGTGAGTATGTTTCTTTTAACATGAAAAATTAAGCACAGTGGAAAGTTGTTTAGATTGTAAACTCTTTGGTGCCGTGCTCACATATTGCACCCAACACAGTAGGAGCTGTATCCCTGACTGGGGCTGACAGAGGTTACAAGGAGATGTCTAGTTATCAGTAATAGCAATTGCACTGAAAAAGAAAATGAAAACCTATCACACTGTATTGAGAAGCCATTCTATCCATGCATTCTGTAATATATAATATACATAGAATACAGTTCTGTGTAATTTTAAATATTATTCTTAAGTGCATCAGCTAGCAATTGAAACCTGCGTGATAAAATTGGCTGTGCTCTAGGAATTTTTCACTAGCATTCAGAGCATGCACAAAATTATATCATTATAAAATAATCCTTTCTCGGGGTCATGCTTATATATCTTTCGAAATCAGATTATTAGTTATATATTTATTTACATGTGCAGTGTTTACTGTCTGAAAAAATTCAGCCATGTGTACTTAGGGCATCGAAGGCAGAGCCAAGCCCTAAAGCTCTCAAAGCTGAGTCATGTTGGATGGCACAGTGATACACCATATTCATCCTGAATTGTGCAAACCAGAATATATTGCCTGCATTCGAAAATGTTGGCAACCAAGTATGTTAACCCTCATGTGGTCACTGCAGTGCTCTGTGCTAGCTTCTGAAAACATAAAATGTAGGAAAAATATGAAAAGACCCATAACCTCCTATTAGATGTTACAACTGTTAGAGTGTTCAGCAGGAGTTAAGGATGGATAAAATGTAAAAGGTATGATCCATAGCAAGGAGCAGCAGATGAGCTGCATTCAAGATTAATAGATTCTTTATGAAACTGCTGTGACACTTATTTTTTATATTAAAAATTCAAATCAAGTGTGTAATACGTCTCGTAGACATCGTCTCTTTCTGTAATTCTGGGACTGGCGCAGTTTTGCCCTTAGTCACTTGGGGGTTGCTTTTCCATCCACTTTGATCGCATTGTGCTTCTGCAATATTACCACCAGTTATCCTAAGAACTCTGAAAACTGAATCTTTTTTCATCTGTCTTAGAAAATAAAGTATCATGAAGGAGACTGTCAAATAGAACTGGGGAGGAGGAAAAAAACCAAACCACCACCCCAAAATGCTTATTAGCCCCTTAATATAAACATTGCTATTTGTGAGCTTTTAATGAAACCTCTCAAAAAATGTTAGCATAAATATATAGAATGCACAGCCAGTATCAAACCTTTTCTTTCCTAAATAAAGGAAAGCATTTATCTTTCTGGTAACACAAGGGACAGAAAACAATGCCAATTCACAGATAAAACCTTTCATGATTTAATGTTGTTGTTTTGTCCCCCGCGATCCTAGAATGATAAATATTGTACCTTCTTTTGTCAGCACCAGAAACACTTTCGTATGTGGAATAAAGTGTCATTCATTGTATTTGATTTGGGTTTTTTTCCACATTGCTTTTTCCAAGCTATTTCAGTATACATCGTACCGATTCCATTGCATTGTAACCGCCAGCTTTCTTATGCCTGTTCCAAAGCTCCACGAAAACCTGTGATACAGTTTCATTTCTGTTTATTAACATTTTTTTTTTGTTATTATCATTTGCATTTTTGATGCTTTCAGAGGCCTCACTGTGGCTTGGGATCTCATTACTCCAAAAGGTGTACAAACACGTGCGTAACATAGCTTGCACACACTGGAATTGTATGTGTGATGCAACTGTCCGTTGAGTGAGGGCTCTGGGAAGCCCTCAGGGAAAATGTATGTTTGGTCTGTTTGGGGGGGGAAAAAGTGTAAAAATTCAACTTGTTTATGTCAGGCCTTCAATTTGGGGTGCCAGGTTTCTCCTACCGAGCTTTAGGTCTCTTAACAGGCTCATATATGGTTAAGCATTTGTTTCATTAAAAAACTTATTATTTGCTGGACCTAATAGAACTTCTGGTATGGACCAGAAGAGGCACATTTCATGGCAACAGGTTGATTTTACCTGGGTAAATAGAAAGGCAAAGAGTAGGAAGCCAGAGGGAAACGTAAAGACTGCATCATGACTTCATCCTAGATGAAGCACTCAGTTACTGAGCATATGCAGCTTCAGCAGAGCACGGCAATGATGTACCTCCCCCCCAAGGTTGTTTGTTCCTCCTGTCCCTACTTTCCTGCCCTTGAAATCCACCACAGTGGAAGTGGAGAGCACTTATACCACACTGCAGCAGCCTCTGCGGACCTTCAGCAGCTTCATGGACATCTCACACTGGCACAAAGGACGGCTGTATCCTTGAGGCCATCCCAGTGAGGAAGTCACATTTCCATCCCTTTCGCAGCATGAGGAGTGAAAGTCCAGTTAAACACACCAAAGATGAAAAGTTGCATAAAACAATGTGCCCTAGTTAGCACATGGCTTTTAAAATCTTGAATGTAAATATTGTTCTTAAAGCACATGTGGGGCTCAAATAATGAAATAAGGCTGACTGTATTCAGATTATTCACCATCTACTTCATCGCTCTGAAAGAAATAATTAGATCATAGTTCAAATATGATCAGTTATTTTTATCTCTTGTCGTAAATGGTGGACATATGTATTTTTCTTGGAAAAGAATTGCCTACTACAATGAGAAGTCAGAAGGACAAATAATGTAAATGCTAATTAAGATGTATGCAGCTTTTAAAACCTGCCATGCCAGCACCTCTTCACACTAGTACAATCCAAAGAGATGAAAGAGTGTGGAAGGGAATTAGAGTAGTCTTAGTAATTAACATCAGATCCACAAAGAGAATTCCTGATTATTGGAAGTCTACATAGAGAAAAATAATTACTTTGTAAAGGCAGCTTAATAGTGTGATGACTCAAGCTCAATAGAACATGAAGAAGCAAAAATAAGAATGGAAAATGGAGGGCTGTTTGGAAGGAAAGCAATGAAAAATAGTGTAGAAAAACCTAGGAATCCTATATATTCCAGTGTTGTTATATTGAATGCTTGTCCAGACAATGCAGAACAAATAAAAGTCAACTCACGAGGTCACAATATATGGACACAGGCCTTACAGAGGTTTAGTGAAGTCCCTCTTGTCTCTTATCCTTCCTCTTTTGGGGGACAATATCTTCCATTTCTGAACCTCACATATTGTCAAATCCCATTCTCGCAACTCTGGGTTTTTTTTTCCCTCACCTTTTAAGATAGAGGTCAGAAAATGTGGTGTCCCACTTGTTAGAAACGAAGTGCAAATACTGGTAGAAATAAAGTGCAAATTAGTTTGCCACTGATTACCACTGTTTCCATTCTTTGCACCCAAGCTTGCAGAAAGCTTTTGATGAACTATTCCTAAGCAGGAACCATGCTTTTTATTATCATTTTCTTTTCTATTCTTTATGAAAATCAATGTTTGCTTATGGCTGCTCCAGAGTCTCAAGTGTATGGTGTCTAATGGTATTGCTTTAAAGTTTTATATTTTATCTTTATAACTTAGGATAATTATTTAAGGTTGCAAATCATAATGTAGCAGCATTATGGGAAACAGAATGCTGGATTGCATTGCAAAGAGAAGAGCAGATTCAGGGTTTATTATATTATTATATTACAGAAGGCACTTCAGAGGCTAAGGAAGAAAGCAACTCAAATTGTAGCAGTTCTCAGAAGCTGGGATAGTACGAAACAGGTTTCATTCATAACATAGTCTTGTATCATCATCACTGTATATATAGTCATTAAAGTATAATTGAAATATAGAAAATCAGGAAATGAGAGAACCAAAGCTAAGTTTTTCACATGTGATCAAAAAGCATATGGGAAAAAGTAGAGAGGAAAAAGGTCAGCAGTTAAACAGAAAATAGAAGACTCAACATAATTTCTGCTTTTAGACAACAGATGGGAGATTTAGTAAAATTGCAGTGAGGGAATTCTAATGTCCTGCTAAAGGTTTATTTCTCCATCACATAGTAAAAGCTTTTTGAAAATACGTAAATGAAAACTAGCTCCTAATCACATCCTGGAAATACAAAGCCAGCATGGCGCTTTATACAGCACGTCAGTTTGTAACGAAAGCTTTGTGAAGAACAGGGCACAGAATTGCTCTGAATTTTGCCTGTTGTCTCAAAGAATCATCCTGACATTATAAAACTCCAAACAGCATGTATCTCTTGCCACATCTTCTCCCTGGTTTCGTTTCTGCCATTTCTTAATGCCATGACTCGGGAAGAGGAAGGGCTTTTGTAGTAACTCTTCAGTATCTGAAGGTTTATTTCCACTGAGTGCATCTTCTGAGAGCTGACATTACTGGGAAAAGGACTTTATCAGAATTTCTGGACTGTATCTTTCACTTGGTTTCTACTTTTTATTTTCACATCCATTTAGTAGAATTAATCCCATTCTTCACTGCATAAATGTTGGTGTACCCATCAGGCTGAGATTTATGCCAAATTTGATTCCAAGAAAGGAATATTTCACAGCTCCTGTATCTCTTGTGGATATTGTTCCTAAAAGGACAAACACTGAACCTGAATTTGGTGTGTCATGAAGGTCTCTCTCAAGTTTTCCCAGCTACATCCTCTAGATGCAAGTGGGCATCTAGAAGAACGTTTTAAATGGCAAAAGTTATAGCTTGTGCATCTTTGTACCAGAATGATTCTTTCAAATTTTTTTAATTTAGATTAATAAATGAGACAATGAGAGCTATTTGTTGGAGTGTGAGTACACACAGAGCGAGGTAACAAGCTGTTACTATCCACTGTCAGTTTTCTAGTTTTTTCTCTCCAAAGTAGGAAGCATGCCTAGGGCATATAACACATTTCCAGTACTATGCAGTCATAGTATTACTATCTCACACTTAACAGGCATTTTCTCTACCTGCATATGTCACAGAAACAGAAATGGTGCTCTGCTACTATAATTTTACTGATATTTATCAATATTGCCTGTTCAGGACCAAGTGTATGTAATCAATTATGAACATGCAGTATTTAAGATGGAACCCTATTTCCATACATTTTGACACTAACCAGGTCTAAGTGTGTCATTTTGCCTGCTAAAGTCATAATATAATGATTCAGTGACACATAGATGATTCAGGAAAGAATAAATGAGTAGCTGTATAGCTTGCCTGTATAAACTGGATCAGAATTACTCTCTTTTCAGTGCTGACCAGGATTCTGGCAGGGTCATTTGTATAAATCTTTGGGTTTTTTTAAATGTGTTTTATGGTTTGAGCTTTTCAGCCTTTTACCAAACTTTTATGCTAGAATTAATAAAAATCAATGTTCTGTATAAGCTGATGCTAGCTTTGCTAATGGAGCCGCCCTAATACTGACAGCAGAGCATTTGTGTCTTTTTTTTCTTATTCTCAGGCATTAATAGGTACTGAAACTACAAATACCCATATGTTAGAGATCCTGAGGACCATGAAGTTGTCACTTTAGCAATATTTCAAAATATGGTTCAAAATTCTGAGCACGCTTTCTGTCCTGTTGACTTAATTCTGTGTTACACTCCCAGATCATTTGTTTTGTCAGAGTGACTGCTGGCTGTGTAGCTGGGGATGTACTGAATGTCTAATTGTGGAAATCAGTAGAATACTGAAAAACTGGCATTGTTGTTTGCCCAGAACCAAATTACAAGCCAAACAGTGGTTAGAGCGATGATATATTGCAGCAGAATGTTGGAAATGGAAAACAAGTCCAGTACTTCGTCAACCTTGTAAGTGAGAATGGATTATGGGAAAGCACTGCAGATTTCATGCCTACTTCTGATTAAGCTGCAATCTTATTAAATTTCTGGTGAATTATAAACATTTGTTTGTATGAACATATTCATCACTTTCTGGTTTAAATAAGAGATTTGACAGTGGAAAAAACCCCAGCACCTGCAAAATAATAGTGCAAGAGTGAGAAACAGCATTTCTGGGGATTATTGTTCTAATCTTCTTCCTTAAAAGTAAATGATAATATAAATAGTATTGTTTTAACTCCAGTGGGGGCAGAATTGGCCCTTCTGGGGCCCTTAAACCTATTGTATTTAAGGTGATGCGTTTTGTCTTGAGGAGGAGAGTAGTAAAACTTCAAATCTGACAGTATACATTATAGAATCATAGAATCATAGAATCGTAAGGGTTGGAAAGGACCTTAAGATCATCTAGTTCCAACCCCCCTGCCATGGACAGGGACACCTTGCCCTAAACCACGTGGCTCAAGGCTCTGTCCAACCTGGCCTTGAACACCGCCAGGGATGGAGCATCCACAACCTCCCTGGGCAACCCATTCCAGTGCTTCACCACCCTCACTGTAAAGAACTTCTTCCTTATATCTAATCTAAACTTCCCCTGTTTAAGTTTGAACCCATTACCCCTTGTCCTACCACTACAGTCCCTAAGGAAGAGTCCCTCCCCAGCACCCTTGTAGACCCCCTTCAGATACTGGAAGGCTGCTATGAGGTCACCACGCAGCCTTCTCTTCTCCAGGCTGAACAGCCCCAACTCTCTCAGCCTGTCTTCATATGGGAGGTGCTCCAGCCCTCTTATCATCCTCGTGGCCCTCCTCTGGACTCGCTCCAACAGCTCCATGTCCTTTTTATGTTGAGGACACCAGAACTGTACACAGTACTCCAAGTGAGGTCTCACGAGAGCAGAGTAGAGGGGCAGGATCACCTCCTTCGACCTGCTGGTCACGCTTCTTTTGATGCAGCCCAGGATACGGTTGGCTTTCTGGGCTGCAAGCACACGCTGCTGGCTCATGTTAAGCTTCTCGTCAACCAACACCCCCAAGTCCTTTTCTGCAGGGCTGCTCTTCCACCCAGGTGGAACATTAGGGAGGTATTCACAAAAAACTAATTTCACCTGGTGAGGTGATTAACCCCAGATTTGCTCTACAGACATAAATAAATCTGCTTTAAATCATCCCTTGCAAGTAAGGCCCCTCTGGAGGGAAGCAAACCCCAGTGAATACCTTTGCCTCTTTCTCCTTCTAACTGTTCTGATTGCTCAGTTGTGTTCGGACCTTCTCCCTGTTTTCCATATACTCATACACATCTATTCACAAACACGTGCAGATATCCTGGTTACTTCATTACACGAAATGATAGTTCAGCCCTGTATTAAAGGAGGGTCAATCACACTCTGTTTATACAAATGATAAATCTCTCTCATAGGTGTTCTTCCTACTCACGGTGTTTAGTATGATTTTAGCTTTCAACGCAGTGGTTAAAGACTCCAACTGAGTGAATAGATGTGAGTAAAAAGCTTTAAGAATGTTTTTTACAGTTTTCATATCATCATTTTTCTCTGGCATGCATGATCCCAATAAAAGGGCATTGCTGAAGATAGAGACAAAGAGCAAAATAACACTGTACAAGTAACCTCAAGCATACTGGTCTGGAGGAGGCTTTTGTGATCCAAATGTGTCTAATTACTATAGAGAGGTTCATAAACTAACCCCAACTGCGTCACAGCTGTGATACTGACTTATAAACAAAACCAATTAAAATTTTGTTTGTATCAAACCAGGTATTGCTAAAAATATGTGAAAATAGCGCTTCTTCAGTACTCCAAGTAGATTTTTTTCTCTTCTACAGAAATAAGTTTACAAGACCAAATTAGATTCTGGCATGATTAATGCATCTCACCAAATTCTTGCAGAGTAGCAAATTAGTTTATAGTGATTTTCTTGAAAACAAATTAAATGGCTGCACAACATCACAAGAATAGAGATGGTTTTCATAACATATGGATAAATGAATCAATGGAAAGGAGATGTAATCAAACTAAAAATGTAATCCAAATGTTTCAAATATTACTGTCCATTATGGAAACCTGTCTAATTACTTGCACTTTAACGCATGATATGCAATATGCAGTGGGAGAGCATCAAGGAATTAATCTGCGTGAAGTCTGCACATAATCTAAGCAGATTATTCACAGAATCAGAGTGGTTGAAGATGAAAGGGACCTCTGGAGGTCATCTGGTCCAACCCCCTGTTCAAGCAGGGCCAGCTAGAACCAGTTGGACAGGGCTGTCTGGAGGTGGCTTTTGAACATCTTCAAGGATGGAGACTCCACAGCCTCCCTGGGCAACCTGTGCCAGTGCTCAGTCACTCTCATAGTATTTCTTTTTAGGTGTTTTTAATGGCCATCGGTTAAAAAAACAAAGATCTTGTTTTGCTAGTATCTTAAAATAACATTTTATGAATTACAAGTGATTTGTCATTCATGTACTTGGTCGATAGCTTTCTGAAAATGTTATGTATCCTATAAATACAAAATTGCACACAAAAATCTGCCACCACTTTGTACAAAGTAAGCCATGTTGAACAAGATAATGGAACAGTTAGGGGCATTCTCAGGTTTCTGTAAATACCAATTGTGGTTCAAGGTCCAAAAATTACAATAATGGAATAAAATAATAATCTAACAATAGATCAGCTCTCTGTAACTACTGCCATGGTAAAATTTCTTAGATAAAAATATCAAGAAGCTTTAGTTCTCTTAGCTCTGCTATTCTGTGAGAAGAGTGTGCTTCCTGACTAAATGTGATGCCTGCTTTATTAATTGAAGTTTAGTGCTGATAAGTATTGCAGCTTTAGGAACTATTACTAAACTAGTCTAACTGTAACCATTTCCCAAGGTTATTGTAATATCTACAGTGAGTCAGTAAGAGGTTTTGAGAAGAAAGTTTTATCTTTAGACTTTGCAGTCAACTACAATTCCTTTTTGTTTGTTTGTTTATTTTGGGTTTTTTTAGTCTTTGAAGTAAGTCATATTCTTAATATCACTGGATAAATCCATGACAAGCTTTACCAGGGAGCCCCAAGGAATAGAGTCCAAGAAACAGATAATAAACCTAGTAATGTTGTTTAACCATCATAGCTTAAGGTGTGCTTTACTCTTCAAATTTAAAGATTTTTTTCAAAGCAATGTGTCAGAGATCTTAGGAGAGTATCTGTAGTTCAATTTCTTCCTTTATTTGCAGAAAATGCATGTATTTGACTTTAATTGAAGTCTGTATTCCGTACACCTGGATTTGGGTTACCCTTCACCAACAGGTTAGGTTACAGACCACTTTTATGTAGTTAATTTTTCATTCCCACAATGTTTTCCATTTCCTCATATTGGTTTGCATTCCACTGTTTTCCCTTAAGCTTGTGCTAATGACACTATTACCCTTGCTGTCCCTCTGCTCTTGCCCAAGCATTCTTTGACTGTCATTCCTTTGCTTCCTCACCAACAGAGTGCATAGTCTTGCTGAATTCTGTTGCCGCAGGCTCTCCAAAACACCATCTTCCCTCTGCATTGGAAAACAAAAGCCCTTGCCTGGGATCCTTGCAGCTTACTTCTGAATTTCTACCACATTGAACAACTAGTGTATTAACCATATTTATTTCAAATCTTTTTCTTGACTATTTTTTTCTTTATCACAGAAATAATTTTTAGTACCTTCACATACTCCCTTTTTCTATTGCCTCAAATGTCATTATTCATCTTCAAGACCTGCCATGACTTACCGTTCGCTGCTTGTCATCTTTTACGCAGTTTCAGATAAGTGGTCCTCTCCCAGTTCAGGTCAGCCATTATTTCAATCTTCCTCTCCCAGTTGTTAAGTAAGTGCATTTCTACTTCCATCTGTGCTGCCTTCCCTTGACAAGGTGCACAGGTTGGATTGGTGTACAGATCTAATGATACAGTCCAGCTAAATGCAATAATCTCATATTAGCTCCTTTTAAAAGTAATCAGTGAAGGAGCAGTTGAGGGAACTGGTGTTTAGTCTGGTGAAAAGGAGGGAGACCTTACCGCTCTCTACAACTACTTGAAAGGATGTTGTAGTAAGATGGGGTCGGTCTCTTCTCCCAGGTAACAAGTGCTAGAACAAAAGGAAACAGCCTCAAGTTGCACCAGGGGAGATTTAGGCTGGGTATTAGGAAAAATGTCTTCACTGAAACGGTTGTCAAGCATTGGAACAGGCTGCACAGGGAAGTAATGGAGTTGCCATCCCTGGAAGTATTTAAAAGATGTGTAGATATGGTGCATAGGGACATGGTTTACTGGTGGACTTGGCACTTAACAGTTGGACTTGATGATCTTAAGGGTCTTTTCCAACCTAAACAAGTCTATGATTTTTGTGTTCCAGGAGGGCTGGAGTTGAGGGTGGGAGAAAAAAGCTTCAGTTAATCAACACTGGATTTCAGCAATTCCACTACCACGGTGTTTGCACCTTGTCGGTCAGTCCCCTTCATCAGTGCATTGTTTGCCCTGTGGAACAGACAAGAGCATTCACAAAATGCATAGTCAATCCCTGCCTGTCCATAGCCAGAGAGACCAAACACCTCAGACTGTCTCTCAGCCACTGGCAGGCTGGATAGTTTAAAGGCACCAGATGTTGTACAGAGCTAGATTACAGACTAAACTACAGATGTCTCACACTGAAAGAGAAGGAGAAATTGCCTGACCATATACAAAAAAATCACTACCAGCCGCTTAAAGCACAAGTCTTTCACACAAATATGTGGGGCCATGTCCTTTTCAAAATGAGAAAAATGGGGAAAGGCTGAACATTTCATAAAAGATCCTTTATTGTATAGTCTGCATTTTCCACAAACTGATGGCAAGTAATTTATAAGTCTGTTCTGGAAGTAAGAGTTTCTTAGTCCCTTGTAGATGGCTGTTATTACTAAATACCAAGGGTATAATACAAAGGAGCATGACATCTCATCTCCACTAGTGTGTGGATATTTAATTCCACACTATCATTAGTTTATTATTGTTATGGTTTAAGCTCTGCCTCATATTTTACTTATTTAATTAAGTTATATGCATAAGAAAAGGAAAACATGCCTCCTGGACTCTTTGCTGTCTTACCATCTAGCAAAAATTAACACTGAAAAAAAATGATGGGGTTACTTGCCCAAAGTAATTTCCTAGTTAGTTTAGCTTCTTTAATATATCTTTCGCATAGCAAGAGTGGTGTTCACGTAGACTACACCTCCATGCACCAAACAGGAAGAGAAGCCCATAAAAAGAATTTGTGATTTTGAGGTGCTGTCAGCCTTGTCCTTTTTTAAAAAATCTAATTCAAATAAGAAAGCGTTCAATATGACAGGTTATGAAGATGCTTATTCTTCTTGGCAGTTCCTTACGATGGTTTTTCTCTACGACTAATTCCGTGATCTCTGGATATTGCCTAGGCACACCTGCCAGATCAGGACCCTCAGACACACATCAAGAATTTGACTGTTTTCTGGCTTTGAAATGAACTCAGCTCTGTTGAGAGGTGCAGTGGTTCCTCTAGCCATGTACAGTCTTGAACTTCAGATGACTCTTAATTTCTTCTGGAAAGTAAGCACTTGAGTATCAGGTTTGTACATGGTTAGGAGAAGGTTTTGTGGATCATGCTCTTGAATCCCAAATTTTGTCTGGTTCCATTTTTATGTACCTTTTGGATATTTGCTGGCATGACTTGATCTATAGCAGTGAAGTATGAGGCACAAACAACATTCTGGGCATTTCAGTCATGAAAATTAATCATGAGTTAGTCCACTTGGAAAAATTTTGTTGAGAAAACAGGAAAAGTATAGGAAGTACCAGACTTGTGAAAATTTTACCGAAGAACTAAACTGAATAATAATATTCCTAGCACAATATTTCACAAACACGTACCTATTAACAACCTTCTTGAAAGTTATGTTCCTCCACCATTATAGACACTATAGCTTACAAACGCATTTTCTATGAAGAGTAAGTGTACGCAGTCCTGGTATGCAGTCCTGGTATGCATCCGTAAAGGCTATGGTGAATGTGATCTGCTTCATCAAATTAAGAAATAGATAATACAAAACTGCATTATTAACAAGGTGGGTTTGTATATAAATGTCATTTATATGCACATAATATACATTCGGTATTTACAAAACAATTCTTTATAGACTTGAAATGATGATAAATGACAGAACTCATTAAAATTCCTGCATAATAACTGGTAGTTTTATTGACGAGCATGAAATTGTTTTCGCTGGCTTTGGTGTGTGCTATGATGATCTTCATGAGGCACTAGAGTCTGCAATTCTCATCACTTTGTATGTCTTCACACTCCTTTAGATCCATTTGTACAGATCTTCATGGTCATTGCATCTTCTACAAGGGAAAGACTTCAAATAACAGACCCTTTATGATAAAAGGACTCTGTCCATTATTAGGTGAGCATGTACAGTAACATGTCTTTAAAGAATCAACAAATGGAAGTAACACAAAGACTGTTGGGTGCTGAAGGGTGAAGCTATTACTTTAATAGTTTAGCATTTACCCAGTCTTCTCTGTTTAAGTCTCTTGGCGTGGCAGCTGTCATTTTATTTTCATTGCTTAAGGTCACCTTAAGCAATGTCTATAATTTTGGTTAAAATGTCAGACAAATCTAATTGATCCACCTGAGTTGTAGTTATTTTATTGTCTCCAGCTTTCTGAATGTTCTGATTCTGCATAACAATGAAAACATGTAGAATTTAATCAAATGAAGACATCTATCCAAATGTTATCTGTGAATAATACAAATTTAAATTGAAAAAAAACATTTCCAGGTACCTGTCTAACCATGAATCTGAGGTCATTCTTTGTTCCTTTGCTTTTAACAAAGGGGATAGTAAGAACTCAATGCATTTCTCATTAAAATGAACAATAGAGGAGGAAAAAAAGGTTTTAAATATGCACGCCAGCATGTAAGACTAACTTTTTCAATGTAAGTTTTTTTCTACTTTGAGAGATAGCGTAGCCTTACATCAGTTCAAATGTAGTTGTATACAATCAGAGAAAAAATGTTTAAACATCCCAGCATGGGTATTTCCATTTAAATCTGATTACAGTGAAATAAAACTGTAGCTATTAAAGGTTTAGAAGAACTACAAATACAAGCAGTAAAAGAAGACAGTTAGTAAATGAGGTAGTAAAACATTTCAGCAGGGCAAACAGTTTATAGCACTCAACCTTCTTGTAGCAGACTGTGCTATTCACTACAGACCCGTGCACTGTTCCCTGAACTGCACTTAAACCTGCAATTAACCTTTCACGCCTAATGAAGCTGTTTTGCTGCAAAATTAAAATATATAGTACTGCCTGTTTTACAGAGACTGGAAAGAGAGCATCTCAAAATGAATGACTTTTTCAGATGCTTTTGTTTGAATGCAGAATTAAAGTGCTGTTTGTATATAAATTGGGAATATGCTTTTCAAGGCAAATCTCATTTGATGTGCTGTACTTTATTCCTCTCCTTATTAATTGTTTTGCATTATTGTAAAAAAGGAAAAAAAAAAGAACAAAAAATTCACACACCAGTAATTTTATGATTAGACACTTACTTCCTGAGAATATACTATTGCCATTTAACTTCCATTAGGAAAGACAATAGTTCTGCTAAAGATAACCAAGTTCATATTGCTTTTTCTGGTATCTTTCTCGTTGTGGATGCAATTATCTCTCACAAATACATACTTTCCACATATGTTTTTGACTGGGCTCACTTCTTAATGATCTTCCTATACATATCCTTAAAACAAGTTAGAAATTGTTTTAGCTGCATAGAACTAGGTCAGGTTATTTCTATAACATTCAGTAGAAAAACAAACTAAACTTAAAAATAGGTCCGGTTCTGCAACTAGGCTTGAATTTCCAGGAATTAGTCTATTAGAGGTGACTTATTGATTCTACATGTGGAATGCTTGCTGATTACACTGTTCCTTTCTGCCACTTTATTCAGGAGTCAGAAGCAAACCAGAGACCATGTACTGGTTTGGAAAATACCAGTTTGGATGGTAGATAGGATATTTAAATGGCAGAATATGTGGAAGGCAGTTAAATGCAGCAACTTATGAGCTGAGGTAACAGATATAGAGCACTATATAATTTACAGTTCCAACTTTAATAACTATAAATGTATTCGCATTTGTTGTTTAGATATGAAACCTGTAAAATAAAGGGAATGTTTTGGGTTTGGTTTTTTTTTTTCTTTAATGAATACTTAAGCCACAGCATTTTTATCAAGTCTTCTGTTGTATTTTGGTGTAAATTCTTCTTGCTTGCAGCGTCTGTGCATCAGCTTCACTTGGTAAATGAAATTCCTTTAGAGTGCCAGTCTGAAATAATGAATTGTTCCCCTGGTTAATTGTATTGCTTTGATAACAAGGAACTATGCTGGGCATAGAGAACATAATAAATGGATTTCATCAGATGTTTTGTGTGACATTTTGAAAAATGATCTTTTATAGTGACCTGATTTTAATGGAACTCCAAGAGCATGCCAGTATATACCAGTATGCAGCATTAGATTTGAAGAAAATTGTTCTTCGTTTTTGTTAATTGTTGAGTGAAATGAGGTTAGCATCATACATCAAAGTATATTTTAAATACCTCATAAAAAATAGGAAGTCTGTTTTCCTTAAAACATTCATTCCATTTGGCCTACTCCCTAAGCGTAGCTGTTAAAGACAGCATCACATGTAAGCAACCAGCAAAATGTTATTTAGTTTTTATCCCTGAATTTGCTAATAGCAGATACTGCTGATACTTTAAAGATGCATCAAAGATTTCACAAATTCAGTTTCTCAAAGTCCAATTTAAAGCATCACTAGCTTATGGCAGGAAATATATGTGTATGTGAGAAGAATGACTTAATTAATCTTGGCTCTTACATATCCTGCAATGTAGCAATGATAATTGTACTTAGCATTTTACAGTATAGTGCCGTGCATTTTCAAAAAGCTGTATCACATTAATTACTTCTTGTAACATTTTTGTGAATTAAGAAAGGTAGTGTTACAGTGTGCAATAGCATAGATTTTTTTCAGGATACTGGAAACGTGAAGCAAATCTGACAGTATATCATACACTCAGAAAGAACTCTGTAGAAACTCTTCTAAGTGAAAAATGTTCTTTGCAGAGTTTCTTAGTAGATAAGTGTTGTAATGAGGGAACACATGAAAACCATTGCAAAATGAGATTCTGTACTAGATAAACTGAGTTTGATATTGGCCTGGGTTAAAAAATAGAGATTGCCTATTCATCATGGTGGAAAGTATTTTCAAAGGTTTCCTTGTGTACTGGTTTTGGTTAGAGATTGAGACATATGGGGCAGAATGGAGAACCAGCACCATCTTTACGTGTATTATGGGTTTATATAGATGTGATTTTTCAGTCATAAGTGTCATAGTTTTATTGCAGCCATGGTGCAGTAGAAAATATGAATGATGTGAATACTCCTAATCCATTTCATTGTAATATTGCCTGTGCGAATTTAGAAATTCAGATCTACCATGTATTGTGTTGTCAATCACAGCATTTCAGCAGAAGTCAGTAATTTCTAGCAAGCATGCAGTAACAAGAAAATGGAAGAGTAAATTCTCAAACTACTCATTTCCTAAGCCCTCTGTAATACCCTGTTAAGATTATAAACGGTCTTGAAATATCAACAACTTAGAATCTGAAACAGAAGAGTTTTGGTGAGTTGACATCATTTAGAATTTATCAAGGTCAACACCATCATGGTTCACTGTCTGTTCATAAATCCATGCATTCTGGACAGATATTTTCATACCTTTTTGTTCATGGTAAATACTAACCTCTGATTATTCCCAAATCAGAGGGGCGCATACATTGCAAAGGAAAATATTCAAGAATACAATTTTGTCTTAACCATGGTCTGCATTTCTCTTTTATCATAGAATCATAGAATCGTAAGGGTTGGAAAGGACCTTAAGATCATCTAGTTCCAACCCCCCTGCCATGGACAGGGACACCTTGCCCTAAACCACGTGGTCCAAGGCTCTGTCCAACCTGGCCTTGAACACCGCCAGGGATGGAGCATCCACAACCTCCCTGGGCAACCCATTCCAGTGCTTCACCACCCTCACTGTAAAGAACTTCTTCCTTATATCTAATCTAAACTTCCCCTGTTTAAGTTTGAACCCATTACCCCTTGTCCTACCACTACAGTCCCTAAGGAAGAGTCCCTCCCCAGCATCCTTGTAGACCCCCTTCAGATACTGGAAGGCTGCTCTGAGGTCTCCACGCAGCCTTCTCCAGGCTGAAGAGCCCCAACTCTCTCAGCCTGTCTTCATACGGGAGGTGCTCCAGCCCTCTTATCATCTCGTGGCCCTCCTCTGGACTCGCTCCAACAGCTCCATGTCCTTTTTATGTTGAGGACACCAGAACTGTACACAGTACTCCAAGTGAGGTCTCACAAGAGCAATTTATGTTCAATTCGATAGTTTCAGCCATTTCTAAAGGCAATGCACAAACTTTTAATAAGAGAAAATCCATGTCAGAGAGCTGCTGCTGGTCCCTATAACCAAGAAAATGGTGATAAAGAGAGGTGATGCTAAGATCACACAACAAATCAATGAGACTTAAACGGAACTCAGTTCTCCTGATTTCCAGTATAGTGCCTTAAGTGCACTTTTTTTTTGTCTTCCCCTGTTTCTTCACTGTTACTAGGTAGCATTTTAGAAACTTGTTATCTAACTCCAAAGTAAAACCTGTCGCTTCTGGGAAAGTACAAAATATTTGGCACAAAAGGAACCATCTCACTGCTCTGGAACTCTTCTCAGGAAAGCTGGGCATTAAATTTTGTTTTTGCTTTATTTATCTTACAGGTCTTGCAATTGCAAGTGCACTGATAGACATTTCACAACAGAAGCCTGCGGACTGTAAAGATAAGAGTTCAGGAGTCAGAAATCGAAAACATCATCTTTCAACACGTCAAGGAACTTGCGTCTGAGATTCAAAAACTACACTTGTATATTCTGTAATGTTTTCTTTTTAAATGGCTTCCATTGAAAGCTATACTACAGCCTCAGTTTTTGTGGAGGCAAATCTATGAATGAACACATGAGGTACTGTGCTCTGCTATAGTCACACAGCCTACTGTACCCCAAAGCAGAACAAACTTACGGTAGGTATATTTGATGAGCTTTATTAAAAAGAGTGGATCAATGAACTATGAAATAAAATACTTAGTATTCTTAATCCTAAACATATCAGAGCAGGAAAAAATCCTTGAATAGAACTAGGAAAACTGTACATTGTTTTTGTAATGTAGAAGGAAATTGTATAATTGAAAACCAAGCAAATTCCAAGAAACTATAGAACATTTTTGTATAGCTTAATGTAACAATGAGAATTGTACAGTTCTTTCCTTGTAATCAGCATTAAGATTTCTTTCCAGCAAGTGGCAACTAAAGAGGATCATTTGGATTTAGACGTTCTTTTATCGTTGCCTGAAATAGGTTGGCAGCTTTTCAATTTAGCATAGGTATAACCCAAGAATACCACATGTCATATTTGAAAGTTAATTCTATAAAAAAACTTGATTTGAACATTTCATTATTATTTTTCTTTACCTTGCAAAAGCCTCAGAAACATAATCTGGGCTTCAGCAAAGTAATGGGTGGGATTTCATGTACCCAACAGTCTATTCTGATCCATATATTCTACAAAGAGCACATGTGGGTCCTCCATGCCAGTTAACTGATTAGCAAAATTAATTCATCATGGAAAAGCTGCTTCTGCAAAAAGTTTGTTTTTTAATTTCCCAAGAAAGTCTCCAAGATTACAAATCTAATGAGAGTTTAACTGCTGTTATTCTACCTGCTCCATTTCAATATTGAAATTTTCTAGTTTCTATTGCCCTGACCTCCAAGCAGAAGAAATGAATCCCAGTTAGCACTTTGACCCTTGTTTTTATAGTAAAGTATGGGTGCTTTTTTTCTCCTAGCTGCAAAATTTCATTCTCACTTTCACACCAGTTAAGGAATTACCCTGCATAACAAAAGTGAAATAAAAAAATATTTAGAAATCCAAGCTGCTTCCAACAGTGGTTCTCAGACCCAACATCCAGCGTGGAACCTCACATAATCAGTACTCGGCAACAAAAAGCAGGTGAAAGAGTTTCCTTTCTGTAGGACATTAGTCTTTGGGGGGCTCAGTCACCACAACAGATAACCTAGCAAACAGCTTTAATTGCCCTCAGTCTTTTTAGTTACTCAAAATTCATGAATATACAAAAAAAGTAAGAGAATGCTAAGGGGTACGTAGCAGATGTGTCATATTTTCATTTAGCGTTACATGATAACAGCAGTATCATATGAAACTAGTAGTTTTGTACAAGCTTGGTGAAGGTCTAGTTTCTCAACTCCAAATTTGCCACCATACTAGTACAGGAGAGTGGTACGGAGGTATAAATGCCTCATGTGATGATAGACTTTTGGTAAATATGAAAGATATAAAAAGATAATTGATGTTTACTACTATATCTGTATTTTTCATGTTCTTTTTATTTTATGAAGATGATGACATTTTACTGTTTATAGTTGACTACATAGTTACTTGCATGCCATGGTGGTGCAGTAGCGGTAATAAAGCCCTGTTGTGAGTTGTGTTTATTTCGTAACGCCATTCATACATAGAAGTACTCAGCTTAATTTGGATGAGGACTAAATGTAAAAATAACTATAAAAAGGAACGATTGTACAGTATGTATTTATATCTTATACAGGAATATTATGTTGCATCTAACCATGACTGCTCTATTGTTTTGATAAATTATGCACTTCTGAATTATGGTATAATTATTTCTTATGCTGGCATGATTGTTTCAGTATTTTCATATCTTAAAATAAGATTATTATTCTAAAATAATGCCATCACAATCTTGTGACTTTTATTGCCTTTTCTGACCTCAATCTCTTATATTTTAAAACTTTAAAAATTCCTTTTAAAGCTTCTGTTGGGAACTTTCAATCAGTGCTACTTAGCATAGTGAAAAAAATGTTTTTTTGAAAACAACCCTTTCTGTCAGTTTTAAAGTTGGTCTGTTCAAATGAATATAAACCAATGGAATTGGTTTATATGATGCATACACTAATGAAAAGGAAAGAACCACTTGTCTGGTATATCTTCCAAACTCTGTATTATCCTCAACCTAAACATTTCACATAAGAAATACACAGTGTGTTTTGTGAATGTACTGGAAACCCTGTGCACAGAAAGACCATGTAGTCTTGTAGAACAGTTCTGATTATGCTCACTCATAAAGGATTACATTCCTCCATATCTCAACCAGAGTCTGACAAATACTTGAAAAGCAGGTGTGAGTTTTAAAAGGATTAAAATATTTTATTGCAACACTGAAGATGGGCAAATAAATATCAGCCATTTTATTGTGTTAACAGTTAAAAATGTTATTTTATTGTAAAGAAAAGCATGCTTGTCATGGGTTCATTCAGCATTTTCATTCACTTTGAGAATGTTTTTTTCCAAAGTACCTTTTTTCTCCCAGACTCCCTGATTGCATGCAAATTAGTAAAGTCGTATAATAAAAAAATAAAATTACTTACATTAATGGCCACACTGAAATACTAGAAGCTTGCCAGCACATCTCAAAACAAAGTTTCAGAATAACCGTTACAGCTTTCTGCTTGAAAGGAATAAAACCGGCATAATATGTCTGATAACTACATTTTGTTAGTTGTTGGCAAGTGGAAAATTTTAATAATGACCACTGTACATCAGATAAGATGTTTTATCAACTGTCACATCGATTGCTTCATGAAAAATTGTTAAAATTTTTAAAATTTAGTTTAAATAGGTAAATTGTTCTCCAATTTAACTTTTGAACTGTTTCTTAGAGTCGGAAATGCTGAATGGCCTGTTTTACCCCTAATGTGATTTAGGTTGGATGAAAATTAAACAACTAAGCGCTGTTCTGGAAAGCAAGCCTCAGTGAAATTCTGATTGTCAGGATTCCACCTCCACCCCATCAGTCCGTGGATTCTGCCAAGGGAAATTCAGCAGCTATGAATTACTGTTCAAAATATGAGATGGACTGTCCATGGTAGCAAGGGGTTCACTGTACATGTGCAGTTCCTCCCTGCACATGTGTATTTATTTAAATTCCTGAAACAAATCAAATTTGTGCACATATAAATAACACTTTAGAATACTTGCTTCCGTTCATCACATTCCTATCAAATGTAGTGAAATGATAGTTTACCTGTACTAAAAATGGTTATTTGTAGGTTGCCACTAAAACCAAAAAGGCCAAATTCTAGCTATGCAAAGGCATGGAGATACCATTAATTAGGAAGATTCAAATTCTCCTGATTTTAAAATGTTCATAGCTGACTGCTCTCTTTATCGTTAGAGTCCCCTCTCATCTTTCCAAATCAAAAACATTTGGACAAATTCAGATCGGGATATGGAATTTGTTATGTGTAAAATCTGCAGCAATAATTAATTTCTAAATAATCTAATGTGGAGAGCTGGAATCCTGATGGTAAGAATTATAGTTTGGGACCACTTTAACAGATGATCAGTTTTTATGCATAATAACTTTCATAGTATTCATCTAAATTATAAAATCATCATGTATCTAATTTCATTACCAGTTTTTTAAAAAGCATCTGAAAGGTTTCTTGACAATAAAGGAAAAGTCTCTGTTAAAGGTAATTAAAAATCCCTCTCTTTTTTTTAAGCAAAATTATCCTACCCACAATGCTTGACATTACTGGGGAAAATTAAAGAAATTAACTCTTTTTTCAGTCTCTAAGGTGCAGGCAGCATTACCTGAAAAGCGGTAGTTTACTGATATTTATTTCGATCATCTCCAGAATAAAGTAGGAATACCAATGGCTATTCTAGGTGCTTATAGCAAACAATGGCAAAACTACTGTTGTCTACAGGTGGCCAGAACTTCCCATATTGTCTTCAGCTGTGCTTCTTTGTCGAATGCTAACAAAGAAGTACAAAGCTGGCAAAAGCGGGCTCTGCAGAATCTGGGCTTGTATAACTCAGGGCCATATGTTGTTTCAGCTTTCCTTATTTAATGCTATTTCACTTTCAGTATGAACGCTTATATTTCTATATGACAGCATATTCAGTCACATGTGGCCATTTCTATGGCTACAGATATTCCTGATGTAAAAAATCATCTTGAAATTCTAGTGACTGAAATTTATTGTGAGGCTGAAAGGGGATTATTAATACCCCAGGCTTCCCTTCATTGATACTTCTTTGCTCATGTAAGTACAGGCTCAGTCATGTTTTGGTAAAAAACATCTCTTTGCACCTCTTGATGTAATAAAAGCTTCCTTTTTTAAAAAAATGAGAAAGCAAGGGTAGGAATGATGAACAAAGAGGAAAAAAAAAGCCACAAACCAAACAACCCTCTTTAAAACGTACAGGAGGCATGTATATGTGTGTTTGTATATATATATGGTATTATGTAATTGGTTTCACAACTGACCTAAATCAGAACATTTTCGCAGTTTTCTTACACATTCTCACATATTGTATTAAACAGTAGGAAGACTTTAACTGAATCAATTTTTGTGTATACTAATAGTCATTTCTACAGAAATGAAACTTTAAGTGTATTTATTCTTCTGAATGAGGATATAGAAGGCTGGCTGAAAGACTTTATAAAATGTTATCAGTTGTGATCAATTATTACCAATTAGGTATCAGTATTTTCAGCATGTTCAAGATTGAGTGCATAAAGTGAGGTAAGCGTCTTCCATTCTTTTATATCCTTTATTTTTTAATGCATTTTCTTGTAAGAGTTTTTACATGGGAAAGCCAAAGTTAATAATACGTAAAGAATATGAAATTGGGTTTTGGGAGAATTGTTACTCATTTAGCATTAAATGCTTACCTTTCTATGGTATCAT
This sequence comes from Strigops habroptila, assembly GCF_004027225.2. Lineage (NCBI taxonomy): Eukaryota > Metazoa > Chordata > Aves > Psittaciformes > Psittacidae > Strigops > Strigops habroptila. The sequence goes on from NC_044281.2 coordinate 74,831,862, forward strand.
CAAAACAATGCTTAGCTATGTTCTTTTCCAATTTTAGCGATGCTTTTTTTTCTAAAAGACCTTTTATTATATAAGAAGTAAGAAAAGGATGAGATGGAGCTCTTTAAATATGCTTCCAGACCTAGATGTTACCTTAAACATCTCATTCTAATGAAGGTGTGAGTCTTTGTAACATTCCTTTCCAGGTCAGTATTTATCAAAAGTAAATTTTATTACATGATTTCTAGTGGTTAACATGAAGGACAAATTATTTTTTGATGTGAAGTCCTAAAGTTCGTTTATGATATTCAGTTATAAAATACACTTAAGAAAAAACAAACATAGTTTGGGAATATAATGTTTAGGCTAACCAATATGGATGTTCTTATGATAAAACTCTACCCAAATTTTCCATATTCTAAAGCTTTCTCTCAAACATGAAATCTGTCAATATTCCTGCAAGTATGCTCTTCCCCCCTTCCCAAAACACAAAGAGCAAAATGGTTAGGTATAAAAATCTTTCTAAATGTATTAATGCAGGTAATTTTTGCATTACATTCTGCTTCTAAGTAGATGGTTGGAAAATGGCAAATCATTTTTGTGCTTTGAGTTTCCTAACTTAATACTTAGGAATGATAAAATTAACCTTACTAATGACATGGGAATGTTGAAGATTAATTAATTAATGTTTAGAGAGTACTCAGAGCTCTTTACTGATCTAAAAATAACAGTCACTGTATGAGTGTTAAGTATAATTTAGTTATTAAGTTATTTAATATCAGATTTATTTAATAGTCCTAAATGTTACATTTTTCTATACCACAACTTGAGGCATAATTAGAAAAAGAAAAGAAAAGAAACGTTTGCTAACAGATATTAAATAATTCATACTCTGTGGCTTTTCATACAATAGTGATCATAGAATTCACTCTCAATTTCTCCTATTGAGGTTATTTTCCACTTGTTGGTAAATCAATTTACTAGTGTACTCAATGTACTAATATTTTTGATTAATCATGCTTCTCTGATGTCTGGTTTTATATTATTTGTTCTTTGCTTTTCTTCATCAAGTAGCTATTCTTTGTACAGTTCCTTCTGCTTCATTCACAATTGCCCAGACCATAGGATCCCAAAGGTGCTCAACTATTTTGATGTTCATTGTAGTCTGAAAAGGTCCTTGATTGTACCATTTTAACCATGTTGAAGAATATTGGGGACAATGTATTTCCAGGCCTTAATCCCTCATTTATATTAAATGGGCCAGAGATTTTACACCCTCTTCATGCTCCATCTTCTTCATTGCAAATAGTGACTATGCCTTTTAAAAAATGCTTTACGGAGTTATAAATTCCCCCAATGTAGCTCAAAAGCCATGATATAGTATCGTAAGATTTCTTAAAATCTATGAGTCTGCATATTCATTCTGATTATAGTGTTATATCTTATCAAATATATCATGAAAATAATATTTAGTAGAACTCTTTTCCAGAATTCCCACTGGTGTTACTGAACTGTTCCTGCTTTATTTAAAAAAAAAAATAATAAAAGAGTGAAATCTTCCGAGAAAGCTTTATAGACTTTAAAAAGAAGACAGGCACCACACTAGCTTTTATACTGCATTTATGAAAACCACCTTCCATTGCTCTGAAACTTTTTCAGGTATCTGAAATCAACAGAATTATTCTGTACAGCGTTTGGCTTCATTCACTCCTCTTGCTATTAATAATTTAATGGCAACCCTGTCAACACATGGTGCCAAGCTCTTCCCTCTTGGGTTGTAATTGCCTCCTGGATCTCTTCAGAACCGAGCTCCACAAACAATTCGGGTCCATCCTTCTGTAGCTTTCTTCTTTGAAAATAAAATACTTGCATTGTTCAGCAGATTTGTAAGCGGGTGATACTGTTTCCTCCAGGCGTAGGTTCTGCCTTCTTCTCAGGCATTAGTGTTCCTCCTCTGTTCCATCCTCTTGACCATGCCCTTCAAATACTGTCTTTTGCATTGACTTTTTCTTTTGGCATCCTTTTTTGATTCAATCTCATCATGAAACTGATCCAGGTTCTGAAGGCATGCGGTACTTGCCACATGCTGATCCTGATTCCTTTCCAAATTCATTTATTTACCTCTTGAAAGTACACTGTTGGTTTCTTCAGCAGTTCTCCTAATGTACCTCCGATAATCTTACACTTAGTATCAGCATCATCTGCATACTTCATATAGAAATTTTCCAAAGCTTCAAATCTGTCCTTAGCTGCTACTCAGTGATTCCTGAATCCCTCAGAATTTGTAAGTTTTATTTGTATCATATACATTTAATTTGACTCTACTAGGACAAGGCTGTCTCCTGTACAGGCCTTTGAAGTTTTGATATCCAGCCATTTGTTTCCATTCTGCTGCCTTGCATTTTGGCTTCTCTTGTACCATATGAACTCAAAACATTCCATGTCCAAAGTCTCTACCCTTTCCTTAGACCTCTACAGTTTTATCTGCTTTCCCAAGATATATTTAAGTGTTTTCTAAGCATTTATGCTTCTTTATGAAGAAAAGGTCTTCAAGCAATATTACTTTAATATGACCTCACTCCTTTAGCCTGCCCAGGTTTTTGTAGTCAGCAGAACTTTTGGAGTCACACAGGATTCCAAGGTACTGTGTTGTGTCAAGAGCCAGACAACCAGAGCAAGCGTGCTAAGCTGTTGCCTGTAGTACTGTAGATCTGGGGATTGTTTTGTGCAATACTTGGAGGGCAAGGGGAGAATGAGAAATTGAAATATTTTAACTGAGTTAATCATACTTCTGTAGAGGTGTTCTCGTCTTACTTACCCTAATTGTCATTTTCTATGGCTTGCCTCCCACCGTGCCTCTCCCAATCCCATGAAAAGGAAAACACAGCTTTATGGACTCTTCACCACTGAGCCACTGATATTACTAATGGTAGACTTTATGTTATTATTTATTTTATTGTGTAAACATCCATTTTTCAAAAGGGGCCTTTAAAATTGTGTGGCTCAAAATTGGTGCATTCAGAACTTGTCTTTGCTCAACCTCCTGTTACAACTATAACTGCCTTTGTTATAAAAATTAGTCCAAAAAGAGTGCTTTGAAGCTTGGTTGGCTTTTACCTGCTTTGCAAAACCTTGCTTTGATGGCAGACAACATAGAATTGCAAAGGTTTATTTGTGTTCCTGTGACAGTGCAATGCGCAGGTGTAGTTTTACTGTCTACTAAGATCAAATTGTTTGGTTTATAGACTCTAAAAATGAAGGCCAACAGGAAGGGCATCAGTAGCTATACCTCTACAAGTCATGATTTCAACAACAACAAAACTAGCATCACTAAACTCTAAATAACTAAAACTTAAACCAGTAAATAACATGATATTTTGCTTTCTGATTTCTCACTTGTTTGTTAGGAGTGTGATATACAGATGAAGTTCTGTTTCACTGGAGGAGAGACAAAATAAAGCACAAATCTAACTCATATTTACCTAAAATGGCACATTTGTGGTCACACACATGCACCCATAATATATACATGTGTCTTACCTATAGAAGTGTCAGTTTGGCTCAAGGTCTGTGTTTTTGCTTGCAAGTGTCTACGATATCTTTCTCCATGAAGAGCACAGTGTCCTCCAGGGGCTTGAGGAGTTTTCCAGCTTCCTGTTCTACTTTTACATAGACTGTAGCAAAAAGAGGGGTTTGCTTTAGGAGTGGATACCATCCTTAGTAATCTAAGAGAAGAATGAGCCCTGATGAAATCTTTGAAATCTTCAGGCTTCCAGTTAGCCCAAAATTTATGGCTATAGACTGAAAAAGGATCAAGCAAAGTGGATTTAAGATAAGAGGCTGGATATGCCACTCCTGTCCTTCAGGTGCAAGAGTACTACAGGCAGAATATAATATTTAGATCAAGTTCTTTAATGGATCTTAGGATCACTCTTCTGAGGTATGTCAGCAAAAATTCACTGTTGACAGAATATAATAGCACAGGTTTATAGGAACTGGGAGCAAGTCCAAACCTTTCCTGTGGTATAGGGACTCATTTAAAATTTATTAGTATGGTGTTTATCCCTTTGTTTATTGGGATCATCTTGTGTCAACTGCATACATTGTGTTGCATTGCATCAGGGTTTTGCATGCCAAAGATTGTAAGGATACACTTACATAGTGTAATGTAGTATGGCACGGATTTCTCCAGCTAACTCTAGGTGAGTTAGTCTGGGTACCAGAAGGGTATAGCTGCATCAGCACTGTAGTGCACCCCTGCTAATAGCTTACTGCTCTGCATAGCTAATTAGCTCAGTGAGAGCACAGGATACTGGCATTGGTACAAGCCAGCTTGTTTCCAGCTAGCTCAGGTAGTTCTACACAGCATTTAATTTTGCAGTCTAGTTTCAAAGTTAGCAACACTTGCTGGGTTAGCCTTAGTGCCAAAGCAATGTAAATAACAGCCCCACTCCAGGAACACTCAGTGCTATTGAGTGACATTTTTCTGCAGGATTTCTTCTATGAGCTGGTGAAGCAAAACAAATGTTAAGATATTCGTATTAGTAAGTATATTTTGCCCTTAAAAAAGTCAGTTACTCCTTCTCCTGTGAAGGCTAGTGCTAACTGATCTGTGGAGTCTGAGTCATAGCTTAAAAAAAAACCAAGTCAGAAGAACTGTGTATCAAAGAACAAGCAACCAAGGAATAGCAAATATTCCTTGGATTCCTGTTGAGCCAGGTTTTATGAAAGCTTGTTGCCTTTTTGTCTGCTATTTCAAGCCTCTCAGTTAGCCTCTGTACCGATGTGTCTGACATTTTGTTAGGTGCTTCTGAGTAAAATGCTCCAGCTCCAGAATGATTTAAATTTGTATTGATAACGAGCAGCTTTCATTCTTTCTCAGTCAATGTTGGCACATGCAAAGCAAATTGAAAGCTGTGATCAACATAATAAACTGAAACATCTATCTCTTCCAGTCAGCCATTACCTTGCCTTTTTTTTTTTCCCACTTTAGATAAACAATCTACAATGTGTTTACTGAGGCTTGTACTGATATCCCTCAACGGTATAGGTGAGTCTACTTTTATTCCAGCAGACGCAGAGAAAAAGCCCACAGTGCATGGTGCTTGCAAACCCCTTTGAAACCTAAGATTATTTGTTCTCTGACTGTTCTAAGGTAATTAAGGAGCATTGCATGTTTCTCAATTAATGATTCCTCATTCAGCTGGGGATCTTTGATGCTAATTTGTTTTAATCAGGACAGAGACTGCTAAAAAACTAAACAATTCAGTGAAGAGGAACTAGGAATTTTTAATCAAGTGGAAAAGATCTAAATGCTATGAGGGACACATCCATCATAAGTTTTCACTTCTTGTTCATTTAACTTTGTTCTTTCAGGTCTCATAAAATGCTGCATTAATCAATGCAAGAAAGTTTGTTAAGATAAAGAACGTGTGGTATTTTTTCCTGTAACTAATGTGAACATTTGTGCAAAAATGAGGAGGTGGAACAAGAGCTGTGATATTAAAAAGCATTCACCACTGGTTCTTAGTTATGCACTGAAGTTATTGTTTCATGTTTTGTCAAACATTATATAGGAAGTTGTCAATTATGGTCTTGATATGCTGGGTAGTCACTGGAAAAAGAAGCTGGTGTTGTATGGGATTGGATGCTCTCCATTTAAATGTTAATTTTTTAATTACTTTGGTATCACACTGTAAGCATACTTTGGACAAAGTGACCCTCTGCAATCTTCTACACATGGAGTTAGTATTTCCAGTGCTGGAGTCCATGCTACGTAAAATCGTGTGGTTTCTAAGTAGACCATGTATATCCTTGATAAATGTACTTAGGAATAAAATATTATTTTATTTATAGCACTGAGGCAAATGCATTTCACAGTTCTGCCTTCTCCAGCTCCTTTACTACGATAGACATCACATCTTCCACCATGCAGATAGTACCAATATCTTCTATTCCCATGGTTTCAACAGAGAATGTGCTCTGAAACCTTGGCTTCCAAGGGTCTTCAGCCATCTAACAGGGTTAAAGCCATGAAGGACACTTAAGTCCAAAAGTACATCTTCCTGTATAAGCAAATTAAAGGCAAATTGTAGGTGCTAAGGAATTTCCAGCTCAGAACAAGAGGCATTTAATAGCTTTGAGGTTTTTTGCGTTAGGAAACATTCTCAGATTGCTAATTCTCATGTGACCTCCAGCATGTTCACAATTACTGCTTTTAATGCATGAGTTCTGTTTTGGACTGGTACCTAACTTCTAGTTCTGAATCAGTTCCTGGTGAAGTGCTGTGAACTAAGCCCTAAGCAGTGCCAAAAATATGCACGAAGCCAAGGAATCTAAGTGGCTTCCTGCCACATTGCTGTTCTTTCTTTATGACTGTGAACCATTGTGTTTATTTTGTAGTTCAGGAGTCCAAAAGTCCTGCTAAGAAAAGTCCTGCTAAGAAATTCCTAATGACCTATCTTAAGGATGAACTTTATGGAATTTAATAGCAGCAAACTCTCAATTTTCTATAGGTTTTTTTTTAAAAAAAAAAAAAAAAAAAGCTTACATACACCACAGCTAAAAGCAGATTTATATATGTTAAATGATTCTTCTACAAATGGAAGCACAGCTGTCTAAGAGTTTTCTATAGAAGATGGCTTTTTTTTTCACTCAAAAGCTGTCCATGCGCTGTGAAACACAGTTCAGATGTTTGAACTTATGCTAATTGAAAGATCAACATTTTTCCTTCTTCAGTGAGTACCCTGCTCTTTTCCTCTTTGAGATGGCTTTCCCATGTGCAAAAAATGAGCTGTAATTATGCCCAGCTCAAGGCAATCTCAGGATCTAAAATATCCTGCCAACCAGTGTGTTCTCAATCTGCCTTGTTAGTTCACAAAATTGTGCATGTGCCTTTGCTACAGTCTCAAACCTGATAATGTCACATCATTGGGACAGGAAGTGCTCTCTGATCTTATCTGAAGTGACACTTGCAATTTCAAGTTCTAGCTTGATGAGATCACATTGGCAGGGCTCCACGTAAGTGTGATCTTTCCTGATTTGCAATTGTATCTGTTTTGAACGGTCTTTACGCTGTTCAAGCAAAAACATATGATAATGTATTTTGTCAGATGCAAGGATAATGAAAGGGTGATTTCATGTTTCCACTTTTAGAAAATCCAATTCATGTGACTAAACTCAGTCAGTTTTCTTACCAGTTCCACCCCATCTAATTCCATTTGCGCCTGGAAACTCCAGTACCTGAGCATGTCAAGGTAGCTCATCCCCTTCATAAAATAGATGAGCCTTATTACCTTTAAACCTTTATTAATTCCATGAACCTCAGAGCTTCAAAACGGTTTGCACATGCTAGACTTGTTAAAACATATATATTATGTCTTAAACAAAAATATTTAACACAATAAAATCTTATAAAGTTGAAGAATACTTAAATGCCTACACTGTATTATTGGCAATAAGAAAGTCTGTACTATTTAAAACCAGGATACTCTGAAGTCACATTTCAAATGCTTTTATTCATGATATTAATTTTCTTCAGATGTACATTATACAGGAAGGAAGGAGCTGGTGCAAATGTTGTATTTCCCTTTTTACCATATAGATTACTGAATCCTGTAACTCCAAGTAAAAACAGAAGAGGGAAGAAATATCACATATAGGTAGCCTATTAAGACTTCAGGAGTTTCTGAACAAAACTGTGGTGGTAAGCTACAAAGACTTAGACATTCTATCCCCATTTAATATGCATTATGACACAGCCCTGTCGTCAATCCAGACAACTAAGACAAAGAGCAAGTTTCGACCTCTCTTTTTAATAATAATATCATATTTATTTGTCTGGATAGTGGCATAGAGATTATAGTAACAAGCAATACAAATTATAGCTATTTGACTAAACTACTACAAAGCCAAAAAGTGAAATAATACTTATTTATCCATTTGAAGTGCCAAAAATAGAAGGCAATAAGAATCTGGAGTGTTTGACTTTCCTGAATAATAAGGTGAGACTAGAATCTTCATCCTGGAAGGCTAGAGGAGTTGAAAAAGAGGACTTTCTTGGCAAGCGATTTTGAAATCCATATAAAACCTTTGACAATTAGTTATTTCAGCTGAATATTATGTCTAAATAGTCATGTCCAAGCCAGAGGAAAAACAATTTCTAGTTTATTAGTGTTATTCCCATATTGCAATGATAATTATATCCCCCCTCTTACAAGAGTAGATAAATATGCAGTTTTGTTGTATATCACATACCAATACATGACCCAGATAAATCACTATAAATTAAACTTAAAGTGTTGCATTTGGACTGACTAATCCTAGACAAATACTATTTCTTTAATAATGAATCCAAGCCCAGAATGCATTGTATTGTGAAGGAAGTGACAGTTCTGCCAAAACCCTACATAACTTGCAAGAAGCAGGCTCATGTGAGATTACTGTGTGCTGTGCTGACTAAGAAAAAGAAAGGACAGAATTAGGTTATTGTGATGCTACCATATATGTTTGACCATTCCAGAGATGAGAGATGCATATGTAGTGCTGCCTCTATGCCTCCTTTCCAGAGTCAAAGCACTTTCCAAGTTTTGCTTGTATTTTGAGAACCATGTAGGCAGGTGCTTTTCTCTATCCAATACATAGGATATTAGAAGTTCTTTACTGAATTGTATCACAGCGTATTTATCACAAAGCTACTCAGATTAATGCATTTAAAGGAGAAAGCTGTCTTGCCTTATTTCTAAGGGACTGTATTTATTCTAGTTGCACAATGTGGTTTTGTATTTATTCTTTGCTGATGTTCAAACTTTATGATGGGATAGTCTAAAATGTTATTAGATGGCAACAATAGCTTCCAATCTATTGCCTGGTCAGCTAGATTTTTATTGTTTAAAACAACTTAACCTTTCCCTACCATTTTATAGTGTATATAGTGTATATAGAACTTATGCTTTGACTGAAAGATGTACTTAGTAGATGGATTTCAAAAGTCCTGTGATTGAAAATCTGCATCCTGTGGAGCCATTTGCAGTAATCTGTTCTTGCCCTAGTGCTAGTTATTCTTTAGCAATGATCTGGAAGAAAATACAAAATCTCTGCTGGTAAAAATTGCAGATGACATAAAAATTAGTGGAATGGTAAATAATTACAGGACAGATCATTTCTATATTCTGGATTTGCATCATTCTGTAAGGTGAGCTCACATCTGAACAATATGCATTTCAATACAGTCGAATACAAAGTCATATGCCTGGGAACAAAGAATTCCAATCACACATACAGAATTGCTGAAAAGTACCCTTGAAATACAGTGATACTGATGAAGATTTAGAGTTTGTGATAGGTAGTGTCTGAACGTGAGCTCCCTGTTCAATGTAATGGCTAAGAGAAAAACATTACCTTTGAATGGGTAAGCAGTGAATGTCAAGCAGGAGGGAGATGAGTTCATGGTATGACTGAGATAATTACTAACATTATCTGTCCAGATCTTGTTTTCACCCATTAAGAAAAAAACTGAAAAAGCGAAAAGGTTCAGAGAGGAACAAAAGAATGATTCTGAGCCTGTGGAAAAAAAAAAAAAAAGAAAATTGTAATATCATGATTTAACAAAATTAATCTACCTAATTTATCTAAGAGTAGGTTAATAGGTGAATTGATACCAGTCTTCAATAACTATGTAAAATAGCTATTTATTTGGTGAAGAAGTGTGAATACGTCATTAAAAAGGGTAGCAATATCTAGTGTTTGAAAACTAGAGCTAAGCAAATGCAAACTTAAAAACACCCCACACAGTGTTTTAAAACTGAGGGAAATTTACTACCAGAACAACATATCTAAGATCAGAATGTATTTTCCCCTTCTGATTATATTTGTGAAAAATGTACTATTGTTTAAACAGAAGTCAATTTAAAATAGATTATTGTAATGATCCCTTTGGTTTTACAGTCCATTAAAAAGACATTACAAATCTTCAAATATGACCCAGAATGCAGATTTTTGTTTGAAGAAGAAAATGTTTACAAAATGAAAGACCTGTAGGAATATGTGCTCGATTCATTTTAAATCTTCAAGAGGAGTGTTTGAAAGAAATAAGAAATGTCTAGTGATAGCAGCAACTCAAATATTATGCATCAGAATTTAAAAGGAAAACCAGAAGAGAAGTGACATGAGTTTCTCTTAACTGTCTAATGTCCCAAAAAGCAGAAGCAAAATAACAAACTGAGAAGGTACGGCACTAAGAATTGAATTCAGTAATAGCATAATTATTGGCATATTTCTTACGATACATCTTGTTTATTGCCCTTTCTAACTTGCTACTGAGTTTCTATTTTACCACTGAAATATAGCCAAGATTGTGACATAAAAATACAGCCATTAGATGAAAGAGTTTTGAGAGACATTTTTTGAAATATTAGTATCACTGCTCTATATTTCTGTGGCTCATCATGTGAAAGAAATGAAGAAAAATATTAGTGAGGCATTAGAAAATGTTTGAGTGTCTAGTAATGCTCTGTACTAAGTCATGCGAAAGAACTACTCCCATTGCTGAAGACGCACAAGGTAAAAGATATTAGTACAATAATGGCACCAGAGAGGGTCAAAGGATGAAGAAGTAATGAGAACAGACATGTCAAAAGGATGGATAGGTGTGGTCATTAATTTCAGTTGAAAAGGCAAAAATGTAGATTCTGGCAAGATTTAGAGGACAAGTAGAGGCTGAATATGATGCAATAGCTATAGGACAGAGAGGAGTAGAACACCTTTGAATAAGCCAAGAGAGAAGAGAAACACTCTCCCTGCATGTAGCATTTATTCTTTTTTACAGGGTAACACCTCATTCTGCTACAGGGTATGCTCAGGGACAGAAAAGGAAAGAGAGCTGCCAAAAGGCAAACTGCTTTTGTCTGCCAGGTATAGCTTTTCAGAAACTGCTCACCTCAGTTGATTCAGGGGAGCGTCTGTTTCAGAGCAAATGATGGTAAATGCAATGACTGAACTCCTTGTGAAAGAAAGTGCTTAAGTACAGAAACTTGTGGAAGATAAATTTCCCGGGCTCAAGAACAGGAACAGTAACAAGAGGGAGTTTATAATTTCATACCTCTCCTCTTGCCTTAGAGCCATTATTAACACTGCTAGGTAACAAGAATGTGTATAAACTAGGGGCAAGGATCTCAGCAGGGTACCATCACAACAGCCCTGAAATCTCAGTGAGTGCATGTGCTGGTTTTATAGTATTGTTATGCATGATACTCACCTAATCATTTTTCTGGCTGAATACCTATAGGAATGTAGTAATCCTGAAATGCAGCGAAGATGAGAGGATAAGTATATGTATTTTAATGGCAAGATCTTGAGCACTGATGTAATAGAAATAATTATCCAAACATCTTTGACATTCTGATCAAAGACACCCAAAAGCAGAGTTCATTTATTAACCTCCCACATTTCAATTAACATTTGAAGAAATCTTTCCTTCTAGGATGAACAGAAATGAGTTATTTATACAATTATACAAATGAGGAGGAAAATGTTTAAAATACTAGTTTTACCAACTAATACTAGGAACCTCTTTCTTTTCGATATCCCATTAAAGGCTTTTTCTTTTTCTATTTGCCAGAGCCTCAGTTCAGCAGAACATTTAAATGTTTGAGGTAACTTATGCTATTCAACAAAACACAGTTTCATACTTACCCATATGTCTCATTGACATTAAGCACATAGTTAAAGTTAAGCACATAATTAAAAGGCTTAGCTGAACTGGAGACTAAGCTCTTTATAAAAGAAGTTAGCTGCAAAGAGAAAATGAGCAGGGGTTCATTTCTACTTAGTTGGCTAACAGCTAGATCTGTGTTTAAAGAGAATAGTGTCTAGAAAGAAATAGTTAATCCTAATTCCTTTTGCAGTAGTCTCTAGACAGAGCCAGCTGCAAAGGAAGACTGATTGGAAAATTAGGATTTTAGGACTTGCTCATCAAGGACCATCAATTCTAATCACCCAGTTACTGCAGACAACCATGTTGCTTAACCTGTGTTAGCGCTTCCTGGGTCTAGTGGCAGATCCAGAACTGAGGAACCATTGCCAGTGGCCTGCCCAGTTATCTGGGCCAAAACAAGTCTTTGGTGGCATTGTATTGCATCTGGTATTTCTGGAAAATATGTGATTGTAGTGTACAATCAATCAGGAGGATAAAACAATGTAATTAGCAACCCTTTAGATTGTGAAATCCTTAACTAACCTCTATCTTGTACTGATCCCACACTTTTCATAGCTCTTATTTAGATATAGTTGCAATGCAGACCCATCACCATGGTTAGACAGGAAAGTTCATAATTTAGAGCATTAAACTGTTGTAGTTCTTGAAAAGTGTTTGGAAGAGATGGTAATTTTCCTTTTTGAACTGTCAGGTACTTTTCTCCTAAATTCCCTAAACTACGGATGAATGCCTAAGTGTGTGTATGTATTATCCTCGGGCCTCATGCCATTCTCATAACCCTTTATGATTACTGTTATTGGTTTTTGTCACATATCATAGTTTGGGTTTCATATCACCTACAAGTCTTTTCTTGTAATAAACAGCATTACTTATGTATGATTATCTAATTCAATAAACAAAAGATTCCAAGAGGATCTTTATACTACAGTTGGATTCAGATAAATAGGCTTTTCAGCACTGCTGTGAGTACAAGTGACATTTTTGAACCAAAACTTAATAGAAAGCGACTGGAGTAGCTGACTCCTGATTTTTTGTGAAGATAAAATGAAACTTCAGTCTTCAGACAGTCCTATCATTGATTTTAGTCTTTTATCTCCCATGAAAACATCCCCCTCAAAAATCATTTAGCTGTGGATTTAGCAAAAACAGAAAACAGATTTTGTCTGTTTTCAGGCTACCCCAGTAATACAGTTATCTGACTTTATTAGGGCATACAGACGCTAGTTGGAGAACAAACCCACTTCTAAGCTTACTTAACCCATTTCTTACCCTGACAGAAAGAAATATTCTTAGCATGTATCCTTAGCAAGCCACATAGAGCTTGGTACTGGGAAAAATACAGATGGCAAAAAAGACCAAATGGAATAATAAGGGGAATGACGTGCCCGCCAACCCATAGTTCAAGATTCTGGATTCCCAGCAGCTTCAGGTGTGTCACTGTAGCCTTGCTGCTGACCACATAGTGTGTTCCTTCCCTTCCTCTCTGCCTTCTTACATATCATGTTTACTTGAGCATAACTGGTATTGCAAGCTTCATTGAAGCATTTATCACCTGTTTCCCAGGTTGACAGGACTCAATGACTCATCAAGTCCTGGGATATGCCAGTGTGTATGGCCTATGGGTGGTCCCATGCCCAATGCATGTTCCTCCAGGGGTGCTGTGTATTTCCTGGTACTCAGATCTGGATGGCTTGTGCCTCCTACACTGTGACCTCCAGAACTCAGCTATCATTGTGTCAGCCCACTTCACCAGCATTCCTGTACTCTGTGGGCCTCCTCTTAAGGTTGATAATCCTCAGGCTGTGCAAACTCTTGAGACAAGGCCATGGAGCAAGGCTGTCATTCTCTGGTTAGAGCAATGGCATGCCCTGCTTAGCAGGAGGTGTACGGCAGTACGTAAGGTACTGATGCACTCAAATTCCCACACATGCTCCAAAAGTAGTAGTGAAATCACGGTCTAGGAGCACACCTTATCTTTAGGCTGAAAACACTGTGGATAATGACTGTGACTATGTGAAGTTTGCAACTGAGATTAATTCTGTGGGTACTTCCCATTCTTGGACACCCCCAGCCTTGTGCAATCAGTCTTTCAGAGGAACGCTCCTGCAATGCAGGCTGAGCTGCCAGTGTGGCTGTTTTAGTGTGGTGGAATCATCCTGTTAAAAATGAGATGAGTATGTGTCCTGCTTGTGCCATGGAGTACATGAAGACAAATACTACTGATAGTGTGTGCTTTGATTGTACAAGCCTGCAGGCCTTCTTAATCAGCTTTGTCAGATATACAATGACAGATATCAGGCATGGGAGTCTTAGAGTATGGAACATCTAGGTTTCACATAGAGAGACAGCAGCCAGGTCTTTTCCTCCCCTATCGGGGACATACTAGCCAGAGTGCTTTCCAAAATCCTCAGAATACTGTTGAACAAGCGCTTGGGAAGTCAGAGATCTGAACTGCATGAATGGGAACACTACAACAGGGTGATGTGGACAATGCCAGGTAGCCTCTGCATTGCTGCATGGGGTTTTAAGTCTGTTCATGAGTGACTCTACCTGCAGGAGTGGACCTTCAATGTGCAGATTTTGCAAGTGTATAGTTTCAGGAATGTGAGGAGATTCAAGCAGTGGAATGAATTTATGGATGCTCAGTATGATAACAAGGGAATAGGATAAAAGCTTCTCTCTAGTTCAAGATGAACACAGGAGGGAAGAAGGGAGGAAACAGAATTTGCTTATGAATGCATAGTAAAGCCTGAAGCAAGTGTACTGGATGAAGGAGCAGAGAATCTATTTGCATTAGCTTAGCTGTGTGTGGTTTTGTTTGTCTAGTAATTGGCCAACTAAAACCTTTGGGACATCTTTCCCTAAGAGCAAGTTAAATGAAAGGCAGCAGTTACTGAACAAACATGTGCAGAGATGTGGAGAGGAGGAGGAGGGTAGGGATCGGGTTTGTCAGTATTTTGTGGAGTGGGGTGGGAAACTGCTGCTCTTTGTTTAAATGTCTGATCCCACTGTGGAAGTTCTTCACTGCTAGTAAAAAAGATGCAGTGGGGACCGAATTTAATTGCCTAGTTACTGAAGAGGAGAAAACGGTGATGCTATTAGAAACAATGGCAGTAAGGCAGTAGCTCACAATTCTGCCACTTTTCTTTGATAGGGTCCTGATCCCCAAAGTTGCTGAGTGCTGAGGCAATTTATACAGTGGGACTCCATATGGAAACAGATTGGAGGAGGTCAAGCTTTCCATGGTGACTTTTGCTATCACCACCAATTAGGTGGTGCCTTCATGTATCGCACAGTATATGGCCCGCTGCACACATCTTCCTATTTCCCAGAGCTGCACCAGAGTCAGCTGGTAGAGTTGGTATATTTGCCTGTTTGCTAAAGGTAAAATGTTGAGGAAGCCATCTATTGCTTTCATTTTGATAAAAATTTGGTTGTACATCCTGTGCTAATTGTAACAGAGCTCTTTTGCTGTCTGTCTCTGCACATGCATCTCTTGTAAACCGCTGCTTACTGCAACGCTCTTCACAGCGCCTAGCAGCTGGTGCTGCAAACAAAGAGGCTTATTGAGCACTTCTTGATGTTGGGCACTGCTCTGGTGGCTGGAGCTGAGAGAACCACAAGACGATTCAGTGTTTGTTGATCCCCCCCACTGCGCTCGACACTCTGTCCTGAGCTTGAACCCCAGCTATCAGAGCTGCAGTTCAGCTAGCCCATATAAAGCACTGGGACAGTTGCTGGTTATAGCTTTGAACTGTTACAGCACCATGGGCCCAAGGTAGCCTTGGAAAATCACCTATAGATGATTCCCATGTCCCCATGGGGAGATATATATCCATATTTTTTGTCTGTCTCCTGTACCTGCAGTGTGTGAGGACAGGAAGCAGTGAGAGCTGAGAGCGTAGCTCTCCCTCCCCTCTTTGCAGAGCACAGACTGCTTCTGGCTTGCCCATGCCATTTTGTTTTGTTTTCCCCTCATCTAACCCCTTAAAATAATTACAGAAGAGCTCTAAATCCTAGGGGCAAGCCATCCTCCTCAGTGCTTTGTTGCAGCCCATGTTTGCCTTGTGCAGCAAAGCCTATGTGCAGCGCAAGCTGTGCACAGAACATGACAGATCTCAGAGCTGTGCAATGTTGAGATCATCCCGGGGATGTGAAAATAGCAGTCAGGCGGTGAAGATCTCTGACAGTCAATACATACCACCAAAACTGGTAGAGGAAGAGTGTATATGAAAGTCGCATGTAAAATTTAATGTGAGGTGTTTGTTGGTTTTTATTTTTTTAACATAGATGCGCAGTTTCCATGGACACCCATTTTTATCTTATAGTACGTTTCCTTTTATTAAATATGCATAACCAGGCTTGCTCAGGATGTGAAGTCTGGTGTTTGATTTTCTTTACATTGTCACTAGGGAATTACTAATAGGCAAGCAGATTTCTGAAGTCATTTAGGACAGTTTTACCTTCCTGCTATCAAAGATGGCTTAACCCTTAGGAAGCCAGCTAGATATAGGGATAGAGCAAAGAATATAGGGAAGGCAAACTCCTTTTTGCAGTGTGAAAGGCTTATCTTTCCCTAGCATGGCCCATTTTTCCACTGGACTGGTCTTTCAGCAGGCTTCTCTTGGTTTGCCTTTTTTTCTTAGCCTTGATAGCAGCAAACAGTTATTAATGGTAAAAGTTGATTGCCATGGGAGGTGTTGTCCATGGGAGGGACTTGAAAACTTGTGGTTACATGGTGAACAGGTATGTGAAGCAAGAAAGCCCAGTGTTTAAGGTGGGGTGACTTGTGTGGGGGGTTTAGTTACTTTATTTTGGAGACATCTTGGTTTAAAAGAAGAACCTTTAAAAAGAGAAAAAGCCTCATCTGCTTTTTAGAATAGGCTGGTAAGTACAGTGGTGTCTGACTAAGGTGTCCTACTTCAGAATGCCTACGCAGTGAGTTACACTGAACTTAACACAGTACATAACCAAAGAGAAAAAGGAGGTGTGTAGGAGAGTGGGGTCTTTTTTTTTTTTTTTTGAGTTTTCTTAAATTTTAGTGCAGAATTATTTATTTTGGAATGCTGATCAGAAGGAATTAAAGGTGACAGACAGTTTTCTGAAGTTTTCCTTCTGTTAGCACCAAAGCTGAGTGTTCTGAGCATCTTCAACTTCAGGCACAGCGTTCTTAAATTATCTGACCTTCACTTAGCTTATACCACAGACGAGTGGTTATGAAAAGTTATCTTGCCCATATGGAAACTTAGCTCTGGCCTCAGAGAGGAGAAAAGCAAAGAACAGCTAAAATATCTTGATTCACATCATCGTATTTCATATACTTTTGTGAAGTCAAAGATAATGCAGAATAGTCATGTTGTTCTCTTTTTTTTTTTTTCTTTTTTTCCTTTTTTAAACCCAGATCCCCTCTTAAATTAATTTCTTCTTTGATATTCAGGACCAAGAACTGGTGCCAAATTCAGCAAGTATATTAAAAGCTATTGATCCCACATTGTTCTGTGTTCAGGTCCCACCTGGTCATCTGGTTCAGATTCATACTGCTTATTACATTATTGCAGCCTTCTGGAATCAGGGAACATGTATTTCTCTGTCAGGTTTAATGGTGAGAACATTGTCAGTGTCTCACTGATGTGCCATTTAGAAGAGAAAAGGTGAAAAATTCAGAATTATTCTATCAACTTCACTTTACTCATCCCATTAAAAAGGAAGAGTATAAGGCAGGTTCCCCACAAATGTCATCACTTATGTCTGCTTACACTGCAAAGTCTTGTACCCTAAAGCTCTCATGAAGTTTTTTTCCATTAGCCCCTTCTTTATCAGGTCTATTTTATATTAGCTTGGACACTGTGCTGAGCAGTGAACTCTGAAAGCCAAGAAGCAGAGCAAAGGGCAGGTGACATAAAGACTGATGTGGAGGGAGGTGACTCATTTGGCATTTCATCCTGATCAGATTACTGCATTTAATTTAGACATTGGAATCTGACGTCTTCTGACACTTCTTATGGCAGACAGGAAGAGAGGTGAATGGGGGAGAAAATGTACAGAGCTCTGAGATGCAGCAGGGCAAAAAAGATTTCTTGCCATTCATTTGTATTGTTACACTGGCAAATACAAAATAATTGCTTTCTAGCACAGGTATAGAGTCTCTTGGCTGGTGACTACGAGGCAGGCTACACTGAGTTCACTGCATATCCTTTCTGGCAGAGGAGATTAGGCCTGAAAATGCATCTATGGAGATTGCATAGCTCTGTCTTCATGAGAGGCATGGACAAAGCAACTGAGTTATATGAGGCCCTAGTGGCCTCAGTTCCTTCTCTTTTATATAGCAAGTACAGGATCTTGGCAAAAGCCTGTGGTCTGACCAGGTGTATGGCCATGTGCCTTAAACTCCTGTTATTATTCAGTGTTAGTTTATAGCCTGAACGTGAGTCAGGTACTTCTTCAATAAGGCAGAAAAGGATTCTGCTTGGTGAAACCTAGAATTCCTTATCCCAGTGCTACAGATGAGAGCATGAAAAGGACTGAGAGCACTATGATTTTATCCCATTATCTTTGGCTAGGTAAATACACACCTGTCGCTTACCTGCCTCAGGGACCACACTTGCGCATCTTCCTTTTACCATCACTGTCCTGCTGTCTTGTGGGAAGCAGGGAATCGGAATTAGCAATTAACATTGTTTCACTAAAGTGCCCTTAGAAGAGATTTTTTTTAGCAGAAGCCTCTCCAGTGATAATGATTTCCAGCAGGTCTGACTGCCCAGCGGGCTAGTGATAACCTGCCACCAAAGTACAAAGCGATGTTTCGATTAGCACAGCTCACTGCAGTGTAGACACAGTCTTAGTGTAGACACAGTCTTGAGTTACTTTTCACGCCAATTTTCTTTGGCATGGGAGGGTACTAGGGAGCTGCATTGCCTAAGGCACATGGACATGGTGGTAATATATGTAGTTTTCATGACAAACAAGGATCTGTGTCAATGCCCTTACTCTAAGAAGGTGGTCTGTGGTTTACAGCTGCCGGTGCTGCATGTGATTAGTCAGCCCTAATGCTGAGCTCTGCAGATTAATGTGTTGCTATTCTCCCATTATACCCCTTCTCCATGAGGCAGTCTATCTCTTGCATCAGTAATGACCAGCTGCAGAGCCTCAGGGTTTTCTCTAGCTACTTTTAACTGATCTAGCACTTCTTATTTTTATCATGCTCTGCCCTTTCCTTGATTGGTAAATTCCCCAATGTCTTTAATCAAGCTGTGTTGAGCCTAGCAGCTCCGGCAAGTTTTCTTTTGTTTTAATAAAAGGTGAGTTTGTTCCCCAGGCAGGTTCTGCCAGCTCAATTTCAACTATTGCACATTTGTCCTTAAAAAGGGGGCCTTCCATCTCATAACCATAGGCAATACAATATCCTAGGTGAACTCCTGCAACCTGCCCTTTACTCTTCAGAGGAAAGTGAGACTTCTCCCTCCCACTTCTGAGGTCCATGTTTTGCCCAGTGTATTCTTCATTCACAGCTTCAGGCTAATGGACGCAAAGGGTTTAGTTGTGCGGCTGATGTTCAGCCCAGCCTCAGATCTCACATGGCCAATTAAGCTCTCCAGAAATGTCCTTGGTTAATAGTCTGACAATGATAATGTTCGAACCTGCAAAGCCAAAGTTAGGCATCCTTGCGATCTCACCGTCTGTCTCAATTCTCAGCCTCTCCCCTTTTTTAGGTATTTGATCAAAGCTGGGAGAAATGTTTCAAGTAAACAGACTTTATGGAAAATTGCACCTAAAAGGGGAGAACAAAACTGTTTACGACTTTCTTCAGTGTAGGTGTGTGGATTTGATTAGGAGACTTTTTAATTATTATTATTATTTCAAGCTCTTCTTGAGATATTACCTAAAAATACCTGATATATACAAGCAGATATGGTCATTATGGAAATGGAGAGCTGGTGAGGGGAATCCCAGATAACTCATGAAGACTGAGAAGATGAAGTAACACAGACTATCTCAGTTCCTGACTATCCCTGCAACTTGCCCTAGTATTGCTTCTAGAATATGTTGTTCATTCTATCAAGGTTATTTTAAAAACCATTCTCAGAATTTATATGGAGATTTTTTTAAAGCTTACAGCTATCAGTAAAGCCAGAAAATTCAAAGGTAAGGCTAATCTGTAACGAACATTTCCAAAATCTAGTCACAAAGTGTGAAAATTGCTATTAGAAGCGTCAGTGTAATGCATTTAGCCCTGCATAAATAAAAGTGCAGTCAAAAGTCAAGATGAGAGCAATGTAGGGCTGTTTCAGGCAGGAAAAAATCAAAATTGATGTATCGAACCAAATGGTGTGAGAAATCATCAATGCAGTAATTTATTTAGTTCTATGGAATATAACCCAGAATCTGTAACTGGTTAAGCACTGACCAGAAAGAAGTTGATGGCTAATTAACAAAGGCAAGAGGGATTTAGATACCATCCTCCTCTCACTCAGTAGGTCTCCTCCCAGGAGAAGCAGCTGCTGGATGCCATGTGCTGAGCCTGTCCCACTTGTATGAAATATTTCAGCACTCCTAGGAAGGGAGAGTGTGTGGACCTTTGTAATGGTTGGGATTTGCAGTTGAGATGTGGAGCTGCCTTGCAGGTCTTGGTCCAATTAACTTTTTGCTTGAAGAGTGTCAGAGGAGAAACTACCTCATGTCCCAGGAGGGATGTACGAATCCTTAAAACAAGGACATGCCAGAATGGGCTGGTTCAGATCCTGTGCATGCTTCCACACAGTTCCAGGTATGCAGTTCAAGCAAAAGATCCCAAATTTCTTGTTGCAGGGGGTTGGAACTAGATGATCTTAATGTCCTTTCCAACCCCATCCTTTCTATGATTCTATGGTGTTGCTAGGTGGGAAAGCAGTGAAATGAGGGAACAGCTGCAATGGACCATCTTGGCTGAGAAGGCAATACGAAATCCTGGTAGGGTGGGAGATGGCATATTGCTTTCTGCTGAGAGGAAGTGGACCTCAGTAAAAATTAACTGACTGGGTCTGCATTAAACTGTTGGGTAAAAGGTAACAAAACCATCTACCATCCCTTCTGAGAGTTCTGGCTCAGTACTTTTTTCTCAGATGGAACCATTAGGAAATTTGACCTGAATTCAGAAATAGTTTCTGGACAACGGAAAATGCAGGTTTTTTTGGTGACTTTATTATTGACTGAAAAAATATATGTTTACTCAGCACCACAGCAGTATAAATAGCTTTTATCTCCATTACAAACAAACTTATTTTGTCTATCAGTGAGGTACTTTAAATCTCATATTTCCATTTCAAACAGGTTTGTTTTCTTGGTGACTTACTTTAAATCTTGTAGTAGAGTTCTGCCAACCCTAATTTTCTTTATGGCCAGATGCAGACCAAAGGAAAATAGGTGCCAATATAGTCCACATTCACAATCAATAAAACAGTGGGGCTGTGCAAGCTTTCCTTCCCTGTTCAGACTTTGTCTGTATAGAACAGAATGAGAGAGAGGTAATGGAGCAATTCCTAGGGCTTTTCAGTCATGGAGGAGGGAAAACTGGGAGCAACTGGTTAGGTTTGGGAGTCCTGCAAATAGTGAGTGAGACAGGGAGGAGCTCATGCCTAAGCCACCATTCGGGGCTCCAACAACTCTAATGCTCCCTCTGCATGGACCACCGATTATACAACCGTCATTAGATGTAGGACTCGGTATGTCTACATAAATAAACTTCCTAGGCCCAGATCAGGAGATGATTGCACTTGCTTTCTGAACAGAACAAAGCTTAGTGTGGTGATGAAGCTGCACACTTAGCATTGAAGACATGAATGTATGAAGTCAATTAGAAAAGGAAAGCTCTGTGGTGCGCAAATAATTGGTACAACTACAGTGGCTCTTCTGCGTGGAATACATCCTTAGTGTATTGCTGCAGCCTTCCTACACAACCAAAGCAACTCATTAGAAAAAACAAACCCACCTTACAAAGAAAGTGTGAATGGAACAAAGGTGGGGAGTTGGGGGTTAGCAGTGGGGTACATATTAATTAATATTTTGAGTGCCCCAATTATGAACTTCCATACTTTGAGATATTTGAGGTTCTTTTAAGTACAGCTAGAACTCAGAATCCTCTGAGTTGTTAATGGCTGTGGTGATCATTAGTGCTGGGCACCCAGTGAGTGTTAGAAACAAATGAAGACACAGTTTATGTTCAGAAGTATTTACAATCTGAATTGAAATAGGGCACAGTGAGCGGAAATGATGAGCAAACAAAATACAGGGGAGAGGTGGTTAAGTCAGAGTTTTGGTGGTGTTCCAGCACCTCGATGGGACCATTTTAAGTGTGCAGGTTGCTGTGATATTGCGCCTCACCCTTCGCCATCCCTTCTCCACAATGAAGCTTTGCCAGAGGCAGTACCCATGGTTTCTCATCAGAAAAATTCAAGGATATGAAATTCAGAAAAAGTCGCATTAACCGTAATAACATCATGCTCTCAAATCTTTGGATTAGCTGATCCAATTTAGTCACTTAAGCCATGGTCGTTTCAGAATATACACAGCCTGTCAGAGAACAAGTTGCCTCCAAAAGCTTGCAGGGTTGATTCACATCAATACCTCTCCTGGCAGCTCAGCAAGCCCAACACACTGTCTTCATCCTTTCTTATGTCTTCAGAACCTGACTTACCTCTCATCAGCCACCCAAGTAAGAGGCTTGTCGTGGTTTGAGCCCAGCCGGTAACTCAGAACCACACAGCCGCTCGCTCACTCCCCCCCCCCCCCTTCTTCCTCCCCCCGCTCCCGGAGGGATGGGGAGGAGAATGGGAAGAATGTAACTCCCACGGGTTGAGATAAGAGCAGTCCCGCAACTAAGGTATAACACAGAACCACTACTGCTACCACCAATGATAATAACGATTAGTGAAATAACAAGGGGAGAGGATACAATTGCTCACCACCCGCCGACCGATACCCAGCCCGACCCGAGCAGTGATCTGGGGCTTCCGGGTAACTCCCCCTGGTTTATATACTGGGCATGACGTGCTGTGGTATGGAATACCCCTTTGGCTAGTTTGGGTCAGGTGTCCTGTCTCTGCTTCCTCCCGGCTTCCCCTCCTCCCTGGCAAAGCATGAGACTGAGAAAGTCCTTGGTTGGAATAAACATTACTTAGCAACAACTAAAAACATCGGTGTTATCAGCGTTGTTCCCAGGCTGAAAGTTAAAAAACACAGCACTGCACCAGCTACTAAGCAGGAGAAAAATGACTGCTATAGCTGAACCCAGGACAGTATCCACCCCTTATTCCATACCATTCACGTCATGCTCAGATCCCACATCTCTCAGCACACCATCACCCCTGTCCCATATATACACATATATATACACCCACACCCACACACAGAGAAAGATATCGTTCCCTAGTCCATGGACCAATCCCTGTAAAATTGCTGAACTCATCCAGTCCATGATGTCAGGCTCCATCTCTTGTAATAGTCTTTCAGGGCAGGAGGGACGGTACATAGTGTTGGGTTGTTGCCTGCTGATGATACCGCCAAACTCATCTGGTCACTGCTGAGCTCGTCTGGTTTCCTCAAAATTCATTCTTTGTTGAGGTGATGATCGGAGGGAAGTCAGGGTCAATGGCTGGTGACCTGAAGATATCTAGCTGGTGGGCTATAAAAGTGTTATAGAGCAGGCAACAGCGTACAATTGAGTTCATTGGCTGTTTTCCCCCAAAATCAAATCCCCTTGAGGTACACATCGGACTTCCCCATCTTCCCGCATTACCCACCAAGTATATCCAGGTCCCTGAGCAAAAGCAACCCCACGAGTGGGTTTGCCTTTACCTGAAGCAGGAATAACCCAGACTGTCTTCCCCAACAAATTCTTTATGTGCACCACAGGAACTTTATCCCCCTCTACAGTACGTAAAAGTTCTGATTGGGCTGGGCCAGCCCTGTTGGCAGATCCCCTACTGTTGACCAACCAGGTGGCTTTTGGTAAATGTGTATCCCAGTGTTTGAAAGTCCCACCACCCATTGCTCTCAGTGTAGTTTTTAACAGCCCATTGTACCGTTCGATTTTCCCAGAGGCTGGTGCATGGTAGGGGATGTGGTATACCCACTCAATGCCATGCTCTTTGGCCCAAGTGTCTATGAGGTTGTTCCGGAAATGAGTCCCATTGTCTGACTCAATTCTCTCTGGGGTGCCGTGTCACCACAAGACTTGTTTCTCAAGGCCCAGGATAGTGTTCCGGGCAGTGGCGTGGGACACAGCGTATGTTTCCAGCCAGCCGGTGGTTGCTTCCACCATGGTAAGCACATAGCGCTTGCCCTGGCGGGTTGGTGGGAGTGTGATATAGTCAATCTGCCAGGCCTCCCCATATTTGTACTTCAGCCATCGTCCTCCATACCAGAGAGGCTTTAACCGCTTGGCTTGCTTAATTGCAGCACATGTTTCACATTCATGAATAACCTGGGCAATAGTGTCCATCGTTAAGTCCACCCCTCGATCACGAGCCCATCTATATGTTGCATCTCTGCCTTGATGGCCTGAGGTGTCATGGGCCCACCGGGCTAAAAATAATTCACCCTTATGTTGCCAATCCAAGTCCATCTGAGCCACTTTAATCTTAGCAGCTTTATCCACTTGCTGGTTATTCTGGTGTTCCTCAGTGGCCCGACTCTTGGGTACATGAGCATCTACGTGGCGTACCTTCACCACCAGGTTCTGCACCCGAGCAGCGATATCTTGCCACAATGCAGCAGCCCAGATGGGCTTACTTCTGCGTTGCCAGTTGCTCTGCTTCCATTGCTGCAACCACCCCCACAGGGCATTTGCCACCATCCATGAGTCAGTATAGAGATAAAGTACTGGCCATTTTTCTCGTTCAGCAATGTCCAAGGCCAGCTGGATGGCTTTCACCTCTGCAAATTGACTCGATTCACCCTCTCCCTCAGCAGTTTCTGCAACTTGTCGCAGGGGACTCCACACAGCTGCCTTCCATCTCCGATGCTTTCCCACAATACGGCAGGACCCATCAGTAAACAAGGCATATTGCTTTTCACTCTCTGACAGTTCATTATATGGTGGGGCCTCTTCAGCACGCGTCACCTCCTCTTCTGGTGACATCCCAAAATCTTTGCCCTCTGGCCAGTCCATGATGACTTCTAGAATTCCTGGACGACTGGGATTTCCTATTCGAGCTCGTTGTTTAATTAGTGCGGCCCACTTACTCCATGTAGCATCAGTTGCATGATGTGTAGAGGAGACCCTGCCTTTGAACATCCAGCCCAGCACAGGCAACCGGGGTGCCAGGAGGAGCTGCGCTTCAGTTCCGATCACTTCTGAGGCAGCTCGAACCCCTTCATAGGCTGCCAGTATCTCTTTTTCAGTGGGAGTGTAGCTGGCCTCGGATCCTTTATATCCCCGACTCCAAAAGCCAAGGGGTCGACCTCGAGTCTCCCCTGGAGCTTTCTGCCAGAGGCTCCAGGTAGGACCATTCTCCCCAGCTGCGGTATAGAGCACATTTTTCACATCTGGCCCGGCCCGGACTGGTCCAAGGGCTACTGCATGAACTATTTCTCGTTTAATTTGTTCAAAGGCTTGTTGTTGCTCAGGGCCCCATTTGAAATCATTCTTCTTCCGGGTCACGTGGTAGAGAGGGCTTACAATCAGACTGTAATTTGGGATGTGCATTCTCCAGAACCCCACAACACCTAAGAAAGCTTGTGTTTCTTTCTTGTTACTTGGTGGAGACATTGCTGTTATCTTGTTGATCACGTCTGTGGGGATCTGGCGGCGTCCATCTTGCCATTTTATTCCCAAAAATTGAATCTCCTGTGCAGGTCCCTTGACCTTATTCCGTTTTATGGCAAAACCGGCCTTCAGCAGGATTTGGATTATTTTCCTCCCTTTCTCAAAAACTTCTTCCGCTGTATCACCCCACACGATGATGTCATCAATATATTGCAGGTGTTCTGGAGCTTGCCCCTGTTCCAGTGCAGTCTGGATCAATCCATGGCAGATGGTAGGGCTGCGTTTCCACCCCTGGGGCAGTCGGTTCCAAGTGTACTGGACGCCCCTCCAAGTGAAAGCAAACTGTGGCCTGCATTCTGCTGCCAAAGGGATTGAGAAAAATGCATTGGCAATGTCAATTGTGGCATACCACTTGGCTGCCTTTGACTCCAGTTCATACTGAAGTTCTAACATGTCCGGTACGGCAGCACTCAATGGTGGTGTGACTTCGTTCAGGCCACGATAGTCTACTGTTAATCTCCACTCTCCATTAGACTTTTGCACTGGCCATATGGGGCTATTAAAGGGTGAGCGGGTCCTGCTGATCACTCCTTGGCTCTCCAGTCTGCGGATCAGCTTATGGATGGGAATCAAGGAGTCTCGGTTGGTGCGATATTGCCGCCGGTGCACTGTTGTGGTCGCAATTGGCACTTGTTGTTCTTCGACCTTCAGCAACCCCACAACCGAAGGATCCTCTGAGAGACCGGGTAAGGTGGACAGCTGCTTAATTTCCTCTGTCTCCAAGGCAGCGATACCAAAAGCCCATCTATACCCTTTTGGGTCTTTGAAATACCCTCTCCTGAGATAGTCTATGCCAAGGATGCATGGAGCCCCTGGACCAGTTACAATGGGGTGCTTTTGCCACTTCCTCCCAGTCAGGCTGATTTCAGCTTCCAGCATAGTTAACGCTTGGGATCCTCCTGTCACTCCAGAAATAGAAATGGGTTTCACCCCTTGATACCTTGATGGCATCAGAGTACACTGTGCACCGGTATCTACTAGAGCCTTATACTTCTGTGGGACTGATGTGCCAGGCCATCTGATCCACACAGTCCAGTAAACCGATTATCCCTCTCCTCCACCTGGCTGGAGGCAGGGCCCCTCTAATAGTGATCACAAAATTCTCCACTTCTGTCTTGTAGAAAGGGATTAGTATTCCTTATCACAGGAGCTGGAGTAAAATCAGCTCTTTCGCTCCATCTGGGAAACTGCTCGCCAGAGACTGGAGCAGCAGCTTTCCTGGGAGGATCATCCTTGACCATTGTTCTCCTCTTCAGTTCACGCACCCGTTGCTCCAGAGCTGAAGTAGGTTTTCCATCCCACTTTCTCATGTCTTCTCCATGATCCCGCAGGTAAAACCATAGGGTGGCCCGTGGCGTGTACCTCCTATATTTTCTTTCTCGAGCAGTAGGGTGCCTTCTGTTAATAGCTGAGACATGGGTTGGTACGCGTGGAGAGCTGGATAGATCGGATAAATCGTCTCTCAATTGTTTGAACTCCTGGGACAGTTTTTCCACAGCTGAAATGATGGAAGGGGTGAGATTGTCTTCGAACTCTCGGAGTTGACGAATCAGGAAATCCACTGTTGGTGATACTCCGTCATTCCAGGTCATTGATGCCAATGTGTGGGCATATGATGATGGCGCACTCCGTGTAAGTTTCCGCCACATGGGTCGTGTACATTCGACTTCATCTGGGTCTACGGATGTGTTCCTGGAATCCGGCCTACGATAGATCATCTCTATAATGGCTGATTCCCTCAGGGACTGGATGCCTTTCTCTATCGTGGTCCAGTTGGCTGAGCGATTCGTAATATCGTCTTTGTAGGGAAACCTTTCCTTCACAGCTGCCAGGAGCCGCCTCCAAAGACTGAGGGCTCGCTTCTCTCTTGCAATCGCTTTGTCAATTCCTCCTTCCTTAGCAAGTGATCCCAGCTGCTTGGCTTCCCTACCTTCTAGTTCATGACCGTCGGCCCCATTGTCCCAGCACCGGAGCAACCAGGTGACAATGTGCTCCCCTGGAAGACGGGTGAAATCTTTTCGCATATTCCGTAGTTCGGTTGAGGTCCGGGGTCGAGAAGTGACCTCTTCTTCTTCTTCCTCTTCCTCTGACCCACGTAGTAGTAACTCTTGTTCAGGTGCTGTTGCATATAGTAATGGCACTGGGTCTTCATCTTTCTTCGCTTCGCGGGTTGCTCTTTGTGCCTTTCGTTTGCTTTTGCTTACAGGGGCAACAGACATTGTCACAAACTGGACATTTGGTTTAGCTGCAGTGTTTGTCACTGTGGTTGGAGTGGCTGCAGTGTCTGCCACTAGGATTGGAGTGGTTGCAATGTCTATTGCTGGGGTTGGTGCAGCTGTTGTGCTTGGGAGTTGAGTAACACCAACA
Source organism: Strigops habroptila (assembly GCF_004027225.2). Lineage (NCBI taxonomy): Eukaryota > Metazoa > Chordata > Aves > Psittaciformes > Psittacidae > Strigops > Strigops habroptila. The sequence continues at coordinate 74,859,722 of NC_044281.2, forward strand.
GCTGCATTATCTGTTGCTGTCGGGGTTTGAGTAGCGACTGTGCTTGTCACTGGGGTTGGTGTAGCTGCAGTGCTTGGAGTAGCCATATTGTCTGTTGCTGTCGGGGTTTGAATAGCTACTGTGCATGTCACTGGGGTTGGTGTAGCTGTGGTGCTTGGAGTAGCTATATTGTCTGTTGCTGTCGGGGTTTGAGTAGCTACTGTGCTTGTCACTGGGGTTGGTGTGGCTGCGGTGCTTGGAGTAGCCACATTGTCTGTTGCTGTCGGGGTTTGAGTAGCTGTTGTGCTTGTCACTGGGGTTGGTGTAACTGCTGTATTTGAAGTTGGAGTAGTTGCGTTGTCTGTTGTGGTCAGGGTTTGAGTAGCTGTTGTGCTTGTCACTGGGGTTGATGTAGCTGCTGTACTTGGAGTAGCTGTGTTGACTGTTGTGGTCAGGGTCTGAGTAGCTGCTGTGCTTGTAGTTGGCATAGCTGCGTTGTCTGTTGCTTTGCCATCAGATCCAGAGCCATTTTTTTCCCTTTGAAGGTGCTGGATAGTGTTGAGCAGGGCTCTGTAGGCATAGGCCAAGCCCCAGCACGTTGCCAAAATTTGTCCCTCTCTGGTATAACCAGGACGACAGCACACCTCGTTTAAGTGTTTTACTAGTTTTTCCGGATGTTGCACTTGTTCAGTGGTGAAGTTCCAAAGCACTGGAGGGGCCCACTGGCCTAGGTACTTGCCCATACTATCCCACACACCCTGCCACTCATAACTGTCCAGCCTCAGGGAAAATCTCCTGGTGGTCCTCCTATATCGTCGTCTAACCCTAGACCAGATTCGAACCTGATACTGCTGAATTTTTGACATTAAACGAAATAGGATGTTCCTACGACGGGATGGCCGTGGGTAAAACACACTCCGTATGTTTGCCAACATGCTGATCCCCAGCACAATCAGCAGGCAGGTTTCAAGGGTACTCAAAGGCCATCTAAAACCTTCAGAACTCTCAACTGCTGTTGCAAATAGGCTGGCGGGGGAACGGGGGGTGAAAGAGAATGCTTCCTTCGTAAGTTTACCCCCCGAGGAGAAAAAAAAAGATATGCAATTGCTAAAATATTTCATTATATACCTCCCAATGTATAGTGGTGATGGCCACGCTGGAAGCACAAACCAGACCAGTTTCATGATCAATGAGTCTATTGTATTACAAGTCATTACCATGAAGTACAGTGAAACAAGAACCTTAGCCCAGGCCCCCCAGCCGATAAACGCTAAAACAGCAAATAGTGGCTGTAAGTAAGGTACAACATGCTGAAACTCTGAGATCAAGCGCAACACGTCTGAGAGCCAAATAATCACCATTGTGACGAGTAGTAACAATGAATGCTTATCACAAATATGATTAAACACACTCTGGTCAGATCTGTCGTTATCTCAACCTTTCGAGCCCCACGTTGGGCGCCAAAAAGAACTGTCGTGGTTTGAGCCCAGCCGGTAACTCAGAACCACACAGCCGCTCGCTCACTCCCCCCCCCCCCTTCTTCCTCCCCCCGCTCCCGGAGGGATGGGGAGGAGAATGGGAAGAATGTAACTCCCACGGGTTGAGATAAGAGCAGTCCCGCAACTAAGGTATAACACAGAACCACTACTGCTACCACCAATGATAATAACGATTAGTGAAATAACAAGGGGAGAGGATACAATTGCTCACCACCCGCCGACCGATACCCAGCCCGACCCGAGCAGTGATCTGGGGCTTCCGGGTAACTCCCCCTGGTTTATATACTGGGCATGACGTGCTGTGGTATGGAATACCCCTTTGGCTAGTTTGGGTCAGGTGTCCTGTCTCTGCTTCCTCCCGGCTTCCCCTCCTCCCTGGCAAAGCATGAGACTGAGAAAGTCCTTGGTTGGAATAAACATTACTTAGCAACAACTAAAAACATCGGTGTTATCAGCGTTGTTCCCAGGCTGAAAGTTAAAAAACACAGCACTGCACCAGCTACTAAGCAGGAGAAAAATGACTGCTATAGCTGAACCCAGGACAGGCTGCAGGTAAGCAGGTTCTTGAGGGTGCTCCATCTGAAGTCACCCCAGTGGGAATGCCCACAGGCAGCACCAAAGCTGGCTGTTGAGAGTGCTCCAGCTCCTCTTGGGAGTCACTGTAGTGGATGCCCCTCTGCAGAGCTACCTACTGGCTGAAGAGGAGGAGGACATTGCCTCTGAAGAACTCAGGGCTTCCTTGGTGTATAATTCATGGGGTTCCATGTTTGAGGTGGAGGATTTCACTACCTAGAAGAGATTTGGGGAAGTCTCGGTGCTAAGCAGAGCAGTGCTTAATTACAGCTATATCCAGAGAGTGTAAGTACCACATCCCGTGCCCCATCTGTTGTGCGTCTCATTAACGGGCTAAGTTTAAAACTGTTTAAAACCCAAAAAGACTCATGTTAGCTATTGCTTCAAACAACAGAGGGACACAAGAAGTATTTAAACAGTGTTCAGTATCCAGTATTAAACTCAATTTAAATAGGATTCTCTGTCTAAATGCTAAGCAGCCTTTTCCGCAGCCATTTAAGATTGAAGTGGGGCTAGCATAATACAGACAAGAAACTAAGCCAATATGAAAAAGATTCAAATGACATTTCAAAGGAACTCTAGCTTTACACATAGTCGCTTGCACAGTGGATGATCCATCTGGCAAGTCATTAGAAGGCTGGAGAAAAAGGAAAATGGGCACTGAACAACAAGATGGTATACATCTTTTAGACACAATGAATTACTGGATTTCTCTCTCCCTCCCTCCTTATTTTTAGGGTTTATCATTTTGTCCACTGTCATAATCTTGAGGGGATTTTGTGGAGTCTCTCACATATCTTTCTTTTTAGATTCCACTCATTACCTCTCCTTCCTTCATTTAGTGGTGTGAGACAACAGTTCTGCCCTATTCTAGGCCAGAAGGAGGTGTTGGAACTTGAATGGCTGAAGTGACACTTCCCACTTAACATCTTAGCCACCTCCTTTTTGGTGGAGGATGGTGACCGTGGAGGACCCCCGGGGCTAGTTCCTACCACAGCTGATTGATTACTTCTTTTCAGGAGCAGAACTGCGCAGTCTGTGGAGCTCTCACAAGCTCTCCTGGCTCACAGGTAGCACAGCAGGACTTGGCCCACTTTTTGTCTTCTTCTGGTGCTTCTGCTAAATAAGAAGCACCTTTCCCAGCACTGCCCTAGTACTGTGGAGGTAAGAAGAGGTTATGAACAGAAGTCTCAATTCCCCGCACAGCATGGAAGTAACACTCAACATCTAATTGCCAAGGAACAAAGTTTCTCCTAAGGAATAATGAACAATGCAAATGCCAAAATACCGTTAGAAACTATTTGGCAATATACCATGTTTTTACTTTGTCTTAAGCCTTCATCTTATGATTGTCTTGATAAAGGTGTGAAGCACAGGATAAAATGATGGAATGGGCAAGGAGTATAGATCATTTGTCTCCTGTTCTATGTCACTGCTTTGCAGAGAAGACATTCCTGCCAGGGAACATGTGCACCGTTTTTCAAGTTGTGTGTCAGTCTTCTAAAGAAGATATCTGTTGATCATGCTCAAATTTATCTATGGAGTATATCTATCTCAGCAGAGAGAAAAATAATTTGGTTTTTTTTAGGTCTGCCACTCAGAGCAAACATCTGTCCTTATAGCAAGAAAAAGGATAGGATCCATACCCTCTGTGACAAATTATGCCAGGGCTGAGTCTCACTGTCAACATGATCTGCAGGTGAAGCAGTGGTATGTAGCAGTAGCAAGAATCACTTTTCTAAAATAAGGAATATTTATCCTTAAAATTTCTGATTTATATTCTGCCTCAATACTGGAAGAATTTCACACCATTCCCAGAAAGCCTTCAACCCTTTTTTGTCTGCATTATTGTTTAGATTTAAAGAAATAGAGTACAGTTTCTCAAAGAGAGGTCTCATGAGCTGCATGGGACTGCAGACTGCAAGGAGACACCTTCCATCTTTGAGTCCCAGCCATAGATGTTGGCTTCCCAATCTTATTGCAGTGTTTAGGAAAACAGAGTGTCTTTAAAAAGTAAATCAGACCTTGAAGTAAGAGAACAAAGCTTATCATATCAAGTACAGAGCACAGGAGTAAAGGAATAGTAGCTATAGACTTTGGTGAAGACACTGAGAGGAGAAAGATAAAATCCATGATAATCAGGTTGTCAAGTTTACAGTTTTATGACCTGTACAAGCTTAATAGATTTTAATACAATGGAAAAGCCATAAATTCGAAGTTGCTGTTGGAAAGCATATTGCCTTATGAGGTTAATTGGGGAAAGCCCAAATTTCTGTAAAATCTTAATAGTGTTATTTAAATGAGTAAAATACATATTTTTTTCAATGTTGACAGAATAAAACCTTTGAAGCAGTAGCTCATGACTGTACTCACATACTGTCTATCTGCTGTATATTATCTTATGCAACTTTAATGTGTTGTCTTTATCTTCCCCATGTGCTAATGCTGTTAAACCATCCCTCTACCACTTGTCCTTTTTGTACTATAGACATTGTTTTCCTCTTCTTCCCCTTTCTCCACCCTTAGAACTGCATTCTGCTCCCCTCTGCCTTTTGCCATAGACTGCAACAGGTGCTATGTTTTGAAGCCTTAGTTGCAAGAGACAAGCAGCAGGACCTACTCATAAAGCTCTGGAAAGCCCTTGGCCAAAGCTATTGAGATGTCGTGTTTATGATTGTTAGCAATTTGAGACAGAGGTATTGATGCAAAATGTTTATAACAGGATGAAGCTTTAAACTTGAGAAAATATGAGAACAAGTATGGCAATATTTTGGGGAGGAGGGGAGGAAGTTTGTGTTACTTTTCTCAGCTGACTCAGTTTTGACCTGCTTCCTCCTTGTTGGGTCCATTCTGTTGATGCTTCCCTAGAATATACTCATAAAACCACAGTTCTTAAGGCTCACTAGCTATGTAGTCATATTTAGATTTTTGAAAACAAGTAACACATCCTTAAGGGCTCTTAAGTAAGCTAGTGGTGATGATAACTGAGCAGTGAGAGATCTTTCCTTTCTTGCGTAGAATAATTCTGCAGGACAATGCCACAACCCTGGCTATATTCCATCAATCTCATCTTCCCTGGCTCACCGTCATGGATAGCTAGTCCGGAACAAAGCTCTCAGACATGTTGCAAGAAATAAAAAATCTTAGAGAAAAAGAGAGTTAATGACCACAGTCAGAACTATTAACATCAACCAAAGCCAAGTTAAAGGAACATGTGGCAGATCTACACGCTGGGCTCCCTTTGTGACTCTTTGATCCTGTGCAGCTGTAGAACAATTCAGCATAGTAACACCTGCTGTAAAACAGCTCAGTGACTGTGCTAATTGCTAAACTGAGGAAAAACAGCATTAAATAACACGAGGGTGACCACACTGTTTCCGTCTTCAATCACTCAACAACAGATCAATCACTAAGCTCTGCTGATGAAATGCAGTGAGAAGGAACAGGAGAGCTGGCACTTGTGTTGTGCTTAGAGCCTGAGCCTCATCTAATGCACTCAGGGGAAAAAGTCAGGGAAGACTTTAAGGCATTCTGGGTGTTTGGGGGCCATCTCTTCTGTCCTCCCATCGGTGCAGAGTAGGTACATGTTCCTGATGTACGGGCTTGCGGGCTGAAAGGAAGCAAGTGTCTGCAAAACTCTAAATGCACATTGGTGAGACTCGGGTTTTTGGTGAAGGAGAGTCAGGGAAGAGCCATGAAACCAGCTCTTTACAGACAGGACAAAACTTCTGGCAAGAGGGAGTTCTGGGTAACTTTTTTGGCCCCACTGTAAGAAGTCTTTAGGCAAAGAAAGAGACCTGAAAAGATTTTATTGTGGATGTGGATACTTATTCTTTATAATACAGGTGTTTTTCATTATGAAATTAAGGTAGGTTTGAACTACAGGAGCAGGATATTACCTTACATGCTTTTTTTCCCCGTCATAAGTGTTATACTGTTCTCTATATGCAGATGTGAAGCTGGCAGCCTTCTGTCAACTACAGTAATTGCAGGTGTTTTCACTGTAAAGATCCACGGAATGCAACAAGAGGGAGATTAATTTGCAAGTCTTACCTAAAATAGCCTAGTCCATGTATTTTAAGCACTCTTTCCAGTGTAAGACAGTGATAAATTAGAAATATCTGCCCCAGTAAGGCTTGTTAGTAAATCTGATACGCAGTTAGCTGACAACTCTGATGCATGGAGTTTCAAAGCTGCTCTTTGGAAACCCTGCCTTCTGCCCACCTCCCACTCTATTGTTATAAAGTATATCTGTCAATTTTACATGGGATAGCTCGGGTTGCTATCTGGATGATAGCAGCAACATTTTCTGCATTAGCAACCCTCTACAGATAACGCCTTGAGGATCGAGAGATTAAGTTTGAATAAATATCCCATGATATTCATATTTAATCATTGTACTTAGAGACTGTCTAATCAGTCAAAGCAACAACTGTTACTGACATGTAAGTTTTATAAAAATATATACTAAACCAAAGCAATCAGCCTTGTCCCTTTGAATTCACCTCCAGTCTGTAAGCAGCTCCCAGACAAAACAAACTGTGACTTTAGAAATAGACACTGATGGCTGTAATGAAAGACCCATGTTACCCAGGAGTGACAATCGGTAACTTTGGACATATCTATGTGGCTGGAGGAAGGGGGAAGGAGAAATTGTCCTTTGAGTGGCTTGATCTGGCAAGTAATATACCTTCGTAACCCTATTAGCTTCTGAGTTTGGGATAGATTAAAGCTGTTAAACCCATGTACCCAAGTACACATGCTTTAACATCACCACCTTAGTCTTTTTACACCTTCATAAATGCCAATAGGATGAGAGGAAAGCGGGAAAAGAGCAGAAGAATTGAGGATGGTTTTGGATAGACTAAAATGTTTCTGTTTCTCTGGGTACAGAACTACAATACTTGGCAAAAGTCTGGGAAGTGACATTCGGCAGGAGGGATGAAAGGAGACAGTGAAGAAAGGCTCAGAAAGGGCAGAGTTGGTAATCTGAAAATTTCTAGAAGAGACAGAACAGATATATTGCTGATGTGCTGTAAGTAAAGTGCACCATAACCAGTTTGACTGAGGTGAGCTGGCATGTGCTTTCACAATTAAATTTGGCTCTTCCATCACATGAAATATGCTCTGGTTGCTGCCCCATCATTTAACAGCATGGCATTCTGTTTAGGACAGAGCAAGCTGTTCTGTACCTTTAGAGACAGTGAGTACGTGTAGCTATGTCTTGAATGTTTTCACTGTAGCATATAATAGAAAGCCTCTCCACTGTAAGTATTAGCAATGCAATTTCATAACTATCTGTTCAGACAGTGCACAGGAGCTTGAAAAACAGCTTGAGACACTTTATTCCCTCTGGGAAATGCCATCCGAGAATATGTTAATCTGACAAATATGTGAAAGGCTGTCCCCTATTGGTGAACCATGAAGAATACCACCTTCTTTTTTTTGTAGGTATGCAAAATGTGCTCTTCCCTGCTGAGAGTGGAACAATCCTTACCCTCTCATCTAACCAGACAGCTGAAAAGTACAGAGACACTGTGCTGCCTCTTTTGCCTTGCAATGTAAATTTGATATTATCTATACCACCTTTGACAATGCACTTGAAATTAATCAGAGGAGAAATGTCTTATTTGATTATATTTAACCATGAACACTGATTGGTTGCATGCAATTTTAACCTCAGAGCTGTATGTCCAAAGTCCTTTCTAAAAAGGGCAAAATGTTACCCAGAGATACATGGGAGCTTGTATTATCTGAGTCTCTGAAAAGACGCACTCAGGGGAAATGAGCGTACATCTGGGAAATTAAGAATCATTTATTATGGAACTCTCTGTGAGAGATGGACAGTATCAAAAGAAAGATCCTCAAAACATTAATCCTTTGCCCATTCCATGCTTTCATTGTGGTTGCCTTAGCTCATCCTACTTTAAGATTCTCGCATTAATTTCTGGCAGACCAGAGACTCAGACAAGTCTCTGAGGAGACCACAGCAATACCCGCTGTTCCTCAGCATTTCAAGCGGCACTGGAAGCATCTGACTGCCCTGCCTGTAGTTTGAAAAAAACCCTACATCATCCTCTAGTCCTTTTTCAGGCTTCCTTTCTGCCACAGGATACTTGCTCTGGCCTTAGGTACAATAGTAATTTGGCATCCTTGGGGTAGACCAGTCAGAGGATCTATTGGGCAGGCTCAGAATCAGGTGGCCCAAGACCTCTACACCTACGCAGTATGCAGCTTGAAGGCTTTACTTTGGCTGTAGTTGGTCTGATCCCCTAGATTGCACTTCCACACCAGGCACATTGTTAAAAGACAAAGGCCTGGCTGTCGGTGAAGGCCATCACATCCCTATTACTGGCAGGCATATGTTTGGTACATGTCTGAACTGGAGCTTCAGGCTTAGCTGCCCCCAAAGGCTACCTGGCTGTCATGAACCAAAACTGCTCCCCATCCTGAACCAGCATTGAACTGCACTGCTCTACTGAACAAAACATTCGTGTTTGTCAGTACTTTGTAAGATGGTAGTGGAAAACTTTCCACTCTTATTGCTTGTCTCTTAAATGAGTAGAGATTATCACTTGCCAGTCCTTTTCCTCTGTTTCTTGGGATAGGGTAGATCTCCCAAATTTGATCTATCTCATGATGCTCAGATAGGCCAGCACTTTTCACTGATGAATATAATTTAGCCTAGGGTGAAAAAAGGAAAAAAGGCAGAAAAGAAATGCTTATTGTAGCATGTAGCAGGATAGTGGGCTGAAGGTCAAAATATGTCTGATCTAGTCTCTAGTCTAGAGCTTTTGACAACTTATCATTCCTCAGCTGCACAGGATCTCTGAACTCAAATAGCACACACTGCTCACGCAAGCTCCTCTTTTCCTGACAGAGAGTTAGGATTGCCATATTTCCCCCACCTTCCTCAAAGATAAGAGGTTTCAGTGTAGTGAAGCAAATTTGCATGTCCTGACAGGTTTTTCTTGACTGTCTCTTACATTCGTCATTCCTCCATAAAGGGCAGTAGCTTTTCCTACCTCTCACCTTCTAACCTTCCTGTTCTCCAGACACCCTAAGGGTCTTGGATGGCATTTCCTCAAGGGAGGAAACTGTCTCAAGCTGTTTTTCAATAGCTTTTTTTGGAAACTGAGGAGGAATTAAGATTTCACAAAAATGACTGGGTGGGTGGAGTGGGGAGCCTGAATACAAAATCCACTTGTTAATTGGGATTCTGGGGTGGCAGCAAAGGAAGACAGCTTTGCAGGGAGTGTTTTCAAGCTCTTAAGAGCATGTTTTTCCAAGAGCTGTTCTTAAGCATAAAACTGTTAATAATAAGAGCACAGTGGGGTAACATAAATGACACAAACAGCACTCTTTCATTGCAAAGCTGAATGGGTTTGTGGTTTAGTATATTTTTATGATAACAGAGACAAAAGAATGAAAGTTTTTCCTTCTCAAAAGCTACCATGCCTAGTAACATCTTTTGCTAATAAAAAGAACTCAGCCTCCACCCCCTCCTGACATATGTTCTTACCCAATTAAAGTCCTCCTGCAGATCCATAGGCCTATTGACAACTTGTTCCATGTCACTAAGCTTGGTTTGCTGCCCTGCTACAAAAATAACAATGCAGTGCCTTTTAAATGGTCTTAGTGTTAATAAGTGGCAGAAGAGATGGAGTTTTTCACACTGCCAGCCTCCTACCTAGGATCTTCATTCTTCTTTTTCTTCTTCCTTCCATTTTGTTTTTGTCAGCAGCAGGGCTTACATGCCAAGAGGAAGAGATTCAGTCTGCTTTTGTATTGGAAGAAATCAATTGTTATTGTTGTTGGCCTTTTTTCTTTTTGCCAATTTGTCCTAGGCAGGTTGGAGCTGAAAGGCTCTGAAGTGTGCAAATTTGCCATGGAAGGTGCACAGAGAGAGGGTGCTGTCTGTGAGCACATGGAGAGGGAATAGAAACTGTGGGAAAGAATAACCAGTGTCCCTTAACATGAAATCAGTCTGTAAAATCTTGATGGAAAGGAGGAAATCCTTTTCTGTGTAGAATACTAGGAGCCCAATTCTAGTCCAAATAATGAAACCCTCTCAAAGTAGACCTGTAGATAAGCTGTGCAAGCAGTATTAATACCTACTATCATTTCAGCTGCAGCCCACCAGCTGGTGCTGGCTATTTGTAAATACGTGTGTGCTGTTGAAAGCAAAGCATTGTCCCCCATTAGCAGTCCAGTCACTTTCTCATGTAAGTGTATGGAATCCATATAAAAACTGACTTCACTCCCTTTTCAGCAGGAACATGAGGAGTAGAGAGTGTTGCAAGTTTAAAACATTGAACTGAGGTTCTCCGGTTGTGTCTTCCTCAAGTGTTCACTTGGTAGCAAAATCTAAGGATGAAACCCTGCAGCTCCAATGAGGAGAACATATGACTGTAATGCCTACAGGATTGCTTTTGTAATCATTTCCCAACTTTTTCACAGGCTGTGTGAAAGGCTTGGGTGGGTATCTGGCATGGTTTCTGTGAGCCACTAAGGTACATAACTCCCACTGAAATTAAGGGAAAGGCCTTAAATAACTTTTTAGGACCTCTGTTATCTTTTATTATTTACATATAAAAGAGAAATTATAACACTCCCAAGTTTCCGCCTCCTTTTTACATCTGTATATTCCTTGCTGAATGAATTTTTTCCAACTGCATACAGAGCTCAGCACAAGGAGGTCCCATCTTTTGGCACCACAGTAGTTTTAGGCCCAGCTCTACTATATGGACAGAAAAGCCTAAGAAGTCTGTGGTTATTGAGTTAACAGGATCTACCATGGCACTCACAGCAGAACTCCTTCCCTCTGTGCCCTGCTGTTGGATCCATTCCTGATCACACATCCGGTACAATAACCACAGGTGGATCATGAATGGCTCTCTAAAAATGCATGCACGAAGGAGAGCTATACCTTACTGCATGGCTTCAGGCCAGCTCACTTTGCAGCACGAGAGACAATGCCTAATACGCTGTTATCTTGGTCTTTGTTTCGTTTCTCTGATTAAAAGGAAACCTTTGTTTCCTCCACTGGATGCATTTGTTATCATTAGTCCATTGCCTAGTGCGTATACAGCTGGTTTTAGCCTCCATTTAAGGTGCAGTGAGTTTAAATACTGATGTGTAGAGTGCAGCAGGGTAAATAAGATGTACTTGAGCTAACACACATATAGACATTTATTTTTTTACCAGCAGTTTTAGAGTTGTGAGTTTTTTTAATCTAATCCATTCAGTCAGTGGTCTCAAGAGTAAAAGCTTCTGCCTCAGCTTGGTGTTGATGCTTGGTCGAGTCTTAAAGCTTTATGGTTTTTTGACACAGCACTGTGTCTGAAGCTTTGATGTCTGAGACTGCTGCCTGCACAGAGTAAATCATATTTTGAAGTTTATCAGTACAAAGACTGTGCCTTTTCTCAGACATAGACTCATGCATCCACTCACAGCATCCTTCCACCTCTTTTAGCTACCTACAACTTTCCTTAAGATTAAATGATTCTTTCAGTTACTGTTCCCACACAGACAGTGCCCTCTTTAACTGAAAGCTTACACCATTTGTGGGCTAAGGTAATACATACTTGTGCTTAACAGTGCCAAATAAGGATCAAAAGAGAAACAAAATTGTTTTTCTCACTCCACTACCATAGCCACTGTACCTGGTCTATATTGGCTATCTATCTCCACGTAAAAGCTGAAACTGGTGGGACTAAAGTGAAGGCCAGATTTGTGCATCAGCAGATACTTCAGTGACAGTGGTGGCTCACTCTGCTCTTAATAGTGTCGTGAAATAATAAGTTTCTCCTACATAAACCTGTAGCTGTCATAGAGACTGATGCTGACGTTTTGATGCAAACAAGACCAGGCTTCATGGGCCTCCAGGGAGCTCATTTCCTGGGTTGGCACTATCGCTGTGTAGCTCCTGTGGCTGCAACCTTGCTGTTCCCCGTTTGGCTGGGTCTGGGGAAATGTAAGCCACCTCTCTGAAGCATTGTGAAAGTTCAAGTCTGCCTTTCACAGGCAAATGGACCACATCAGGGTAGGCGATTAGGGGGATTAGCAGGATCAGTGTCTGAATTGTAGCTGCCCAAAGCTTTCTCCAGTGTAAAGATAACTGCTGGCAGGAAAGAGCCGTTGCTCCCCATGTGAAGGTCAAGACCCTGATAAGCAGGCACTCTTCTGTTACAAGCAGCTTTTCTTTTCCAAAATGTGTTTTATATAAGAAGCAGACAGTGCAGTTTGCACATGTATGTGTGCCTTTGTGCCAGATACAAATTTTTTAGCAAGCTATTCAAATAAGTGGCACTTGTGATTGCCGTTGTACATCTCCTGGTTTCCATCCATACAAGTAAGAGCACAGGAGAGCACAAAGAGGTTGTGCAGGCTAGAACTAGTCCTGAATTTCTTTATGCAAAGCTGTAAATCAAAGAGCAGCATCCAACACAATCCAGTGCACCTGGCACTGAGGGCTAAGTGGTGTTATTCAGTTCAGTGTCTTTTGAGGAGACACTGGAGAGATGGTATCACTGGGAGAGAGAACATAGAGGAAGGCTGGAAGTGGGAGTTTCTGGTGAGTATGGTTCAAGTCACAGCCACTCTGTGCCCCAAAACCCTTAGAAACATGGGGCCAGGACTCTGAAGAGCTGAGAGAGTGGAACTTTGTTCCCAGCACAAGTGAAAAATCTCTTAGTGTAATACAAAACTGAATCTAATCCAACATCACCTACAGTCATGAAGGATAATGCTCAAAATCTGCTGTTCCAGGTGTTAATTGTGGTGTGGCATTTCAGGTAAACCTAAGGAATGTAATAGCTGTCAGTGGGACTTCTGCTCCTAAGTCCCACCAGTGCTTTAAAAAATCCTCAGCTCCCTCAGCCATTACTGCCAATGTTTCTTGAGGTCTCTTGCACCTACTGAGGAATGTCTGGAAATTCTCAGGGCAAGAAATAAAGCAAAGGGGTTTTCTTTTGTTGTTTTTTAACAAAACTCTTTATCAGTCATTCTTTAAAGAGCGGGGGTACTCTCTCCAACACCTACCATCTGCAGCAGTTACATAGCAGAAAACGCCAAGCATTCAAGCTTTTTCTCTCTTTCTTCAGAGTAGCTGCACAGAACTCAGATGAGAAGTATATTGAAATACATTAAGAGCACAGAAAACCTCCTCCATGAAACTCTATCATCTTGGCATTTTCCCTCCAGCTTCTATTTATCTTCTATGTATAGACTCCCTGAATGGAGAAAATTCTTCAAGAATTCATGATTCAGGCTGTGGGTCCAAGGAAAGAAAGGGCAGGTAAAACATAATTGTCTGTACAATGCTTTCCCTCAGTCATCTATATACGTCTTTCCTATGGAAGTGTAAATGCCTTGGTATAAAGGTCAGGATATTAGTGGACTGGGCATGATTCAGACAATCTTTGTTCAATTCCTGCTATTGTCTCTTTGTATGACCTGAGATAGGTCTCTCATTTCTCTCAGTCTTGCATCTCTATCTGTAAAGTCAGGGTAAGTGTATTTCTTCTCCTTTTTTTTTTTTTTTTTTTTTTTTCTTGTCTATTTGGAGCGCCAGCTCTTTAAGCCTTGGTGTTAGATGTGGATGCAAACACATCCACAGTCATGGCTCTCAAAGCATAATGATGGGAATGCAAATATGTAAGACTATACCTGAGCTTCAAAATCTGCCATTAGAAGAAACAGCACAGTTTACCTGGCCTCAGGTTTAGTGCTTCTTTGATTATTTGTATTTTTTGCGTTAGTTACAATTCATGCTTTTAGAATAGTAGACTAGGAATGAGCCCTTCTGTAAAGAGCAGCGTGTTCATAATGATCTTAACCCACCTTCAGACCACTGAAGTTGGTAAGAAACCTCCCACGTGGTGGATTCGTTTGTAACTGCAGCTTTGGGCTGTAAGGACTTTCTTAGAAGTGCCTTGCTGGCCAGTGTTTACAACAAGGCACTGGACTGCAGAGATCACAAGCTGATCTGGCACTGAATTCCCTGTCATCCTCAAAGGTACTATAAGAAAGTGTAGCAGAAAGTGGTATGCTATTTAAATTCACAACAGTAAGAGCAATAAAAGGTTTAAATGTCCCCATGAACCAGCTTCTTAATATCCCGTCAATGCTACTTCACTAACACTCTTGCTGTGAGAGAAGCAGTCAGGGAGACATGTTTCAGCAGCAAAGCTGACCAAAGATGTGCTTCGCCCCCTGGCCAATTCCCACCTACCTTCTTGCAGTTCATCACCCCTCAGCTGTGTTGATACAATGGTTTATTATTAACAACTATTTTCAGGCTGTTCATTTCAGGAATACATGTTACGGCTCAGCTCCATAAGCAATCATTATGGCACAAGTGAGGCATATCAGACACAAGGGCCAGGACGTGCAGAATAAGCAGCTGGGGAGCAGGGATTTCTGAGGCAGGGCTTGCTGCTGAACCATGCCATGCAATGACCCCGGTCTCGCTGCATGATGTCATCCTGTTAGCTGCATGTGAACAAGGGTATGTGTTTTCCTAAGAAGTTGCATGCATAACGAATTCCTAAGGCTATTGATGACATAGCATTCCTTAGGAGAATATCCATGCTAATTCAAATGTTCATCTCATGGTATTCTAGGAGTTGGAGGCACTGCTGGGAAACAAAAGACATCTGGACACATTACACAGTGTGACAAAGAAAGGGGCGCATTGAACACAGACCCTGAAAAATCATAAATGGGGGAATCATGTAGGAATAATTATAGAAGATGACTTTTCATGATTTTTTTTTTCTTTTATTCTCTTTTAGAACATGAATGGGAAGAGTGGCTTATGTTCTGGCTTGTAAGCCATAATTCTAACAGTGATCTTACTAAAAACTTGTTGAACCTCATTTTGCAATCAAAATTGACTTCAATTTGCATGCTGGAGCAGAAGCTTATGCTAGGTAGGATCACAACATTTATGATCTCCAGATGGTACCTGTTTTTATAGATGAAGGTCACATCTTTTTAGATCCGTTCTATATCCATAGGCAAATTGGTTGAGATTTGGGGCTGCTTTGAATCAGAATGAATAGCTGAATGATGGAACCTCAGCTTCCATGCAGGACTGAGAGCTATGAAGGATACACCTACTGATCAACAGATTGGCCAATATCATCAAGCGCTTTTTTAATCAGAAAAGCCATACCTGGGGATAAAAACTACTGGCAGGGGAAGGAAGTAATTTCCTAAGAAGAATATTGCTAAATTTAATCTTCCCAACAGATATTGTGGAGATAAGCCCATTAACAACCTTCTGTTTCTGCTTCTCTTTGCATTATTTTTCTCTTTCTTAGTTGCAAAGTTTAAAAAACATTTAATCTCTTACAGATTATCTAGAGTTTTATGCCTATTTGTCTACTTACTTCCATTAGCAAGGGTAGAAAGAACTTTTTGTCAGTTATCGTAACATTAATCCTCAGCTTCTAGGCTAGATTTGACTGTTGTGAATAGAGTCACTTCCAGAATCTATTTGAAAATTATTATATCCATGCTTTTCTTGTGTGGAAAAATTGGTCAGCATTCTGACAGACGGTGTGCACAACACCCAGTTGCATTCTCACAGTTGGAACATGCAGCCTTAAATCAGGCAGAATCAAAGCCCAGGAGAAAGTACAGGCTGAAGAGAGCAGAACAAGGCTGTATTCTCAGAAACGGCTAATGATAAGAGGTGCCTAGAAGAAGATCTGGCTTTCAGCTAGCTTGGAATGCCCAGCCTCTGAAGATCAGAAGCATTTAAGCTGTCTCAAACCTGAGCCAAAATCATCTTCGCTCTGGTGTTTGCTCACTGATTCTTCTCCTCTCTTTGGGCTGATGACTTCATTTGTCCCATAGGTCCTTTATCAGTGCATTTCCATATCCTGCCTCCACTCCTTTCATCTCGCCTCATTTCCTGAGGGAGCTAAACTACTTGGAATTCTTTTCTTTTTCCAAATTGAGAGTTCAAAGGATGGATTTTTGATTAACTATTCCTGATGAGTGGTTTCATTAAGAGAACAGAAGGGAAATTGTTCTAATAACCTTGTGTGTTGTTGTGGGGAGGGATAGTGAATTTGAGATCTTATGAATAAAAAGGCAGCCTCCCACAGTATTGAGAACTTCCCAGAACTGTAATATGTTGTTTTCTGCAGAATTATGTAGACAGTTTGGGCATGCTGCTACACCTCTGTTTTGTTCAAATCAAAATGAGCTCCACTACGAAAGACAGTTCCTTTCCTTGTTCACAGTAGGGATTGTCCCAGTATGGTCGTAGCGGTCCACTAGAACTAGGACAATTTCTCCACAAAGAAAGGTCACAGACATAGAGCCCAAATCTTAGTGCATCTCAAGCTTCTGGATTCATTAAGAGAATATTTGTACAAGTATTTGCATGTACTATGACTATTTTGGGGTACTGTATATATTACTTGTAGAGCATCCAGTACAGTTACTTCCAAGATAACTGGAGTATTGCCACTACACGCTGACATGAACTGCCTTGATAAAGACAGTGGGACTTCCTAAAGCTGTCACAGCATCAGCCATGTTCTTGAAAAAGGCTTGAGAAGATTTTCAAATTATTGTTAAGATAGATAGGGTCAGATTTAGTCTACCTTACTTAGAAGGTAAATTAGCCTAGGAGAATCTGTGATGTATAAAGCTTAGAATAAAGGGCAGTACCTACTCAGTCACTGGGTCAGGGTCCAGAATGCCTGCAAACTTCTCTGAGAAGTCAAAAATGGCTGCTAATAATGGATTTTCCTGACTTAAATTTATATCTCATCCTTTTCAAAATGCTGTCACCTAGCATGAGTTATATGCCACCAGATCATTTTCCTAAAGTGGTTACAGTATACACCAATGACAGTTCAGTTCTTTGTCTGGACTATCATTTTAGAATATGCTTCAACTGCATCTTCTATAGATATAGCCTCTCAGGGAATCTTTCAGAGACACAATTCACTGCAGCGATCCATCTCTTAAGTGTAGTCGTGCAAAAGTAAAACAAAAAACCAAATCAAGAATGAAGGCATCAGTTGTCTTTGAATATATCTGAATTCTTCCTCGCAGGAGAAGGCGGAAAGACAGTGGTCGTAATCTTGCTGTAGCTTGTACAACACCTCTAACAGTGATTAAAACTTGCACACATGTTCTCCATGACATCAATGGAAATTCTATGTGGTTTCTGCGAAGTTTGAAACCCTCAGATGAAGAATTCATTGGGGGTTACCAGCTACAAGGAAACAACAAGTAGCTCAACCGGCATTGCTTTCCGAAGCAGCTTCAGCACAGGAATGCTACATGACCTGCTTTTGGCAACAGCCCTGTGTTTTGTGCTTTTCCGAAGGGCATAGTATGAATCTGAACTTCTTTGGGCCACGCAGGACCTACTTGCTGAGCTTCCTGCATTTTACAGAGAAATAGAAATTAGCATTAGGAGGCAGCACCAGTACAACAACCCTGCTCCAGCAGTCTTTTCCAATGAGAACCTGGGCAGAGTTGAGGTGTTTTTCCATGTATCCCTGAGGTGTGATATCACTTCAAGTGGGAGACAGGCACCTTTCTGCTCCATCCCAGGGAGCCCAGCATGCAGAAGTGCTTGATGAGCTCTGGAGTCCAGCATGAAGGTGCTGGCTGAATTAAGTCATCTTCGGGACTAGGCAGTGTGGAGAGCAAATACTGTACATAGTCTTCTGAGAGGCTGGCTCCTGACTTCATTTTAATCCCTTTTTAGACCACTTGAACCTTTGTGTCCCCATCCATAAAATGGATTTAGCAGCATTTTCCTGCCTCTCAAGGCAGCTGGGTAAGCACACAAAGGTGTGTGCCTTAGCACTAATGAGCTCTTATGAATACTGTAAATGAGTACTGTCTGGATTAAAATGCTATGGGGGCTTTCCTTTATTTTGCTGAAATTAACTGAATCACGAAGGTCACTTTTGAGGGGGTATCCCAGAGGAAACATTTATGTTTTGTGGAGGAAACAGTGGGGCCAGATGCAAAGGTGCATGCATAAATATGCATAGCACAGTTCAACATTTTCACCCTGGGGAACCCAATTGTTTTATTTTATTTTGGGATTTGTTATTTTATATTTTATTTTTTGCCACAGCAAGAAGGCTTGCGGGGAGGCAGCTGCACTAAGGAGAGCGCTGATGCCTCAGATCACTGTCTTTGGGCTCTGAACCCCAAAAGTGATGGAACAGTTCCCAGGCCTTTCAGTCCTCCCTTTCTCACAGAAACAGAGGGTCAAACACGTTTCATGAACAAATTATTTAATCCAAATCCACCAATTATTATGATATGTACTTACAGACTTTGACTAGTGTGAAACATGGCCACATCTACTTTTTAACAGAATATTGTTATTGTACAGACGAATGGACAAATATGAGTTTGAACTGCACATGTAAGAGTGGGCTATATCTGCTTGCCATGAGGTACAGGGGAGCCATTCCTCTCATGCCTGCTTTGCCTTTTGCCCTTTCCCATTTGTGTATCCCTTCCTATGCTTGTGCCTATTACTAATGGTTGATGCACTAAAATGCTAATTTGTGGCAGGATCAGGAAGTGATAACTCTAAGCAAAAGAGGAATATCATGGTATAAAATGACTTGAACTTTAAATTACTACTTGGGGCTTGAATCCAATGGGCTTCATTGCTTATAATCTGAAATTGAACAAAATACTCTCTTCTCTCCTTGGTTTTCTTTCCCAGGTGGTTGAAGTAGGATCTTTTGAAGCATCCTTTGCTGTGTATCGCAACACCAGCTGCAGAGCAGAAATATGTGAGATGTACAAAGCAAAAGGAAGAGATCGTCATTCTTTCCGGTTTGCCTCTTCCTATAGGCTTTCTGAGGTTCCCTTGCAGCGGTAACAATCATGTGTGATTATAGTGAGTATGTTTATGTCTGTATGCTTAGTATCAATTTCCAAGCTGAAGACTGTGATTTTATTGTGTATTATTTTTAAATTTCCTGCTAGGCCTAATGCTTACTTCATGAGAAATCACTGTTGAATATTTGAACTGAACATGTCTCATTCCACTAAACTTTCTACAACAACATTCCACTATCAGCATGCTGTCAACAGTAATGCTGAACCCACTTCACACTAGCATATATTTTAACTGTCCCATTACTTTATCAGAACATTGGCCTTCCTTCTTGATAAATACCTTCCTAATACCTTGTACTGAGTGTGACAAGAGGTCAGGCTTTCTTGCACGCAGTTGTATGTTATTTCACCACTGGCATTTTACTCTGGAAACTTCGGACTATTCTTGTTTTTTTCAAGTCAGCAATTGGATCATATTTATTTAGGTCTGGCTGTGCAAATGTATTGATTTGTAGCCTGCTATTGTTTTGTGCCTTGTATTTACGTGGCTCTAATGGACTGAAAGTGTTTCAAAACTGAAAGGGATTAAAATATAGAGCTTTTTCTCTTAGCAAGTGTAGAGAATATTAACGACTTTAAATGTTTTAAAATGTGAATTTACAGCATATATATACTGCTATTTTAAAGCTAGAGATACTCTGCCATCCAGTAACTGAGTACAAAGCATACAGAGAAGAAACAATGAAGTTGGCAACACAAATCCTTGTCAAATGTGAGGAATGAGCTTTGAAACAAGCTCTGACTTTGCTTTAGTGTCACTTGCTTGGTCAAACAATATCACCCCCTAGCCAGACATCACCATATGGCCAGTGACAACTTTCCATTTAAGGCCTGTGGTGTTTATTTCTCCTTTTACATATGGATAAAAATCAGTCCTGTGATCTGCCCATTGCTTCTGAGAGGTGTTTGTTCTCCTTCTTTAGAAGACGTTTGTCCCTAGACTGTCACCCATCCTTGGTGTTTCCAAGTTTCCAAGCCCAGTTTTGGTGTTTTGAACTGTTGTTCAGCCACTGCCAACACTAAAAGCTGGCTCAAACCCACATTTTCAGCAGTCCCTAGGTACTGAGGATGGCTTTTGGAGAAGCTTAGGGCTCAGCTCTTGACAGTGCTGAAAATGTCATTGTGCAGTTGACTCAAGCCCCACATGTTCCTGCACCTGCTTTGGCTGTCCACTTATCCAAGGGGCTTTTTCAGAGCATGACTACACAAATATGAATATTGTGTCATGCACCCCAACTGTCTGTCAAGCAAGGAACCTACTGTGTTGGAACAGCACCAGACACACTTACTGAGGAGTCCTTAATGAATGAGGGAAAGGTGCTAATGATCCAATCATCCACTCATTCTTGAGATTGCTTAATCTTTATACAACAAATCTGATTATAGGAGTTACCATGTGTTTTCAGTTAACTGCATGTTCTTATATGCATGGCTGGGCTTTCTTAGTAATCCTATACAGTGCATGGATCCTAGGCACCATTCAGTGGCTCCTTGCAAATCCCCACAAAGCAATTACCAGCCTTTCTACATATTCAGGAATTGTCACTTTCAGGTGCAATTAAAGTAAAATTGCTTTCAGTAGGTACTTGGCTATGATGACTTTTGCTGGTCATAATTCTCCCTACACTTTGTTGTTTCTTCGGATAAAAATTATGTTTCTCTTGCGCCCTGAAATCTCAAGCTCATTTTTGACCCAAAGTATCCTCAGAGAGTTATAAAACTTAGATGATATAACTGCACATTACATAGTAATGAACATTGTGAGAATCAGGCCAGGAAGATGAAGCAAGAGGTATGAATTAATGTTTTAATAATCTTCCTCAGATTAGTAGAAGTCAAACAGGCAGGGATCCCAGTAACTGCTGGTGAGCAATGCAGCTTCTCCAATATGGACTGATATTGCTTTATAACTCTCCACGGAGATGATACTCTAATGTCTGCAAGGACAGATGGTCACTCAACTACCAATAAAGTTATGACCTTGTCCCAGCAGTATGGTGTAACTATGTACTTTGGACACAACTACTATTTACAGTGCCACAGATTTTGCTGAAAACACAGGAAGCTGATTAGTTTATTTTTACTTCTATTTAAGCCTAGGCTATGCAAGACATTGTTTTCTACCGATCCAGGGCATTCACTATTTTTGTAATGGAAAGATTAACACATACAACTGTGAATCATGCTACTTGGTTTTACAGTGGTATGATAGAATACTTCCTGGAGCAGTATCTCTGACTGCAGTCTGCTGGTGTTATCCTTCTTTGGTACAAGAGTGAACTGCTATGAGACCTACAGAATGCCAGCCTCCCCACGCATGCATGTATGCTGTCAATGAAGATCTGCTGTGATTTCTCCATGGCTGAAATAACCAGAAGAATAGTGTCTTGTTCTTGCATTTTACAATACAAAGAATCTTCAAAGATGGTGCAAAGACTCTATTCTGACATCTCAAAGTGGTAACCCCAAACACTACAGAACTATATACTAGAGAAATGAGTTTGCCCACTATAGACTAAAAGGCTGTCCTTAGGCACTATGCAAGGTGTAGGAATTTCCTGAATTATTCTTTCAACACAGCTTTTCTCTGGGAAAAACACTTTGTCCGGTTTTAAAGATTTTGTTCAGTGGTGAAGAACACAGTATAAATCTTGTTTACTTGTTCCTAATGTTTACTTACCTTCTCTGCTAAAAATGAGACATTTTTTTCTTCTGAACTGGTCTAGATTTAACATCCATCCATCCATCCATCCATCCATCCATCCATCCATCCATCCATCCATCCATCCATCCATCCATCCATCCATCCTTCTTAAAGCTTTGTCTATGGGATGGAAACCTTTATATTTATTTTCTAATTTCTGTTCTTTCTCAGTGTTCAAGACAATACATAGTGGTTTTGTGACAGGGTTGCACTGTCAAAGATGTACAATTAGGCATGCTTTTCATGGACCCTTAGCATTATCCTTTTGGCTCTTATAGGAACCATCTTCAATTTTTCAGCACAGTTTGATGAGATTTACTGAAAAAGGATAATACTGACCCAGAGGGCTTCCCATCCAGGGCTTTAAAAACAGGCAAAACATCTTCCATTCCATGCATACTATAGCAACAAACACTAAAAAGGATTTAATCTTACATTTTTAAGTACCTGGCTGCTGTGAGATGGGTCCAATGTCACAGAAATAGCACTCAATGAGGCCTCAGTTGACTCTGTTCCTCCACTTGGGTGTAGAGAATTTGGCATCAGTACATTTTCAGTGGCTTTAAGCAGATATAGCCATCTTCTCAGCAAAAGTCACAGATGTCAGTAAGTCAGAAAATAGGGAACAGGGGACAACTAGTAGAGAAACTGTTACCACTGCAACCTCCTTTGTTTTCTTTAACACACCCTTTTGATATGTTCCATGTTCAGAGTTACCTTCCAGTTCGTCAGCCACTTTTATTCCAGCTCCTAGTTGATGAGTGTTTAAAAAAGTCAGTTAACCACAGCCAAGCTCCAAACAAGCATCTGGCACTGGTTGTTTAGATGTGTCTGTGAGTAATGACAAGCTACAGGAAAGCCAAGCCAGTATTCAGACATTAATTTTTGGCAATGGGATTTGCTGCATTATTTCTCTTCTGTATTAACGAAAAGGGTCTGGCTTTTGTTTTTTAACCTTGTTGTTTCAATGCCAGAATAGTAGAAATATTACACAAGTTAAAACAATAGCTCTTAGAAGATGTGATATTTTCTTTCATCGCCTGTTTAATACAAAGCCTTGGTAGTGCCATTTCACATAAAGAACTGCAAAAGTCACAAGGTCCAGAAATACAATAACTCCAGCACTGAAAAAAAGACCTGCTTTGTCTTTTTATTGACTATAAATGTGGTGAAAAAGGCCATTCCACATCCTCAGCCATAACTAGTTAATTATTTTCTGTTGTTTTTTGTAGATGTTTCTAACCAACATTAAGCAAAATGTACATTGTGGAACAAACCATCCATACTGTGTATGCCATAATTACTGTTTAGCAATTTCACACTAGCGAAAATTTATTAAAACTTCACGACTCATTAATAGTAAGTGATCATAATCGCTTAATAGAAAAGGAAACTGAGCTAATGATAGAAGTGCTGATTAATGTTTTTGACCTTAAGACTGGAAGTCAAGTGAAATTAATGTCACTGGGTGTTGAAAGTTAAGTTATTGTCAAGTGTGGATAGTCTGTAACCATAAGAGAAACCCCCTAACTACACAAAAAATTTTGTGTTCTTCAGCAAAAAAGTATTCCTTTTCTATACTGAGTGGCATTTTTAAAAATCTTACTGCTACATTTCAAGTGAGCACAAGATTGTCTCATTTATCATAAAAGTTGGTTTAAAAAAGTTATGTAAACATGCATATACATGCTCACTTCAGGAGGAAATCTCACAGCAATACTTACTGTACTAGCAAATTATATGTATGTAGCTATTTTTCTTTTCTTTGGTCAACAGGGTTTTTTTTATGAGCTCACGTTAAACATTATTCAAGGGAAGCACACAGTACAGCTCACCAGCCAGTTGCCTAATCACATATCAGATACTTAGGCACAACTGGACCTGACAGGATGACTGTTTCTATAGCCAGCTGTGTGCCTGGAAAGCATCTTCCTTAGCTTCACATCTGGCTGCTCTTGATGCTCAAGGGGCTGTAGCAAGTGGTGGCATTTGAGGCGCAGCAGGCAGCGGACTGCATGAAGAGGTCTTGTGAACAGCCTTCGGTCAGATTGATGTGGCAGTATAACAAACATCTGTGTAGACTCCAGTGTGCAAGGGTCGCAATGTCTGAGGTAACACAGGTACCAGGTTCTAAGTGAAAAAGTCTCCTGCTTCAGCAGTAAAAATGGGGGTTTTTTACATGTGCTTCTCTCTTTCTTTGAAATGAGACATTACTCTAAACCAGACTCACCAGGACATGCTAGTTCTTAGTTATGCCACAGCCCCATGTGCTACATTTAAGGAGGATGAAGGTTCTGGACCGTCTCACAAATTGGTCTACTCCCATCACATTGAAGAGGTTGAGTGGGGCTGACTTAGCCTTTTCTCCAGGAAGGCAAACGTCCTTCTATATGCTAACTTATGTTGCTAGAACTCCAAACTCAGTTTGAATAATCTTCCTCAGATTATTCAAGAACTCCCATGATGGGCAGAGTGGGAGAGACAGTTTCTTGCAAGTACAAGCAGAATCCATCCAGAACCCTGGCTACGTGGTAGTGACCTTTAAGTTCATTTGACATCAGTCAAAGTCACAGTGGGCAGGACAATCCCTTTCAAATGATGTCACTCAATATTTAGCCTACCTACGTTTGTATTAATACTAAAGCCCTCAGGCAGTGAGTTACGTTCAGCCATTTATCTGCTCAAAACAGCACTGCAGTATTGGCAAATATTGTTTTGGAGGCAAATAAAAGCTGTACACTGTATTTACAGCCACTGGATTCTGACCTCTGACAAACAGGCAAACATCACTGCTCAGCCAGGTTAATGTTACCTCTGAGGCTTCTCCAATCCAGAATGAAGCCAGCAGTGGATTGGTGAAGGTAGATTTCTTTTTTAATTGTTGGTTTTATGCTTACGTATCCATACGTCTGTGTGTACTTTGTGAGACACTTTTGCAACTGCCTCTCTTTAAGATTTTTGTGTTAATGTCTCTTTCGAAAGCAAAAGGGATGTGGCACACTTGCAAACCTAGAGATAAATACCATCTGTTTAGCTAACCTCACTGAGAATGTTGGTGGAATGTCCTCTTTAAAAAAAAAATTATATATATATATATATATATAAAAAATAGCAATTCAGAGGTCCCTCCAAAGCAATTGGCTACCAGATTTTATGTTATAATGCTACAAAATACAAATGCGTTTTTTTGTTAAAGACTCTGAATTACACTTTCTACCTCAAAGCAACATATTTTCTAGCATCTTCTTTGGGTAAAAACAACAAAAAAAACCCCTTCTGCACAATTACTTTGGAGCAACATTTCCCAGTCCCTGTTTTGGCTTGTTCCTGGCTGTTGCTCTGCAGTTTTCCGTAATTAATATAGATAAAAAAATTTGGCGACACAGAATTAGGGAATGTAATTTGTATTCAGGGCCAAAACATGCGTATCACCAAAACAATTGGGTTTATTGTCACCAAAAAAATCATTTCAGGAAATCATCCTTCTGCCTCTGAATGTAAAACAGGATTCAGCATGAAGCAGATAATAACATAGACAGCTTTTGCTGCCAGCACTCAGGAGCCATACCAAGTGTGGGGGCTGGCCAATTGCTTGGGCAGAGTGGTTTGGAGAGCTGTAGGAGCATATTTGGAAAACGGTGAAGACCACCTTCCAAAATCCATGCCCTAGACAGCTGAGATCCTCTACTGGTTTAATGGCACACTGGAATTGCACCTCTAAGATCACTCCTAATGGGACCCTGGCCAATTTGCCCTATCTATCTAACATCCATCATCTGCCTGCTTTGAAGATGTCAAACTGCTTTCTTCATCTGCTTATCAGGGTGTCATTTAAAATGTCTGTGCATAACTCAAGCCATTAACTGAAATTATTCCATAAATGTCATTAAAAGTAGATAACCCCACTTACCCGGGCATCGCTACTGAAAGTCAGACAAATTTCCTGGTGTGATGGGCATTGTTTATTTAACATGTAGCGTCCAGGACAACAGAGAGAGAATTTCCTCATGAGAACACTGGTTCTCTCTGTCACGACAAGAGTTTGATGCTATTAGGCATCATTCTTTATTAATCTCATAATACATACATGTGAATGAAGGGCAATGTAGCATAATGGCTTATATTCGTGCACCTTCTAGGAAGACCCCTGGTACTACTTACCCAGCTGGCCTTTGTCCAGTAGAAATAGCCCTTTCGCCATTATCTCTCAACCCAGATGGAAATTGTTGAAATTCACTGTGTGAATAGTAACAATTAAAAGTAAAAAGAATAAAAATCAACAAACCCTAAAAATCAATCCCACAGATGACACACACTAAAGAACCCATCTGGTCATGCATAGCTGGCTGCTTAGTGGTGTCAAGCACGGCTTGGTTTCAACTGTCCCCAGAGAGGCTGCTGCTCAGCCAGCTTGTCACAGAGCTGTACCTCTTGAATGGAGGCTTCACTGCTGTGCCTCCCTCCATATTCTCATCTTTCACAGTGCTGGTGCTGTGGCAGTATAGAGACAAAGGGAAAGCTGGTAGGAGGAAAGCCTGATGCTAACTCGTATTGTCAAACATTTTGATTGCTTTGTGCATCACAGTACCCAACTCTGCATCTTTAAAATGGTTAAACACTTGGGAGATTGCACTGCAGGAGCTGAAGTACCTGCAGCACTTTATCCACAGGACCATAATAGCAGCAAAGTGACTCCTTAATCCAGCAACCTCAACAGGCAGCCCAGGAACCCAAGCTGAGCTGTTGGATGCTCCCAGATTCTGCTGCCTTACCCTTCCACCTTCAAAATCACAGATCATCTAAGCAGCAAGCAATGCCAGGACAGCTAAACATACCATGCAACTCTAGCTCCTTGTAGAGCTGCCAAAATGTGATGGTGAACATGTAGGATGATGACCTGCTGCTGTGTTAGTTGGGAAAGTATTTTCAGCCCTAAAAGAGCAGCTCTTTCATATTGAATTATATGGATTTCTACCACTTCCGTCTTTCCTTCTTGCATCCTGCCGCCAAAATTTGTTTCCCCTCTCTGAGGCAACAGCAATTGAAACTGTCTGGCCTTAAAATGGTAGGAAGCTCTGGCCTGCCCTTTGCTGTGCAGCAGGTTTTTTGTGGGTGGCTGTGATTGCTCTTTGCTCATAATATATTCATTTGTTAAGTCTCAATTCGAATATGACTAAATGATGAAATTATTTTCCTGGTTTCTAGTCATCAACACAAGCAAGTGCATCATGAAAGCTTGTCTGTCCACCTTCCCTTTGCCCTTCCAGCACACTCTGCATTTCCTAAAATATTCCCCTGCCCTGAAGACTCTTTTGTCTTCGGAGACTTTGCAGCTCTTTTGCTCCCATTGTGTGAAAATAGGAGCAAGCCCTTTCTTTCTGGCCTGGCAGGATGAAGGGGTGGGATGGGTGTGGAGGCGTGTTTGCATGCCAGAGAGTGAACAAGTATGAATAGGGCCAGCTGGCCACTCTTGTGCCTGTCTTTCCGTCATTTCCATCTGATGTTCCCTGCTCATTGTAATTTTGCAGGCCATATTCACTAACACAAAAAGACTAGGGAGCAAGCAAACGCACAGATATTTAAAGGGAGAAGCTTTATTTCTTATTTTCTTAGATCATAGTGGACTGTAAAGCAACAGGAAACAATGAGACCAACCTCTAATAAGCTTGCTTTCTTTTTTAAGCTTTCTTCTTTTTTTGGTATAAATCAAAACAGACCAAACAACCACTACTTTTTTCTCACAAAACCATGCTTTTTAATAAAAAAAGAGAACAATGTTTATTGAGAGGAGTTGTTTTCTGGATATGTACAACACTAATGCAGGAGGATTATGCTAACAGAAAACGCCAAACATCATGAATTAACTTCCAAAGTGTGGACAGTCCAAAGAGCAGTGTCCTCAGAGCAATGTCTAAGTCAGTCAACAGGAACAAGTGAACAGTGGTTTTATTTCTTTACAACAAATTACCAGCCATTATGACTGAAGACCTGACACATCATAACCTGCAGTGAGATGTACAGAAACCTATAAAAGACAACGTATAATTTACACTAGAAGGTAACTGTTTGTGTAAGAATTTTACTCTAGAAAATAGAAGCATGTTCTAGACTGATAGTTTTGGAAAAAGAGAAATAAAAAGGGGGGGGGAGAAAAAAAAAGGCAGGAAAATACTAACATTGGATATCCTCAGTTCACAGTGAATGCCCGTCTTCCTGGGTCCAAATGCTACCTGTTACCTTCATCTGTGTCCCTTCTGCCTACCCTCAATTAATCCCTTTATCACTGCAATGTAACAGAAATTACTTTTACCTGAGCCTTCCCCTGCTATTTCCTCTTTGCTGCAGCTCTTGTCAGCCTGCAGTTTACACAGAAAGTGCAAGCTTAGACATACTCTCAGGTGAAAGAGACACACACCTTCCCAGCATGAGCAGTACTAAGCACAACTAGTCATTTCAGCACTAAGTAATGCTACAAAATATTGTACAAACCCTGTTAAGCAAACTCAATAGCAATAATTTGGAGGGAGGGAAGAACACAGAGATTAATAATTGCCACCAGTTAAGTTTCCCACGTGTTGCAGTGTTTTTGAAGCAATTTCTTCCACTGCCTGCCTTTTGGATTTTTATGGGGCTTTTGTCTTATCCAAAAACAGTGGCGAGTACTTGGAAGAGGCAAAATGTTGATTTTATGCCTCACTTCTACTGTGACCTTCCCAGAGAAGAGGCAATATAAAATTCACGACCAAACTTCTGCTTTCAATTTTTACCTCCACTTTTCCTTATAAGCTGTATGTGACTTGTCTCAGTCCAGGTTGCACGCTCCTGACTGCCAGATGCAGTCCACTGTGGGGCTTTGTTCCACATCTAACAATCCCTACAAACACTCTTCCTGAATTAACTTCCATTTAAGGGTTAAAATCTTTGTCCCACCTGAAAGCATGCACAGGATGTCATTTACTAATAATCAGGTTTGGGGGTGTGGCAAGGAGACCCTGTGCTCCTATCAGCTGCATTTGGTTAGCACACTCCTCAGAGAACTGCTTCACCTCTCAAAAGGGGGCACAGTTTCCATGGACCAATTCACAAAGTCAAAGAAAAAAGTATGATTTCTGTGTCTTCTACCTAGTGGGACATACATTCTGCTTCTCAGCAGTGTGCTCTCTGCAGTATCTCCTTATAAACCCTAAACAGTAATTTTTACATCTTCTGGCTATCTCCCATTTTTAACAAAAGATTCTGTCACATATATCCCATTCCATTTCCTTTCAGGAAAGAACCACAATGTTTTAATTTTATTTTGAAAATTACTCCAGAGTTTCAGCAGATTTCCTGGCTTCTGTGCTTGAAAGAGTTTATATCTCCCTGTGGTTCATTAATCTATGGTGTTTAGCTTTTGTACTTTTTAAGCTTCAACCGAAGGACAAGTGGTGGTCAAAATCAACTTCTCATTCTGCACAGATGAGCTGAAGAGCTGGAGCTAGCAAGCCTGGCATGACTCACTTGTCAGCTTGTAGCTCTGAAAAGGTTTATTAGTGTAGTCTAAACAAACTTCGCATCAGCTAGAGTGGACTGGGTGATGAAGTAGACACAAAGGCTAGGTATAGTACAGACCAGCTAGTGCCAACATCCTCATGTTGCCAGTGCATCAGTGGACAGCCAAAAGAGTGCTGCTGCCTCTTGGTGCCCACTCTGGTGCTGCTTTTATGTAACTGGCCAGTAAACAGGGACTGAGATTACTGACCTGGGATGGACTTAGGTAACTGATACTGCTGCCGAGAACTGGGTGGCATCAGTCAACCATTTTCAGCTCTTTGGTGCTTCCAAACAGACTGAGCAAATGATCTCAGAATAGGGTAGAGAGGGGGTATATTTCACACAAGAATAAAACAATAGAAGACACAGCATTTTTGCACTTGTAACAGCAGGACTTTGAAAGTCATGTCCTACTGTCAAAGCAACGTCCAACTGAAATAAATAGTCATGAAGAGCTTTGCATCATTGATACTAATGTTAGAAAACTGCTTGACATGAGCTGGTCAACATAAGGAGTAGTGTAATGCCACGGCACCATCTCCAATTACTTATCTTTATCCATAACATCAATTCATAGAATGTCTTTTGAAAAAGTCTGAAAAAAAACATGGCCTCATTCACTAGAAGCTGAATCCCCCAAACTGCTCAGTTTCCCAAGGACCGAAGGTGCTGGGCAGGGGGTATTCAATGCTTTGGAGGAAGGAAGTCTTTAAGCGGTCAATTATTGTGGTATTTTGGCAGGAAGAATTTGAAGATAATTGTCCTTAAATCTGTGACTCATTTTCTCCTGGAATCTAGGAAATTCTCCTTTTGACAGATTAAAGAGTAGTGCAAAAGAATTAAAGTATGTTGGAATCACTAAAAGCAGGGGGAAACGGGCTAAGGGAAATCACACTTGCTGAAGTGTGATCATGTTTGGCTGCTGTAACCCAGAGAGCAATTAGCTCTAAGTGTATGCATGGTTCAGCTGTTGGCACCTGGCAAAGGTAAAACAGCAAAACCTGCAGTTGCTCTGTTTAAATGTGCTCAGAGAACCTTAGTGAGTAGTATAGATGAGTAGTCTAGATGGTACCAATTTATCATACCACAATCTATACTGATAAGAAATGCTACTGAGAAATTGGTTGACTCTGTGCTCTTGAATTTGTTGCTCTGGCTTTTATGAATGATAAGAGATGGAGCATCTGAGTAGGAGTTGCAGGACTTGGCTTCTGACTATTGAGGTGACCATATCTAATATGAATTTAATAAGTATAACCATCCCCTGAAGGCAATATACTCAGATGAAGAGAACATGGAACAATGGTGTATGAAAGGCAAGATAATATTGAGTTAAAAATGGGAATTCACCACCCTTCCTGATTTTACCTTAAAAATGGACCCATCAAATTTCCCAGTGAAACTTCTTACTCTTGAAAAAACTACTTCTTATTGAGACTTTATCTATTAGACCAAAATTCCAACTGGAAAACACATTACAAGTATTTAAATATTTCTAAAAGATTGTGAGAGTTTAAAAGTTTTTAATCCTCACTCAGTACCAAACTAAATTTTCACTTCCATCTGGACAATAGCAACATCATGTTTTAACTTGTTCTAGTCAAACAGTGCTAAACAGGTAAACTAGGAACTTGCAATTTCCTCCCGCAAAAAAGGTGTTGGTTGTACAGTAGAGACATATTCCTGATCATATTTTTTCCCTCAGAAGTGAAGGCTGTAATTAAAAAAACCAAACAAACCCAAAATAAAACCAACACTGGGGCAAATCTATAAAGTCGATTACTGTACAGGATGGAGAAAATGACCTTCTGAAGTTAAAGGGGAAGCTACAATAGCCAGTAATTGAAATGTCATAGGAGGAACTGAGCTGGGAAGCAAAAGCAAATATTTAAAGATGTGAAATATTTAACAAGTCACTGGATTAATTTCTCTGCCAAGTTCATCAGAAGCAAATATATTTCTATTTGATGTCAAGGACATCAGGTACAATCTGACTAACCTTATGGCAATAAAACAACCTTGGGGGCCTCTTTAGCCTGGAAGAGTTTTAATGCAGAAGTCTCATCAGTGAACATACATTTTTCAGAGAGGTAGATCCACCTTGGTGTTGAAGACAAACAATTGCCCCTTATGAAAGAAAGTTTTAATTGCTGTACAAATAAGTGCTCATTCTTCCACTTCCTACTATTTGCTCTGAAGGAGCTGCTGTTCTAGCAGAATTCAGCTCTTTTATTACAAGGTAAGTATGAGATTCTCCTGTCACTTGACATACGCAAGATGTATGTCCCTTCAGGGAGCTGTTCTGAGTTTTGCTCTTCTCCTTCGCTGGTGTCTCACCATCTCTCCTTCACGGAAATATCATCGTGATTAAGCCAACAATCACAAATTAAAATTAGATTAAGATTTCAAGGTGATTCCTTCTCTTTTTATTTCACCTCCAGCCTAATTGCACAGGCTTAGCAAAAGTGTATGCTTTCATGTTTTCAGTCTACTGATTCAAACTGCAACATCCCTCAAACAGCCTCATACTCAAAAGGTTGGGTCTTAGAAGGCCATAATTTCATTTTTAAAAAAGGCCAGGAATAGGTCTCCAGACAGACTCTGCCTATACAATGCCTTGAAACGATTAAGAATTCCTGCTCCTTCTAATACTTACTTCCTAATGACATAGTAGGAATGAAGCTGTTCAATGGAAAGTGGCTGGTGCCTCAGTGAAAATGGCTGGACAGCTCTTGCTCAGTGCTTGGTACTTCCCTTCCCATTCTCTTTAAGTAACTGGGATCTTGGGGATCCCAGTCAGGAAAACAAAGGCTGCACTCCTCATTACTGCCTGTTGGAGGATGTCACTGCCTGCACGGGCTCGTCTGCACAGGAAGGCCTCAATTGCTCTTATTTTTACTAATATCTGAAAAGTTCATCTTCAGTGCCTCTTTCATTGGACTAGCTTATGCAATCAATACCTATGTTAAATACTGCAAAGTCTTAGACATACATTTCAGTTCAGTCTGAATTTTGTCTTTGTGTGTACTACTAAAGAAACATAAATATAATAATCAAGGTTATTTAACATGGCAGAGTATACACACTCCTAATAATACTAATGACAATGCCTGTTCCATTATGTTAAATGAAAAAGATGATTTGTATATGTTTACGGTAGCCCACGATTTAATTTACACTCAACTGAACTGGTTAAATTTACAATTTAAACTGTAGATCATCTGTATGTACATCCTGTATTTGGACAGTTCTTATATTACTGTTATATTGATAGAAATGTATTAAAGGAATATATTAAGCTCAGCCAAAGCTTGTTCATTGAGCACTCAATACATGTTTTTTTAGTGACTGAATGGAGAAAAAAATAAACAATTTACATACTTCAGTAGTGCATGACTGCATTGACAAGGTCGCCATGCTAAATGGACATCATCCACACGACATCCATCTTCTAAAAATCCTCCAGTATGTGCATGGTGATGCCTGTATAAACCTCATTAAGTGTCAGACTCTTAAGGTTTTTTTTCCCTCTTGCCTGGTTAATAAGCAATTTATTTTTTTTAATTAAGAATTCCGTGTGCTTTTAATTTACATGGGAAAAAAAAAAGCTTGAGTGCTCTGGGGTTCTTTTGTGGTAACATGGTGAGCTGTATAAAACACCATTTCTTCCTCTGCTACATACATAATTGCATTTTCAAAGGTAACTCTCATTGAATCAGATAACTAGCAATTTCTTTTGTAATCAGACCCTAATTAGGTTGTTGTTTACAGTATAATTGATCAATAGGTTTTATTCTGGACCACACAGTGTCAAAGCTCTAATATTTGGTATTAAATGTAATAGAGATACTGTAATCAAACCAAACACAAAAATATCTTCAAAAAGTATGCACTATATTGGGAGGTTATTAAAATTCCTGATACTGCTTAAAATGTTTAATGTGCTGAATACAAATGATATTTGAAAGAAAGCTTTGGGGATCAAAGATGGATTTAATAATTGTAATGTTTATGAATTTGTTTTGAAAATATTTTTAATTGGATAATGTCAGACTTTTGAATTGGAACGCTATGTTCATTAGCATTTCAATAGGTTATACTATCAACTCCCTTTGACATAAAAGAATTTGATTTATTTTTTAAATCATGAATCTCATAATCTTTTTTTCTGTTGCCACTAGTTTTCAATAATTTGATTAGCTTCTTCAAGAAGAGCAACAGGAACCACATGGGCTTTGCTGGTAATGATGTGCTATGTATCTCTTCTCCGAAAGCAGCTCTGCTGCCTTTGAAAGTGATTTGCAGTTTCTTATCAGCACAGAATTAAAGTGTAATATTGTCTAATTTGTTATGTTCAGTGGCACAGAGTATTGTAGAATTCTATCACATATACAGTCTTTTGAAACCTATACTATGTGACCATAAGAGTACATAAATGAATTTAAGAATTTATGGAAGTGTTTATTATTAGCTAAGAGAAAGCTCAAAAGATGAACTTGTCAATGGGTTTCATAATCTTTTAGTAAGATGTGTATTTTGCACACTCCCAAACTTCAATGCAGTTTATAAACCAGTAATTTCTAGTTGGTAGTTGTATTGCAAATAACTGGTGCGGACATTTCAGAGCAGGATGGGGCATAATTGTGTAAGTCCCAATGTAAATCTGTAAATTCAACATGATGAACTCCCTGCTTAGTGAAGTTATCTTCTACTCTCAATAGAAACAAAAACTGATTACTGTTGATCATTCAGGCATAACTGCTTGTAACAGTCAACAAGCCATCACAGTAGGGTATAAAGACCTTAGCAGAAATGCTGCCTATTTGATGACATTTAAAGCTTTAAAGAATTCCTTCTAGGTACCACAAAAAAATCATCATGAGCCAGCACAGGCTATCAGTGTCACTGAATGAAAACCAAAGAGATCAAATAATGTATACTGGCAATATCGCTATCCAAACCATTAAAACAATTTATGGAACTGGTCTTGCAAACAGTTCATCATGTCAGCAATGCCAAGGTCAGGAGTAGGAACTACCAGGGTGAGAAGAGCCTGCCACATGGGTGAGTGTGCAGGACATTGCCTTGTAATTGGATTAACCATCCTTTTGTGTGATTTTAGCAGTCTAAGAAATAAAACACAGTTTAAATGATATCCTACTACCTCTTTTCCCTCTACAATGTTGCGATAAGAGAAGTAAGGTGTGAAGTTCCTGTAACTTTCTGAGCTGACATTATCAGCTATGTATAAACAGATAATGCTGGTTTAGTAGAGCAAATAAATTGTATGTAATTTTTTTATTAAACAAACAGTATAATAACTGGACTATATTATCACAAGGAAGCATAGAAGACCATAGACTGTACAGCTGAAACCCTGTAGCAAAATTTGTTTCTACCACTTGTCCTCAAATTTAAAGAAACATAACTTTATCAAGCTTTCACAATGGCTGATTCTTGTTAATTTAAAGAGTCTTCACCCTTGTTAAGGCTAGATGATTAAAATTAAAAGATAAATGTACTGTTAGAAAGTTCTATGCCACACTCTATTTTTATGAGAATTTAACTGAAAGACATACATTATACCTGTATGTGAATTACAATGGCTTCTCAGCAGGGAACGCAGAATTACTTACAGTACGTAAACATTTAAAGAGGAAAATGCTAACACACTGAAAGAGTTTAACATCAGTAGCAATTTATCAAATGAAGAAGTTTCATAAAGTCCACTCTCTGGGAGAACATTCACCATTAGTCAAAAGCCTCGCATTCTTGATAGTCTGAAGTTCAATCAATTTGAAAACCAAAACCATTCAATGAGCTAAATCTGAGGATCTTAAGAAAACTGCCATCCTCCTTCTCAGGTAAAAGCCAGAATTAAAATAATTATTATTAAAATAATCCAACCAGGTCGCTTTACAGGCAAATTTACACACTGTCTCTTCAAAACACTGCATGCCCAAAAGCCTTTTTGGGTTTGGAATGTAGCACTGCACCAAGTATTTCACAAAGCCTCTAAATATCACAAGAAGCTTTTTTAGAGAGAGAAAGAAAGAAAATTCCAGCTGACTGCAACTGTTCTAGCAGGAGTGCCTCAGCTTAGCTCCCAGACCTGGAATTCCAGAGAAACAACAGAGGACAGGAAACAGATAATTTTTTTACATGTCCTTTTGTAACGCAGCTACAAGATGACTGATGAGCTTAGGAACAAACAGAGTGAGAGTGCAAGTGTCATCAGAGTGAGCTGTGTGCTTAGACAGAAGCTTGCAGGAAGAGCGAGCGAATTCTCCGATGATATGTGACTGGTGGAGACTCCTGCTGTGTTGTCTTTCTCGATAGCATTCTGCAAGACACAACACTTTCCTTGGTCACCATTACACATGTTCATTGCAAGATATTCAAATCTACATCATGAAATTAATCTTTTGTTTGTTCATGGCCCACCCTCCAATGTTACCTATGTATCACTGTCACAAAGATGCAAAAGGCATAAAAATAGATGTCAGAATGTCAGTATTTTAAAGAAAACACCAGTACAGCACAATCCAAGAAAAGGAGAAAGTATTAAAAAATCCCTACTTTAGCAACGATTCCATGTGTAAAACCTCCCCTTGTTAAGTACAGCAAATACTTTAGCAATTTATCGTGCCAGTTTATTTAAAAAGCAAATGTGGGACCCTCAGAGAAACTGCAACTTCTGCACAGTCAACAGAGCAACTCTGTTTAGCAAATTACTTCTGGACAACAATAAATAAAATCTACTCCATGGGGTCAGAAAAGACAGTTTTCTAGCTTACAAAAATTTTCTTTCTCATGCCTTTTTCACCTTTATTGCTGCATTATTTACATTCCTTGCCTTCTTTGCTACCAATAATTAAACAGCATGCATATACAAGTACAGACTGGCAGATTATAGCTATTTAAGGAGGAGGTGAAGGAGCAGTATTTTTCACTGCTATCATCCGCAGTAAAAAGAAAAACCTATCAGGTATAATCACAGAAGTAGAACAATTTAGATTAGAAGGGATCTCTTCATTAAGTCAAATCTACTCCATGCAAAGTTGCTCAGACCCTGTCCACTCTGGATCTGAAAATCCCCAAGGATACAGCTTCTACAGAGGGGTCAAACCTCCCCCATCCTGAAGAGGCAATGGGCCTCTCCAGGTACAAGCTATGAGCCCCCAGAGGACCAGATACAAAGAATGAGTACAGAGCATCGGTTTCCACAGGAATGACTGTCTACAGAGTCAGTGAGGTATTCATGGATAAACCGCACCATTCCCCTACTTTAATACCACCTGTTAGAAGTAGTAGAGGCATCGGGGGAATTATCACAATATGTTCTCTTATACTCAACTTTGGGCATCTGCTTTTTTGGAGACTGTAACAGAGTACGGCATAATATGGACCAGCAGTTCTTATAGTAAACTATAGTTACTACGACCTTCTTGTGTAAGGTCTTTTAGCCAGCACAAGATGTCAACAGGTCTGTTAAACTGCATTGTTCCCTCAGATATTAGGCTTCATTCTAGAATGTACAGGAAATTCTTAAAAGAATCTAAAGGATTAGGAATGGGCTACAGAATTGTCATTGTTTAGAAGAACAGGATGTATCTGGACTAGTGAAGGAGAACCTGATACATATATGGTCACATCCTTTTGGTGGCTTATGCCTGTGCAGCTGGTCTTGTTCCAATGCCTAGGCTATGTGCTTCCACACTGTAAAAATTAATTTATGTACATCACTAATTACTAAGCTTCCTGAGAGACTCAGCACAAAGGATAAGGACTGACAGACATGGAAACTGATGTAATGTTTACGTCTGAAAGGGGGCCTTGGAGGTCAGCCTAAGCAGACTACTCAAACAGCACTGGGAGGTTCATGTCTCTTGGGGCTATCAGTCTGTCTCCTGCTGTATGAGCATCACATCTCCTGATATAAACATCATTTCATGCCCTAAATTGGTCATTTTTGTTAGCCACAGAATGATGCCCGCTACGTTTCTGTGTATTTGCTAAAAGCCGTATCATCTTGTGTTCCCGTGGATTATTAACTAAGTATACTCGCCAGGTGCAATGGTAATTACCATGGGATTTGCCTAAACATGTACTGTACAGCCATTATCTAAAGTCATCAGAGGCCACTTTGAACCCAGCTCCAGATTTCTTAGTAAAATTATTCTTTAATACATTATAGTAGCCAAACATAACAATACTAAGACTTTAGTGTGAGGTAAGTCCATTATAATCTTGACAGACTTTGAACGTTTTATATTATGAGGAGACACCTGATATATATAGGATCCACACTCTTACCTCATTAAGACAGAGCTCTGCATCTACAGATTCATTGGATTTCCGCTTCTTCTGTGCCTATGAACAAATGCAAGATTTATTCCCCGTATAATTTTTACATACAGCAGCACAAAACAATTAGATGAATTGCATGGGTTGTCATACTCCTATAATTTTGACAGTGATTTGCACATGATTAGCAAATAAACTCTCCAAATGTAACTGCATGTTTTCCAATAACATTCACATTCTGATTTGAATTTACAGCAAAACTTCAATCAGTCAGCTAAGGGTACTTAGTAATTACAATGATGAGTGCCATCAGCTGCAGAGAACATGTTATGTTCTGTGGCCCCTTAAAAATGGCGCTACATGTTCATGAAAAGAAATGAAATATGACATTAATATCAGCCATAATACCACTGCATATTAACAACAAATATATCATACACCTATATGTGTATATATATACACACACATATAGGAATACATAGCACAGAAGTATTTTATCCTTAATGATTCTTGCAATTTTTCCAGGTATTATTAGGAAAATACAAATACAAATTCAATATACTGCATGGCTGCCACAGAGTCTCTTTTAGAAAGTTACAAAAAGAACACTCAATGTCTTTTAACATATATACCTGTAAGTCAAATTGAGCTGTTTGTTTACATTGCATTCACTGATTACTGTGGAATATAATTAAATGCAGGAATATTTTACATGATCAAAAGCTGAAAAGTGAATCTGCTGTATCTTCAGCCACGTCTTATGATGAGCATCCATCTGTTGCTATTACAGTGCGCCCTCCACACTGACTTGAATAAGAAACATTTCTGGTAGCAGCATCAGGCAAAATGAAAGCAATAGTGTACACTCTGTCGAGCATCATAAGGTGCTTAATATTTCCATTGTTGAAGCGAACATGACTGGGCTGGGAGTTTTCTGCTTTTCTACAATAGCAATAGGAATCCCCATGGTGCTGAAGATATTTTCAATAAATGTACTGTGGTGGATTTAAGTACTTCAGTGATTCTCAGTATCATTTCTTTCTTTATATATTCCAGAAACATAAACATCACTCTTTTATAGGAGCTACCAATGTTACACGTACAATCAAGTCTTATAACAGAAAACTTGGGTTTACACAATGAAACTACTGACTGCATTGAGCACATCTGTACTTCCACCTGGACTTGCAATTTACTTCCTGCAAAAAAAATGAGGATCCGCTCTCACTGTGTTGCATTCATTTTACACTGCAGAATCCCACTGGTGTTGGCAGAGATGGACTGGACTAATGCTGATGTGAGGAAATGCTGAGCATTCTGATTTTGTACCCTCAAAAAATTCATTTCCATGTGCAGCTATTTCATTTTATTTCTGAGAGTCATCAGTGCTGCCTATGGACACAAAACAGTCTTCGACCTAATTACTGATTTTAGAACCCAAATGAAGGAACTGAACTTCTTATTAGGAAGTACACTCTCTGCTTTTCATGACACTTTAATAAATAGATACATTAGAGACAACTGAAAAACTAAACCAGCTGGGATTTAAAAGAAAGACAGCTTGGCATTCAAAATGAAAGGCATGGTAAGAATGCTTACTGTATATATGTTGAGAGTTTTCAAATATATGACAAAGTAATAGCTCAATTCATTAACAAACATCCTCTGTGAAATCTCTCTTACATACCCTTTCTTCTAATTAGTACTACTAAAGTGGTTATCGTAAGCATAAATCTAACTATCTAAATAGAAAAAGAAATGCCTGGAAGTACATTTGCTACAACATGAAGCAAGACAGTGAAGCTTTAATTTGCAATGGTGGTGGTATTCAAGAGGTTAGGATTTTTTTTTAATGGCAACTGCCATTAAACTCCTTCAACTTCAACTTCTAAATGGCTGGGTCCAAGGAATAGGTAAAGAAGGAGAAACTGGATTTCAATCCCGATTTTCTTACATCCAAAACACCCATATTACATTGAATTGGAATGTGAGGCTTCAGCTGAGGCCTCAGGTTCAGAGGTTCAGATCTTGACAGTGTAAACTCTAAGGACTGTACAAGCCTCATATTCTTAGTTTGTCCTTCAGTGCTAAATTTCCTGGTCCACACAAGCATCTGTCTACTGGAAACATTGTGCTTCGCTGCTTACTCCTGGTATGGATTCATAACACTGTGCTAACTATAAGTCTACACTTCGTATTAGTCTCAACACCGAAGTTAGAATTTATGTTTCTTCTGTACTGTGCTTCTCAAATGAGAAAAGAGGAAAATATCATTATTTTGTCTATATACAGTAAAATTTTTCTTTATTTCATTCAGCCTGATAAACAATAGAGTGCAGCAGCTAAAACATCTTTACCTTTGAGAACAGTATTTTAAGGGTAAAATCAACAGCTGGAAACAAAAGCAACATATAAAAAGCTTTTCAATAATTTTGATCAATATTCCCTAGCTTTAATTTGGAAGGTAATACTTCTCTGTATTCATACAATATTGTAGTCATGCTAACATCAACAAACCTATTCACATGCATCCTCCATTATAAAGTCCTCCTTTCTTAGAAGCGAAAAGTAATTTTAATAATCAGGCAGGCTTTCCTCTTATCAAAACAGAAAGGACAGCATCTTCCATTTAAAAATACAGCAAAAATGCAACCTCTTTTCATAGGGAAGGTGAAGGGAAAGGAAAAACTATCATTTTGAGGATGAGATGAGACATGGCATGCCAAGTTTCAAATTGGAAGAGTACATTTTTACTGTTGAGTTATAAACCTGTAAAAATGGGTTATAATGGAAATGCTGGCATAGGCTGCACTACTGTAATACAACAGTGCATCACGAAATCATAAATAATAGGAAAAGAACCAAAACAAAACCAAAAACCTACATATTGAAGAGAGTGTATAGAAAGTGTGTCCTTTAATTACAGGCTAAGGTGGAAAATCTTTCTGTCCCACCCTCATGCAGAAAAGACTACACGTAGCAGAACCACTGGGCAGGGCTGGGCTGATAAAAATAATAACTAAATAAAAAGTGAAAGAAAAGCAGCTTAAAATAACTGGTTAAACATATGGAAAGAGGTATGAGATCTTTTCCACTGTGGTAAAATAGCATTTGCTAATGATTTATATACTCAGCTGTGACATGCCTCTGACTGTAAAACAAAGATACGTAAGACAGGTTGACACCCTGGCTTTGCAGGGAACTATAATTCAGTAATGTGGGCTACTCTGATGAAGCTGCCCCATACTGCCTACAACTTTGCACTCGCTTAAGCTTTTATATTCTGTAAAATGAACACCTGCTTTTACAGAGAATCTGATCACTGTGGCAGCACAAGCAATAGATGATATTTAGAGATAATCACATTCATACACCTCCTGCTGAGCTTCAGCATCCTGTCCAGTAGTCATACAAGGCTTCTTTTAGTCTTCGCAACCTTTAGCTTTTAACATTCAAACTAAACTGCTGGACTTTGTTCAAGGGCTGGTTGAGAAACCAACTGCATGTCCAGAAAATAAAAGACTAATGATCAGAAGCAAAATTTTACTAATTTCTTTCCTAGAAAGAAAGATGAATCAGGACCAGAAGAGGAGCTAGTGGTTTTCTGAAAGGAGAAAGGAATGTTGCTTATAGAGATATTTTTCCTCCAGAGGACTCTGCGGACCTTCATGTTTCCTTCTAATCCCAATGCTCCTAGATAGGTTCAACCATATGTCCTTGCTCAGACATACCTAACCTAGTTTTCTCTTGCCCTACACCTAATAACCATCATAAGATCCTCCTAAACCTAGTAACTCTCCTTCTCATCCCCCAAATCCCTCTACCTCCACCCTTTACAGACACTGTAGCTCTGAGTTCACTCCCAGAAATGCTATCTTGCAATTATGCATCCAGCTTTTACAAGTCAGAGCACTACATGCTTAATAAATGCATTAAACACTGCAAGGGTATCTCACCAGGAGTCAGTTCATACATTTATGGCTGGTATTTTTACATATCTACTACAGCCTGCATACCTATGTTACTCACAGCAAGGAAAAGGTCTGACTGGGAATGGCTGCAAACGGAGATGAGCTTTAATTTGGAGGGAGGGGAGGGAAGGAGAAGCATGTAAAAGGAACTGAATGAATTGGACCTGAATGCAAATAGGCTCAGAGTGAGCATCCAAACTCAGAAACCAGTCCCTTGCTGGCCCACAGTTTGGGCCTCACATGCTTTATGGAACATACAGCTTAGACATTATAGTGAGAGACAACAGAAGTATCATTACAATAAGTATCTGCTATATGGGTTGTTTTTTCAGCTAATTTTGATGAGTGCCTTTTTCCTCTCCCGAGTTAGTTATGCCCATATTAACAAGCCTTTCTGAAGGGACACATCTCACAGAATATATCCTTCAAATGACCACGCTTCTGTAACAAATGAGGGTGCTTGTTCTTTTTGTTCCTCTCGTGTTGATTAAAGAGATTTACTATGCATCTAACCTGTTTTTCCAACAGCAAGACACAAACAATAAGCAGAGAAATATACAGACTGTAAAAACGCAATCAGATTAACTCTTCTGCATTCACTAAGCAGTAGGAGCATCTATCACAATTGTCAATAGTATTTTCTTCTTAGCACAGTAGTACTATGCCACGCTGGAGTATAAATTACTTTCAACAGGGAAGATCAGAAAAGTGCGGGTCAGAGACACAGGCCACTAAAACAAGGATCCAATTCAGCACTGAGTAATTTTGAAACCCATAGCATACAGCCAGGGTGCAAAGCTATTTAAGCCATAAAAACAATCAGCTTTTCACAATCCTATAACAAATAAGTCAGATCTTCTCTTCTGCTTCTTTTTTCTTTTTTTTTTCTCCTCTGCTGAATCAACCCTCAAGATACAAGCTTGGGGCAGGAAATTATCAGTCATTGTTCTGCATAGAAGCACTACAGTTCTGTCATCCCACTTTGTAGAGTGAAGAAAGTATGTTTTAGAAACAAGCATTACCAAGATGCTGCTTCCACTATTTTCCAAAGCCACGCAGATAACACCTAGCATAGTAAGAATCAAATCACAAGTGTTTCAGCTGGGAGACATTAAATAAAGCAAACCAGTTATCCCCTTGTGCCCAAATACGCACCGGAGAAACACACACTAAGTTTTATAGTGCAGTGCAATAAACAGTTTATCAGCCGGTGCCTTCGGATCCCATCACCTCCCAGCCCTACATCCCTGTCCCCCATACCTTTGTACCTGTCCTAAAATTACTCAACTTGTCCCCATTCTCTGTCTGGATTTCTCTCCACAGCGTTGCCTCAGCTGGGCAGGGTGGTGGATGACAGACAGACCTACTATAGGATGCCCTGACTGCTTTTGGGACCAGCCATCCTTGGGTTTCCCAGTCCACGCATTCAGAAATTGAGTCAGATCCCATTCAAAACCACCAGACAGCTGCTCAATGGGTAGCACTGTTAAGTGACAGATCTACCTAGTTCACCTTCACAAAGCTCTGGCTTTCTTAAGGGAACACACATGACATTTAAAAAGCTCAACAATAATAAAATCGTGCTGGTTTTGAGTACTTAAGCATCAGAAACGAGAAACAGAGGGCAACCTCAAAGTAGCGAGGTTTGTTTTCTGGTCAGGAAAGGGAAAAAGGGATGGTGGATCTCCTGAGATGTTTCCATGCATTCCTTCAGGAGGAAATGGAGTTGAAAAAAAGTCGTCACCCCAGGGCAGCCCACAGGAATCCTCTGGGAAAAGAAGCTGAGACAAACATAGGTCCGTGTTCTGCTACAGCTTCCCAGCTCCTTAGT
Source organism: Strigops habroptila (assembly GCF_004027225.2). Lineage (NCBI taxonomy): Eukaryota > Metazoa > Chordata > Aves > Psittaciformes > Psittacidae > Strigops > Strigops habroptila. Next base: position 74,903,027 of record NC_044281.2, read on the forward strand.
CATCAGTGAAGGAGCACTGCCCAGTCTCTTCTGGGCAGGTCAGGTCTCTTTCCCAGACCACTATGTAATGATGGATCAAATTAGCTCTGGTCTAACAGACACTGTAGACTCTTGTGCCTCTTGACAGCTGCAGATAGAAACACATTTAGTAGTACTACAGAAATCTAAGAAATGTACCTAAGAGTTGATGAAGTCTGATATGGATAGAAGAAAACCTCCTCCCTTCTACCTCTTCAATCTTGTAAGAAAATTTGACTGGAGAGGGGAAGAGCTGGGAGTAATCCTCCCAAAAGGAGCAGAAAAGAGTGTGGAAAGAAGGAAAGACGAGCCGTACCTTATGAATTATTGCTGGACCATTCCCAGATCCTTATGTTAATAAAGGTGAGACGTAATTAAGGCCCGTCTCTCACTGCACTTATATGGCTGGGACAACATGGCACAAAACCTGCCTAACACCAACCTTAAAGGTTTTATAAAAAACAGATCCTATCAGCAACATCAAACTGATCAAACAGCTTACAAGGACCAGACACACACGTCTTTAAATATTTATTTCAAGCAATTAGTTTCTCAGTGAGCACGGCACAAAATATGACACCCAGCCAAGACAACTGAACTGACTGACTTACCTTTCATGGCAGTACAGTAACTTGTTAACAATTTTGTTTTCATGTTCAGTCATTCATTTATCTGAGTAAAACTAATTTCCCTAGTCCCAGATTCTTGCTTCCTATTTTTAGGGGATATTATGCAATTCTCCTAATACGGTCTTTTTATGGATTTGCCTCAAGCAAATATTTTTACATGAAGAAGGGCAGAGGAGAAAACAGAATACTAAAAAGCATAGACGGAATAAGTTTTATTAGGTTAATATCTCAATGGCTTATGCTGCCTAGGGTATTTTTTTTGGCTTTTTTTCTAGTTATAAAACTGAACAACCATGTAATCCAAAATCAAGTTGTTTGGGATTTTATTATTAAAACACATTTCCCTAGTGATTCACTACAGCTATCAACCCAGTGCCACACAGAGCAGTTACAGGTAGCATCTGGCTGTTGTGCACTGAGCAGCATCTAAAGAAAAGCAGCATGAACACAAAGCCATTACAACCTCAGTCAAAAGACATACTCAGCCTTTAATTTTGAACAAAGGTAAGCCATTGAAGAACTACAGATCCCACACCACTTCCCCAGGCTGGATTGTGTGCCCTTGCGTGTCCAAACATGCAAACAAAGTTGTTCTGTTTGGCAGGAGGCGAAGTACCCACCTCCCCTATTAGGCTGGGCTCTGTGGTGCACTGGAGTGTGGTGTAAACACTCCTGAGCAGCTGTCGGCCACGGCTACTAGGGGACTAAAACCAGCTCAGCCGGAACTGCACTGTGCTAATGATCCTTGAAAAGAGGCACCACACTAATGCGGCTACAGTGCTTCTATACAGCATCTCACACCTCCAGGTGTGCCTTGGCAGGTACCTACTGGCTGAGTGTGGCTGTGATGCGCTGCTCTCTGCTAGGAGCATGCACCATGCCTGTTACTCACAGGTGAGTTTTCCTTCGCAATGAACAGATGACAGGACAGTGTGTGACTGGGACTCCCTGCTAAGAAAAACTTGGGAACCTCCCAGGCTGAAAGCAGAGCTGGAGGGAGATAGCTCAGTAGGGGTGCTCAAGGCATCGGGCAGCCTCATGGGAGATCCAGCTCTGAGCTGCCAGTATGTGGAAGAGATTAAGAAAACAAGGTCAAGCTAATGACCGCACTCAGGCAGCAGGACCAGGGATACTGTCCTCTGGTCCTGCAGCTGGAAGGGAACATCAGGCAAGCTTGCTTGAATACCAATCTGCACGAGGCCCTGAGTGCTGAGCACTACAGGAAGCTTCTGTTCGTGCTATGCCAACCTTAAGCAACTGATAATTATTGCTGGTTTCTTGAGCACTGCATTCACTTACAAATTTTAAAAGGGAAGGGAGAAGAATGATCATGAACATCTACTTTAGGTTAAGTGAATAAAAATGTTCAAGACCTTTCTCTTTATTAACCATATGTGTGTTGTGAGTACTGGCATGGTTACGCACAGAAAAAAACCCACAGAAAGCCTTAAAAAGGGTTCAAAACCACTTCAGCTAACAAGTGACTTTGCTGCAATTACAGATGCAAAAGCAAAGGCTACAGATACTAAAGTAACCTTGGACAGAAAGAACAAACTAGGCACTTATTTGAGCACCCACCATACAGCCATGCTCTCTCCTCCTCAGTTTTTTTAGACATTTCTAGCCCAATGTATTAGTTTCCTTCCATTCGCAGTTATGTGGCTATGCCTGTACCCGAGTCCCATTAAATCATGACTGAGACTGTTTTTTCTTCTTTTAAAGCAATTCAATCTTAAACAGCTCTGGTTTACAGTAATTGGTGAATTTTGCATTTTTGGCACAATCTGCTCTCCAGAAGTGCCACTGAAATAAAAATTTAAAGCACTTTCTCCCTGTTCCTCTAATCCTGTAGCTGAGTTCTGCAGGTGCACGCATGTATCCTCAGAACTGGCAATTTTTGTGAACTGGCTTCAGTACTTGCCTCAGTATCCATGTTCCTTCCTAGCAGTTAAAATACCATTCAGAATAAAAATATCAGAAAGTTGGGTTTTTTTAAACAATGCAATCAAATTTACCAAGGTGAGTCTATAAAAAAACAGGGTAGGGCATCCTGTGGTTTTGACAGGCAGCTGTTTCCCAAGAATTCAGCCAGAGCCACACACATAACATGAAAAATTTCACCCAAATAATGTTCTGGCAAAGTTCAAAGTCACAGTACACAGGATTTTTTTAATGCAAAATGTAAGACAACTTCAACCTTAAGCAGAGCTACTATCTGTTTCTATAATAATATAGTTTTATTTTCATTAGAATATATGCCTTTATACTGTTGTAGAAAGGTATTTAAATTCATTGCTAGTAATTGTGATTACTAAATTCTGATAGCATTCTAATTTCTAAATGTGACTTAATATAATACAATTTTGATTGCTGGCATTTTATTTTCTACAATAAGCATACATTTCAAACGATTTAAATCATGACTGAAAAAAACCCCAAACATCCACTTGGTCTTGTCCATAGATCTCCATTAGCTAATTTAGACCTTGGTTTGTCCTGTCAGCTTCCTAAACGTTATTAAAAGGGCCTTGCAGTATGGATCTTAAAACTCAATAATTCTAAGAGACTTTGATGTAGCATCCTACATTCATTCTTCCCCTGATGAAGAGAGTGAAGGTGAGAAAAACCATCTCTTCTCAAAAATATGAGGAGTGACATCTTAACACTAATTCTCTTTAATGGGCTATACTATAGTGGACTATACTTTAATGGATGATATTACAGTGGCCTTCCTCATATCCATTATTAACACATGAACGATGCTGTCGCTCACAACAGTTACACTGTAGTTAATGAAGCTATTCAAATAAGCAGAGAAACTCGCATGTAAGAGAAGCCTGCAGAATCATGACCTTAATAGAAAGGTGTCTTATTCTTTACTGCCCTGATCCCACCACACCAAGGGAATTCTGCTACTGGTGAGGCAGCAGCAACTGAAAATGAAAAGTAACTTCCTATATCATCTGCATACATGGCCTCAAATTTGAGCTCAGTAAGAAGTACGGAGAAATTTATTCCATCACTGAAATAATTTCTTAGACACAAAAAGTATTGTGAATGTTAGATGTTTAATGATTACAACCCTATTAAAACAAATCTGAGCCTTTAATAACCAGATTATGCAAATAATTAGCAGATTATGCAAAATTGTAATCACAGTGTATGATCCTGCTTTGTTTCATCACATAAATAATTCACAGAAGGACAGAAGGCTTGCGTTTATGTTTACATGTAATAAGTAAGTCTGAAAATACAAATAGATGAATGCTAATAATGCAAGTAATGGAGATCAACGGGATAACTTGGAGTATATTTTGTAAGGTTTCCATAATAAACTGGAAGAAGCTTTTGAAGATTTATTGTGACTAGTTTGCCTACTTTTTGAAGTATTCGTTGTGACAGACTGGATAGTTCAAGGGATTATTTATGGGATATACAGCCTTATATTCCAAGGTAGCTTGTTTAATCTAGCTCAGGTCAATACTGACAACTGTTGTGTAGTATTTTTGAAATGAGGAGGTGGTTCTGGAGCACTTCTTCTCTTAAGAGGGCAAGTTCAATGCACAAAAGTGGCACTAATTTCCACCTTGGGCAGTGCACTTCATCAAAGAGACTGAGGACTTAATGAGATATAGGCTTATAACGTTGCAAAGCACCCAGGATGTTTCCCCATGCCCTTCATTTCCCTTTCGGTGAGATGAGCTGCTCTGTTAAAAAGGGATAGCCTTTCTGTATCCTCACATCTAGTTCCAGTGCAAACCCTACAAGCAAAATCGTGAAGGTGCCCTAAGCTACCAAATTTTAACATCCTTTAGTGGGACTCCAGGGAGAGATTAGAAGGTTTCACCTAGAAAAACATCTTGAGAGTGCTATCTGAAGAGAATCTTGATTGATGATGGTTGGCAGCAAATATTTCCCTGAATGCATAATGGTTTTATTAATAGTTCTGTACTAAGCTGAGGCAAGTAGAAAGCAGAGCAAGTGAAGGGTGTTTTTTGTAAGCTACCTACTCAGATGCCTCTAATACCCACAAGCATCAGCTTTGTCTTACTAGCACGTTTCAGGATCAATACCTTGTCATCAAGTTTCCAGAAAGCATTAAACCCCCCTCACATCTGGGTGTGTGTCAACTACAGCAACAATATGGCTTCTTGTGTTACTTCTACCTCCAGAGCAGTGGGTGGAAAGTCAGACCTAAGACAGCATTAGTAGAGATGAGGGATGCAGTGTAATGCAGGCTGTGCCTACTGTGTATTAACATATGTGTATTGAATACGCAGGCTGCATATGCACACCAGCACTGAAACTGTACTAGTGTATTGAGCTCTCTCTTCCAGTGATAAGTGAATTTAATGGCTTTAAGAGATGCCATGTTCAGTGGCCAAGATGGGATTAGCCTCTCCAGTGTTTGAGAACAGCATCCTTGAAAAGCATCTGCGATATCACCATGCTGCTCACACTCAGTGACCTCTTGAACAGCATGGGACATCGCACTTCTGACATGCTGTGCATGGATGAACGTAAGTGCACTACAACAGGCTTTGTACATAACAAAGGGCAGCAGATGATAAGGACTTGACGAGCATACAGGAGCAGATGCGTCTCACTGGCTTGGAGATGATTTGGAACTGCAGCTTTGCTAGTTGCTCTCTTTAAATGTTCATGAAACACCAGAGTCCAGTCCCCTGTAACACTGACATGAGCCAGCACGACTTGTATTTTAGCGGCTGTCCCTGTGATGTAGACTCAGGGTGACCAGTTCAGCTCCCAAAAAGCACAGCTCTCACGAAGCGCACTTACCAAAGAGTTGTGCTGCTACTAAATACAACATTGTATCTGAGCCATCAGCCTGAAGGTGAAAAGCCTCTGCTTAATTAATGATTCCTAAAGTATCTTCATTAAGCTGTTCTCTGGGTTTAGACTGGGTGTGTTTTTTATCTAAACCTGTGCAGTTGTGCCTATAACAATTTGAATTTCCCATCTGCAAATAACCATGACTGAATCCTTAGGAATAATCAGGAAATCTTAATCAAAATTAATAGGGGTTAGGCCACGTCTTGATGAGAATATGATTCTGCAAATAGTTGCAAGAATTTGTCAAACTAATTAAGTTCAAAATCAGTATGAAAAAAGGGACAATTTTTCCTTCTGAATTTGCATTTGACTTCTGAAATTGTATACAGGCAGTTAGTTCCCTGCAGGAACAGATCCCTACATTTGCCCTCAGAACCCCAGAATTACGTACATAATTACAGTACATATGTGATTGAGGTGTGCAGGATGGCATACTGACATAGAACTCAATATAGAATGGTCTTCAAGAATTTAACTCGGATAAGTGCAACTGTTAGTGCACTACTTTTTCTAGAGAAGGGCAAGCCATTGTAAAAATTATACTAAACACTGTTCATCAGAAAAGTTCTGATGAAACCACTCTTTTACATTTGTGCAGGCACAAATTTAGGAATGGGGTTTCACAGATACTTATAACTGCTTTGCTTTCAAACATGCACCCTTAATTTATATGCCCACTTATCCAACCCTGCACAAATTAGGTACTTAACGACTGCAGGTAGCTACTTAGATCCTACCTGGTACACGTCTTACCTGCCATGTGCATAATAAATCTGAATGCACACATTTTAAATCTGAGCATGAATTCAGTACATTCAAACATTTATGTGTGTGCTAATGCATATCTAGCCTTGAATTAGAGGCAACTTGAGGCTGCAGAAAATGTCAATCTATCTGGAAAAATAAAGTAGTACAATGTAATGCAGTATTTAGTAAATTACTGCCCTGAATACCTACTTCTGTTTTAAGACAGACATGAAGGAGGATAATCCTATAATTCTTTAGGACACATACTGAGTGCAACTATGAAAATATATCCTGCATTATGCACACCAGTCAGCCTGTTTACCTGTAGCTCATGGAAAGAGCTAAGCATGCAGGAGGACTTAACTTGAAGTGGGATTATTAGGCCAAGTCCACTGATTAGAACTACAATTTGGTGTGAAATAGGCCATCCTCCAAATTAGAGACTAAAACAAACATTTTGAACTCCTACTGATTTCAAAGGCAGGGAATTCTAACGGGTGACAGTGTCTCATGTTCGGGAACTCAACAGCAAGTTGAAAAATGCTGTAGAGTAGATGGTTTGAGTGTAACATAGAGATCTATTATTCAGGTAAGACAGCTGATTCTGAGTTATAGGGATAAAAAAGTAAGTAGGAGATAAAGGGTGTGATTTATTTCTAGTATTTGATTACTAATGTACAGTGAAGACTGTAAGTAAAATGAGCAGACAGGTTAAAAGCAGAACAAAAATATATTTCTGTTCAGATGTTTTGTTATCACTAATTTTTTTTTATTAAGAGTATAGGCTAACTAATTTGGTTAATAACTATGTTTCATTTTCTGTCCTATAAACTTGGTTTGACTTGAAAAATATAGGCATGCTTTGGAAAAGATTCCACATTTTAGCTCTTCAACAGTATTCTATTCTTGCAGCTATGCTGCTCTTGTCACCAACGTATGATTTAGAATGATTACTTATTATTGTATTCTAATTTCCATTGGGCTTTTCTATATTTCATTTGCTGCTGGTAACAAGGAAGATACTATTTCTAAAAAATCTTTTTTATTATAACTGAAATGCTTTAGATCATATCTGCCACATGGTAACTGTGAGCCTGGGTAGTTTATTTTTTACAAATATTAGTTTATGGGCTATATAGAAATATCAAAGAATGATGCATATATGTAAGGAGTAACTGATAATTACAACGTACACTTAAGGATAATTGCAATGTACACAACTGTGGAGTTATTCCATTTTAGAAGTGTATAAACAAAAGCAGAATTTGATTAGGTTGTGTGATTGCCTCTTTAGACTCAAATGACTTTATATGCATAAACAGACTTCATATACTTGGGTTTGCTGTTGGCAGAGGAAGGCAATGTATCCTCTTTAATCAAGGATAAGGAAGCAGGATTCCCTCAGATTTTTTTCCTAAATCAAAATACAAACCTACTCCAGTCTCTTAATTGCACCCCAGTATGGCCACAACCCGCAGCCCCTTCTCCCTTCCCTGCTGTATCTTCCAAGACAGCCAAGCCAGTGATGGCATTCTGACTCCTTCTGTGCTGTACGGGCTCAACATCCTCCTGCTCAGTCTTGTGCAGTCTTTTTTTGACCCTGAATCTGCATTTAGCTGTTACATCGTTAGAGAGAATATACAAAAATGTATACTGATACATTTCATGCCAGAATAAGTCCATGAGGCAGTTGAGCGCCAAAATTAGCAAATAGATTTGCAAGAAGAAAGGAGGAAAAAGGAAAGAAAAAAAAAGAAAGAAAAAATAAAAAAAAAAAGATAAAAAAAGATGGGGGGAACAGAAAGGAAAATATTCTAATAAAGACTAATGGTTAACTGGAAGTGAGGTTTCAGATACAGTGGAGATATGCCGGTAAATTGAGACTAATAGTCTAACGGCTCACATCACTTAAATAGGCAGAACTAGTCTTGGTTATCATTTCCCTAAGGGGAACTTTCCTTCATGATAATATAGTATTATTTCTTGAATTTCTGTTATTTCCAGTAGGGACGGTTTATAAGAGTACAGGAAGGTGTTTAAAAAGGATCTTTGTGTTTAGAGCTGCTATCTGTGTATGAGTTTAGGGAATCTATCTCCATAAACGAGTGTGATTTTCTTTGATGGTACTGTAGAGACGTTTAGACCTCCAGAGGAAAGGTTACAGTTCTGTGCCAGGGAAAGTAATGTTGCCATGAGACTAAAAGTGTAAGAGGAAGAGCAAAGCTGCCACATCCACTTCCACAATGGCCTGCTCTGCAAGATGCGTAAAAGGAGAGAATACCTTGAAGGTAAATGCCTTCAAGCCAATTTTCATCCAGTGGGTAACATCAGGTTATCCTTTCTGTTTTTCTGAGCACTGGAGTACTCAGATTCACATACCTTCCTCAGATGCTTTAACTCTACTATATTCTTCCTAATGATTCAGCTAAAACCAGCAACAAAACAATCTGAACACTTGAAACTAATAAGAAATACACAATTAAACATGTGCACTAGACTTCTGAGGCTTGTGGAGAACTCTATTTGCCAGATAACTACTCAGGACCTACCACAACAGGGCAGTAGCTTCTGCATACCACCCAGTTCTTATGTTCTTTAAAATTATTTTGGACTGAAAATAAATCAGACAGAGCTGTGAAGATAAGACAGTGAACTTTATTGACACCTTACTGTAGCAGTAGACAAAATGTTAACTACTTGTCCCAAAGAACAGCATAGGTTTGGTGTGCCCTAGGAAATAGATAGCTAATTTATGCAAACAACCTGTTGATCATTAAGAATCTGTCATGGTTTAAACCCAGCTGGTAACTCAGCACCATGCAGCCACTTGCTCACTCCCTGCTTTAACCTCCCTCGGGCAGGATGGGGAGGACAATCGGATTAATGTAAACCCCACAGGCTGAGATAAGAACAGTCCAATAAGTAAAGTACAATATAATACTACTACTAATAATAATAACGGAAATAAAAAGGGGACAAAATATAAAAACCAAAAGTGGAAAGGGAGTCAAACAGTAAACACAAGTGATGCACAATACAACTGCTCACCACCTGCCGACTCATACCCAGCCTGTCCATGGGCAGTGATTGGTCCCTTCTGGGTAACTCCCCTCAGTTTATGTACTGGGCATGATGTGCTGTGGTATGGAATACCCCTTTGGCTAATTTGGGTCAGGTGTCCCGTCTCTGCTCCCTCCTGGCTTCCTGTGCCCCTCCTCGCTGGCAGAGCATGAGAGACTGAAAAGTCCTTGATCAGGGTAAGTGCTACTGAGCAACAACTAAAGCATTGGTGTGTTATCAGCATTGTTCTCAGACTAAAGCCAAAACACAGCATTGCACCAGCTACTGGGAAGAAAATTAACTCTATCTATCTCAGCCGAAACCAGGACAAAACCACAAAATGTCCAGAAGTGTCTGCAACAAGCAGACTGTAAAAGCCAAAATGGTGGCAGCAAATCAGAGATGTATAGCGCCATTTGAATGCAGTAGTTATCCGTGAGCTTTTCTCTACCCACTCATATATCCAAGGACTCACACTGGGGAACAAAGATTTTGGGAAAGACTCTGGGGTGGGCAGCCCCACAACCCTACTCTAGGATCCGGGACCATCTCTCCAGCAGCTGGGGATTTCAGCGAGCAGGACAAGAGGCAGGGGAAACCTCATAACCCTGCACCAGGACTGTGCACAACACATCAGGGTCCCTCTCTGGCAGTAAGCCTTTTCCCCCTTGGAACAAAGACATTGTGCGACAAATTCCTACGCTTCTGCCTGGACTTCTTACCCCTCTCTGTATCATCCCCCCACAGGATAGAGAAGTCATGCAATTCATAAAACTGTGTGCATCTGTGATTAACATGCTTTGCTATCCGAAATTCTTTAGCCTCCACACTGTCATTTGTCTTAAACCGTCACACTACAAAACAAAAACGTAAATACCTGCTTCAATAACGATGTTAGAAGTACATTTCAAATGTTAAAAGTACATTTCAATTACAAAAGTCTTGTGAAATCATTTTCCTTGCCTAGCAAGTAACAATTCTTTGCAAAAATGGCAGAATTGATAAAGAAAGATTTTATCTGTTAGATTTTGATCTATTCTGGCAACCGCTGAGCTATTTTCATACTTTAGAAAGAAACATCTCTGTATTAACAACTCTGTCAATTAACTGAGATAGTACCAAGTCTTTTACTTTGTTTTTCTTCATGTATCTCTGTGGACATACTTTTTGAGGATAACACAGTGCATTAACATAGTTTATAATAGTAAAATATTTATTGTTTCTAGAGCACTCAAATACACTATGTGGTTTTCAGAATAAAGGCTATGAGGTGGTATCTTAGCTTCACTGAAGTTAACTGTAGTTCATTGGGTTTTTAAGGCCAGGAGTACCTTTCCATTATGATCCAGTGGAATAATGAGTATGATGGGATTCTGGTCTATAAGCAGGACTCCTGCAAGCTATTCCAGTTAAAATAAAGAAGTACTAATGATTGCAAGGATTCTATTCTTTTCCTCCATTCCATTAGAAACATGGCAGCACAATTGCTTTTGCCTGCACTTCCTTTGCAGCAGGGTCACTTGGCATAACCAGAGTTACCTTCACTTGAACAAGTATAAACGGAAGCAGAGTCATGGCTAAAACCTAATATTTACTAACAGCAAACAATATGTCTTAAACAAAGCACTTTGTCAGGTCCCATAAATGCACAATATGTTATGAACTACACTTCCAAAGACAGTATGATTAAACATCCACCATCACAACGCAACGACCTAGAATTTTTATTAGGAGTAGTTATGCCTTCAAATTAAATTATAATACTGCATTTTATGGCTGTTTTTTGCAGGCTATAGTGATCTGTTTTAAAAGGGAAATACGTGATGGACTACATATTTGATTGAGAGCTAAAGTTGGCTGACATTAGGAATACCTTTAATATGATGAAGAACCACATGAAGTAATAACATGGGCTATGAATAGTTTGATTTGGCTTATCTGATGCAATCCAATTTTCTGATTCTGGTTTATTCTAGCACTTCGTATTTTTGTGGGTATTCCTACAAAAGGATATTGATGTGAAATGTACAAACAACTGTGGCTTAGGGGAACACTGCAAACGCTACATCTGCTTTTAGTAGCAATAATTTGCAAAATTCTTTCTGAGGATAAGAACTATAATCTGCCCATAGAAACTTCCATTTTCTGTAAAGGTGTGTAGCACATTTTAATAAAGTTTTATTTTTGTAAGCCATTAAATTGGATTTTAGTAACCTCATCCTCATTTTCAATTGAACAATTATTAAACTATAAAACAAAATTGCATGATTCCTACAACTGTAGTCTGGAGTTTTACAGTCTGCTATAAAGTGCTGTATTATTATAATAGACTAAAGATGCTCAGACTATTAAAACTTTTTTTTTTAAATGAACTGTAAAATATTTTATCATTGATGAAATAATTCTAAAATATTCTGCTCTCCAGCAATATACACGCACAATATTTTGGTATAATGAAAAGCATGCTAATAAAAAAAATAATTTAAACTGTAATTCTAATATGCAAAATAAACTGTTTTGCTGTCTTTCAGTAACAGAAGTTTATTATACCTGAGTTCCAACATCAAAAATGTTCTGTCAGAGTACTGATGATTAAATGTAAGGTCCAGTGTTACAGAGCTCCACAAGCCAAAGAGACTGAATGTTTACCAGTGTACATCTGTGTAGCTCTGATGTTAACAACAGAGATGTGCTGACTTACACTATCAGAGAGTTTTAGCCTGTATTTTACTCTACAAATCGTGACTGATCTTGCAAGGGGGCCCAATGTTCAACGAAGAAGTTCAACCAAGGCTGGTAAATGAGCACAATTTCCTACTGATTACTGATGGCTGATGTCTCATAGCAACACTGACACTAATATGATACATCTGAGCCTATAGGGTATGATACTTGGCTACATCCTCAAATTGTTCCTCTGATGTTCAAAAGAGAGGCAAAAGACTCTCTGTACTTAGAAATTAATCAGATCTATTAATCAGATCTTTAGCTTCAGCAGGATTCCAACAAGCTTGAAAATTATCTATCTTGTGTGGTCCTGAAATTCTTTGGCAAAGACAGTGAAGAACCCAAGCGTAGCCTTGCTCTGAGTGGGTGCAGTCTATATTATCATACCATTAGTACATATATATGTACACCTATGTTCACTGCAAAGCAGCCTTTTGGAACTAAGATTCACTGTTTGCACAGTAACGCAGATGGACTGAAGACCACTTTCCTGCCTATGGGCACCAGGATTGCCATCCAGACTGAAAACCCAAACCTGTCCCTCACTCATGGTGACTTCACCTTCTCTGGTTCTATCTGAAAGATGCAAGAGTCATGCAGTGAATGAATACAGGGAAATTTATACATCCACATTTTTTGAGGACCCAGCATGATGCTGAAGCAAACAAGGATTAACTTCACTGAAATCAATGTCAAAGAAATCAACGGACAAAGCAGTCTCCTTTTTGGTAAAACACAGCATTTTGTTCAATGCTCCCCACATTAGAAGTTTAAGACTAAAGATGAAACTTCAAATTATCCCTGGCTGTCAGATTTTTATCTGAACATGCAAAGCACACAAGACCTCTTTAGGTACAACAGAACAGCTACTGAAGCAAATTAAAGGTGTTCCTTTTTCAGAAGAAAAGCTGCCAATAAGTATGAGTGATCTAAATCACTCATACCAGCAGGCTGACCCCATTACATCAGCTCATCCTGGAAATATAGGAGGTTAATTTAAATCTTTTCATACAAAACATTTAGTCAATACTATAATTTATTTATTATTATTATTTTTCATTTTGTTCTGGCACAGCATGGTTTTATATTCCTGTCCATCTTCTGCCTCACACTATAACTTTCTGCATAGTACCAACGTCCAGAGGAAGAGATCCAAGTACGACTTCTCCCAAGGGACAAAGCAGGCAGAGCATCTGGAAGGACAGTGCTTGTTTTTCACACAACAAAGAAGTAATAGAAAGATCACAGGCTGTGTGAAGGGATGGGGGAAGGAGGGTGTCAGGCACTTGGGCAAGTTAATACTGGTGCTCAGTGGATACATCAAGTTCTCTTTGCCTCTATTCCAGTGTACCATCTCAGCAGATGTACTATCCCCTCATCAACAGCACACCTACATGCTGCTGTTTCCTGCTTATGTTCACCCACCACACAATTACCTGTCCACGAAGCTCCACACCTGCTGTGTCTTGATCCTCAGAACAGCACACTGAAGCTTTTAACCCTCTCCAAACACCTACACAGTGCTTTATAATAGTAATATTTAGCACACTGGAAGCTACATTAAATAATTATAGACAGTACTTCAAACACCAGATTATCAGATCCTTACAGTGCTGAAGACTCTGCAAAAGATAGATCTACAAGTGAAAAGCACGGTCATTCTCAGTCTGTGAGTCATGTTTAAGTCCTGGTCTCCTCAGAGAACTGAGAGCCCTGTTTTTGTCCTAAGACTTGCCATATTAGATATGTTTTTAAAATCCCAAGTTTATGTAAAATTACATGAATTTGTGGAAGAACAGCTTGCCATATGGCCCACGTCTGTTCTAAACACTCACTAGTCTTACATGCAAATAGAATTGACGTATTTAAGTATCTAGGTTTCACTTTTCCTTCTTGTTCCCCACAAAATGTTTGAGCTCTTTAATCCCTATATACCGCTCATATTTTTTTAACTTTGCTGCTGAGAGTACAATAACATTCACATACTGGACTCGACTGAAAGGTACTTGCCTTCAGTCCGAAGGGTCATGTATCTCAATTACGTGTGTCCGCTGCTTACACTTCTTCAAAAGCACAAAGACCTTAAATTCCTTCTGAATGCTGAACTAAGGTTAACTAGAGCAGGACATTTAGAATAAATGTGGGAGAACAAAGTATAGAACTAGTCAGGGAGTTGACTGACTTCAATGCAGAAATTTAGACTTAAATATCCTTAACCATCTTGACTCCTATCATTTCTGTCTTGTGCAAAATGCCTCTAAAATATTATGGCAAACGCAGTATGAAAGTCTTAAATTTCTATTTATCTCTGCTAACAATGTAGTAACAACTGGTCTAATCTACTCTAATCTATCACTTGAAGTTTATTTCATTATCGTCTTTCAGCTCCATGCATGTCCTAAATGCAGAAGCAGCATTTTTCTTGAAGAATACACGGTGTGAGTACACATCCAAACTCATTCTTTTGCCCCTTTCAAATAATCCAACATGACAGTTCAAGCAGTGGTGATAGAACATGAGACTGAAAGACCATAACGATTTCTTGACTGGCATACTGAACACAAGCTACATTCGAGAATGAAGGATAAACAAATATGTCAGTTCAACAGAAAACGTTAGAGCAAAGCTATCAGAAAAAAAGATAGGAATGGCAATTACTTAACAAAATCTGCCTGTACAAGGAGCACGCTGTTGGCATTCATCTTCCTTTTTGTTCATAACATTTAATAAATTATTTTTATGTGGTTCTAAGGATCCTTTGTAAGATGCCAAACACTTAAAAAAATACTTGAATTTAGCATTTTATATAAATATAAGAACTATTTACTCTCTCTGTTTGGCAAACTGTCAAAAACCAGTTTTATAAAAGAGTTTATAAGATGCTTGACAAAGTTAAGCATCTTTGTGGCTAAGATGGAATGCTGATTTAATTTAGGGATAGAAAAAAAGTGTATTACACAAATCCATGCATACGCAAACATAAAATAAGCATATATCAGAAATCAACATTTCTTCACATCAATCTGAAATAAGAAAATACCCCATAAGAACTGTAAATTCTTGTAACAAGGGTAAGTTGAAATGAAGAACAATTTCTAAACTGCACCACTGAAATAAAAATTATGGGTTAGTTTCAAATTTTTTTTGTCTAAACTTTCACCAAGTATTCAAAATAAATATTGAGTACAGGGAAACAAAGAGTAACAAAACAAAGCAAACAAAGAGTATCTCATATTTTGTTTCAGCATTCATAACCCTTCCAGTTCCCAGGTTTGCATGTCTGCAAGAGAACATGGCACAGCAACAAAACCATTAGTGTATCCTTGCTTTTCATACAACCATTTTGAACAAGTCAGAAAAAATGTATCAAAAATTGCTCAGCCAGTGACACTCTTGGCAGATTGGGTTAGTGCCCTGTATTTTACAGCCCCAGGAGGTTAGTATTTATTCATTTCTATGGCAATTTCTACTAATCAATCACATCCTATTCTTTCTTCCTTCACTGTGTTTTTAAAACCACTACCTAGGATGTGCAGCCTTGTAGCATCTCAGTGGTCATTTCCCTTTCCCCTCTCTGCCATTGTCTTTTTGTGCTGAGACTAATGCTTTTAATTCTACTTTTCACAGTTTAGGCTATATTGCCTTTTTGAAACCTTTCAGCTCAACTGCTAAGCATATAACAAAGCCCTTCAGATTACTTGTGGTCACACTAGTTCATGTTTTGAGAATACTACAAAGGCATATTTTTCATGGGAGGAGAGCCTCAGAATGAATACCCTTCTCCAAGTGCGATATGAAAGCTCCAGTTCTTTTGTAAAATTTGCATTGAGGTTTAAGTCTCACATGCAAAGTGGCACCATACTGTCCAACAAACATAGGTTTCCTTTTAAAAAAGTGTGGGCTTGTTTTGGCTCTATTTGTAAGTTATTTTTTTGAAGAACGCATTAAAACATAAGGGCTTTGTTCTCTGTATTTCAATTCTGACACAAGGAAGTAGTGAGCACCAGAATCTTGAGCTTCACAAGAATGAAACTGCTTGATTCACATAACTTCAGTGACCTTTTAGTGCAGACTTATCTACAGTTTTTACAAAACAGCACAGAAGCAAGCTGTTATCCCTACAGACCTTTACTTCTTGTGTTGAATATATCAGGGGTACGTTGGAAGTTGTAACACAACTTTAAACCAGTGCTGATAAACTCACGTTGGATGGAACTTCAAAATGCCAGAGTACCATGAGTAAAGACAAGGAAGAATTTTATTAATTTTCAAAACACTGGAAAAGCTATTCAGGGTTGAGGAACATTTTCAAATCAAACTGAATCCAATGGGATTTGTGATCACTTGTCATTTCTTCAGTTCATTATTTATTATCTGTACTTTCGTAGCATCTGGAGGCCTTACTCTACAGGGGACTGCACAAACATCGAAGGATAATGTGATCTCTCCCATAAAACAACTTTTTAATATAACATGAAGTGAATTAATAATATCCCATCAAGGTCTTCCTTTATTATATTCCAAGTTTCAGGTTTAAAAGGTTACATTTCTTTCTAGCATATTCTATTTGTACAGAAATATATGCCTACATCTATCTCCTTCTCATCAATAACTTACAAAGCTTAACTAATAATGAATGCACAGATATGAAAAATAGAATTAAACCAGAAAAACCTGAACTCAGCATCATCTACCATTAACCCTATACACTTTGTCACTCTTTAATGCCTCTGAAAAATGTTAATTCATATGCGATTGCCAATGCAAAATAAAGGTATAAACTAGAATAGGATGAAGGCGAGAAAGTTGTGCAGGAAAAATTTAGATGCAAAATACATTTCCGAGAGATACAAACTGTCTATTTTAGTGAACGCGGAAACTTTGATACAGTTGAATATGAAGAATACAAAATCAATTTTTTTGTAAGTAAATGAAATACTAATGCTACAGTGTGGAAGAGTGTGGGAATCCAGAAAATCAGTATCTTAATACAGATGAGACTTTAAAACTCGGACACTTTCATTTGTGTCACATTGAGATTCTCCTTCTGTAAAGACAAAAATATGGAAGAGTGTGGGAATCCAGAAAATCAGTATCTTAATACAGATGAGACTTTAAAACTCGGACACTTTCATTTGTGTCACATTGAGATTCTCCTTCTGTAAAGACAAAAATAAACAGGCCAAACTGATCTATCCCTGACCTAATTTTGCATTTAAACTACGAGTAGATTTTATAACCCCAGATTCTAATCTGACCTAAGAATGTTTTCAGCTTACATTGCCTGTTGCCTCTTTCCTGCCTTGATTTTGTAGTTGTCTCCTGCCCAAGTTCAACTTTCTAAGAGCTGCATATATTGCCTTAAATCCAAAATCAAAGATGCACCATGAACAGCCTAACTGAAGTCTCAAAGAAAATCGCTACAGCCACTGGCCAAAACCACATCACAACCTTGATCCCAGTTCAGGAAAGCGTCTGATTCAAAACAGCTCCTGTCTTTGTCCAGCTTCTTCACCATGTAGTTTGTAGCACCACATACTCTTTAATATCCAGACCTACTCAGCCAAAAAAACTCTTAAGTTTACTGCCAATAACATAAGAATGAAGGCAGCAGGACATGCTAGCTGACATTAAGAGTTCCCTCTGAATTTGTATTACTCAGGGGATTAATTTAATCTGACATATTCTGGCAGGGTTTGGAGAGTGCCACATTCATATCCAAACCTGTGATAACAAATTAAATACTAGGCCCTGTTTCTGAGCCAGAGAGGCAATAAAGTCCATTTTGAAATATGCGTGTTTCTGATTCAAAATAAGTGTGTCTGATATTTTACAATATATCCACCTGGTAACTACAACATGGGAATAAACAGATACTCCAATTTAAGCAGGCATCTATTTATGCAGCAGCTCTGTATATATATCCATGAAAAACTTTCATTTATGCACTGCACCAAGTATAAGACTCTTACCTGCAGGTTTGCACATGCTGGTGAATCGTTGTGGGTGGGTATTTCATTGTTGGTGGTCTCTGAACCTGTGTTTTTAAGTCTGGAAGCTGTTGTAGTTGTGGCTGTAGTGGTCTGTACTGGTAGGATTGGCTGCCACACATTCACATCAGTACCATTGCCAAAGGCCTGAATTGCATTTTCTGTAAAAATAAATTAAAGGCAATTTTCTATTTCTAAAAGAAAAGCAGAAAGAACGAACTGACTTTTTATATTATTATTCCATTGAAACTCATAGAAACTCAATTTTTATGCTGAAGAATGTGTTTTAATTTTGAACATACCAGAAACAAACTGAGAGTCTGGGGTCACATAATTATCTGGTGCAAACTCTTCCTTGTAATGTTCCCAGTAATTCTTGACAGAAGCTCTAGGACTTACTGTAATTGCATTTGTTACCATCCAAAAGCCTCAAAAATTTACTTTCAAGATTTAAAATACAGTTTGAACGTTATAGCCTAACTCAGGCAGGTGACATTACATAGCAAATTAAAAACAGAGAGCAGGCAAAATATTAGTTTACTTCTACAGCTTGCTGTAGTAAAAGTAATATGCCTACAACTATGAAATTGTTTAAGACAATCTTTTCCTTACAGTTTTCAATCAAAATCTGCATAATTAGGTGAGGGAAGCATGCCTGAACTAAAACTTTAGAATAGAGAAGTTAAAAAGCTTATCATAGTTTCAAGGGATTAAAGAGTGTGTTTATGGAAAGGGTAAATTGGTTGGGGTTTTTTATAAACAAATAGAAAAAAAAATTAATCACGTCTTTGGGGATTCAACATGGATTTAGGGATTTCTTATTCCAGATTCTTTGCACAAGCAATCAAACAATTTCACTGGGGACTAATATGTGGAAGTTATTAATACTTCTTCTCTGTGGTATTCCTTGCCTTATAAGAACTAAATGCAAATTATTTTATGAAAAAATACGTATTTTATTGTGATATTAGTTCTTAGAACTCTAACATGCAAAGGAAAGAATTTGTAAAAGGCATCACAATCATCTGGGTTGATGGAGTCAAAGTGGGAAGAATGGACCAATATTTTTCTTTGTTTTACCTGAATAGGGCAATATAAAAAGCAATATTTTTCCTGTGATATCCTAAATTAACAGTAACTCGTTTCCATTATTGCAGGCGGGATCACAGAAATATATGCAATCCTCCCAGTTTTGTAAGGAAAAGTGGTCTTTACAATTAGTTGTCTTTAATTATTTCCTAGAATCATACTTGATGGTCTTTATAGGTCTGTCCCATCTTTCTTATAAACCCCCCTTTAAGTGTTGAAAGGCCACAGTAAGGTCTCCCTGGAACCTTCTTTCAGGCTGAACCACTCTAACTCTCTCAGCCTTTCCTGACAGGAGAAGTGTTCCATCCCTTCTCATATTTGCTATTTCAAACATATAAATCATATTTGAAATATGTATTTTTATACATATTTCAAGTATGTTTCAAAAAACATGAGTGTAAGGAGGCGTCTAATTGCTCCAGAAGTTCAAGTGTCTAATTGCTCTAGCAAAGGTCCCTTCAATAATTTCTATTAACTAACTCACTGCTTTATGCTTTTCCTCCCACTTGCCGATTCTTTTCACTGCAGTACGAGGCAGGTGTGAACAAATCCTTTGAACAGACAGATATATATACTTAATCCAATTCAGTTCAGTAGGAGTTCTAGAGCATGTAAATGAATGTCAGGACATTCACTTTCAGAATACCTCAAATGAAGTCTTAAGATGGATTTCCAGAATTTAAGATTGGCCAAACCCTAACTGGAGAAGCAGCAATTAGGACCACTGTAATATTACCAATAAACTGACAATCCATTAAAGACAATAAAAGTACAAGCAAGGTAATACACAGCCCCAAATCTTAGGGTGGAACATGTCTTACTTGGAGCCTTTTAATTTGGATTTTTTAGCTTTCTTGAGATTGGGCCAATTTCACAGTTCTGATATAAAACTGTATCTGCAGGACAATGTTGAGTTAAAGAAACACTTTATCTAATACATGTAAAAAGAAAACAACGTAATGTTTGTCTTTATTGGAACTAATTACTAAAACAGACTGGAATTTTCACTTGCATTTTCACACCCACCTTTTGAAATTAAAACTTCCCCACTCTAGTTTCAACTTAACATCTGTTGAAAAAGGCTTTTCAAGTCTACAGCGGAACTTCTAGGCAAGTGCATACAGAGGCGCAAGAAAGACCAGGATTTCAGGTGTGTATGTTGGCCATGGTAAACTTAGCTTCATATCCCAGCTCCACACCAGGCACAGTATGAATGTGACCCTAGATCTCCTGCTTCCTAAGTCGCCTAGACCTTGGGGTACAGCCTCTCTTATTCCACTTTGCATCAATAACCAAATGGGGTTTCGAATAAACATTTATGCTAGGTTTTCCACATATTCTGTACATGCCCCAAATCACTGGCTTATTTTCTATTTTGAAGGGGAAGTATACGTAGGCAAAACAGACTAGCAAGAAATTCCTAGTTTTATTATTTGTGGGAAAACAATTTTTGTCTCATCTAAAAAAACTGGGAGGGATTTAAATCTCATCCAATAAACAAATGACATTTTCTCCAAGCACCGGAGGGCCCATTAATGACAATGACAATTAAGAAAAAAAAAATAATTGGAACTTTTCCCATTATCTCTAAGCTACAAAAATTTGTATTAAACCAGAAACATCTTTAATTTCTTCCCAAAGAAGACATCTCTTACAGCTAGGATGACTATAATTTGTCTCACAGTAACCTCTAATGTCTTCGATTTGTCTTCATTAATGCTTTTATACCAATACCAAAAGAAAGGACAAGGGACCGCTCTGTCTTTATGTTCTAAAAGGAACCTGTAACATTTCAGCAATTAATACATTCACAAATGAATAAAACCTGACATATTACAATATAGATATAAATGACAGCCCCATTAGGTTTGAAGGTCTGATGCTATATTATTAATTTTTACCCAGTCGCAGTCTGAGTTGTTTTCTGGGATTTTTTGTTAAATGATCTTGAGTAATTGACTCATTCTTCCAAAGCTTAATAAATAGCATATCAAACAGCAACTTAAGACACTCACTCTTCATATGCACAGCTCCCCGTGTCTTCACAACAGTGCTGTTTGTTGAGAAGCTACTGACGGAGATTTTCAGATCCTGTACTAAAATACAGACTGAACCCTGCATTAGCAGCATTAGCTCAAGTATATAGGGCTGGATGGGACAGTCTGGATCATCGAGTTCATTTCCTATTATTAAAAGCAATGATGTATGCTTCTTTTCATAAGCTGATGAAATATAACTTTTAAAACCAATAAGAATTTTTTTCCCTCAAAAATCCTGCTGGAAGCCGATTTCTTAACTTTAGACTGATGGTTAAAAATTTTCCAATTTTGAGCCTAAATATGTATGGCCAATATCTTCCTTTTTGATCCTGTGCCAACATTGTCCTCTAGGTTAAGTAATTCTATTCCCTCCCTGGGCTTGCCCCTCTAATGCAATTGCAGAGGACAATCACGTATCCTTTCAACTTCTGTTCTGTTAGGCTAGGGAAGCCAAGCTCTTTTGGTCTCCTCATTTATCTGGAATTAAAACTCTGATGCACACTCCACATCATCCAATTATGCTGCTCCAGGCGGACAGGAAATTTGAAAAGAGAACCTGCCAAAATCGACTCCACTGAGCCATTCTGAAATTTATAATAGTCCCTAATTTGGAAGTGAGCTTGACTGAAGAAAAAAAAAAATCAATAACTTAACAAAATCTTTACAATAGGTACCATCCAGACTTGTGTTAAAACCAGGCACCTGAGATCAAGTAGCCTAAAAAACGTAAAGCTGGGCTATAAATTGCAAGCACAATCCAATTTATACTTACCTACAGCAAATCCTTCATATCATAAACTACATGTCTTTTTTATATGAAGCTCTTAAATTATACAGAAGCCCCTCAGGTGTTGCAATATTTTGGTACAGATTGTCTGACTGTTAGGGTCCAAATATGATCTGTGATGTAAACATATTTCTCTATGATAACACTTTGTTATTTGGTTTTTTTCCCAAGAGCTTCTCATGTTTGCAATCCTGGCCATAAACTACAGTATCAGGCATATTTGGTTGTTTGTTTAATTCTTACACCTACAACAGAAGCATATCTCCAAAGTGCAAAGAGATGGCCTTGATGTATCATAACATACTTAAACAGTAATAAACATCCTAAACCACATTTAAAGACATTCAATTTTGTACTCACTAAGGCATGTATTGTCCTGGAAGAAATTCAGGAATTTCAGGCATTCATCTATGTCATTACCACTGTTGCTGCAGTCACACCATGGGGCAACGCTGAGACTATTTGAGTCTATGTAGTTTGGTGTCATCACCGTGCCTAGTAACAAAGAGTGAAGAACAGTACCATGAGCAATTTCATACTAAAATATTCTTTCAAGAAGACAGCAAACAGCACTTGGTTTGTTATGTACCCAGAGCTGGATTCACAGTGCAGGGCTCTAACTTCCAGACTTAACAGTTCCTGGCTCCTTTTGCTCTTTGACACCCAGCCCTGTGCCACACTTCACACCCTCTGTAGTTTGCACGCAACATGTAACATGATTCTCACATTAAAGACCCATTCCTTTCCTCCAAAAAGGATTATATTGCATTCCCACAGAGAGCTGCATCAGCAGAACTGGCACGTGGAAAACCATGGCACAGGGGAAGGATGGATTGGGAGAAGGTGCAAACATCTTAAAAGGGCTTTGCTGCTAAATCAAACATATGTGGACCTGCACACTTAGAGTTGCACTCTAAAAATCCAATTTTTATTCCTCACTTGTGTTCTTCTCCTATTTTCGTTCTAGCTGCAAATAAATGGCTGAAACCACCACTGTTAATCTTGCCGTGTCACTATTTTTTCAGTACACTGTCTGTTTCTTAAACATTGCCAATAATTTGCAACCACAGGTTCATTCTAACTCTATTACAAATTCTTGGGTAAATATTCTCACATTTATATGTCAACTCAAGGCTACCAAGAATGTAATGAAACCAAAGAATGCATTTTGTGTCCTAAAAGATGTATAGCAACTGTTCATCACTCATCTGGATCAGGCAACTGTTATATGATCAGCACTTCCTCAAACAAGTAGTCTCACTGAAGGCATCACCCCAGCAGGTCAGAGATTTCAAACTTCCCCAAGGATTGAGAAGTTTGAACCTTTATTTCATTTGTCCGAAAACAGGAAAAATTAAATAAAAAGGGGCAGATATTCCAGACTGGTACTGGTGACAGCTGCTTCAGGAAACACATTCCTCACTTGGTAATCTATAGTTCTAGGACAGGCTATATATCATGAGGAAATGTGATCACATCTCCTCCAAACTGACACCAAAGTAGTCATTAAGAAGATGGAATAGATGAAGTATAAATATTAGAGACCCAAAGTGTACACTAGCAGAGAAAATTTGGTCCATTGGTCCATAGGTCCAGGGTCCAAGAGTCTGCAATAACACATGGGAAAGGGCTATCAAACATCAAGCTGAAAAAAGGAATATTAGAAATAACACAAATCACAGGATGATGTCAAACAGCCTTTCAGT
Source organism: Strigops habroptila (assembly GCF_004027225.2). Classification (NCBI taxonomy): domain Eukaryota; kingdom Metazoa; phylum Chordata; class Aves; order Psittaciformes; family Psittacidae; genus Strigops; species Strigops habroptila. The sequence continues at coordinate 74,926,673 of NC_044281.2, forward strand.
CATCAGCAGCGCTGGGAACTGAACAAATCAGCATGCAAACTGCTTCATACATGACCTGGGAGACAAAGGAGAACAGACATTAAGGGCTGGCCTGAGAAAGGCAGAAATGTATGTGAAAATGAGTGCAGTCCCACTGCCAAACTCACAAAAAGCATCGTTTGTCTTGGTTTGGGATGCTCTTAAATTAGAATGCAATCCCATACCTTTATCTACTTTCAGCTTTTAACAGATAGTTGCAGTAATAATTGCTCAAATTCTACATAAGATTAGCACAAGTAAATAGTACAGGACAAAACTTACTAAATGGAGGTATTGAATTTAGTAAAATAGGCAAATATCATTTGCACCATTAATGAAAACTTGACCATAGATAAATAAGAGGAATGATGTTAAATTAAAATAAAAAATACGGAAACATCCGTCTGTTATGTGTTTGACGGTTCAGTACGCTACTTCAACCATGTGACATGATCTGAAAGGAAGTGAGAGGAAACAAAAATCAAGAGGATTTTTCAGATGGAACGAAAACAGTAGGCTTCAATAAAAAAGCTCCAAGTAGCAAATGCTTAGTAAAGAGTTAAAAACCCAAAGAGGTATTGAGGAAATTAGAAAGGTCACTGAGGTAAGACTTTCTTATCACAAAGAGGTAACAAGGTAACTAAATGGGTCAAGACAGGGGCTAAAAGTGTAAAAGATACCAAAGTACGATTAGGGTTGATGAATACAGGAAAGACAGGACAAGGAATGTGTTTACACAGCACACAAACTGTACATCCAGCAAAAACAGAGTGGCTGAAAGAGCAGCTAGTAGAAAATCAGTCTGTCATTTAAACCTGGGGGCAGATGTGAACTCAAGCGGATTATGTGCTTGGTTTCCTGGGGTGGATTTCCCTTTTTTCCCTGCAATGCGTGTGCTTCCCTCCTCCACTCCCCCCTGCTAGCTGGCATCTCGGAAACTCTGCTGAAGGACACTAACACATTAGAAAAAAACGTGGTGGTTGGCAGTAAAATAGTGCATGCTGGGTTTTCTGCGTTTTACATATCAAATAGCTCTGTGATCGTCTCAGCAGTAAGCAGACAGGTGTCTGTGTTTTAGACAAAAGCAGAATAGACCTGAACACGGCCAAGAGGTTCCTTAAATTAGGGTCAATTAAGAATGAGGAGGTGGAAGGTAAGTCCAGGAGGAGAGGAGTGTGACCAAAATTCCTTTGGGCCAAAGCAACTCACAGTTGTTGTTCACATGAACTCTCATGGAATTCCTGGGAATCCCAGGGAAATTCGATGGATTTTAGTGAAGACAAGGGGAAACATGTCAGAAAGTGAACGCTAAAGTAGATCTTGAAGTCAGGAGTTAGAGCAATATCTAACTGACATAGGAGTGCAGACAGGTCCAGATGGCCTGAGCAGGCTGTAACCAAAGAGCTGAATCTCAAGTCTTATCTTCAGCCTTATTTTACATTTATTTATTTTTACATTTTTCCTTTATTTTTTTATATTAATTTATCTCTAGTACTACAAAAAGGAGCCCAAATTGATGAATTAAGCTTCTCAAAATTCCTGTAAAACATACGAATCTTTAAAATCATATATATGACGCACTGATGCAAAACTTAAAGCACCCTATGCAGACTGTTATCCGTTTAACTGGTAAAGCACCTCATACAAAAACTGTGCCTGACACTATTTCCACTGAAGTTACTCATTTCAGGTGAGATTCCACTGATTTCAGGGAGTTAACTCTGATTTATGTCACTGTATGTGACAGCAGAATCACATCCACTGTACCTTCCATAGAGAATCCTCAATTTCCTGAACAAACTCTATGGAGGTGTAATTTTTTGCTACATTTAATGAAATGGCTAATTGAAATAATATTTTATTTTAATGAACAATATTTTATCTTAATTAAAACACCTGGAGATCCTCAAGCTCTGATGAATGAATGGCTCTGTAACTGCTTCTTACCCACAGTCTATCTCTCTCTTCTTCCTGTGTTTTATATACATATTAAGCGGATATTTGGACCTCTGTGTTCTATCTCAGCATCTTACCGGTTTGGTGATCTTCACATAATTTACTCCACCTTTATGTCAGGTTGATATCAGAAGCAGGAACTTACTGCTTCAGCACATGAAAGTTTTGGTACTTTCTTTTGCTTGCTTTATCAGAATTACTACCCAGAATTAAAGATTCTTGTAACAACAGTCACTTCCTATCTTTTTGCATTTGTCTAAGGGCTAGCAGAAAGGAACAAAAATGTTTATTTTTCCCTTTGAAAGTCAGATCTCTTTTTGATTTCAACTCCTTAGGGATCCATTCCACATCACCGATGTGTGACATTGCTTTGCAGCACGGTCGTCCACAGTAACACGAAACTATAGGAACTGGGTTATCCTTGGGGTTAAATTGAAAAATGGATCCAACAAAACTGTCAGCAAAATTCACTAGGTCCAGCAAGAACTTCTTGGCAGCTCTTACCCAGAAGTATCTATTAGTAACAGTTACTCTTTGCCAGCAGCTAGACTTCTTAATCTCATTGACTAGATCAGATTTCAAGGCTACTGAATTCCTTGTTTTAGAGTCAAATGACATTCTGTCATAACTGTTCATATGTTATACCCTTTGCATACTGTCTTCATCTCTTAATTTGTAGAAGCACATCCTTTGAAACCATCACATCTGATTTTACCAGTTGCCACATGGACTTACCTCACTTGTTAGCTGATAGAGTAGTAAGAATGATAACAAGTGAACATAGCTTTCAGTCATTTTTCAGCAAACCCAACCTATTTTAGCAATATTTTCTGTATTATCTCCAGAGACACTTATTTAACAGCAGGATCTGCTTCAGGGCCTCAGCTGGCACCTTCACGCCCAACAGAAGGGGATATTACTATATCACAGCAGGTGCAGGCTGCAAGCTTAAAAACATCTTTTCTGGTGGCCTTTCAAATCTGTTTGTTTCAGACTTTTGACATTCACTTATTCCTTATTGCCCAACCATGGTATTTCTACAACAAGTTCACCTTCCTGAGATGATCTCTCTCAGGAATCAAATACTGCGAGTGGTATATGGAATCTGGTTTCCATGAAGCTATCCTTGGGCCTGTTGACAGTCAGAAGGGTGGCAGCAAACAAAATTAATTATGTTGGAAAGAGAAGAGGATTTCAGATGACTTCAGTTCACCTTCATTGACAGGCATCTCAGAAAACATTCAGAGTAGACAGAAGGACATGGAGGAAAGAATAGCAACCGGAAGTGAAACAAGGCTGGGTTGGTCTATTATCTTATTCCTCAAATGTCCTGCAACCTTTTCCTGAAGACCAAGAGGTATTTACCCAACTTCGTGATGATACCTGCAAAATCAACCAAGCTGCAGTTTCACTTGTTCTTCCTAACTTCCTACTTCATAGTCCTCAATTCAACCACATTAATAAGCTTTACTTTGTAAGCTTGAATTTATTTCAAATTCAAGCACCTTTCTCTCTTTATCTTCTTCCCTTAATTTCCTTGCAACATACAAATTTACCCCAGGAATCTCCATAAGGTTAAACAGGATCAACAGACTTAGGTGGAGAATTTTACCTAGCGTCATACTGCACAGCACTATATTCCACAGTTTTTATTTCCTGTACGCCTTCAGAATATACTTTTGGTGTGTTTCTTTGACCAAGCAACCTTCCCTGCCTTCTTACCAATAAGCCCCGAGTAAGCGAGGAGGCAGTCAGCATAGTTCTCCTTCAGACAGCTACTAACAGACCGTGACTCAGGCTGGCAGTTCGTGAAGAAATCTGCAAGGCGAGATCTGCAATGTGAAGAAAAAGGCATATCTTTAAAAATCAAGCCTGCAGGCACTCTTACCTTTTACACTCTTTTTATTTTTAGGCAAAGCTTAATATTCTTTAACTTCAATGTATATTGGACACATTTCAGCTGATGGGAGTCTTTTACTAAGACACATCTCTCTCCAGAACCCATTTTTGAAGTTAGGACAAAAAAGTGCAAGAACAACAAGAAAATGTCAGGGCTTTCCTAAAACAAGTGCTCTGCATTTTCATGCCAGAAAGAAAAAAAAGAAGGCAAGGAGTGATTTTATCATCTGAGCAGCCATTTTGCCTGGATCTGAACTCTAACCGGAATCTGTAATTCTACAGACCCGGAACACAGTTTCTGCTGTTTTACGGATTACACAAACTGTGTGTTTGTGCTCTTACTATATGACTTTAGGCAGGACCTGCTTTGGTACTGCTTTTTCCAGGGAACAGGCTTACCCTTGGTCTGGACTGGCCTGCAGGGCCAGCTGGCTGAAGTGGGGTAGCAGGCAGATCCAGGTGGCACAGTCTCCACTGCCCTGCAGAGCCACGGTACTGAGAATCTATTAGCTGTTTTAAAATGCGTATTTATCCAAAGTCTACAGTATTGAGCCCAGGGCTGAGAAAAATGGAATGTGTGCTCTGCATAGAGTTCTACTGCTTAATGGCCATATTATCTTAACTCACCTCAGCTACCCTACGTCCAAGATGGGGAGAGCACTGCTTGCTTATGGAACGTGCTTTAAGACCAGGAGTAAAGCTGTATTGCAATTAACAGATTGCTATTACCTTGGAAAACAAACAAACAAACAAAAAGCAACTAGCAGCCAGGAACTCTTCTGGTTATTTGCACTTTAAAGGCCACATAATGCTTCCATTCAAGCCTGTAAAATTTAAGAGGCATCACTGAGGCGGGTCAAGGTCCCACATCCCACAACCGCTCCCCTGCCTATCTTGGTCTGCTCTCTTCAGCTCCATTAATGCTTTCACTTAGACTTGTAAACTCGGAGCAGTGACTTTTGTTTATTTATGAAGTGTCACTTAGACCTTTATCTCTGTGAACAAAATAATTTCACCTTCCTGCTTCAATCTTCTGTGGAAAAAGCTATGAAAATATTCATTTGCATGTAACAATTCACAGTCATCTTTCAGGACCAAGTGCGTAATTGTTGCAAAGCCCTCTCAAAATCAGATTAGTATAACCTATGAACTTTCAGCACTGCTCTAGCATTATGTAGATCTGCAATATAAATGCTCTTTTTTTCAGTTCTGCAATGAAAACATGGCAGTAAGCAGAAACAAGTGATTTGCAAGTGATTTACTTTATTTGTTTACATGCTCCAGAGACTAATTATCTTTGCTTGCTTTATTGTTTCACCTATCTCAGAATGGGATTGGATATACATCATTAATTGGCCTGAAAGTAATGATGGGCAAACTTCAAAAGGTTCACAGGCTTAGCTTGAGAAAGCATCCTATAAATAGACTATATGCAACTTGTATCTTGTATTTATCTGAGCTATTCTCCTGACCTCTTTTTAGTTTCATTCCTTGCTAACTGTACTGACACTAGCAAATCCATGGATTCCTTCAAACCACAATCATCTGTAAGCTTTTCATGCCCTCGTTCCCTTATTTAACCATTTAACCTTGAGATGGACATCTGTATCCAGTTGCCTTTAATAGCTTTAAAAAGTCAAGCTTTCTACTGATCCTTTAAGATGCCCTAAATGTATACAGAAGTTTCTACTTTCCCATAAAATCTCTGCTTTGCTGATGAATATACACTACCAGGGGACAGGCTGAGAAAAAATGGATTCCAAGGTATGGGAAGAGACAAATAGCAGCACCATGAAGAAAATCTGGAAACCCTATGTCACTGCAGAAATTCCTCTCTCAGTAGATGATTAAGGTAGTGGCTCAGATCCAGCCCTCGAAGCAACTGGGAACAAAGGCAGTTGACTCTTTCTAAGGTTTTTACAAATTCTACTAATACCTGGATGAAGTCTGCTATGGGACAGAAGAGAGCCTATTACAGCTAGTATGAAAAACCTTTGCCATGGTAGAAAGAGCAAGCCTGCTGTATGTGCAGTAGTTTTGCATTTCTAAAACAACCTAGCTCTCAGATTTGAATTTCATTATTTATGTGTTGTATGCCCAGCTCCAGGGCCCCCAGCATAAGAAGGACCTGCACCTGGTGGCAGGAGTCCAGAGGAGCCCATGAAGATACTCAGAAGAATGGTGCACCTCTGCTCTGAAGACAGGCTGAGAGAGTTGGGCTGGTTCAGCCTGGAGAAGAGAAGGCTCTGGGGAGACCTTAGAGCAGCTTCCAGTACCTGAAGGGGCCAAGAAGAAATCTGCAGAGGGACTTTATACAAGGGCCTGTAGGGACAGGGCAAGGGGGAATGGCTTTAACCTGCCAGAGGGGAGATTGAGATTAGCTACAAGGAAGAAATTATTTACTGTGAGGGTGCTGAGGCGCTGGCACAGGGTGCCCAGAGAAGCTGTGGCTGCCCCATCCCTGGCAGTGTTCAAGGCCAGGCTGGATGGGGCTTGGAGCAACCTGCTCTAGTGGAAGGTGTCCCTGCCCTTGGCAAGGCCTTGGAACTAGATGACCTCTAAGGTCCCTTCCAACCCAAACCATTCTAGGATTCTGATTCTATGGAGATATCTATCAGCATATTGACAATCCTGAAAACATTTCTTGCAACCATTTCATCATTCTTAAATGTTCAGTTCTCCCTTAGATCATTAGGTGCATTGGTCCAGAGATCGTTCAATACAATCCTCTTCTTTCAACATTTTTAAGGACTGATAACTATGGAATAACACCAGTCATTTACTACTCAGTCTGCTTAAGGAACTTGTTATAAACTCTAACGGAGGCTAAAAATTGCTCTGCTGTTCTCTTTTGGATACAGCTTAATTTCTATGTTAATTTCTGAAAAATTTTTGTGGTCATAAAAGGTAATGATCTGACAATGCTGCACATTTAACTTTTCATAAGCCAAATATAGTTCATATAGCTCTGGTCGAAGCATTACTGAACATCATCATACACCTTCCCGCTAATGGTTAAAACCATTCCCCCTTGCCCTGTCCCTACAGGCCCTTGTATAAGCTTCATACTATCAAAGTTCTCACACTCTCCTGAGGTCTTAACTACACCTGATATTTATATGGAATCTTTTCCACTGGAGATAAAGTTAAGGCGAGCAAATAAGTGCCCCCATCTTCCATAAAAGATCTCCATTATTTTCAGCAAAGATCTGCTCATTAACACTCGTTGAAGATCCAGCTCCGAACATTTCCAGTAGACTGGCACTGATGAAAGTGTGCTCATCGGCAATACCAAAACAGTGGTACTCCTATTTATCTAGAGAGACAAATTAGCCTAATTAGCAATGATAGAATAATTTATCCTGAAGTATTGCACATGATATTAAGAATTGTTCATGTAAAGGAGAATCCTTTTAGGAATGCTGAAAAAGAGCAATCAGATGATAGGAGTCCTACAAAAAACACTGTTAACACTGTGTTACCTTAGTGTTCCTTCAGCAGGAAGTAGCTTGTAAGTTGTAACTTGTGGGCAAGTGTCTAACCCATGACTGGGTAATATGGTAATCTAGACAACAAACAGATCTGCAATGTGTGCCATCAAATGTGCACAATTTTACATGTGCAGTGTATATATGTGTACCTGTTTGCTAGATGGTTGGATAGAGGGAGACAGGCAGCTTTATACCGTACATAACATGTAGCAGAACCACATTTAAAAAGAACTATTAATTTCTTTTTCTGTTGAAGAATCACAAATCCTCTTTGTTCCCAGCAGCATTAATGATTTTTCCCTTTCCCTTGCATAAAAAGAAAAGGAACTGAAGAGAACCACCAGAAATCATCTTCTTTGGAAAGAAAAAGAAAAAAAGAAAAATGTTCTCTTTGTAGGGCAAAACCCCCCCAAATTAAATTAGCCCTATCTTAGCCCTGTAAAATCTCAACAAAGTGAACTGCAGTTCTTCTGTGTAAAAATATTTTAAGGATTTTGTATACCAGTAACTGGAAAAAAAAGAATAATCCTATCGGCAAATTCAAAGAAAATCCACTCAAACAACAAGCACTTTCCGAGAAGAAGAGAAAAAAGTTCCAAACCTGCTATTCCCTAATCTTTATATTAGCACCAGTAAAATCATTTGTAACAGTTAAAATACAAAGAAAACAAAGTTAATTTGTTTTCCTTATGATAGCGGTTCTTCAAATACTCAGCAGGATAAATCAAAACTTCCAAATTTTGCTTACAAATAAGCTTTGTTAATAGCAGTATTGTGTTTAATCTGCATATAATTTTTGAGGCAATTCAATTTTATATTAGCGCAGCCTGTTGTGTTGGCAACATTCATTAGGTTTTCACTATATTTTATTCTCAGGGTTTTGTAAAATGTCTTTGATGTTCTGAAGTTATCTTTGATATTTATCAGTTCTCCCTCTTTAAAGTTGGTGAACTCAGCATCGTCAGCCCTGGTGCAATATTTAAAAGCATGATATAAATGATGAAGTTGCAGAAAATGTCTAAAACTGCATTTTTAGTGTGGATCTGGTGTAAATGTGGGCTACTGGAAAGCAACTCTATGAACCAAGCGTGAGTCCTCCCCAGGATGTACCCCTGTGGCTGGGCTAGCAATGTTGATGTCTCCTCCTGTTGTATGCATCCTCAATTGCTGGTACACAGGGGCTGAGCCTTGAGAGAGAAATCTTCTCTCATAGCCTTGCCTTTGCATTGACGATCTCCAGAGCAAGACAGACACTGAATCTGGATCTTTCACTGACTGCACACATGTACTCTGTGATGTCCAAGCAAGGGGTTACAACTCCTTGCCCTGTTAGTGAATGCAGCGAGCAACAGCTGCTCTCCTCTGCCCTCACCTTATAGAATCATAAAATGGTTAGAGTTGGAAAGAACCTTAAGATCATCTAGTTCCATTCCCCCTGCCTTGGTGATGTTAGGTGAAGTCTGCGCATGCTCCCTGCCACCTCTCTTTATGTTGCTGCTTGTGTTTAGGTACCTATTTATGGCTCAACAGCACTATCATAAAGAGTACATAAATGCCAAAGCTGAGTGACTGGGGTGACTACACTAATTAGTCAAAGCTGCTCTAGCGTCTAGACACCATTTGGCAGACACAGTATAGTCACGTAAGGGAAGTGCTGCATCAATATTCAGATCAGAAAAGAAGTATAAATCTGACACTGAAAAAATTCAGGCTAAGTCAATGAACGTGTGTCACAGTGACAAATGACACCATTATAGAAAAAAAACCATGCCAAAATACTTGTTCTACTTTTGTGGGGGTCAAATGCAGTACCCTCCTCCATAGCTACAAATAGCTTCTTTATAGCTCGGGTGGTACTATTTCTGCTGGGGTACAACAGTGGCAAGAGGGGTTGGTATGTGAACAAACTAATGGCTTCATTGTTGGAGGAGCTTTTAATTTTCTCTTGGTTTCATAAACACAGAGTGGGCAGTGAGAAAACAAGGCAAAGGCTACATAAGAAACTCTATCAACCAGTGAGCCAAAAAAAGCCTCAGAGCAGCTCTATCACAGGAGAGGTGACCCTCCCAAAACCTAGTAATATAGATTTGACCCTTTTTTTTCCCATTAAAAGACACAACAGATGTGTAATAGTAATACATCTCATATCTCCTTAGTTATGTACACGCATTATTGAGCACCTATAAATTTTGACAGTTTTTCAAATGGTCTTTTTTACATATATTTATCAAAGAGCAATTCCATTAGTTTTCTTCCAGCAAAAATGTTAGGTTTTCTTTCTCAGTGACAGTGGCTGGGCACTGAGGGCACTAACATCCCTGCCCACCCCTGGGGCTTCCCTCAGCCAGCCTATGGCCCAGGACCCCATTCCAGCACCCCATGCCTCAGACCCTGCCCCAGCAATGCTGTAGGATCTCAGTCTCCAGCTCCCCACAACCCTGCCTGCCCAGGCATAGGCCCTACTGAACCAGGTCTACTCATGGGTCGATGTCCCATCCTGCCCCCATGGAGGTGCCTGATTCCTGGGGCTGCCCCGCTCCCTGGCTGGGGTGGTGGGCTGAGCTCTGCCTGTCCCAGGGGTCCCCCACGGGCCCTAGGATGCTCCTGGCCCGTGCTGCACCCTGACAAACAGCTCAGCATTTGTACCTTTTGGGACATAGGAAGGAAGGGTAAGTAAATGATCTGACGGCAGGACCATTTGGCTCCTGACACCTGTATATTGAAAGCAGTTTCTCTCACGTGTGCTGACCCAAATCTTTCGCAACACTGGCAGAAACCATTACAGGATCTTGGACCTCAGATCCTACCTACTAACCAAAAGAAGCTGATTTTATCTTGGTTTACTTCTGTTCATCTGGAAGTAAAATACAGATAATCCCCAATTATACAGAGGCAGCCTATTTGCACTACGGAATAACTGGATACAGAAATATATACCAGATACCACACCAGGTTCATTCAGATGCCTTGTAGCATCACAAATGCTTGCTCAGAGCATCAGGCACAGAACAACAGCCCACCAAAGCTGGTTCCTCTTGCTGAACACCCACATTTGACCCAAACTGGCTACCTGACTGTCTGTACCATGTTCTCCATTATGTCTGCCAGCACCTATGTTACCAGGCTTTCTGTTGTTTACCAGGGTCCTTCTAGACATCAAGTACCCTGGATAATGGACACCTAATATTAGAAATTCAGTCATGAAAAAGATTTCCACCTATGCATATCTGTATTTTAAAATTAACAGTACAAACGCTGTATTCTTTCTATTCTTCTTTTAACAAAACTATTTTTTTCTGAGTAACAAGTGCTCTAAAATAAATATACCCACACCCATGTTCTATTATTGTATTTTATTCAAAGCAAAATAAAGTTATACACCATTTTCTATTAATATTATCCATTTGCCTTGCACATGCCATCTGCTAGAGACCTGTTAGTTCTATACACGTCTGCTACAGAAAATCAAAAGAACTTAACAAAACACTAATCTCATAGTTTATCAGTGTTAGTTAAATTCTCTAAGTGACTCAGGATTGTACATGAGAGTAATTTTAATTTAATATATTAGGTCTCCTTTGGGTTTAAGGAAAACTACAAAGCTCAACTGTGATTCTAAGCAAGTATGATTTATTTGCAATGTGGTAATATAAATATTTTTATAGTACTGACCTTTTGTGTAATAAAACCAATTCTGAAAAAAGTACGGTGCAAATCCTGAGCACAAGGTAATGCAATAAAGAATGAGAACAGGGATTCTCAGATGCAGTGACAGAAAACAGAATTTTCTCTTTCTGTTTGCAAAAAAAAAAATTACCTCACATCATTTTTTTAGAGGCCTGTTTGAGAGAACATCTGGAAAGCATTCTGCAGGAAATCAAACCTATATTAAATATATTTTGTGGGGCTCTGTTTCCTTGGATTGACTTTAAGCATGTATAATGTAGTTCTGTCTTCTCAGCTGCAAAGAAAACACTTCTCCGAGAATCTTCTACAAAATGATAGGCTCAACTGTCAGTCTGTGATTTCTATCAGGGGTTGCTGTTAAGATTTCTATTTAGTCTATCTGTCTCTGCACCAAAGCTCTCCAATAAGATGAACAACTCTAATAGCTGCTTTCTGAGCACCGTGAATTTGTGTATATTAACTTTATTTCATTTCCTTTATGCTGTTTAATTTGAAACTTCTAAATATAAATGACTGTCATGTTTAAAGATGTCCAAGCCTCACAGTGTCTCTTGATAACGTGTTACTCACGAAAGAACTAGTGCATTATGGATAGAGTTGTTCTCACTTCATTAGCTGGGCAGACAGGAGTGTCTCTGAATTACAGGCTGGAAATCTAAGAAAATCATTGTCAGTCTCAAAAAGCAAGCCAAGGAAATTAGTGCCACTGCAAGTCCTTGAGTGTGCCACTGGATGCTTAGGTGTTTATTAAGAACTATATCATGAGTGCACACTGAAAGGATGTGGTTCCAAGTACCTGAGAAAGATGTCCATGACAATAATATTCTCTGTAAACACTTGAATAAACTATAGTAGACTATTGCTGGCACAAGCATGAAACTGTTGTGGAGTTTGGAGACAGAAAATAATCTTAAAAGTCCAATAAAAGTTCTCTCTTTACCAGAAAAGTTTCTGTTGGCAGATGCACGGCCAGGATCATCAGGTTTCCTAAGGTTTTTGCATAGGAGAATCCCTTAGTGGCACTGTGGTATGTGTGGTGGCATTCCTTAAAGGAACAGCTTCATGTCCCCTTGCCATAGACCTGGCTGAAGGAAAGAAAGGGTGCCCAGTGTGTTCTTGCACTCAGCCATGCAGGGTCTGTAGGCAGACAGTATGGCTGAAACTCATCCTGAAGCTACTCTAAAAACTTGTCTGACAGGGAGTAAGACAACAAATATAAAAACAAAACTACAGCAGGTAAAAGCAGATTAGAGTCTCTTTTAAGTGAACCCTTTTTTTCCATGCACGAAACAGCCGCATCAAACAGCAAGTTCTGGCACTAGCAAACCAACATAGCATTGATCTTATTCAACATGGTTTACTTGCTTTTAGAACCTGGATGGACATATAATGCTAGTACAAAAAAGCACTGATCTGTAGTGCAAGATTGGAAAATACACCATTTTTACCAGTTAAGGATGATGTGGCTGTCTTAAGAGGGTATTTTTGTCTCCACTGTCAAAAAAAAGCCTGAAAACAGCCACTGAGAGCTGACAGCCTTTGATACATCCACATGTTTACAGCAGTTACTCCGAAAGACATTGTCCATCCTGAATATATTTTGCAATGCTGCATGATGGCCAGTTACTGAGATGTATCTCCAGCATTTCACAATGCCCAATTAGAAATGGGAACATCATAACTGAGAGGACAGCCACTGTAGTTTATGCTTGAGTTGAACAACAGAAAGTTAACTGAACATTCAAATGATACGGTTTTAGTTTAACAGAGGTCTTAGTCATATGTGCTTTATAATAGGAAAGATTGCTTTAATGGTTTATGGAATGTGCTTGAACAAATATAGTGTAAGCACAAGCATGTGAATGTAAGGTCATCTATTAATAATCTTAGGAAAGGGTCACAGTCAGCTCACACAGAAAATCTATATTCAACAGTAAACACGCACCAGAAAACTTTTTCTGTGTCACTTGTTTTAAAGCCAGCAGATCACCAAAGCATGGGAAACAACCACCACCTCTGCTGAGAAATCTTTGCAAATGCTGGTACCTTTACGTTTGGCTTCCACCTCACAGTAGTTACTCCATTAGTAACATGGTAGTGCTTAAAACATAATGAAAGCAATGCAATTTCTAGTCAGTAAACACTAAAATGCTAAAATTTGAAAATACGCATGTGGCTGTCACTTGCTCCGTTGAGAAACAAAGTTTTATTTTTAGTTCCACTGCTTACATTTTCTTGCAGCTATTTTAATAGATGAACTGCCACCAGAAATATTCTCTCACTGGAGCCTGATACAGAATGATATAAATAACTTTTACAAAGTCCAGCGTAATGCAATGGTAAAATCAGTTGACATTCTTTTAATTAGCGCTGCCTGAAGATTTACCTACACAGAACAGGAATAGCCAAATTCATCCCTGGAATAAATCCACTGAAGTCAATGATGTCAGAGGAAGTACACTGGGAATGGACTTGATATAATAGCTCTGTTACTCACATTAAACATATAACAGCTTCTTGCCTGTAGCATATACGTGGTTTGAAGTAAATGCTATAACACTGTGTGACATATACACCCTTTGCCCCAGAAACAGAAAGTTAGCCAAATGTTACTGGGTGTACATTAAAAGGGATCAAAAACCCTTCTCTTCACCAGATTTAACAGATCAGTGGGTGGAAACTACTCATGCAAATGGGTGGATGCTAAATTCCTCTCTACAAAAATCTCTCAACTAACAATTCAACAAATCAGCGTAGCAGTACCCTTACTGGAATCCCATCCAGCAAAGCAATTAAGTACTTGCTTAACTGTAAGAACGTGAGTAGGTCTGAATTCAGATCTTTGTTAAAGTTTAATGCCAAGTTTAACTTCCCTGGATTTCAGTATTTTTTACCAAACACGGGTGAAACTGCTTAATTAACATATGTAGTTTAATCTTCCCCCTGATAAACGAACAAACCAAAATGGGTTACATTTGCCCTTCTGTAACCCCCTTCCTGGCTTGTCTTTCTTATCTGTAGCCTCCTTATTTCTTAAACTATACAAGTAGTTTTCCCTTCTCAGAATAAAAAAACCCAGGCTTTTTAGACAAAATGATATGCAGTGACACTGTTGGTCTCTACATCTATGTGACAGGAGGCTGTAGCAAGGTGAATGTCAGTCTCTTCTCCCAATATGACAAGAGGAAATGGCCATGAAGTTGTGCCAAGGGACATTTAGATTGGATACAGGGGAAAATTTCTTCACCAAAAGGGTTGTCAAGCATTGGAACAGCCTGCCCAGGGAAGTGGTGGAGTCATCATCCCTGGAGGTATTTAAAAGACATGTAGATGAGGTACTTAGGGACATGGTTTAGTGGTGGACTTGGCAGTGTTAACCGTTGGACTCGATGATGCAATGGTCTCTTCCAACATAAATGATTCTATGAAGGACCACATTTGGATCCTACAAGCGCCCTCAAGTTCCTAGAGCTAAAGTTTACTGGTGGTGCGAGTACTTCACCCCACTAAATTGTTTTGTCTAAAAAGGGACTGACATGGAAAGCAAGGTATCTAAATAGAGCCTACAAAGCTCTAATCATTTGTATCCAAGTTTATTTTATGATTGCTGTACATTCACACATATGTGCTTTATTCCCTCTTCCACTTTTTCAACCTCGTAGAACAGGTAATAATAATATTGTCACAGTTTGTTCTTAACCTTAAAAGTTAACCTGAAAGCACTAGCAGGAACCTCAGCCACATCAGGAATACTGCCAAAGCTACATCATACACAACAGAAGTCGTCTGAATCAAACAGCTCTGACTGAATGTTGAGCCATAAGTTGTGTTTTACAGATAATGGGCACAAAAGAATTATGCTCCCTTTTCGTGGAGACTGGGTTTCAGGAATCAGCAGAGTTCTAGCTGACTGAAGAGATGCCACTTGGAGAGATTCAAGCTTGCCTGACAAGGGACCTCAGAGTAAAAGATACTGTCTAGTTACCGCTTCTTGGAGCATAAACCCCCTGCGAGGCTCTCTTTATTGTTAAAGCACAAAGCAATGTGAAGTCGGGTGCAGGAACAAAGCTGAGCCATTTTTCTCTATACACACTATAACCTTGTGTCTTTGCTTCTTTTGGAGAAATGTCAATCACCCAGCAAGCTTTTAATCTTCAAGACCCTCTTAAGCAGAACAGAGAGAGTATAAATGAGGACTGGCCAAGCACATCTTGGCACAGCGGAATGAGATCCATCTACACTTTAACAGGGACAAAGCAGTCTTGTTTTGCTGGATGTTCTGATTTTTGGATTCCAAAGGGATTTATGGATGTGTATTAAGGAGGAACTGCTTGATTTATTCCGAGTTTTATTCAGAGGGAAGAAATTTAAAATTACCTTTGTTTATGGGGGGAGGTGATAGTAATACTCTATTTTACTCTGCTAACGGAAGACATCAATGTAATAAATCACGTAAGGGACTAGAAAGGAAGAAAAATAATATGATAATGCAGCATTTTCTATCTTTAAATTGCCTTGACTAGAAAGGGTTTTGCTTATTTTGCAGAGACTGCATTAATATTTTTTTCCAGGCTAGCAATTCCCCACACACATACTCCACTATACCATCACGCTTCCTCTGCAGAGTACACCAGCTTCTGTCCCATCTCCCCCCAGATCCCATTGTTTGAATTTTCTGAACTGTCATCATCTTTACTGTTAATTCATTAAAATGAATTGATATCTGGGGCTTTTTTTCACTTAAATACATATGATACCTCCAGCAATATATACATATATATGCTTATATATATATATACACGTATAAAAATCATTCAGGCTATGCTTAGAGACATGAGGTGTGGGCATGCTGCAGTATATGGGCTGAAAGGGAGCTTTACTTTTTTTCCTATCCCACTTGGTGTTTTGCAGTCACAGGACCCTTCCTGATGTCATGCACAGAGAGAGCAGGGAGGATTTGCAGGTAGCCTGAGCTCAGGCTAACCCTATTACACTGCAGACATCCTACATGTAGTGCAGGGTGAGTCAGGCAGCACATGAGGTTTTTCACCCACTCCGCGACTCAGTCTCCAAACATGCAATATAGGCATTGCCTGCATGTCTCTAGAAATCAAGAGTGTCCCTGTTTTAATGTCCTTAACAGCATTACAAAAACTATGTTGTTGTCCTGGTTTTGCATACCCGCAGCAAAACAATCATCTCAAGGAGCTGCCAGACTGCTTAGAGTGCCAAACTGATATAAATACCCTGGAGGGATGCAAATCCAGCTCTGTTATACAAAACTGTATAATGCTACTGTATAATGTCCTTCATGAAGAGATCTACTAAGTGTCTTTTTAACACATAAAACTAGAGCCAGTCTAAGACTGAGCAGTCAGGCTTAGTAGCTGGCCAAGTGAATTGTAACCAATATAAGCTACAAGGTTCAGAAAGGGAGGTAGCACCTACGTTTTCCCTCTTATTTGCTGAATTACAGATGGTCACTGGACCGTGGCAGAACACTGAGGGAGGAAAAGCACATACACAGAGGAGCAGGTGAGCAGGTACTGTAAGTGGCTGTTAACAGAGAGAATTCAAATGCAGCAGAGAGGCGGTGAAAGTCAGATAATGACTGGGAGATCTGGAAAGGGGAGATGAAAGGAGACTAAGCAAGGGGAAGAGACATGAGAAAAAAAGTAAAGGGGAAGTGAGAAAAATGAAAGAGGTGGAAGAGAAAATTTGAGGGAAAGGGCATAGTTCTTATTCTCTTTTTCCACACATCCTATTAGTGCATTCCTCCCTGCTATCTGTTAATGCTGTAACTGAAGAAGGCTCCCTCCTAACACAAGATGCTGGGCTCTCCCTCTCCTACAGCAGGACAAAAAAGGCTGACTGCATATTTACAACATCTCGTCATAGATTTGCCTACAGTGCTGAACCACCCTCTCCTCTGGCAAGTCTTATCCATGGGGGTGTAGGGTTTGCAGCCACTAATGGTACTTGTTGCAGGATCAGCCCAGAAATCTTACACAGAGAACCACTTTTATGAACAGGTACTGGTATAAAGCACTTGCAGGTTAGCACATGCCTTATGGAAAACGATCACAGCTACAGTGACTCCCTTTTCATGGTAACTTATCATTAAAAATGTTCAACAGCATTTACATAAGGAAAATTAATTTCTTGGCAAGTTTCTTATGTTTTCAGGAAACACAGCAAGCAGCTGGGCTTTTGTTCTAGCTTTTACCATGGATGAAATCTTTCATGCACTGATGAAAATGTTTGCATATCTTCACCCAGTGTTCTTATATCTGTAGAAACAGATACTTTTCATACAGAATTGAATGGGTGGTTGCAACAAGATTTTGACTAGTTTCTGGTCACTTATCCAGTCTAGAGGTAAGAAAACATCAGTGAAAGCACGTTTATAAAGATTTAGCATTCTGAATACATAGTGCTGAAAATATCTTTGTTGTATTTTTAGGGAGATGCCCCATCTACCGAAACCTAATAGAACATTTTGTTGTTACCCTTCAGACATTCCATGAGGAAAAGTTATTTAAATGTATGATGCAACCATTTTATCTGGGTTTCTTTCAGTGTCAAATAGCTGTAGCCAGCAATGTGTTTTTTTCAGAGAACTAAAAGCAAAACATTAGTTGTATTTATTTGGGGGGGGGGGGGAAGGTCCAAACATCTATCTTCTGAATTAGTCAAGAAGTACTTTCTGGCTATTTTAAATTAAAAATGAGCCTCAACGATTTGACCAACCATTTCAAATATAGTAATTATGGAGGACAAGAAACATGCTGTTACTAGATTCTTATATTAACAAAAAATGCCTCGTGTTTTGCTACCCTTCTTTTCAGACCTTTGCAGCACGTGACTGGATTGATACTATTCTTTTAATAAATAACATGTCTGTGTCATTATCATTCTGGTCAGTGCCTTCTAAACATATCCAGGAGACAGAAGAATTATGCAAATTCAAACCACAGATTATTAAAAAGACCAAACTAATGAATCACATTTTCATTACTCAAAGAAAACAGTATTTGAAATACTGTCAAATGTGGTGGTGGCAAAAATGAAGTGCACTGCCCTGCATGTACAGCAGAGTGCTATTTTTCAAGCCTGCCAGTCAACTTTCTGAAGTTTAACTGGTGGCTGAAGTGATCAGAACAGGAGGTTCCGCAGAGGTTTGAGCTACTACAGGTCAACGTAATTGGTGAAAGTTTCTGAAAATATATTGACTTGCCTTAGAAGCTTTATGTTCATAACAAAAAGTTTAATCTAATGGCTTGGTTTTGTTCTTTTTTGCCTTTCTTTTCAGTGAGCATTGACAGGCATGCCTGAGAGACTCCAGTTGGTTTCAAAGCTGGATATGGACTGGGATACAAGCAGACGCAGCAGAAAAATAAAAATGAAAGCGAACCATTCAGTATTCTGATGAAGCTGGAAAATTAGGACTGTTTACATAAGCCAGAACTTATTTGCATTTCCTGACATTTCTAGTCTCTTTTTCCCTCAATTGAGTGTTTATGTTATATAACTGATAGAGTAAAGAATGAAAGAGTAAAAACAAGTAAAGTGTCCTGCCACCTCAGTTAGTGGTATCTGCAGATTGGCCAAATCCCTTCCCTGCTCTTAAGTGTTACAGATTCAGTGATATATGCATCCAGGACAAAGCTTTTAAAGAGCATCCAAACCCAAATGTTTCAATACTTGTTTGCACATGTCCGGCTGATATTTTATACAGAGCATGGGCAGATTCAAACTTTGCATTTCTAAGCAACATTCATAAACCATTTGTGAGTGTACTTTCAGAAACCTTTTAGAACTTGTCCCCCTTATCTTAACAGAAGCTTTGACAGATGTAATAGGCACACAAATAATAGTTTCTAAATGACTCTGTTTCACAGTAGGCAGAACATATTCTCAAATTATTCTCCCATTTAGATACTCTGACTTCAAAATGACATAGAAGCTATCAGAGTTGGAATACTACTGACTACTGCTTTTAATTATTCTTAACATTTCTGGAATTACTATTAGGACTGATATTTATCAGTGCCAATACTTTCAATAGCAGGGAGGAGGATCTTCTCCCTTTTCTCGCCTCCTCTGCCCAGGACCCCGTTCTCCTGCAGGACAAGGGCAACAAATCACACCAACTCCCTCTAAATGCACAAGTCACAAAGACAAAGCGTCTTTCACCATGTTAAGGATAGGCTGGAACAGCTCCGCTCATGATTCCTCCTCTCCACGTCAGGAAAGAGGGAAGGTATTAAATATAATAACAGTTTAGACAGCCCAGAAGGTATTAACATCTACATGAGATGACTCTCAGCAACACATCAAGCTTGCTTTACCTCCAGCCGTAGAACCTAGGTGCTGCACTCACTGAGTGTGCCCCAGACCCTGCTGGCATTTGCCCACCAGTTCCCCCATACCAATGCTGCCCCTTGCCCTCACAGCCAAGTCTCACTGAGCCCTGGAACAGCTAAACGTTTAGTCATTTTAAAGCAAAAGAAGCCACAGGAAGGACCTGTAAAGAAAACATTTTCACCCCAGTGCTGGCTGAGACTTACAGCAATGGGAGCAGAGATTTACCAGGCTTTCCTCTGCAGTGTTGCAATGGAGAAAGCACACCACCAGACTCACAAAGTCAAATTAAACAAAATGCCATTAAAAACTTAGCTGCTGAGACAACATTAGATCAAAGCTGACCAAAGGAAAACACAGTCATGAGACAAGTAATGGCATTAATTTAACTAAGTAATTCCTGAACACAGCCTGAATAATAGCAAATCTTCCTATAAAATCCTCTTTCCCATTTCACTGGCACTGTAACACAGCGGAAGTTTGGCAGAAAACACAGTAAAGGCACTGTAACTCTACTAATTAACAGCACCTGTATATAGGGAACTCAATAAGTATGAGCAAAAAGACTAATGGCACAACCTGGAAATGGAAAACAGGTACCTGAGACTACATGTATCCAGCTTTCACAAACTGCAATAGCATCAGCTATGAAGGTGCTGAATGCATCTGACAGGACCAAAATGAGAACCCTGCTCTGTTTTAAATATGCTCTCATTTGGATCAGCAGCAAACTGGCTCCGGATTTCCCCTAAGCCATCGAGGGTAGGGCACTGCTTACCTCCTCACCTCTGAACATCTGGGCACATCTGAGGTGCTACAGCTAAATGTTTAAGATCAGCAGTGGGCATCTCATAAACAAACTTCAAAGTAAATATTCTACCAGCCATATGTAAATACGTACTAAGATTTATATCATATCTTCAGTGTCTTTGACATTTCACAAGAGTGTTTATTTCTTTACTTGCTAAATTCACAGAACTGGATGATCTACAAGGAATTTACATATTAGAAATGAGCAATATGTAAATTACCACAACAACAACATCCTAATACAAATGTACACAATGCTAAATAGGAATAAAGCATTTCCTAATGGCGGAGGAGATCCTGTGTGCCACTGAATGAGTGCTGTGTGACAGCCTGCAGGGAGCTCAATGACGGTGAAAGGACCCAGCCTGTCCTGTGAAGCAGCACTCTGTGCTGCCTCCCCATCCTGAAAACGCAGAGGAAAGAGGCTGGGAATTGGGTCAGTGAATCAATGACCCTCCAGTTGTATCAGCCCAGGACTCTTGTCAGGGCAGGGAGATAAAACAATTCCAAGGCCAGAACAGCTCTATGAAGATAGAGGGATCTAGTCTACAAATGTGGACTCCTTTTTTTTCCAATGAAGAAAAAAACCCACGAGTAGTCTATTATGACCATTTCTAAAGTCCAGCATGCGGCCTGTTTTCACAATTGTTAGTGCCCACACTAATTTACAATTACAGCACAAATTAAAACATAATTTACAATCACAGTGCAAATAAACCCCATTATAATGAATCATTTTTCTATTACATGGTCACTAATGGGACACAAAAATCATTCTGAGACACCATTTCATACAGACACATAATAAGAAAATGTTCCCAACAAAACCCTATAAAAAATAAACTGGGGGTTTAAAGATTCCCCCATTAAGCGAGGGAGTAACTGTGAACAGTTTTGGAGAAGGCACACACTGTAACTAGATGCAGGCTTTTGTTAGTCTGCTAAGGATGTCAGAGGCATTTGCTTTTTTCCCCTGACTCATCCTTTTCCCTACTGGATATTCTGACCCTTAGTCCTGGCAAATCCAGCAGTACCAAAAAGTTCCTTTCTCGTACCTCATTTATCACTCCCCTGCCATGTACTATCTTACCTGCAGATGTAATTCTTCTTGCAGGATTCTTGTAAATTCAGGCAGTTTGGTTTCTCCCTGTCCTCATATGAACACACAGGAACAATAGTCTGCCGTCTCCTTTCTGTACAGGCTACGTCTCGACAGGAGCAGAAGAGCATCCCGTAGCTGTGCTTTGGGGGGACTTTGTCAAAAAATAGCCGGAGGGCCTTATGACACTTCCGCTTGTTACAGATTTCATTAGACGTGCTGCTGGTGCAGGGGGTTATGTAAGCAGATCTGAACCTCTTGCAGGTATCATTTAGGTTACAAGCTTTTGCTGCATCCAAGCAATTGTTCCCCTTTGAAAGTACTGGCTCCACTAGAAAAAACAACACAACAGCAGTGAGAAATGCGGCACATTTATATGGTGGTTCAATGGTTTTTTTGTTTGTTTCACTGTCAATGAGATCCTGATTAATATATTTGTTACATGTAAAACTCTCAGTGCCAGAAACTGCGACCAGTCCTTATGTTTCTTAGGGTAATGGTTTAACAAGTGAGCGAGAGCATAGGCATGCGTTAAGAACAGAATGCTGACAAATAAATGACCATTACACCAGACAGGCTGTACTTCATGTTCTTTGTAGCAGACATGCAGGATGAATACAGGGTAAGACCTAGCCTCACTGAAAAGCTATTAAAACCACTGGTAAGTTGGTAGGGATACGTTTAGCCCATCACACAGGAACATAGTTAGAAGGTGGGCTCCTGACTGGTTTTGTAGAGCTCTGACATTTCTTATTTTCTCCTTGTACAGTATAAATGACATTCAGTGTCTACAACCAGTAATGATATTTAAATGTAATTCGTGTACTCTGCAGAATGTAAAAGCTATGTGTCTCTTACTATAGCTTTTGAGGTATGAGAACAGCCCACCCAGGCAGAAAGGAAAGCAGGTGCAGCCCCATGACTGTGAGATATCTAAGGCCACCCACAAGGCCTGTAAGCTCCACACTTAGTTAAAGACACTTATATGAGATCTATAGATGCCACCGGAACCCTGGAAGTTTTATGAGTTTACAAATTTTGAGGAAGCTGATGTAGAATTAATAAGTAACTGAAAAAAGACATTTTAAAACAGGGAGTATGTCTCCCCTACAAGAAGTTACAGAAAAAATTAAACTCGGATAAAAGTTAAGACTATAATTACACATTTAATTTTGCAATACTTTATTCAGATATTAAAACCCCATACACACTTTGCTTGAAAATGAAGGCAACTGGTATTAGAATACAAAATTCAATTATGAAAAATCGTAATGCTGCTTTGGATATTAGGAATGCCAACATCACAGATCTAAGAAAATACATTAACTTCCTGTTGCTACAGAATTTGCAAGCTGAACAAAACATTCTGCAAAAAACTAAAACTCTGTGTCAACCTCTTAGGAGGATTGGCCAAACATAAAACATCTCCAATGACCTAAAGCCTTTTTTTTCTAGACATTCCAGCTTTTCCTAAAAAGTCAGCCCAAGGCCCTTCTACAACTCAATGCCACTCCTCTGCATTCTCCTACTATGCTGGTGCCCATTCCCAGATCAGGACATCAGCCTTTTCTCTTTTTCCATGGCAGGAACAGAAGATGCAGCTTGGGAGATTTCTGCACTGAGGCACTGCACTTGTTTGAACTGACTGTGTCCAAGATGGGCCTTGGATACTAGCACACACTCAGCGTTATAGAAATATATACATATATACACCTCTACTCCCCCATGTGCCTTACCTATCCAGAAATAACATAATGGATAAGGAGCATTAGATTTGTTTTTCACTCTAGTAATATGCTGCAACTACATTCAGGAGGTTCATACATTTAACCTTTGTACATTTAACATTCACGCTCCAAGTCCTTCCCAATCTCAGTTTCTTGCACAATAAACTGCAACTTTTTGCTTCTTACCTTCATAAATTACAGAATTATAAACATGCAACATTTAACAGAGCCGAGCATTTCTTTCAATAGCAGCCTCCCACAGTTTAAGCAACACCAGATGCAGGAGATATCCAAAATACAACCCTCTCGGAAAATTGTAACACTTCTACATAATATGTTGTACTACATTAACATCCAACTATAATCGTAACTATGAACTCGCAAAGTTTTTTTTAATACAGTATATAGAATTATATGTTTAGTACAAATATAATTACTATGTAATCTGCAGGGCATATAATTATGCAATATATGAATAGCACATGCTAATTACTGTGTGATTGCAGAGTAATTACATGGTTATTTGTGCCTGGAGTCAACTGCTGAATTCCACTCTTCAAAACAAGACTCTGTGGAAGAGCTCCGAATGGGGCATTGCAATACGAACAGACATCAGCTTGCTGTGTGATATATTACAAAGCATGCTTTAAAAAAAAAAAAAAACAAGATGTAATAAAACACCTCTTTGCTGATAACCATAGATATGATTTCCATTAAGGGTCCAAATTGTAGTAAATGCTGCTACAGAATTAAAAAGCACTGCGAATATGAACACCTCAAAAATCAAAGGAGACAGGTTAATCAATCTCTTTAAAAAGTAGAGTAGAAGCCAACTCACTGATGGCACAAACAGCAATGAAAGTTGAATTAGATGCAAATTGTTCACAAACAACAGTTACACATATTCATATCTTTCATGCAATTTATATCTACCCAAGGCTCACGTTCCTCTACTCAACTCTGAACATGGACCAGAGGGTTTTTTTGGTTGTTTTTTAAATTAGCTCCTGGCTGTAACATGCCACTTGCCTTATCTATTTTGATACATATGTCCCTAGGTATTGTTTCTGACATATTTATCATCACATTATACAAACTATTTTACCTTTTAAAACCAAGACTACATACAACATATGAGAAATGCACCAACTGCATTTGAATGACATGAGACTGTCTAAACCAGCTCTTCTCAGTAATGCCAACTCGTCCCAAGATTTTAATGCAAAATTTGCAATCCAGAACACACTCTATGCTTTATTTTTATTGCAAAAGTATAACATAATTATTCCTGAGTCCTGTGGTAACTACAAACAGTTAACCATGCTGAGAGTGTTTCTGAGGATTACTTACGCAGCAGTAATGCATAAGGTCAAAATTTCACCCAGCTTCTGTTCTGCAAAGCTTAAATTATTAAGACAGGCGGGAGTTTGGCTCTTACTAGGTACTGACTACGTTAAGAGCAAATGGATCTAATCCAGAGCTACTTTTCCTGCCAGCATCCTTTGGGAAAGGTTTGTGTAAGGAGATCCTTTTTCAGTTTCCCCCCTCTTGGGGCACTTGGATATGGATGGAAGGAGATCAAAGCAGCAGCCAGGGACAAGTAACAATTCCTTCCCAACCACCATTTCCACACCCAGGGCTTCCTCTCTCCCAGGTCTGCTTTGCCTTGGGCCCCTTCTGGAAATCTCTGCCAAATCATGCAGCTCTCCACTCCTGCCAAATCACTGCGGACTCCAAGGTAAGTTACTTCCAGGCAGGTGATAAGTGATGCCTCTTGCCTCTGTGCGAGGCACCGGTTCCCACCCATGGCTAGGGGCCCATTAGCAGCTGTGAGCTGCTTTGCTGCTATAGGTGCTACCCTGGTGCGGTGCAGGCAGAGTCATGGATCTGCTGCCTTGGTGGGAAAGCAGCAGCTCCCAACATCCATAGAGTTGGGATGCCTAAAAACATCCTTCTATCAGGCAGTTTGCTATACACTACATGCCAAAACTCAGGCAGCAATAATTGGCTTACTGATACTAACTACCTCTACATGGACCACTGGCTCACAACTCTTCTACTGTACATGTAACATGTACATGCAAGGTGAGATGTTCTTTCTGATAAATTTTACTGATGAAAAAGCAGGCCTTGTATTACAGTATAAGGTGTAACCACTTTGATGTTAGTTATCTCCTGAACCCTGCTCTCCCTGGCCCAACATTGTTACAGATGCAGCGGTTCTGGACTCTTACTCACATACAACACCAGAAAGAGCCGGCCAAACACTCCAGACTTTTATCCAGGGATGTTTCTGAAGTTTTAATAGGGCTTCCTCTGCCCTGTGTGATCTTCCTTATGCTTCAC
Organism: Strigops habroptila; assembly: GCF_004027225.2. Classification (NCBI taxonomy): domain Eukaryota; kingdom Metazoa; phylum Chordata; class Aves; order Psittaciformes; family Psittacidae; genus Strigops; species Strigops habroptila. The sequence continues at coordinate 74,952,070 of NC_044281.2, forward strand.
CCTCTTTCACAGACTCTTCACCTTAATCTTTCATCTCTCTTGCATTTCCATTTCTATTTCATTTCTGCACCTACTGAGCGTTTGGCTGTCTCCTCAACTCCTGTTAACGCCATGGGTTATCTCAATGGATATTGGGAGCTTCTTATTCATGCTCTCGCTAGATGGAAGGAGCAAAAGGACTACTACTTGTTCTATAACATTCTTACTAAACTGCAAAATGGACACTTAGTTTTCCATTTTCTTACAGCACATAAAAAGCAATTTACTGAAGCTGCTATTTAAAATTACCTTTACTGTTTGCAAGTAATTAGCATTAGTAGGTTTTCTAAGTGTTTTAGTGAAGGGAATGCTGTAAAGAGAGCGATAAACGTTAATGTTATGGAAACCAAAATTACAAAGTGATAGAGGTGACCACATGGGTATGGGCCTGCTCCAACACAGACACAGAATATGGCATATAGGAACCAAAAACTGACCAGAATAAAGAGGAGAACCACGATTCCACTTTAACAAAAGTACTGCCATGGGGTTCACCAAAGTACCTCCACTTTATAAGAAGAGCAGATTAGAAAATAAGGAAAGCATGGGAAATATTGTCATCTGCATTTTAATGGATTCAAATAAGCTATCATTTTCCTGGACAAATTATTTCTAATCCCAAATGGCAAAGAAAAAACGAGTCATCTCTGAGAAATCATGAGACTCATATACATACATATTATTCTGAGGTTCTACTTGTCTTCCTGCTTGTCAGCATTTAGAGAACAGTCAGGCCTACTTCAAACTTTTTCCATAATCATAATAAGCAGGTGCTTTACCTTTTAAATTAAAGCTAATACATTCTCAGCCATAACCAGGGCTTTCAGAGTACTACAGAATACAAGATACATATTGGAATTACAGTTGCTGGCACCAGGTGACAAGGATGAGGCTGACTCCTGTGTGCAGAAGGGCACAACCCAGGGCTAGAGCAACACAAGGACCTAAACAAACAAAACGGAGACTTTAGGTTTCTGAGACCAAAGCTGGAACATTTTACACTCTTGGTCAGTCTTTGGTAACACAAATTCCACAGGTCCCTAGAATTCTTTTCTGAATACACCCATAAATCTATTTGAGAAGGTAAAGACTGTCTCCTGTCCAAGACCTACAGAGATCAACATTTGCATTGCTTAGTATGAACCAACAGACTTCATTTGGAAGTGTTCATCACTCAGCTACCATGTTATGAATAACTGTTACACCCTAAGTCTTTTTCAAAACATCCTGGCCCTTGTTATTATGAGACTCCACTGGTGAATCATCAGTCGGGATCTAGAAGGGTTTGGTTCAATGCCATCCTTAACATGGAGACTCAGAACTACTGTTCTCATTTCCCAGAAGGGTTCTCAAACCATCTCGCTGAAAAGTGTTCTCAGGAAGGTGCACAGAAAATAGTGCATACTGCAAAGCACAAGAGAGAGCACAATGCTTCAGGCCAAGGATGAGAGCTCTCCCTGGGAGGCAGACTGCTGGGTTCTGGCCTGCACCCAGGGAAGAGAGTTATTTTTCTTACAAGAGCAATGACTGGAAACCAGGATTCCTTCCCTGAAAATGACTGCTTTAATTGTAAGCCTGTGGAGGCATGATCCCAGTTGTGCTCTCTTCTTTTAATCCCCTCTAAAAAACATAACCTTTTCCATACCACAACTCCTCTCCTTCCTTCCAGACCAAGCTACTGCCTAATCCATAGGGTACCCTCCCAGGCTTTGTGAAAACCCATAGAGAAGAGCAGAGAGGAAAGGCATCCCACTTCCTCAAAGACTATTCTGTTTGCAAACTTAATTACTAAAGCATCATGACATCTTCTGCTAGGTGCCCATTAAAATACAAGCTGCTCTCTACTCACAGAAGCATACATTGGTTGCTACATGGACAGATGCACCTGCCTGAGGCTGTGAATCTGGCCCCTTAGGTCCAAAGTCCTGCAGCAAATCTCAGTTTCTCTATTTCTTATTGTCCATCTACACATTTATTCTTACGTAGGGTTTTTTGTTGGTTGGTTTTTATTTTTTCACAAAGTATTCCCTGTGCACTTTGTAAGGGTTCTGAGCACCTTGCTAATGATTTTAGATATCGCCTAGAAGCAGGGGCTCCTGACTTCTAGGTGGATAAATCTATCTCTTGGTCTGTTCCTGGAAGTTTAATGCTACATGCCCTATTTGCTGCATTTTGCATTGCCTACGTTCAACACTGAATCTGAGCTCTACTACTTAGCTCTATTACTTACCATTTACAGTTAGATCCTGCTACCTTTAGTTGACTATTTCCTGGTGCATTTCATAGACATTGCTGATAAGCAGTACAAGAGATTGCAATTTCTATGCTGGATAGGTGTTGATGGGGGGGAGAAACAGTGTCTTAAGATTTCCTTTGATACTTTCACTATTTTCTGGGGAGGAATGAGGACAGGCTGAGCAGAAAACTCAAAGGTGGCTGAGCCCCGTGGGTTGGTTGAGGGACATCTGCTCAACTCGCACGTTACCTAAGAGGAAAGCCTTATAACCCTACAGTGAACTGGGTTTTGCTTCACAAGAGCAGGGAGGGAGAGGAAACCCTGCTCCCCAGAGCTAACAACATTGTGGTCTGCTGCTGAAATTCCTTCTGTCTTCACTTACAGAAATATCCTGACCTATTACCTTTCATTTCTGCTACGAAACTAATGAAAGGTTATACCAGGGTCCCCAACTTTCCACATGGCACTGAGGACAGCAGTTTTGCATTATATTCATGCCAGCACAGTTAAATCAATTTTATTCACTAGAGTTATTCTGAATTGTCAATAATGTAAGTTGAAGAATTTGGTTCTTTAATGCTTTTACTTCTTCTCTCCAAGGTATATCATGTAGGAGACAGAAATGTATGAATAAAATCAGAGGCTGCTAAACAAAGAAACATCCAATTGTTGCAAACTAATCCAGACAGTGTTTCTCACATTACTGCACCTATGATTTCAGTTCTGTCATAAAGAGTTTTAGGGTGTAAAGGTCATTTTAACATATCTACACTGCACTAGCATTTGGCATGAATTATGCATGACTGGGATCATATACAGAATATATATTTTTCTGAGGGAGTGATCTCGGTCATTACATACACAATTCATGCTCTGAGTCAGAGGCTGGTTTTGTGATGTCGAAGGCTATCGCCACGGTTTCAGCTGGGTTTTTCTAATTAATTTCCCCTTAAAATATGAGAGAAAATGCGTTACTGCATATGCTCTCACGTTATACAGTTCAGTATTTTATCATTAGCTTAATTCTAAGTCAACATAATTGAGAATGAACTAGCACACATGGAAATACAGAATAAACCTGGGAAAACAGGCAAATGTACACGGTTGCCATGAGAAGTGATTTACTGCATGCAAGTTCTGAAGACACAGTGAGGGACTGTTTACCAAAGTCATGCCAATTTACAGGGCAACTTTCAGTATTTCTTTTTATTACTACAGAATTGAATTCACAACTTGTTTCCTCTTTTCCTCAGACTTGATTAATTACCATGTTAACATAACTACTGTTCTCCTGCTTATAATGGGCTCCCTCTAAAGTGCTGCCCCAGCAAAATAAACCAGGAGAAAGCTTCTAGCTCTTTGCTCTAGCATTTCAATCCTTTCTAATCTCACTATTTTTCAAATTTATGTTCCATTCCAATAAAGCTTGTGTGAATATTATAGCAAATCAGATAATACAAGGTTATGACCCTTGTAATTGATCCTTCAAGGTTCTTTTTGCTTTTTTTCCACTTGACGTGGTAAAAATTACATTTACATGTGCTTGTTGACACTTGAGAATTCACTTTGTTGGTCATATACACTGTTTCAGAGAGATCACATTACATAATGATGTATTTCTAGTGCTTTACTTCTTCTCTACCTACAACCCCATTAAGCTGTAAGCAAACCTCCTGTGGGGCTGTAAGACTACAAGTATCAAGGGGACAATGCTCCTATACTGTTCAGAGGCAATAGAGCTGGAGAATAGTATCATGTGAGGATACAGGGTTAAACATCAGCTACTATTTTCAAATATTTTCAGATAAATAAAAGCAGCTTAAAATAAAAAGTTAAATTTCCATTTGTATAAAAACACACATTTTATGAACACAGACCATGTGTACCGGCACTAGAAATCAGTTATGTGTAGCAATGGTTTCTGCATCACATGACCACTGGAATAAAGTGATTAATTGGACTGTCTCAGTAAATGCGATCATTACACTTTTAATTAACCTTTTCAACCTCTTGCACCTTTCGGTTTTGTTATACATTAGATTTTTGCAGTTTTCCAGTTATTATGCTTGACTAAGCTTAAAACAATGCAGAGTTCTCTTAGAAAGATAAGAAAACCAATTCAAACAGCTCTTACTGTTCCTAATAAGAAAATACTGCTGATACTGTCATCATAAGGATAATCATAAATCAGGTGGAGGACAGACATTCTGAACTCTGTGGCTATGTTCCCACCTAATTTTTGTTTTGGCAGCACACTGTTATTTAATGGCTCTGGCTACCAGGAAACTAGCTTTTGAAAATTCTTTCTCAACCTAGTTATAATTACTCCATATAAATCATACAATGATCAATTATAATAATCTTAGCTTCATCCATTATTTAAACATAGCATTTGAATGTACACAGCAGGAGTGCAGGAAACTCCAAAGTCCTTCCTCTGCTCACTAACAACTGCTTTATTCCTGAAGTCATGCCAGTTACAGAAAAGAAGGTGCCAGATACGCCCTTAGCTATGACATCCAAACGTGAAATAACCAGATTTAGGACAAGGAAAGGTTCTTGGCTCTGAATATAGTATTTTTAATAATTACACTAGCTTCAACATGAGATTTTGCTTTACACTGGTGCACCAAAATCAGAGGAGTTCTACCATTATATACTCTGTCACCACAGCATATTCTTATTAAAATGGCCTAGATCTTTCTCATATATATGCACGCAGACATGTTTGTATACACATCTGTATATATGTATATAGAATGTTTTGACAGTATTTGGTTTCACGTCTCACTCTACAATGTAGCTATTAATATATTTATTAATAAGCATGAGAGTCCAAATGTTTTGGTCTAACTTAAGGCGATATCTGAGCTCAATGTGATACAGATGAGAAGTCTGATGGAAGGAGGAAAGACACTTAAAAAAATGAACTTTCATAAAGACTCGAATAAAACATCGAAACGTTTTTCAGGAAAAAAAAATAAATAAAAAATCAGAACTATAACTAGATTTTGAATTAGCAACGAGGATTTTTACAGCATTTTAATAACCAACTACATATTTTTGACTATGTGAAATCATAAGTATCGTTTTTGTATCTTGTCCTATTTCAGTCTCAGCCATAATAAATGTTATAAACCGTAAACATAGGGTCTGTTTTGAGGTTTAATATTTTGAAATTTTCCAACATGTATTTTAGTGTTTCAACTACATGCCAAGAATTGCTTTGTCAATAAAACTGTATTTTTCTGTTTTACTTTTTTCATTTCATTAAATAATAAAGCTGTTAAAGTGTGGGAAATAGACAGTATATTTAATAGAATTCTATTTAATAGAATATATTAAAAATACTATTTATTTAAATATTAATATATTTAACATTAAATATATAAAAAAAATAAAGTGGTGCTTTTGCACATACAGAACCACACTTTTCCTTAACATCAAGAGTAATACGTGAACCAAAGAGAAAGACGTCAAAGGTGGGAACATGAATACTGTCTAGCCCAACAGAAAAAGGGCCGAGAAAGCCCTCAACTTAACCGATAAATGCACATACAAATGGGCACAACTCCAACAGCAGGAACAAAAATGTAAATCCGTATGTCCAAATTTGGGCATCACATGAAATTTGTCCATGGACAAAGCACAAGTAGAGGCTCAGCAGGTGGTGCATGAGTAAAAATTAACATGTAGGATTTATTTTATTTTATTTTATCTTTTAGTGAGATGTGAATGTGACCCACAGCAACTTTTTTTCACAAGATAAGAAAACTCTTCCTCAGAAGTCTAACTGGGAACTTCATTTGGCTCATTGGATGGGTAATTGCACAGTAAGGGAACCAATGAACTTCAGCTGGGCAGTTTGGTCTGCCCAAAGCCCTTCAAAAACTTGCAGCATTTAGATTCAAGCAGAGAAAGTAGAGGGAGAGCTTGTCAAAGCAGGAAGCAAGTTCTAGAAAGACAAGACCTCATACCCAATAAAGCTAGTATTCATATTTGATCTTAGAATCACAAGATTAGAAGGGATTTTGCAAAATAATCCATTCTCCTGCCCCACAACAAGACCAACTATAGCCAGAACAAAGTCTGACTGATTCTGTCTTAGTTGTATCCAAGTCCATGGGACCAGAGGGCATGCATATAAAAGTGCTGAGGGATCTGTCCAATGTCACAGTGAGGCTGATCTTTTCATAGGTCTTGGTGATCAGGAAAACTTCCTGATGGCTGGAGTAAAGCAAATGTCACAAACACCTTCAAGAAGGGCAAACAGAAGGACACAAGGAATAACAGGTGCATCAGCCTAGCCTCAGTTGCAGCAATGATTACTGACCAAGCCCTTCTCAGAGCTTGCTCATCAATGCACATAAAGGACAGGAAGGGGATGAAAACAGTCAGCATGGATTTACCAAGGTCCAATCAGGTCTGACTGCCTTCTACGTGGAGATTACTGATTCAGTGGACAGAGGAAGAGCACAGTGTCACTTTACATTGACTTTAGCAAACCTTTTGGAATAGTCACCCATATTAATCCTTGCAGTCAAACTGGAAAACCAGTTTGGATAGGACTACAGGGTGGAAGTCGTACTACTACTCTGCTTTGCATGAGACCTCAATGATCTCCAAAGGTCTCTTCACACCGTAATTATTTGCCTAATCTATGCTTAACCTGTTTTTCAGCAACTCCACAGCCTCTCCAAAGAGCTATCCATTATTCTCTATACATCCCATTAAAATCTTTTCCTGGTATCTAATCTATTACTTCCTGCATCGTAATTCCCCGTTTCCTTCCTAATTTTACTTCTTTTCTCTTAACAATGGCTTTTTGATTTCTCTAAGACTATCATTCTCCACTCTTCTTTTAAGCTAGTCCTTCCCAACCTACTAATTCTTTCTTCGTAAGTCATGTTTTCTAGATATCTAAACTATTTTATTCTCAAATTAGGGAAAAAAAACAAACACAAAAGATTAGCAAAAAGTTCTTAGACCATGAGCCTCTTCAGGAACATCCTTAGTAAGGTTTCATGGGATATAGTCCTAGAGGGCAGGAGGGCCCAAGACTGCTGGTCGATATTCAAGGATCACCTGCTACGTGCTCAAGAGTGTTGCATCCCGACTAGAAGAAAGTGCAGCAGGAGGGCCAGGAGACCTCCATGGATGGACAAGGAGCTGCGGAGGAAACTTAGAGGGGAAAAAAGAAGCTTATAGAAGGTGGAAGCGAGGACAGGCGGCCTGGGAAGAATATAGGAGCATTGCCCGGGAAGCTAGGGACCGGGTTAGGAAAGCTAAGGCCCAGCTAGAATTAAGTTTGGCAAGGGATGTAAAAGATAACAGGAAAGGATTCTATAGATACGTAGCAAATAAAAGACAGACTAGGGACAACATGGGCCCTCTCCGGAAGCTATCAGGAGAACTGGCTACCATGGATTTGGAGAAGGCTGAGGTTCTTAATGACTTCTTTGCCTCTATCTTCACCAGCAAATGCTCTGACCACACCATGAAAGTCTTGGAAAGCAAATGCAGGGACTGTGAGAACGAAGACCTTAGGCCCACTGTAGGAGAGGATCAGGTTCGAGACCATCTTAAGAACCTGAACGTGCACAAGGCCATGGGACCTGATGAAATCCATCCACGGGTCCCGAAGGAGCTGGCGAATGAAGTTGCTAAACCACTGTCCATCATATTCGAAAAATCCTGGCAGTCAGGTGAAGTTCCCGATGACTGGAAGAAGGGTAATATAACCCCCATTTTCAAGAAGGGGAAGGTGGAAGACCCGGGGAACTACAGACCAGTCAGTCTCACCTCTGCGCCTGGCAAAATCTTGGAACAGTTTCTCCTGGAAAACATGCTAAGGCACATGAAAAACAACGAGGTGGTTGGTGACAGCCAACATGGCTTCACTAAGGGGAAATCCTGCCTGACCAATTTGGTGGCCTTCTATGATGGAGCCACGGAACTGATGGACAGGGGCAGAGCAGGTGACGTCATCTACCTGGACTTGTGCAAAGCGTTTGACACTGTCCCGCATGACATCCTTGTCTCTAAATTGGAGAGACATCAATTTGATAGATGGACCACTCGGTGGATAAAAAACTGGCTCGATGGCCGCACGCAAAGAGTTGTGGTAAATGGCTCGATGTCCAGTTGGAAACCTGTAACGAGTGGTGTCCCTCAGGGATCGGTGTTGGGACCGGTCCTGTTCAACATCTTTGTCGGCGACATGGACAGTGGGATTGAGTGCGCCCTCAGCAAGTTTGTCGACGACACCAAGCTGTGTGGTTCGGTTGATACGCTGGAGGGAAGGGATGCCATCCAGAGGGACCTTGACACGCTTGTGAGGTGGGCCGATGCCAACCTTATGAAGTTTAACCAAGCCAAGCGTAAGGTCCTACACCTGGGTCGGGGCAATCCCAGGCACTGCTACAGGCTGGGCAGAGAAGAGATTCAGAGCAGCCCTGCAGAAAAGGACTTGGGGGTGTTGGTTGACGAGAAGCTTAACATGAGCCAGCAGTGCGCGCTGGCAGCCCAGAAAGCCAACCGTATCCTGGGTTGCATCAAAAGAAGCGTGACCAGCAGGTCGAAGGAGGTGATCCTGCCCCTCTACTCTGCTCTTGTGAGACTTCACTTGGAGTACTGTGTACAAGTCTGGTGTCCTCAACATAAAAAGGACATGGAGCTGTTGGAGCGAGTCCAGAGGAAGGCCACGAGGATGATAAGAGGGCTGGAGCACCTCCTGTATGAAGACAGGCTGAGAGAGTTGGGGCTCTTCAGCCTGGAAAAGAGAAGGTTGCATGGAGCCTCATAGCAGCCTTCCAGTATCCGAAGGGGGTCTATAAAGATGCTGGGGAGGGACTCTTCCTTAGGGACTGTAGTGGTAGGACAAGGGGTAATGGGTTCAAACTTAAACAGGGGAAGTTTAGACTAGATATAAGGAAGAAGTTCTTTACAGTGAGGGTGGTGAAGCACTGGAATGGGTTGCCCAGGGAGGTTGTGGATGCTCCATCCCTGGCAGTGTCCAAGGCCAGGTTGGACAGAGCCTTGGACCACATGGTTTCAGGCAAGGTGTCCCTGCCCATGGCAGGGGGGTTGGAACTAGATGATCTTAACGTCCTTTCCAACCCTTACTATTCTATGATTCTATGATTCTATGAGTTCCTGCATGAGTTGTACTCAGGAGATCGCTACAGACAGCCATAACCTGTTAATTCAAGAGCTGCTGAAGCGTAGCTTACTCCAGCCTCAAGCAATACCAGTGTAGGTAGGGATGGTTTACACGCATTGACTGTCTACAGCAGGAGTATATATTAGCTTATCTATGACAGCAGTTTGCTCCTGATGGCTATAACCTGAAAAAAGAGTCAGAGTATATAAAACCTTAGTAGGAAAATTATCCTGCTTATTCTGTAGTATTAGTCTTTTGGAAGGAAAATCAAGAGAGGATAGGGGCCTGGAGAAGTGATTGTGAACCGAATCCGACAACAGCAGCTGATGGGATAAATCAGGAAACATTTGAAAGCAGAGAATGGGGAAAGAGACTCTCCAGCATAACATGAGGAAAGCTCTACCTTCTCTAAAAATCTCCTGCAACTCCTATCAGGTAGACACAGATGTCTCTATGGTCATGACAGAAGTACATTAGCACAAGTAAAAGAATTGTCTAAAATCACAGTGAAAGCAGCAGTAACAGAAACAGGACAGATGCTCAATTAATTGACAGCAGCAGTAGGGGTGGGGTGGAGGATGTCATCATGGCAGCAGGCAGAGCAATAGAGTCAGAGAACAGCAAAAGTCACAGCAGCTGTGGAGGCACTGAATCCCTCCCTCCTTTCCTTGTGGCTAGTGAAAACCATTTGGGGCAGTTATCTGGCCTATCTACAAAACAATATGAGCCTCATTCCATTAATCCACCACCAGCTGCTCTTCTTTTCTCTATCGGTTGGTCCCAATGCAATCCTGTTGAATACAAATAAATTCAACATAATGTGAAGAGGGCAACTCTGGTATCTCTTGTCTATTCATGGATTCGCTGTGGATCAGCTTCAGGAAGCATATAAGAGCTGCAATCACTGTGATGCTGCTTACTTCAACTTAAGTCTCATTGCTGAGACCTCAAAAGCCAGTGATCAAGGAGATTGTGTATTGAGGCAGGTGCACTTAATAGAACAAGAGAAATAAGAGACTTTGGAAATAAGTAACTTAAATGATACTGACTTAGAGATTTAATAATGATTATGATGGTCGCTGTCCTGCTGTGTGTTCAGGAGATAAAGCAATACAAAATGAATGTAAGGCAGCTGTTTATGATGTATGTCACTTACCTACATGCAACTGGGAGTTTATTAACTTGAGATCATTATGTTATATAATAAATTAGACCACACTAATAATTAGACCACTGCCTACTGTCTACTCTAAATTACCTTTCACTTCCACTTATGTCATGTATGACACATGCCAATAGAAAGCTTCTTTCTGATTTGTCTGCAGTGCTCTGGTCTTTTCCCTGTTCTCTGCTGATCCCTCTCCCTGAGCTAGTCTGGTTTGCCTTTACTTATCTCTTATAAATGTCCAAGTTATTTTTTTTTTTTCCCAAATGTAAAAATTTAGTTCTTCCTAAAAAAATGCAAGCAGGAAATGGAATTATTTTTACTTCATTGTTATCTATAGAGCACTCAAGCCTCTTTTTAGAGGTGCTGCCCCTATGCCTCAGCTGTCAGTTATTTAGTGTGCAGTCTGAAGGCCACAGAACACAATATTTTGACTTCCATTTGCTTTGAGAAACTCTGGATCCAGGTTTTATGCCCTGATTTAGCCTGTGCTTTAAACCTGCTTAGACCAACTAAGCATTTGATTAAGTGCTATAACAAACTGCGCATCAGCTTACACTCTCCTTGGCTCCTTTTTTAACTCTAAAATATATATGGAACACTTTAACTTTTATTTAATGTACAGTTTACAAATACGTGAATGCACACATATGTAGAAGTGAAAACAACTGAAAGAGAAAGCCAGTGTTATACTGAAATTAATTATTTTGATGTTCAAACACTAAAGTAAAATGAATGTCCTCCTAATTAGTGAGAAGTGATCCTCACTACATAAAATGACAACACTATTTACATTTAAATAGTCTACTTTATTCAAAGTCACTTCACACACACGCACACTACTGAACTGCAGCCAATTCTGGAGTGGAGAATTATATTTATCCAGCACTAGTAACACTGTCCAAGAGGCACTGGAGGAACATGGATAAGAAATGAACTAAGAGTGGATAATACTCCTGCAATCAGAACTAGAACATTTACCCAAATCACTATTATTATTTTTTTTTCCAATGTTAGCACTCCTGATCAAGTAAAAAGTGTTACTGCTGCCAGGAATTCAAACCATGAGACTTTCCAACTTGAATCCTGCTGAGGCACTTGTGCAGTATTGACCTAAATGGATGGTTTTGAAATACTAATTCACTGGTATTAACAATATTAATCACATTCTCTTCATTGCAGGTGCAGCCAGTACAGGGCTGCAGACAGCAATTGTACAGTGGTAGAGCCATTCCTCTGGAACATAACACAGCCCACTGATCACTATATGATGTGGTAATATGAAGACTACAGCTCCCTGAACCTGCTTGCATAAACATAGCTCTAGTTTATGGCACTTGCTCTGACGTTCTGTGTCACTGAAGCCATGGATGTGAAATGGGTTCAGAGCCTTTTTATTGTCAATTTCTGTCTGGAAACCCTGACGCTCAACCAAACTGTGCAGAAAACTGGTGAGCTTCAGTTTCCCTTATTTCTCTACCCTTTTTCTTGGAGAATGGATTCAGCAACACTGTTAGGAAAATCCTGGCAGAAGGTTAAAGTACTTGGAATGAGTGCCCCTCACAAACAGGCTGATGAGTTTCTTATTCTTGTTGGTAACAGGAGATTTAACAGCACCCTATGTATACTTGCTCTTTCTTTGTATTTACAGGCTGCTTCATCCCCATTAAAACCAAAAAAGAGTTTGCTTATATACCTACTGATTAGTGTCAACAGCAGTATTTTTACTTTTGAATATACTTACAAATGCACATAATTAGTTAAAATGCAGTATTCACATTAAGCCTGGGACCTAAACTAGACCTGCATCTTGAGGCTAGTGATGTTCTAAAATTATTGTAATGTATGAGAGAGACATAAAATAACAAAAATTTATTTAAACAACAAACCCCCCAAACAGGCACAACACATAGGAGCCCCTAGGAGAGAAGAGAATCTCAGAACTCACTATACATTGGATACCACCATGCACACGCATTTCTCAATCAGCAACAACTCTTGCTCTCCAAGGCCCTGTACAACTGTGAAACTTACACATGTCCAATTAAGTGCACAACCAATATAATAGTATAGTTTCCTCTGTAGTTCAAGAGCATGAGAAAGAAAGATTAAGAACACTATTGAAACCAACACCAGAACTTCAAATAAAATGAATTATGATTAACTGTTAAAGCTAGAATGATGTAGAAAGGAGAGAGACCCACAGTACAGTAGTGCACTAATAAATAAATAAAGTACAAAAGTCCCACATATTTGACATTTGAAGAACAAAACTATCCATCAATGTCTTGGCATGGATCGATCAAACAGAATGCTACTGCCGAAAACCTAATAGTATGATGGTAATAATGTAGCCATAAAGCCTCTACTCTATAATTGACTGCTTCCACTTCAAGCTAACATGTCTAAAAGAGTGACTAATGTTCACCTAAAGATTTCACTGGCATTGAATGACAATCAGCTCACCTCATGCTAGTCTCCACAGATTGCTTATGCTGGGTAATTGCTGAGGGACATGAGCCAGAGGAGAAATAGTCTACTTAAAGAAGAAAATTTTATATGAAGAATGGTATGATAATCTCAAAGGAAAATATACAGTTTCTTTCTGATTGTAAAACACAATGCAATACTTTACTTCAACCAGCACATTCGTTTCCTAAAGCAGAAGCATCAGTAGCAGCTCCATAAATAGCCCAGAGTAAGTTTTATATTTCAAACAGGTATTTAAACTTTCAGCAAGGTGTAAGAAATACATTGTATGCTTCCCAAAATTATAGGCTATGTTCTTTGAATAAAGAACATATTTTTGAGAATTTACAGGTAGATTGTATGCTTTGGTCAGATTTTCCTTTGGTAGAGGGGAAAATAATGCAATTTCACTGAAATTCAATACTTAATTGATGTTATAAAACTAAACAGAACTATACACTTCAATGACATGATCTGTGTTTATAACTTACTTCTGTGATCTCACAGAGCAGGCTATCTTAAAAACAGTATGAGATAACATGCAGTTTGTTTAGTTTTAATTCAGGAGCCTAAGATGAACTTAAGCATATTTTTGTCCTTTCCTGAATGAAAAAAAAACAAACCCAAACAACTGAAAACCTGAAGAATCAGTTTAGGTTTTTTTAATCTTTTGAGGTCAGAAGCAGAAATGTAAATTTGCTTTGTAAGTTTCACTGCAGATAAAAACATATTTATAATTAAAATGTTTGGAACTCTCTAATGGACCATGAGTGTAAGTCAAATTGCTCTGCCGCCTTTGATATATACTTAAACATAATTGGCTAGTCTTAGTGATGTATTTTTAAAGAGCTACCTATTGATTAATAATGTTTCAGTATTAATATAACCACTTTGTGTGGATCAAGAAACATCAATAGCAGAAACCCATATTTATACGCAAATTAACTGGATATAGATCTGTTGCTTTAAGCCAAATGGGGTGCATTCACCCATTATTTTACAAGAGGGATGAAATAACTGTAAGAGTGAAAGATTAAAGCAAAACTTGATTTTGTATTTTAGCTTCATACAATGGATAAAGTTTATGGGTTTTAATGCATAAAGGATGCAAGAGCTAAACTCCCACCTGCAGGAATCTGTGACACAGTAGTTCTGTACTTTGGGGCCTTCTGCTCAAATATTGGACAAAATTAAATGTATAGTACAAACAGAGGTGTTGTTTGGTTTTTTTTTCCTTTTTTTTCTTTTAAATCCATTTAAAAATGGATTAAACCAATAAATGATCTTCTAATCTGATCCATATAGCCAGAGCTCTTACAGTCACAATCATCTCGCTGTCACCCAACAGGCTCCATAAGGACACAGAGATTTGCCAATTTAAAGAGATACTTGAAAATAATACCCTGGCCTGCATGTGGGGATCCACCACACAAATACATGAACATGAAACACTGCTTGCAGATGATAGTTATTTACCTGAGACTACAGTGTACATTCAAACAGTGTATGTAAACGCATGAGAAAAACCTCAGGTAATTTCCATAGAGAAATGGCAGGAAAAAGTGCATTGTGCCTTCCTACTGCAAACACTAACGAATAAATTCAGGAAAGCCCCACTGTCAAATATTATATCAAGCAGTTCAAAACCTGTATGGTGCTGTGAAATCTTAACAATATCAGAGAAATTCAAGGCTGGAAGGAACTGTAATGTCTACCTAGTTCATCCTCCTTTGGCAAGCCAAACTGAGCCCATCCTTTGCAAAATATCTGTCTGTATCTCCCAGAGCAGGGGATGCTACAGCCCCCAGGGTACTATGTACAGTGCCTCGTTATCCTTAAAGTTAGATTTCTTTTCCCTAATATCTAACCTAAACATCACATACTACAATTCAGACCAATTGACAATTACCCTGTCACCATGGATATTAGACTGCTTTGACATTTGTTCTTAATGAATCCACACTGACCCTCCTTATCACCTTACATCCCCTAGATGCTTTTAAATCAATTTTTTTAATACCCTGTTCTATCATCTTTCTAAGCACAGAGTTTGGGAAGTGGATCATAATTCCCTGGGCCTTCTTCCCAGGTTTATTTCATTGATGGCATCTGTGTATATATCTCTCTCTTTTTTTAATAGGATAGGCACTATGTTAGTCCTTTTCCCGCCCTCTGGGATCTCTTTCTTCCATGAGTTCTCAAAGATAATTGCTAATGGTATAGCGACAGCTTCAGCTTGGTTAAGTACTCTAAAATGAATTTCATCAGGCTTTTGGAGCATTTTCAGGCCATCAGAACCAAAAAAAAGGTAACATTTCTTGTGTGTTTTTCTTCATTTCTATTCAAGGCACAATTTAGCTGAACTAAACTAAAACCAAAATATACATCTTCAACTTTTTTTCTTTTTCGGTGCCACATCATGTGATAACAGACCATATGTTACAAGTCAAGCATCTTTAAACTGCCTTTGGAAACTGCTTGCCAAGTTATGTTGAATCCTTTTTAGATGATCTTTTATTAGTAGAGAATAGTAGCTCTCAAAGTCCAAAATTTGTCTTTTTGCCACCCATCTGTATCCTTGATACAGAATAAATTCATGCAGGAAGTGAGGCCTAAGATATTGGTAGTCTTTGGTTGGTTTTTTTTTTGTTTTGTTTTGTTTTTTGGTCTTTTTTTTTTTTTTTTTTGCTATTCTGGAGGAGGAAAACAAACTTTCACCCCAAGTGAGAAGTTAAATCAGATTTCTGGTGACTTTGTCTCAACATAGTGGCCTAGAGAACTACTTCTTATAAATCAGACTCTGAAACAGACCAAAGTTGGCCAAAACATTTTTACTCATTTCACTGATAACTGAACACATAAATGGGTAGCCTTTCTATTCAAATTAACTAAAGCCACCTGTGGCAAAACCAGGATCTTCCAATGTGCACTGGCATCTCTGGAGCTCCAAAACCCCAAGCCATGAGCAAGATGTCCTTATTCAAAAGAGACAACAAAGCCATGAGATTAGGACAGCCTATCCACCACCACTTGCCCCATCACCTTCTTACACTTGTATGCAAACACCAGGACAAATAAAATAAGGACCTCTTGAATCTCAAATGCATGAAACTGCTCACTTTCCCTCCTATTTTCCTAAGCAGGAAGATGGAATCTCTCTTAATCTCTTTTATGGTCAACATACAGGCAAATTATTTGAGCCAGGACAATGGTGGCAAGGCTACTGCTACAAAGAATGTGATACAGCTAAAGAAACACAGCAAATCCAGATGAAATCTCAACAATGGGAAGAACAGCACCACAAATAAGATCACTTATTGTCCACAGCAAAGAAAGCACCTGAATCACAATCCCCAGTGCTACATGGCTGTGGATCCAGCAAGTCAA
The DNA here is from genome assembly GCF_004027225.2 of Strigops habroptila. Classification (NCBI taxonomy): domain Eukaryota; kingdom Metazoa; phylum Chordata; class Aves; order Psittaciformes; family Psittacidae; genus Strigops; species Strigops habroptila. Next base: position 74,968,528 of record NC_044281.2, read on the forward strand.
GGGCTTCCACATGTGCTTTGTAGTCAGACCAGCAAAGGACTTTCCCACAGCATCTATCCTCAACAAAACTAGATGATTTGTTGAGCCTTACAGATAATAAGCCCTCTTTCAGCTGTTCAGGAGAGCAGTGAAAACAACTGGACTAGAGGAACTAATCAGTGCCCCAAAGCCCTATCCCCGCAGCGCTGTCAGTCAGTCAAAGCCTGGGGAGCTCCAAACCCACTCTGTTAGCATTTCCTGTTCATCTATAAAATCACACGAAGCTAGTGAAGAAACAGTGCCAGGAGCAACAGTTTCTATTTGTGAAGGGCTCCTGGAAGAAGCATCAGGCTGTTCAGCATTTAGCCCAGGAGTTGTAGGGAGCTGCAAAAAGATGGGATCAGGGAATACCACATCAAAACAAATGTAATCTATGGCCTTTAGATGAGGGCCACAGCCATCAAATGATTCCCCAGGTGCAAAACTATAGAAAGCCCTGCTATAAACAGAAGAGATCTAGTTCCTGGATGAAGCACTTTGTCCTTCCCTAATCAGTAATTGTTTTCAATGCAAATTAAAGTGTTGGGATGGAGCTACTGCTATGCTAGAATGGCCCTTCTCCTCTGAGTTTGCAAAAGCTTAGAATAAGCTTGGTAAGAGGGTGCCCATTCTACATTGTGGTAGACCATGTCATCTTGATTCAACAGCGGGATCCCTCAGGCTTCTAAAGCAGCAAGAGCAGGAAGGAGAAAGTAAAAGCACAGTATGTTATAATAAACGGTTTACCGTGGATCCTTATTTTATTTGCTTTCCTAAGAATAATTCTAAGATCATTTTTGTCTTTCTGTGAAAAAATTAGTCAACTTTTCTAGTTTGTCTTCATCCAAGTACTTCTTTGAAATACATTAATGATTGGACTGCTGCTGGAAAAGCTCAATTTTTATTTAAAGCTTGCTGCAAATTAAGTTGTGAAGAAGTAACATGGCACTAGATTGAAATGAAGTTTAACATTTTCCTACTTTCTTTTAAGAAACCTCACAGGTGCTTTACATTTTAATACAATACTTTTATGCAATGCAGAATCTTAAGTCACAATGACCCACCCAAATTCCCAACAAGTTAAGCAGATGTGTAAGAAGCAATTCAGAAAACAAGCAGTAACACTAAGAAAAAAGCCATTAAACATGCAGAGAAAGCTTTTATCAGGGCAAAGGGATAGGTCAAGTTGTGCAAAAAGGAAATATAAGAAGCAGTTTAATGGCCTTAAATGCATCAGTAATTTTATAGCATTTGCGCCCCCCTTTTTTTTTTTTTGGATGTAAAGGATGTACTCAGTACCTAAAAGCTACTATATTTAACTGGAAAAAATAAGTGACCACTGTTTACTACTACAAAATCCAGACCCTAGGTCCATGACAAAAAAATTACTATTTACTTCAGATCAACCAGCTAAAGTACATATTTTTCTGAATTTCCATCCAAGATTCCTCATTGTCATTTTGGGGAAATTGCATCAAATTATTAAGGATCTCTATCCATGGTTGGAAATATTCTTTTGTATAACAATGAAGTCATTAGTCTTTTGATTTCTGTAAATTCCAGGAGAGCAAGAAACAGAAGCACAATAAAAATCTTTTTCATAACAGTTGATTAGAAAATATGGCCTGCAGAAAGCGTAGCTCTCTTTGCACTTTGCACATTAAGAATCCAAATACGTTACCAAAGCTGGGATTTTAACCCCCCACAGCTTTCGCACAAAGCAGCACATTAATAAGATACAATTTAGATTTGCATTTTTTAATAAGCAGGAGGATCAAAGAAAATACGAATGCTGAAGGGATGTTAAATCATGTGCAAATTCAAACATCAAGGTATACTACAGAATGAAGACACGTTTGCACTGAAGTAAGGGTAGGAAGGTTTTCCAGAAGTCGTGGTGAACAAAATGTTCTTACAAACTGTTTGTCTGTGCCTAGTATTTCTAGAAGGAACGCAGATGCATTCAAGTTGCACCAAGTATTTTGGGGATTTGCATATGTTAATGGCTGATGGCAAATCAGCAGGGAAAGTGGAGGACAGGAAAGGATTAATCTTACTAATAACCTAGAACTGGTCTCAGTAAAGACTTTGGCCTGTTCCTACATGAATATATGAATATCTTCAACTGCCATATATTTTTGTCTAGTCACCAGGATGGCATATCTCGTTAAGGTGGCCACACTGCTGTAATCTACTGGGAGTAGCCATTAGCATCAGCATACCAACCACAATGGACTGGTACAAAAGGCTGCTGATGACCTGCCATTTAAAAGGGCTATGTATGCACATCTTCACATCCCGTGAAGTGGCAAAGCTACCTCCTCAATGGCAGAACGCAAACCAGAACTAGCACTTCTGCCATCTGTATGCATCTAGGGCAGCTGACATGTACAGAAAGGGATATACAGTTGTTGAAAAGGGCACCAAGAAAACAAGGAGGAAATGGCCTTGACAGGCTAATGACAAACATTCTCTTCTGTAAAACTGTTTTACATTTTTTGAAGAATTGAGTTCAGAAGCTAAAGCTGCCGCCAGGCATGACCAGCATTTACTCATCAGATCACCACAGGCCTCGATGACCTTGGCAGTCTTACAAGGATCATATTATTACATGGAGGAAGTGCTCCTGAACAATTTGTCCAAACAGGATTTCTATCAATGTCAGCTACACTTGTCTTTTCATTCTACTTCCCTTTCCTTGATTAAACATATTTATAGTGGACATTTAAGAGAGAAAAAACAAGTCTTCACTAATGTGCAGGTTTAGTAAAGTTAAATCGATCAATCATAGAACTAAAATAGTGTTTGCAACAATGACACTCTTCACTGCTCACATGCTTTGTCCCTCTGTCTATTCCAGTGATTTACTTTTTAAGTTCAACAGGAGAGGGTTTATCTTGCATTCCATGTTTGCATACAGCCTGGCAGAATGGTGCCTCATTCCCAAATGCCTCTTGAACATTATGTAATAAACATGATTCATATGGGGATCATCTCCATCATTCTCACAAAGAGTGACAGAAGATAATGCCTTCTGAAGGAATCGCTTTCAACACGTCAGCGTCAGTGTGCAGCAATGGTGTATGCTTATTGTAAATTTCCTGTCTAAGAGTTTCCCATGAATTTTGAGGGTAAAATGCTCACTGTAATTGAAGTATACAATGAATTATATTCTCTGCTTGCAATTGGATTCAAAAATCCAGGGTAACTTTGTTGCTTCACTGAAAGATGTCAAATTCTGTCTCATTTCATAGCCTTTTCCCATTTTCAGAAGAGACCAACAGAGAACAAGAAATCTAATCTACAGCTCTTTAAGCATCACACAGAAAAAATCAGGATGATATTTATTTTTTATCTGCATAAATACTGCATAATACAAATCTATATATTAAGTCGGGGAAAAAGTCCATTCTAGCACCCATGGAGAAGCCTCTACTCAAACACAAATACTTCATTTATAAGCAGAACTCAAAATTCAGGTTTGATTACTATTTCCTGTCTTGCCTTTACCTGCACTAATAGCAAATTAATTGATACCATGCCACATACACAACTATCTTGCTACAGTGGAGTTTCATGGAAAGGAAGAAGGTACAAAAATCTCCTGGAAAGCAGCTGTTATTGGCTGCTGTCAGACAGGGATAGATGGACATCTGTTCTGATTCACTGCAGAAATCTTTGTTCTTAAACTCCTAGCACATGCGTAAGTCATAACAGGCTGAACAGAGCGATTGCTCTATAGCTGCACATTATGACTGTTTTCTTTATATTGCAAAATAAACTTGCACAACAACATCACCAGCAAAATGTCTAAAATCTTGCCCTAATCATTGCTAATTCCAATAATATATTTATTAAGTCATGTTTTCAGTCACAGAAATACAATAACAAATGGAGAAATCTGCTACTTTGAAAGCAATAAATGAGTTAAATTTCTCAATTCAAAAACAACTGAGATAGTGCCCTGTGAAAATGTTAAAACTTGGCTGCCTGAATATACGATGGCATGGGTATCACACAGCACAGTAATCATCCTGGATACATATTTGAATTACTCACTGGGACAGATCTATCCAGCTTTATTGAGTTGGTAAAAACAAATGGCTACAAAGATCAACTTTGGTTTATGAATTTGGCCCATAGAAAGAAAGAAAGAAAGAAACATTTATTCAAATCAGTTTCCAGCACAATAGCTGAAAGCAAGCAACAGACAATAAAACAAAATGGTGCTTGATCTAGTACTACTCTATATATTTTAAATCTTTTGTGGTATGCATTGTTATATATGTCTTAGTCACAAATTGTTCCATTTCGCTGTTGAAACAATAGAGTATGATATTAATGCCAAATCTTAACAAAAGCTGGTTTGCTTCAGCCAAAAGGGAAAACAAAACATCCCACAAAATTATAATTTTCTGTGCAGCACTGTCACTAGATATATAGCATGGATACCAAATTGTGAACTAACTAGAATAAAAGAATCACCCTTTTAATGAGTGTTATATATCACGACAATGTCAATTTGATTAATGTAATAGGGCCACAATTCAGGAGAAGGAAATTACAGGTCATTAGGGAAGTTAAAATTATGTTACAGATTTGAATTATTTTCTTCATTTTGCTAAGAATTTCTCAAATATTTTTCTCTGAATATCTTATGTTTTTCTTTATAATCTCACACCATTCTTCTTGCCTCCAACCAGTTTTGACTCAGAAACTGAGCACGAGTTGTAATGCTTAGTCTGATTATAGAACATCTGGATTGCTTAGAAAAGGAAAAAAAAAGAAAACACCTTGTGAATCTACTATAAAAAAAATCACTTCTTTTTATTAATATAATTATACACACAAGTCCCTTTTTTAACATAGATTTTTAGTAAACATACAGTTGGGTAAGTTTTTTGCCTTGGAGATACAAACAAAAAATGACAAGCAAGACAAGGCACAAGAGTTTAGAGGATGAAAACGAAGATTTTGGAGGCCGCTTAGGGAAAGTAGAATATAAAAGAACAAGATGAAAAGAGAAATAGAAGGCTACAGTAACATGAGGAGAGGCAGTTTTGGCAGAATACGTATGTAAGGAAGAGTGAGAGCAATTGAGGTTTAAAGGTAGAGACGAAGAGCTTGTGGTGTGGTAAAAGATAAGGAGACCTAAAGGATGCACAAAGCTTACAAAATCAAAGAAACCATATTTTCATATGTTTCTACTCACAAGGGTTTTTAAAAAATAACTGGATGCAAAGACTTAGATTTTCCCCACTACTGAGAATGGCAGAGAGCATTAATAGAAACAGAGGGGAAGTGCAGAGGTACCAGGGGTGTAGAAGATGCCCCAGAAGGCAGTAAGGAATGGAGGAAGAGCAGATCTATTCATATACACCTATGCAAATGTTTTCTTTCTGGAGCAGAGAGGGGGCCTACTACTTTGTCTTCAGCAAGCACACAGAGGCATAAATCAAGACTTCTATAAATCCAGTCACCTCAAACCACAGTGTGAAAGAAATGTGTCAGTTTAAACCAATTCAGATCACATCATGTTGATACACTAAATATTTGAGTGCTATCCTGCACTTAGAAGGCTGCTTGGCATGCTAGACAACCCTTCTGCCCACCCCAGAGAGCATCTCTGAAATGCAGCTGGGTTTCAGCATGAGGGCATAGACTTTTGGAACCTTCCAGTGGGATTATTTTGTCCCATTATCCACAGTTGTTTTAAAGTAAAATTAAATAATGTCTTCACACAAACTACTGAAAACAACAAGAGCTGACGAAATCCAGCCAGTTGAAGAAGAGATTTCATTATGGATTATTGCAAAATCTTGTTTGTATTTGATTTTAAATGGACAAATCATAGTTCAAATCAATAGATCTAAACATAGATTTTTATATTTGATATTTGCTTAATTTTGTATCTTTAACTGTTATGTATTTTTTCCTACTACAACAAAATATTAATGAATTTATCATTTATCCTCTTAATATCTCAGAGGGGCAGCATCAGAGATCTAATTTATAGCTACGGACTCTAGGCACAGAAAAAGAATTCATGATTTGGTCAGACGACATGTGAAATCTGTGTATTCACAAGGGATTCAAGAGATACCTTAAGCAGAAATCTTGAGTCCTGCAGTAATTTCTTAATCGTAACAACATACAAAATTTTGATATATCCCAGCATCTTAGTTAACGTTGCAAATAAATGGACCTAGGCGTTGTCCCAAGCAGTATTGAAAGAATGATTCTTTTGTGGGTCCCAAAATCCAAATTCTAATAAAGCTTTTCAGGTAATGTTATGCATTGTTAAGAAATCTTTTCCATGCATTTTACAGGAGAAATCCCAATCGGTCTTGAACGATGTCCCGAGTAAATTTGAAACTTACAGTTTCGTCCAGTTTGTGATTCATTAGTCAAAGCCATGTTCCCAGTCTGACAGACTTCCCAGTAACATTTACAGAGGAAGCCAAGGTTAATTTTGTTCAAATGTGCACAGTTTAAACGAGCTCTCAATCCAGTTAAGTCTTTTCTTCTTAAGATGGCCATGACAGTTTTTCAGGAAACAAGCTCAAAAAGGCTGAACACTTCACCTGCCAGTGGTAAAACTATGATCCACAAACAATAAACCAATGCACAACATTATACAGCATGACAAAGATTACTTTAAGTCTATTTTGCTGTAAGAGTTATAATTCTAAATGGGTTAAATATTAATGATCATTGTACAGTTTAGGAAAAAAAATATACATATATATCCTATCTTTAAGCTACCATGCATTTAGAAATTCCAAAGGAGTATGGACCACTAGGCATTCAGCCATACATAGATTTATGATATTTTTATGTATACTGGTTTTAATTAGTTATTATTTTAACATGCTCTCTTTGAAAGCAGAATGGCATATGTCAATAACAACAATGAATGATTAATTCTTCTCTTATAGGATCTTAATTTACTAAGCAGGTAATATGAATTTGTCTAAATTGAGTCCCAAGTATATTACAAATGTAAATATAGGGCCAGGTCACTGTCTACATTAATTTGATAAACACGGTGATGTTTTTCATTATTAAAATGTGGTTCCCTAAAGTATAGATTAAAAAAGATGGACATTAAAGACAACAGAGATCAATGAGATTCAGCTTTGTGCTGCATTGCATAGAATGGCATGTCACGTAAGACACCTTCTGAAAAAACAGATGAAATCAGTTTGAATAGAACAGACCTCCAGTAAGATGACATCCTTCCACATGAGCTTTGTAGTGAGAGAATTCAAGGGAAGGATACATATAGGAAAAGTTTGTGAAAGCAAAATGCATCATCTGTAGATGGCAATGCCTTGTCAAAAGGTTTGACGGCATTGAGTCTGCTCTGTAGTTTATATATTAACTCCAGCATGTAGGGCACAGTCAGTGCCCCAACCAACCAGAGACACAGAGACCTAATTCCTGATAAGTGAAATGTGGCCTCAATAGTACAAAGATACTCAAAGTTCATTAGCATCTGTGAAAACTATTTCAGTGCTGTTGGATCCTAAAACAATTTATAAGAAGTGAAACAGATTCCTATTTGTCACTCATATTCTTCTATGGTAGTATTATTAAAAGACCCTTGGAATGTTTTCCAATATTCCAGCTTGTCCTGAACTTCCTAGCATAGTCTTTCAAACAAATGTACTCCGAAAACTAAAGCAAACCACTTTGTAGCTGAGGCACGACATAAAGGTATTTCCATCCATGATCAAAATTCATAGTTACACAGCCACCACTCATTTCTAAGACTCTTCAGTTAAGCCATCCTTGACTTGGAATAAAAAGGAAAAAAAAATCTGAAATTTGCTTGTCAAAATTAGGTATTTTTACCAAAAGTACATTTAACAGGTCATGTTCTTATTGTGCACAAATTCATCAGCATATGGAGACACCCACATATATACACGCTAGATATACACTGGAACGTGAAACTCAACATACTGCTGTATAGTAACATTTTTTAACTAGGATTAAGTGCAGTGAGACTTTACGTTGTTCAGCTGCTACAGTAAGTAAGCTGATAATGCTGCTCTTCCATTATCTCATGAGAATGTAAGTACCAAAACACAGCAGTCTCTGCTGTAATGTGGAGTACACAGAGAGATTGAGAAACAATGGAAGGGAGAGCATGAAAAATGGCAGAGGGCACTTAGTTATGAATAAAGAAAACCCCCCACTGCTAATTTCCCAAGAGGTGGGTATATTTAACTGTCACATCTGGAATCCATGTTTAAGTATCATTAAGGGAGTTGGTTTTCAAAGAAAGGTTATAAACTGAAGTGTTCTGAAGTCACTATGTAATGCTGTTTACATAGTAGAGTGGCTGCAGGTTTTACAGCTGTGTGTTGGATACTGACAGCCACGGGAACCAGTAACCCTACAGGGATGCTTACGTGGATGTCCTCCCCACCAAATAGGGACTTCCACAAAAGGAAAGCAGCTTAACACCAGCCAAAGAGTTTGAAAGTCTCAGACACAGTTCTATAGGTATTAGTACAACAATAGCCTCTCCTGGGCCAAAAAAAAAGCCATGTCAAAGTACTGCTTTTATAGATTCTCATCATGATAACTACACTCCAGCCCAATGAGTGGCTGAAAGAGGCGCAAAGGACAATGGCTGGAATTTTAGATATGTGGCATTTGAAAAACACTTCACATATAAAAGAAAGACTTTGTTTTCAGAGGTCTACCAAGATCCAGGTCTCAGTTTACTCAAGAAAATCTTTACTCCAAAGAACATCTCCTAAAGGTATTCAAGGCTAGTGGGAACTTGAATTAGTAAAGGGCCTCAAGATTCAACCTCTATTCATCTGTTCATATGCTGAATTTAAAAAGCCCTAAAACAAAAAGTGAACCTCAGTAGTTTTTTGGAAAGGTCAAAAGCTCTTTGATTACCAACAACTTTAGTGAAGTGTTTCGGACTGCTAGTGCAAACATCTTTAGCATTATGGTAAACATCAAAAGAGAGCAGAAGACAAGGTACAAAGACACTGAATTCCTCCTGCAAACGTGTATGTGAATTCTGCATGTGCTAGTTTGCTTTGAGCTATGTTAGGTCATGCTGTGTGACACACATTTGATTTGATATAAGATTTAGAAGGACACACCTATCAAAATATGTTTATAAACTGCCTGCAGAATTAGTCAACTGCATTTTGCCTACATTTGAAGTAGATATGGGATGTTTATTTGTAGACCTAAAGGCTAACTGCCGTCAAAGAATGCTGCTGGATTCATTCTTTGTAGGAAAAACAATTGGTATTCATTTTACCGCCACCATATTTATCAGTATTTTGTTTGAATATGGAACCTGGAAATTAAGGCTATTTCCCTCAGCCTGTTACAATAATACAGTACAACTTCCTTGCTTAATTATTACTTTTAAATTATAACATGGCAGAGAAAACCGAAGACAAATTAAAAACCAAAATTAATTGATCTGTTTACCTCTGTATGCAGGAACACAGGAATGAATGACACTGCCATTATAAAACAAGATTTACGCTTGAGTAAATGAGGTGTTATACTCTATTGGAAAAATATAACTGTATCTTGGCGAGAATTGTTTAAAATGACAGCATATATAGTTTGCGTTTATAGAAATTCATATTTTCATTTCCATCTATAACTTCATAGATCTGTGCAAGCCAATTTTTTATCTGATAAAAAGGTTTTCCAAGAAGAATGCCTATGGGCTTTTATCTGCATGTAGAGTTCTCCTTTCTTTTATGTCAATGTTCTCAGAAAGGGGACAAACAGAAAAAGGTATACAGTCTGTAAGGGACTATTCCTATGTAAGGGAATTTTAGCATACATATCCATCTTCCTTTGGTGTGGTATACTTGTTTCCATGTTCTGTCATGCACCAAAGGACCCATAAATGCATGTCCTTGAGGTACCTCTAGAACGAAGTGGCATAGACTGCCACTTTTGAGTTAAAGTCATCAGGCTGCAAGGAGAAAACATGTTCCACAGGTAACGTCTGATGGATATGTCTAATCTGTCCAATTTTGATTTAGTTGTTACATTAGATTGAATTTTAATTCTGTGTTTATCTGTAGATAAACACAGAATTAAATGTTTATCTTTATGAACTGTTCAAGTGAAACAGAGATTGAAATGCTAAACCAGAAAGGTTTTGCTTAGATTTGTGAGAATAAAAATGGAAATATATCTAAGAAATTTTGTTTATTCAGTTCAAATCATATAGACAGGTTAATTAAAAATTCACAAAGTCTAGGGGTTCCTGGTGTTGTGTTTAAACAGGTGCATAAAGGAGCAATGAAGGGAAAATAGATACATATCCTGGAAGAGGAATTTAGAAAGAAAATCAATATCCCAAGCAATAGAAAAGATGGAATTTACCACTTGTGCATACAAATGAGAGGATAGTTGGGATTAGAGCTAATGTTAATTTCTTATTCTTTTTGTAGTTGAGTCCATTCTGAGTCTTCAAATTTCAGCACACAATAATAACCTGATAAAGATCTGCATCATGAGAAGCCCCCAAGAAAAGCAGCATGTGAGAGGCAGTGCATCCCACACTGCACAGGGGCCACCTATTAGGGACCAGACGGCCAAGGGCCAAATAGATCTAGATTCTCTCCCTCTCTAGCCCAGAGAACAAGTAATGCGCTTCCAAGGAACAGGTAGTCTGGGTAAGTTCCTTTTGGAATTTATCTGGGATAAAAGAACAGCCCAAGTTGGAAGTGGCCTCGAAAGATCATCTGTCTAACCTCAATTAGGCATCCTCAGGACTGGAGTGAGTGCCACAAAGGGGCTGTACCGACCAGACTACTATGGATCTGACACTGAAACCAGTTCTAATGGAAGCTGGTCATTTCATATCATGGAAACATCTTTTCAGTGTAAAGAAAGATTCTTCTTATTTGAGATTTATAGTTATAACTGATTTGCTTTTCTTATGTCCAGATCCAAAGTACTTAGGCTCCCAACAGGATGAAAGCATAGGGGCTGAAACAGTAACTGGGCATGCAGGTACTTTCTTTGACTGAGGCCTTGGAGTTTAAGCCAACTCTCACTGAGGTCAAGAAGAGTAATTACATATATTTTATGAGTAAAAACACTGATGTGTCATCAACTTGTATTTTTCTATTTTCTCACTGTTCCATAAAAGGCTGTTTACTGCTTCTGTTGTTTAACCTAAGATGGGAAATATTTCTAGCTGGCACACTTGAAGACACCAGCTCTGTCCTCCAGAGGCAGAGAGAAAGGTCAGCTTTAACCATCAGAAGACTGTGATTTCCTTCAGAACAGTTTGCCACAAGGGCCACTGCACAGGCAAACACAGACAGCAGCTCACAGCTCAAATGCAAAACATGAAAGACATGCCTCCAGTGGTAGACGCCCTAAGCAAGGGGCACAACGTTCCTACATAATCGACCCTAATAGAGTAAAAGGGTCTTTCTGTATCACATACTCCAGAATTTTGTATTCCTGACAGAGTAACTTTCAAGAATAGAAAAGGGCAGCTTTAAATGCATGTGCAAAGGAGGTAAACTTTGAAGAATTACGTTTTTTGAGGATAGAGTAACGGAGCAGAGATGATGAAAGTAGTAAATGGCATGTGTAAACATATGCTGAACTAACACAGAAACAGAAGACAATGAACAAGTAACATCACTCAGTATGAGTCATTCAGAAAAGTATTCATGTAATATGCAGAAGCACTGCTCAAAAAAATATCTAAAAAGATTACATGGTGATTTTTTACATGTAGCATGCTGAGTATGTGAATATGGTTCACAAAACAGAGATTTAAAGTTTCTCAAGCACACCATTTCTTTTCTTCCCTTTCTTACAAGTACGGAATTTTACTGTATATTGCCCACTTTTTGCCATTTCTTTGGACACAGTTACAATATTAAAAAAGCAAACAAGTATAGCTGATACTCCAGCAAGTACAGACATATCTGATACCACAAGCTGAGCTGGAAACTCTCTTTGGCAAGAGGAATTGCAACCATTAATTCTTTCAGAATATAAGCTTTTATGAAAATAAAAAGCACATAAAGAGCAAAATGGTGTACCAGGTTACTTCATGTCAGACTTCTCAATAAAAGCAATGTTTTTTCTAGAGAGATTCAACAAACTGAGCTCATCCTGAGCTCCTGGTCGCTGGAGAAATGTGGCAACTCTGAAAATCACTTAGATCTGAGTACCTTGAGAGGAACTGAAATTCGTACCTTCACGTATGTGGGCTTGACAGATTTGTCCGCTGTATCCCAGCCCTTATGGTTACAAAGATAACTTTCCAAAATCGAAGTGCACATAAAGTGAACGCAGAATTGTCCTCTTGAAGCTGCTGGGGTAGAGGTGTTTGACATAAATCAAAACCCCAAACCAAAAAAATAACTGAGGAAACACCACAACCTCCACCTCTCAGCTGCTGCTCACAGCTTTCTAACCTGGACAAAACCCTTAAAATTGACAACACTCCTGTCATAACACAGATGCTATTAAAAACCTTGCAGGGCTTCTGCAAAGTTTTCAAAAGTCGTGCCATTTTCATGCTGCTGTAAACTGGGAAATCTGGGAACTGAAGTACGGGTTAGCAGCAACTTCACTTTTTAAGGAAATAAACCCAGTAGAATTGGCACCAGAGCAGTAATACAGTGGCTGAGACTCCTCCTTTCTAAATCCAGAAAATAAAGCTAAACATTAAACAGTAGAGGGGATGTGACCTTTACCTATGCCAGAAGGACTGGAGAAAAGGTAGAAATGGGAATGCAGAGAAATAACCTAATGAGGACACTTCACCTTCCACTTCAGGTATGGTTATGCAAATCTGAGAACTTGCATAAACAGAAGAAAGGTGAAAGAAGCAAAAGAGCAGCCAAAAATAAGGTGTAATCTGTCAGAGATTTACCAGTTAATTTATGTCAGATTAGACATCTAAAACAGAAGCTGGTAAAAGGCAGTGTTCAAAGCCAGGTTGGACAGAGCCGTGGGCAACATGGTTTAGCGCGATGTGTCCCTGCTCATGGCAGGTGGGTTGGAACTAGATAATCATAAGGTCCTTTCAAACTCTAACTATTTATGATTCTATGATTCTATGAAAAGGTGCAAGTGCAAAGAAGGAATATCACATTCCCTCTGATGGGCTGTAAGAAGGTTAAGCTTTTGGCCCTTAGTTTCGTTCTCAACTTTAAATGCAGTTCTCTGCTAGCAGCCATTGAGAACCAGCTTTCCAGTAATGTGTCAAACATGTCTGTGCTGGCTCTTAGCTGGAAACTAAGCACTTAATCCAAAATTATGAAGTTCCAGGCCCCTGCTCAGCTACTACAAGAGAGAGACGCATGAAGTTCATAAGCACTTTATTTACAGCCCCAAAGTTTCTGTATGTTTGAGGTTAGAGCCTGGACTTTTGGTCATGGCCATATCGCCACTCTCATGTTACTAAACTATTCTATAACCTCACTGTTAATGGGCAGAGCAGCTTTCCATTTAGCTGATAACAAAGTCCCTCAAGATCCACAGAGGAAATGTTCTCTCTCCCAGACCTAAGAAGCTTAAAGCCTACTGGAATTTATTTGAACTTGCTTAATAAACTGGGTTCTGCAGAAAAAGCGGTCATTTTACCACAGGGCCAGGACAGAAAATGAAATAGTGACAGTCATCTGATTCAATTATTTCTGTTAAATGCATAAGCAATCCTTGGAGCAGAACTGGTACTGTACTCCACTTCCCCAGGAGAAGGCTGACCACTAGGTTACAGAATCATTATCACCCTTACATCCTTCTCATCTCCTGTTTGTTATAAGGTGTAAGTCCTTATGTGGACATAGAGCCTAATTAATTTGGCAAACCTGACATAACCTAAGTGTCCAAATATATTCAAGCAGTTTCCAACTAGGGAAAGAAAAATAAAAAGGAAAAAGAAGAAGGACGCTTGAACCTAGCAAAACTACCCTTCCCCTCAAGTTCTTGAACTGCATCCATCACAGCCCTGTCTCAACACTTGAGGGCACAGGAAAATCTTGATTAAATGGACAGGACTTGGAACAAATCCAAAACGTCAAACCTCAAGCTCAGTTAAAAAGTACCTACTATTGTGTAGGACTTATTCTCAGTGCTATGTAGGTCTTAAACTAAAATAAAGACAGAATTGTACCCTGCTTGTTCAAAAGAGAAGTAAAGACCTTATTTTTTGAGTACAAACTGTATGTGATTTTAATAGTATGAATTCTGTCAAGTGGTCCATAGAATAAATTTGCACACAGTTCAACATAACATGTGCACATTAAATAGGATTTGGCATTAAAAGACCCAACATTGAATGGAAATCGAAAATAAATGCCCACATTCTCCCCAGAAGACTATTCACCCCAAGGCCTTAGGCATTAATTTAAGTGAATGAGGAAGCCACTAGGGCAGCTGTCGGTAGCTTATTTGATTTGTGAATAAACAATGGCTTCATTTTAAATGCTATTTACTCCTACTCCATACTAATGTAAAAATCAAAAACACAAAAAAAGAACTGACTATTTAAAAACACGCATTTTTAGGAAAGATTTATACTGCGAAGTTCTTCATTTCAACATGGGAAGAAAATAAAATAGTAAGATCTTCTGTTGCATTATTAATTTCAACTGCTACTAATGTTAAGAAGCCCTGAGGTTGTATCTTATACTTAATTGATATTGTGCATTTGGCTGTATATTAATGAGAAGTTAGGGTATCATAGGTCATTCCAATAAAATCTTTGGGCTTGTCAGCTTGAATTATGTATCTTTACATCTGTAGAAAACAGGGCAATATGATAATTACAGTAGTTGATACATGTTGTTATAACTTGCTAGTACAATCAGGTACATCATGTCCAAAGTGCAGATGCCAATCCAGTCTGGCACTAATAATCCATCAAACAGATTATTAATTATGAGCAGTTTCTATGCAAAGAGAAGCATTTAGCTGCACAATGAATTTTCAGATTGCAGCACAGCCGTTTCTTCTTGATATTATAAAGATTTAATTACAACACAAAGCCACCATCTCCCTCGCACTAGAAGATGAAAATGAAGACCTTTACACTTATACATCCATATACAAAGTGCTGAACTTCATGTGTAGGTGAACATTCATGTAGGTTTGCAGATAATTACATGTATAACCACATGCAACCATTTCGTTTCATATGAAGCAGCTTCATATTATCAGGATTCATATTTATATGTCAGTTTTACCTTGTGCAGAATTCAGAGAGAATCTGCCTAGAAACATGAAGTTCTGTAGCCTTCCTCCAGCAGAACATACATGCTGAACACTGATAGGTTTCCATGTAATTTGTAATTTAAAAGACAATGGAACCCAGCTGCCCCAACCTACACTCTATTTGTATTTCACATATATTGCCCTATGATCAGATTCTTGTTTGACATGTAATAGAGGTATGGGAGTCTGAGGGAAGATGAAGAATTTGCATAAAAGGAAAGGAACTGTTCCAATCAATAAGCAAATTGTATCTGTTCATGAATGCAAAATCTGACTATAAAGCGAACTGAGTGCAGAAGTTAAATATGCCCTTGTGCAACTGGCACTTACAACAGCCAATAACCCAAAATGAAACTGTCCTTGAAAGCACTGCAGTGACCATCTGAGGACAAATTGTTCTTGAACAATTTCTCCAACATATATTAAGTACAAAAAGACTTGTTTTCAACATGCACCATACAAGTTCAGCCTTCTCGGTTTTCCTGGTAAATATGAGTATTCAGGATAGCAAAAGAAAGTGGGGAAAAAAGTGTCCCACTAAGCAGTTCCAATGGTGAACTCTGCTGCTGAGATGGTAAAGCTAGAAAAAATCCACTGAGATCCAAAAGGTGCTCTGAAGTTACAGTCTGTTTGTAAAATCAGAATCCAGCCTGCATATTCAAACACATCACCTCCAAAGGCCTGAGCCCATATATATATATATTACATTTGATCAAATATTTTTACCTTATCATTTAAATTCACCCAAGCTGTCCTGCACAAAATAGCAGGGTTTAGGGAAAGAAAAAACCATGAAGAAAACCAAACTGCAGGTATTCCTGTCCATGTGCAATGAACCAGTCCAACAGCTCAGGACATTTCCATGAACAATTCAACTGTGTAGCACATGTGGAGGGAGGGAATCCAGCTCCTCCCAGTGTTTGCTGTGCACAACTATATGAGATCTTATATGCACACCAGTTCCAGCTGGACTGCCAGATGTCTGAGATTTATGGACATATGGCAGCCTACACGGTAGCATCTAAACTTCTAGGACATCCACAAAACCCAGACTAATCTGTTAAATTCTTGAAATCTACATGGACAAGAACTCTGCATGCAAAAGGGAACGTGTCCAGGAGAATGCAGACAACTGGTGGCGGACATGGATTAATAGCCCAAGCAATCTACAGTCTCTTATATTCAGAGAGGAGCCATGATCTCCACTAATTTTTCTTTCTGAGTCACAAAGCAGAGCTCATCAGGTTGTAAAACTGTATATTCAATATATTAAAAGCATATTGGCTGTAAACATGTTTTGCCTTCCTGAGGTATTGCTCAGGTGGTGCAGTTCCACGTTTCCTCCTCCACGGACCTGTATTTAGCAAAGGAAGCATGAAGGAGCACCTGCTGAGCAGGTTAGTGTATTGTGGACAATAAATTCTTGTGTCTACAGTAAAGGATAAAGATAAGAAGATGGAGTCAGTTGCTTGAAAAATTAGTATCTCATCATCAGGGACTGTAGTGATAGGACAAGGGGCAATAGGTTCAATCTTAAACAGGAGAGATTTAGGTTATCTATAAGGAAGACATTCTTCCCTGTGAGGGTGCTGAGGCGCTGGCACAGGGTGCCCAGAGAAGCTGCAGCTGCCCCATCCCTGGCAGTGTTCAAGGCCAGGCTGGACACAGGGGCTTGGAGCAACCTGGTCTAGCGGAAGGTGTCCCTACCCGTGGTAGGGGGCTGGAACTGGATGAGCTTTAAGGTCTATTCCAACCCAAACCATTCTTTGATTCTATCTGTGGACTCAGATCTATAGCTGAGTTGCACATTACACAAAGTTTCAGCACGTCACCTCTGCTGAGCCGCAGCCACTATCTGTATGCATGCTCTGGGAGAGCAGCATCATGTAGGGCAAACTGCTTCTGTCATTAACTTTTGAACCACAGTTTTCTGTGCCAGGCTTCAGAGAAACACGAATCACAGCACAGCTCAGAGAGGAGTTTCTGGCAGCTAATATAGCTTACCAGAATGACGCTTCTAAAGCATCTGTATTTTCATTCCCTATTCTGGTTCAAGTGTTTGAGCAAAAGAATTCCGCTTCTGGCCTCTTGGATTTGAAAAGTTAAGCACTGTATCTGTATTTCAGTACCTAAACAGAGCAGGCCTGTTTCTCACTATCATCAAAGCCATAGACTTTCAACCAGTGCTTTTCAAGTTCAACTGTTCTTTCCCACTCTGAAAAATTATTCGTCTTTTTCCTTGCATAAAGAATGCTCAGATTAGTAAGACAAGGAAGAAATGTCCTTGTAAAAGAAAAAGAGAGGGACAGACATACAGACCACACTCTCAGGCCAAACAACAGGCCTTTTCATTAATTATCTTTCTAATGATGGGTTCTCGAACAATGCTGCAAAATTTCATTCAAAAATCAAACTACTCACTGGGGAAAGAGTGCATTTTATCTTGTTCCCTCAAGAACTCTGAAGCCATCTTCCTCATATTTATATTCTAATCTTTCTATGCTCACTTGTAAAAGCTCATAATTAGGAAAGCCTCTTTGATGGTCAGAAGCTGCACGCTATTTCTGTGTGCATGGTAACAGCATGAATCACTGGCTGCACTAATCCTGTAAGAGTGTTACAGGTCCCATGTGACAGTTACTGTGAATGCTAAACCTGCCCTATATTATGCTATTTCCCACTAATCCTAAGAAAATTAATGTTAATTTATCATGAAAAAAGGTTAATTATACATTTACTTCTGATTTAGGCACATTAGACCAGACTCACAAATAACTCTGGGGTCTTGGAGTTGGTTTTCTTTTTTTTTTTTCCCCCTCTTTCAGCATACAATCAGGGACTATACTCCAAAATCATACCAGGTTATGGGTAGTGTTTAGCGGCAGGACAATGACAAGACCCAATAGTAATTCTAATTGCCCCTCTGATGCAGTTTGGGAAAAAAAAAAACAAACCACTTCAGCTTTTGCTCTTTATGCAAAACTTGCAGTAGTATCTGCTTCATCTCTTCTGCTAGTAGTTTTCACATAGACACTGAATGCCAATTCAGGTTCAGAAAACAGATTCAAGATATTTAATTACCTTTTCATTGCTTACTAAAGAAACAGCTTACAGAATAATTCTTTTTCTTTTATGAAATACTTTATTGTAATTAAATCACAGCATTTACTTGACATGAAAAAAAAAAAAAAAAAACCAACCCAACAACAAAGCCCTAAATTTTGACTGATTTATTAATATTAGCAGACTCTAATCCTTTAGTGCAATCCTGGCATTTTACCCAGCGTCACATAATAGCTGCACTAAATACTGAGCAAACCAACTTTCAGAGATTGTTCCCTGTTCATCCAGCAGAAATGGGAACCTGCTGTAACAGGTTGTAAGGTTGTTCAAAGCATCTCTGACAAAGGAAGAGATAAACTGATAGAAAGATCCCTTGGTGAACTACACAGTATATCAATTCAAATACTGATGCAGCTATCTGGTTCTTGTATGACTTGGCCACCTACTCTGTTCAAAACTACACTGACATGCAATTTTTATGCCACGCAGTATAAGCAGCATGCCTTTTTCAAATTAGAAATTTAGACAGCTGTTTTATCTTCTATCAGGAAGCATAGCTTTCAGAATAAGGCACCAAAAAGGGGCAACTTTTTCTGCTAAGAGTTAACCCAAAACCATGTTTCATATGTCTTTTTCAAAAAGCGGTTTTAATAGCCACTGTTGCCTGAAAGGAAATGCATTTTTTCACATTATGCTTTTAAATCACTTCTACATTGGGAGCATGTCCTAAATGGTTCCTCCCTCTCCAGCTGTCTGACCAAATTCATTTATAATCAAATTCACACCCAATTTTGGCAGACGCAGCTCCACCAACTATATAATCCTGTATTTTTCGTTAATTTGCCACTTGTCTTAACTGTTGGAACTAGAAGTATTTACAGCAATTGCTTTGAGGGCTATTTACAATACTGTTTAGACAGGCTACTTCACAGTGGAAACCATAGAATCTCATCTCTTCAAAAGTTCGTAATACAAAACCTTGGGGGTTTTTGTGAGGGTTTTGTTTGTTTGTTTTGGGTTTTTTTAAGATCAACAAGCAGTTGGTTGAATTATTAAATTGTTCTATGATTATGGTACATAACATAATCAATAAGCATATCTTCTGGACATGCCCCTTCTGCAAAACTGAGCCTCTGTCTACCTTGATACTTTTTCAAGCAGACCAATATTGGCACCTTTGGGTTGTTTTCATTGCCCACAACATGAGGCGAAGTGGAAGGGGTTTATGAACAAGGGGTTTAATTCACATGAGGCAGCTTCCTCAACATCTAAATGGCAAAAAAGCTTTCCATAAGCATCCCTTTACTGCTAACGCGTGCTTCCTGAAATTGTGTTTTGGTCCAGTGCTCTAGTATCTCCCTGTCCCATCACATAGAACAGCCTGGAGAGAAAGAGGCTCAGGGGAGTCCTTATTGCACTCTACAGCTACTTGAAAGGAGGTTGTAGCAAGGTGGTTTTGGTCTCTTCTCCCAGGTAACAAGTAATAGGGCAAGAGGAAATGGCCTTAAGTTGCACCAGGTTTAGATTGGATATGGGGAAAATTTCTTCATCTTCATCTTCATGTCCAGCATTGGAACAGGCTGCCCAGGGAAGTGGTGGAGTCATCATCCCTGGAGGTGTTTAAAAGACATGTAGATGTGGCACACAAAGACGTGGTTTAGTGGTGGACTGGTAGAGTTAGATTTATGGTTGGACTTGATAATTTTAAAGGTCTTTTCCAACCTAAACAATTCTATGATTCTATGATCTGCATATTTCATAAATTCAGCACAATTTGTGCAGTACTGCACAGTATCTGCCACGAGACAATACCAGCAGATGCCCCGTTGCTTCCAGCCAAAAACCAACCAATAAAGGCAATAATGTACGTCACTAACATTTCTCAGTTACAGAAGTTAAAATTTAATTCAACAGAGAAGGAAGAAGTTAAACAGACATAAACTGTATCATTTGCATATATTTCAGTATTTTCTCTGGTATACTTTAACTTCTACTACATCACTTTATAGTTAAATGCATACTTTTACAACATGGGTCAGATCCCAGCTAATCTTACTAAAATAGCATTTACATTTTGCTTACTTTTCTATTAGATGTGCCATCATAATGTGTGATGAAAAGCCATTTCAAATTCAGCTGCTTTTCAGAAAAATTATAACACCCAATTATTAACAGACAAGGTCTATCCTATTTCCTGCATCTTCCAATAGCCTTTTGAAACCATTTCTCTGCTTAATATCCTATAAATTTTTGCTAGAAACATTCTTCAGTGTCTATGATAGGAAAACTGTGCTGAAAATCAATAGTGTGCATACTTCTTTGCCTGAAATACATTATATATCATAATCCTGTTTTATAAGAGCCTAAAATGAGCTAAAACAGATTCAAGATTCAGAATTCAGAGTAATAGGTTTTAATTTAAGAAAATATCTGTCACTATGAATAAGCAAACAAATGGATTAGATTCTCCAGTTTTATTCCTTAGGCCACAAGTGTTAATCTCCCAGCAGAACCAACATAATATGCCACTATAGATTATCAAAAGTGACTTCTCACTGCTGTGAATTATTCATTTGAAAGGTTATGCACCAGTGATAATATAAATTATATTTGAAAAATATTCATATAACATTTTAATAAGCTTTAAAAAATGATTTCTTTCCCAATGTTTAAACTAAAAATAATATTTAGTGTCTC
Source organism: Strigops habroptila (assembly GCF_004027225.2). NCBI lineage: Eukaryota > Metazoa > Chordata > Aves > Psittaciformes > Psittacidae > Strigops > Strigops habroptila. The sequence goes on from NC_044281.2 coordinate 74,989,567, forward strand.
AGAAGGATTTATGGATTTATTGGATGTGTTCAAAAGTCCTGACATAAGGTATCTGAGACTAGGGGAACTGATCATTTCAATGCTCTTTAAGATGTACTTGCTCCATAAATCAAAGTTAATACATGTACATTTCTTGCATAGGCCTCTAATCAAATTATTCTCACGCATATAAAGAGCTGGTGACTGTTTACAATTTATGATAAAACCCAGGAAACCTTGCTTGTGCTGCTGGATAAAAGAGCTCAAGGAGGAACTTAACACTCAGGACAGGCAAGCATATGCATTTGTGTTTTGCATAGCAAGGGAAGCTCAATTTTCATTAGCAATGCCCAGCGCACCATCTGAATTCAGCCCAGTGTTGCCGTCTATCTGCACTGTTCCCTCCAATACAATAAATTATCTGAAAAATACGTTTCTTAAGATTTTGTTCCTGAGATTTTGAAAGCATAGCAGAAATTTTTAAACATAAGGATTTGGGGTCTGTTACATATGGCAAAAGGTGCCTAATAGACACTGCCAAAGCAGCCTTGAGATCTTCTCAGTACCCACCTATAGAAATGAAGGCCCTTTAAAAATATATTTTCAAAGATATTCTGAAGTTGAAATCGATATGGTTTTCATTTGTGTATTTGATTTGTAGCTTAGCTATATAACACCTGGTATTCGTTCTCCATTCCTACGATGGTTCTCACTGCATGATCTGACATGTCAACGTTTCCTCTTTCTTCCTTTTGCTTCCATTGATCTCAAGCGCAAAATCTCAGCCAGTCCTCCTGCCTACTCCATTCTCAGAGAATTCACCTGCCCTCAGCTTCCAGCATCATTTTGACACTGATGAATCACCCATCTTCCCTTGCATCTCTCATTTCCCCTACATTGCAGGCTATCTCATTCTTTGCCTGCTTCTCAAACACATGATTTTGATGTCAAAGTCAGCCTCTTGAAAATTGAACTTATCTTTTCTTCCAATTCTCACCTCTTTGCCATTACTGTTGACAATACCACTACCTTTCTCAATTCTCTAGATTTCAAATTTCATGGCCCATTCAACTCTTTTCTCCATCACTTGATCACAGCTCAAACTCATCAAATCCTGTCAGTACATTTCTATGATATCTCCAATATCCACCCTGTCCTTTCCAATTGTTCCACTAAAATCCTTGTCCAAGACTTCACATTATTTGCATCAGTTACAGCAAATTCCTGTTTAAGGTTTTGTTCCCCATGCTCCAATACATGTAAAATACAGCTGCTAAAATAGTTATCCTCTTTGCCTGTGCTGACCATACCACTATGGTCACCCATTAAAAAAAAAAGCTACCTAAAGTTACCCATTACTTTCTGTATTAAGCTCAAGGTCATGACTCCTACTTCTGAAGTCCTGTACATCTCCATTCTTCACTATTTTTTAATACACTTTCCTTTCTGCTTCTCTCAAAACCTCATACATGCTAACACAAGGCTGAATATACAAAATTATCTTTGTTTCTTCCCTTCCAAAACACAACTCTTTGTCACACTTACTCAAGTGTCTCTTCTTAAAATTCTCTGCTTCCTTTCCCCTGCAGTTAACCAGTGGAACATAATCTTTGCATTTATTTGAAAAAGGAAGTAAGCATAATAATCAAGCCACTTCTTATTCTGCCCAGGGAAGTTTTGCTGCTCCTGCCTGGGTTTTTTCTTTTAAAGGAATACAAGCAAATCATTCCACAAGAATGACATCTTCAAAGATTTAAAAAAACCCAAGCAAACACAAAAAAGCCCTCTCCTCCTAAACAGAAATAATCAGTTTAATTCACTGTGTATGTCATTGAAAATCAATGCTTACTAACAACTAAAAATCAATCTTTCTTTAGAAAAATCATGAGACAGTAACACGCAAAGCAAAATTTAAATCAATTATGTAAATAGTCTACTTTTAAGCTGTGATTTAAATCAAGACTAATTAATTAAATTCATTCACTCTGACCCAATGTAATACCATAGCACACTACATTACTTATATAGCAATGCATACATTCAAAGTCCTTTAAAAAAAGTGGCACACGCAATTTGACCTGGAGGAAAACTGAAGTGATTTTGTTCCCATCAAACAGATGGATAAGCTGAGACACAGAGATCAGTCAGTAAATCAGTGGCATATCTAAAGCCTTGAACTGATCTGCTGATTAGACAGAGCTCTGCCTTCCCTAAAGAACAAGGGTGATGGTTATCAGTTGAGCCTCCTCGAAGACTCTGGACATTGCTACTGAGCCAACAATTAAGCACATGAACTTGAACAAAGATGACAGGAACAGGCCAACTTTAATATGGTATAATCGCCATTTTCCAGATATATTATTTGAGCATGGATATACAATAGTTCCAGAAACAGCTATAGTGACTTAACAGCCTGTCACCCACAAGGCACTTGACATGACCCCTACAGAAGAGACAATGTAATGGAATATGTGTCTTTCATATGAAATCATCCTGAAGGAGTAATTCAAAGTTAGCTCCACAGAAAAAAACTCAGAATCACCCCATGACCTATTACAGCAGCTCAACTATGGCGAAAGATAACATCCAACAAAAGAGCAGTAAGAATAATTAAGCCCAGCAGTTTCTTAAGCTTCACCAGCAGCTCCCTGGGGACACCAGAGGGATATCTCCAGCTACACATATGACTGTTGTCACACCTCATATGGGGCAATAGATATTCTGGAAAGGAGCTAAATGAGTATTATTATAATGTATTTTATAAATTCAGCAGTGCTTTCAAACTCTTGATCAGGTCAGACTACACTGGAAGCCAGTATTTTTAGAGTAGCGCAGCAAGCAAAACATTCTCAAAAATGAAAGACACTTCCCCAAAAATATTCAGTTCCAGGATTTTCCAAGATGATAGAAAACATTTAAATATAAATGTCAGTACACTGGTCAGTATGTCTTTTTACACCACAACTGCAAGTAAAGAAATACAACTTAAAGTGTACTGCCCTTTAATTCTTTTACTATTTCATTATTTCATAGGTACAACCCCAAACTTTAACATCACAAACATGTAATTCAAAGGCTTTTCTAGCTATGAGCACTCTACTGAGCACTAAAGCAAGAAGAAAAACAGATCTAAACTAAAAGTGCAATGAAGTGATTATGATGGTTATGAATCAGCCCTCCATTATTGAGCCACTTTAGCAGCATGTAATAGATTCTGATTAAGCTCTTTAAGCTGAATTACAATGTACTATTAGAAGACTACTCAATTAATATTTTTCAAGACCCAGAAGCTAATTTTACCATCATCCCCTTATTTCTGCCAAGGTCTGATGAGACCTTACCACAGTCTGCTCAGTGGGAAGCAAGAAGCCATCTCCAGCTTTACCAAGCCAGCTAATAAAAACCTAAAGCTGACATCAAAGCTCAGTGCTCTGTCACTGTGTGGAAGCTTCTCCCCGTGCCATAGGTAAGAATTCTACTATTCCCCATGGGAAAGTTACAGGCATCACACGCTTGTAACAGAGGCAATTCCTGGACCGGGGTTTGCCATTTCAGAAGCACTGCACTACTACAAAGCTATTAGATGCCATTGCAAACGTTTAGAAGCCGAGACAAGAACAACTCAAGCAAGTTTTCAAATCAGTTTGTATGGTGCTCCTGGCAATGGAAAGTCATAATCACAGTGTACTGTTGCTCCTTTACTGCACAATAGACTTTGAAACACTGCAATCATTCATGATCCCACTGGAAGAGAAACAAGGCAGACACAGTATTGTCTCCTGTTATTCACAATATATAAGCAGGACTAACCGCATTTACTAGAAATGGCAAGAACTGCAACAAAATGGCACTCCAGCAGCTCCACCTACAGAAAACCTGGGTAGGAAATGACTGCATCAACCTCAGAGACAGCAGTTGTCTCTGATCCATGGGTCATGTTAACATCTGGAGAGAAAGAAAATTTCTCTTATGAGACTCCTAACTAAGGTGATATGTTGCTACAGCATTACAGCTTAACTTTACCTAACTATTTTCATCCCAGTAAACATTATGAATTCTTAGTCTAGGCATTTCATTAATAAAAATAAGCACATTTTCTCCTGAATGCTTCAAATAGCTAGTTTTGGTATTGAGAATCATGCAGGCAAGATGGTACAAGTTTAGCATTCAAAAAGGTTCTTTTCTAAGTTCCCAGATGTATTTTTTGAGTCAGGAGTATTGTGCATGACACCGAGGCAACGTGGTGACAAAATCCAGATTTAATTCAAATGTTTGCACAGTGAATACAATGTAGACACAGCCCATCTAAAACAAGAGGTCTCAAAAATTAATGTATAAAAAAGTGCCTGATCATAAAATCCCCTTAGCCTTGTAATGAAAGGGATTCCTCAAGCACGTTTGTCTACATAGATTACCCATAATCATCTCTGAAAACATACCGAGATGTTTACTTTTCCAATCCACTCAACTGTTATCCATTTCTGAGCATGCTGTAGTCATTCTTTATGACTTCTACTAAGCATAGCCTTTGGAACCACATTCTTTCACGGCACGGTTTAACTTCACTGCTATCATCTGGTTTTCATCTTGCCTCCAAAAAAGTTCATTTTAACTTCTGTTACTTATCAAGTAATTGATAAAATATGTCTCAGCATCTCTTTTATTTTATGGGATTTTCTTTTTTTCGCTGCACATGGAGCAATAAGTAGCAGGTGTATTTTCTTACAGCCCATAAATATTTACAGATTGTGAATAACAAAGAGCACTGTTTTAAAAAAATCCTTTCTCATATTTTTATATGCAGCAGGAGGAAAAGGAAAGTTCCCCTCTAGAGCCTATGTGTGGGAGTGAACGTCTTGGCCCTGTGTGTCAAGGAACCATCTGAGACAAAGAGGCTATGTCCGTATTCTTACAGTCATCCAATTATTCATATATACATATATGTATGCATGTGAGTCCATGACATCACGCACCTTTAGTACATTTCCTATAAATGCAGGCAGCTGGTTTTTGAATCAAGTTTTGAAATCTCACCAGCCTGGAGACAAGTAGGAATTCGGAGCAAGTGAGTAAGTTGTCCTGGGAACTTCTCAAGTCCTAGATTATTATTTCATTATTTTAGATTTCCATTAAAAAAATAACTGGACATAGTTTACATATTAAAACCAAATCTTTTAGTGTTGGTTTAGTGCCAGCTAAAATTTGTGCAGTCCCCAGATATTTACAGCTAGGCAGTGGCTGGACTATACCTTTGGTGTAAGTAGTGTGATATACTCTCTGAATGCGCTACCATTAAGAAACATGAACAATTGCACTGGGGACTAGCTCTGAGCTTCCCAGTAGCCTTTGGAGTTATCGCAGTACATTTTGGTGCACTGCAGTATCAAAATGTGGGGTTCATATAGGTATAAATAAACTGGGTCACAGAGAAATGGTTATAGTGAGCAGAGAAGAAAAATAGTGCCAACAAATTCTTTTTCAGGGTTAGCAGGGGGCTTTTGGTCCCCCCATGGTCAAGCGGAGGGACAAGAGACAGGTAACCTGCTGGAAGAAGAATATCCTGACACCTCTTAGGCATCTCGGGGATTCTTTGTGATGTTGAAGCAGCTTAAAGAAGCAAGGGGAGGGAGGCCTAACATTTAGTCCCATGTTTAATCCCTCATTAACTGGTGTTCTTGAAAGGGTGATTTCTAGGTTCGAAGGCAACAGTTCCCTCAGCAGGGTCGTCATTCTCAGCAGGGGTCACAGCAATGACAAGTAGTGTTCTCAGCTCAACCAAGAGTTGGTTTCTTCTGTTGTTTATGCTAGTAGTTGAGGAGGCGTGAAATCAGCAGCAGGGAAACAAGATTACAGCTAGAACAAGCTTATCATCTACTGCGTTAAGGACAGCAAAACTCATTAAGGATTTATAATGCGGCCTTCTGCATAATGTTTGTCCACAGAAAAGGCAACTAAATCCACCTAAATACATTTGAGAATATTTTTTATAAAGGTATCTCCAGAACAGAGCTTTATGTAGTGGAGAGTCCACCAGCCTAACTATATTAGCCAAAACACAGGAATTTTAAGAATACTTTTCTAACAGTATTTCCTGTGTGTTAGAATTAGAACTGTGACTGTCTCCAGATTTTAGGTGCAAATTTCATCAAAATAATTAAAGATTTTAAGAAACCACTACGTCAGTCCAGCAAGTATTAGTTTTTCCTTGGTATTTGCAGATTATGTACTTCGATGAACAACCTGGTCCAGTGAATGGTGTCCCTGACTGTGCCAGGGGGAGTTCTGAACTAGATGATCTTAAGATCCCTTCCAACCCAAAACATTCTATGATTCTATGATTATTTACAAATATGAATAGATGTGAATCCTAAATCATCTCTCCACTGTCCTCTCCACAGCATGGAGGGTTCTCTAGGCTTTATGTGGCTCCCAGAGAAACGGTTTTATCTCCGTTTGCCTGAGTTATCTGATTGTCACTCAGGTCTTCATCTCAACTAGACTTCAGGCAAGCAAGTCTTTGCTCTTTTAGGGGAAGAGCATGGCTCAGAGTCACCCACATAATGTCATTCAGACTAAATCTTCCTCTTCCCCCACTGTTTTTACATAGATGAGTAAGGATCTCACCAGCGAATGATCATGGCCCAGCTGAGCATTAAAAATGGAAATGTTCAGCACTCTCCACTTAAACATGTAGATAGGGAAAAGGGAAATTCTCCCACCTACTCCAACTGAAGTCCGCAGGTAGGTCACTAAAACCTGTATATCGCTGTCACAGAGCTGAAGGAATGTTTAGAGTAGCTTTGGCTTAAATCTGCCCACTGTAATAACAGTTTAGTCAAGATTCTTTTCTATATGTAACAACTTCTGAAAAGAAAATGATAGGCTTCCAAACATGAATTAAAACTAGTTTCACGCAATGTGCCTGACCCCAAATCTGTGTACATAGATATATTCCCCTTCTTTTGCCACTCAGTTGAAAGGCATCAGCAGAACCAGTGAAGGAGGGTTCGCACAAAGTGCTGCTGCACACCAAAAAGCATGCCTTGGAGAAGACAGGAACTGTGTCCTCGTAAAAGGTGATCTGTAACAGGATAGGTTTGCAAAGATACTCTTTTGATCTGCCAAGAAATGGATACTGAAACACTGTCATCTAGCAAGATTGTCCATGTTGTTTGCAGCCCAGGCTTACAGTGGTTTAATGATTTCTGGCAGTTTAGTTACTGACAGACATAACTTCACTCTGCCCTTCTTTGCGCCCATTCCCCCTAATGGATCAACAGCTATGAGCTCAGAGAAGCCTCCCTGCTGAGAAATCACCAGTAAATGGCTTGCCACTGACCTTCTAAGCACATTTAAGTACGAATATCCCTTTCAAGTAAGAAACAACATATTTTTCATTTCTAAAATACATGCTCTCAACTGTATGAAAACTAAGCACATTAATTAAACACTAGAGTAAGGTGCTTTGCCTCTTGCTACCCCTACTTGTTACCTCAAGAGAAACCCTTTCTATATGCCTATTGGATAAAAATACATTTGTAATTGTAAGTAAGTATAATAATTCATCAGCTTAACTTTGTGATATCTAAAAAATCCTATACAGACATCTTGAAGTGTCCAACTCCGTTTGTACTGCAGGACAGATGAAATGTGATATATGATGTTTCTTTTTCCAAATAGAAAAAAATAGCAAGAGGGAGAAAAAGTGTTATTCATATACAGAGAGTGACAGTTTCTAATTATTGATGCATCACTAAGCAAGGTTTTGCTAACAGCTAAATGAGCTATTGCACTTACCAAATGAGGGCACGTGGCATATCTGATTAGTTTTACTTATATGTCTGTGATATTATGTAATGCTAGAAGGTTGGTATCTCTTTATCTTCTGGAAAAATGTGCCACTTAAAGGAACAGTTGTATTAAATGCCATATTGTTTTCTACCCAATTATCTTTCGTTTCAGCATGCAAATGGAAGAATGCTGAGTGCTCATTTTAAGTCCTATATATCATCATAATTAATTGTGAGCTAGCTTCTGGTTGCACTTGTCGCATACAGAACATAAAGGAAATTAAATATTCCTGGCAAAAGAAGGTACAGTATTCCAAGAAATCTGCTTTTTGCAAACTAATGAAACAATTTTTAACAATTTTTATTACAAGCATCTGTGAGCTCCCACCAGGCAGCAGCAACAGACTTCTTTCTGCTTATATTGCTCAGTTCCAAGCTAATGTCCCTTAAAGCTGTTAGGCTGAAAGCCAACAGAAGATATATCCACAAAGAGACCTGACCCTTATCCTTGCAACTAACAATGTCTCCTGGAAGTTTTAAGTTAATAGTCTATGTGAGATTCTTATTAGCAAAACTTTGCCTTTTTCCCCAAGCATACATGGTAAATTATACTCTTTGGGCAGCAGAAATCATAGAATCATATAATCATTTAGGTTGGAAAAGACCCTTAAGATCATTGAGTCTAACCATAAACCCAGGACTGCCAAGTCCACCACTAAACCACGTCCCTCAGCACCACAACTGTAAGTCTTCTAAATACCTCCAGGGATGGTGACTCTACCACTTCCCTGGGCAGCCTGTTCCAATGCTCGACAACCCTTTTGGCATTGTTTTTTGTTTATCTGTTTGTTTGTTTGATCTTGTTTTGTTTTGTGTTTTAACCTGTATTGCTCTAAAGATTCTAGCAACAGAGGCCAGTGTTTGACTCTTTATCAAATACCCTTATTCTTGAGACAACTTCATGTTTCCACTACTTCAACCACAAAAAAAAATACTGGACAAAATGGCATCACTAACCTTGGTAAGTGAACTGACTGATTGAAAATATTTGACTTTACAGAGAGTAAATTATGTGTAGTTGAGTCTCTGAACACAGTAAACGGAATGGGAAATAAAACCAAAGAAACCACAGAGGTCAAGACTTCTAGAGCAGGAAGCCTCAAATTAGGCTTCCTTATCCATATTTAAATACTTAAGCAAATAGTAGTTGGCTCTTCTGCAACATCTTTGACCTACAGTTAAAGTGAATCTAATTATAAGTTGTGGGCTGTTCTGTTGGTTAATAGTCATATTCAGAACAGAATCTAGCCTGGTGACTCTGAGGCCAATGTCCTATCTGTGAAAAAGCACTGTCTAAACAGGAATCATTTAATGCACGACTGAAAGTTCCTCTCATGGGAAGAGAGAGGTTTAAAAAGAAAAAATAAAAAAAAAATAAAAAAAGAAAAAAATAGAATTCAGTAAAAGAAAGAGCTGAAAATATCATCTGCCTGAGCCAATGCGATATGACAACAATTTCAAGAGCTGGATCAATTTCTAAGTCAGAGCATAATTTGTAGGTAAGATCTTTCCTCTGAGTACTGTCTCTGAGTAGATCTGCAAGAGCAGAGACACAAACTCCTTACCCTGATGGGAGCAATAAAAGTACTAACCAGCAGAGTCTTCTTTGAAGCCATTGTTTGCACCATGCTGCAGTTCAAACTACCTACAGAGCAAGAGGCTAGTTGTCAAGAGTCTGTAAATGATGATTTTTTTGAGGTGTGTAATAACTCAGAACTGCATTTTCGTTATGTGAAAAATAATGTGAAGTACTACCAGCAAGTCTACCACCATAGATTTCATATGTATGGGATAACAGAATGGTGTGCAAATATCTGCTCACATCTATTTATTAGTTATTGCAGTGTTTACTAATAAAGAAATGGAGATCACATGGGAAGATTAAATCAAGGAGATCTTATAAATTTAACCCAAAATGTATCCTGATACACAGGACAACTATACTTTACAGTAGAGATAGCTAAAAAGTACACCTGCAGTTCCAAATTACTTTGCTGGAATTTTAGGAGTGCAAGTTTTAGAAAATAGAGTGTAAAGAATCTTATGAGGCTTTATAGCTCCCAGGCCTGAACACAAACTTATTCATGACTTGATCCTGAGTAAAATCTAGATTCAGGCTTAATTTAAGAGATCATTTATCTTTTAGTTTTGTTGTTGTTGTTGTTGGTTTTGGGGTTTTTTTAAAATGCTCTTAGCACACACTAAAGAATTAATGGATATATATATAAAACAACAACTAAAAAAGATTTTACAGAGGCAGTAACATTACCACCTGAGTCCCTACACTAGGGTGTATGTAAGTTTTAAACCAAACCAAACTACTAGAGAGAAAACAGTTTGGGTATATGTATTCAAGACAATCCTGTCCCTCTGCTCTGCTTTCATGAGACCCCACTTGTAGTACTGCATACAGTTCTGGTGTCCCCAACATAAGAAGGACATGGAGCTGTTAGAGCAAGTCCAGAGGAGGCCACGAGGATGATAAGGGGGCTGGAGCACCTCCCATACAAAGACAGGTGGAGAAAGTTGAGGCTGTTCAGCCTGGAGAAGAGAAGCTGTGTGGAGACCTCATAGCAGCCTTCCAGTGTCTGAAGGGGGCCTACAAGGATGCTGGGGAGGAACTCTTCATCAGGGACTGTAGTGGTAGGACAAGGAGTGATGGGTTAAAACTTAAACAGGGGGATTTCAGGTTAGATATAAGGAAGAAGCTCTTTACTGTGAGGGTGGTGAGACACTGGAACAAGTTGCCCAAGGAAGTTGTGAATGCTCCATCCCTGGCAGCGTTCAAGGCCAGGTTGGACGGGGCTTGGAGCAACCAGCTCTAGTGGAAGGTGTCCCTGCCCATGGCAGGGGGTTGGAACTGGGTGAGCTTTAAGGTCTCTTTCAACGCAAACCATTCTGTGATTCTGTAATGATCTATTCCAACACTAAATATTCTGAAAGGTACAAATGGCAATTATGCACCTAACTCCCCTGGGAGTTTTCAGATTTCTCCTTCCATCAGGAAATTGAGATCACCCCAAGAAAAAAACAAACCCAAACATGTTGCTATTTCATTTTTGCTACATCTTCGTAAGCATAGAAGATCATAGATGAATAAGATCTGATAAAACAATGGGAAGATGGAGAGAAAGTTAAGATTTAAAGTTTATTCTCGTCCTATGTAGTAAAAGAACAAGTGCTTTGTGCAGAACAGTTTGGCATAAACGAAATAATTTCTGGATAGTCACCAGTGCTAAGGTTAAAATGCAACATTACAAGGCTTCCATGATGACAGCCTACTGGGAGACATTTGCTGAAAATTGCTTTGCCTATCATTCAGTCAGCAGAAAGCGGAAAAAAAAGAAAGGAGGTGGGGGAAAGCGCCTTGCAATACTAGTTATGTTAGAGCTATGTTGAGTCTGTATCTATAAATGATTCAAATTGTAAGCTTATAAAGCCCCCATACAGGTGCAATCAACATAAAAGCCTAGCATTTCTCTTCTTTTCTTTTATATCACAAAGTTCTATATATTTTCACCATATGCCATTCCAATAAGTGCGTGTAATTATAAAAGAAGTATGACCTAAGATTTAGATTCAAGTTTCAAAAATTAAATTGTTTTTTTTTTTCTGACAACAGGCAATAAAGTTTTCACCAGTTACACTGTGAACAAGTAGAAGCCTTAAATCTTGCAACATCAAATAAAACAACGTGTTTTAACTATACCCTTTTACTCAGCAGGAAATGACAACTTAGGCGGTGCAAGTACTAAATTGTAGTATTTTAACTTCACTATATATGTCTGCCTTTGAAAGTCCACTAAATACATGAAAGTCTTCTACAATAGTTTAAAAGAAGTAAGAAGAAAGAACTAAACCTCAAATTTTCAAAGAGGCCCATATAGACTGTCATTTCACTCCTATTTAAATTAATGGGATTCAATCAACTGCTTCCCAGAATACTACTTCAAAACCACAGGGCTAAGTGGTCAGAAGAGCTTTTTTTTCAATATGGTTAACAAATTAATATTCATATGCTACAATGGCTTTTATCTTTGTATTATCTGTTACTGACAAAGAGAAATTAGAATTCTGTGTTTTGGTATCGCTAAGTGATTCAAGAAAAATATAATTTCTGATTTCCTTTTTTAAGAATTAACCAGTATCTGCAAGTGAAACTGGATTTAAAGTGATTCAACCCAGTAACCAATGGGCAAGAGTTTACGCAAATGCTGCTTCAAAATATGGTTCATTTTACAGCTTATCGTTCTGGACCAAGTCTAAGGCAAAATCATGTGTTTCTGCAACAGTTTCAATAATCCATTTGTTTACTTATCTACAACACATGGAAAGACTACACAGTTGACCGCTATCACTGGGGAATCAAAGCATGTGTTGGGTTTGTGGTTTGTTTTTTGGTGTTAACTTCCTACCTCTTTCTCAAGAAATTCCTACTTTTCCGAGAAAAATGAATATAGATCGTCTAATGATGAATTCCTAAATCCACAGAGAACTCATATTTCTGTCACTAGCTCCCCCCTTTTAAAGGATTACTGAGAAAGTTTCTCTCGAAGACCTGACTAAAGTAAAACAGTAAAAAGTGTGATTTGGTATAAGCAAAGGATTGCTTTGTATTACCTTGATTCACCCTTGTAACAACTGTATAAGGGTTCAGTGTAACTCATATAAAGCCAACAGAAAAGCAATTTACTCTAGCACTTCAAACCTAAATTGGTCTCTGATCCTTAAGCCAAATTACACTCGTGTATGCCGTATTGAAATAAAGGGAAAGAGAAAAATGATTGTCTGACGCTGGTTTCAGTATCTGCTCACATGGTATAAGAGAGCTTTTGTCTTTGCGTAAGCACATAGTATAAATATAAAAGCTCTGATATTGTTTCTACACCACTGGTAGAAACTATATTTGGAGATTAAAATAGTGAGTTTTCTTCTTTCGTATGGAAAATAAATGGTAAAACAGTTTGGTAGGATCATCACAATTTGAAAATAATTCTTTTTCACAAGACTTCTAGTAATTATGCTCCTACTGGGACCTCACACTGTTATGCATCCATACTTCTTGTATTCATGGTTATGAAAAAAAACCCAAACCCTGCTTCTGCAGTTCCAGAAACGTTGATGTGGGTTATATTTGAGTTCAATTCATATTCTTTATCAAGTGTTTTTATCCCTAATTAGTTTTTATACCAAAGTCCAAATTTAGCATACCACAAACAGCCAAAAATTTGGTGGTGTTTTATTTACTTTTATACAAAGAGATGTTGATCCTAAATTTGGCCTCTCCTATCACACCAATCAGCCAGTGACTGTCAGCCTTTTTAGTTCCCTAAAAGCCTCGGAAAAAACCAAATGTCAAACCTGTACCATTATCCACAAACCGACTAGAGATGGATACAGAGATGCAGGCAGACATGCTACATGATACTGACAAATTAAATCAAAGGGAAAAAAACAACCTGAACATTTTACATAGAAAAGAAAACCCTAAAATTAGTTTTGTACACACAAATCCTGACTTGACAACAAGTTAGACAAATCTAGCTATGGGGGGGTGACATGCAGCCGTGACATTCCAGACAAAAAGTTTATTTACATAGAAGAGGAGAAATTGCCCTTTTTAAGTTGAGTATCAAACAAATACAAGTGAGAAGAACCTCTTGGGCCTTTGAAAGAATCATTCCTACCCCTCTGTGTGGCTGTTAACTACCTTGCATGGGTATCATCACCTCCTTCCATATGCTTTCCCATAATGTATCTTCTGGCTGGGTAACCTGATTTGGATAATACTATGAAAACCCAAAGAAAGTTCATGTATGTACAACTTCTGAGTTAGGGTAGGTTTTTCTTTTTATTTTAAAAGGCATACTGAGAACAGAAAATGTGAAGGAAGGAGAAAGGTAAGTAATGGGCAAAAGGTGGACTGTGGTGTCAGGCAGGTGCAAACAGAAAGGAAGACTACAACTGACATGAGTCATCCTCTAGCCCAAAGTTGAGGAACTACCAAATGTGACATCAGGACATTGTTAATATTGACAAAAAATTTTATATACCGAGGCTGCTATGTCAGAGAGCCCAGTGATACTCCCCTGAGGAAGGAAAGCTAAATGCAGAGACCGGGAAGGCTTCCCTCACCATATGTAATGTCACAGGAGGGGTGAAACAGCTGTGGAGCTATGACATATCAATGCCTGCTATGTAGATGTTATGCTGGGGCACGGGCCAGTAATTTGTATGCTTGCAGGCTCACCAACTGCTACTGCCAACCTCCTCGACATCTTCAATACAACACTGTGAAAACAGCTACCACAGGAGTTATCAGCCCTCTACTGCTTGTACCTACCCCATACATCTGAACACTGCAGCTGTGATGTTTTTCATACTTTCAACACTTGCACTCCAAGGGAAAGAAGTTGGATTTGGTCCAAAGGATGTTACATCTATACGCTTTTAGAAGGATGAAATAGATAACAATTTCCCTCTGACCTCTAACGTTATAAAAGCTGTCACCAAAAGATATTAAAACCAGCTAGATGTGTGGCAACTGGAAATGAACTCAAAATCCACTGACTACTGCATAAACAGTGCTCATCGTCCTTTCTTGATTTTATGCTGATTGCCATGCTGTCGTAATGCAGAAAGCACCTCAGGATGAATACAGACTTTGCTTATGAAACACATGTACACACATGTACAGAGCCAAGCAGCCTGGTAATTTAGTCTATTGTATACCTATTATTACACTTCAGAAAACACATCTCTGAATACATTCCACACTGGCCTAAAACAGGAGACAGGGCAACAGGAACTGGTGTTAAAACCCAACAGCACTTTCTCAGTGAATGCAAAATGGCATCTCTAACAAATGCAACTCTTAAAACTTACGGTCCACTGGCCCCAGCATTTAAAAACCAATCGCAGGGAGTCTGAGAAGGATATGGCTCATGAAAGGCTCTCTGTGACCGCCTGGATGGCAGAATTGCTAAACTGGAGAGACACTGGGCTGTTATTTATATTCAACAGTGAAACACATATAAACATACACACAATTAGAAACAAATACTGTACAGGCACCATACTACTTAACATAAAAATGGAAAGTAAATCATTGGTAGGATAAAAACAGGCAACAGAAAAAAGGGAATTCACTTATGTTTTACAAGTGAAATAAATACCAATTCCAATCAAATAAAGTATGTTGAGTAAAAAAACCTCCCTCTTCAACCTCCAGATCCTTCAGGCCTTATTCTCAGTAAATGCTCTGCCATTTGCATGGGGCACTAAGCATATGTAGACTTTCCTATCATACTGGCAGTAGAATCATAGAATCAACTAGGTTGGAAGAGACGTTTAAGATCATCAAGTCCAACCATTACTAGGAGACAAGACAGCCCCAAGCATGGAAGCACCCTGGGGAGGAAATCAGGGATCTGCTGTCTTGAAAACAGAAAACCTAAGAAATAACTGGTATTTTCCATACAAGCTAAGAGCTGTAGCTACAGCTGTAAGTAGAATTCCAATGAAACAACAACAAATATTATTCAAGTTGCTTCTCCACCAGTGCAAAGCATAAACCCGCCAAATGTATCCTGTATACAACAACACAGCAGAAGCTACTCTGGGGATGCATTTGGCCCAGGGACGGTTTCTTTGCAGAGTACTCAGCACCAAGCACAGCAGCAAGTTCTGCACCAGAGGGTACCAGGTGGTACCAGGCTGCTACAGAGCAAGTCGGAGCGCAGATGCCAAGCGTCTCTGCATGTGTCCTGTCTAGTGGTGGACTGAGAGGCATTACCAGCAGCCTCACAAACAGCTTATTGCATGTACTGGCCAGAGGGTGAGAGCTGCACTGGCTACGGCAGCTGGGAAGGAGTGTGTGGAGAGGGGAAATAAAAATGGGGAAACATGGAAGGTCTCAGCAGCCAAAAGAGATAAACACACACACACGACACACAAATAATCACTGCAGCTTCACAGCCCACTGGAAAGCGGCACTAGCTGCAATTTCTAGATCTTTCTGTCGTATTTGTAATACTCAGAAACACGCATAATGGAAAAGATTAATTTTAGAGGATTTCTTAAGTTTGCAATATTAACTGGGGTGAGAAGAAGGAAAAAGCCCCCACAAAGGACTACTGTAGGACTTATGCAAATATTTCCATCTGGGTTTAGAATAAAAATCAAAGCCCTGAACCAACCAGCAGACACTGTTTCATGCACTGCTAATGAAGAGAGAATTCAATTCTCCTGTTTGTTGAAATGAATACTGAACTTGTGTCTTGATGTTTTACAAGAATATGCTATGTGTGCGGAAACAAAAGTTTCACAGACAATCACAGGAGCACTGCAGCTTCCTGTAATGCTTAAGGACTAGATCATAGCTTTAGCCTGAGAGTAAAGGACATTGAGTAGCCATGCCTCTACCCAGTCGTATTTGAAATTCATACAGTAGCTGATGTGATGGCAGTCTGCCCTTGGCATGGCCCCCTTCCCTACTAAATAGATGATACACACATACAGACTGGGATAAATTTCACAGCATTACAACTTAACCTATATCCTAACACATGCTCCAGCACCTCAAGCTGCTAGCTATTTTCCTTAGAAAAAGAATGGGGAAGAAGCTGAGCTGAATGGATCCCATCCAGCACTTAGGGAGGGTGACAAAGGGACAAGTTCCCATCACTGGGCAGCAATGGATGAGCAAAGGCATGCTGCTCATACAGCAGCCTGGAAACAGACAGCAAGGGCAGGATCAGAAAAGGAGGAGGGGAAAATCTGTTCTTTCACACTGGTGATAGCAAAACTGAAAAAAAAATGGTAGGATGATAGATGACTCATGAAAGTGTTAAGACTACTGCCAAAAGCAGTAGGTTTGGCAGCAGTGCAAGATACGCTGCCTCAGGAGAGTCACGCTTCAGTCCCTTGCTCCAGTGGGGAAGCGAGATGCATGAGCTCCCATTCAGGGCAGCTTCCTTCCTCCCTGCCACGGGCTCCGCTGCACCACCCCGTTTGCTCTCCACAGCCCGATGGTGATGACATTAGCCCGGCTTTTCTTTCTTGGTTCCAATGCTGATCTCACACTTCAAGTAACAATTTGCAACAAGTAAATTAATAAATGTATTCCTACACTGCTAAGTTTGAAATGGTTTATTAATTCAATTTTTTTCCCCTTGCCATATTACTAAATCTGCTTTCTTTCTTCCCTCCTTCACTAAAATCTTTTGTCTTAAATTTTTCATTTGTGGCATGTGGATTTGGGATTTCCCCCCCAAAAAAAACCTGTTCAATATAAAGTAGACAGGCATTTGGGAAATAAAGGAGATCTGAAAAATGAGAGGAGCTGAACTTTGGGAAGTGCGCCAAAAAAACCTTGAGACAAATTAAGGCAGTAAATACATATCGATTACTCAGGGGAAACTTTTTACTATGTTTTATCAAAGGTTACCTGCTCCAAATCCTTTCTACTCTAAAGCATTATACTGCCAAACCACAATACTGTCTCAGCATTTATGTGTCCATTCTTTATGCCTCATACACAGTCTAATACAAGTCCCTCAAAAACTGACAAACTAACCCTCACTCACCATAGGTAGGCAACCAAGCCAAACAGATACTCCTTTACTTCAGATGCACATATGTTGACTGCAAAAGTCACTAACAACTTTCTCAACCCTTCCTTCACCTATAAATGCAAGTTGCTGAAGCAGTGAAACATTACGAGGCTCCCTGGCACCTCAGGTTCCATATCCGTTAGGTCTTTGGCACAGGCTGATAGCAAAAATGTTTTCATTCATATCAACATACTTCTTACTATTTTGGGTAAGAGGCACTGTTTGGGCTACAGAGCTGTATAAAAAAATCCAGCAAAAGCAACATTTCCTGCTGGCACTTGTGAGTACGACTTTTTTTAAGCAGTCTCTTGAAATAGAGTGAGCAAATGATGTCCTCCTAGTACTCTGAAGACAGGTTTTAATTTAAAAATAGGCACCTTAGTGGGTTGGTTCTTTTGTACAGGTCTAGGGATATGAGGAGGAGACATCCATAGTGTCAGAGACAAGAGAAGTGTCATGTAGCTTGCAGATTCAGGGAAAGCACAAGCCCATCTGGACTCCATCATCCACTTGTCGGCTATTGTACGAAAGGTTGTTAACAAAAAATTGGGTCTGCACATATGTTTAGGTGGTCTTACTTAAGATAATACTTCTGATAATACTGTCTAATCGAGGATTTCTTATAGCAGCTCCCCTCTGTACTTTCATTCTTGCCTCATGTTAAAGTTAAAGCAGAAATCGAGTCACCAAGCCAGAGAGCTCCAACTTCAGTGGCTGGAGTTATGAAAGCTCAGTCACTGCCTTGTCTCTGAAGTAAGATTGAAGTAGATATTGCAGCTGAAAGTAGTATATGCTCAGCAATTTTAGGCGACAGGAACATTGATATTGCTATTCTGCAGGTTATAGTTATCTTTTATATTGTTAAATTTTTGTTACTTCCATTTACAGCCAAAGAAAACTCTCCATGTGACCTTCACACTGCTGGCCTTCTAGCCCTGAAAAGCTACAGTGCAGGTAATGCAACAAAGCAAACATCCTACAGGTCCAAGTGTTGAGCAGGACTTCCCCCTGTTTGGATTCAAACTTAAGCAGCGGAGATTTAGGTTGGACATCAAGAACTTGTCCCTGTGCGGGTGGCAAGGCACTGGCACAGGGTGCCCAGAGAAGCTGTGGCTGCCCCATCCCTGGCAGCGTCCAAGGCCAGGTTGGACAAAGCTTGAAGCAGCCTGGTCTAGTGGAAGGGCTAGGGGCTGGAACTAGATGATCTTAAGGGTCCTTTCCAACCCAAACTGTTCTATGATTCTACAATTCTGTTTAACTTGTACAAAACGCCACAAGGAAGGGAGACACCAAATACACCTGGCATGAAGAAGGGCACCCTCATTATCGCTGCTGAAGTGAACCGACCCTGTACTTAAAACATCAATCAGTGCTCAACGCCAGAATCCCATCAGCAGACTTTGCAGTTCAGTGCACAATGTACTCCCACGGGTGTTTCAAGGCCTGCCCAAGTTTTCACACCTTTGGAGGTTTCATCCCATCTAAGAGTATTTCTGACACTTTAGGAGAATTTTACTATTTCACTGAGAAATTCCAGAACTTTAGACATTTCAATTATCAAACCATTCCTTCCACAAACTCATCAGAGAAGGAAATAAGAATGAAATAACAAAAATATTTACTACAGATTTAAGAGATAATTAGGTGTTTTGGGAACGAGGGCTACATAACTACAACAATTATGCAGATATTGACAAATATAGACAATTTTCAAGATTCTCAGCTTTCTTAAAGACTGTTTACTCAGTATTTGTTCAAAATTAACCCCTTTCAAATATCCACAAACCATCTAAAAAGTTCTCTTGTCTCCACATCGAAAACTTCTTAAAAATACTGGCTGTTGTGTCTCACAATTTGACATACGTGCGGGTGTATAGGCAAACATGGCAGTATTTAGGGGTCTGGCCTGTTCATTCAGACACAAGCTATACCATCACTCTTCCTTGCTTTTTTAATATTTCTTCTCTCAGAAGTTCAGAATTAAGCTGCCATTATATGTAAAGTCTGGATTCTATATGATACTGCCAAACATCCAGCATGCTACTGTGCAATGTGTCATTCAGAAAGCAATTGTACTTATAACTTTCCAATTACACTTGCTGAACCTAACACCAACTTTTGGGGGTTTTTTAATGTTATAAGCAAAGATTGTATTAAAATAGTGAGAGCAATAAGCCATATATCAATTCCAACAACTCCAACTGCTTTACACCTAAAAACAGAAGAAAACTATAAACACAGAATTCCGATGTCTTTATATGGTGACTCTTAAAGCACTGCCCTGCACAGAGGCAAAATGGTTTTAGTACTTCAGTGTTTGTAATATTAGTAACTCCTCCCAATAAGAAAACTGTTCTCATATAATAATGTGAGGAAATAACAGTGTAACAACAACCGTTCCAGTCTTTAAGAAAATGCCACCGAGTTTCGAATTGCAAGAAATTTTCATAAGATTATGCTTAACAGCATATCATCTTACTGACTGGCAAATCCTACCAATGGAATGGCAAATTTTACAAACTATGTCAACCTATTTAGTAATAAACCTAAATTTATTCTTTGCACTTCAATGGTGCTCACAAGTAAAGGACTTAGATTTTATCATCGTAAATGATAAATCTGTCTTGTGTTTTGCGCACAGAAAGACAGTGTAAATAGATACTGTGGTAAGATAAGAAATACAGTCTACACTCTTGGTTGTGATTGTTTCTAATTTACAAAATATATTATAGCCAAAGCTGTCTAGGTAGCTCAAGCCAATTAAAAAGATTTCCAATAGATATGCATTCTCACAACAGATATTTCATTAAATCCAGCCTTGTTACCTTTTCAGTTTTGTTTGTTCAACCTCAACTAAATCTAACCTCTAATGTAACTTACAGCATGTTGAGTTCCGTGCATTACACAGAAAGTCTCTGTAGGAAAAACAAAATTATTATATACCCTCTGGAAATAAATAATGGCTAGCCTACAAACAGTGGGTATCTTCTTTCCCATAACATATGCCCCCAGTAATCATTAATACAGCCTGATGTTCAAAAGACAGACAGACAACTGTGTAAATAAGTAGATCACTATGGACTGCATTTTGATAGCTATATAAATGAAAAGTGTATTCACTATTTAATTAATACAATTAATGTACCAGCTTCCCAAATCTTTGGGAAAACATTAACATGCCTATAGCTATCCATTCCCAAAGCTAGGTATTTCATTAATTAATCTTAAAAGGATGTTAAAAATGGATCTGCAATAGCAGCAAGGAGACACAAGTCTACACCACTCACTTGGTGGATCAGTTCAGTTCTTCCCACCACATCACATACCCTTCTTTGAAGGGTCTCTGAAAAAAAGCAAATCAGTGAGGAGAAACATGAGTCATCCTTTTCTTTGCCTCTTACCGCAATGTCCTTGGAAAGCACAGTGAAAAACATTCAGGCCTGATCTGATTTCTGCCCATTGTATGCAAGACAGTGACTCCATAAAGCAGAAGGCAATAGACAATATGACTCACGTCAATGAGAATTCTGAACCTCCCCTCTGTGGATGGCAAAACTTTCAATGACTTTTACCCACAAAGAATTGGCCTTCTATTACAATCTGTTATTCATACACAGAGTAATGCCATATTACAGCATAATGAGATCTGTATAATATATCCAGATACCGTTTAGGGAAAAACTCAGTTTTGGCTTATTTAACAAATGCAATACACACGTATTCTCAAATGGTGTTGATGTTCATTCAAAAAATGAAAGAATAATTCAGGTTGGAAGGACTCTCAAGAGGTCTCTGTACAAAGTACTGCTAAAAGTAAGGTCAGCTGTGGTATCGGACCAAGCTGCTCAGGGCTTACCCAAACAGGTTTTGAAACCTCCAAGGATGGAGAGTGAACTTCACACTGTACATTTTATAATCAGCTTGCAATATAATCAGCTTGGGTACATAAGCAAATAGATAACCTGTGCAACTGGCTTAACAAACATTGTGTCAGAGGGCAGGAAGGAGGTATGCTGGGCAGCATAGCTGGGGAGCCAAATTTAGTCGTTTGTCTGTAAGGCCCACTTCCTTCTTAATAGCCAAATACATCTTCCATCTCTGGGACATCCTGCCTTGCCTGCTCTGTGAGCACTAAAGGTTGTCTCAATCTTCTGTGAAAATCAAGACATCACTTGCTGTACGTTGCAACTGACCACCTCTCAAAAAACCAAAATTGTCTTTAAAAGGAAAAAAAAAAAAAAAAAAAAAAAAAAATCAGATATTTGAGTACAATCACCACTCATGCTACAAAGAACATTTCTGCTATTACAAGAATATCCTCCTATTTTGAAATAACATGTTAATTGCTACCTGATAATAAAAGGAGCCTTACACAAGAACAATCCAAAACACAGGTTTTTTTCTCTCTGTATCTTCCTTTAAGTGGGCACTGAACTAACTCCAATCCATAAAATTTAACTCTTTGTTCTCATACAATAATAATATCCAAAGAACCAATAAATCACTTAGGATTAATTTTTCCAAAGATCAATCCAATGGCTTTATTATATCAATAAAACTATTGGTCTCAAAACAAAGAGGGCACAGTATGAAAGCGGGAGCACAAGGGTTTTGCATGCTGAATAAAGCTTTTGAAAATGTTTCTCTCAAAAAAAATGCTGGCAATGTGAAATTTGATGATCTTAGCAGCAAGTAACCATAGGTAACTCTATATGAAAGATGAATCCTAAGCCTAGGGACATGGGTATTCTGAAGATAAATTATCCATTTCTGGACTCTTTCCCAAAGCTGCTGTACTTAAGTTGTTTCAAGAAATCATTCTTTACACACGTCCTGAGAACCACAGACAGCTGTATACAACGTAGTCACAAGATTTTCAAAAGTCAGAGTTATGTGGGGGTTCTTCTGTTGGGTTTTTTTGGGAGGGGGTTGTGGGTTTCTTCACATTCTGTCTCTAGTAATTAATTCCACTCCCACACAAGCTCTATGCATTCCCATCAACATAAAGATCAAGAGTACCCAGGAGAACCCACAAATATTTCAAACCGCTTTATCAAAGAAAATTAAGATTTACCATGAAAAAAAAATCTCAGAGGTCAGTCATGTTTGGTAACAGAGCTGCAGCTCTCAATCAACTACACTTCCTCTGTCCAATTTTAATCCAGTTTAAGAAGATTCCAGTAAATTGGGTAGATGCACATTTGGATACAAAGTACTCTGTCTTAAGCCACAAGATACAAGAAGCTGGAGTAGCACAGGGAAAGAGTCATACTGGATGAGAATAAACCCAGTTCATTCATGTGTTGGATGAACCTGATCAGATGAACTCAGAGACTTTCTTACTTAAGGAGTATGTCCTTCTTCCATACTGAAACATTACCTTCTTCCTCAACCAAGTGAAGATCAATCTCCTACCCCATAAACAAGGGCAAGTAAATTAGACGAAGGAAAAAAACCCCTTTGTCTTCCTCCAAAATTACATGAATCCCAGACTAAGCTTTGCCCTTCCATACTTTGAGCCTCCATAAATTTCACAGTTCCACGTGCTCTTTTACAGGATCTGTATAGTTCATACCATGCCTTGTTGCCTCTACCGTACAATTATTCTCACTCTCCTTTAATCTAAGACAGAGTTTAATCACATTTGCCAAGTAAGCAAGCATTAAGCTGTATCCCTGAGTGAGTTTCTAATGCTAACAGCATGAAACAAAAGGAAGATCCCATCACTTTATTGATTGTCTCTATAGAAAGGCAAAAACCTGATTTAGCATGAATGGGACCATTTCTTATGTTTAAAGGGTGTATCAGAATGAATGCCTGTATTTCTTCTACACATGATCTAGGGAACAAGAGGAGCACATTGCTCAAGTATATAAAGTTAAACATAATACGCATTAAATCTACTGCAGAAGTCACCCTAAATTGGGTACTGGTTTGATTGCAATATGAGAGATCATCTAGAAAGGTAACAAAACAGGACAATAATCTATCTTCCAAAATAAACTGCACTCATTAGGATATTAATTTGGTTAGTCCATTTAACCGGATGGTAAATCACATCATAGAGTGCAGGTATATAAAAGCTCTAACTTCAGATAAAAAAAAAAGCCCAAACAAACCACTTTTCTTAGAATAAATCGAAAGGTATTTCTAAAATAACAGCATAAGAGCATCAGCCTAATGCTTATTTTACACTTGAATACTTTCTAATATCCAGACAACCTCTGTGTGTAAATTGGCATAGTTTGTAAAACTAATTAAGACAGGATAGAATACGTAGACATTATAAACATTTTAGGCAACTGATGAAGCTTCTTCATCTTTTCTTAATAAGTATGTTCAACTATTTTTCCACCCACAACCACATTCTGAAGAAAGATTATGGAACAGGGTGCATTTATAAAGAAAATAAACCAAAAATATGAACCCCAAAAGACAATCACTTTTTCAGCTCATTTTAGAAAATAAGATTCAGAAGGAAATAATACAAGATGCAACACAGGAAAGATCACCCTGTTGCAGATCATTACACTGTGATTTTATGGGGTTCCTGCCCAGAAATTAGTTGCATTAAATGGAATTCATTGGTAGTGATGTAATTTACGGATGAGAGATAAGGGCTGCGAACAAGAAATAATTTCTTTCACGTAGGGGCATGGATGCTCAGGATACTAAACACTAACTTACAAAAAGTGAAGATTAGCATGTTTTATTTCTGATCCCGACAGCAAATTCCTGCTTGTCCTGTCCCCTACTACTGCCTAGTCTAAAAAGCAGCAAACCATTTTAACTGCAAGACAGTCAGTTCAGACAGATACGCTCTGAAGCAAACAGCACCGTTACACACCACTGCCTGCACCCTGTTCAGTTGCAACCCACAGTTGCCTATGGCAGTTTTTTATAGATATATAGGTAGGTAGATATGATAGATATAGACACAGATACCTCTCTGTACAGAGGAAAAGAGAGGAAGGGACTGAGAAGGTCGACGTATTGAACACAGCACTGCACGAAGTGAGAAAGATCTTCCTATACACAGGGAGCATTACAAAATGCATCCCAGCTTCACTGCAACTTTCATCTAGGGAGAATCATATCACAGAATGGTTTGGGTTGGAAGGGACATTAAAGCTCATCCAGTTCCAACCCTCTGCCACGGGCAGGGACACCTTCCACTAGACCAGGTTGCTCCAAGCCCCGTCCAGCCTGGCCTTGAACACTACTAGGGATGGGGCAGCCACAGCTTCTGTGGGCAGCCTGTGCCAGGTGAAGAATCAGTGAAGAATCTCTTCTCTCCACTGCATCCTAGAATGGAGAGCCAAAGCTCTGCTACCTTTCAAAGAAGGACTAAATCATTTTATAATACCGCTCAGGATCTGTCTTTTGTACAAAAGCAAAACATTACATAACTATGTTTATTTTCATATTATATTTGAGAGAAATCGCAGAAATTCTAGTATGCTTTTCTGTTTATACAAAACATATCTGAATGAAGAAAGGTAAAGTAGGATGTCTCAATGTGGATCTATTTAAAAGAACAAACTATCACTGCTCAATCTCATCCTACAGCAGAACTTCTGCTGCAGAAGAGGAGTGACAAAACACTTGCCTATCATTTGAGGTCCTCATAAGACTTATATAAAGATTGCTCCTCTGTACCCACGTTATTACTGAGAATATTTAACCATTGGAGTTGTATGATTTCTTCACAAGGACATAGTAAGTCAGTATCAAAATTAGGACAAGCTTGAAGTTTTACTTTAAAGTTTAGAATACAATTCTTTCTACTGATGGATTTTTGGGAAAAAAAATAGAAAAAAATTGTTTTTTTTAAATACAACTAGTAAAAAAAAAAATCAGACTTATCAGACTAACTTGTATTTACTGAGCTGCCAGGTTGCCAATACGTGTGATTTTCAATGTCTCCTAAATATTTTTCTTCTGAGGAAGAGGCCTGTGTTTCTTGGTAACAGTAAAGGTTCTGCATAGAAGTATAATTCCTTTCTCCAGGTCTTTGGGTTTCTTTTTGATCTGCGTCATGGAAACCAATTATGGCAGTATGGTGCTATTTTTGCTCCACTGAATTACCATGGGTGTTGATATATTGTAAAAAGATTTGCCTTTTTTTTTTTCCTGCTTTTGGACTCCTTTCATTTTTTATGATTAGGAACAAGCCTCTACTTGCCATTTTTTTTGCTTTGGTGTCTATTCTGCCTCCAAGTAGCATGTACAATTGAAGATGTTTTCCACTGTCTCAGTCCAGCACTGTCAGGATTCATTTTCTAGACATTTTGCTAGCATCCATTGCAATTCACAAGTTTCAGAATATCAGACCCAGATCACATCCCATTTTCAATACAATGTAAAATACAAGGCCATTCTGCCATAGTTTTATCTTTTCCTTCTTCAACTCTTTAAAGCATGATTCTCTATCGCAAGAGCTATAAATGCCAGCTGTGCTCTCAAAGAATCATGAAGAAAAGATATGACCCCAAAGAAATCCCACATACACTTGCTTATGTTGAATGCTTTCTAGCTTTGATTTTTTTAATAGATTATATATGTAAAAATAAAATAATAAGAATAGCATTGAACTAGTAATACAGTCACAATTTTTATGGAAGGTTTTCATTGTTATGGCTCATACCGAATTTACAAGACAACCCTATTTAGTAGTCATGTTTTCAAATGCATACGTTGAAGTTCAATGCTCTTTTCTGTTCATGAACTAAAAGCCAAATTCAGAACAGGGCATGTTATTAGTAGAAGTATGCAAATACCACAATTTATATTCATTTAGAATTAAATTGAATTACTTTTTAATTATAATACATGCAATTCAGGCATAAGGAATTCAAGTACAAATATTTAGGCTGTATTATTAAACTCCCTGGGATATAAAAATATATTAAACTCCATTCCTCTAGCTGCTACTGATGACTTATCTGAGTCTAGCAAAGCAATATAGATTACTTTTTTCCTCCAAATACGTTGGCAAGATCACCTGTTTTAGATTTGAAATGTAAATTACTTACATTACAACCATACCCTCAAAAGTTTTCATTTTGTGCATTAGCTCCCTCTCACTCCATCTGTGCTATTTTAGGATTGGGAAGTCCGAAATGTTTGTTTTCATAAAAAGACATGTTAGGACAGAACTGAGACAATGACCTGGAAAATGAGTTGCCCTTAATCTAATCAATGTGGCCAGATCCTCCCATTGCCGATCCCTCTTCACCATTCTTCACCTTTGCCTTACAGAACTTTGCATTTATGAAGCAGTTAATCTCCCTTTTCTCCCCACGCCCTCTGCCATTCCAGTTTCTCAAGGTCACTGCATTTTGGCCTGGCCACAACAGCATTCTTAGTCCATCTGGCTTTGTGTCACCAACAAATTTGATCGCTAATTGCATCAAAGAAATACCCAACAAAGAAGATGTGAAGCAGCTGCACATCAGACAGAAAGGCAGTAGTTTATAGTTTCCATCATGAAAAGAGCTTCTGTAAATGCAGCTATCCAGAATATTCAAACACTACTTGAGAACCAGTACAGACTTCACTATTATAACAGATGCAGCACACCAGCATAGACCATCATGAAATTTCTCCCCCAAAAGGCATGTGTTGTGAATAAGATCTTTCCCAAAACATGCACAACTGTATCTAAGTTATGCTGCTGAAGAAGAAACTGAGTGTTTCTTTAAATGATAAACTACTCTGTAATATCCTCTATGAAAATAAAAATACATGCAAAAAGCCAAACAGATATAAATATCAATTTGTAATAGGATCACCTTGTGTAAGCACCCTGTTCTTTGAAATGGATATTCCATTTCTTCATCCAAAAATCACAGGACAGAAGGGAATACAACTGGTATGTCCCAAGTCAACAATTCAAGTTGCTAAACTTTACAGATCTTTTTTCTAACGTTCTGAGAAAATCTTTCAACTGTATTTACAAGTCAACTGGTAATGAAATCGCATCTATATATTCCCTATGAAGAATAAATAAGGAATTTTAGAGGTCCTATTTAATGTTTATAGCAAGATCTGAATTCATATAGGATGCTGACTGACACTCACTACACATACTATCTTGCTCTTACTAAGCATTCATTTCAACACACTTTTAAAAACAAATTTAGAATGACAGTAATCATTACTATGCTAAATTGGCAGCAAAATATTGTATAATCAGAATATCTAGATGTGAAATGCAATAAAAGTGTAGATACTGATTCAGTTCCTAGTATCAAATTCTTGTTGTCATACTCCAGCCCTACTAGGTATCCAGAAAGTTTTACTAGTGTAAATAGTAACTGCATTGACCATGATTTTACCCTTACATCTCACCTTTCCTTCAGAAAACTTCTCGATATTTTACCAAACACACGTTTAATGGGAGAATCATTTTATACATCACTGATACCCACTGATACACTGATAGGATGCAGGTGATTCAGTGCAGCTATGCAGCAACAGGCCTAAAAATGAAGACTGCAGCAGGCAAACCTAAAGACTGACAAAACTCTTCATCCACCTGAGGTGCCAGCAGTTAGGATTCAGTTAGTTTCCCTTGCCATTTTCTTTCCTGTTCTTAGATGTTTACATCCTAGAACGTACTCTCTTTCTGAAGCTGGAAACTCAAAGATTTGTTAGTAGCAGTAATAATGATACTAAACCCATAATATGCCCAGTCAAGTTCCTTGGACATTGAAATAGAATACTCACAAGCCTCCAAACACAAAGAAACACCAAAATGTGTTGGCACTGGAAACAAAACAGAAGGAAAGAAAAACGAATGCAAATTATCCATGTGCCCTTCCTTTGTTCCATCTGTTTTCTAGTCTATGTCAGAGCAAGACTTTTTGTGGTCAAGTGCTTCCTAGAATAATGCAGACATTAATTTCCCTAACTTGAAAACACAGAATCTTTTGTTGAATCCAGTCAAAAGTAAATACTAAACACAGCTATTTTATGGATCTTTAAAAGCAATTCTTTATTCCTGTATTCCAATGCCACTGCCCTAGAAACTATAATGTGCTCAATTTGTCCACGTCGGTTACTAAAACATCACTAAAACAGTGCTGTGCACACTATATACTGCTCTGTTTCAAACAACTCTTAAGAAACAATGCTGCTTCTTTTCAATTAAATTCCTTAAATGGCCCAATTGTGTTGCTCTCAATCCCTTTATTAAATATATAAGACCTTGGCATCATAGGGAGTGCCTACACAGCAGAAATATACCTTGCATAAAATAACCCAGGTTCCAGATAGCTGCATTAGCACTTTGTTCTACTCAAGCTAGTTAACCCCACCAAAAAGATGCACTTTTACCCAATGCTTGTGATTCAAATTGGACTTCTGATTACAAATTCAGTTATAGTTGAATAAATAGGATCTATATGTCACTATTTTTTTTTCAACACAATTTTTTATGCAGAATTATTTTATTTAGGCTCTAAATGGTAATTAAATTAGGAGTACACTCAGCAGTTGTAAAATTCATGCTGTTCTGCACTTGTCGAGGTACAAAAGGTCCCTTGTTTGCAGTACTATGCTGATTGATTCCTATGGTAGAGCTGTTGATTCCCTGCATGAGTTTTCTCAGATAACACATGGCCTTTTAAATATTGGTGCACTGAGTATTTATAAAGCACATATTCTCTACAGATAAACTAGGCAAAGAAAGCTTGTTGAACTTCGTAATTTAAATCAACCATTAAAAAATTATCAAAGTTTCACTCAACCTATTTTTAAATTATGAAAGCCAATCTTATAATGACATAAATGACCAGTATCAAAGAGAAATATATTATAAATAGCATTTATATACTGGAAATTTGAGGTTCTTAAAAAGTGTATTTGTGACAAACATACCCAAATTCGCTTTAACATATCAAAAATAATAGTTGTCTGATAAATATCTGTAATTTTTGCAATATTGTTGTCAATGGGGCTGCACTAAAATTCACTGCCAGTAGGCAAACACCTCAATGGTCTGACCCTGGGATCTTCTAAGGTCTACACCCAGCACTTGTGTATTGCTGCACATGCGACCTCTAACTTTCAGTGCTTCTATACAGAGAGAGAGAAGGCGAAGTAGCCATTATGTTCTCTCCTTTTCCTTGTAATTCACATCTTTTGGTAGCAGTGTACTTCAACTGACTAAAGCATCTTGAAGAACTGAAGCGGCCATAGGAGAGCTATCTTATTTTTCTTTGGGTGCATGCCAGTATAAAGGCAGGCAAGAGTGACTGCTAAAGCTGCAGTCTTTTCAGAGTGGCGGCATGGAAAGTGCCAACACTATCAATAAAACAAAGACGGGAATACTACTCTCCCAGTGCATCCGCTCTGGATCTAGCAGCTGTATACTTTACAAATATGAGCAGCTTGTTCTGTTTGGGAGCCTTCTAACTTTCATAAACTAGATGGCTTTACAAACAGGACAAGATGTTGCTGAGGGTCTGGCAATGGAGAGAAATACAGATGCTATCTGATTGCTGAACTATAAAAAGAGTTTTGCACGTAAATAATCCTCTCCATCTGTAGCATGAAGTTTAGGGGCAAAACATAAGGCCACCAATTCCGTTCTGCAAAATGCAGGCATCATCTTTATGAATGAATTTCCTACAAGGTCTCAGCACTATTTGTTCCTCATAGCACAAGGCATATAGCTTTTATACCATAACTGTCTAAAGCCTGCTTCCTCTTCTGAAATGAATAACAATTTTAAGATCCAGACAATGATCACAGCAGTGCTTAAAATACACAAAAAGATGCACGATGAACATCACAAACAGGACATTAAAGTGCTCCACAAAAAACCTATTTTGTCACTAAAAGGGTCTTTAAGAACTTCTACCAGTATGAGACAGAAGATCAGGAAGTACTGAACAGTGACACACATTTTACTATCAGAACTTTTATCAATGTAAAAGAGGGTATGGAACATCCTTTGCACTGTAAATAATTAGATATTTAATTTCAAAAGTTGCCCACATGGAAAATCTCCTCTACTTGGAAGGAATTTTCTTGACTCTGCATGATGTAGTCTCCTTATCAGATTGCTCAAAGCCAAGAAGCAGTAGTCGTAATATGAGAATAATTATCAAGAACAAGTCCTGTTTTGTGGAAGAGATCTCCCTAGGATTATCTGTCAGAGGCATCAGACTACTGCATGAAAGCTTGCATAAAACCTCTGAGAGCTTTTAACCCATAATTTTTATGACTAATGAAAAATAACATTTAGAAGAAGACCAAAGGCATGACAAATATATTTTTTTTTTTAATGTTATGGAGCTTAGAAAACTACCATAGAGGGTAAACACAGTCCTCTTTCCTCACATAGCTTAGAGGGAAGGTAATAGCTGTGTCCCTTTTATGTGTGAACGAAGCAGGCACAACACACATATGGAGCTCCAAAAGATGCAATTAATCAAAACATCTCAAGGTCACACAGACAAGGTATATTTGCAATCTAGAATGCACAAAGAAACATCGCTGTTGACAGTGGTTATATTCTGCAGCTTGCTTGGGAAAGCTTCATTTGATCTTAACAAAAATTTTGCCGAAGGAGGAAATCTGCTCTAGTGAAGCTGATTGTGATCCAACTCTAATGGAAAACAACTGGAAACTCAATGGTAGCTGAAGGCCTACAGTACTCGTAATGAGACCCTGATAATCAAATGTAAATGGCTGTCCTGTGACTAAAAACAAGAGAAAACACACTCCTGCAGTTAACCATAAAACTTATTCTAAAATAAATGTATGTCATAATTGATACTATGAATATGGATGGGTTCTCCAGATTAAACAAAAATATTTCCAGATGAAGAGACAAAATGATACAAAATGTATTTTGCTCCAGTGTTTCTACCATACACAAATGGGAAAACAAGACAACAATTTCACAGGAGCTGATCCTAACCCCCACATTAAAAAAAAAATCTGTAATGAAAAGTAATTGCAACACTACTATAATTACTGTGACCTACATTCTTCAAAGAACAATGTGACCTGATGAAATAAACAGGTTTAAACATGGAAATACCAATTCTCTCCCTCTGCCGAGTGTCCTGAAGAACTACTATTTTGCTTGTAAAATGGCTGCTGCAATCTGACTGGTCTCCATATAACCAAATTTCTCCATAACATATCACTGTTTCCCATTAGCAACCAACTGACTGCTAGCAAAAATACCAACTGGAATAACTTTTATGCTCCATTACACATTAGGATGGATTGTATTAGAGTATAACATAATGCCAGAGTTTATGGTATTCTACCACCTTAGAAAGCAAACTGGTAATTTCTCTCAACCAAACAGAGACACTACACAGTCTTCTCCAGGAAGATGTTGCCAACTCTTGGTTTGGTACTCAGTGGAGTAGCTTTTTGATATACAATCAAGGGTTTTGTATTATGTCTTTTACACTACCCGAAGCTCTCCAATTTAGAGTTTAACAAACTAATTTTATTCACATGCAAAATGTTGCCTTCTTCCCTTCTACTAATCTGCCTCATTTCAGATGTTTCTTTTTAAAAATTTTATTTCAATTGATTATTCAACATTCATTTGTCACCAGTGAAGAAACTGCCAGAAATCCAGGTATTGAAATTCTAAGTATAGCATAAAAATTAATGCTGTATGACAGTCATCACAGGATATATTCTCTAAACAACAGAAGACAGATTTTCCTTATAAAGCAAATGCAACTTGGTTCTTCCTTGTTTGTTTTATTAAGTAAAACAGTAGTGTGATTGCCCGTCTGAAGAATTCACTTCATTAACTTTAATACAATAAATGGGCTCTGAAAGACAGATGTGAGGTGGTACTTCTGCATGCTTGTTTCCTATGAACTTAACACCTTTGAACTCCTTTCACTGCGATGCAACAGGTACAGACAGAAGAATTAGTACAAGGAAAGGAACTGTGACACAGCTTGCAATGCAAAAGCAACAAATACTGTTTTGGGAATATTTGGCCTTATGCTGATAATGTCTTTAAAAACACACTGACCTAATGTCCTATGGCTAGAGGACACCACACTGCATCACAAACAGGAAGGTTTGGCTCTTTACACATTGTAAACTGTTGTTTGAACAGACAGATACAGACCCGCCCCTCTTCTGCACAGTCCTTTCTGAAAAGCACAATGACACAAACTGGTGGCACTTCTGATGCTACCTGTAAAGGTTTGGAAAACTCCTAACAGGAAGAAAAATGTGGTCTCACAGAATGACCAACCTAGAGTACAGTCAGGAAATTTGGATAACTGCTTTTTTCCAATGGAAAATTGCTATTTGGAAGGAAATGTCTGGAAGTTTACACAAATGAGCCTCCTAACCTTCCTTTCAGTAAACCTGCTGTTGAATGATTTATGAAAAGAAACTTTCCAGGCAGGCAGGTCCAGAATTAGAGATATGTTTGTACCTTAACTCTCCCTTTAATATATGTATTAGTCAGATTTTAAGTACATCAGCAAAGGTTATCTTAGCACTGGTACAGTATTGATTCATAGCACGTCCTGGAAAAGAAGTGTTTGAATGTAATTTCAAGCCTTGTGTCAGAAAGGAACTGTACAAAAGAGAAAAAGCTAAAGTCATAAGTTTCCTGACCTCCAAGTGCTTGTGTCTGCCAAATATACATTAGCTCAGCTTTTACATTTAATATGAAAAACCTAAAGTCCTGCCAGCACATACTCATTCAGATCTTAAAACAACTAAGGATAAAACAGTCAAAAGAATGAACTCAGCCATGTCTCCCGCAAACTGTGCAGCTTCTCACGCTAACACTAGAGGCAAAGAGGAACAACCTGGGTTAACATTTGGGCGTTATAATGTGAAGTAGATAAACACTTCATTTGCCAGTTAAAATTAATATGATCTTCTACACCAAATGTGCTGACTGCACCTTGTCCAACACCAGTACACCCCCCACCTTTTGGGTGAACTCAATCATTTAAAGCAAACTTGGGGTACTCCAAACTGTGCAGAAGAAACATGAACAACAGGAGTCCCCCAGTGGTAAAAATACCTCAAAGAAAACTTCTCTTCTTCCCAAATACCTACTAAACAGCATTTTGGGCAGCTTGCCAAAACCTTGTCTCTAAATAGCTGTAGAGTGATTTAAAGATGTGTTTAATACTTTTGCCACTCTTCAAAAATAAATAGCTCAAAAGAATACACTTACTGCACACATCTGTGAAGTTAACACCTTCATAAAAACCTTTCTAGCTTTCCTGTTACAGTCTAATAAATAATCCCTAATATGCACAGTAATTTCTAGAATTTTATTTAAATACTTCTCTGTTATTGCATCACATCACACAACAAAAAGTCATTACCCAGAATTAGACCACTGCTCACAGCTACAATCTAGGGAAAAGATGATTCGTGAAGTATTACACTGAAATACCAAGGTTTTCATAGTTTAAATATATTTCAAATCTTGTAAATCCTTTTAAAACTCTGAAAAACCTAGAGGAAGAGTAAGTAAGAAACCTTAATTCTCTATGACATGCTCCTTGAGACTCTCATCTCGTTCCACACGTAGCATTCACGCTCAGGAACACTATGAATTGTCACCCTAATCTATCAGTGGCACACTTTGCCATAGAAGTACAACCTGCTCCGTAGATAGAGGAACTATCTGTTACAAGCACTTTACATGTCTCCCACTCTGATAGCTGCAGTGGGAAGTAGCATTTCTCACCACAGTCCAGGTCTAGAATCATTTATTATATTTCTCAGTCTGGCTAAAGACAAGAGACTAAGCACTTCAAGTGTTCTACAACCTTGAATATTGACTCTTTACAATGCAATCCTAAGCCCTTCAATTAGCACATATTACTGCTCAAGGGGAGATAACTATTAGCTCTATTTTATTCTTTTTGCAACAAAATAATTAATTGTGTAACTTCTAAGTTATATTTCTCTTCGCAGTCTAAAGCAGATATTGCATACTGCCTGTGTTACAGAAATCTGTCATTTTTTTCTCAAGATCCTACTGAGAATAGCTTTAGAGAAGACATTGCCATTTATGAAATCAGTTTCTTCTGCCTCCTGTTAGCGTCCTAGGTATAGTCACTTCTTGATTGCCTTTAAGGTATGATTTTCATTTTATTATGTCTGCTTACATAGGATTACACACATATTTGTATCACTGAATTAGTTTAAAATAATGATAAAAATCAGGATGTAGAGTTGCAATGCTAAAAATACAGTTTTGAAAGGCATAATAGAACATTTCTTGTTTTCTTAGCTTGACAAAGTATTGATACCTGAAAGATTTTTATGGTGACATCTTCCCTTTAAAGTAGGACTGAAAGCTTGCAACATTTCAATCCTTGACTTAACACAACAGGAAGGAGATAACTCTCTTTTTAATAATCTGAGGAATTTATACGCTTACTTGCAATTAGCATAAATGAAAGCGAGTATCGGACTGCATAATTATTGCACAGCAATGGAGCACCTAAGCCCTAAAGACGACAGCTTCACAAGTGCAACCATTCTCCGTCTTGTTAAGTGAGTAACTTACAGCAGATAATTAAGAACGTTGCAGAGTGGCTGCTTGCAGTGGCTATCGCTACAAGTCATCTGTTTTCAGAAGTATCCCAGTAATGTCAAAGATGCCCAGATACCGACACATCTTTTTAATTAATAAATATATAAATAAAGCTCACTCGTCACAATTATTCACCATTTATGGCTGTGGCTATGCCATTAACTATGTCTTTAATATATTGAGAACCTCACCTTTTAATCGTTAGTTCAAATACAGTCCAAGAGGGTAATGACTGAAAGTGTTTATACAGTTGCATGGTGAACTACACACGAAAAGCCAGAGGGGAAGGGGTATGTTAAGGGATAGATATCTGAGCTGCAGAAATCATCATTATAATTGGCACCTTCTGTAAGGAGGGGAAGGACTGAGTGGGGAATGAAAATGAGCAACCTTCCCATTTCTAGGACTACTGGAGGCCTGCTCTAGCAGCATGTTGCTTTGCTCAGCTCTGCCAGGCTGGACACGTTGTAGGACTGACAATGCCATTTTGCCAATAGCTAAGGCATTTGGTACCATTTTTCTTCAAACAGGCTAATTCTAAATTTATTCTCATTTACACTTTTTAATCTTCCTACAGCTCTTAGAGAAAGGTCAAGGGCATGAAGATAAAGATATTTTTAGCTATACAGCAGAAATGCATTAAAAAGCTAAATGAAGCTCCAAGTCAGATTCAAATAGTTCTCTATTGACGAAATTAAAAAACATCATATGCCTTTCTCCCTAAACATTAATAGAGTTTATACATTCCCTTTCTACCCAACCCAGGAAAGATATTTTTAAACTGTGCAAAAATGTAAAACATAAACCACCACACCAAACACTGTGTTCAACAATTCTCACACCAATTTATAGACAAGATTAAATACACTAACACACTACATTTCTTTGCAAGTCTCCTTTCATTTCCTACTGAGAAGGTGGGACGTTTGGCAAGAGGAAGAGACATCTCACACATCAGCAGCCTTGGGGAACGTTTGCTTAGAAACAGACAGTTTGACCTCTCAAAGGATCAAAGCAATTTACTTCATCAGGTCATAAGTGTTATCAACCGCTGCAAGTTTGTGTCTCTATTTCACTATTGAGGAGACTAAAATTAAGTAAATACATTATGAGAGAAGGAACTGACACGCTTCCTCAGTCTATATGGGTTTATTATAGAGCTGTAATTTCCATGACTTTTCATCTGAGAATAGTATAGGCAGCTCTTATCTTTGCAATCCCTTAAAGAAATCTGACAAGCACCTCGCTGTCTCGCATGTCTTGTTCCATGACTGTGTATGTAGAGGAAAGACATGTTTGTCTGGGTCCTAATAGATAACATGATGTACATTCCCATGGCAATATAAAATGAACAACAATAAAAATGATAATTTACTTATCTGTCAGGTGCTGACCCTGTCGTGTGAAGGAAAGCAAGTAAAGCTGCAGGGACCAGGTTTTGATCTGGTGTTGTATTTACATATACTGTAGTTGAAATTTAATTGCACTTAATCTGCTCAATAAAATTATCTTCACTGTTATTAGTATCCCAGCCCTGTGTTATTATATAATCCTAACCTATTTTTAAAACAGACATTTTAATCTGCTGCTTAAGTGTTCATTAATGCAAAGCCACCGCTGTGCAGAATACATTCCACTCTATTAGCAAGTGGCAAGCCTGGAGAAGTCCGGGTAATGGGAGCTGAATTCTTTGAACCTACTGCCAAATCTACTATCCCCTTTCTTAATTTTGTTTATGACCTTACCACAACAAATATCAGCAAAATTTAGTCCTTAATCCTAAAAGCAGTCCATCTGAAAAAGAAGATGGCTCTAAAAAGTGCAGTATCATTTGTAAATACAAGGTGGTATCATCCAAATAGTCAAAAGCAATATATGTGTTCTTATATAAGAGCTTTTGGATGGGTCCGTTCTTTCTTGTTTCATTTCTAAATCTGAGTAAATAATCTTCATGCCAACTAGCCTAAATGCACAAATTATTTCCCATTTTGAGAATCCTGAGATGCTCAATTATCTCATACAACTGTCAGCCATCAACTCTACTTAATTGTCTGTACGTTTCAAGTCCACTGCATGTTTATTTATATCACTAGCATGACACACTAGATACTTTATGAGACTAGAATAAGATGAGATATGTCACAGTCTAATGCTTAGCAATACAATAGGAACCATATTTGGTTTTTTAAAATCAAGGAAATGTAGGTAAATTGAATATTAGTCTCCTCTATCTTCTCCACACCCCTGCAGCTCCCAGTGATTTTTTTAACCCACTGGACATACTCAAACGAATTTGACAGAAGAATGAATACAAACATCTTAGATATTTTATGAAAAACTGTAGGTTTAGACCCAAGTGCCTGCCGAGGATAAGGCAGACACATCCCTGGCTCTGAGATGTTCCGAGAGGGAACGGGGACCCTCCTGCCATACAGTCCTTCAGCACGTGTATAACACCAAGCCAGCCACAGCACATGTTGTGCCAGAGAGATGAGACATGGGACAGAACCGAGGACTAGCCAAGAGACAAAGTAATACATGTAGAGAGGGCACAGCACAAGGAGAGAATGTAAGAGCTCGCTTCATGCAGAGATTGAGGGCATCCAGGAGATGAAGGATTCTGGTAGGAAACCAGGCTTTATTAGTTCCATTACTCAGGAACAACTCCTTTTATTAGACCACAACTCAAATTCTTTACAGGGAGGGTAAGAGAATGATTTGAAGAATGCTGGAAAAAGCAGAGTTTAAGGAAAGCTTTCAAAGAACAACCAAGGTGTTGCCTCACCTGAAGTACCGATAAGGAAAGATAGAGAGGCGTTGGGGGAATGGAGAAAGGAGAGCAGGATGAGGGGGGTAGATGCAGACCTCAAAGCAAAGACATCAGACAGGAGAGCGAAGACAAGTCTGTTGTAAAAATGAAAGGGAAAGCAATGTAGTCAGATTCCCAAGAAGTGAGTAGCTGAGGTGAAAAAGCAGAGCTGCTCCATGCTGCAGCAACAGAGAAAGAAACCACAGACATCCTACAGCTGGAGGGGATTTGGTGGAGGAGTTATTAACATTCAGTGAGAGAAAAGCTGGCAATCAAAGAAGGGACAGCAGTACACGGAAAAGGTATGTCAAGGCAGGGACGACTTGTGGTTATTAGCTCAAGGAAGCGACAGTGGTTAGCACTAGCCTAACTAGGGTTAAATGTTAAGAAACAGCAGTGGGCTGGAGGCAGTGGGACTGGGGAACAGGTTGAATCATGGTGCTGTCTCCTGTGGAGGAGGAACAGGGAAATGGTGAATTCTGGTTTTGCAGAACTGAGCTTTAGTACTGAATTTAGGGTGCAGAATTTAAAAGGAAGAGAGTGGAAGCTTTTAACACTTCTGAACCTCATCAGCTGCATGACAAAACTTTAATGGGAAGATGCATTTTATGGACACCAGACAGTGATAAAATCGTATAACCAGTGAATGCAGAAATTCATCTTTATTTATGGGTTCCTACTCAAATTGTTTGATATCTTCAAGTCTCTTTACAACCCATCATTTCTGCAAATTTCTATGCAGGAAGCACTATCTCTATGCCATTACACTTTGTGTCATGCATTTCATGTTAAATTTCAGGCTGAGTGCAGATTGTACAGGACAATAGCCTGACACTGATAAAAATTGTCAAAGCATCATGACAACTAAAGAACTATTCCCAAAATAACTTAATGGTCTTAATGCCCTAACTATACTGGCAGCATTGTTGCTGCATTAGTTTCAACCACAGAATATGCAAGAAAAGGAAAATAATACCAAAACCCTAATATAAAATAAATTACAGAATTAGTTTTCATAAACAAAAAAGGTCACTTTTCTAAAAATCAAAGCTGTAAAGACATTCCTTTCTAAGGTTAAAACAATATAATGTACATTGTAAAATAAGAAATGTTGGATACTTATTTGTGGTAAGTTTTGCCTTACAATCCAGAAATCTTTATTTCTTTTCATCACACACGAGCATTTTACTCCTAGCGTTTTTAACATACTGTCAGCTCCTGACAGATACCACTGGCTCTTCCAAAGATTGTCAAAGTCATCCCTTCTCGAGAGTCAACTACAAGTAGGGTTATAAAAACAAAGTTTTGAAATATTTTAACATGTAAAGTGTGCAAATCGCCTGCCATAAACTGCACCTTGCTGTGTCATCAAGAGACAGCTGCAGGATACTCCTCTTTCAGGCACGGTCCTCTGCATTTCACATGGGGACACAGTTTACAGATAGGGCACCTCAGGAGCCCTCCGATGAAGACTGCCATAGAAATACGCCTTCTCAGCACAGGCTCCTCTTCTGCACCCATCCTTACCCCACCTTTATCACCACCAGAATATTCCTAACAGTATGCTCAGCATTGCCCCAAAGCTATGCCACATGAACCACGGAGTACTACTTACTTTCACAATACCATGCCTCCAGCAGCCCCCTTAGCAGACTGGTTGAGTCCAGCTGCTTACCCCTGCAACTCACTGGTCTGTACATGCATGGCCAAACTGTATCCTGGCAAGTTCTGGGTTTCTAAAGTCCCCTGGCAGCCCTTGCCCACTCCTGCTCACCACATCCTTGAAATGGTGTTAATTATCCCCATAGGTAACCAGATTATGCTTCCCTCCCTCAGTGACTAGTAAGTACCTGGTCTCTCCTCATAATCCCACCAATACCACCAGCAGTACCTGTGTGCTTTTGCTCCTGCTTCAGAGGAACTTGTGTAAGTGTGGCACTTACACAAACCATAAAGCTGGCCAGTAACAGGAAACAAGGATATACAATTTGCTGCTCAAAAGTGCATACGCATCTGCTCATTTGGTATCTGGCCCACCACACTATAATTGAGGCTTTCCTGCAATGATTAAAGTGATGGCAATTCCACTCTCCAAAGACACTACTCTAGACAAAGAAGACATGGTTTACTGTATACATTATACATTGTAAGCAAAATGTCTGGCTATCATTAATCAACTGGCCATCTCCCAACAGTTTCCTTTGAGGCTTCAGGAGAACTCTTCTCTTCTTCAAGTTTCGTTCAAAAGTCCTAAATATTCTCTCTCGCTACTACCAGAATTCAAGGGGACGCTGAACACTCATGCATAAATGCTCAGTGTTGTATCACCAGATGCTTCCTCCTTCCAGGGAATAGATTGCACCTTGTTTCGCATGTTGAAACAGGTTGACAAAGCCTGCCTAGACTACTGAGGCAAAAAGAAACTCTACATTTGGTCAAAGCTGTGCATCTTAGATACTTGAGGAACAAAGACCTTTTCTTCTGTTTTACAGATCTTCACAGAAATTAGCAAAAAAGTTCCAATAATCTCACCAAGGAAATAAATATGGACTACGCTGAGGATATTTACACATTCCTATTTGGGGTTTCAACGCCTGTTCATGTTCCTGCCAAAGTTAAAGCGCGCAGGCACTGCCTTTATAAGCTAGTCAATCAGTTACTTCAGTAAGGTACTTAATTCCCCTGTCGTAATCAGATCTAGCTTCAAGAAATGCAGAAAACAGGAAATTCAAAGAGCTCCTGCAAGCCAACAGTCACCAAAGTGATTTTCTTTTGTGTGAAGTCCAATCTGATTATGAAAATGCAGGAGTGGAAATCAGCAACTGGTATCTATGCACCCAGATAACTTGTTATCTGACTGGAAGCCAGCCTAGTTGTCTCTGCAAAGAAAATCTGCAGACAGAAATGTCAAAGAACACAAGCATTGTACACGCTCATATTAGATTTATTTTTGTCAAACTATTTTCATTTTGTTAAATGCAGCTAAAATAGATGCCTGTGCTGTTTGGGGTTTTTTCTTGCAACAGGCAAAGGGCCACAAATTCTCACTATAGAAAGAAGAGTTAGTCTGGATATATTACTGTAAAACCAGTATTACATATTGGTCCAAGGGCTATTATTTTAATGTATTACCTTACAAAGAAAAATATAGAGCAGGCTAAATTAACAACATGTTTGTACTTTTCTGTTATCGAAAGGCTCAACCTCATATCAGAAAACCAGAACTAAGCCAAAATACTACAACAGGAAACAGAATACATCATAATCAAATAAAAAGATTTTGATGTGTTATGCTTACTTCAGTGGGAACAGAGTCAGATCGCAAGACTCCCATTAAGTTAATAAGATCTGGTTTATTGTTTATGAGATTGGGTGAATGTGCAAGGTAACTAACATGAAGTATCTATTTTTTTAATGAACTGCAATGATATGGGAGGTAAGAGCTAACAAGAGCATTGTAAATAGTCAAATCAACACGTTTAGTATTTTGTAAATTAAACTGCCTTTGCAGAAACGTGGCATCTAAAATATTCTAACATAAATGTCAGAAAAAGAAATTGTGTTAAATTAGTAAAATATGTAGCATTTGAAATATACACATACGTAAGAATAGAACCAGGATTAGAGGCCTCAGGCACTAGGAATTGGGGATGTCATACAGTATTAATTCCTGGTAGAAGCCACTAATTTACATGCCACAAACCCGAGAAGGAAAAAGCAGCAGATCTGTTTGCTATGACAGAGACTCTAACTTATCTTTTCGATAAACAATTTTAATAATGCTATATTTGGATTGTACAAAAGTAATTTACCAGGTAGGAAAAAAAGAAGCAAATGATAATTAAAGTGTCAGGGATCTGCTAACCAGGACACAGCTCTTACATTAGTTCAAGAATTGCAA
The DNA here is from genome assembly GCF_004027225.2 of Strigops habroptila. Lineage (NCBI taxonomy): Eukaryota > Metazoa > Chordata > Aves > Psittaciformes > Psittacidae > Strigops > Strigops habroptila. The sequence goes on from NC_044281.2 coordinate 75,031,295, forward strand.
AAATGAACGGGGAAACATTCGGTTCTTTATTAAAAGAATTTTTGGGTTATGAAAGTTTGGGCAAAGATAATTCACTATTGACACTGTGTTTTCTAATTCTACAGCCCCTCTTTACAGAGGCAACAGAAAAAGAAGGTATGAGGAAGTAGATTATCTTTCAGGTCCCTTCCAACCCAAACCATTCCATGAATCTATGAACCCTACAGGACCTTAAACACACGGCACACAGGAACTCTGTTTCTCTGGGTCTTAAGAATTCATATTGAAAAACCCCAATCTTCCTCCCACCTTTGCTGATAGCAACTTTTCCAAAGGAAACACATGCAATACATTCTCTGTGATGTCTCTAACCCATCCCTGAGAAGGATAAAATAATAATGAGGGGCCAGATAACTGTCAGCCATACGCAGAGGAGGTTTTAGGCTGGGGAGAGGGAAGTATCCCCTTACACAAAAGTCTGCCAAATCTTCAAGGAAGTGTTCTGCATACTGGACTTCATTCTTTCCCAGCATCAACTTTCTGATCTGCAAATGCCAGTTATACAGGATGCCTAAAAGACTTCGAAAAACTCAGAGGAAGAAGGGAAAACTACAAATTAACACACTCTCCTTCTGAACAACATAAAGATACTAGAGGAAGACACAGACCAATCTTCATAAATCCTACAGAGAGATGCCCGATTTATATGCCAGCAGCACACATAAGCTTATGAGAATTACAGCATTGCTAACTTTTTATAGACTCAACTTCTTAAATACCATAAAAAGCTGTCTTACTGACCAAAACTGTTTGTATGTGCACTTTTAGCTTATTCTGTATGCAAATCACATGCTAACTTCATATGCTGCGCTACCCATGTTCTAATGTCGAATGATACACTCCAGTGAGCAGCCCTATGTGGTGTGCTGTCTCCTGAACTTGTCTTTAATTTAAAAAATTACCGTAAAATACACCCTTTTCTAAATATAAGCTTCCAGATACCTTCTGCAACAGAACATTCCCAGAGTTTTTGAAGAGTAAACATCTCTTCATAAGAATGACAGAATTGGGAAACACTCCTTTTCACATGTAATCATATGAGCCAGTTTTTTTCTCTCATTTGTTAATAATGCACTTTGCAAAACAGTTTACTATGCTAAAAAGAAATATTGGCAAAATAATTAATTGCTATCTGTCTTGCATTTTAACAACTGGAAGCAAGACACAGCGAGCATCATGTACCTGACCAATTCTCACAGATTACCACCAAAACCTGGTTTTAAGAAATACTCTGATTTACGTAGCCTGTTCTTTAAGATTATTTCTGGACATACACCATAAAAGATGTTGTAACAGATGTAAAAGAAAGAAGAAATGATACACAAAGTTGAAAAATGGGATAATAAGCCTGTAATTATTAGGCAACTTATACTAGGTTAACTTAAAAGTGAATCCATGGGAGGAGAGCGTTATGTCATCCTAAATACTTCAATCTAAATAGCCAATTCTTTTTAACATTAAGTATTCTATTTACACCGCTTCACAGATATGGCTTAAGGCATTTTATTCAGCTTTAGTGGCTCCCCATTTTCTGTTGAAATGAATGAGACTTTTCAGAAACGCATATTTTGCATTTATTTCTACAGGTGCACAGTAGCACAAAGCTACAGTTTTTATGCAGGATATTTTCTTACAAGATGCCACAGAGATGACCACTACACTGTATCAGCTGATAGCAGAATAATTAGATACCTTCCAGTTGTGAGGCTCAATGTTAAATACAATACAAATTCAAGAGGCAAACTGTTCCCCAGGTAGTAAAAAAGCTTTAGTAAGTGATTAATTCAAGCATCTATCCTTAATCTGATGTGAAACTCACCTGTGAAATCCCATCAACAGATTCTGCATGCACTGTAGTTGTGGCAGAAGCTGCTGGCCTTAAAATGTTTTCACTTCTCAGAAGTTGTTAAGGTTTCAGAAAAAATGTCTGTTTAAGCAAAATCTTTACATCACAATAACCCAAATCTGTTACTCTCCAAAACACACACAAGTCTTCAGCCATTTGAAGAGCTGCCTACCAGCAAGAAATTCATACTCTCGAAGCAGAAGCACCACATCAGACAGAGTAGCTCTGAAGAAAATTCAAACCTAGATATGCCCAAAACAAAACACAAGACAGCCCTGTCCTTCAACTAGGAAGACTCACAGTCCTAGATTTGACCATGTGAGGGGTCAGACAACTAACTTTACAGAAGGAGCTTAATTATGAACTTAGTGAGATGGAAAGGAAGACCAGACCCTTAAATACTCAGGATACTTCCTCACAAGTAAATCAAACACTGAACTCACATTCGTATTTTAGCCATCAATTATTTTTTTGTTAGTCTCTAAATATACGATACCTCAGACTTAACAGCTAGTACTATGATAAGTAATTTTGTGGGTTTAGATTTTTCTCTTCTGTGTTGTTGGACATTGTTTTAAATTTTATATAGAACACTTAGCATGCCCTTCTAGTTCTAGACTACACTAGTAGTCCCAGTATAATACAGACTGCTTAAATATATAAAAGAAAGCCTTAGTAACACAACTGCACCACTTGTTCTATTATCATAACAAGAACTAGGGAGAAACTACAAAATCCTCCATTTCTTAAACCTATGTACACTACAAAAGACTTCAACACAAAAACCAGTCATCTTAGCCAATGTTTTTTCCCCTGTTCTGTTCCACAAAAGACAACTGTTGTGATTTTCTATACTGTCTCAAAAATAAAATAAAAAATACGGCAAAAGCATTACACTTGATATATACCAAGTCACAGAGTACCACAGAGTGGCCTTTGTGAAAGGGTTAATCACTGCTTTTAATTACACCCAAGTAACTTCAATGATTGTGAATACTGCAGCAACATCTATAAACACAATGACCATGCCAGCAGAGTACCAGTCATGAAACCCCTGCCAACACCGCTTGTACAGGGGTTTGGTTTGGTTTGTTTTAACCATGATACAAAAATATTACCAATTCTGCTCTTCAGGGTATTTGCAGAGCCCTGAAAAAACAATCTGTAAGATCAGGCAGCTTCAAAGAATGTAACTTGCAGTAGTAACCATGACGATAAGAAAAATGCTTTTGCTAATCTTTTTCTTTCAGATTACAGTACTTCCAAATACTGGTGGTTTTCCACTGTATTACAACTTTTGGCTATCGCTCCCTATGAATCTAGCCCTCCAATCCTTGTAAAGCTGAAACTTGTGACAAAGTGAACAGCAGCTTGGAGCGTACTAGTAACACAGAATGAGTCCTAACCAGTCCACCAGCATCTTGAGTGACTAGTGGTAGGATGGACGTCACTTGATGGCAACTATGTCTTATTCCATTGCTGCACGGAATAGGTAGGGAATAAATTTGTACATTTTTAAGATAATTACTTTGCAAGAACATGGGGAATCAAAAAAACACACAGAAAGAATGTGTATAGGGTATTTCTGTGAAGACCATAAAATTGCTGAGGTAGGTTAGAATTAGGCCCTCAGCAGGCTGACCATAAACTTCAATAAAACTGCCTGGAACTCCTCTGAATTGATTTTGTCTTAGTTTTGTATTAAGTTGGGGGTTGAAGCAAAAAAATAAGTAAAGATTCTTCAGAAATTAATCTTTGTTCTCTACTCTTTCTCCAACAGACCTCCTCACCAAACTAGGTAATGCTTTTAAGTGATGTGTGTGTTTTGGACCTCTTGTCACATTTTGAAAAGTGACTAAAAGGCTGATTTTCAAAGGCATTAAGATAGCTAAAGATGCATTAAGTACTTAGAATTTTTAAAACTGCCTGGGCATCTAACACCTATTTAAATCACTTAGTCCTTTCTGTAAATCCCAGTGGGCAGTTATCTGCATTTTATGTGTCTATATGCCTTTGAAAATCTGTACCATTAAATACTTAACAACCTAAGTCCCCCTGGCTTTTAATGAGACTAAGGGTCCTAAAAAGAGTAAGTACTTCCGAAAATTGGTCAAGCTACTCTCTCTGCTCTTTTCTTCTTTCTTCTGAAGAGCCATCTACTAATACTTATCCATAGCATGTCAGTTAACTACATCTTCAACACTGTCAGCCTTACACATTACACAGTGCACATTGAATTTTTTATGGAACTAAACAAAGGTCCTGAGTACAGACTGCATTCTCGTAAGACTTTCTGACACTCCAAAACAGAAAATTAATTCCAACCTGTAATCCCTTTGAATGCTTTAAAATCATTGTTTTAATAAATATGATCCAAAATCTTTGTAATTTAGGCTAATAAACGAACAGCATAGTTTAATTACCGAGCAGCTTATTCAAATGTCTATAAACAAGTTCTGAAAGACAGCCACATAGCAGCAAAAATTGTTCAGAGAAAAACTAGGCAAGGAAGGAAGCTGTGAACAGGTTTTTTAAACAGGCAGTTCCAGAAAAGAAGAAATTTTAGAATTAAGGCTTTTTTAAACAAAAATGTATGAAACTATAAAGCATTCCCTTATGCAAACATTTGAAAGCTTTATCTTCTGATCTTCTTTAATGTCAATGGGAGGTAACTTGCACTGACCACATTCCCCAAAAGGAACTGATTTGTAAATTAGGAACACAGGGAATCAGATTGCCACCTACAGGAAAATTTAGCATTTATTGTCAGGAATGACTCAAAAAGAATACAAATTGCCATCCTGCCAAGCACTCTTTCAGTTTTAGTTATTGTTTCACAAACAATTAGTATTTTCTTCTGTGCAACTATATCATGAACTTCCTAAACCCAGAACCATTTAACATTTCTTATTATTCAAGAGAGTTTTGCTTGCATGTTCCACAGTTCAACTACAAAGCAGCAGATTCTAATCACCTTTCAGTTATAGAATTTTAAGTCTGCTTACCTGATACAATTGGTGCTAGCCTGAATATGTCCGATAGTCTGCTGTTAACTGGCTCATAAGGGGAATCTTCAAGCAAGTCATTTCCTAAAGACAAAACATATTTGGATTTGTTTTCTTAGATGAGAATTCAGGGTAAGATTTTGTTTTTTACTTTTACTCTGAAATGAAGTTACTCTGTAACAGCAAAAGGTGCTCCCCCTTAACCTGTTTCTGTGGCTGTTTCTCCTCAAAGCATTATGTATAAAGACATCTGAAAGAAGTTGTTTATCCCTGTCACTAGTTCTTTTCTCTCCTTCCTCCACGGATAAGGTCATAATTTGCAGAGACAGCCTGTGACATCACAGGGACTGTCCCATCTCATGCCAGCAGGAGAGGAGCTGCAGCAAGGATGTTCCCCTTCATTCACTCTAACAGCAAAGCTCTTCTTTAGAGGAGCAGCCCATCTAACAGCTAAAAATGAGCATCTTTGGAATAAAACACTCATAACAAGATGCCGTTGGAAGGGAAACTTTTTGTGATACAGAAATGTCCAAGAGTAGTAGGGTAATTTATTACACAAGTTAGAAGTATGTATTGACTCATTAAAATGTTCCAGTTGATGCCTGGGTAAATGAACAGAAAGGGATGACTTCCCCTTTTGCAGAAGCAGCTACAGGAAAGAGTCAAATGAGGACCACACTGAAATGAAAGATTTCATCTTCAACTCCAGGGCTAGAGCAAAACATTATGTATCTCAAATAAGGACCTGACTGTTCTCAGTAGACTATGAGAACTCTGCCAGTAACATCAGGAACAGAATTCCCCAGTCAATCACTGTCATAACCCTTCTAACTGGCACTTCTACACACTCACAAACTTCCTTTTTTTCCTGCCTCAGCACGCCCAGGGAATATCACTAGTAAACACAGGAAAGGAAAGAATAAACTTCCCCTTAAAGCAATGCTCCTCTTCGTATTACATTTAACTTTCAGCAAAGAGCTAAGAAACTAGTTCCAGTGGTCTTGTTAGGTGAGTCCTAATTAAGGAGTTCAAATATTATTAGGAAAATGTCTCCAAATGACTGTTTTTGTAGCTCTTGCACTTGCTAGTGCCCTTATCTTTTGACTCTGGTTTAGAAAGGTCAGCTGGGTCCCCTGGAGGAAACCCTCATTGTGGATTTCCCAACAACAAGAGACGGAGCAGCAGCTGTTCTTGAGTTGGATGAAAGGTCCTCAGTTTGCAGCTGAAGAGCACAATGTGAATTACAGGGTCAGACCCTGGGTTTAGCCTCAGTGGCTGTAGCTAGCTGCGGATGTGAGCGGCTGCAAAATCACACCCTGCATTAAGGGAGTGTAACGTTTCTGTGTTTTGCAACGTACCCTGTAAGCTCTGGTACATGCTCCAGTAAATGCGCAGGCAGTTTTTCTCCTTCTTCATGCCCCTCTTACAGCGGCAGTTGTACAGAGACTTCTGCTTAAGAGCTTCCATGGCGCTTTTGCATTCATCCTTTGCCTCCAGGCCTGTCGCCCGGCTGAAGTTGCTCTCTTTGCCGGCTACACACTGCCTCAGTGTCCTGTATTTAGTACTACAGCTCTGCTCCTTAAGACACTGGTCGCTGGCTTTCACGCAGTCCAGGCGGTCCCCTCCAGGCAGCGCGCTCACTTCTGCGGACAGAAGTACATCTAGAGAGAGAGGACACAAACCGGCAAACTCTCATTCAGGGATAAGGCTGATTTAAGCAGAGCTCCAAAGCAGGTGTCTGCGAAGCACAAAGTACCTCCTCACGCAGCACAAGCAGCCAGCTCCATGGGCAGCACCTTGCAAACCTCCAGGGTTTACCCTACCCCAAAAGCACATAGGGCTTTCGTGGTCTTAGATCCACTTTGTGGGAGCCCAAGGAACCAGGATGTTTTAACCCTGGTTGGTGATTTATGAGAAAACACAAAAAGGAAAGAGGATCCACAGGGGTTAATGTGCCTGACAAAACAAGCATTCATTACTCCTTAGATCCACTTTGGTGGAACAAATAACCTTTCCGTTCAAGTGTTTAACCGAGGGGTTAAATATTCAGCCTCACTTTCCGCAACAGCTCTGCTGTAATTTCAATTACATCCACAAACAACCCACTCAGAGAGGCAAGTATCCTCCTCGCAGATTGGCATTAGCCTCTTTTTGCATCAGTCACTTTTTAAAGGCTGTACACGTTTCTGCTTATTCTACATGTATAAAGGTAGAATTTATGACTCCCCCCCTCCATTTCTCTCCACGTATGATGCTTTTGCAGGAGAACAAAGCAAACTGCATTAACTCTCCCCTCTCCATCGTGCCCCCTGTCACGCTCTCCCAGACACACACACACACAGAAACACACATCTTCTGTGGAAAGGAAACCAGTTTGGGCTGCATACCACTCGCAGCCGGGCAGGCTGCCAGGATCAGGTGAAGACGTTTCAGTTGGCTCTTGTCACCCCCCCACCTCCACAAGCAGCTTTATTCTATTAAAATGAAAAGTTTCCCTGTAAGTTGCGAGAACCCAATTTAACAAGAGGTTACACAGGCGAGTATCTAAGTCTGTAGTCTCCCACAGCTTTAAACGTAGACTGGGCTAACTGATGCGAGGCAGAGCCATAAAAACTACTGGAAACTTCACTGTTCTGCCTAAACAATAGACTGACAACCGTCAGGCATCGATCCCATAAACCCCACGCTTTGCTTTATGAAGCGATGTACAGGCAGAAATCAGATGCCAGCAACTTACCCACAAAGGGCAAAGCGAAGTACAAGATAACGAGAAACATCTTGCTGTCTTCGGATGGTTTCCCCAAACAAGCTGATGTGCCACAACAAGGAAGATCAGCATGAAGATATTCCAAAATCGCCGAGGTCCAAAGGTTCCAAGTTCAGATCCATTGAATTTAAGGGAAAGTAAAAAAAAAAAAAAAAAAAAACCCAAACCAAACCAAACAACGAAAAAAACCCACCCCGCTCTCCTCTTCACCGCTCCCAGCACCAGCGGCAGGAGCAGCGACGCAAACGCTGAGCGTTTTCCCTTAGATTTCACGTCTGAGCAACCTGGAAACACAAGCCCCGACTTCACTGAGGGAGCGGGAGACGCGCACGCACGGGTATATGTGTGTGCGAGTGAGCAAGCGGGAGCGGGGCAGCAGCGCCGGTCGCCTCCTTGGGTGGGCAGCGCCTGTTCCCAGGGAGGGACCGAGAGCACACGAGGAGGGGGGAGTGACGGGGGGACGGGACGAGATCCGGGGCGTCTGCCCGCCCCTGTCCCCGCACCCGGGCCGAGCCGCTGGCAGCCCCGCAGACACTTGCAGCTCCCGGCTGCGGCTCCCGGGGGTTGCCCGAGCCGCCCGCAGGCGATTCACCTCTTCCACCCTCCCCAGACCGCAACTTTATTTATTCGCCTGCGCCGGGAGGCGGTGCGCGGGGGGGGGGGCGCGCAGCTTGCGCGGTGCGCTCGTCTCCGCCGCCGGAGGAAGGTGCCGCGCTGGCGGCAGCGGTGGGAAAGTTTGGCAGCGGGAATTGGGACGGAAGGCGCGGAGCGCCGGAGGGGGGCGGCTGCTCCGGTTCCGCCGACCCGAGCGGAGCGGCCGCGGCAGCCCCCGAGCACGGCGCTCCGAAGCGCTTCCGAGCGGAAGCCGCCGCCAAGTGACCGAGCTGCGGGAGGGACGGCGGGGTCGGTGCCGCTGTGCGCGCCCGGCAGGGGTGACCCCGCGTCCCGCCCGCCTTTAGGGGAAGCCCGGGGCGCCCCGCTGCCACCCCGAGGAGCGGAGGGGCTAGACCGCCCGCCTTCGCCCCGCCGCCCTCTTCGGGGGAGGCCCCGCGGCTGCGGAGCGGAGGAAGCACCGCCCGGGCGGGGGCGGGACCGCGGGTGCGCATCCCCACAGCGCGGCGCGGTCCTCGGCGCGGGCCATCCGTCGGCCGGGGCCGAGCTGAGTGTGTCGGCTTCCACTTGGCTCCTGAATAAACAGAGCGAACATATGTCCCATGCTCGTGACAGATGGTTCAAACAGAGAACTATTTAGTGGTTTTCCCACAGTTGCTACTATGTAGCGCTCCCCTGAAACCCAACAAAACGCAATTAGCCTAAAATAGCGTCGGTTTCCAGATTTCCTTGTTTTCATACGCCGAAAATTTGGTTCAGGTGGTTTTATGTTTTAGCTGCAACCAAATAATAATTAAAAGAAAAATCAGTACATACATTACTTGGCAAATTTGTCAACGGGCTGTTTGTTCCGTTGACTTAAGGAATTTGCTTCTCCTCACAATAAATTTTGCCTAAAGGAGTTTCCCTCGCCTCATGAGATGGAAGATGATCAGGCTGGCCACTTTTATAGCGAAAACTGGCTGGCAGATGGAGCTAACTGTTGTAAGGTACTTCAGAAACACTTATTTAAAAGCTTAGCATATGCCAGGATAGACAGAGGATACGACAGCCACAGAACCTGAGTGGAAGCTTTATACTTGTTTGTTTGTTTGTTTGTTTTCCTCTCCTGCCACTTTTTCTTAACAGACAGATCTGCATTCATAATAAAAATAAATAAATAAAAATTTTGGACAGCAAAACTGTCCAAAGTACCAGTTCTCTCCGTGAAGTCATAGTAGTGAGATCAAGTTGCAACTCTTTAAGTCACAACCTTGTCTTGGTGGTTTAATGTGAAGGGGCATGTGCTCTTACATGGTCACAAAATCTATTATCTGCTGCTTGTACAAGGATACAGTTGCAGAAACAAAGACAAGGACCAGATTTCTAGAGTGTTTCAAGATAATTAGGAGGTGCTAAATTGGTGATGGCATCGATGATTCAAGACACCTTCAACTTGTGAAGTAGCTGGTATTTAATGAAACAGGTTGGCCTTCCAAACACTTCAGTACAAATAGAACTGGGTGATACAGGCAGATGATTACTTCTTCACTGGTAATTTTGACACCATTATGGCACGTGATAAGCTTTGTGTAGAAGTTATCTAATACATGGGTAGCATTATTCTCCTGTTATTTACAAGTCTAAGTCAGGAACAGCCACAACATTCACAGCAGAGCAAGGCAAGTGAAAATACGACTGAAATCCAGGCCACTTACGAAACCATTCATGCATTAATGTCCTGAATACATATATATACACGTACAGGGCTATTTGGCATATAAAACAATGCATTGCAAATCTCTGCATTAATAGCTATATTCACTACTATAAACCGGAGCTTTTGTGGGGTGTTTACTATTACAGTGAAGCTGAAATCATGTTTCAAGTGTTAAAAGTCAAATAAAATGTTACTGACAGCTCAGAGATAACAGGACAGCTGGAAAGCATGCATCCAAAATGCTGCCTATTGCCACTAAACACTCCTCCTGTCAGTATTTTGACTCACTTCTGGAAAATTATCACCCAAAGTGAAAAAAAGTGTCTTCATCCAAAGCAGTTTAAAATGCAACCATGTTTTGAAAACATAAAAAAAAATATCCAAGGGGAAAGTCCATGCTACATACAGTTGCTTGGAATGTCCAACCGCTGCACGCTGTACCAGGACTGTAGGTGTGAGAAAGCTTCTTACAAATCACAAGGACATTTGTTCCACAGCAGAAATTACCCATTCTTTTTTGTATTTCTTGCAAAGATGGAATAATTTGTAAATTTTGTCAACTTATTTTCAGTATTTTCAGATTAATTTCTGGATGCCAGCCTTTCCGTTTATGGCTGAACTAGTTTCCATGTCCTGCTAGTGCTGTGACAACACAAGTACTTTACTCTTTTTGTAGAGGATCGCTTACATGGTGGACTAGTGCCATGTTGACACACAAGGTACGTAGCTTCCCTGAAGTGCCATGTTGTATTAGTATTGCCTATATATACTCTGCCACAAATCCTAGCTACAAATCATTTTCGGTTTTTTAAAGAATTTAAAAGCATATCAGACGAAACCCCATAAGCCACCGTATGGCTGGAGTCATAAGCCTCTTGCTCTTTGCACATTCTTTTCCAACTGCCTTTTACCTTCCCTGTGGTAAAATTAAGTCAATGGTTGATTTCAGTCAAACCAAGGTCTACCTTACAAATTGTTTCTGATAATGGCTCAAACCATAAGGCTCTTCAGTCAAATGAAGAATAAAAAAGACATACAGAAGTCCTTTATGTGAACATTTTAAAGATACTTAAGCTCATTTTCTATTGAGTTTCATAAAAAAGTTTGATAAAAAAGTACAGCTGGTAGGAACAAACATTTTGTTAGAAGACAGATGATAACATAATCACCACTGAATTATTGTTTAAAGACCATTACAATATAAATAATGTGGAAGAAAGTGCTAACTACTTTAAGCTACTTACTGCCAGCATTAACAGCTATTACTTCAGCCTTTACATAATTTTAGTTACTTTGTTCTTTCTAGTTAGTTACATTAGCTGGTATTCTTTCACTGAAAACTTTTAATAAAGAAAATACAATTTAGTGAGGATAGAGGGCTTAGTTGACACTAAAACTTCTGTGAAAAAACAGTGCTTCAAACACTATTCTGTCCAAGCAGGTTGAGATAAGTGAATCCCTAGCTATCTGTAGTTTTAAGCTTCCTGTCACCTTGCGAGCTGAACCCAAGTGCTCTGAATACAGCAACAGCCTCAAACCACATCTTTAGTCAGAGCCATATGGTACTGAAGGCCAGCCATACAAAAGGTGCAAAGTCAGAATATGGGGTTTTCAGTTTTACTAGGTTTTCTCCTACAGTAAACTCTCTCATGCAAAAAGAACTGACTCAAATGCAGTCGATTTTGTTTTGCAGCCAGTCCCATATGCAAAAGCTGTGGTGTTGGAGCACTGCGTTAGGTTGTTATGGCTGGCAGCAGCTCAGGCGACAGTGTAGTGGTAAGCTGACAAGAAGGTTGAATTAATACGCTGACTGGGCCACAGTTAGCCCTTCGCCATCCCTGCCATAGACGTTTTAAAGACTGAATCCTGGCAAGAAAGTGTTGGAGTTGGAGCCACTGAGCCCAGGGAACATTAAACAGTATTATTATCTGTGGGCCTGGGAGGTAGGTGAAGAGAAAGAATGCTGAGAATAAGAACAGTGCAATGAACTTTAAATATAGTTCTTTGGGGAATGAATAGGTGAAGCAAAGCTGAAACTAAACTAATGAGTCAGATATGGCAGGTGGGGGAGAGCAAGCAACTGATGGGAAAATGTCTGTGTGCCGTGGGAGCACAAAAAGTAGTGTTTACACAGGAGGCTTTATTCAATAATGAGAAAGGGAGAATAGACAAGTCAGAGAATTACTTGGGACTGGGGGGGGAACAATCTGAACTGCATTTTTTGTCTTACGTTTATCTGCTTACCAAGAAGTCAAAGTACCTAGTGGTGGGAATGGGGCAAGAAGGATTTGCTCAAGGCATTAAAGTTTTGTAAAGGACAGATTAAATAACAGTGCTCCAAAAATCAATTTAGAGGGGCTTATGAAGCCTTGAACGGGCTTTTGCAGCACAAAAGCAAGATTGAGTTTTTACTAAACCTGTCATTTATTTCAGTTTAGAGCTTTCAGGAAATTATCAGAAAAACATAAAACAAAAGCAAAGTAAGAAATGAGCATTCACACAGTAATCAAATAACAAACATGTGGAAGTGCAATCCAAATCACAGAGTGACTTAATTGGTGCAAAAGTATAGGAAAAGAAAGTCCTCCCCAACCCCCGGCTTTAATCAGATCTGGGAGTGAATTCCCACAGCTGTTCTTGGCCAGGAAGTTTTTCCTAAACTCTTGCTTTCCCTGTCCTCGCCAGAGGTTGATTTTATGTAGTATCAGACCACCTGGAAGAAAGAAAGAAAGAAAGAAAAAAAGCAAGCTGCAAAATTCCTCCCTGAATCCATATGTAATATGTCACCTCGTTATGATTTCAGTAGAATACATAAATACAAAACCAGCACAATGCAGAGAGCTTGTAGGTAAGAAACACAACATACTAGTTACCCTTAAAGATTTGAAAACGTGGACAAAACTGCAGCCCCTTGTGAAGTTCTGTATCGTATACAAACGATTCCAACAAACTTTAAATACTGATATACAGGCATAGACAGTGATGTTTGCCCAAACTGGTAAGGAAAAAGTTGTTAAAGACAGACTGATACGAGTTGCATCCCTCGATTTATGTCTTGCTGTTTTAAAAATGGAATAATACGGCCCCCTAGCTGTTCGTAGAGGCAATTCATGCTAACATGGGAAAGGTGATTCATGCCTCTACAGCAAAACATGCCGAATTCCACAGCACAAGAGGACAGTCAGCAAAGAAACTTGATGTGACACGGTTAGGTAAAAGTATAAAAGATGAAAAAAATATGAAATATAATCTATTAAGTAGTAAGAATTCACGTGCCTAGAAAATTTAAAGCAATACAATTCTGATGCTAGAACAGCATCATTTGAAACTTCAGCTTCTGAACGATACACCAGCAGCGTCAATCTTTAGCATCCCACAGAGTATAACAACTAACGTGATTCAACCAAGGTCACAATTTGGTCTGTTAACTTTAAATCTTCCTTTTGTCTTTTAAAATTTACCAGCAACTTGCTTTTGTGGAAACCATGCAATCCTGACAGGAAAACCTACCTTATACTATGTAAAATACATTTACATAAGTGAACCACATACTCTTTGCAGAAACACTAAAGCTCTAGAAAATTACATATTCTAATTGTCTACTGCTGTATGAATACAACATCCAGGCAGCTTTAAAAACTTAATTGTGGAAAGCATTAGTGTTTCAGAACATTGAAATCAGATTCTTGAAGAGCGTCTGAGAAAACCCATGTAAAAACTGAGAATGTTTGTATCTTGTATTTCCAAACTGTTTCACTTATATGTAGGTTCATTTCCCCCTGCCATGTTTAATTGAAAGTGATAATATGTCTGTGTATAGAATGATGTATAAAAAGTGGTGAAATTCTCTTTTCAAACATGCACAGCTCTACTAGTGATGAGTATTCAGCTTTCCCTGTTCATGCTACGCTGGATATACACACACTTACAGAGCAAAGACTATTAAATCATAGAAGAACATTTTGCTTTCACTTACTGTACATATCTTATTCTAACCTGTAGGATCAAATCTGCCCTGACTCCTGCTCTGTTTAGGGAAGTCAAAAAAGATGAGTAGAGGTTAAAGGCGTTTCAGAATTTAGTGACCCAAGGCAAAATTATCATCTTGGATGTTCAAAACTGTGTTTTCTGTACATTTGCTAGACTAGCCCTGACAACTAAAATAAATTTTTCTCCTGATGGTATCACCAAAATTGTAATTTTATGGGAAGTTTCTCAAAAGGTTAGCAACTCTGTCAGTGTTGATTTCTACAATCTCTGTCTGATCGGTCTTCCTCTGAGGTGAGAAATTTAGGGCACAAAAAGTCTCAAGATACTTATATTGGAGGTGAAAGGAGATCAAGACAAAATGGAAATGGAAGAAACTAGTGTTGTAAATGCCTTGAGAATTTGTCCTACAGAGAAAGTAAAACTGACTATTCTCAGATATCTGCCATCTGCATGGCAGCAGTCTCTCTACTAAAGGTACAGTGATGTTTGGGGGTTTGTTTTTTTGGAGGAGGATGTGGGGGTTTGTTTGTGGCTTGTTGGGGTTTAGAGGAGGATTGTGTGGTTTTGTTTAGTCATAAAGAGTATTCAATAAATATGGGATGAAAAGACTAAAGATGTCTTGAGTCAGCAACAATAGCTCCTTAATTAACACATGCTTTTTTTAATATATATATATATATAGTTTAGGAAGAACCTTATGATGAGATAATTCTCCTGTAATCCAATTGATTATCAGCTGGAAACAGTGTAGAAAATCAAGACCTGTTTGTTCTACTAAAATATCACATAATCCCATTACTTGGCTTCTCTGCTGTTACTTCTGTAAAATTCTGATGGCAGAAGAATACCCACTGAGCCCTGCACATACTGAAGTAATCACGACAGGCCACTCCGAAAGGCAAGTCTGAAAGCTAGAGTCACAGCTGATGTTACTTGCAGTTTCTTTCCTCCACGCTTTTCCACAAGTGTTCATTACATCAACTACAGCTCTGTCTGTTAAAGAATTTTTCCTGGTTTAATCATGTGATGCACAGTTAAATCTACAGCACTTTCTTTAGATGGATATAGTTACCTGCCAGTAACACCACAAAAAAAAACTTTTATGATGGAATGCCTGCATCTATCCTGCAGTTTTACTAGCAGACATAGTTCTGTTGAAAAACAATAATGCATGCTTTAAAAGAAAGCTGGAGAGGAGCTTTTTAGAAGGGCATGTAGTGATAGGACAAGCGGGAATAGCTTTAACCTGACAGAGGGAAGACTTAGATTAGATATCAGGCAGAAGTTCTTCCCTGTGAGGGTGCTGAGACGCTTGCACAGGGTGCCCAGAGAAGCTGTGGCTGCCCCATCCCTGGCAGTGTTCAAGGCCAGGTTGGACACAAGGGCTTGGAGCAACCTGGTCTAGTGGTAGGTGTCCCTGCCTGTGGCAGGGGGTTGGAACTGTATGAGCTTTAAGGTCTATTCCAATTCTAATTCGATTCTATGATTCTTTTTCAGTAGAGAAAACTCATTTTAGCTGGGTGGGCTTGACTAAAGACAAGGTTTGAAAACAAGCCTCTCCCATATTACTGCATGGATGGAATGAGTATTTTTCTTCAAGTGGTTTCCTGACTTGAACAAAGTTTAAAGTTTACTCATATTACCCTGGTGTTACTAAAGTCTCTTTTTTTTTTTTGTCTCACCTCTGAGGCTTGCCTTTGGGTCTATTCAGGCACTCAGAGAGAGAACCCTCAGTGCTTCTTAGAAACCTTCAACACTCATCTCTCCAGCCCTTGCTGACTGTCATGCCTGCCCTGCCATCCGCTGCAGAAGCTTCTCAGTCCTCCTCCCTCTAGATGGCCTGGATGCAGGAGCCAGGCCAAGCAGAAAAACACAGGCATCTTTTCTGTTGTCCTGGGACACCTTTTTAACAGTTGGCATAACATTTGAAACCAGCAATTCACAGTGTCTTTGAAAAAAAGAAAAAAAAAAAAAACAAAAAGAAAAAAAAAAACAAACCAACCCAAAAAACCCCCAAAAAACCAGGTTAAATAAGGGCTATTTTAATTTACAATTTGCTTCAATTTTACTTCATTTAAATCCTGCTAGCTCAGGTTTTCCTGGACACTGGTAAATAACTATTGGTCCAATAAAGGGACTAATGTGCTCCAGACCATGAAAATTCACCTGTACTATGTAAAAAGTCAATGTCCTGACCCTAAAAAAGCTTAACAACCAATCCTGTAATATAAACTGGAAGAAAATCTAGCGTACAAGATTGTCCAATGTCTGTGTGTTTGCTTCCATACCTGAAAACACATTTCTAAAAGCCATACTTCTGAATGCAACGATGGCTGTAGATATGAGCAACTGAACCTTATAATTTATTTTATAAATGGCAAAAAGGCTAGGAATCTGCAGCCCCAAGTAAGGAAAAGAAGGAAGTTTCTGATGAACTCATTTTCATAGGAACTTATGAGTTATTAATTTATGAAAGAAGAAAAAAACATGTTTCCAGACAAAATGTTAAGATAAAATGTAAATACTTTATATGAAATTTAAAGCCATCACAGATTACTTACATGCCCACAGTGCGACCTTCCAAGTTTCTGACTTGGTTAATTATCCAGTAGATCACTATTTATAACAAAATAATGCATTGTTTTAAACAGTTTAAACATGTACAATAGTGGCATCTTGTCAGAATGAAATGTAAGCATGATGTTCACAGAATTACAAAAATCCAAAGCAATTGTGATTAATACCATGGTTTCTGAACTTGGTTACATTTTAATCCGTATGACTGGAGCTAGTTAGAACATCCTGACAGATTCATGGTCAGGATATTGCAAAACACCAGCACAGCACATCTGAGTTCTTTTTCCTTTTTATACATCAAAAAAAGGAAGCAAGAAAAATAAAAAGAAACAGACACAAAGAAGTTTCAATTTAGGGGTAGTACAGCTGAACTTTCAGGGATATCTGGCGGAGGATAACCTCCAGAGATACATGGGACCAAGCTCACAACCACCACCCATAACACCCTGCTCTTCCAGGTTACTAATAACCCCTGCTCCTATCAGCAGGAAAAGGGAAAGCAGACCTGACCACAATTTCCTATAACTTTGGCTGTTTGTGGCCTCTGAGATGGACTGACTGAACACACAGAATAATTCCGCGCATAGTTTCATTTATCATGTAGCAATTCATGCATGTATTTAGCCTGCCCTGCCCTAAACTGTGACATCCTCATGAACAGAAACTTGTGCGTTTCCCTTGCATATATCCCTGTACTTACATCTTTGAGGTTCAGATTTTCTCTGTAAACTGGGTAATCAAAATTGACTTGTGTTTTGGTCTTGACTATATATATGGTAATTGCTCTGAAGCAGGCACTTCTTTGACACTGTTCAGAGAGTTAGAAAGGAGGCTAGAGTCTTGGCTAGAACTGCAGGACTTACTGTAACATTAGGATCAAACAGTTTTGGTGAAGACATTTTGAGAGGGAGAATCTTCATTCTGAGTGTCAAACAACTGGTAGGTGATGGCACGTTAACTTACTTGCTTTTGGAATAGTTGGCTGGGCCACAGTAGTTTTTAGAGGCCTTGAGAACATAGGGAGAAACAGAAAGGAGAAAGCTGTTCATCCCAGGGTATCTGTTTCACTCCATTACCAGTCTTGGTTGAAAACACATTAAAATGTCTAAATGTTCAGCCTAATTGGCTAAGTCTTTTAAGTCACAAATAGAATACTGTTCTGTTTTAATTCTCACATTTGGATGCTTAAGCTTCTTCAAATTTTACTTGTTCAAAATGCGTAGAGCCATCCCATTATCACTAAATAGACTCCACAGATCGAAGATCGAAGTCCTAAAGGTGGACATATATTCAAATAACAAAAGTGAATAAATTTCATCTTCAAGATGCAGACATCTATGCGATATGAAAATTGAACTTTAGCAGGGCTACCTTTGTATGCTGGAAAATACAACTGTTAAATTCAACATCCTTTCTTCTCGTTTCACAATTTGGAATTCTTTTGCATTTCTCTTCTTACTATTAAAAGCTCAAGTTATTGATAGTACTACTTTGCTACCTGTTTGCCTACATAAAATACCTTCAAAATGTTTTTTCTTCCTAAATGATATGTTTTATAAATTCTTAAAATATTTTCTATATGAAAACATTATTTTAGTGTGACTGAGGTCACTATCTATGGGTTATACGTAACCACTAAAACAAAGCTATTTCCTATGACATTTTGAATTTGCACTTTTTTTTGCAGAGCCTCAATAAAGATACAGTTAATATTGCAAACATCAAAGTTATATTCTTTCTACAATTTAAATGAATATTCAACATATACATGTGCTTTCTGACAGCTGTCCATACCCACTTTTATTCTACTGTAAACAGAGTGAATTCAAGTGATATGCCAAACTTAAAGTACAAATAAAACAAATTTCAAAGTTATCGATTTGTGACAGTGCTTACAGGCATTAAGCAATGCTTTCTCAGTGTCCTGTTTTCGGCCTGGTTTCAGGCATCTGAAATAGATCACTTCAGCATAGAGACACTCTATTGAAGGAAAACTGAAAATGTATTGGCTGCCCAGTCAATATTAGTTTAAAATTGAGGTTTGGAAGTTTTAAAAAGTGAAAATAAAACTTTTTTTAATAATCTTTTATCCCGTAGGAAAAAAACCCCACCAAAAATCCCTGCAGGAAGATTATGTAATTCTGTAATTCCCTTCCCAACCCTCACCCCGAGGAATATCCAAAAGCATTCTTCCTGCAAGATTGCCACGAATAACCACAAGTACTCCTTCTATAAGATTTCCACTTTATGTGGAATATCCCAGTTGATGAATATTGACTAAAAATATTTAAAAGTGTCAAGCACACAGAAGTTTCCCTCAGTCTGTTTAACTCCCTTGAGCATCTTTAGGTGATAATTTTAACTTGCGGGAGTCCAGAGTAGATAAATCCTAAACTGAAGGTGAATCAGAATGGCTGAAGGCATCAGTAAAAAGACATGGACTTGGTTACAGTTCTGGATCCTGCTAAAATGTTGGTATCCCTAATCTTGTGACATACTGAGACAGGAAAACGCTTATGAGCACATGAATACATGGCAGGGAGGCCTAAACATATCCAGCTACCTACTTCATGACCAGGCTGACAGCTACTGGTCAGCCAGAGGGGGAAAACTGATGCAGGCTCCCTGGCTGCCTTCATGAACATGATTTGCAGTGCTCGCCCAGACCTGACCAGTAGATTTGGAATATACCCAAACAGAAATCTTACAGTAGTTGGGGGCCAACACAGTCCTACTTGGAGCATTGTGTTACAGAACTAATGGAGTGGTGTTCATGGTTTGAATAATTATGTGACTGGACTGTCAAAACTATCTGCACAAGTTTTTTTTTTAACATTCAATGGTACCTTTTTTATGGAAAACTTGGAAGACTGCTTCCCTTCTGAAATAAAGCTACTAAAATAAGGCACTTGGCTGCTGAACTGAGTTTACTGTACCTTAAAACCGCTCAAGAATGTTTTTATTTCTGTTACGATTAGAGAAAAGTCAGGTTTCCCAAGGAAGTCTAAAATTTTAAAGTCAAGAAAGAACTAGGTGTTATATTGCAAACCACTTTACCAAGGAAGGGGCACTGTGTTTCTGTGTAAGATTCACAAAACAAGAGTATCTATGCTTATGCTCTGCCAATGCAGCTCTTAAGAAATGCATCCGATGTTGGGCTCACCATGCAATATATTCCTGTGCAGGGACCATGTATCCTAGCTGTCCAGATACCTAGAAACTTATATGAGGCACTGACAAGTCCACCAGATATCTAGGAAACCTGGAGAAATGCCTAATGTCCTCAAAATCTGTCTGTATATACTCCAGAGGTTAGTCTAAGAAAATACAGACATATAATAGACCTGTGTTTAGGCAAGACCTACAAGTGTTACCAGGGTGAACACATAAGATGGCCACAACATCTGCCTGAGCTACTAAAATACATTGTGGTTTTAATACTGTGATGAGTTGTTCTGCTTTGAATTACACACCCTGACCCTGGATCAAAAGAAAGACTACACCATATAACTTAGTGCTTTCTAGAAACCACCCTTAAAGATCTTCTCCCTTCTCTTTCTTCCAAATACTAGCCTTTTCTCTAGACCCATCAGCTGCCAGTGATTCAGAGGAAGCAGCTTACAGCAGTTACTGCTGACTTCTGTTTCAGAGTACCAGATGTATATTTGGCCCAGATGGAATCCAGTGCTATAAAATAAGATGCAAATCTGAACATATAGCCTCCCCGGGAAAGAAAATGAAATATGTTCCTCCACTCAATGCACCCGGAATCTGTTAGAACCCTAGTTTTGTAAATTTGTCTGGAGCTAAAAGTGACAATTACACTTTAATTAGGAGTATACATTCAGACTAATACTGTTACTGAGTTGATATCTAAGGCAAAGAATACAAATTTATGCCAGACTTCAGAAGATAATATTGCCCACTGACTACTGAACCCATGCTCTTAAAATCTTTCTACAATATAACCCACTTCTTAAAACCGTTATATCATATGGATAAGCCCCATCTCATTTCAATTGTGATAGTATACAGAAGACAAGCCTGGTCTATATTGGAACTAGTAATATACTTCAAACTTGATATGTAAAAGTGGAAGAAGTATTCTGAAGGCTCTAGATACCTTTTTCACAGCTGTCAGACAAAAACAGTCCTGGAAGCACATTATCATAATCATTAACATACAACATTGCATCACACCTTGTTTGTTGTTCTTACTCTAGCACTATTTGCTGTTCAATGTCCCTGACTGAAAGAGGTGCCTGGTAATATGCTGGGAAGGTAAGATTTTTAATTCCCTAGTACTGTGAGAGAACAGAATCAAAACTTTCCTCTCCTGGGCAAATACTCTAGCTCCTAACAACAAAGGCCTTTCAGAGCATTCCTCCTTTCCCTCTTCCTCAACCCGAATTACTCTATTCCTACCACATTTCAAGATCTCAATCCATCACTTTTGCAGGGAAACACAATATCTTGTCAATTAAAATGAACACGGAGATGCTGTACTGACACCTCTTCAATTATACCTAGTAGAGTTCACTTTCCATCTTGTGGGTGGACTTGTAAATGTAAATTCAGCCCTGCTCTGGTTTTCAAATGTTCCTTGAAAGGAGATGGCTAGACACTTTGCTGTTCAGGCTGATGCGATCTGAGACACATCTAAAGCACACAAGCAAAAGGATGAGAAGGTAACTTTCTGCCAACAGATACGGGTGTCCACTTAGCAGGAGGACTTTTTTGGTATCAGGAACCTAAAGGCTTTCAACGTCCTGATTTACGTATCAAAGGTTTCCTGTGGCATAAAAGGAAAATAAGTAGCTGATAACAATGTTAGACAAAAATAATAAGGGTGAGAGAGTATTATGCTACCTAAAATACTAAAATACAGACAATCTGACAGAATCAGCATCAAAAATCCTTATTTCTAAACAAAACATAAAATTACTGTCCTGGTTTTGGCTGGGCAAACTTTGGCAAGTTAATTTTCTTCCTGGTGGCTGGTATAGTACAGCATTTTGGATTTAGTCTGAGAATAATGTTGATAACACACCAATGTCTTAGCTGTTGCTGAGTAGTGCTTATGCTAAGTCAAGGACTTTCCAGCTTCTCATGCTGCCCTGCCAGCAGAGAGGCTGGGGGTGCACAAGAAGTTGGGAGGGGACACAGCCGGGACACTGACCCCAACTGACCCAAGGGATATCCCATACCTTATGGCATCATGCTCAGCATGTAAACTGAGGGGAAAGCTGACTAGGGCGTCACTGCTTGGGTACAGGCTGGGCATTGTTTGGTTGGTGGTGGGTGAGCAATTGTTTTTCATTTGCATCTCTTCTTTTTCCTGGGTTTTATTCCTCTTTTTTTTTTTTTCCCCCCTCTTTTCATTGCAATTTATTATTTTTATTTCAACTATTAAACTGTTCTTACCTCAACCCACAAGTTTTCTTACTTTCACCCTTCTGACTCTCTCCCCACTGGGGATGGGGAGGATTAAGCAAGCAACCATGAGGTGTTTAGTTGCCAGCTGGGGTTAAACCACAACAATGACTCAACAGAAACTTTTCAGCTTAAATTTAATCACACAATTTATTAGGGAGGGATGGAGGAGCTATTTTCAGCTGGATTTAAGATGCTAATAAAAAGAGTTAGCTTTGGTTTATTGCTGTTCCAGATGGCAGCCAAAAGGGACTGAGAAGTGTGGGAGTAACCATTCTCCATTTAATAGGGGTTTGGATTTAGAAAGTTACATATGCCATGCAACTGTCTACTGTTGCTTAAAAGGTTCCATGGCTTGCTAGACTGAACTCTGCAGAGACAATCATAGAATCACAGAATGGTTTGGGTTGGAAGGGAGCTTAAAACTCATGTAGTTCCAACCCCCTGCCACAAGCAGGAACACCTTCCACTAAACCAGGTTGCTCAAAGCCCTCTCCAACCTGGCAAAGTCAGAGTTGAAGAAAGGGATCTTTCAGGGTGACTGATGTGATATGATATGAAGAACAAAGAAAAGTAACCTGGTGATTTTTGCTTTTTGCATCACTAGCAGATAACTAAGAATTTGCTTAATTCAAAGCAAAGACCTCATGAGTATTTTGTAGGACTGGCACGTTTAGAGACACTCATTTTCTATAAATGTTTCGGTCCATCTCTTCACTGAAAGAAAATTTATCTGAGTATGTCAAGACAGGACTCAAGAAAACAGATACAGTCTAGATTTAACCTGACTGATGAATCTGCTATTTTATTTCTCTGACAAGAAAGTTAGGGAGAGGGACAGACTGAGTAGTAGAAGATTATACTGCCATTTAGTAACCTGTGCTTTAAGAAAAAGTGATTCAAACTCCAGGCTCCTGGATTGCGAGAGGTAAATTGCATCATAGAACTGGTACATCGATACCATTGTATAGGTAATGAGAAATAAACTACACAATTCCAGAGTACACTTATTCAGAATTCAAGAAACAATACAGAGATAAACTGAGTATCTTCTTTTTATTAGTGGCAAGAAACATGTCAGCAGAGCCACTACAAGCATAGGTATATCAATAATTCACACTGAATTACCTAGTAGATTTTTAATACCATTACGTCCTTGTGGCATCTAGTCTGAAGATCTGTATTTGTGTAAAAAGCCATCTTTAGAACTAAACATTATCAATACAGTACACATACACCCAACTAATTATATCCACTTAACTATGATGGGTGAGTTAGGAGCCTAGTTGCCATAGACTACTTACACATTTAATGAGATAAAGCACTATAACTTTTCAAGTATTTATTTTCAGGTAGTAGTAGTAGTAGTCAAGAAATCAAATGAGGAAGAAAAACAATGTATAGTAGTTGCTATAAAATGGATTTTATAAAATCGGAAGAACCTCAGTTATCTAGTAATAAGCCATCTGTGTGTTAGTGTAATACCTAAACTAAAAAGCCCCTAGAATCCCAGTTAACAAATTATGGCATCCTCTAAATAGCTATTAAAATTCTTTGATCTAGAGTCATCATTAAAGGGTATTTTCTGCTGTAAGGTCTCAGGAATATCTGGTCCACAAAAATGGTCAACCTTTTCTTTTTCAAAACTTACCAGTATATATAAAGTATCTTAGACAGCCTCTTATTCAGCTCCCTGCTACCTCAAAAAGTAAAATTTTCTTATTCAGAGGAAATTCTTGAATGATCTGAAAAAGCAACATTGAATCAGGTCTTGTAGTATACTGAAATCACGTCCTACATTACAGTTACACCCCCTTGTATCTCAGGAGAATAAAAGACTGAAAAACACCAACATGCCAGAGAACAGTAGAAGATACTAAAGTCATAGGAGTTCTTGAACAGCCACATCTTAGCAGTCTGTGAAAGCAGCTATTTCACAGGATTAAAAACTCACATCCCATTCTAGGCAGTTATGCTAGAAAAACATCCTCCATAGCCCCAGCCAATATGACTTGGAAAAAAATTACTTCCTGATCCCAGTCAGGTGATCAATCTAACCCTGACTATGTAAGCAAGTTCTATCCAGTTAACACCTGACATCCTAACAAATTGCCTCACTTTTACCTGCTGCCAATCTTATCATTTAAGAAAGGGCAGTCCCCTTCTCCTATACTATGCACCAAGAAGGAACATAAAAGTATATGCAGAAGAATAGAAGAACTAGCATGTGGACCAGTTAAAAACATTTCTGTTGAGGGATTGTGTAAGAAAAGTACACAAACTAGTTTCCCATTAAATTTCTCTGGCAATGTCAGTGAGTATCCAAAGCTCTAAATCACAAACTTTATATTCTGACCCAAGATCGCTTCACCATGTCACACATACCCTTTCATTAATTTATAAATTTCCATCTGGAAGTAGTTCAGGTCCCCGCCTCCATGACTTTGTCTGGAAAGCAGTTCCAGAGCTTTGCATAAATTGCCAAGACCCTTCTTTTAAATTTCCTATTTATTCATAGTTGTTTGTAAGTATCCAATCTTGAAATAGTGTTGTGCTTTAACATACAAGTCGTCTTCTCTCACGTCTACCCCCACACATACTTATAAAGATATAACCATATGCCCTTTCAAGCTTTGTTTTGCCAGATAAGCTATTTTCATCTCAGCTGAGAAAATAGGTACTCCTTTCCCCTAACCATCCCACTCTGCACCTGCTGTGAATCAATGTGGGTCATGAGAACTGTAAACAACATTCTGAGAGTTGTCTTATCACTGCCTTCTAAAGCAATATTAACACTTTACTGTCTTTGCTGAAAATCTTCCAGCTAATATACCCTGAAACTGCTTCATGGCCATGACAGTATGATGGCTCATGGTCACCATACAGCTGATGAATGCGTTAAACCTCTTCCCCTTACTATCGCCAGCAATTATCAAGACACTAAAAGAACATGATATTAATCCCCAAGCACCCAGCTCTACTTCCCATATTATTAGGTTTCTTTTTTGTCAGTCCATAAGGTCATTTATTTCTTTTCTGATATGCTAGTCATATTCCAATTTTGTGCCAGCTCTTAATGCCATAGCCAGTCGCCTACTTTTACCAAGTTCAACAGTACTACTTACGTCAGTATCAAGATCAGTCCTAGAGGAATTTTATTAGCAAAGTCCTTTCATTTTGATATTATTTTTAACAGAACCCTCTTTTAATATAACCCTTTACACAGTTCCTCTTTGACCTTACAAATCTTTCATTAAAGCCCACCTTCTCCACCTTAAATAACTTCCCACAGGGAACACTATAATGCCTTATTTTGATAAAGGTAGGTTAAGTCTTCTGTATTACTCTTCTCTGGGACAATTATCTTATCAAAGAAAGATATTAAGTTAGTCTGATATAATCTGCCTTTGATAAAATCATAGTGTATTTTTTCCCACTTTCCATTTACTTCCAGGTCCTTGATAAGTTTTGCCTTCAAAATCTACTCTAAGACCTTACTTATTGTTGAGGTCAAACTACCATGCTTGCATTTGATTTGACCACCTCTTTTCTCTTTAATGAATAACTTCATTATTCTTTAGTTGTATTGAGCTAGCACTGAATTGAACTGATACACATAAAATCCTTGCAAATCTGCATTTGTATTTGTGGATTCTTTCAGTGCCCTGAAACAGGTATTTGTTTAACCCTCTCTATTTCATCACAGCAAGTAGTTCTATTCAGTGTTTTTAACATCCTGGAAAATGGAATGGATAGTAGTTACAAAGTGTGCGCAACTCAATGTGTAGTATTGAGGAGAGGACAGAGGTTGGAGAAAGGGAAGAGAGAGTTTTGGAAGAATCAGAATTCAGAATACTGTGCCAAATGGGAAAGATTGTGTGGAATATTCACTAAGGGCAGGAGCAGCATGGTACCTTTAGTGACGATAAATCTAATGCACACATGCAGGATAAGGAATGTCTGGCCAAGAAGCTGTCAAGCAAAAAAGAATCTAAGAACACCAAAGATGGAGAATACAGGGAAAGAAACAAAGATAAGAGGTTAGGAAAATATGACTGATGCAGAAAGGGTGGAGGAATTGGGTGTGTTAGGTTATAAACACACCACAGGGAGAGCTCGGCAGAGCACCGATCTGCCAGGACTTCCTGAAAAGTTCTGCCCATGATGCAGTTCCCTATCCCAATGAGTCAGGCAGCCACCAGTGCGCTTTTCCTGTCCTAACTGTAGAGTTAAATCAGACAATCCCCTGCTATGCTTTTCAGCCCTCCATGCCTATGATTCTTATGTCATCTACTCCGTGTTTCCTACTGCATTATTCCTATAGATAAAGATGACAGATATAAATATGTGTGCACATCAGGCTCTTCATCATTAAGTCCTTTGATTAAAGAACTTTTCTCTTTTGTCTTTTTTTCTTTTCTTTTTACAGTGCTGGAAGATCTAACAAATCTAACAACAATTGCTTCTAAATTATAAATAAGATATTCTTAATTCTTGTAGCAATGGAAGAGGGTTAAAATGCCATCAATAGCAGCATAGTTTCTGATATGATTTCTTCTAAAAAAGAAAGAGGAGCAGGCCAAAAATTATGTGAACAACACATATACAAAATAACACAAAACTGTGTGTTATTCCCTTTTATAAACTCTGCAGCTTCAACTATGGATATTAATTTTGTATTCAAGGAACTGACTTACTAAGGGCATTTTAAATATTCTGATTTAATTCTCAAAATAGGAGAAATGTAATTATTTTAAAGGAAGCAGAATTTCTGCTATTTATTCTAATCCACTTTCCTTCTGTAATCTTCTTTGTAAAAAGACAAGCTGAAAAAAGAGGAACCCACAAGAATTATTTACGGACTTTTCACACAATCTGTGAATAGACATGTTTAATGCTTCTGAAAAGAAGTCACTGTAATACAGTTCAAATTATTAATTTATGAATGCAGCACAATTGATAATACATGCTTACCGCAGCTGTGATTTTCTACTCTACTTGAATTTAATGTTTTTATTATCTTGCCTATGCGCCAAGTCTTGGCATATGTATGCAGATGTGTGCCATGAAGCCTTTGAAAATTTCAGGATTAGAGATAGCTAATCTTCCAGAAGCATCAGTGGGAAGGAATATGGAAGGGATAGAAGCACAGCTATAGGTTCTCTCTCTTCTTTTATGTCATCTTTAAAAAAGATGAAATCACAGCGTAACACCTGTATCAATAGGCATTTATGTTTATATAGTGTTATTTATCATTGTTAAGTCTTCATTAAATACGTTCCTCTGCCCACAAAAGGCTGTATAGAAAATAGCACGGTTTTATAGAGATCCATTTATTAGACTGGATTTTACAAAGCAGCTTTTAAAACCTGAAGGTAGAACATACCTTTTGCACAATATTCCGAAGGAAGTGAGTTATTCTGAAAACTGTTCAGGTTATTTGGAGGAGTAGGGACAACAGCTTTTATTCTGAATAAATAATGAGACTTGGGAACTTTCTTACAGAACAGTTTGTCACTAAAAAATACCATCTGGCTCAAATTTGGTGAGAGGTTTTATGAGACTATGCAGTTTAAATAGTTGTGTTAAAAGCAGATTTTCAGATTCAGGATATATGTTTTAGTCAAACTGAGATAGCCCTTCTTTAAAAAGGCAGTACTTCCTTGGTTTGGGCACTTACATGGAATGTGGAATAATTTCTACTGCTACCTAATTCAGGCCATGTGCATGTGTCCAAGTCTCTCAACTGTCTAAAGAAATGATGTATTTTGAAGCAGGAACATTGATGGAACCTTAAAATTAATCTTATGAAAACTATTATCAGAGATGCCTAAAAATATATCTCTTTATTTCAGATGACAGTTATTTTCAGCATGCAGAGAAACTCACTGGTCTTTAATACATACAGCTAAAGTGTAACAGTTATCAAACCTAGCACTAAATAAAGCTCCTGTTGTGAATAAAGACAATAAAGTAGTTTCATTCCAGTCATCTACACATATTCCTTTTCCTACAAATGCAGCATGAGGTAGAAATAAAGCTTAAAGAACAGACATAAACATTTTAAAATATCCTGAAATATTTTTTTTTACTTTGATGAACTAACTGTAAAATTATTGCTTTCTATGTTTCAGTGTCCTTTAAGATTTTTCTATGATTAAGATGAAGTTTATGTCAAAAGAGATAAGCTAGTATACTGGCATTATATGGTTATAGGAAACATACCATAGTTCATTGATTAAACTGAAGTATTTTCAACAGATTGTTTAATAAATTTCAATCCAAGGTTACATCTCTTGCATGAAAGTCCTAGTCCTCAAAATGTTTCCTTAACAGCCCTTTATTCAGGAGATTTAATGGCAACCATCTTCTTATGAGACATCACAATATAATGGATAATTCATTTACATTTCTGCTAATACAAAATTAAAAAACCCAACACTTTTATAAATGGGAGAGACAAACAATTAAAATCTAAAAAGTATTTTTTCACTGTTTCTGTTGTAGCTTTCAGTGGGTGCCAACTTAGTGATAACCAGTATTGATGTAAAGCAAACTGTAGTGTTCTAGCCAAATAATTAAGAAAATTTACTATGAAAATGCAAAGCCAAGACAGTGTTTTGTACTGTGATATGCAATCCGCATCTGAAAAATTCTTTGTCCATTAGACAAGCTACTACCATTATGCCAAGATAAATAAGAGGTCTGATAAATGTTTCAAAATGAGAGGCTCAGTTGTTGCTTATCCAACTACTACAGAACAGCAGAGTAAAAAAGTTTTAGGATAAACTCTTAGATCCAGTAAAAGACACAACTGAAATATGTTTAAGACTAAAACACTACAGAGGAACAATGTGGATACCTATATAACAGCACAGTTACCAATCAGCAAAGAAAGCAGGTGTTGTGTTATTATAACCAAAGACAATAGAAGACTAAGATTTACAAACATAAAAGAGTAATCTTTGCTTTTGTAACCCAGAGGGATCCAATGAAGCCTTTCCAGATGGAAATAAACAAAATCTTGGATATAAGACTCAAACGCAGATATTACAATGGAAATAGCAGGCTCTATCCTTATAAAGAACATCTGTTGTGAAGTTGTTTACATTCCTACCAAAGTGGAAAAGAGTATAGCTAATTCTCCATTGCAGCCAGAAGCCAGACATGTCAGGGGGAGTATGAAGTTACTTTTTAGTGTTTTTTAATACATTATAAACACACATGGCTTCTCATTAACTCAGTTTTGTCACTTGAAAAAAAGAAATAGGGATTTGGGGTCAGAGAAACATTTGCTTGCGATTTGCCAGGGATTTATTTCTACGTTTTCCGTTCTTTCATATTTCACTACACGAATTTTTGAAGTTTATTTCATCCCTGTTATAGGGAGGAAACAAGGTGTCCATTCATGAGTCCCTTGCTGAGCAATCTACAAGAAATGAAGAACTTCCAGCCTGTGGGATAGCAGTTTGCTCTCACTCTTCCAGAGATAATAACTAGACTGTGTTTAACCTGAGTTTCTCAGGAAATTAGAAATAGATCATAAATTATAGGTTATTACTGCATTAATATTCCTCCTCTCTGCTGTCCAACTCTAGGTTTTCAGAAGAAGTTGAGGTTTTTTTCTTTCCTTTTCTTTTTTCTTTTCTTTTCATTACTGGGAACTCAAATATATTTAAGCAGAGACCACCAAGTGTTTGTTCTGCTGTTCCTGTGCTCCCCCATCCCACCCATCCCAGGCAGGAGACAGGCAATAGAAGACACAGAACAGCTCCATCTTCCTGTGCAGTGCAATTGGGAGGGGGAGAACAACCACATGAAATGTTCTTGATTTGCATTAAAACAACTTTATGACATGTTACCACTTTACCCTGCTTGCTGTATTTTGACAATGAAGTTTTAAATACTAGAGCTAAGGCTTTGATTTTAAAAGCCACATTATAAAATTAATTTTGAATACATCTGCTATTTTTTATGGCTACTTATGCCAAATTATTACTGGGCTTCTCACTATTTGTGGTCTCTCTCCATCAGCATTCCTGCTCAACACTGCATTCCAAGTGGTTAGTGCTCACTCTTATATTCACATACACACACACACACACACACACACACATATACACACATATATATGCTATTTCCCAGTAAAGTTTAGCACAGGCTTCAGCACTAAAGACAAAATGATAGCTGTGAATTTATACCACAGAATAATTTGGCTTTATTCCTTCATGTAAGGTAGAAAAAAGTTAGTGCAAAAATAGATGGCAAATACAAAGACCACCAAGAGCAGAGAAAGACCAAAGAGGTGTAGTTTGGGAAGAAAGTTTGCTATAAATACAACATTTCAAAAAGAGGCAGTTTAATTTCTATATGGAAAAAAAATACAGTGTTTAAGCACAAGAAAGGAAATCTGTGTGCAACTATAATCCTATGATTTCTAGTTTCTACTATATATTTTTCTGGTGAAGACCATATTGCATCATATAATTTTTACCCCACCACTTCTTTACCTATGCCTTTTTCATTGTTGGCTTTCAGATAAGCAATTTTTGACATTATCTGACTGTATATTACTGTATATGATTTTGAGATAAATTACACTAATAAATATTTTATAGTGACTTGAAATTGCAAACAAAATCTTTCTTTTCTTCTTCCTACACAAACTAGAGAATAAATGTGTAGAAGAAACTTTACTACCAGCACAGCAGCCTGATTACAAAGGGCAATTACTAATTTTGAAGTACACTGGAAAGACATGACCTGATTACAGCACAGTGATTAAGATACAGATGTAGATTAAGATTAGGATGTAGTGATATGACCAACAGAATAAAATTAAAGTCACCTTTCTAACAGCTAGTGATTTACAAAAGATCTTTTGCTTTCCAAATGTTGGAATTGAGCAAAGGTAATTCACATTTTACTTTTATTCTGTAACTTTTAGGTTCATATGATCTCGTTCGTTTCCATGGGAGCCAGGTAAATACACACCTCTGAAGTAATGATCCTGATTCTGGAGGCACTTATATATGTTTCACTTCATACAATCCTGAGTTATTATAGTGAGTTAATTTCCCTTGTAAAAATTAAGAATGTGGCAAATAGCTGCAGGAGTCAAAAGCTATGGAGCTTAATGTCAAATACTGGTTCCACTTTGAATTTTTTCATTCTCTGAAGGAATCTTTTACAGAACTAACTGTTAATTGCACTGAATGGTCATTCTCAGACAGTGAGAAGTCTGGTTGGAGCCAGACTCTTCGTTCTAGGGAGAAAAGTTCCTTTGACATAATTAGAGGCACTGAGGCATCCTCCACAAAACACAGTCGTTTCTTTAATAAGCGACACTGAACACCATCCCAGCCTACAGCAGCTTTCTCAGTTTGAAACACAAAAGTAGTCAAGTCTCAAAAACTTCAAAGAAAGCTTTTCATTTTATTTTCTCCTTGATCCACTGATAGAGCAGTTCATTTTCTTGAATTTTGTAAAATGACTTTTTCACTCATCAGACCTGTGTAACAAATCACTGTCTCAATCTTGTTCCTGTTTGACTCATCCGCTTTTCCTTTGGCCTTTGGATTTCACTTCTGAAACATTTTCTAAATTCACTTTTGTGAACTTTTCTTCCTCAGTTGCACTTTGTTCCATTTTAAAAAATAATTGCATTTCCTGCAACATAATGTACTAGTTTCAGGGTTTTAAATTTCATCAAATTCTTTTTCTTAGAGACAGCAATGTCTTTTCTTTAAAAAGCACCATTTTATAACACACTATCAGCTATAACATGGTGCTTTTAAAGCAGTAAATTGTATAACATAACATATTTCCAGAATTCTCAGTTTCATTCTGCTTATCTGAGAACAGTTTTTTCACTAGTAAGACATCTGTAGTCTCATGCATATTTTTTTGCTTTTTACAAAGATTTTTTAATTTCCGAACTTTGCTGCTAACACAGTATCTCCTCTGAGGACAACTCTTTATCAAGACAGGACTGTCAATAGTCCTGATCTTTTTCAATGCTAAAAAGGCTGGAAAGCTATAAAGTTCCACTCCTCCAGGCTTTTTCTGCCTCAAAGCTGATAGGCAAAATTCACATAAGTATTCCCCTGCGCAGAATGTAGTTAATCCTTTCCAAGATGTAGGAACAAACCCTGTTAATATGAATTATATTTTGAGCTGGTTATTTACATTTACAATGTACAAACCAGAAAGCTGCAGAAGCTCAGAGCATAGTAAACTCATACCCAAGTACGTTCCAGGAAAGCCTACAATGGGCTACATGATGATCTTTGCTCACTGAGACCAACTGGAACACAAACACTGTCATTTTACTTTAATGATGAAATGCGGCTGAGTTGAGTTTGACCATGGTTAGTTAAGTTTTGTGTGATCACCTTTACTGTCTTCTTCTGTATGATAGCTGATATTAGCCTTCTTTAACTGTTAGACATCAGTCTTCAAAAGACAAACAAATCTGAGCAGAAGGATGGTGATCACTCCATAGAAAAAGGAAGGGGTAAAAAACCAGCTTCCGAACAACACAAAACCAGTATAAAACATGAGGTCCCAGAGAAATAAAGTCAGAACTGTTTGATCAAAACTCCCCAGACTCTGAGCAGAACCAATTTTCCACAAAGATGCATAAGTTTGACAAGATTCAGAGTGTCAGCTGCCTTTTGCCTAGTCAAATATATTCTTTCTTGTGCTCCCACTGTGCTGCTTCTCTGCCTGCTCATTTCCATCTCCTGCATTTCCCATGTGGGCTCCCCCAGCCTGTCATCCGTGTTTCCCTCTGCCCGAGGTTCACTCTTGCCTCCCTACTTTCTGCAGCCCACACGTCCCACACTGCCACCTCCTCCTCAGCAGCCGTGTCCCATCTACCACGGTCACATCCCTCTGTGGTCTGGGGTTTCTTTCCTGACCCCATGGAGGCAGAGGCCAGGGACAGATCCAAAGCCTGGCTGTGCACAGAGCCCTGAGGGAAGGGCTGTGGCCGGGCCCAGCCCCATCTTCCTCCAGCGCACCCCAGCTTTAATCAACCAGCCCTCCACAAAGACAAGACCCACAGAGCCCACAGGCTCCACAAGAAGGCAGAAATGAACCTGGATGCCTTGTTCCAGCAAATACAGCTCACAGAGAAGCAGGCGAGGGAGAAGAGACAACTCATCCAACAAGGTCTGCCCCGTGGCTGCCATCCCGTGGGTCTGGCGGTGACACTGACCACGCTTAATGGCCTCTCCATTTCCCTGGGGAAAAGCGGGGTTAGACCCACTGTCATGAGGGGATCAGTGAAAGCCAGGCAGGCAGCTGGGCTGGCTGCTTGTTGCCAATGGCATGTTTTTATAAGAATGTGGCTTAAAATCATAGAATGGTTTGGGTTGCAAAGGACCTTAAAATCATCTAGTTTCAACCCCCACTGACTTTTACAAACTGAGCACACATTCTTGTGGGTTTTTGTTGTGTTGCAGCTAAACACGATATAAATAGAAGCTATGAAAAAATTAACCAAATAAAAGAAGAGCTGAGCACTGCAAAAATGAAACTGGAAACTAAGGTAACCGGGCATGTTTATAGTATACATAATAATGAAATACATTATATCTACAAATATATGACCTATTCTTTCAGGAATAGATTCATAAACAATTTCAAGGAATACGCTTCACCTATCGAATACCACAGCACGGAGAAAACTTACACTGTGCATTTCTGTAGTGAAAAATGGCCTGTCAGCATCTTTCCCCTCTCACAAATATCACCCTTCAGGCTGGCCCCTGGCTACGTTCAGGGACTCGCTTACCTTAGGGATAAGAACTTTTCCAGATAATGCTTCCAGAATCTGGAAGCACGAGACAGCATCTGTGCATTTGAAAGTCGCTGCTGCCCTGCAGATGGCGCTTGGCAGGGAGCAGACCACTGTGCCAGGTCAGTCTGTTCACAAGATGAAGCCATCAGACATCCCAGGTCCTGTCTTAACCATCCTGGAGCTTGTTAAACACTTTCCTTCAGAGGCCCAGAAACCATTTCTTTGCTGCCCACTGCCATTCATTAAAGGCCTTTAGCAGAAAATACATGGAAGCATTCCCTGTGTTTACTTGACAGGATCTCGAGTTGCATGTTAAAGATCTTCCTGGGTGCCTGTGCTCACAGTTAGGGCTTACAAGGCCTAAGAGTTTTACTAGAGACAACAAAGAAAGAGGAAATGTTCTGAAACTATCTAGTGTTTTTAAGATATTATGATGCTTTTCATTTAACCAAACTGAAGACATATTTTCAGATTAAAAACAAACAAAAAAAGAAAATCCATTTGCTTACGCCTGAAAATGAAGTCTAAATATCATCCCCAGTGCTCTTAAGTATCTATGCTTGCAGAATGCATATGCAGAACAGGAAAGCATATGGAGCCCCCTTTGAAGTCAGAACTGTTGTATCCTATCACTTAAATAAACATCTTCAAGAACCTTTTGGGGATCGCCTCACCTAGTTGTGAAAATAGATGTTTGGGGGATGGTTTTCATCATTCCGAAACCAGGCTCTTCTGCTTTTTGTAAAAGTCTATGTAACATGTATAATAAATATCAACATTACTGCAAGGGGATTGGAATAAAAGAGAACTCATTTACAAATATTTACTGGTTGCAAACTGAGACTATAACCATGCAAGCAGTTATTCACGTGCTTGCGTTTGTTCATGTCACAATCTCAGAACCAAAAAGTGCTTTAAAATAATATCTTAACCAGCACAGATTTTATCTGTGTGTTTCTTGTTAGGTTAAGTAAGTTCTTTGTAGTCTTGCTCATAAATTTAGTTATTAACATCACAATTTTATGTTTATACTACTAATTTGTTATTGATGCATTGTGATTTATATCAAGGTTTATGTGGTAGGTACAGAAGGTCCCGAGAGTAGAGCCATTATTGTAAACAACTAAGGGAAGAGCTGAACTATCCCTAATTAAATCTTGTGTGCTCTACCCACCAGGATTAATAATATTCTTACTGATGTCCACAAAAATATTTTTTCTTGCTTGCTTAGTCAAACATTGATTCATGTATAAATGAGAAATGATACAGAAAACCAGTGGAATGGAGAAATGCATTTCAATCAGACAGCATTTAGGTTTAAAGATCATATAGTTATTGAAATTATTTAAAGTAATCTATTTTTCAGTACAGGAATTAAGTTTACATATGTCTACAATAGTAAATGTAATTCAAACAACATTACATAATGTTGTTCAGCTAATGCTGCTCATTTTGTCCTGCTGTCCAAATAACTACACTTCTTTATAAGCATACACATCCAAGCACGTGCATGCATAACAGCTTATGCCTGACCAAGCAGATGAGACTGAGTTCAAAAGTGTTTTGACATCTATTTCCCAGAGACTGCCTGTGGTCAATCAAAGAGTCCTAGGAAAAGCTATTTTTTTCCTCTGTTCTGTAAAATCAGGTAGCATGTAATTAGAACCTGAATTATAGCATTTTGCTTTTCATGGCTCAATGATTTCTTAAAAAAAAATCTGTTGCAAACGCATAGATTAAGTTGGCATCTTACAGACGGAGAAATTACACTGCAGCTCGTTATGTTCAGTAATATAAATACAGTGGTATAATCCTCTACTCTCTTTGAATTAATATGTAAAATAAATATTCATGAGGCAAGTACTTTCTGGGTGCTTAACATGCTGGACATATCGGGGATAAGGAAAAAAAATGGGTCCTTTGCTTTCTAACTCTCACATTCTAGTCTTAGGGCATTTGATTTCACTATCCTCCTTTTTTGATCAGATGCTTATCATCTGCACCCTCTCCAGATTCAACTACATTATTTCGTTTTACAATATTTTAATTTTTACCTCTGTAATATCACTATTATTTGGTCTTTTCTGCTTCTGCACACACAGTTACATATCAGCCTGACTTCAATTTACTTCCTGATAC
Organism: Strigops habroptila; assembly: GCF_004027225.2. NCBI lineage: Eukaryota > Metazoa > Chordata > Aves > Psittaciformes > Psittacidae > Strigops > Strigops habroptila. The sequence continues at coordinate 75,067,208 of NC_044281.2, forward strand.
TTACCCTGGGCCTTCACAGTCCGTGGGCAATTCTCCTAACTTTACATTCCCTACCCATTATTCTGAGTATTACAGTCTGAGTCATTCTCTTGACCTCCTTTTATCCACTTCATCAGATGAATGATGCTCATCCTGTAAGACTCTTCAGCGCCTAAATGTTCCCTATTTATCTGCTGTTATAGTTTATCCCACCATGTATCTTAACTTAGGTTAGACAATAATACAGTAAATGCACTGGAAAATTGACAGGAACTCTGCAGCAAATTTTGAAAATGTAAAGGACATTTTCATTCTATCAGATAAACTACTGTTTATAATTAATAAAACTAAAAATAAAATTATATGCAAAATATAATTTGGGGGCTTGGGGGTTCTATGGTCAAACTGTCTTTAACCATGAACTAATTTCCATGACACGTCTTTTGACTAAGAATTCCAGAAACTATGCTCAGAAAACTATAAGCATATCCCTCCCTCCTTTGCATATGCAATAATAGCAATGCAGAGCTCAGAATGTGTACAGGTATTCAGTTAAAATAATGATGTTGGACCCCTGTCCCCCTAATATTATTGTCTGATTTGATACATGATGAGCTTTACACAATTAGATGGAGGACACTGTATTATGTTGGGTAACAAATCCCATGTGATCAATATTTTTCCTGGTTTTAACATCAAAAAAGAAATCTTCTAAACTGAACAGACTTTAAATTATTTTAGATAGATGGACCAGGACTAAATATGTCTTTTCAAAGGTTTAGTTGTATACTGGAAGATTACTGGGGGGAAAAAGAGCTGTTATGCTTGTGCTAGACCAGCAGGTATGCCTGCTGTGTTTAAACTGGACCAAGAACTTTACGTACAATATCAAAGTATATGAAACAATAAAACAATAACCTTACTTTATAACCTTTTTTACTTGTTTGTGTTTTCTCTTGGAAGGTTCAGCATCTGTCTGAAAAAGAGTTCTGCTTAGAAATTCTGAAGAAACGTGAAGAGAGCTTAGAAAAGCAGAAAGCTGAACTTATTAATCAAAAGAGTGGTCTTCTTAAAATCTTTGTATGTTTTCAGCTATGGTACTCAAACAGTTCCTTTCTACTGTATGAAAGTAGTCAGCTTTAAAATTTGAAAATATGGAAGAAGTAATGTTTTAAACATGGAAAATATGTTTGGTACTTTTTACTCCAGCGTACTTAATGTAAATGTAGATAAATTCTCACTTTTAAATTAAACCATGATCTAAGGTAACGTATGCCACAGTTTATCTACAAAGCTGATTTAACATTCTTCATTTTCTAATGTCTGCTGTTGTGTGATTGAACTCCAATTCTGATACATTATTTCCTTTGTAAAAGAAAACTAGGAAAGTCTCACCTAAATGGGACTGCCTCATCCACAATAAAACATATTGAGAAGGGTCAAAGTTAAAAATCAGTGAGGCCAATACCACGTTTTAGAAATCCCCACAAACCACACAATCTTTTTGATGCTAGACACACCTAGCCACCTCTTAATAGGTAGCTTATACAGATACATACAGAAAACAAGCTTTTTAGTTCTCTTTTGTGCTAACCTGAATATTGTCTTCCTCTTAGTACATTGAGGGTCCTTGAATCTGTAGATGTTAAGAAAACCACAGATGAGTAGTCTTCTGTGCATATGTATTTGTACTTCAAATAAGCAGAGCTGAATTTTAAACATTCAGTATGAATCACCAGTTCTTCAGGATCCAAAGTCTTCTCAATCTGAAGTATACAAAGAAAGAAAGAAAAATAAATGCTATAAATATCATAAAAAATTATTTAGCTGTAAAAACTAAATATACTTTGAAGAAGTGTGAAGTTTCTTTTAATTGTAACCAGTCAAGTTTGATATATAGGTTATAATGTCTTCCTGTTTATCAGAGTGATTTCAGTTTATTTAATTTAGCAATCAGTTAGTATTTTTTTAAAAGGAATTTAATAATGCCTTTCTCTTTAGAATACTTTTTCCAGAAAATGAAACAGTAACTTCCTGTCAACAATAGTTTTCGTGGTAGTTACTGAGGGAGGTAAAGTAAGTCTGCATTCTGCAGAGGAATATACAATGCCTTTATTTCATTTAATAACAATCTAAAAAAAACAGAGTAGCCATAGTATGCTACTGACTTTAAACAGAACTTTCTACTAATTTCAATAAAGAGTTTAACTGGAAAACTGATGGCACAGGTTTGTAACATAATGCAGTGATTTTTTAAGTGTTTTATTATGAAGAATACATCCTTCACTTTTTCAGAGAAAAAAAAGAGGTAAAACAACAGACAAAATGATAGAGCTGTAGATCATTTTCACATTCTCATGAGTCATGAAAAGTAAATATACTACATTTATAGTACATGTTTGATAAACAACAGTGTGTTTCATAGAATCATAGAATCATAGAATCATAGAATCGTAAGGGTTGGAAAGGACCTTAAGATCACCTAGTTCCAACCCCCCTGCCATGGGCAGGGACACCTTGCCCTAAACCATGTGGCTCAAGGCTCTGTCCGACCTGGCCTTGAACACCGCCAGAGATGGAGCATCCACAACCTCCCTGGGCAACCCATTCCAGTGCTTCACCACCCTCACTGTAAAGAACTTCTTCCTTATATCTAATCTAAACTTCCTCTGTTTAAGTTTGAACCCATTACCCCTTGTCCTACCACTACAGTCCCTAAGGAAGAGTCCCTCCCCAGCATCCTTGTAGACCCCCTTCAGATACTGGAAGGCTGCTATGAGGTCACCACGCAGCCTTCTCTTCTCCAGGCTGAACAGCCCCAACTTTCTCAGCCTGTCTTCATATGGGAGGTGCTCCAGCCCTCTTATCATCCTCGTGGCCCTCCTCTGGACTCGCTCCAACAGCTCCATGTCCTTTTTATGTTGAGGACACCAGAACTGTACGCAGTACTCCAAGTGAGGTCTCACAAGAGCAGAGTAGAGGGGCAGGATCACCTCCTTCGACCTGCTGGCCACGCTTCTTTTGATGCAGCCCAGGATACGGTTGGCTTTCTGGGCTGCAAGCGCACACTGCCGGCTCATGTTAAGCTTCTCGTCAACCAACACCCCCAAGTCCTTTTCTGCAGGGCTGCTCTGAATCTCTTCTCTGCCCAGCCTGTAGCAGTGCCTGGGATTGCCCCCACCCAGGTGTAGGACCTTGCACTTGGCTTGGTTAAACTTCATAAGGTTGGCATCGGCCCACCTCACAAGCGTGTCAAGGTCCCTCTGGATGGCATCCCTTCCCTCCAGCGTATCAACCGAACCACACAGCTTGGTGTCATCGGCAAACTTGCTGAGGGCGCACTCAATCCCACTGTCCATGTCTCCGACAAGATATTGAACAGGACCGGTCCCAACACCGATCCCTGAGGGACACCACTCGTTACAGGTTTCCAACTGGACATCGAGCCATTTACCACAACTCTTTGCGTGCGGCCATCGAGCCAGTTTTTTATCCACCGAGTGGTCCATCTATCAAATTGATGTCTCTCCAATTTAGAGACAAGGATGTCATGTGGGACAGTGTCGAATGCTTTGCACAAGTCCAGGTAGATGACATCAACTGCTCTGCCGCTGTCCATCAGTTCCGTGGCTCCATCATAGAAGGCCACCAAATTGGTCAGGCAGGATTTCCCCTTAGTGAAGCCATGTTGGCTGTCACCAACCACCTCGTTGTTTTTCATGTGCCTTAGCATGTTTTCCAGGAGAAACTGTTCCAAGATTTTGCCAGGCACAGAGGTGAGGCTGACTGGTCTGTAGTTCCCCAGGTCTTCCACCTTCCCCTTCTTGAAAATGGGGGTTATATTACCCTTCTTCCAGTCATCGGGAACTTCACCTGACTGCCAGTTTCAGTCTGTCTAGCTTAACAAAGACTTTCTTTCACCTGAACATTCAGGTTTTTCCCTTTCTTATTTTTCAGACAGATGCAAAGAGAAAAATGACTGAAGACGAAGATAATTTTACTAGAGAAGTAACAGAGTTTAACAATGAGTATGGACTAACAAGTAATAGAGATCTTATGATTAAAAAGAAAGTCAAGACTGAAATAAATGATTTGGAGAATGAGGCAGCTCTGTTGAAAAATGGTAAGCTTTACATTAAACTATTTATCTTGGTTTTCCAGAGAATTAATACAAATCAGTAAAATATAGCTCTGCAAAACAATAATTTTAAATCAATTTCCTTGCTGTCTGGAACTTCCTTTTAACACTATACTGAAAGAGTGTGGTCTGACATACATTACACAAGCATAATTAAAGCCTCTTCTGTTCCCTGTCCTCTTCAGTCCTTTCTGGCTACCAGCACTATGAGGAAAAGCAGCAGACCTTCAGGAGTGGCTCCCAATGCCTAATGTCAACCAGCACAGAGTTGCACTGTCACACATAACACACTGTATTAGGATTGCACTTATTATAATAACCTATATGATCATCAGTTGCGTAAATTTCCTAAATTTCAAAAGAATTTTATGTACACGTGTCTTGCAGGAGTGGTCTTTTACTACCACAGTGTACCTTTATCTTTGAGGTAAGATAAAGAATATGAAATTTCTAAGAAAAGAGAGTCAGACTGAAAAGCAATCCTGCAGCAAGGAAGTAGGAGTCATCATGGATCATGAGCTGAACATGAGCCAATGACATGAGAATGCCAACACCATACTGAGACATAAACATAATTCTGATCTCTAAAACATGCAAAATAATCTTTCAGTCTATTTAGAGCAGTTAAGCTCTTAGCTGGAGTACTGTGCCTCTAGTTTTGGATGTTACACTTCAAGAAAAAATGTGGACCATCTGGAGAGAATCTACATGGGACCAGTGAGAGTTGTCAGAGATCTGGAGAACATTAGGAAGAAAAAAAAATATAAAAAATTGGGACCATTTAACCTATGAAGGGAAAGGCTGATAGAAGATGGATATCAGTCTTTAAATCATTAAAGGATTCTGTGAAAAGGAAATTAATACATTCACCATACCTATAGTGAACTGAATAAAAAGCAAGAAGTGTAAACTGCAAGAAGGGAGACTCTGGCTGGCTATTTGGAAGTCTTCCTAAGAACAGTGAACAATTAAATCATTCTGCCTTAGGAGATTCCATTGCCAAAGAAATTAGGAGTCTCCATTACCAAAAGTCTTTAAAAACAGGTTAGACAAGCATCCGTCACAAGTGACAGAGGTAGAGGTGGTGCTGCCTTTAGGAGGAGGAATGTAGTAAGTGACCCATCTAAGTCCTTTCCAGTGTCATGATTCTATGATTCATCAAGCACCAGCACTTTGAATTCCTGGTATCTGATGTAAAGTTACTGAAATATGGCTATTTGAGTTTGTACTTTGTGGTAACTTCTTTCCTGTTGCTCTGATTCTGACCTACAACTGAAATAAAACTATATTTGTTGGCACTTGTTACTTTTAATGATTAATTTTTACATATTCAGGCAGATCTGATCAGTAGGACATGAAAGGTGACTAACATTCTTCTCTAGATTCAGGTGCTTGTCTTTTAAATTGCACCTTTTTTGAGGTACAACTTGTCTGACTTTCTGTCTGCTACAGTCCTGAGCACACTGACAACACTGAAAAAAAATAATAAAGAAACTCATAACATAGAAATTCCATGAGGACCTCCAGCAGTCAGGAAAACAATCACAATTAATTCCAGATGCTGTCAATGGTCAGGTTCGAATGTCCATAACACTAAACAAACACGGGCTTTTCTTTAGTCTTGCTGATAGGTTCACCACCTATAAGTCATCTCTCTTTATATCTGAAGTTAGTCTAAATGAAAACATTCTTTTTATGGCCAATCAACAAAATATGTAAAACACCTTAATAACATAAAACATTTTCTTTCATAGTTATGAATATATCATATGACATGTAATTTCCTGTGAACTGGGGTTTTTATGACTGATTTTAGTTGATATAAGTTTTATATTTAAGATTTTTCTTAACTAGATAAAGATTGGTAGAAGTAGTTAACAATATTTAAGATTATATTATGAAGACTAAAATTGCAATGCATTTTAACTTAAAATGATTTTTTTTTTTTTAGAAATGGAGTCAATGGAACATAAAAATGTTCAATTAAATGCACTCCAACTGCAGAAGAATGAGTTAAAGCAGGACTTACTTAATCTCCGAAATGAACTTAAAGGTGTGCGTGATAATCACTTGTTATAATAGTTATTTGTGGCTTGACAAATGCTTCCAAAAAACCTTCTCAAGTTATTTTTCTCAAGAAAAAGAAATCATAGAAACAAAGTGTTACTATATGATTACATTATGTAATACATATTTTTTTAACATGGTTATAACAAATATGGATTTGTGAGATTTATTTTAAATATCAGTGAGACTGAGGTCTACAGATTTCCTGAGACATAAGCTATAAATATGAAAACTGAATTTTTACTTTCACTAGTAAGTCATATACTTAAATGGACAATTCAGTGTTTCAAAGTGAAAAGCAAAAATATAGGCTGGGTAGAGACTGGATTGAGAGAAGCCCTGAGGAGAAGGACTTGGGGTGTGGTTGACAAGAAGCTTAACATGACCCAGCAGTGTACGCTTACAGCCCAGAAACCAAACGTGTCCTGGACTGCATCAAAAGGAGCTTGACAAGCAGGTCAAGGGAGGAGATTCTCCCCCTCTTCTCTGCTCTTGTCAGACCCCACCTGTAGTCCTGTGTCCAGCTCTGGGGCCCCCAACAACAAGGAGGAGTGGATCTGTTGGAGCACATCTAGAGAAGGCCATGAAGATGCTCTGAGGGCTGGAGCACCTCTCCTATGAGAACAGGCTGAGAGAGCTGGACTTGTTCAGCCTGAAGAAGAGAAGGTTCTGGGGAGGCCTTAGAGCATCTCCCAGTACCTAAAGGGGCCTCCAAGAAAGCAACCTGGTCTAGCGGAAGGTGTCCCTGTCCATAGCAGAGGGGGTGGAACTAGATGATCTTGAAAGTCTCTTCCTACCCAAATCATTCTATGATTCTATGACTCTGTGATTAAAATTAACATATTGTTAAAACCCCATTAACTTATAATTAAAGTCACTAAAATTCAAATGTTTAACAAGCAAAATTACTTGGACTGATAATGACAGATTTGGCTTAGGTGGTAAATCTCTGAGTTGTAAATTCAATTATCATTTGTTACTGTTATTTTTGTGTTCATCTATGTAAGTCTGTGCATACAAGAAATCTACACACAAAGCTGGGAGGAATGTGTCAAATACACAGGAAACCTTACAAAAAGCAAGATGAAAGATGCAGAGGGAACTGAAAAAGGTTCTGCGTCAAAAGTGATCACAAGCAATAGGAATGATTTTGAAATTTGGATTAGAAAAATGTAACTTAGAAGTGGTTTAGTAACTTTTTTACAAATGTGTAAATAACATATCACAGTAAAAGAACTAAGAAAGACAGGCCAAAAGTATGGTCATATATTGTTTGAGAAAAGGAACAAACTTTTCTAGAAGATTGCAATATACATAATAATTAGAGTAACTAAGTAATTTGTGTTCTTTATTCAGATGCCTTTTCCGTACAAACAATTTCACAGAGAAATATTAGAAAAGAAATTTAGAAAATGTAGGAAGTCTTTGAATATGCATGATTAATATATATTTATAAGGTAATTGTTATTTTATGTTTAGACCTTGAGAAAGAAATCAGGGACGCTGAAAGAATGACAAAAGACTTAGAAGCAGAAAAAATCCAAGTCACTGAAAAACCTCAGACTGATCCTGAGTGTTTAAGGTAAGAATCTCATATTAATAAATTCCTACATTTAAGCTTAGGTCTGTAATGGCACAGCAGTGCTGGTGGCAATGACTTTTACCTTTCCTGTACAATATTCCTATGAAATCAGAATAATCATTCATTTTTGTTACAGAACTTGAATTCCTGTTTATTGCATTCTTTAACCCTCACACGCGTACTTCAATGAACTGAAACCTGATAGTCTTTGCAAGGAAGTCAGTAAAATTTAGAGGAAGAGCAGAAGACTGCTTATGGGGGGGAAGGCTGGTTCTTCAGTTTTTGTAAAAACAGTGGTATTACAGAAACTCCTGATGGTCTGCCCAATGCTATACGTACTTGTTCAGACTGGCTGTACAACCTTCCCCAGAGCCTGGTTGCAGTGGAGTAGAATGGATTGGCCGCAATAACCTCTTTGGGTCAGGTGGGCCTTGTACAGGAGCTACTAAATGTAGATCTGTTTTCTCTGGGATCTCTACTGTCAATTCTTGGTTGCCTTCAAATTACGCTAGATTAGAACAAAATTTTGAAGATTTATCCAAGACAGAAAACCATCCACAATCTCCCTTAATAGTGAGTATTGCTTCCCAGGAGCTGACTGGTAATGACTGATTTCTCATCAGTTTAAGTGTGACATTTATGTTTTCACTATACAGAAAACAACCTAATGTCTGGGAGCGAGGGGAGGAAGAAGAGGGGGAGTGAGCGAGCGGCTGTGTGGTTCCGAGTTACCGGCTGGGCTTAAACCACAACAGTGTGACAGTTACGTTTTCACTATACAGAAAACAACCTAATATTTTCAACAAAAAAAATCTGCCACTGTAGAAAGCCCCATATCACAGAATTAGCCATCTTTCTCCCATGATATGGTGTCCCAGATGAATGTGCCCATGGATATTTAAAACTATGTAATAGATGTTGCAAAGGAACTTCTCCTGGAAAAGCTGGTCCAAAATATTCTCTAACATAAATTGTTAGGGAAAACACAACTTTTGTTGCCATCACCATTTTTTTCTATTAGTTTCTGACAAAAATAAATATAGTTTGGGGTTTTTTTTCCTGAAAATTTTCAGTGGAAAAATAAAATTTTTCGTAGAATCCTGATTGAGTTTCTGAAAGATGATTTGATAATGACCTATTTTTGCTGAATATTGTTTTTTGAAAGAAAATGATATATCAGCCTTATTACTAACTCTCTTTGACCTCTTACATGGTGTTGAGACATGGCCAAAATTCCCTCAGCATAAAAATTAATTAGCTCACAATTCTGCATACAGTAGCAAAAAGTTTGCATTCAACATATACATAGAAGGCACAGTATAAATAATAACAACAGCAGCAATTCAGTGAGACAGCATGTTATTATTCACTCTTTTACATTATTCATTCCATCCTGATATACTAGGTTTTGATGCACTAGGTTTTGTTCCTTCTAAACAACATAATTCCCTTGGAGTAGTTTACTGCCATGATGCCACTGAATATCCAACTTGGTGTAATTAGTTTTCTATAACAGGTTTCCTGTGTGTAAGGTTCAGAAGTAGCAAAAATTATATTACTTTAATCCCCCAGCTCTGCCACTGATTGCTACAAGATCCTAGGCAAATCATTCAAATCCGTATATGTCTGTCTTTCTACATACTGAAATTAACTCACAGCTCTGTGGAACAGAACTTTGGTTTTATGTGGATGGAAAACACAAAACTGGATAAAACATATCAAATTTTATTAACTGCAAATGAAACAAGTGTTTACAACCAAAGCAAGAAGGATGATATGATTTTCTTATTTTACAAAATGCCTCAGTTTATGGTCAAGATAAGCTTACATTATTTGATAATTGCATGTGGTGCAAAATATATAGTGCTCATACTGCTATTACTATCACAAGAAACAAGTGTTTCTTTGAGGTGTAATGATATATTAAAGAAATTTTCTTTACACTGAAATATTTTTTCATTTCTTATTCTGGACAAAATTTAGGACAGATTGGACTAAATCATATTTTTATCCTGAACTTGCTTTTGATCAGGAAAGCTCAATACTTCAGAGAGAGAGAGCCCTGAATAAGTTAACTCAGATGCCAGAAGCAACATAGCTACGTTACTGTACTTCCATGTCAGCACTAATAGCTTCTGCTTTTCAATAGAGCCAAGTAGGCAATCCCCATTTCTCTATGTGCTCATATATCATAGTGCTGTGCTGTTTAGAATTATCCCAAATCTTATCAGACTCATGCAACTCCATAATATTTTTAATATTTTTTTTTTAAACAAAACCTACTCATCACTTCTTGGTTTGGACTACTGAATTAAGAGAATGAAAAGGAATTTAAAGTATTATGTTCTATAAATAGTACAGTATATAAATAGTCCCCCTGGAGGTACCTGATGACCCTCCTGTACCTACAAGGATGTCATCAAGAAGTTGGAATGAAGATCTGCACAATGCTGCTCAGTGGAGTAACACAAGGCAAAAAATTGAAATAAGTGGGGTTTAGAATGAATAAAAAGAAAAACTTTTTTATCACAAGGATAGCATAGCAAAGGAAAAGGTTTCCCAGAAAGGCTGCATAGTTTTCATCCTTGAAGATTTTTAGACTTGGCTGAATAAAGCCCTGAGTAACCTGGTCTGACCTTTTAACTGACCTGGCTTTGAGAGAGACATTGGGCTAAATGACCTCCTGACATCCCTTCCAGTCTGAATTATCCAGTGAACCACTTATCACTATGGATTGCACAGCCCATATATCAATACGTAAGCACTGGCTTGTGCTCAGATGCAGCATTATCTGCAACAGACCCAACAATCTCCACACTGCCTAGCATTTGGTGAGGTCATATCTGCTCTCGTCCCTTTGTAGTGTCTCTGAGACATTAAAATATAGTGTCATGTATATACACATATTTTCCATTAAAATTGCATGAAATACTTAGAGGAGTTATGTCCAGCACAGCAGAGCGCTGGTTCAAAATGACAGTACCTAGCATATACGTTTCATGCCCTCTGATGTGCCACAGAGGTATTTGAGGGACCGTAGCTGCTGCAGCAGCACACATGCTGGTGCAATCCATGCCACTAGTCTTTCTGGGTCAGATCCCTGAGTGAGCTATCCTGTCCACTCCTGTGGGTGCCCTCTGAAATGGATCTGACAATAGTCATAGAATGGTTTGGGTTGAAAGGGACCTTAGCGCTCATATAGTTCCAACCCCCTGCCATGGGCAGGGACACCTTCTGCTAGGCCAGGTTGCCCTAAGCCCCATCCAGCCTGGCCTTGAACACTGCCAAGGATGGGGCAGCCATAGCTTCTCTGGGCTTCCTGAAAAGAATACATACAGTGTCAGTGTGAAAAACTAAAGTACCAGGCACCTGGGCTGAACCAGAAAGCCCTCCTGGCAGTCTAGATACAGCTCTGGCACTTGCAAAGGACCTCTTGCAGCCGAAGTGCCAATTAATACAATCTTACATATACTAGTATATATCTTAATAGGAGTCAGTTTTGGTCATGTTAAAAATCAATGTGATTGAACCTACTGTGTTTGAGAAACAACCCTTTATAGCCTAACAAAATAAGCTTTTTCCCCATACAGAATTCTATTGCAAGAATAGAATTTTAGTTTCTACTGAAAATCTTATTATTTACGGAGGAAAAGATTTTGACACGACTAATATGGATCAAAATTATGTATTTTTCCTATGAAATAAGCACAAAATCTGACTTTTTTTTACAAAGCAGGAAACCACATCACTCCTTAAATGATAAAAATACCAATGTTTTTAATGCTTTCTTAGAACAAATGTGCCAGACAGTCAGCATCAATAACCTGATATATGTAACTCCCAGATCACTCTGTAAGTCTGTTATTGTATCACATACCTAGGCCCAGCTTAAAAATCAATATCAAAAGTAGCTGGCATTGCAAGAATCTTCATTACAATTAAGTATATATCTTAAAGTAAATTGCATTTCAGCTGAAGAGTGTAGCCAGCTAATTCAAATTACAGCAATTCATCTTTGATCTGAGAAAAATGCCCTGTACTGTGTCTGCAGTTTCATAAAATCTCTCCTAAACCCATCAAAGAATTACAAAAGGTCATGGAAGGCATACATTGGTAAATCCAACAGCACTTGGTGCTGTACTTACAGGCTTGTTTTAATCACACCAGGTACAGGAAAAAGCTAACCAAAATTCGAATGTTAAGCACAGATATAGTTATGGATAAGATGCTGCACAGTCTTACTGAAAGTAGGCACCCTGAAAATAGTAAGTCTTATGATACAGGTGTGTAATTCAGAGAAATATGTAAGAAAAAAGGGGTTTTATTATTATTATTAATCAAAATAGATCTGCAATTAAAATCCACATTCTTATTTTAGTCATCTTTATTGCCAATGCCAATCCCAAATACAAAAATCCCAAAAAGCAGGAAAGAGCTTTGGCATCACCTGTCTTGAGTCACATTTCCCTTGCAGGTAGTACGTATAATCACTCAAGTAGAACAATACAGGAGTGAAGCAGAGACTGATACCAGTAAATTCCTAGCTATGTAATTTTGCTATTATATTCATTGTAATTACTTACTACATTAATTATCTTCTTTCACATTTTAATTTTAAATTTATCTGTTGCCGTAAGTAAAGCAACCTAGAAATAATTTTAATTAAATTTTATTTAAACTAAAACCAGAGAGTTTCTATCTAAAATTGATATTTTTCACACTACTCTAAAGGTCGACCAAGGATAAAAAATTTCTTCAAAACATGAATTTCTATCCTACTTTAGAAAAGCAGTAGCAGGAGGGAAATACATGAAGTCATCTTACTTCATAAATAGTTCAAGGCTTTGTATACCTGGCTAATTCCTACAATATTGTATTTCCTCTTATACTTCATCATACAGAAAAAGAAACTCCATTAGCAAAATTAGAAAGGAAAAAGCAATGGTTTCTTTCATACAAATCATACAGGAAACATGTTCATTAGAGCTGAACAAATGTTTCATGCTAAGAGTAGATTACCTCAGGCTATACATGGTTCTGGTGGACTAAAAAAAAGTAAAATAATAAAATTCACCATTTAATTTTAAGTTAAATTTTATAATCAGGAAATATCAGTCTCTGGAGTAATATATGTGGTTCAAAATGAGTTTTTTAATGACAGTCTTCTCATTGATTTTTTAAGCTTTTCTTTTTAATAGTAGTGCCTTGTGGAACTATTATAGTTTGAATTATGTCAAAATAGGTTTCCATTATAAATTGCAGTATGGATTTACAAAAAGTAGATCAAATCCAACTAATGATAACTTCTTTTGACAAGACTACCAATTGGTTAGACACAGAAAATGCAAATGCCATCTGTGTAGATATTAGTAATATTTAATTTTATCCCATATGGGAAACTACTAGTTAACCTGAGGAAAACATATTCAAATTTTTCAAGGGGTAAAGAAGTGACTGATAGTAACAGTAATAGGTCTGGAAAAAGACATCTGGGGGCTAGAAGAAGGTAATTACACTCAAAGGTGGTCTTGCCTACTGCCTGAAAAAATGACTTTGGAATAGAAAGTATTTTATGAGAATAAACTCTAGACCTTGTAAACTGGAGTCACTAAAAAAGGAGGAGGAATATAATTATATACAGTGCAAGGTTAAGTACTTGTACACAACTAAGGGCTTGAATAATAGGTACCTGGAATCAAAGAAGAAAGGCCTGAGCATTCTGCATAATCAAAAGACAACTACAAACATCAAAAGGAAATATAGCTGTGGAAAAGATAAAAGCAAGAGGTATTTCCAACAAAAAAACCAGGAGGGTGTAAGAATACTGTGTATAAATCTCTCACCCACTGTTCCAGAAAAATGCATTCAGCCTGGAAGATGAGCAGAGAATGGAGAGCCCCTATTGCAGAAGGAAACAAGGACAACTCTAAATCCTTTCTAGCTCTGAGAAAATTACATGAAGCAAAGTGGTACAGTGTAGAGATACTAATTTCAGCAATAGGGTAGTTGCATTAATACATCCAGATTGAGATCCGATTTTCCCTGTACAATAGAAAAATCAAGATATTCGAACTAGAAGGATCATTGACCCATATTTATTTTCCCTGCCTTTCAATAGGAATCTTTTTGACCCTAGAAACACATTTCAGTTTTGATGTCTCCGATGCTTGTACATTTTTTCTTTCTTGTGTAACTTGTTATAGAGTCATAGAAAGCCATAGAGTCAACTAGCTTGGAAAAGACCTATAAGATCAGGTTCAAGCATTGTCACAGTTGCTATGAAAAGTAGTCTGTGTAAATTCAGTTTGCTATCTTCACAAAAGCAAATCTCATCCTAAATGAGCAGATTAATTCAGTGCGGCTTAACCTTTCCATGTTTATTCATCTATAATAACATATTCCTTAAAGACTTCTTGTGATGTTTTATGTATTTAGGAAATATAAATTAAAACCAAACCAAAACAAAAACAAAAAACAAACCACACTTTTCAAAATCTATAACTACTTTTATAAAGTTGCCCAATAGCATTCACAAAGCACAAGCTTTAATTTAATCAATTATGTATTTTAAAACTAGCATTTGATCCAGAACAGTAAAAGCTGAAATTTTCTTATTTTACCTAAGGTATTTCTATTCATTTTAATTTACATTTAATTCCCATTGTTATGTATCCTAGTACCCTGTTCACTTTCATGTTTCATCTTCTTGCTAGGATTTATTATTACTACTAGATCACTTTCTTAATTTTTATTCTATTTCTGCTCCATCAAGCACATACTTCTATAATTTAATTGTTCAACTCAATTGTTCAAGTGCTTGAGTTTATATTTTGAGATACTGAATTCCATTTAGATCTCATTTTCTCACTTCTTCAATCAATTGATAACAGCCTGAAATTTATTGACTTCTTCAGTTGTATCAATAGCATTTTCTGTTTAGTAGTGTCATCAAATTGTAAATACCCAGCAAAATCTTGCTTTTACTATAGAAAGATGTACATCAATTTAGTCCCAGTACTGAAATGAGACTGAATGACATCAATGCATTTGCTCTACTTTTGTCTTGACACAATAAAATGAAGTCTTCTCTTCTTCTGTCTCAATAAAGTCCTAAAGCCTTGATAGACATTTTTCCTGATTTTTATGATAAAATTCAGGAAAATCAACATACATACTCTCAAGTTGCATAAAACTTCTTAGGGAATTCCATTTTGTACCATGAGTTCTATGCCCTGCATATCAGTGTCAAGCAATTCTGCTTTGTAATGCACACTAACGTTTTCCCTTTTATTTATGGTTAAAAAACAAAATATTGGTCAAAAAAGGCAAAGACAAAATGGAAAATAGGAAAAAAACATGTTTTACTTGTCTCAGCAAAACATAACCAAGAGACAGTCTGCTGCTTCTGCAACTCCAACAACAACCAGGTAGGGTCTTTCATGCCCACTTAGAAAAAAAGACTCTAAAAACACATATTCAAGCTGCCTTCTACACAAACTATCTCTGCTTTGAGATCTCTTTACATAAAATTATTCCTGGAATGTGAGTTTTGGCTAGTGAAGCCTCGATCCAGTAATTTCAATCTGTGCATGATTTTCAGAGAAACCTGTTTGACAATAACATTACTTTCATCACAGTTCTATTCATAATACCAGCATGTATTGATTTCACAATTATTTTCCCTATTTGCCTTCTGCATATACAGCTGAAATTCAACAAGACTGCGTATCAACTACGAATGCCAATGACACTTAATAGCTGTGCTTATTTCAAAGCTGCAAAATCGATCACCTTCAGGGATCTCCTCCTTCTTCATCTCTTTGTCACTTCTGGCATTCAAGAGTTATGGAAAGTGGACCACTGATGGCAGAGCTCAGTCTAGGGCAAGCTAGCATAACAAAAATGCTGATGCTGTTGTCTCAGCAACTAGATTTAAGGCTAGATTTGGCTATTGCTATTTTTCTTGAATGTTTTTCAGAGGAATAGTCAAACCTCCTTTCACAAATATGGCATTTCAGCTCCAGTTGTTCATCAGAGCCCATTACCTGTGATGGTGTAATTTAACAATGCACTGCTAATCCAGTGAAATGACTTTTAAAAAGACATTTTATTGTCATCAAGGAGACCAAAATGTTAAAAATAAAAGAAAAACAAAGGATGTGGAGGACCATATGATAATGTGATTTTTCAGATTTTTTTTTTTAAGATATTTGCTTTTTATCATAGTCATAAAGAGGGTATAATTGTCATATTAATCTTTGTTATGGCAAACAGTACATCTCTTTCTATTTCCAAAGGTGACAGAAAGCCTGCTCTCCATCTAAACAGTATAGTATCATGAATTTGCACATCCAATATGATAGTGGAAAGATGAATATAAATATCTTGCTTATCTTAAATGTAAAATTAAAAACCTACATCTACTCCCAGGTTAAGATTTTTTTTAATTTTTTTTAATAGTTCCATTGTCTCACATTCCTTCTGGTAAAACTTCATCATTCAATATAACTTCATCATTTATTCATAACCCAGGCGTCTCCAATGCATTAATTGTGTAGACTGTAACCTAACAGACAGCCCTTCTTTTGTGAATATAATATTCCTGGCACATACTGTAATTATCTGGCTTCTAAATAAGAAAGAAGGAAGACCTGAAAGCAGAATCAATTGATTAATGTAAAAATTAAACACCACATTTGAATGAATGCCTTTTATCACCACAACCCCTTGCTATGCAAGGAGTTGTGCTGTCTCCACATCTGGAAGTTTTATAAAAGATTTTATTTAAAATTTTTAAATGCATACACAAAATGTTCCCATTTCAAAACACATCATCAATAGTAATTAATTCTAAATCCCAAGACGCAGATAAGCAACTCCTACTGCTTATCTTCTGGTTGTTCTAGCCTTAATGTACACCTAACATGGACTGGTATCATTTAGCTGACAACTAGCAAACAGACTATGCATCAATTTTACAGTGTGGGAGACAATGAGAAAGCATTTTCTGAGATTAACAGACTATGTCTTTTCCTAAAGTAAATTAGACAAAGTAGGGCTTTTGTTTGTCTTGAACAAATTAGGCTTCCAATATCATGCTAACAGAGAACACAGGAAAAAAATTGGGAGGCAAGGCAGTGAAGTTAAGCTGATTTAATCAAGATCAGAAGCTGATCTTAGACCTTGAAATGAACTTCTTTCAATGAAAATGGTCTGTAAACTAGCAATGTACTACAGTACAGTGAACACTTTATTTCTTAAAGTGCAAAGTTTCCTTTTGTTCAAATACTTGTGTATATTCCAAATGCAGAAGTATTTCTGAAAGAAGAGGAATTTACTCTTTTGTAATACAAACACACATTGCTCATACTGTTCCCATATTGATAGTAAGATATTTACATTTTCCTCAGAAACAGCAAAAATTGACTTGCAGTCCATTCTAATGCCACATGGTGACTAAGTTATTCCTTTCAAATGGAGTTATACCTTTTGCTTTTAATAAATCCATTTTCTTATGTAGAAAAACTCTCTCTGCTGTATGACGGCTAAAGAGGTGCATCATCTATATAACAGGGTTAAATAATTTATTCCCTACTGTAGTATATATTAAAAGTGGTTGCTACTTTCTCTTCCAACTTCAGAAGAAACATGGTCCTGCTTTGATGTATCAGTTTAGCTATTTAATGAGAAGCAGAATATATACTTTTCCTCTTCTTTTTTGTCATTCTGTCTATATGTCCCAGATTACTCACATTGTTTCCTGAAACTGTATTAAGGGTAAGCAACTTCAGCTTTCTCATTATGCTTTTCTTATGACAGCCATGGAAAGATTCAGTATAATCTCATCACCTTGTATTCCTCAGACTACTAAAAGCTCTGGCATAGATTTTTCTTGGCCTACCGAGTATTAATTTAAACCACTGCAGTCATTGATGTGCAAAGTTTAGGTGTCTCCTTTTAGCAGGACTAAGTGCTCTTTTGAATACAAGAAAATAGTTATATTGAAATTAGACCTCTTTGTAGAAGAGTTGGAGAACTCCTGGCTGAGACTATTGGGAAACAGTCAGTAAGTGTTGAGTAGTAGGAGCAGTGGGGAGAGAACAGCAGCAACAGCAAAGGAGTCTGTGGAGGGGTGTGGAGCAATGATTGCACATGAGCGGCTGCACTGGGTCAGGCAGAGGACCCATCAAATTCAACATTCTGGCTACAAGCAGATATGCAGAGAAAGTAAGAACAGTAACATATGGTACTTCCGAAGTATCAACATCCAAATTCATATGTTTAAATAAGGAAAATTGTGACTAATGAGGCCATAAGTCTTTCACGGTTTATAAAAACAACACAGTCCAGAAATTTGTCTAACAAACTACTTAGTCAAGATACAGTTTGTAAAAACCCAAAATGTCATTTTCTGAAGTTTCTCACATTGCCATCACAACTGCCAGGGCGGAATGAAATCCAACAATATTGCAGGAGAGCAGCATCTTGGACTGCCAATTACAAAAGAAACAAACTTAAATCCTGATCATCAAATACATGAGTGAGGGTTTTCTCACATAAGTCAAATTGACAACTGGGACTGAAGGTGAAAAAAATAAGTACCTAAGCAACAGTTCTCTGATCTGAAAATTTATTTGGTTTTGGACACAGGCTTAAGAAAGAGTTGCAAAATTACAAAGATGATGATTGGGAAAGTATCTGTGAGACTCTTCGAACAGAAATTGAAATTCTGCAAATGGTATGCCAGTTTCATTATGTATTTGAAGTGTTTCATCATTTTAGTTTAAGGTGTAGTTTAAGATGATTAGCAGTGGGTTTAGATGAGCAGGTTTTTATGCTATGTATGCAACCATACATCCTTGCATTGCAGGTGCACTCCAATTCTCCTTTGCTTTGGCCTATTATTTCCAAATGTCCAGGAATATAAGTTCTCAAAGAAAAGGGAAGCACAAAAAAGAATTTAAAGATACATTTTTAGCACAGGAAAGACCTATCTGGGGGACTAGTGTTAATCATTACTTTCTTGAAAGCTGCAAAATATTATGCATTTAGGAGCTAAATTAATCTGTATCTCCAGCTGTCAGTTAAATGGAAGATGGGAATATGGAGAAATAGGATGATAATAGTATCCTTTTATGCAATATGTTATATTGTCCACTCACAAATTCTTTATATAAACTTATTAAAGTTTGCTTTCTTTTCTAAAGGGCAATTCTAACTTCAAATTTCTCGATTGTCAGTCTGTGTAAAAACAATAAAAAAAGTATTTAAGTCATTTTTTTGAAGTAAAGGTGTTTTAAAGGTTCATTTCAGAACCCCTGATTTTGCTGTATGAAGACCCAGCTGCCACAGAGTAACAGTCAGGGGAAATTTGTATTACTCACTATTATGATCAGCTTCAAGTTCCCGTCAGAGGAATGTAACTTATTTGTAGTTTTTTCATGAATTTTATCATGCTTGTGAAACTTCAGGAACAAAAACCCCCGAACAGCTCAATGTTTAAAAATGTCTCTGTAAAGAACACACTGAACTCATTAGAGTTCATTTTCTGTAATTCAATTCTTTCTCTTTTCCAGAATCTATCACAAAAAAAGTCTTCAGACAAGTGAACAATAATGTGGCCTATGATATGGAGTGTCATGGAAGGTAGTCTTTGGGTATTTTGAAACCATTTTGCTCAGGCTCTGTCAGGTTTGCTTCTAGTTGTTTGATTAAACCACAGTTTGTATCCTGCCTTTATTTTTCATTAAAATAAAACTGTATTCATTTGGAAGTGCTGGAGGACCGTGTGAAAACATTCACTCACTCTGCTCAGCCTCAGTCCACATTGTTGGATGCAATGTCTCATTGCATTCAACTGTGTGTGCAAATAATTTTTGATCTGCTTCCTACCTGGGGGGTGGAATACATAATTGCCCATCACTACTTCTTCTACACCTAGATCTCTGCAAGCTACAGAGGGTGTCTGTCACACATAAATCTGCCAAAGACATTTTATTAAGAAGGGAGGAATAAACCACTTTTGGAAGCTGACCAAATTCTTCGTGCGATGGAGAAAGATTTTTTCCTCTTGGGACACAAGCTGCCGTTCGAAGTCTGGCAAGGTTTGATCTACAGCAGTGGTATCAAATAGTATTCTGATCCACTGGGTTAGCCAGGATTGGAATTATCATTCTCAATAACCAGTGCTGTTGGAACTGATATCCCCATGAGGGTTTTTTTGTCTCTTCCCTAAGAGGGATCCTCTTAAGATGTGCTTAATTTTAAGCAACTTAATCCCTCTGACTTTTACGGGACCGTCGGACTGTTGTAAAGGTAGGCAACTTCTGCTTGTGTGTTTTGATCACATCCAGGACATATTGCAAAATTACAGAGTTGCATATCACAGTGTGTACAGACAGCTAAAGCAGTGCTGTTTCTGGGTTTAATTGCTGGAAACAGATATGAATTGGAGATTTGCTAAACTGACTGAGTTTATCCTGATCATTTGATTCATTTAAGGGAGCTTGTTATAGTTGCTTTTATTTACAAGAATCTTTCCATCTCTTTTGCAATAGTCTCATATTTATATAGTTGTTCTATCCACATAGATTAAATACTCAGATATGACATGAAACAGAACTCATGGGCTTATACCAGCATTCTACATAAACATTTTAGGCAAGTGAAATCAACATTAGCATCTGTCGTGGTTTAACCCCAGTAGGGAAATACCATGCAGCTGCTCATATGGAGTACCCCTTCGGCTAGTTTGAGTCAGGTGTCCCGTCTCTGCTTCCTCCCTGCTTCCCATGCCCCTCCTCACTGGCAGAGCATGAGACTGAAAAGTCCCTGATCAGAGTGCTACCGAGCAACAACTAAAACATTGGTGTGTTATCAGCATTGTTCTCAGACTAAAGCCAAAACACAGCATTGCACCAGCTACTGGGAAGAAAATCCACTCTATCCCACTGAAACCAGGACAACATCCAATAACTATCAATTAATAATATAAATTAATGTCCCTCAGTTACCTGAAAAAGCATCTGGGGAAAAGAAATATGGTAAGCTCTTCCCAGAGATACTTTGGATTTCTGGAAATCAATTGCAACTTCATTTTTTAGGGGGAGTTTTTTGTTTGTTAGGAGGGCATTTTGGTTTTAATCCCTGTGAAGGTCTAAGTTCTTGATTATTGTAGTAGGTTTACAGCATAAATATAACAAAATTTGTAATAACTCAAATGGCTAAACCTCTCTGAATCAATATAACAACAAAACTAGAATAAAGCTTACCAAAAAAAGTGAAACAGAAATCAATACAAATCCTATTGGGCTAAACAAATCCCTCAACAGCTCTGAAAAAAATTTAATGCCAGACTAAACCAGCTGTTGCCAGCTGAATGTAAATGTACTTTTATGCTCAGAGAAATTAGTATGTTTGTCACCACTGTCTTATGAACAATGTAATTTGGAACAAATACAGTATTTCCGTTTGGAGGACTCTAACTGAAAATTTAGCAGAAGTTTGTGGTTTGTGGATTTTCTTTAAAATTCTCAAACCAGGGATGAGTAATCTTTTAAATAATGAGTGTAAAAGAACCAAACCTTTTGTCATGTTTAATAAATATGTTAAAGAACAGAACATTGTCAAACTCCCTGAAAACTCACAGCGTTATTATTAATAATTTCACAGATGACATCATGAGATATTTTTTAAAGGATAGATTATATGTTATATACCTTGTATACAAAAGCGTAACATAACCTCTGAGGCTAGAGGAAGTAACTTTCCCTGTCTATGACCAAAAAAGCCAGGAGGGAGCAGAGACAGGACACCTGACCTAAACTAGCCAAAGGGGCATTCCATATAAGCAGCTGCATGGTACTTAGTTGCCAACTGGGGTTAAACCATGATGGATGCTATTGCTCATTGCACTTACCTAAATTTTTGAAGCAGTTAGTGAGAAAGAGGAGACAGCACAAGAAAAAAGTTATTATTCTAGAGGAAAAAAGAAAAAATAGATATGGTGAAAACAAGTCATGCTTCTGTATTGGACCTGGGAAGAGCTGCTTTTTAGAATCAACAGATAAAAACTCTCCCATTTTTGAAGGGAGAAAGATAAATACTAAATTTACCTGTAAGGATTGAAATTTGACAAGCACCAAGTCCTACCTCCTTCACAAAAGACTTGGTGAACTGTGGTTTGATCTCAGGCTTACACACCAACACCGCAGTGCTTCTCCTCTACTCTGACCACGCACCTAAGACACAGCTGAGTAGATGGATTACTGGGTTTTTAATCACCAAATCACAGCTCCCAGCCACGCTTCGTAAAAGGCACTTCCCAGTAACAGCCTAATGCAAACAGATTACTGCACAGGAAAATCCAAGATCCATTTCAAAAAACCCAATAGGAAAATAATTAAGCCATGCCATGGACATGAGAAGGCTTGAGAAAAATCATTGAACTTTCAAAAAGAGGTTACCAGCTAGGGTAAATCTGACCTTGTCTATTGAACCCTTAATCTACAAGATTATGGGGTTACAAATCAGCCTTAATGAGTTTGAAGGTACAGCAGGTGAAGTCAAGGTCAGGAGCCAAAGAAACTGGGAGATATACCAAGCCAAAGTCAGAGTCAGAGGCCTTGCAGAAGACCCAAGAACCTCCATGCCCAAAAAGCCAAGAGACAGAACTCAACCCACAGTGAAGATATGGTTTAACTGTGTAACTAAGCCCTGCCATGACCTAATCTTACTCACCCAGATATGTACCTATTCTTGAAGCAAGGAACAACTACAACTAGGAGGAAAACCAAAAAACAAATGCAAGTATTTTGTTTCTTATTAAAAGGATTTAAGCTACCACATTTTCATGTTATTTTATTTATTAACAGGCTATTCACAGAGTACCAAGAAAACCACAATATCTGACCACAGACTAAAATGACTGTTAGCTAATGCAGCAGTACCCACACAAATGATCTCTAATTGGTTGACATAAATATGACTGAACTGGTGATAGTGCCAAATTAATGTTATAAAAGGAAGAACAGCACCAAAAAAACAGAAGACACATTAAAAAAAAAAG
Organism: Strigops habroptila; assembly: GCF_004027225.2. Taxonomy (NCBI): domain Eukaryota; kingdom Metazoa; phylum Chordata; class Aves; order Psittaciformes; family Psittacidae; genus Strigops; species Strigops habroptila. Next base: position 75,090,041 of record NC_044281.2, read on the forward strand.
TACCTGAAACTGAATGACAGACAGAATCAGTGAGAAAAAAAAAATGGTATGTGTGACACGGGACAAAAATATCAACTGAGGTCACATATCCTTGTTCAGCTGATCTAGTTTATGGGGTTCTCAGTCACAGAGGCAGCTGACAGTCTCCAGCTACAGGCTGGTTGCCTACATTGAGCTTGACAGTTTGGTAGTCGACTCATCTAAAAAAAAATTAGACACCGAGGGAAAGGAACATTTGTTTTTAAAACCTGTAACTGAATTACATGCATAGATCAGAAATGGGTAAGAAGCATATGTGCATGACCAACCCCTGCCACAAAGGTATAGTGGGGAACATGAGAGCACAGATCCTACAAGAATGATAGGGAAGACTAGACAGAGAATACATTTCCAGCACTGTCTCTGTGGTTAAGTGTGCTATACCTGTCTGTAGCAGATCCTTGTCCTTTGACAGCAAAAGGGTTTGCCATTCACTACATTTCTGCTGCAGATTCAATCAAATTTAGAGTGCTATATCTTACTATATAATAGGAATTAAATACATTAGAATTTTGACGAGCTCTACATGTGCACGTACCTGTTTGGGTGCTTTCTGCTCTAACTGATACCATAGCATCCAGTCAAAGTGAATTTGTGTGAAACAATGAGTATCTCTCTATATTGCCATGCTTGTCCAGGTTTAAACTCATACGAACTCAGTAACGCTAACTCAGGTGTAGAGTGAGCCAACTGGCTTACCACACTCATCTTCAGTTTGATAGCAATTTGCGACACAATAAAGGATTTTACCGCTGACTGGACTGAAGTAGTAAATAGGGAGCTTATAGTAAGAGAAAACAGCTCCAGGTGATTTCCATGAAAGAGATAACAGGTTTATTAGATTTGCTGCACACCCAATTCCAGGGATGAAAGTGGAAATACACTGGGTAAAGAGGACTAGCAACACAGTTAGAGTCCTCAGCTCTGAAATTAAATGTGATACTACAGCATGTTAACCGGGTAAAGGATCAGATTCAAAGTCTAATGACCTATGCCTTGCTTATCAATAGAGTATTTAAGTAGTAGCTCTGCTTCTTTTACCAATTGCAGCTGACATGCAGTGCTTATATATTCTAGTGATAGCCCAACCTTCCAAACTCCCATCCTTCTCACTGTGTTTACTAGGATTTGTCAGCCCCTTATCCAAATGACTTTTGTAATTATTTTGTTTTTCATTTGGTGAATTTTTGGGGCTGAATTTATCAAGTTTCTAGATACTTTTTGTATATTCTAGGTATCACACTGCTGTTAACAGCCCTTTGTGTAGCAAAGCATCTATACTCTGGGCTGAAAACCAATTATGTTTAGTAATACCTTCATCTGCAGAAAGAAGGTTCTCACCTGGCTCACTGGTAAACCTCCTAAAGCCCGAACTGTCAAAACCACTTACAGACTTTGAGCTCCATGTAGGGGAAATGCTAGCTTTGATTCCCTGAAGGGCCAAAGTTAAGGCCCATCCATACTTTCACAGTCACCTCCAGTCACCCTGCTGATACATGTAGGGTTTAAATGAGTTATCAGCATGAGCTTCATAGGCAGAAAGCTTCTATTTCTTTCTTTTTTTTTTTTTTGACTGAAATTATATCAGAAAGTATAATACCACATCACTTTCAATTTTAAAACACTAGATGTGTTACACTAAACTACATGCCTTTTGCATTTCTTCTAGCAGACCCATACAGGAATTCCCAGATATTATAAGATTCACTACTCCTGCGCTTGCTTCCATCAGCACAACTCGGTCAGCCTGAATAGCTGAGGAGCTTAAAAATGCCTTTGGAAATGTGAAATGGGATCTAATTCCTTTCTTTCCACTTAATGTCTTGAGTATTTAAAGACAACATCCACTTGCTTGGAGGGAACAGCTTTAAAGGGATCAATTTTACGTGTAAATAATTTATTAAAAAGATGAAATGCCAGGAAAGAGTCTTTATAAATACACAACACGTTTCTTGGGTTTTATTGAAACAATAATTCCTGTTGCTATGTACTAATAAACTTCCAAGAAGTCTTGATGCCATATCCTAGTGAGAGAGGAGGCCATAGCCTTCATTTCACTTTAAATAGAGAATTGCTGTAATTTATTTAACTAAATTTACTCTAGCAAGAAGAGAACAAGACCCAGCCAACAATCAAACTATGGATTGGAATGGTGTTCAATTCCATACTCTAAGGAGCATTTGATATAATTTGGTACTGATTAAGTTCCCTTAAACAACATCTTCAAACATTTAAGTGCATAAAGATAATTCAGATAATCATAAACTAAGCAGTGAACAATATATTGTGTACAATAAACAGAAAGAAAGAAAATTGATCCTGACTAATATCAGAATTTTATGTCCCTTGGATTTTTCATACTATGGTTCATAAATTCCTTTTAGCCTTGATTAAAAAATGTGGATAATCAGGCTATCAGTCGAAGTGAGAGGATCTGTAAAGGGATGTTACAGTACCATCTAGTGGCTTTTTCATATTAATAAAAAATGTTGCCTCTTGTATGACAATTTTCATTTTATAATCATAATCTGAAAACACTTGTCACTACTGCTATATGCTTATTTTTTCCTTTATTCCATACATAATCTGACATATTACCATTAAAATACTTCTGTTGGCTGTGTCGAAGGAAATGCTATTTTTATGCAAAAATAGAATAAATATCATGCAGTGTGGGAATATACTAAAGAACATTATGTACAAGGAGGAGGAATCATACTGTGGGGTGCAGACCAATAATCTAGCCAGACAAAACCCCATCTTTTGGAAAGGAACACAGCTTCAGTTTGAAGATTCCAAGAGGGGAGGTGCATCAGACCTGTTCTGCTAATTGGCACACTAATCTTTGTCTAATTGATAGCTTGAATGTGTTGGCTGTAGCTTCTCATCCTTGTGTTTTCTTATGCTCTCTTCTATGAGATTAAAAAGCCTTTTAATACATGGTGTGTTCTCTTTGTATTAGTATTTTCGTGCTACAATCAAGTTACCTTTCAGACTCTTCTTTGATAAGCTTAACAAATTGCAGTTTTTCTGGCCTTCACAGTAAGGCATTTTTCCAGCTCTCAAATAATCTTTCTGGCTTTCTTCTTATACTTTCTCTGTTACTTCCACTGTTAGAAACACTGACACCTGACTTATAAGCAATATTCTAGTACTGGCTTCATCGGTGATTATACAAACAAAATTGCCTTCCTACTCCTACACACTGCCTTCCTGAACAGATTTACAAATTCTTGTTAATCCTTTTTACCTCACACATCACATTAGAAGTTTGTGTTGACTCAGTTGCTCAAGATGATTTATAAGGACTTTTCAAAGTTGGTGTTTTCAAGGATACTGTCCTCCCCTCCCTACTCATAAACTGCATTTTTTCAGACATACAACTCTGCATGTGAATATATTAAAACAGTAGCTAATTGGATGGGTTCGTTCTGCTTACCAAACTATCAGTGTTAATCTGTGCAACATCAGTGCCATCATCATCCATCATGCTATCAGCCTCTGTGACATCTGCATATTTTATCAATTGCAATTTTGCTTTTAAGGCCAGGTTATGCATAAATCTGCCCCATCACTTTGGTTTGAGCACTTTTCTTCAGAAAACACAATTGTAAACAGCCTCACTGAATGATTATTCCTCACTGGTGGTGTTCGTTGAAACCATCAATCTCAGAGTTTAATTCATTGCTTATGGACTGTATGTGCTGCACTGCCACCTATTTTAAATGAACAGTAGTATAGTGTACTAGCCAAATCTCTTCCAGAAGTTACAGCATTTGATATCTACAACAGCATGGTTACCTCTTTAAAGTCTCAAAGAGTTAGATCAGGCCTGTTTTCTATTAAATCATTCTGACTAGCATTAATTGTATTCCTATTATTTAATTCCTTATCACTGAAACCCTTTGCCCTTTCACCTGGAGCTCATGTCAGGTTAACAGACCATGAAGCCACAAGTCCTTTTCAAATAGTCATAAGCTAGTCACAGCTCTCCTGCTTCTGCAATTTCCCCAGCACTCCAAAATTCACTTCAAAAACTGGTTAGTGTGTGTGAAGTATCTCTTTTGTTTATGGACTTTCAGGTGTGAATGATCCAAGCTTGATCATCTGGAAAAACCTTATCCCTGATACCTAACTTCTTCTTTACTTATTAATGAATTCAGTGGAATGAGTTCATTAGCATAACAGAAACAATATATGGAAGCTCTTTTCCCTTTCTGCATCATTCTAAATAGCTGTAATATTGATCTACCTGAGGGGTCCATTTAAAATGTGTATTTGAGAGCACTGCCCAATATGTTAAAGAAAATTCACCTGGAGTTGCAAGACCATCAGTCACAATCTTTCACTCCTCTGAAGCTTCTAAGGTAAATCTATAGCCACACCTTCCTGCCATGAAACTTGCATGAAAGCAGAAGTTAAACCAGTAATACTATGTTGTAGAAAGAGCCATTGCTGGTATGATGGACAAGCTGTAACACCATATTTGATGATTCTCTTAGAGTTTACTCTATCAGAAAAAGTATACATATAGCTTATAGTTATATACAATACTACACTTATTAAATAAACTCATTTGCATTCTGATCATATTTCAACACTTTCCAGTCTCACTAAATTCCAAGGAATTATCCATCAACCACAAATTCGACCTTCTGAGTCTGTGCCCTAAGCTTCAAACAAACACTTAGCTTTTTGTGTAGGTAAGCTCTCTTTGCCCAAAATCACATTGGAATTCCAAATCAGTGGAACTTCTAAGTTACTTATGTGTTTATAGAGGGTCTGATGCTTCCAGTTTCTTTAGATCTGATTCTTTCAATTGAAGGGGATAGAGAAAAAAAAAAGAAGCCTGGAAAATAAATGCTTGCTTATTGAACTAAAATGTATTTAGTTCTTTCAGAGTTTAGCTAGCCCATAAACAGAACTACTGTTACTGTATTGTTATGATTTCTTTATATGACATAAGTATATAATATTTATTTTTGAGCAAGGGCAAATACAGCTGGTATTGGAGAAAGTTCTGCTGAACACTAAGTTAGCTATATATCTTTTCCTTATTGGCAGAGCATTAAAATAGGGTTGGGGAATTAAAATACTAATAGAAAGCATCAACTTGGCTAACTTCCTTTTAAAAAAATATTATAACATCTGCTAATGATTCTGTAATAATTCATTAATAGAGACAAAATGAAGATTCTGATATAAAAAACCCACCTGAGCCCTCTGTAAATAGGCAATGTTTTTACATATATTCATTATTACATACTTATACTAAAGACCAATGTTGTATTTGGCCTTTAGGAATTTTATTTGTCTCTATATCATTGAGGATATCTATTGGACATACCTTTAAAAAAAGGATTGTTTCATGAGAGAAGTAGAATGGCATAAAAAAAATAACTACACACTAGGAATTAGCAACGTGAGCCGTTTAATCCATACCATTCTTTGTTAAGATCAGAATACCAATACTTATAAATTTAGATATTTATTGTGTTTTACATACCACAGCACATGAGAGCAAGACAATCTACTCTTCTTTTCCAAATCACACTTTAAATATTGACAGGGTGCTCATATAAACTATTCATATAAACCCACCACTGCATAATTCAGCAGGAGTGTAGGTGTGTATTACTGTGCTAGGGGAATGATTACTATCTTAAAATTACTATGTACATGTGAGAAAATATGCACATAAAGCATGGAAGTCAGTATATGATTTACAGAGGGCTTAGAGGTAGAATAATCATGTTCTGTTTCTTCCATTAATACAGAGTTATTACTATAGTCAATAAGTATATCAACTAGATTAATTATTCAGAGGAATTCATTAATAATAAAGATACCATACTATATAATGCTGTTGCATTGAAACAGGAATTGCACTAGATGGTAGTATGAACTTGTTCCTCGTGAGAAATGGTCTAGGAATAATGGTAATAGTTGTGATACTCCTTAAGAAATCTGCAGTGCTTTTTCCTTTAACCATACATACTTTAGCTTGGAGAAGCTGAGTATAGTAGTAAATAATGAAAAGTGGAGCGATTGTTCAGAAATTAAATCCCAAAAAAGAAATACAGCTCAACCTTATGCCATATTCATGCTTATATATCTATAACCAAACACATATGATGTATCTTAATGCCTCCTCAATACTTATGAGTTAAATAGACAAGACAACCAAAACATAAATGGGTTCTAATCCTTTTTCCAGTTCTTTAATCCTTTTTTTGATCCTTCAAAAATATTTTTTCATTTCAATTTTGTTAGTTGTCTCACTTATTTTAGGAATCTTTCCTTTTTCTGCTTGTTTGCCTTACCTGCCTGTGTCCTCGGCACCAGAGTTTTTCTAGTCATGTTTCAGATGCTCATGCGAAGAGCTTTTTCAAACTTGTCCACTAGAGAGCATCACCATCAAGTCCAGAACACTAGCTTTTGAAAACCTGTATGATCACCAAAACGGCTCAAATTTACTTCTCTGGTGGTGGCTTAGTTCCAACGCCCCATTGCAGTATTTCCTATTAGAGATTTGGAGACCTGAAGGTCCCTGGATGCCAGCCCACATGCGTAAGGACAGCTAAAACACACCATTACAACTCAATGCAAGTTTTGTATAAGTAGGCACAGATGTAACCTTCACACAAACATTATCACTTATAGAATACAGCATTCTGATTTATTTATGGCACCTAAAAGTGAACTGATACCTCACAGCACAGACAGATTACATGGCACCACAGCAGAGCATTTCAGTCACAAGCAGGAAGCACAGCTGCATGATGAGGCTCCTGTAGCAAGGCTACAGTTACCCTGAGAAGAGATGAGTGCATCGTTATGATACTTACACATGAATTGAAGCAGAGGAATGTTTTGCACATGATGTGTAGGAAGGCGAAAGGTGATAAGAGCAAACACTGAGCTCAAGTTCTAGCACTAGGAGTGGCTTAGTAGGAGGATGTGCACCACAAGGGAGGTGAACAAACAAATCAAGGCTGGTGGTGTTGGCTCAGCAGTGACCGGAGCAGCTCAAAGAGCATAACAAAGTTGTGAAACTAAGTAGAAAAAGAGCTGTGTTAATTCACTTCCCTTAACCAGCTGGAAAGGAAAATCATTAATGAAAACCCCCCTGCAGGCTCTCACTGGAGGGTGTTTATGAGTATCAACTGTTACTCATCTCTCTGTCACTCTGAAATGTAAACCATAACTCTGGCTCCTGGCTGTAACTATACCAGAACCAGCTAAAAGAAACACTCATCCAATCAGTATGAATTCTTATTAATTTTATCAAACAAAATAACACAAATAAATAATAATCATTAGTAAAAAAATACTGCAGTAAGAAGGATCCTTCTCAAGTTTCCAGGGAAACTACCTCCACCAATAGGTTCGTGAAAATCCTTTTAACACAGTTGACTCCAACTCTATCTTCAATATAATTGTTTAAACCAAATGGTTCATGCTAATGTTTCTCAGAAAACACTCAAGCAAATATGATATAAGAAATCAGACATATTTGAAGATCATACTACTCTGGGGCTGATTTATTCCTGTTGAACCAAATACACACAGATAGACCTTTTCACACCCTTTAAGGATTCAAATAACATAAATTGTAATTCTCTACCTGACAGAAGATACTGGTATATGCTACCTGTATTGATACATGTATATATGCCACTCCAAGAGTCTCAAATGTACTGATACATGATTATATCCTAAACTCTAATAACAACATACAACAGCCATTTGTGGATATATAGTTCCAGGCAAATATTGCTAGCCACTTGCCATTTTAAATATGGTGCTTCAGTAGAATGTGAACTCCATTAAACAGCACTGTTTTGTTTTCAAACAGGATGAGCTTCACTATGGGAAAGATAGTTTTCAGGGATTTTTCCTTTTTTTTTAAGCAAGTTAACAGAGTTTCTTACTGAATTTCTGTAAGGAACTATTTAAAATGCAGTCAGGCTTAGCAGGAAAGTGTAGCTTATTTAATTTAAGGCTTAATTCCAATTCTAGCTCTAACTTTTCATATGTGAGAACACAGGTATAAACCAGAATAAATTTCACAGATGAAATGTCATGAAACAGCAAATATGAAGATGCAAAAATACCAGACCAATTGTTCTTTTAAATCCTTCTAAGAGACACTGGAGCGTAGTTTCACCTAGAGAATCCCATTAACTGCTGACAGCTAATGGAGTAGGCAGCAATGACTGCTGTCAACCATCTCATACTTTGCTTGGTTCATCAATGTCAGTCTCTGCTTCCTCCATCCCTCCTGTTTATCTCAGCTGTTAGCTGCACCAGCTTCAAGATATTTACCTTTCAGGTCTGTGTTAACATTAGCCTCTAGATACCACTGTGATGCAAGTAACTGGATGATGCAAATGACACTATAAAATGGAGCTAAAATGTGCATGCAGAATTGCCCACAATTTCATGACCTTCAGTATGAACATCTGAGCTTTATTCTGCACGAAATATGTACAGGTGGTTGTCGATCCTGTTCTGGGTAGTAAAATTGTTGCTCTGTGGAGGTGTTTCTACAACTGTAATCATACTTATTAGCTTCATAGGAAACTCCAAGCACATTTCAAGACCCAACCATCAAGTTTAATTCACAAGAGTGTCTTGCTCTGATTAATACATGCCTGTTATATTTTGTTATCATTTCTAAACCCTCATTAAGTGTTTCAGTACTCCAAGCCCTTAGATACTGTTTAGAAGTTAATAGCAGATAATAAAAACTACATGCAAATTACTTGTAAGGTGACATTTTAAAGTATTTTTCCTTTAGGCACCTAGTGAATTGATCTGAAAATGCCAATGGTAATAAAATGATAACTCCATGGTAGTCCCAAAGTCTCACAGACTCTGAACCCCATGGAGTGCCATAGTGCCTCAAGTGTGGAGCTTTGAGTTAATGCAAACTCCAGAGATGAGAATTGCTGACTTAGTCACTCTTGTTCTAATTTAGAGAGATTATGCAAGCATCTTGACATGGTACTTGTGCGAGGCCTGGCATTTTGGACTCCTGTTTCAAGCAATGCTTCGTAGGAACATCGGTAATGCAAATTGATAATAAAAGTATAGTGTATTCCCACTGCTACCATTTTATATGCTTAATTTATCCTTCCCTAAAACATTGGGCAAAAGCATCGTATTCAACCATCAAATTCCCTCTTATCTGAACACAAAAAATTAGGAGGGTAAGCTCACACTACACCAAAGCAAGAGCATTTTCAAGTGATCTACTATAAAATCAAAAATGCAACCAGAATAGTGATGTTCCTAGTAATTTACTTTCACTTGTGCTGATAAAATGTCTGCACAATCAGTCTAATGGGATTAACTAATGAGGCAAGCTAATAATTAATGCATTGTTTCGAGGCTATACTATTTTAAGGCAATAATGACCTAGGGGTGCTGCTCAGGGATGCAAGAAAAGCTGTTTCTTTTCTCTTGGTTTAAAGACTAGGATGCACCACAGAGCTCTCTTCCCAGCTGACTGCAATGTGAAGAAGGGTGGTGCATGTTGGGCCTCGCCCCCATATGTAATGAGACCATTGCCAGAGCACAGACCCTATCCTGAGAACCAGAAAGCATTCCTTTCTGGGGCTGATAAATTAGGTGAATCATCACATATAATTAGGGATCAAAGTATCTTTGCAAATCAATTGAAACTGTGGGTAGAGATGCTGGTATTCCCCACATCAACCTAGCTAACTTTGGAAGGATACCTCAGCTGTTCAGGGAGCCCTCTAATAAAATGAGAACCTGATTCTGTTGACAAAATAATAATTTTATGGGACATATCATCCTCCTTTATCAACTCTCTAGATGTATATAATGCATCAGGTTGAGGCATATGAAGGTGCACAGCACAGATAGGCAGAACTTGGGGTTTGTTCCCTCTGCCATTTCGGTAACCTGGACCATTTCTCCTCTGCAGTTGCCTGTTCTGAAGTTGCTCATTGTTAGTACCTTCTCCTTATGGCAAGGCATGGGGGATGTTTCATCAATGAAAGAAATCAGTTTATCTTATAATAGAATACCAAACATGCCATGACTTTTTAGGCCATTGTGAACAGCAGACTTGCATGTGCTCCTCACAGACTGGGAGGGCTGGATTTACTTCTCATTGGGTTCCAGAGCTCCCTGTAATCAGCATTTATATAATGGAGAAAAGGATTGTGTAAATCTTGAAAACACATAGCCGACTCTCTGTCTATGGATTCTGTAGTTGTCTGAAGACAATTCTTTTTATCACTTTAATGACCTAATTTCAATGACATCAAAATTATGCCCAGTAAATATCTCATTCATGTATCATATAGGCTCACATACACAGAGTTCAGTAAACATGCTAAAAGGCACACGTGTACCTAGCGCATAAGAAATAATAATTTAGATTATTAAATTTCAGATGTTTGTAAAGTATTACTGCAGGATATGAGAAAAGTTTCAGTGATTAAATCCGACTGGGATAAAGGGTGCTGCAGAGAAAGTCTATAAAGGCAAACCCAAGAACTCCTGAAGTGCCATTTTCACTGTACTTAAGATTTCACGCCAGTGAATGTACTTCCAGTTATTATAATAAGAGTGTTATACTAAAGAGGCTAAAAAGGCCTTTACCCTTCATTTTGTGTTATAAATTGCAAACGAAAGGAAGGAAAAATATTAGCTTATCCCACCTGGTAAATTTTATATTTTATAGCAAAGAGAGAATTATTACTTTAAGAAGTGACAGCAGTTAGATGAAGGCCATGGAAAACACCCTTTGAAGTGTGTTTTCAAGGCTAGCATGAAGTCTTTCAGAGAAATAAAACAGCTGGTTTCCCCAGAACCCACGAAACCGCCAGCAATGAGGAAAGCCTTTGATTTCTTGGCTAAATGCTCCATCTTCTCGGGCCAGGCTCTGACATCAGTGTGATCACTGGGCTCTGGTCTCCAACAGCCAGAGGTGATGGAGCAGTCTTTCTGGAGACCCCTTACTTTTTATCACGCCTGATGCAGGCTCTGACTGCTGTTCATATCGCCAGCCCTGAGGACCTTAAAAAACACTGGCTTCCAAACTTGACTTGCCTGGCTAATGGCACGTTGTCATCCAAATGAGTGCTCAAGGCTCCTCTTTGCCTGGACACTGAGTCCATCTAGCATATCTATGTTGCCCATGAATAATAGAGTGTTCTGAGGCTATGTGCCTGGCACATAGTGAAACACTGCAGCTGAACAAGATAAATTAGCTTGCCCCAGCAGTGGCAGCGGTCCTGATGGGGCTGGCAAAAGTTGTGATAAACTCCTAAGTTAGCAGTGCTAATCCTGTGCACAGCCCAGGCATCATTTGGCTCTTGACTCTTGTAACTGTTGATGATTCTAGCTTTGGTCATTAGATGTTTTCCATTAGTCTCAGCCAACTTAAACTGTGCCCTGGCTGGTAGTAACAGAAAGCAGATAATGGCTGCTTAAAATGTTTACATATGTTGTGTATCACTAATGTTGCAAATGACAAGAATAAGAAGTGCTGCCTCCTCATATACCAGCATTGCTTAAATCAGTCCATGGTTAACGTGCCCATAGCAGAGTCTCAGCATCCTCTCTCCCAGAGAGGAGGCAAGGATGAACACACAGTGCAGAGCACATCTAATGTGCTCCAACACACCCGGGAAGCAAGTACCTGCTCTGCACACACAAACTGGCTGTCCACTGCATCCAAAACATGTCCAATCATGAGACTGAGGAGGACTAATAGCCTAGAAGCCGTTATGTTCCACTGGAAGATTTTAACCTTCTGTTCCGCAGTTGTTAAAATGCAGTTTAGAAGAGTGCCTAAATAGCCATTTCTTTTCATAAGACTTAACTGTTTTATAAACCTAAAATAGGCACAGCTCCAAGGCCTGCATGCTGCAATCATCTACAAGTGATGTGTTCACCATTCAACTGGTTTTCAGAAGCATGAAGCCCACACAGAAACCAATCTGAAAGCTTTTCACTCTCCAGTTCATCACACTTAGCATTTAGTTCCAGTCCAGTAACTGATCACTGAAATATACTGAGATCTGACATCTTTTTCAGACATTTAAATGCACCTCAAATACAAACCACAACTATATACACCCTGAAATCAATACTGCAATGCTGGCTTCTGCCCTTGCTTATTGAAAACAATGGCAATAACTTCAGCTGACTTCAAAAGAAGCCGGGTTGAACTCACATTATGAAATAATCAGTTAAACTTATTAAGTTTAATCAGTGTGGTAATGCCTTTATACATTGCATGCTGGGCCAATTGCAACATCGCACTCCCACATTCCTTGGGTTTAAAATAACTTTGTGCTTTGCAACCCTGCCGCATAACTCTCAGTTGGGGTAGCCCTTTAAAGAGTTTTCCCTGTTCCTTGTGACTGTTTTCTTCACAATTTTCCAAAAATTTCTGTGGTTTCCTAACGTCAAAGCCAGAAGGCTTAAGGTTGAAATGGTGATACTCAATTTTTCTGAAGTCATGTTGAACATGATGCTGATTTAGCTGCAAAAGAAATGGATGCCATCCTGTAGCTTTTTTGTTACTTCATCTACAGAAAGATGCTATAAACCAGTTACTTTTCTTCTTAGGCTGCCCTGTTTCGGCTCGCCCCTCTCAAATGAGTGTTGAGAAACCTTCCCAAAACACCAGGGGGCAGAGGTAGTGCTTCATTAAAACCTGATTTAATACTAATAGTGGCCCACAAATCATTAGAATTCTGACAGCATTTCAAAGTATACTAAAAAATCAAACTGACTGAAGAAACAGCAATATTCAAAAGCAAAATAAAGCAGCCTTCCTGTTCACAGGCAGTCTTGTATCATAAGCAAATGTGATACAAGTTTATTCCCTGTGTGCGTCATCCTTTTGTACATGGAGTGGGAAAGCTGGTGAGAGGCATCAAGCAGAACTCAGGAACCATCCACGTTCTGTTTCTACTTCTGTCAGGCCCTTCCATGGGTCCTTCTGAGGAAGAAATAGATCATCATGTGCCTTAGGTGCACAGCTCCAAATTGAAACCTCCTCTCCAGGCAAGACACAAATCAGGGACAAACAAAAACCTGTGGTAAGGCTGCAAATGTAGAGGATACTACAGAAACAATAAGCAGCTTTATCAAACTATTACTATTGTTGCTGCACCACAAGTAGTTAAGAACCTGAAGACAGTGACACAAACATAACAACACCTTGACATAAACTTCCTGTACTTGACTGAAGTTAAAGGAAATCCAGTGGAACAAAACCAGCACTTGCAAAATAACAACCAAACCCACATAAACCAGGCCACACGTCACATTGAAGGCCCAGTATGAAATCACTTAATTATTTTTTTAGGTGTTTCTATGTAATGGTAGCTAACAGCTTGTAGAAATTAATATCATTCTATTGACTTTATCATTAATTTTTAAAAATGGAGCCTTCTGCTTCGACAAAGTAATTTAATGGTTTTAGAAAAATGAGATATAAGGATATTAAAAACTTGATCAAAATTGAAATACAAAGGAAATAGGGTTAGGGACTAGAATATGTAGAAATTCTATGCCTCTATCTTTAGTCTTACCTTTCAGAAACACATAAAATGCTTTCATCATTATATAGAATATAATTCAGCCATCCCAGAAGCCGATGTTACTTGTTTAATACAAAATGTCTTCTTTAATTTCAGACAGAAGCAGCAACTAGGGAAAAAATAAAAATACAGTGCTTCTAAAGGCATGGCACTTTGGTAATGATGCTACCAGATAGGGATTTGCCCCAACTATCTTGTAAAGGATGACTTCCTATTTTGCTAATAACCACCAGCTACATAAAATCATAGACCTCCAGACAGAGCTTTTATTCCACCACTCCATGTAATCTTTAAACCATGTAACAAAATTAATCATGATCAATTACATCTATCAGAGCCTTCTATGGGGCTGTGGAAAAAGCTATGATTAGAATCTTTATTCCATGCTTTTCCATTAATCTGTGAAATCCATTTCATATGGTATTTAATTGTCTTTTCTTAGAATAATTTCTAACTTTTCAAAAGTACAAACCAAATAATTTCATACTACGTGGCTGATGGGAGAAAGAAATGGCAATTGGTTAGGAAAAAGTCCAAAGCTTTCCAAAGCTTTACTTCTTTCTTTCATTTTTTGCACTGCAGTTAACTAATGTAGGTCAACACACATAGTGTCCATAGACCTTAAAATACCTTGCTGGAGGAGATCTAAAATTTTCTGTTTGTCTCACATTCTTCATTTCTTTATTTTGTACTTTTAAATTCAGAATATGCATCAAGTACAAGATTGTTTTATCACAAAAATGATGGAAAGCTAACTCACTTGGAATTGTTTGACACGAACTAAGACATACCAGTAGGAATAAACTGATTTTGTTTATTAAGACACAAAGGGGGGTTGGAACTAGATGATCTTTAAGGTCCCTTCCACCCCAAACCATTCTATGATTCTGTGATTCCTTGTGATGTTTAATCATTCCTCTCCCATCTTCTCAGGAGTGCCAGTAAGTGTTATAGTGAACCACAGGGAGCTAAGCAGTGAGTAAAGGATGGCTAATTACATACTCACATCCTTGAAAATACATATTGCTATGAGGAGAGCAGATAGGAGCCTATATTCCAAACAACTTCTTCACTCTATTTTAATTTCTGGGACGAAACCTAGTCAGGATCATTACACATCAAATCTTGTAGTATCTCCAGACTCACCTCATGAAATATGAAACAAAACCGTGGTCTTACATGGGAGTTATAAATAAGTCATGCAACAGTTGTTAATTCAAATGGTATTAAAATGCAAAGCAAGTGGAACTTAACATTGGTGCTCTCTCTTGATCTAAGAAGTTTTTATTCTATGAGTAATCCCATTGAGATTGGCATCAAGAAGAGTATTAGAAGCTGGATCATAATGAAGGAACAGCAGATAACAAGAATAATAATCCCTTCATATCTATTTCAGCAGCCAAGTAGACTGAAAGAATACAGAAATACTTGCTGGTATTTAAGGGTTTTTTTTCAAAAGTTTTACTTCCCTAGGGAGGGTCTTACAACTATTGTTTTGGAAAAGGTGACCTTTACATTGCTGTTACCATTATAACAAATATTATTCATACACTACCTCAAACTGAATCGCATACCCCACAATATGCAGAGGTAGGTAGGTAGGTAGGTCCTTGCCCAGAAAGTTTACTCTCCAGTTAAAGATATAACAACTGGGTGCAATTACAATTAAAGGATAAAAAATTAAAAAAATAAGGAAAAAAAACCCCAAACAGCATAAACAGCCCTACAAAATAACTTAAATAATATACCTATTAGTCTTATTTTTTATCATATTATATGCACTGTACCTCATCACCTAAATTCCTCTCTTACAGATGTTGCTATAGAAAGGAGCTTTTAGGAGAGACTGCACAAAGCTGTATTTGAGCTGCAGAAAAAACTTACTTTCATGTTTGGCCACTTCATCCCTCAAGAAAACACACATTCATTGAGAAAACTCCCAGACAGAAGGAATTTTCCTTACTGGTTTAGTAATGGGGGGAGAAAGACTAATGTTCATCTACTCCAGCTGCATGCATTAAGCAGTTATTTTCCCCTCTCCTCTGGCATATAAGATTAAAACAGGAGTCAGCCCAGGAAAGAGATGGAGGTGTGAGTGTGATCTATAAAATGAAGAAGATCACTGAGAAGGCAAATACAAACTGACTGGTTCATTTTCTCCCACACTAGTAACAGGAAGCATGAAAGGAAGCTAGCAGTTGCACACCTCAAGACAAACAAAAAGAGATGATTCTTCTCACAGTTGCATAATTGCAAGGTGTTTGACACAGGATTCTGGGTGTGCTAGAAATGTGCATGAGTTCAGGGACAGCTTGGACAAGCTTATGGAAGACAAATTCTCAGGCACTTCTGAGGGATGGAAAGTCAGCACTTTGTGATTTGTTACTTACTTTGCAGGTCCCAGATAATACTGAGGTAGTTAACTCCATTAAAGTGAGAAGTTTTCTAGAAGGCAACACAGAAGTGCTGACATCTCACAATGTTGCTGAGCTATGAGCTTTCCTGGTATTAGTAAACTAGCAGAGAAAACCAATTTCATGCTTGTCTGCTGGAGTAAATTCTCTGACTAATTCGTTACAAATATGAAGATGCCCTGGTCTCCCAGTAACCTTGTCTTACACACTGGTGGAGAGCTGCGGTGGCCCACTGACTGCTGAAAGGCAGCATGAACACCACTAAAGAATCACTTTGCATATGCTGAGAAAAGCAAGCCTAGAGAAGTTAAGCTCCAGTTGATGCTCAATACTAGCTGGAATGATGATTTATAAGATTGCCTAGTACACATTTGCATCTAGGATGCGAGACAATGCTCTCATCATAAATAAACTAAAAAGCCCTTAAATATGTTGTCATTCTAATTTTAACTTGGCAACATCGCTGAATATTCTAAGTGCTCTGAAATCTTCACCAGCAGACTGCTATTAAAGTTGCAACAGAAGCTTAAAGTATGGTTTGGGCCCATAATACCAGGTACCAGAAAGGCTTCTCACTATAGTGAGTAATTCTGATTTCTTGAGCTCCACAGGGAGCATACACACTAAAATACTCAAAATAGGTAAAATCCATAGATTCAAATTAACAACAATAATTTACTGAATCAACTAGATTAAAAGTTTGAGTGACTTGTTTCTGCAGTAAACTCTCCTTCTGAAGTGGGAAGAAGTGGTGAGGATAGAATGAAGTGGGGTTTTGGTCCAATATTATAAATAACAAAATTATATCAGAAGTAGATAAGGTGCTGATTTTCTGTGAGGCCTTTAAATTCTAATGAATAAGCCTTTCTGAGTCTGCCTATAAATTCTTAGAGATACAAATACCAAACAGCAGCTCTCGTTGAATATAACACTACATCACAGATCTAAGCACCAGATCAAAAGATTTGAGTATATTGTACACTGTAGCATCACAGTTCTGAGCACCTATGGACTATCACTGAATCCAGTTTTGGCCAGGATGACCTAGGATAACTGGTAAGCAGATTATTTTGTGTGTGTGCTTCTTTTTACCATTTAATGGACCAATTTGCACCCTAACAACAGTCTTTAATTATGTAAGCAGAAGATAACTCAAATGAATTTTAATGTGAATAAGTCATCACTTTACTTGACTCACATAGTCCTGAAGAAATGAAAAAACACAAACTCCCTTATCTACATATTAACCTTCCTTCTTAATTTTCTGCTAGGGTTACACAGCACAGGAGATGGAGGGTCTTTTAGCATCTACAATCTGCATCTGAAGAAATTAACCTTTCAAGGCTAGCTAAATAAACAAACAAAAAGTTAATGTACCTATCACTCGTAAGAATCACTTTAACCCAGTTCATATTTGTATGTGCTAGATGTGAGATAAGTCATCAGTCAGTGGAAAGGATTGTACCAAAAGGGAGTCTCCCCTGACTTAGGAGGCGTCAATAGTCACACAGTATGCTTAAAAGGTTTAACATTAAAATGTTGAGATGCGAGTTTCTCCCTTTTGTCTACACAGAAGCATAGAATCATTTAGGTTGGAAAAGACCCACATACAGGAGCAAAGATTTCTAGGAAAGCCTGATCAGAAATGTTAACATAATAATATGACAACAATATAGTACCGCGTGAAAAGACATCATTATCAAAACACTAAAAACTAAAATTACTGCAATTAATACAATTTAGTTATGAAGACTCATGGTGACTGGATGTGGTGACAGTCCGACTGAGGAACTATCCTCCCTTGTTTAAAGACATTTCTGTCATCTTTACAAAGAAAAGTCAGGTAATTCATCCATTAGCAAATTATAAATGAGAGAACTACAAGACGAACAAATAACAGATGACAGACTGGGCAATTTAATTTTATTGCCATTTTTCATCCTTTTCTTTCTGCCTTTTCTCGGGTAACAGCTTAAACCTTGCAACATACATGCAAGCTCATCCCAAAACACTTTGTTTATGTCTTGATGTTGTAATGGTAGTCAACTAACAAATTTTGCCTCAGTCCATAAATGATTTAAGGCAGAGATTAGCTCCAGGAAGGATAGTTTTGCTATTAAAACTCAGGAATAGGACCCAAAAGATTGGGCTTTGCTACAGACTTCCAGTGTAATGCTAGTCACATGAATCCCAGCCCAGCATCACACAGACAAGCAGCTCAGCTGATGGCAGAGCCTTGTCCTGATCCTGAAAGGCTGTGTGTTTGTTCAGTGTTTACACCATATTTCCCAGCACTTTTTAGCTTTAAAAACAATTATCAATGTATGACAATAACACCCTCTTTGAAACTTTGCATTAAAACAGGCGGAGTCACGCAGCAACTGGTCTGACCTGGTTCATGTTAGCTCAGATGAAGCATGCCTGATACAAGGAGATATCTCTTGGCACCAGCCAACAAAGTCACAGATGCAGCTGGGAACCCAAGCGTTGGGGAGCAGTGGTGGGGTGAGTGTCCCTCTGCCGTGTGTCCTGCTTCATTCCAGGCTCTTCAAAGAGTTTCTGCAAGGCTTACCATAATCAGCGGACAGGTGGACCTAAATAACTTGCTCTGAGCTTTGCCAAGGTAAAATGGAATACATTGGAGCCAAGAACATTTAAGGAACTGAAATAAGGTGTATCATGATAAGGTGTGGAGTATCTGGTGAGTCGCTGGAGGAGAGGAGCTGGAAGCAGGGCATGCTTGAACCTGCAGTGGATTTCACAGGGAGATCTCTTTGCTCCTGCCAAAGTATTATGGACTTCAGAAGGCTAGGGGGACAAGAAGTGGGGATGTCAGGAAGGGGATGCAGGGCTCTGCCTGAGCAGGACTCATTGGAGGATCGGAGCCTGGTATTAGAGTTTTCTAAGAGTAATCTTTCCTTTGAAGATAAGTTGCTAACAGTAGTAGTGAGTAGTACACTTCAAAGGCTTTCCTTACTTCACCTCAAAGTAAATGACTGCTTCCATTTATGCCAATGTTTACCTATCAGCTGGTGATTAAGTGATCAAGCAGATCAGGGCTGATAAGCTTACCTGGCTGATAGCAGTGATCAAAATGAGTTTTCAAAACTATCTATATGATTTAGAAACACAAACTAAGTTTGTTTCTGGGTTCTTTTAAATACGGTCACTGAATAGCAGTTCTATGAGTAACTTTTCTATTAAATGCTAGAAGCAACTTCACTCTGTAAAAATATGTTATTGTGAATCCTTTAAGAATTTCATTTGCTTGCCCATGAATTGCAGCACTAGAGGAAAATAAAAGCTTCTGTTTGTCAAGGTCAGGAAGACAATCTTGAAGACATGCTTAGAGGATATTCTGCATATGCAAAATCTCCATGGCAAACAGAAAGTATCCCAAAGGTATTTTCTTGAAACCTTGCTATCTTTAAGGAAGTGTTGATTCTTTTGGATCGAACTAATTAAATGCCTGAAGTACTCCTATGGCCACTATGACTTTTTTCTAACGGGTCAAGGAAACCCCTAGGTGAATATCGGATTCTATTTTTAATTATGTTTGAATTGTGTTCTTATTTGCTTTAGATGTTTGCAGTGTGGATCGCTACGCTTCTTCTTCTCAATGAAGCCAAAGGTAAGACACATGGTTGATAAAGTCTATAAGCAGTAAAAATCGTGGGCAGTTTACAGCAAAACATCTATATTTTTGAAAAAGGATGTGCTTTGGAACAGATTTAACATGCTTCTTCATTAGGGGCACTGTCATGTCTTTCCCACATTTAACCTATTGCTTTTTAATTCTGTAGAGGTTTTTACAGCTAGCAAACTGAATGGAATTTAGAAAGGTATATTTATATGTAAATTGATACCAAAATTCTTCCAGAACAGTTTCCCCTACCCACCCTCAACATACACCAGCATTTATGGTAACTACAACAGTTATAATGCCAGTCAAGACACTATGCAGAGAACAAGAAAATAGTCCTGGTCCAATAGTCCTCTTTGCCAATAGGAAAGAACAGCTCAACTGGGACAGACACACAGAAAGAGCAGAGAGAAACAAAAAGACAGAGTCCAAAAGTTTGCTGGCATCAAAGGAAAGACCCCTATGAACATGACTTGGTCACTTGTGGAGTCTCTCGCTGTAGCTCCACAATTAAATCTTCTCTTTCTTTAGATGTATTCCAGTCTACTCCTGTGTTTGATACAGAGTAATGGAGTAAGTCACAGTCTGACGTAGTATGAATTTCTCACCTCTCCTAGGTAACAATAGCTCCTCATTGTTTTCAGTGTCTTAAGAACAATAAAAACTATTTTGGATTTCATAACTGAGGTGTTTTAATGGTGGGTAAGGATGACATTTCATGGCAACACCTGTATGTCGTATTTGCATCATTACTGTATTAAAGTCACAATAGAAATTGGGAAACTCTAGTCCTTCAGGCACAGACCACACATCCTGAGGCTGTGCTTTACTTTATGCTTCCACTCAAATTCCACTTTATTGCTTCCACTAAAGTCTTACGGTAATAAAAGTATAAGGGAGATGTTTAATATACATTGTGAAGCAACCAGAGGTATCTATCTTTGGTTTCGTTTTATCCCTTAATGAATTGTTGCATAAGAAATAACAATTTAGATAATTCCTGGAGAATTAGAACTAATTTGAACTACTACTCTGTGCTGGCAGCGAAAGCTGGTTTGTTCTCTGGATCCATAAAGGATCAAGATTTTAACTCCTTTTTCTGGTGGTTGTGTTAATATTTTTGACCAAACACATCCTGCATTTCCTGAGTTCATCAATCTGAGCTCTATGCTATGCAACAGGAATTAGTGTTGAAATTCAAGTCCCTGCTACATGCACAAAGCACAAGAGCACAAATGAGTCCCTTAATGAAAAACTGAGCACAAGTACCATCCTAATTTGAATCAGTCACTTTCTGCTTCCCTGGTATAAACACTATCCTGCCAGCTTCTTGTAAATTAGTGGCAGCCTAACCTGCTACTTTCCCAGAACACTAACAGTTCTCTTTGTGTACCCCAGGAAGACAGGTTTGCTACAGAAGACTCGGATGCTTTACGGATAAGCCTCCTTGGTCTGGAATCCCAGGGAGAGAGCTGGCAGGCTTGCCCAGCTCTCCAGAATATGTGAACACCAATTTCCTTCTTTACACTAGAGACAACATCATGAAATACCAAGTAAGAAACTGCTTTGTTCTTAAATACTGATAGCATACAATGTTCAACAAATTATACCGTTTCTTTTCTCCCATATTTTAAATTATAAGCCTCCCAGGAGGAGCCCCAATTCTCTATTACACATGAAGAACCCATCATAATTTTCTTCATTTCAGGTCTCCGATGAGCCAGGTATATTTACAACATATTAATCATATCCTTCTAACACAAGTCATCTTCTCTACAGTAAGCTAGTGACCCAAATTCAGTTTCAGGATTAGCACTATAAAGCCAGAGGCAGGGAAGACAGTACAAAATGAAAGCCCATTTTTGGCTCCAGATTTAAAACATATTTTGGGCCCATACACATGGCTCAGGGATGTGGTTCATACATATGATTACTAGCTCCTCTGAACTACATGTGATTGGTCTCAGAGGCTCTTCTTATGTGGTTGCCAACTCTGAGCCCTAAGAGCAGATAGAAGTTAAGAGTGAAAATCAGAAGAGAAAGTACTCATGTTCACCAGAGAAAGGATGGAACATGGGATTAAAAAATTAAAAGGAAGTATAGAAAAAAAAATAGAAGACTACAGAAAATGGAAGGAGAGGGTGAAATCATATGTGGAAAAAGAAAGAAACAACCAAAAAGAGAATAAAATGGGGATATATAAAGAAAATAAATATGAAATGTTTTTTTGAAGAGTGGAGCTGAGGGAAAAAAAGGAGACTAGTAAGATGAAGAAAATGACTTGGTAAGTTATATCATGGAGAGAGCTTGGAGGTTTCTTTTCCAGAGAGCTGAACCAGGTTATCCCTCATGAAGACACATGAGGTAGAGAAGCACAGTGAGCTGTATGGAAGAAAAAAGTTAAAATGTGAGATTATCTACAACAACTCCAAACTAGTTGCAGCAAGAGGAAACTCTGGACTGTGACAGACAAATGGAAATAGCCAAAAGGAGCCTGCAGGACTGTTTAGGATGGATCAAATCGGAACATACTGGGAGACACTTGCAGTGCGTCATCCCTTTCCTTTGAAGAGTAGCAGGTACTGAGAAAAGCTCACAGCAGGATGCTCAAGGTGTTGGATGTGCCAGGGCTGGGCTTGTCCATAACATGAAGCAGTTTCATGGAGCTATGGACTAGTCTGGTGAAAAAAGAGAAATGGCCATCAGAGAGTGTGAATTTTACTTGGGTGAAGAGCAAGAAAAATGAAGCAAATTGGGGGCGAGGGGTGGGAAATTTGTTGCTCTTGTTTACTTACACTACATGAAAAGGTAGTTTGATTCTTCTCATATAAATGGCAGTCACAAACAGCAAAGGTGTTTAATGATTTCTCCTGTTGAGTTACCTCAGAACAAGTCCAGCTGAGAGGGCATATGAGGTTTTAACTTTAATCAATCCTTCATTGAAGGTGAAATATGTGCTAATTAGTGTATGATGTCCCCTTGTAAGCTTACAAAACCATAACAAAAAATAAGAGACAAGTTTTAAAACAATCCAGTATTGAGAATTTCTTAAAAAAAAAAAAAAAAAAAAAAAAAGTCTTCCTTCCCAATAAACCCCAAATACCTGCAGCTTCTGATGTTGTGATGTTATGAGAAAGCCTGGTGGGCTTTCTCATAAAACATAAAGAAGCTTAACGATGAAGATCTTCAAACAAAAAATAAAGAAAAATATGTAGAGGTTCAAGATCAACCGCATACTACCTTGCAGAAGTTGCTATCTTTCTATTTCTATGGCCAAGTTTGGTGAAATCTTGTGTTTACATGGCATGTTGTACCAGTATATCTCAAAGCATTGCATGCCAATATCATTAGTTCAAAGTGAATAATTTGTTGAAGTGATTAATTGATATCCCCCAGCAAGGCAGTATACATGTGAGGAACGAGACGTATCTCTACAGAGTCCAGAACTATGCCTTATCCATGGGGTACTCAGCCATGCATCAAAATGTACTCTGGGATGGAGCAATCACATCCTTGTTCTTTGTTGGTTATCTTTTTCACACAGAAAATTTCAGCTACAAGTCCTTCAACTATCAAAGCTTCCAATTTCAGAACACACAGGAAAACTCGCTTCCTTATACATGGCCATCTTGCTGGAGCAGACCTCCCCTGGATATCAAAGATGTGCAGGGTATGGTATGACTATTTTCTGACAGTCATTTTACTTGTATTTTAAAGCTCAGATATCCACATCACCTCATCAACTGGTTTAAAATCCCCACATAACATTTACACCTCTCTTCTCTTGTTAATTCAGGGAATATATGAGAGGAAAACCCTCAGAATGAAGCTCACTTCTACATGACCATCCTCTTGTTCCAAGCTATAAGTATAGTGCACTTCAGCCTTCTGCTGAATGTCCTTTCGCTGCATTCAGCTCCACAGAGAAAGCTATAATTGATTGATTTTTCAATTCCTTGCCAACAGTAAAGGGGAAAAAAAGGTCACTTTTCTCACCTCAGCAGAAGGTAAAAATAAACATTTCAGTTTGAGTGAGGCATTTGATCTAATAAAAACAAAATGCTTCTTTCAGCAGATTGGCTTCATTTTCTTTAGGCCCATCTCAAAAATTAAATTGTTTCAGAATGAAAAATCAGAATGTTCCATTGCCAGAAGTGTATAAACAGAATATTTTGGTTAAAATAGATGAACTTTGGGGCTGAACAATTCGAACACATGCATACAAATTTGTGAATCCTTTTAGATGCTCCAGACATAAAAATTTTGATAGATAAAGCTTGGACAATAAAAAAGAAGTAATACTGTCCTCTTGTTCTAACTGGGGTACTGTCATTAGGAGAAGCTGATACCCTAAAGCAGACCAAGGCATCTAGAATGAAAACAGAACTGAAGCAAGCTTCTGTTTGTCTTAAAACACTGCCTCCACTCTGCCTCCATGTGGTAACTCTTAGTATTGTAGGAATTAATATACCAGAGGTGTGGTTTTACCAGTCACAGAAACAGAGCCCCACATATAGCAAAAATTAAAAAAAAAAGAAAAGGTACTTTTTGGATATACCCTGCTACAATTCATATCTGTTTGCTTCTGTTCTACTGTTTTCATGTTTTCTACCAGTTCATGTTCCACACTGAAGACGTGAACTGCATTTTGACTGACTGGAGAGGTGGCTCCAATGGTTTGTACACCGAAGCAGTTAACAACGTTCGCATTGTGGGGGCTGAGCTGGTATATCTGGTGAACCTTCTTGAGGTAAAAGTATCCATGGAACGTGAAAGCCAGGGCATAGTCTGTATGGTAAAGGCTGAGTTCAGGGTGGCACCTTTAGGTTTGATGTGATTGAGTCAGAAGTACAGAGGTACTCAACAACACAGCTGAAAATGTCATAAAATCTCTAATCCTGCACGAATGGGAATACCTAGTTTAGTGTCACATCACAGATAAGTCCCTAAAGGCTTACAGGCCATAGTTCCTGAAAGTTTCACGTATGATGGGCTTTATACTGGATAAGACATCAAATTAGAGACTGTCTAGCAAAACTGGCAAGGGTGAAGAGCGGTAATAGAAGCCCAATACAGTTAAAATATCATTCTGTGGGTCACACACGCTGCCTCCTGCAAGAACTGAATTGCAGCACAGAAATGAGACTCTCCTGCAGCCAGCAATGTCAGGCTTCCCACAAAGCAGCTCATCTGAGCCTAGCACACCAGCAGCATTCCCAGCAAGGTCCTCCCTGTTCAGCAGGTCCTGCATGTGGGGCACTTCCATAGCAGGACGGCCGTTTGATTCATGCAGAGGGTATGCCACAGGCAATGACAGACAAAGGCACTGAAAACTCCTCCTCCACAGACCCATATCCTGATGGGACTAACAGCCTCAGGGGTGAGGCAGTGGGTCATTCACCTTTTGGATAAGCAGTCAGTGCAAATGTAGGGGAGCTATTGCAGAAATCCCCTTTTTCTTCTTTTCTGTTGTAAAGGCCAGTTCCTTACAAAAATTACTCCCATTCAGAGGCATGATATAAGAGGGGAGGGATGAATTGGGAACTGCTCCTCTTTATATACAGATCCTACCACCAGGAACAGTAACTTCCCACCCAAGACTCTCCGCTCCATCGCCCACTGGTCTGGCCATGTCCTGGCACAGCATGGGGCCACGATGCAGTGCCACCAGCTTGTATCACCAGCTTAACATGCTTGTTTTTTCCTTTCCATACATCTTCACAGAAAGACTATGGCTACTCTCCTGACAACATTCATTTCATCGGCCATAGCCTTGGAGCACATGCTGCAGGGGAGGCAGGGAGAAGGAAACCTGGCATTGGAAGAATAACAGGTACGGAAGCTATTTCAGCTGGTGAAGCTTTATATTTTTCATGCACCTGAAGAATCACTGCTGCCTTATAAACACACAATACAGACTACAATGTTCTCGTTTGTCAAATTAACACAAATGAAGACATGTCCTATCACATGCCATGCATTTCACATGTCAACATTCACAGCTCTGAGAAAGGTTTGACTGCAACAGATCAGAAAGGCTTAACTATCCAGACTGTGGCTAAACAGAGGTCAATTTTCACAGGTTACAAATCCTAGGAAGAACTTGGTTATGATTTTTAATGATACAAAAGAACAGGAACAAAATACTGTATTACACGTGGAATAATAGACTTGTAAGACACTACCAACTCATTGGCATATTTGGTTTTAAAAGCCCACTCTAATACGGCTTTTTAACTGTTCAAAAGATTGTAAATCTGAAATGAAACATTAAAAAGCCTGGATCTAGTATGTCAGGATGAGACAGTAAATAGCCATGGACACCCTGAAAAGGAAGAAAGCTGTTAGTCACATAGCTACACAGAAAGACACAGCAGCATGACACACTCAGGCATCACTGTTTTTAAAGGCTCACTATTTTCTGCTTTCTCCTTCAGTCACTTCTTTTCTCTGCACAGACATTGCTTTGGCAAAGCTGTGTACACAGCAAGCAGTCACACAAGCAGTTCAGGGTAACAGAGATCAGAACTGTGTTGCTTTAGGCCTGAAGAGACCTCGCCGACACTGAAGTGAAGGGGAAACGTTTTCAACCAACCTCTTTTGGAAATAAAAGAAAGATTTTTGACCAAATAAAGTTCTCAAATAAATCTGCACACTCAGAGTAACATAAAAATGTTTCATATTTTTTTGCTAACAGGCAAAAAAAAAAACCCAAACCTTTCCTTATAACATTGTTCCCCAACAGCAAGCCAAGTGCCCATCAGAATTTTACTGTGCTGCAATACATCCAGCCATCTGTCTATTAAAACCCTGCTTGTTTGCTGGCTGTGGACCACAAAATGGATTTTTATACATGGAGTAAAGGCAGAAATGTAATGACATACAGTGTATATATACTGTATGGGATGACATACATATAGATTTATTTACTCAAACAGATTTATCTCCATCCATTTAGGTTTGGATCCAGCTGGGCCCCTTTTCCAGTATACTCCTACAACGGTTAGACTGGATCCTTCAGATGCAAAATTTGTTGATATAATTCATACTCATGCTGGTCATCTTTTTTTTGACTTTGGTAAGTTTTCATACAAAAGCTGGCATCAACACAAAGCTTGGCCACAGCCTACCTGAGAGTGAGCAGCCTCTTCCTTGTGCATTTCAGCTCCAGGGATTCTTCAGCCTTGTGGCCACCTGGATTTTTACCCAAATGGGGGGAAGAAGATGCCAGGATGCAAACAGCTTCGTGTACCTCCTGGGAACCGGAGCATTAATGACCTTATGAGAGGTAAATATACTTTACAGAAATAATACCTCATAATAAACTACAGTTAGAAATAAAGGCTAAGCTAAGGTAAAGCCTTTTGAATGTATGTATTATTTATGTAGTTCAGGTTTTGAGTAGTGAGAGAATGCTCAAAAATGGAATATTTAAAGCTGCCCTTAAATACCTTCCAATTTTCTTTTATACTAACCAAAGTCAATTCTAGAGGGAAATCTCATTTAAAGCACGCAGACTTGTTCCTCACAACCTTTATAAGAACCTGCAGCTGTGCTGACAGACTTACTGAGAATTCCACACATGAAGGACCTTGAATGAAGTAAAATTTCATTCAAGGATAATCCAAAATTGAGTATTTTAAAGTCTGAGCTTTCCTTCTCTCTAGAAAGACATCAGTATAGCTGGGGTTAGACACTCTCACCCACACCATCAACAGCTCTGTCTTCAAAGGGAACAGCACAAGGTTGAAAATATAGAAGCTGATAAAATGACTGCTCCATTGATAGTTCACGTTCTTCAAAGAAAGCAGGGCAGTTAATCAGAATTACCCTAGGATCCAGTACAATAGATTCCAAAAATCCTGTGTTCTGATCCAAACCTACAGAAATGAGAACATTTGTTATTCACAGCTAAAGGTTTTGAAATCCCTATCTCTAGTGAAGTAATTGGCTTTCAAGAATACTCTGTCTTGGAACTGGTAGGAGAACTCAGTAACAAAGAGGACAGGAAGTTGTCTGTGCACAAAGTTGCTGGGAACCAAAATACTTTCCAATCAGACTGCATGAGAATGTCTGCATTTTTAGCAAGAAAAAACACAACTAAATAAATATTTTCCAGAGACATTTCACAAGGCTGTTTGCAGTGCTGTGTGCTGAATGAGAAGCTCAGCTCTACCGAATACGAGCAGATAGAGTTGGTTGTTCATGCAGCTCCTAAAAATAGAGACAACCATAACTCCTGCCTCTTGGTCAAACCTTACTTTTGTGCATATCTCTTCTGTTTGATTTACATTTATGTAGTGCTTTTATGTATGAAGTGCTTTAGAAATACTATTTAGTAACTTCTTTCTACAGCTTTTGATGCAGTAGGGACAGGAGTATTATGTTCCCATTGTATAGATGTTAAGTGAATTTGGCACTAGCATAAAGTAAGCTAACTGTAAGAGCTGAGGTTTTAAAGTTAAAAGCACAGACCCTTCTGAATTAGATTTAAAGGAGAAACTGTAAAGAAAGCATACTCAGGAAGCCTTGATGATGCAGATTATTTTCAAGGAAAACAGACAAAAATACTTTTTAGAGAGGTTTTGACATGTTTTTTTCTTTCCTTATGCAAAGAGCAATATGTGTGTCAATTGGTGAATACCAATGGGTCTGTGTTTAAGATGCATAAATATTGACAGTAGGTGAAATTCTGATTTTAACTATAAACTGTGCCAGCTTGCAATTACTTCAGTGCCTCCAAGACTTCACCCTATGATTAGGTGAGCCCACACACAGGCTGAAGCAGAGTGGAGCCTGTTTTTATGCAACTTGGCTTTAGTATATTGTTCTTTCATAGAGGAGATAATACTTGTTACAAGAGACTTGTAAATATAACCCAAACAGCACTTTCTTGTTTCCTGCACTAACTGCTTATAAATTTCACTCTGTTGGGAAAATGTACTTGTTTCAAGTAATTCTGACAACATCAAGGGCACACTGCCAAACATCTCACTTTTCAGAGCATTTCACAGAATCACCTCTGTCAAATGACTGCAGATTTTCTAGAGCTTAAAACACTGAAAGCCACTGAAGTTAAAATAATTACTACAATTACCTTTAATTCTAGAAATGAGTGGAAACTGTGGTTTTACAAAATACTATGTTGTGATAATGGTAAGCAAATTAAAACTACTTCATAGTAACTACTATATGCTTTTAAAAAGCTATAGCTATGAATTAGTCAAGTCTTTGACATATCAAAGGGAATTTCTCCTAAATCCTCCTCAGTTCTAATGTTAAAGTAAGAGCAGTTAAATACACATAGCAGGATGGAAGGCTGCACAATGTCTACCTCAGTGCATCACCACCTCTGTTAACTTCAGCATGAGTACAGGGACACACAGATTAGAATCAAGCTTTTCCCCATAGAAAAAAACCATATGTAACTATAAGTACACTTTTTATTATAAAACCAAATAATTCACACTTTAAACATCTTTTAATTATTACTATATTTTAATCTGAGACATCACTATGTGTATGAATGCTTTTGAGGAAAAAAGACCCACGAGTGTTGCTTGGGCCTGGACTTTATGTCAATGTATAGCTTTAATCTTTTTTACCTGGGCTCTTTACCAGAATATAGATCTCTTGGATGTGGACATAAAAGAAGTCTCCGGTACTATGCTGAGAGTATTATCACTCCAAATGGATTTGTTGGGTATCAGTGTGAAACTTATCGAGCTTTCGTATTGGTAAGTATCAGGTACATATTTATCTGGGGGGTTATAGCCCTGCCTTTCTTCTCTTAACAATTTCTGAGACAGCTTCTATTCTCTGGAGCGTGGGATACACGTGGTCTATGCAGACCCATTGACTACCTTCATCCAGAGCATATGCAAAATATAGGCAAAAAGTAAAACCAGCAAACTCAAAAAAAAAGAAAAAAATCTAGAAGAAAATAAGGCAGGAAACACATTTAACAAAGGGAGATACGAAGTGGCTGGGCTCACCTGTTGCATAGGTCAGCAGATAGGGACACTCTGGTTGAAGGAAGTCCATCTAAACCTGGTGGAACCCATCATCAAGAGGACAGCCTTTGGATTTCAGAAACGTTTAAACATCTGTATAAACGATAAATGTCTTCAGTATATAGGGCAGGGGAACTGTTTATGCATTGCAGCATTGCTCACACAACCCCCTGGTGGCAGAAGAAAGAAGGCAGCATAATATCCTGGTGTTTCATGCAAGGTATAACTGGACTTTTAGTGGACTAGTTCTGGCAGCACAACCGGGCACTGGTCAAGGAGGAAGATAAATGAATTTCTTTCCATCTACTCCAAAAGGAATGATTACAATACTGGGAAAAGATGTTAATGTTTGAAGCAATGTTACCATGTAACTTGAAAATTTGATGTAATTCAGGGCTTGAAAACCTCAACCCTGTGCAATTTAGTGATGAGAAGGAAATGTTTTTTTTTTCAATCTCATAACAAAAAAGTGATGATGATAATTTAGCCTTTTATTCATCTACTGTCCAAATAGCCAAAGATCCACAAATACCAGTTCCTAAAGAACCTCCCAAATATCAAAATTGATCTAAATATAACAATATAAATAAACAAACATAAAAGTTATGCAAATAAATGTAACAATGTTATTGTTATATTTATGCAACTGCAATTGAATAACTTGCACTGAAAATATATACCCTTTTCTGTTTGGTTCTTTTTTAATGGATGTCAAGGTCTTGATCTGAATATTTGATCTATTAATTAAGGTTCTGCAGGTGAGTAATGGCTGGAAAGCAGATAGACCACATTCCCAAGCAAGACTCCAAGCTTCAGTATTCCTAAGCTTCAATATCTTTACCATGTGAGTGAGATATCCATCCAGATCTCCTTGCAAATATGGTTGCCCACCCTATAAGAGTTAGCAGGCAACCTTTCAATGGACCCTGTGAAAGATGAACATATTACCTGTATTTTACAGATCAGGCAGTAAGGCACAACGTGCATTAAGGCATTTACTTATGGTCTTTGGAATTAGGACAGATTTTTATCCTGTTTCTCTCTGATTTTCAACCAGTTGAAATAAGCTGCCTTTTATCACTGCCCCAAGAAAGCCTGAAGATATGATCTGAAATCTGAAGTACCTTTTCAAAAATGCTGGGAAAAAGCTGAGATAATTTAATTACTTCAACTTCAAGTGGGATTAAAACAGATAAAATAACATCTTGTAACCCACATTGTTATTTTCCCCCAGGGAGACTGCTTCCCGTGCCCGAAGGAAGGATGCCCACTGATGGGTCATTATGCTGATCAGTTTTTACACAAAACTGAAAAAGAACAGAAAAAAGTTTATTTAAACACAGGACCCTCCTCTCCATATGCTCGTAAGTGCTCATTTTGGGTGGTGAATCTGAAAGTAACAATGAATTATATGTGAACAAATGTCTTACTCTGCTCCAGAGAGCTCCTGGAGTTAATGAGTGGCACTCGGTGCAAAATCTAGAGTTTCAAGTGTGTTAGGAACATGCAGTACCAGCATTACCTGGGAAATGCTGAGATAATTATAGAAACAGATCAACTGATGCTGAGCTCTGAGTTAGAAACCCTGTTGAAATCTTTGTTAATCAGATGATGGTTTCAAAAATTCTACAAAGCTGAAGATAGGAGGAATATTATGCTGAAACTGCAAAATTTCAAATAAAAAATTACATTGTTTTTATTGACAAAAGTTTATAAAACTAGATCATTTCTTTTTGCAAAGCTCATCAAGTCAAAATGGCGGGGAGTAAGAAGTAGTATAGTTTTAATTGTGATTTATGTAGAAGCAGCCAGTGGGAAATATGAAAATTTGTAAGTAAATTGTAATCCATTACAGGTGATGACTTGCAAGGGCAATAAATGAGAGAGGGTCTTTGAGGTCCTTATTCACTGGACACTAAAACATGGATGGAGTCTTGGGTGACATGATCTAGTGTGAGGTGTCCCCCCCCCCATGGCAGGGGGTTGGAACTAGATGATCTTAAGGTCCTTTCCAACCCTAACTATTCTACGATTCTAAGAAAGCAAAATTGAGAAAAACAAAAAAAAATTCAATCTTATGCGTCCATAAGAGCAAAAAGTAAAAAAATTAATGTGAGTGTAAAGAAACTGGCCATTTCTCAAATCTGAAAGCATACATTATTTTCAACATTTACAAACTGCTGAGTTTATAGAATTTACAGCCTGAAACTAAATATAAACTTATGAAGTGGGTAAGGAGATTCTTCTTTTAATAGCCCAAATTAAAGTCAGCACAAACACTTCCCAAACTTGGTTGCTGGAAATCAATATGTGCTATTGCATCTGAGAGCCTTCTGGCTTAGAAAGACATGTGGAATGGCAGGATTTCCTGACAGCTCTTGGGCTATGCACAGGTATAAGAAAACCCTAAAAAAAAAAAATCTATATATCAGGATCATCCTGGGAAAGAAACCAGTTTTGTTTAATACATCTGTAACAACAGAGCAGTCCAGCGGACCTCAAATCACAGTTGAGAGCTAACATGTTAACCATGAAAGCCCCAAATTGCTCAGAAGTGTAAGAAATGACAAAACTAAAAGTAAGGGCAAGTGGAAGAGCAAGGTACAGTATTGGCCGTGGCAGATTAAATACTCAGCATAGTCAGTAGGTCAGCAAAGATTGGACCTGCAATTTAGACCACTGTCAAGGAAATGAATAGTACCAGAATCATACAGAACTAACATTTAACTTAATAGTGACATTTTGTTTGCTTACAAGCACATTTGTGCAATTATTTCCTCTCCTTGAAACATATGAGAAGTTTTACCATTAGAAAAGAAATTTTCTTACAACCATAATCTATTTTATTTTGCTTTCAAAGGCTGGCGGAAAGAGATACATGTCAAAGTGTCTGCAACAGAAACCATGGAGGGAAATATAGACGTAGCCTTGACTGGAACTAATGGGATCAGGAAAAAATATACAATTGACAAGTAAGTTTAACAGGACTGTTTCAAAAATGGCTCTGCCGTTGTTACCATATTGAATTTATACACAGCTATTTTTACATGTCTCATCTTGTTCTATGCCGTCTGTGGTTTAGACTAGTAATAAAAGTAGCTGATCAGTGGTTGAAGTTCCACGTGCTACATATTGTGGTCAAAATCTGCTTGCTGGTATCTCTTGCTCTGTATTTTCTCTTCTTTTCTTTTTTGAGGATGACTGTTAGCATAGCAAAGTGGGTGAGAGAAAGAGAGTTCTATGGTTACTGCTGGACTCAAACATCATTTGGTGATCTCTGTGAAGAAAGAGAGACGCATGGCATATAATCATTTAATCATTCCCTCCTCTAGGGAATATGTGAGAAAGTTGCAGTTTGCTTATGAATGGTGCTGGAGTTGGATTCCTGTCTGCTCAGCCTAGCTTTTTCCAGTGAATTTAAATTTCATAAACTGATCCTTGCCAAGAGCACAGTTCCTCTGTGTTTGAACATAGCCCTTTTACTGGTACCCTGTACCAGGAGTACCTTTGGTTGCAAATACACTACTACTGCAGCGATACACCTACAGGTAATTTCTATGTTAGTGTCACACTGTAGTATACATTCTGTTAAAATGAACACTGATACCACAGAAGACATGAATGTAAACTATAATTTTCCATTTTCTTCATGGGTGAGAGCAAGCAGAAACACTGAGAGAACTTTTTGTCGTGGCTTATTTGAAGATAGATCTCATTTTCCAAACAATGTTTAGAATAAAACCCATGGCAATAACGACAAAAACTGAGCTGACTAATCTAGTGTTTTCATCTTGAAAGGCACAGGAATTTAAGCCTCTAAGTCCTCTGCATACTTCTGTAGATCCCTGTTACAATGTTTGTCCAAACAGTGTTTGATATATTTTATGTATGACAAATCTAAGGCTCAAGGACTTCATAAATAACTTTTCTACGTGGTTTGAGTCAGCAGACAGGACAGAACTTGGTGCTTTTGGACATGAGACATGATCCCTCCCAGTTACTGAGTTGAAACCCTCAGATCTGCGTGAGGCTCTGCATCAAGATCCCTGTGCATTCCCTGGGGAACATATTCTCCAATGACGTATTCTAAGCTAAAATTTTACCTGATATCCCTGATGGGTAATTTATGAAAAAAAAAATATAATGAAATTATAATAATAGTATTCAAAGCTTCAACTCTCATAGCATCCCACGACTCATTTCCCTTTCTGCCTAAACTGTAGCATTTTGTTTTCCTCATTTGCAAAGAACACAGAGAATCACTCCAGTGCTTTTCTCTCGGCAGGGGAACTTTCAAACCAGGCAACACATACTTGAACTACATTGACACAGAAATTTCTGGGAACATTTCAAAAGTTGAGTTTCTCTGGAAAAAGCATCCAGGTCATGCACACAGAGGCTGCATGGGAGCTGAAGAAATCACAATAATATCTGGGGAAAATGGAAATGCGTGAGTACACAATGTAAGGGTGTTCCATTCTGTGGGTGTAGAGGGGGAAACAATGAACAAAACAAACAAAATAAGAGAAAGGGAAAAAATACCCAAAATACCTTTGCATGGTATCATACCCCTTAAAACAAGTGGGTTTAAATACTGAAAATAAGAGCCTAATCCAAATTTCATGGCAGTAGCTGTGTGTTTGTCTGACTCAGTTACCCCCAACAGCTCAGGACTGCACCTAGACTTCCCCAGAGAACAGACACATCGAATCTGAAGTTCTGGTGGGGAGTAGCCCTGCACTTGTATGAAAGATAGAAGTTTTTTCTCCTCAATTGCAGTTTCCTGTGCATGCATCTCTGTTAGCACATAGCACTGCACATCAGAAACAGCTCTGCACAGTGCAACAGTATGCTTGCTTTGGCAGGGCACTTGAGGCTGACTCCAACCTACCCCCGTGGATCGGGCACCCACTGGCACTTGCAGTACATTAGGTACGCTGCTGGAGCACACCTCTTGGTTTAGTTTTAACCAAAATGAATCCAGCTGATGTGTCCCGGCACCACTCTGTTATGTAAACCAAAGTGTGGTAAGTGGGGAGAATGGAGTGTAAGGTTCCCTTTGAAAGCGTACTCCCACCTGGTCCAGATGAAAATGTTAATGGAGTCTGAGCATAAAAACAAACACATCTTAATATTTAATAATTAGCCACCAATTAGTAATTCTTCTAAAAAGTCATTGTATAACATACACTTTCGTTCTCAGTCTACTAGAATTCATGCTTTGATTTAACATGAAATAAAAATGAGACTTACATTGATTATCTTGGGCTGCTGCTCAGAAAATGTCCCATTGTGCTGAAAAATATCTCCTTGTACTCTTTCTCTCTCACCAGGTCTGTGTTCTGTGGCTGTGGAACTGTGCAGCCAAGCACATGGCAAGCCCTGGCCCTTTGCTGAGGCTTGGTGAGGAACGCCATTGTTGTCCACTGTGGCAGCTCTCACCATCTGGAAGAGGACACCTCTTCAGTCTGCAGCAAACTATTAACAAGACTCCTTCATCAGATCATTAAAAACTTGCCCAGCCCATTACAAAAGGTCTATTTCCAAATTAGTGTTTTCACCTTTTAACCATACAGGGATGTATAATTCCAGTTACAATGACAGCTAACATGTATTTTACTAGTAACACACACACACAGTGTGATTATATTTCAGAGCCAAGAGGAAAAATAATAAAATAGGAAAAAAAGTCCCAGCCAGTTTCCCTTAGAAATACACTTTATTATCTCGGGAGGAGCATCCAAAAAGAAGCACCAAAACCAACCAAATAAAAAGATAGAAAAGAAAAAAAGAAAGAAAAAGAAAGAAAAGAAAAAAAGAAAGAAGGAAAATGAAAAAAAGAAAAAAGGAAGAAGAAAGAAAAAGATCTTAAAAAAAAAAGGGCCAAGTAAAAGAAAAAAGAAGCATAGACAGCAGAATTCTTTAATAGTGCCTACTTGTTCAAGAAAAGGGCTCTTGCATGTTTTCAGAAGGATTCAAGTGCTTCTATGTCAAGAGTCTGAGGAATAATTTTAAATGAAAAAATATTAGAGTTTGAATGGTGTTGCCTGACATGTCCTTTCTTCCTGAAGAACACATTTAAACAGGATTTTAGCAGTGCATCCAGAAGACTGCTTAGGAGCGGGGACTGTGTACTGAGTTGTACAGTAGACCTTAATAAACCCTACCATCAAATTTCACCATGTGTCAAGCAGGACAACTTAACGTACAGGAAAATATTTGATTGTTGCCTTTTTCCTGAGGAAGAACTCATTGATGTGTTCTGTTCATTTCTGCTGAACACTGGGTGAGCTGGGATTCTTTCTCTATACCTGAAACAGGCATTTTCTTTATCAAAATGATGTTGCACTATTGAGGATCTTTAATTTTCTGGCAGCCTTCAAAATAACTACTTTGTCAGTATAACTTCTTTATCAGTGAAGCTGAATTTTTACCTCTGCCTTACCTTTTTGAAGTCACTGAAGTCAGGCCTAAGCCAAATTATTTGCATGAAGATACAGCATTGCTCCTTCCAAATTTGGCAGCATTTTGATTATACTGGTTAACAAAACCAGACTACGAAGAGTGGTAGTAGCATCAGCCAAAATAAGCTGAGATTGTTTCTGTTTCAATACAAACTACCCAGAAAAATTCTTTTGGTTTTTAATTGCCCACTGTGGCCCAAGACATGCAGCTGATTTTTAGATCTATCATTTGGGTGCATAAATCCTGCATGTGAATCACATTGGGCAACTCTGTTCTGTCCCATCCTAACAACTAGCTACTCCAGAATACTTCCAGTGAGGTTCACCAGAAGGTGCTAATGAGGTGCATTACACAAGGCTAAATGTGAGTGATGAAGACGTGTGTTTCAAACCATGCAGCAATGATTTTGAGATGTCAGAATCCAGTCACTTCCTATGAAATTTGCCAGAGGAGCTTGCTTAGGATGTTTGCAGCAAAGTTGACAAATCAGCAGTCTATCTTCTCAGACTCACTGCTTCAATAACCTTACCATCTTCACTCACACGAAGTAGGATCCAGAAACCATCTCGAGTAGGGAGCTCATCCTCCTATACCCATTAGGGAAACTCCTTTAGGGAAGACCTCCTTCTTGCATAAGTAGGGACTTCCCTCTTCTGTGCTTCCCTGGAGAAGAACAAAACAACCCCCCAGGTACTTCTATGCAGTTGGGTAATACCTGTAGCTAGTAATTACACAGTCTTTAACATTCTTCATAAATCAGGCATGGCTCTGTGCCTCAGAGTTGCACAAAGAAAGGAGGCTTGGGAGGGAAAAAGACTTATTTTCCCTTTCTTACAGTCAGGAACCAAAGCAAAAGATATTTTCCTCAGGATCAAAACAAAGCATGCAGCAGGGCCAGGCACTGGATTGTGTTATTGGATTTGACAACATGAGACTGCAGTGTAGGCCATCTCTTTTCATAAGAAGGAAGCAATGTCCTGTTGAACTCAAGACTTCCACAAAGCCCATCCCCTCCTGCCTCCATACTTGGCTGTGCCACTTTCACAATTCTAACAATTAATTACATGTTTTTATGAATAATAAATCATGTTGCTACTTTCAAAAATGCAAGCTCTCGTTTAGTTCAATTTTAAGCTATTGACTTCAACAGAGTTCTGACTAAACATGACAGCTCATATGGGCTGATGACTTCTGCTATAAATGCAGTCCAGCTGATTAGACCACTTAAAAATATACATTTTCTCACCCAGTCAGTTCCGCTAAAAATAAAATATTGCATTAATTTCTTCCCCTTATGTTGTCCTGTCTTATACCATTTCTTGAGTTAGTTTTCAATCCTTGGTTTAGCAAATATCAAC
Source organism: Strigops habroptila (assembly GCF_004027225.2). Taxonomy (NCBI): domain Eukaryota; kingdom Metazoa; phylum Chordata; class Aves; order Psittaciformes; family Psittacidae; genus Strigops; species Strigops habroptila. Next base: position 75,127,571 of record NC_044281.2, read on the forward strand.
ACTTCACTCCTTTGCAAGTACATGTATGGACAGAACAAGAGAGATTTATTATTATGAGCTAAAGGTGAAAAAAAATATTGACAGCAACTGTGTGTTGCGGGTAGCAAATAGACTTCCCTCCTGTTTCTTTGCGTATTTAGAAATTGAAATTGCTACTTGTATGAAACCTTAGGATACTATCACTTTATATTAATGGAGTGAGACCAAGAAATGCAAGGGTTTGATATTTCATAAGCAATCTGCCTTTGACAAAGACTGGAATAGTAATTCTTTCATATTTTCACAACAAGGTAAGCCAGCTTTTAAGAACAATTTAAATTGCATCTTTAAAATTTCAATGAGATGCACCATTTGATATGCTTGGCTGTCATGTTGAAAGGTAGCTTTTTTTTTAATCAAATGTTCTTCATTTGTCTAGGGTTTTAATAACATATTATGATTTGCATTCAGTCTTTCATGTTATTTAAATATTCTGCAACAATATGAGTGCTTCAGAATTCCAATACAGATTTCATTTCATACTTCTTAAGCATTTGTTCACCACAAAAATTATGCCAAACGCAAATTACTAACAAAGCCATTATAAAGCATTCAGCCTCAGCCTCTTTCTCTCTCGTGACACTCTTTTGGCAATGGGGTAAGGTGAAACAAACACACATACAAACAAATCTCTTAAATCTTTTCTAGAAGAAGGGAACAGCAATAATAAGTAATTCAAAATGCTAATTCTCTGATCCACTCACATCACAGAATCACAGAAAGGTTGAGGCTGGAAGCGACCACCAGAGGTCATTTGGTCCAACCCCCTGCTCAAGCAGGGTCACTGAGAGCACATTGCTCAGGTCTGCTAGTGAGAAAACAAGGACTATTTTTGTCACAATTCTCCATTAACAGGAATCATAGAATCACAGAATGGTTTGGATTGGAAAGGACCATAAGATCATCTAGTTCCAACCCCCCTGCCATGGGCAGGGACACTTCACACTAGACCATGTCATTCTGTCCAACCTGGCCTTGACAATGCCAGGGTTGGAACATTCTCTACTTCTTTGGCAGCCTGTTCCAGTGCCTCACCACCCTCACAGTAATGAATTTCTTCAATGTATCTAATCTGAACTTGCTCTGTTTAAGCTTAAACCCATTACTCCTTAAAATACTATACTGCATAACACAGCAGAATCTCTTCTTTCCAAAAAACACAGCCTATCAAAATGTCCCCCTCAAATATTTGTGAGCCCCGAACCAGAAGCACAAAAATAATGAAAATTAATTAAATAGAACTTGTAGGTGAAGACCGCCATGTTCAGCTTATGCAGTTGTCTGTCTTCCCTTTTGTGACCATATCAATTTATTTCTGTGAGTTCTCAGATTTTTTCATGCTACTCTAGTATCCTAGAATATAGAGACAAAATCCTTGTAAAGGAACCACAGATTTGCAGGAATAAACCTACCACGTCCTTTTGCTCTTTTGTCTTTTTTAGAGATGAAGCTTGAAAAGGCTCTTGCACAAAAAGCGTTCCCAGCACCTTCACTCTGCCTTTAAGACTATCTCCTTGCTGATTATACCATTTTATAGGCCAGCCACTTGCCAGCTTCTTTCATTCTAGAAACTCCACGAAAACCCCGTAATACATCTACCCCTTGGTAATAATACATCAGGCTTTTTTTTCTTATCTAGATAATCTGTATTTCGTATGTTCCCACATGATTTTTTTAATCAGGTTTTGTTTCTCTTTTCAGGCTTCTGTTTCCCCTCCCCAAAAAAACTAATTCTTTTCTTCATAGTTACATTTTTGAGGATTTTCTGACTTCTCCCTTTACATTTCATTTAGGCTAGAGTCTTTATCTTTGGCATGCCAGAAGCGAATGAATGATTACAGTGGTTCAATGCCTCAGAACACACATCCTGAAGGTACTTTGGGTAGATCTGAGATCTGGTTTTAACTTTTTTCAGCCCAGCAAGTCTATTTTCCCAGTTAGCATTCTTACAGGGGCATCACCTCGCTCCTTTCTCTTGCATATCCTCCTGGATATTTTCATAGTGAAATTATTTACCTATAGTTACCACACTCTTTTCCTTCAGTGAAAATTACTGATTTTTCCTACAAGAGACTCCAATTCTCAAATGTGTGTCTGTTATACAGAAGGTATCTTTGGGAAGTGGTTTTGCTGAGACTTTAATGCAATCAGGGTATTCTGGCTCTAGCAGTTACATTTGGCAGCTCTTGGGACAGAAGCAGAAATGAAACTCTTTGTGCATTCCCAACAATTAATTGAGTTATTCTTCCAAAACCAAAGCTGACTGGGGTTGGAGTTCACTGGGAGGGCAAATAATTGCTCACTCACCTATCAGCAAATCTGTTTACATGGGCTCTCTACAAAATTCATGTCTCTCTTTTGTAGTACCATGCTATCATGGACTTCATAATTTCAAATAATCTCCAAGCTGCTTGAAGTTATTCTGTTTCCAAAAATTAGGAAGCAGATGTTGATAGCATGCCCAAATTTGTATTAATGGCATATTTCCAAGATAAAACAGAGCCAGGAATCTGTTCTTTATCTTTAACCATCAAGGATCTAAAAACTTCCGGAAGGAACATGCATCATCACCAACCCTTGCACAAGCAGAACACGCCTACATTGCTGTTCTGCAGAAAAACATACCTCTCCTCCCAGCTACAACAAGGTTGGATGGGGCAAGGGTTTTGCAACGCCGGAAGCATAAGCAATATATGAAAATACAGGCTGGCATTGGTGTCAATCCCCTTTTCATCCCAAAATTTTTCCTTTTCTTGATGCTAGGAAAGCTTGGGACTGAATGTAGATGTCATCCAGAGTCCTAGATGACTAGCTTTGTTCAGAGCCACTGGTCTGTATCCAAGCTAGTGAGAGCCATTCTTATATTGATCTAAACATGCAAGAAGATTTGTGTTTGCCATTCAGTCTCCAGGGCAAATCTACAGTTATTCCCTTTAATATCATTTGCTTCTTTCAAACAACTTTAATATTCTAGCATTAATAGGAGAGCAAGCATTCAGAATAATAGACTTCAGCCTCCTCCCTTTAATTCTGCCTATTATTTGTAAAGAAAACCCACTGTACCTACTGAGTCCTCTCTGTCTTCAGTTACTTTAATCGTCTGCTCTATAATTCTCTCCTAATGTTGTTCCCTTTAAATACTATGCTTCATAAGTCTCCAGCTCACAAAACCAGAACTTGACATCATCTTTGCTTGCTTTGGCTGATTTAACTAGCAGGCAGCATCTGTTATGGAAGGTTATAAATAGTTATTTCCAAAATATTCCTTTCATTGCTGTTGTGCAGCACTGGAAAGGATACACTAAGGCAAATTGATTTTGTCTCTATTCAATATAAGATTTGTTCAATTGACCTGAATGAACACATTGGAGTTAGACAATAGAAATATCAAGAAAGTCTTTTATTCATGGCTCTGCCACTCAGAGACTAAAAGTAAGATTCTCCAAGAAGGTGAGTGGTCTTTGTTTATATGTTTGTCAGTTCTCTAGGGGATGGAATACACAAAGCTACATCCCAATGACCTCCATCTAAGCTAACAAATTCATTAACCATCTTCAATCTAAAATTGAAATGTGAGAGAAGAATGTTGTTTTTACAATTTTATTCACTTATCTTTGTATGAAACCCTTGGTAATTTATATATCGCTGCACTTGAAACACAGTTGCTGAGATTCCTTTAGAGAACATGATTCTCAGTGAGTGTTTTGATCCTCTCTTTCCTACCTATGTGAAGGCCACTACTATCAGAATGCATTTATGTCCTTGATAATTCTCAAGCTGACATTCATAAAACCACCTGGATGTGTTCACTTGCATATTCTCAGAGGCAACTGCAAAAGCCAGCCTTTTCTTACTGTCCACAAATACCTGGTGTTTCTCTTCAGACATAAAACCAGACCCAGAAAAACTGGCCATTCCTAGAAGAAGCTAGACCCCAAAACCCTACAACATGGGCTAGAAATTCTTTTTTACTACTAATTCCAACTTGTCATACTGGCCTACATTAATGTTTACCACTGCATACTCTCTCTGAAATACACCAACAGTGAAACTGTGTTGAAAATGTATATGATCCCCCCTGTATCAACCAAGTTGCCACTTAACTAACCCACAGAGCAGATCAAAAAGCAAACTAAAGAAGTTAGTAAGGTTACATTTTTGCCAAATGCAGTTTTCAGCTATTTTGTGAGCCATGGACCCCAGAGGTATTCTTGTAAGCATGTGCTTCTGCTCCATTTTGTAACTGCAGTGCTGTGGGTGTGCTTGGTGGCCTCGTTTCAACACACACAGAAGGAACTAACTCTGTGGAAAGTACAGGAAAATATTTGAGCATATCCAGCAATTCAGGTCCCCTAAAAGAAAACATGTCAAAGGGGTCTGATTTTCACACAAAGATGTTCAGCAATTTCTGAAGAAGTTTCATCATTAATAGAGGCATTGGTTTCACTGGCTGCTTTCCATTTAACTTACGTGCCAGTATTTTGACAAATGCGGCCCATGACATTCCTTATCCCTTTTCTGTGGCTCCCCAGCCTCATTCCTCCTCAGACTTATCTAATGAGCTGCATCATTCTGAGGAGAAGCAGGTCCCATAACTGCTGCCAAATTTCCATCTTCCAGTCAATGAACATAGACTAAACTGCAGATAATTTCTCATTAGCTAGATCTGTTCTGTCTTATCTAAAATTACAGGCATCTTCAGTGTAAGCAGTAATTAAACATGATATCCAGTCATGACTAGCCACTGCTTCCTCCAGATTCCTCTGAGACTTGTTTCTAACGATTATCATATATGACACTGGCTTGCACCACTTTACCAAAAAGAACCAGTCCCAGATCCAAACATTCATGTAGGTGCCATGTGCTAAAATTAGAGACACTCTTGACTTGGTTTTTATGATGGTTAACAGGCTGAGTGCATTATGTACAGCTCAGCATATGGAAAAACATAGTTCTGGTGTTATTTCTGAAATTATATTTTCTCTCAGGCAATGCATGTATCTCAAGACCACAAATTGGCTACTTATATGAGCCGTAGACTCAACCCAAGTTACTTCCTGCCCTTAGGCACCTGAATCACTCCTTGTGTAAGGATGGTAGTTGCTCTTATACAGTTGCCTGAACAGGTGATTATGGCAGCACCTGTCCTGTAGATAGCAGTGTGACTTGAGGTCTTGCCCAGGAACTGAAAGATTTGGGTTGTGACATGGTTTTGACCCACAAACTCCAGAGCACAGAAGAGAACCTGGGGCTTACATGATGGACAAGTCAAGAAGCCCTTAGAGAGAAAAGTCTGAATGACATGATTGGGCTTGTTCAGCCTGGAGAAGAGAAGGCTCAGGGAAACCTTGTTGTGGCCTTTCAATACCTTAAGAGGGTCCTCAAGAAATCTGGAGAGAGACTTGTTACAAGGACATTTAATGACAGGACAAGGGGTAATGGCTTTAAGCTGAAAAAGAGTTTGGGTAGAGAGACCTAATCTGTGAAACCTACGTGGCCAAAGAGGACATGGATTAGTCAAAATGGTAATGGGTAGACAAAGCTTGAGTAACTTCACTAGAAAAAGCTAAAATTGCTCAGGTACCTATATTGTCCCTAAGATGTAACACAATTTTTTCTCACTCCCCCCTTTTTAAAAGAAGCTGTAAAAAATATAGAGAGGTTTGATTGCATGAAAATGTACCAGGGTTTGCTTCACAGGGCATGTATATCAGACAGATAACAAATAGATAGCTGGTGACTTCTAGCAGGTGACACAGGACAGCAAAATTAAGCTCCTGTTCTGAACCTCCCGGCAGAGGAGGCTCAGCCCATTGCCTGTAATAGGAGCTTACAATAACCAGCTAAGGTGAACATTTCACATTGACTGTTATGAACATTACATACACTAACCCCCTCTGAGGTCTAAAATGGTCTTGCTATTCATCAAATCCATAGCAAAACTTTTAAGAGGTGAAAATTTTCATGTATTAGGTATGACGAGAGACAAGAAAAGACAACATCTGTTATATCCAGCAATAAGGGTATCGTTCTTACAAAGGTTCTCACTCACCCACACGAAGCCTATAATTAGACGCTGTGTGGGCAGGTCCGCACCCACCGTTGTGGGACCGATTCCAAGGGAAAAGAGCCAGTAGCAACCAGGATTTGGCAGGGAGCTGGCTGAAAGGAGCTTGCAAATCAGCAACCCCTCCTGCATTCAGAGTGGTAAGTGGCTGAAAACTTGGTCGGGTTTTGGGGCAAGTGTCCTTACTAACTGCTCGCTGGGGCTGGAGGACTGTAAACACTCCTGTTTCAGAAAAGACAGGCTGAACGGTATGGTTTGAGTCAACAGGCAATAAGCAAACAGCATCACTCAGAGTGATCCTGAGGAGACCCTGGCAGGAGCTACAAGGCTTCAAACTTTTCAATTCCAGGAAATTCCAGTAGGAGATGAGAATTTCTGGGCTGTGATAATGTAATGCAGCTAGGAAAACAGGGTGGATTCAGTGGGGCTAAGGGAATGTAGGACTGAATACAACCTTGTTTTTAAAGGAAGAATAAAATAATGGTATTTGCATATAGAATCTGGACTTTTTTCTTTTAAGGGAAAATGCATAAGAACACAAATAACAACTGAAATGAAAAAGGAAGATAGATTAGGCTACATAAATAAGCACTGTCGGGAGAACTGTAAACTTAAAGGGAGAGTGGAAGTGGGGAAGAATTACAGAGCTGTTATCTGGAAGAATATGGCAAACAACATTTTTTAGTAGACTACCACAGAGAAAATTGAATTAGTGAACAGCGAGGGTTATTCTGCCCTTCAGAAATGGCAAAAGGCAAATAGTGTTGGTCTCAAAGTTGATGAAATTTAAAAGTAACCTAATCATGAAAAGGAACAGTGACGATCCTCTTGGAAAGACGAAGTGACCAGATGATGGCTACAAGTCAACTGAAGGCTCCCTCGTTGGCTCAGAACTGGCACAGCCACTTCCCAAATCTGAATCATGTTTGTTGAGGTTTTTATGATGCTTGTAGTCAGATTAATGATCGTAATTGTCTCTGTTAGCTTAAGTGTATGACTACTAGTGGCGAGAACCCTATTATTTCAGAAATCAGAGCAGACACTGCACGAAGTCCTGAAGTGAGAAGTCAAGGACTTGTTTAATAGCTTTTCTTCACTATTATGCCACAATTTCTTTAACTTGTTTACCATTTCTAAGCAACTGACCTAAATACCTTAAAAGCCCAAATCTTCCTGCATCCTCAATGATGAACAAATATATGTACAGCTTTGCATACTTACTAACCTTTTATTGAAGTACTTTCCATATTAAACACCTCTAGAAAAAAAATTGGATCACTATTGTGAGTCATTATTTCATGTTAATGCCCTAGTCCACTGTCTCGGGTTCACTTTAAAAGGTCGGTAGACGCTCAGAAAACTATTACCCAGACTAGACAATGTATGTGAGCCCTGCCTTGCCTTGGTTATTATTTCATATTGGGTGGTTTGGAGGAAGGAAATCTACAAAAGGTTTTGAATATCTTTGCTCCACTACAAAATTGATGTATCTACTGTTAAATTTGTGGGTTTCAGAGCTATTCAATTAAGACCAGATTCCTCCTGGAGAACTGCATTGTACCTAAAAGCTGATGAGCAACAGGAAAGGAGACTGGCTAATGCCAAGATGCTCTTTTTCTTACTATTACTTGTTTGTATTAAAGCAGTGCCAAAAAGCCTTCATCCAGAATCAGGACCCTACTATGGGCTACCTATGGGGACAAGCTGAAGGTTAAATTATGTCTTTCATCAATTGCATCTATTACTCTGCTACCTGAATTAGTACACCATATCTCCAGCACTTTGTCCAGTACTGTGCACACCAATTTTCAGTATTTGATAGTATGGAGAAATACTGTGTCTGAGCTACTGGGGACAGTACCAAAAAAGATGGTATTCTTTGTATATTTGTAAAGAATGGACTGAACAACAAAATCGCATTCAAATAAAACAAACAAAATTCAGGCATTTGCATATGGGTAAGTACATATACAATCCCCTTTATGAGGCCTAAAGATACTAATGTAATTTTCGTTAGTGTCTTTTACCATTCTGAGTCATGTTACAATACTTGTTTTCTAAAGTGTTTTCTAAATGCCTCAAGCTCAAAGCCATGCAAGAATTTGCTAAGAACATGAAATTTAACCTGGAATTTCTATACCCAAGGCTTATATGCTAAACTCTAGATGGCTTCTCCTTTGTGTTGCCTTTACACTGTTAACTGAGCACTGTGCCAAACTACTGAAAAATATGAGACCCCAAAATAAAACACTGGAAAGACACAACTGATAAAAACATTCTCTGTTTAAGGACAGTGCCAGTGCAGGAAATATAGGAAGTACGGTTGGAATTGTAAGGCAAGAAAGGATAGGGAAAAAAAACCCCATGAATGGTGAATATTTTGAAAGAAGGTAAAGATATTTAAACTTCAGTACTGAAAGGGGAAAAACAGACCTGAAAATTAGAAAGACCACATAAGACTGAAGGGACAGAAGATGCCACAGTTAGCTTTGTTGACAGGTGAAAATGTGCTAGCACTGGGGATGTTACTGCAGAAGGAACAGTTCCTGCTCTACTGCTGCTTGCTTTGAACACATTATCAAAGGCCGATCCCCATCTCAGCATAGGCTGCTGTGGTGACCCTTTACCTTCCCCTTTGGCCTCTTTGAAATACAGCACAAAGAAGTGGAAGGCACCATCTAGGACATCGACCCTTGACCCTACCACTTGTCACTGTCACATTAAATGTGATAAAAATCCATCTTAAAACTAGCTATGTTGTTTTCCCCCCTATGACTTCAGCTCGATGGCTATTTCAAGGCAACATACTGGACTTCATTTTTTCATGGCTAGTTCTTGTTCCACCACTATTACTTTTTTAAGCATCACTGCTCCTTTTCTGGTCTTAGGTTACATCTCTGGGGAACAACCATTTACACTTTGAGCCTTCATACTCCTAGTCTTAAAAGTTCTCTCTTTACTTCTTGCTCTGCATTCCCTTTTTTCTATTTTCATGACGATACAAGAAGACTTTCTCTCAACCTCCATTTTCTCAATATCCCTCTTGACATGCCGCACCAATGAAATCTCTGTACTCTTTAAATAATATCTTCTCCATCTATATGTTGAATACAATGTATATACTGAAAATACTATTCTCACAACTGTGTGAAAGCAAAGACTAACAAGTTCCTTGGCACTTCAAAAGTCACTAGTAATACATTAGCAAGACTTCAAAGGTCTTTTCAGTCATTGCTTCCCCAGATGCTCATCTCCATTCTGTATGATATGCAATACAACAGCATTTACTTTCCCAAACTATAAAACATAATCCAACATTCATGACCTGTACTTTTTATTCACTAATCCCTCAGTCTAGATGTCTATTTTTTTCAGTATGAGCTCATGTCCCACAATACCAGTGTTGAAATTACTTGGCATGCAGTGTAATGGAAGGAACTGATTCCTATAAAACCCTGATCAGTGATGATCCATCCTGAGCAGTGAATAACTACAGAGTCAAAAAACACAGCTGAAAAATCCCCACGATCACAGCTTGATCATGACATGATGCAGTTACAAGAACTATATTTGTAAATCCAAGAGTTGCCTTCTATTTCTTTGCTAGTATAGTCTGAAATGAAATAGTTACTCAATTTTTAATCTATTTAATCCATGCATTTAACTTCTCATCTACTTAACTGTTGTAATAATGCATATATATAATTTTAATTTCTTAACCAAAATATCAAGTAGCAAAGCAGACCTTATTAAAATCAGAGTGTCATGAGACTTAAATGTTGATCATATAAGAGTGTCACATTAGTTTGTCACGTCATGTAACTCAATTCAATCATGTAACTTAATCTTAACAGTTTCTCACAATTTTTCTTTCATGACTGAGTATCCTGTGGAGGGTTTCATTATTCTGCCTCAGCGTGTTACTCCTCACCAGAGAAGAAGGGTGATAAGATAATGGTGAGTAAAATTCTTAGCAATTAGATAAATAACATGTCTTGGTCTAGATGGAAAAAAATATCTATTTACTGCAGTGAGATTAGTAGGTTAAAAATGCTGATAAGTAAAAATGCTGAGATTTGGACTAACTTCTCATTAATAGACTCTGTGTGTGTGCATGTTTGTGTGCATGTCCTGAGGAAGGTGTGTGGGTACATGTGTGGGACTTACTTAAAATCACACTGCTGACAGCCATTATGCAGACTTTCTCATATCTCACAAACCATCATCTAGTGGCCCATGAATCACAGGTTGAGCAACAGTGTCCAGAAGGTGCCTTTGTGGCCTATTGTGAAGGACAACTACTGCTCCACTGTAGGTTTTATACATTGCAATGTCAGGCTATGAATATTTGTTTTTTCTTTCTTTTCTTTTTTCTTTTCCCTCTGAGTTGAACAGCAATTTGGAAATATTTAGTGCTGATTTTGCTTCAGAAGTGCATGTCCTCTTGTCCACTGAGTATAACAATTGAGTTCAGCTGAGTATAACAATTGAGCTAAGTGTTCAGAAGCCTTCTTGCCAGAAATACTGGCTAGGCTGAGATCATATTCACAAACAAGTCATTCCAGTTCCTCTTGTTCAGCACTGACTTTTAAATGCCCAGTGACAGACTTTTCCCCCATCAAATTGTATGCTGCCTCAACTCTTTTTACAAAGACAAAATTTCTTAACCTTGCGATCTTTTTGTCATTAATTTAACACAGATCAATATAGAAAACCCACCCACTAAAAAATCATGTCCTACCCAAACTACATCTCTCGTAATAACAGAATGAATCAACATTCCACAAAAAAAAAAACAAAAAAAGAAAGAAAAAATAATAAATCTGCGTCTCCCATTACTTACCTAGTTACATGTCCATGTCTATATTCTGCCTTCAAAGGAAGAACCTGTGAAAGGAAATTACTGATCGCTTTTATTTGACAACAACCTCCCACATTTTCTACAGTCATTGCTCATTAGCTGCTTTTCATATCTTGGGTCTGAAAAGAAATTACACTATCCTTCCTGCTGTAGTGTTCCTGACATGGACTATACATCTACTGAGTATGAGAGCTTTCCATTAAACATAAACAAATCCCACTGAGCGCTCCAATTTTTTTGATGAGCCACATCTTCTGTGATTTTCCTGCACTCTCATCAGGTTCTCATCATGATAATGGGTACTTCTTGACAGATATTCCAGCTGAACAGAGGTGCTCCTTTTGGCTAACACTTCGGACGTCTCTGTTCTTCTCTGTTATCACCTGCTTAAAGTAACTCCTGACCCTTTTCCCTCCTACTCTTAATCACTGCCAGACTTCCTCTCTGCTTTCCACTCCCCTCAAGCAGCTAGTTTTCTTCTCTGTTACCTACATCAGTGGATATGTTAAAGTTGGGGACAGAATTGCATTTCCAATGAAATTTCAGGATTCCTCTCAGCTCTGTACATTGCAGCTCCAGCTCAATGCTTAGATATTCAGCCTTGATCCTCTGCCCTACCACATAAACAACAAGCTATTACCTCACAGGGACTTCAGAGTTTATTAGAGAGTGACGAGACACACTCTTTGCACTCTGACCTATTCCATTTGGCTTGTTTAGGGAACCACGTCACTACAGTCAAGTAGCCCAACTTCCACCAAAAAACACACATAGGGGAATCATATGTGCCTCCTGTCTGACATGTGACAGACAAACTTCAAGGACGTGTTCTGTGAAATTCCCAATTGTTTCTTGTTTGTTTCTGAGAGCATTTGGCAGTGTCAATGGCCTTTAAAGAGTTTGTTTCCTAACTTTCTCACTTTGGCAAATCTCCAAGAATAGTTCTTGTAGACAATTTCCCACATAACAAGATTATACTTACTAAAATTTACCATTTTTTTCTTAATTACTTCTAATGAACTATCTCAGTGGCCAGGGGTGACAGCTCGAAGTTTTTGCTTTACAAGAAAAGCAGTATGTTGAAAATAGAAGGCAAGTGGTTCAGAAAACACCCAGAAGAAGAGAAAATTGAGAGCAGTGAATGAGGCAAATGGGAGGGAGCAGAATGGTGAAATAAATGCAACCCCTGCCATGGGAAAGCCACGTGTAGAGAGAAACTGTAAAGGAAATGAATGTGTATAAAGTCAGGGATATAATGATGCATAAATGCTAAGAGCCGTGGGTAAAAAGCAGCATGAACAACCTGAAGAGAGAATCATAGAATCATTTAGGTTGGGAAAAAACTTGAAGATCATCAAGTCCAACCATTAACCTAACACTGCCAAACCCACCACTAATCCACATCCCTAAGTATCACATCTACACATCTTTTAAACACCTCCAGGGATGGCAACTCCACCACTTCCCTGGGCAGCCGGTTCCAATGCTTGACAAAACTTTTAGTGAAGAAATTTTCCCCAATATCCAATCTAACCGTGCCCTGGCACAGCTTAAAGCCATTTTCTCTTGTCCCATTTCCTGTTAGTTGGGAGAACACACTGACCCCCAACTTTGCTCTATCTTCCTCTCAGGTAATTGTAGAGAGCAATAACATTTCCTCTGAGCTTCCTTTTCTCTGGGTTAAATAATCCCAGTTCCCTCAGCCACTCCTCATAAGACTTGTGCTCCAGACACTTCACCAGCTTCTTTGGATACGCTCCAGCATCTCAATGTCTTTCTTGTAGTGAGATGCCCAAGCTGTCAAACATGCAGACTTTACCAAGCTACAGGTATCACTATCTTTATTCTATCACATCTCCCACCTATCTCCTCAGAGCTGGCAAAAATCAGGACCTCATGATCTGATTCACTCCCTCAGCAACCTGCATACTTACTTGGCTGTGCAAGAAATGGAATGACCAGCAAAACTGAGTGAAGGGGAAGGATAACCTCCCTCATCCTGCTGGCAACACTCCTCCTAATGCAGCTCAGTATGCTACTGGATGCCTTTGCTGCAAGGGCATGTTGCTGGCTTATGGTCAATTTGTGTCCACCAGGACCCTCAGGTCTCTTTCTGCAAAGCTTGCTTCCAGCTGATGGGTCCCTAGTGTGTACTGACCAGTGTATGAAGTTATTCGTTATCAGGTGCAGGTCTTTACACTTCTCTTTGTAATAAACTCTTTTAAAAAGGACAAATCACTCCAAATAAAATGCTTAACCTGTATATTCAATTTGCTCTAGGTGGCTGGAATGTGGATTATTGCATTTTGTCTCCTTGGCACCGTAGCAGGTGAGACAGTATATCTATGAAAACTATCAGTAGAAGGTAAATTCAGATGAGATAATATATAGGGAATAAAGACTGGTATATAACACTGGAGCTGTAGTATGATTTGTGGGTCATTATACAGCAATGTCTATTACTGTGCATAGAACTAATGCTAAAAGGCTCTGCTCTGTTTAAATTTTATTGTTGAGAGACAACAATGTGCTGAATATTCACAGAGAAATTCAGAATCACATGTCCTACTTCTATTAAAGCAGTGCACAAGCTGTCTTTATATGACTGCTGTATACAAAGAACCTCTCAGGAACAGGGTGTTTAGCACAACAGAGTGCTAAAACATAAAAGTTGATCATAAGTGAACAAGAGACCCATTTGATCTAGGAAAAGCTACTATATTGAAAGAAACCATCATTTTATTAACAGTACAAGGTTACTGCATAAATATCCTTTGTTCCTATGAGCAGAGACACAAGACTCGAGTAGGAAGCATGCTGGAGCAATACTAACAAACACTTCTTGCAAGACTTTTTTAAAAGAAATGAAATTAATCTTTTACAAGCCTAGAAAATGTTATCAAAACAGAATTTGGGTGATCTTCAAATTATTTAGATGCATGTGTGTTACCTGCTTCAGGCAACATCCGTAAAGGAAACAAGAATGAATCTCAGTTTCAAAATTAATCGTAAAATGAAATCCTTATTTTTCTGCTCTTCAGATTTCTGTAGCCTCAAATAGATCATTGAGCACGAGAAAGTCTGACACGTAAACCAGTTGTTTCTTCTACTCTAGGTAAAGAGGTTTGCTACCCCAGGCTTGGCTGTTTCACAGACGACCCACCCTGGTCTGGGATACCAGGGAGACTTCTGACAGGTTTGCCTGACAATCCAGAAGATATGAACATCACCTTCTCTCTCTACACCAGAGAAACAGGAAATAACTCACAGGTGACATCTATTTTTAACATCAAGAACTGACTAAACCTACAATGTTTGTTTACTATTTAAAAGGTCCATGTCAGTCATCATAGGCAAACCAGTAGAAATAAGAAGGTGGTTTGAAGGTACGGTACTAAATATTCTTTGGGGTAAAGCACAAGAAGAATGTTGTGAATGAACTGTAGGACACACCAGCTTTCCTGGCATTTCCCTGCACAAGGATATGGGTTATGGCAGACTGCCTTTTGCATGCATTTAGGTCTCTGGGGAAAGCTAAAGACTCATTCAGATAAAGAGCCTTCTGTGTATTCAGGTAGGAGAGCAAATAGTGTTGTCTTACAGGGAAGCTGAGCTAGGAAGTTATTGTGAGCTGTAAAAATAAAACTCTGAAGATTGATTTTATGCAGTTTCCAAATCCACATTGCACCTTGAAATTAAATTTTGCACTCTTACCTGTCTCTCTGCACTTTGAAAATAAGACAGAACTACTCAGGTTGCTTATGCCCTGAAATACTGAGCAGAGCAATGCGGAGGAACCTGTAAGATCAGGAGCTGGGATCACTTCAGGAAATGCTTATGAAGCTACTAAATCCCTTTCAGGCTCCCAAGCCTAGTGTCCCCTGAGCTGTACAGGGATGTTTAGGATTCCTCTGGCATGAACTAAGATGCCATCACTGCCATTGCAGACATCATTGCTTACAGCAATCCTGGTTGCCAAAATGAGAGTCCAACTCAGGCTTTCTAAGGGTGAGAAGATATAGCTGTAATAAACTTTCACAACCTGCAGGGCAGGGGCGTGTGAGCACACAAGTTACATTCAGCAGCAGATTACTCAGCACTTCTGTTGTTGGTAAAATAAGTCAACTTGCACTACTTCCCAGCCACTAAACTTCAATATAGCTATGATCTGGGGCACAGCCCAAACTCTTTGCCCAAACTCCCTGAGCTCACACCACAGACCCTGTATTTGTTTGAAAACAATACAGACTGATGTAATTCTCAGAGAAAAGAGAATATTCATAAGTAAGAAGCTTGCAGCAATGTATGAAGATCAGCTTCACCCCTATTGCTGACAGTTCTTGCCTTTCTGAAGTAGAATGACAAAACCAGGCATAGAAACATCACCTATCCAGAAAAACAAAAGCTGCTGTTTAGATGCAGATCAGCATACTGAAGCCAAAGCTCATGTCAGCAAAAGGGCAAGCTGAATCAGGAGATGTGGAACTGGTGGGTTTTTCCCTGAGGGAACTCTTCCAACTAGAGCCAACAGGCAGCATGTGACATTGTGGCCCCTTTAGGTTACTTCACATTCCGCATAAGGGGTTCTTCCTGCGTTAAACAGGATAGGAGCAGCAGAAACCACATGGGCACAACTTCTTCAGAAACCATAATGGAACTGAGAAAGGAGAGGTACAGATGTTCCCAAGTTGAAAAAATCAGACTTGGTCCATTCAAAGTAGTCCCTTGTGTCCTGCAGGGGGGATGACCTAACTGACTTTTTTAAACTGTTTGAAAGTATGAATAGACTAAACTTTTTTCTTTCTTTTCTCCTCCAAAACCAGATGATCTCAGCAATAAACTCCTCAACAATCCAAAACTCACATTTCTCCTCAAATAGAAACACCACCTTTATCATTCATGGATTTGGCAGCACTGGAAGAAAAGGCTGGGTGGTAGAAATGTGCTTGGTATGAGAGTATCTTCTGATTTCCATCATCAGTTGTAACTGCAGTCTGTCAGTATCCTTTAGGCACTAATGTTCACTTTCCAGCTTGCGGTTCATTAGGTAGTAGCAGATACCAACCAAGAAGTAAATTTCACAAATGCCAAAATATGTTCCCACTCAGGAAGATGCAGCATAGTGGAGGCTTCTTAGGCATCTCTGACATTAGATTCCTCTAGAGAGTTTCCATTCCCAAACCCTGCAGACTGCATCAAAGCAATAAACTGAACACAGATGTCACCAGCCTGTGCACTGGTGTCAGAATATCAGATTAGACACACCAACTCACTGCATCTCCCATTAGGAGAAATTGGACCATCCTTCAGTCAAAAGGCCTTCCTAATTTTAAAGCTCAAGTTTCAGTCTACAAATACTATTCTGGTTCACCACTATTCAATTCTCAAAAAACCTAGACCCAACAAAACAATAACAAAACCCTTTTTGTTTGATTATAGAGTGCAATGAAAAAAGAGATTTCAAATATGAAATGGGGAAGCTTCCACAAAAACAGCAGAGGATACTGTGGCAGCCTTGGCTCTGATAGATAAGCAAAATCTACTCTAGTTTGTGCTTCTTCCATGCTGGCAGGAAAAAATAAGAAGCTAGAAAAAGGCTTCTACTGAATACTAGTCACAGACCTGCACCATTACTTTCTTTCATAGATCTATGAATATTTTTAATCTACAGTGTTAAATTTCTAATTTTTTCGGTTGAAAAGAAACAGCAATTCTATCTGCCTCTGCACAGCATATACTTACAGAGGAGAGGAGGGGGTCCAAGAATCAATGCGCTATCTCTTCAAGCTTCTGTTTTCCTTGTCATTCACCTTCAGCTGTACATCATGGATTACTTTTTGTTTCCACTCCTTGTCCTTTCTCAAACCTTAAGTGAGCTTTAGTCACAGAAAGCTGCAGCTGTAGACTTTAATGCATGATTCTTCTACTAGAAGAATCACTGATCTCTGCAACACTGACTAGTACTGAAATGACCAAAGCGTTAGCTTTCCTTCCTGAAACAGAAACTTTCTACTCTCCTCCAAACCTTTGCAGTCTGACATGACTTTGTCTTTCTCAGTTTTAAAGGTACTTGGTAAACAAGTCTGCTTCCTATGCTGTTCAGTTAAACTAACAATATCTCTCAAAGAAAGTCACATACTGTGCATAGAAACTACTGTGCTGTTGTGTGGCTTTTCCAAATTACTTCAAATAGGTATACAAATGGCTTATAAAGTAAAATATTTTTCTTATGGTCATTCGTAACTGATACTTTTTGGATGAATGACTTGTTGTGTCCTGTTTTGCAAGAAGATGCATGTTTCAGCATGGTACAGACAACAGTGAAGAGTCTTGATTAGTAAAGATTGAGAAATTGCATTATTACCTTTTAATGCTTATTCCAATTTAAATTTAATCTCTGTTATTTTGTCTCCTTAAATACTTTGCTTTAT
The DNA here is from genome assembly GCF_004027225.2 of Strigops habroptila. Taxonomy (NCBI): domain Eukaryota; kingdom Metazoa; phylum Chordata; class Aves; order Psittaciformes; family Psittacidae; genus Strigops; species Strigops habroptila. Next base: position 75,144,969 of record NC_044281.2, read on the forward strand.
GTGTTTCCACATCAGCTGTTACTGGAAGTGGAAAATATCAACTGCATTGCTGTCGATTGGCAAGAAGGTGCAAAAGGCACCTACATCAGTGCGGTGAACAACCTCCGCGTGATTGGGGCTGAGGTTGCCTATTTCATCAAAACTTTACAGGTAAAAGACACAACTTTACGACCTACAACTCTTAAGCGGGTATAGTGGGATTGTGATGCTGCTGCTTTGATTTTGAACCTTGTCCAGTATGGTCAGCTGGTGCTTCAGGAAGAAGTGTACAATGCATGCAATTGAGATCCAGCTGATTATACTATTCATCAACTCTGCAAAGACTTCTCACAGCCGCAAGAGACGCACATTTAGCTGATGTGGTTGAAAAGATGTGCCAATTAATTATCGGCCAGTAGGTGGCAACATTTCCATATGATGATACAGGCAAGAAGGCATTCGGTGGAAAAGAGGCAAGGCCTGTGAGTTCAGTGCTTACAAGAGTTTTGCCAGCATTAGATACGTGTGCTAGAAGTAAATTAGTATCTCAACTTAGCACCGCAGAAACGCGCAGGAGCTGTCTCACTTGATAATGCTATATTTGCTGTTGACAGGCACGATAAACTGTCCAGTTGCCTTCTAGTTGTGAACGTCATGTTTGTAAAAGCAAGTGTTCACATTTACACGTAGAGCACAGAACTGCTCGAATGTGAAGTTTAAGAGTATCAGCATTTCTTGCTGACTTCAGAAAGACTCATGAGTACTTCAACACGCTGAAAATCAGAACCCTGCCTGGCTATGGACTTGATCCTGGTCAGAAGGTGTTCGTCATGAAAGTGCTGCAAGTTCAGAGCCCACAAGGCAAAGTCCCAACTTTGTGAACACGTGAATATAAAAGAACACTTCCCCAGAATCTGCTGGGGTGCAATCTATTGTTTCTAACTAGGAGACTCATATGTAGCATTACACATTTGCTTCTGTATCTTTCTTCTTTGTGATCGAATCCCAGGTCACTTGAAGATGGGTTCAGTTTCTCATTTAATATCTCTGTTACTGCACCATTTGCAGTCTACGCCTCTCTCTCTTCCAACAGAAAAATGAATAAGTGTTCCTTAGACTTTCTTTTCCCCAATGTACAGACTTCTGGAGTTTGACGTTAGGAAAGGTTAAGCTGCACTGTAAACAGAAGTACTGCAGTAAATCGTATTCAGAGGAACCTGTTGGCTAACACTAAAGGTAGACAGGCCAATACTACATATCTGCTTTTATGCGGGTACATGCATTACAAAACAGAACTTGGTGTAAAAACATTAAGAAGCTAGCAAGCAATCCTTGTTGGTTTTGGTCATTACAAAACCCACCTTCATGTGATTGTAATATCTTAGCAGTGCAGGTCTTGTATAGGTGACATGTGGTAAAGAGGAAAATAAATGTCACCCCACCTAAACTTGTCAGCCAAAATACTGTTGAGTGATATCACATATTCTATGTAGACACATTGAGAACAGACATGTGATTATAAAAGGCTCCATAATAGAGTAAATAAAGAAAAAATGTAATTATTTTGACAGAAATGAAATTAGGGCTTGATCCAAATGAGAAAGAAGGTCCATATTTTGTCACCAAGTGTAATTGAATACAGTAACCATATGCCCAGCACTACAACAGTGAATCCATCATTACAGGCATTTAAAATTCTATTTTCTATCAAGTCTTAGTGTAATTTAAACCATAATTAAGTCAAGGAACTCACTTAAAAAACCTCATCCCCGGTTTGCTATGCAGAAAGTCAGTCTAGGTGTTCCCAAAGGCCCGTAATGTAAGACGCCCTCTTTGCTTGCTATTTAAAGCCTGTGTTCTTGTCTCCCTCCACCACCTCAATGATCAGAAACTCTTCAGATACTCCCTTTCTGATATCCATTTAATTGGCCACAGCCTGGGAGCACATACTGCAGGAGAGGCGGGAAGAAGGATCCCAGGCATCAGACGGATAACAGGTAGGCTGTTCACCGATGCACAGAGCTAGCATTGCACGTCTCTAAAGGAAAGAAACTTGCAACACACTGGTCTGTAGGCTGGAATTAAATTATTGGCAGTGCTGGAGACACCTCGCATGAGAGGAGGCAAGCTTCATGCTTCTCAGAAACAAGGGTAATTATTACCTCTTCTTTCTCTAGCTAGGTTAAAAGCTCTGTAGTGGAAGACTTTAGTGGAAGGAAAGATGTAGTTTATATGTTTGTCACCCAGTGAATGATGGTAATGTTACATCAAGCCCTATGCAAAGGCAAAGCAACATATCAGGAATCCTTAGTTTTTCCTATTTGTGAAGCTTTACGGGCCAGTAATAAGCTCAAAGGTAACAAAATGCCTCCTTCATAGTAATACGGTGCCATTATATAGTCTATTGGGAAATATTTTACTTCTGTTGGAATAAGTTTATGGAAAGGTTCACAAAACCGTAGTATCACACATTTTCTTTTCAGTTTAGCTTAACATTCACATTATTATCATTCAAAATGCCTTGTGCATTACTGAACAACTGATGTTGTAGGTTGTCAAAACACATATTAACATGTCCAGCACTTCCCTCTCTCCCTCAACCAATAAATGTGGGGTTTTTTTTTAGGTTTAGATCCTGCTGGGCCCTGTTTTGAAGGCACTCCTCCTGAGGTGAGGCTAGATCCTTCAGATGCAAACTTTGTTGATGTTATTCACAGTAATGCTGCTCACTTTCCTGCTGTAGGTAAGTACAGGCAAGTAAATATCTGCAGGGATGGGTATGTTGCTGAGACACTGACCTCATCACACATGTATCTCAGGGCTTGGAATATCTAACACCACTGGTCACCTGGACTTTTACCCAAATGGAGGAACCGTTATGCCTGGATGCACTGATTTACTTCCAGAAATGAAACAAAGCGAATTTGAAGTTATCATTGCAGGTAAACATACATTCCCAACATGCATAGTACTTTGTTTTCATTCCATTTTGAAACATGAACTGTGAAAGTAACTGTTTGGGAGAAAACAGCAAAACAAAATTGGGTTTTGCTTATTTAATTGTAAGTTCTAGAAGGAAATAAGAAACAATAAAGGCTGGATCAGAACAGTGATCCCCAGGGAGCACTGTAGGAAAGGAAGTATAATACAGGCCGAAGCTTTGCTCCTCTAATTTGAAATCTAACACAAAAAGGCAGCGAACAGGATGTCTGCAGGTCCAACAACCCAGCAGTCCCAGAAGGAGGTTTTCAAGGCTGAGATAAGACAGTGCCATGACCAAACCAGCAGCATGGCACCACCACATTTGGTTTCTTGCAGATGCTGCAAAGAGCATCTGACACTTCTACATTACGAATTAGGCAAAAGCACTCGGTGTTTCCAGTGACTGTACCTACTTCACCTTTCCACTGGAGGCTTCTTTCTCCACAGGCTTTGGAGAGGTTGGCAGAAGGCTGGTGGATTCTCCTTGCTCTGTTAAGCCTTTTAAAATTGTAATTAATGCTATTGTGCTGTGAAATCTCATATATAAATGGCTGTCTTCTTAAAAGGGACTATGATGCCATAGCAGACTAATGCATCTCACTTGAAATCTTGGGGTAACTGGCACACAGTTCTCTGGATAAACCACAGACAAAACAGTAACTTCTGCTGCGACTAGAAATGTGTAAATTCAGATGAAAAATTATCCCAAGACCACACTATTGTTCTGTTCCATGCCTCAGCTGTTTCCATGGTGAGACAAGTGCAACCCTTGTACAGGGTAACAGGAGGTTATTTCACTGATGTTCATAAACTTTGCTCCAACAGATGCTACAATTTTTGGAGGGTGCCATCACTCCCGCAGCCATGAGTATTATTTTAAAAGTATCCTCTATCCCACCGGATTCCTTGGATATCCCTGTAAAACGTACAAATCCTTTGACTCAGTAAGTATATCAGACCAGGAATAGGTGTGGAATGACTGTAACGAAAATGATCCAGATCTCTACATTCACGACAGGCCCCACTATATGTGCAGAGGACTTGGATGCTGGTAGCTGTGCTCTCATGGGGTGGTTTAGTAGTAGGAAGAGCACAGTGGGGCACAGTAGCTCCATCAACTATTCCACTCTGGGAAATTAATCCTGAAGCACAGATGATATCACTAAAATAGGAGGAAAAAAAATGAACCCCATGCAATTCTCACCCTAAACCTTTATGCAAAGAGCACGTAGGTTAGATATATCTATCCTACTCATTCCTGGCTGGAAGAAGAGGCATTTGGAGCCTCCAGAATCCTTGACTGTTCTCTAGTTTACACTTATTAGAGTACCTAAATTAATGCACTATGAATGATGCTCCTTTTCTTCCCTGCTATATGGTGTTGCAATGTGAATGCAGGCAAGTTGCTTTCCACTAGAAGGGTAAAATTGGCTTATATATTGTCCTGGGCTCTAGCTGAAAAACATTTGAACTGGGGAGTTTCAGACCATTATGGACATGGATATTAAACCTGCTCATTCTACAGCCTCTTGGTGTATGGCAAAGTGCAGGAGCCGTTATCTGAAACAAGTCCATCAGATTTTGGTGGTAAGATATGACAACATACAGCTTTGCCACAGCTCTGCAAGATCAGAACAGCATCATCAGCCTTAATTTTGTCAGAGCTAGGATTAAAAAATACTCCTCATTAACCAATGCTCTTATTTTCCCTAGGGAGGCTGTTTCCCATGTCCACAGGAGGGGTGTCCAATGATGGGGCACTATGCTGACAGATTCCCAGCTAAACTGAAAAGGGAAAACCAAAAGTACTTTTTAAATACAGCAGCAGACCCACCTTTTGCTAGTAAGTGAAAAAGGTTTGTTACAGTTGTTGACGTGTTTGAAAAGTGATTGCCTTGATGCAATCAAGGCCTTGATTAACAGCCATGCTCCTGTGTTTCTTCTATAAACAACTGCCAACATCTCTGACAAAAAACCACTATATTAGTTACTAAAATTTAAGCTCACCGAGTCTTTCATTTGCCAACACAAACTAATTCCAGTTGGGAAAAAAAAGAACTTTCCAGTAAACTAGTATTTTTAAATATCTCTTCTCAATGACAATCTAGCTTTATTTTGCTTTTGTTTATGCAGCTTGGAGACAAAAAGTATTTATCCAGCTGTCTGGTGCAAAGAAAATGAGAGGGGACATAAACCTGGTTTTCCATGATTCAGAGGGGAACACAAAAGAATATGAAATTGCCAGGTGAGAGAAATTTCCCTGTAGCGTTTAATGCTGCTAACAATCTACACATCTTCCACACATTTAAGCAATGCAAAAACTTATTCTGTATTTCAAACATTCTGCTTAACATCAGATTATGAGAAGAGTTATGATTTAGATAAGATCCATGAGGGCAAATGGATGGTTGCAAAAAAGAAATGGAAGTCACTTCCTTTTCATGAGTTCTGTGTTTCTCTGAGTTGTTGTTAGAAAAGAAATAAATGTACACCTGTGGAATGCACATAATTCATACAGTACTTACCTGTTTCATATGCACTTTAGCACAACCACTCCCACACTAGCGTGGCAACATACACGTCAGCATACTCACTCCTTGCACTGACAAGGCTCTGCTGTGATGGAGATTTACTGAATGATCTCATACAAGGCAATCCTATGCCCAAACTTACCAAATTTGAGAAGTGGATACATCCTTTCTCCCTAGGAGATATTAAAAGCCATCACTACTATATAAATGGCACATCTATATAAGCTGGCCAGCAAACTTCATTCACAGCTCATATCATCTCCCACTGACTACCAAAGCAGCAGCTCCCACTGTCTTCCATACCAGCTCCGAAACAAGTGTTTCCATGCGTTCTACCATTCTCTGTGCACGTGCAGACCAAAGCCCCACAGTAGCCAACTCTTCTCTAAAGTCCTTCCTAAAAACCTTACCTGAAGCTCTCCCTGCTGTGATCGTGCAAAACTCAGCCCACATGGGTGCTGGAGGCAGCCCCTGCCTCACCCTTGTTATTTCCCAGTGATCTCCTGCCACAGGCACATTTATGGTTGTCATCATCTCCCTGTCCAGAGCATAACACCAGAGTTCTGGTCGTGCGCTGTCGCAAAGAACAGCAAAAGTGTAAATTTCTGTCGTAACAAACCTTGTGGAGAATGATTTGGTTCAGTAGTCTCTACACTGTTAAACTTAGTATTGCTATCTTCATTGTATTTGTAGTGGAGACCTCTCTCAAGACCAACTTTATGCAAAATACCTTGATGTTGAAATTAACCCAAAAAATACTACAGAAATTGAATTTCTCTGGAACAAAACCCTATTTACTCTTCTCTGGGCAAGACTGGGAGCAGAAACAGTCAATATAACTCATGGAGATGGACATAGGTAAGTATGTCCCTTTAGAGGTCGGAAGGAATGGGCAAGGAGTGCAAAAACTCTGTGAGATAGGATTGAAAAATCGTCTTAAATTGGACACAGAGTTTGCAATCAACAATGTGAATTAACCTGTATGAAGACAGGCTATGTATGAGAAAATTTGGGCTGTTCAGGTTAAATATAAAGAAGAAGTTCTTTACTGTGAGGGTAGTGAGACACTGGAACATGTTGCGCAGAGAAGTGGTAAATGCTCCATCCCTGGCAGCGTTCAAGGCCAGGCTGGTCAGAGCCTTGGGTGACATGGTCTAGTGTGAGGCATCCCTGCCCATGGCAGAGGGTTGGATCTAGGTGATCTTAAGGTCCTTTCCAAACCAAACCATTCTATGATTCTATGAATTTCAGTAACCACAAGCACAAGATTACACTTTGGACAGAAAAATCAAATGTTTGAGTACAAACCTATACAAACCTTGAGTATAATAAAAACAACTGTCTGGCAAGGAATACAGCTACAGCAGTGCATAATTTGGAATGTATACTGTTTTGCCAAAGCAAGACAATTAAAAACCAAGATAAAGCTAGTCTCATTCCCAGGGCATTACCTGGTTTTGTATAGAAGATCCAAGGAATAATTATTCTTATTTAAATCATTGGGGTTAGACTGTAACCAGAAGCAGGGTCTTTTTCAAGTTTGGGGAGTATACTTCAGGAACAATACACAAAGAATGAAGCCTGGGAAAATAGCAAAAGAGTTTTAGAAAACTTGATCTGTGTAGAGCACCTTAAGGAAATGTGTTTCTCAATAAAAAGAAAAGCCTGGAGAGGAGCATAAAAACAGATGCATAAACTGACTGGGAAGTGATATCCATCGGATTTAGGCCAAGGTTTAATTGATATATTTTACAACAGAAAAAATATTGATTAGACATTAGGAAAAAAAATATTCCTTATCAACTGGCATTGGCATGGATTATTTAGAGAATCTGATTAACTCCCTTTCAGCGTGACCTCCTAAAAACAAGCTGTAAAGTTTTGATTGGGGCAAACTAGTAAAGCCTAAACAAAGGCAGCTTAACAAGACTTAACTTTTTATCTAGAGTTCTATATATTGAGATTAATTTTATTCATGTATTAAAACTCAAGTTTTTACAGCTGGTTCTCAAAAGAAGGAAATTCACCTTGTTCCTGTTAATATGCAGATGCTAATGTTCTGTACAGTAGGCTCTTAGGAAGGCTTAAGTGGGATTATGGATTGAACTAACAGCCCTCAAGGTGACAGCTGGCAACCTTGCATTTGTCTTTTGAGGAAAATAGATAATAAATCTTGATTTGAATATTTTTTTTCTTCCCAGGTTGACTTTCTGTGGCCGTGGAACTGTGACATATGGAGTTCCCCAGTTACTTACACCTTGCTAGAGTACAACTGGTTCTGTACACAACAGCTGAGCAAACCAACAGTCCTGTGCATGGGAATGTTGATACACAAGGCTATTAAAGCAAAATCCAAACTGTCTGTTGCTTCCTTTGCTTTTTTCAGTCCTTTGCAAACATACTTGTCAGTGTTTTTCATGTTTGACCAAGTTTATTGTGCTTGTAACTATGGAAGAAACCGGAGATCATGTGCTAAAATCCATTTATAACACTGCACAGCCTTGCTCTACCACTGCCTCAAGGTAAGAGCCATTTCCCACCACATTGATAATTTGCCAGATTCTCTGTCTATCAAACACTCTCAAGGCAGCACGTTACCTCAGCACATCCCTGTGGCTGGGAATGGTCCCAAATGCCTCCTTTCCGCAGCCTACACTATTGTACAAAACTTTCCAGCCTCACGCAAGAGCACTGCCCTCCAAAAGCACTCTGGGATGGGCCAGCAGGAACAGAACAAGACCAGGGTATTTAAGAACAGCCCTTTGTACACAGCACCCTTGCAGAAGCCGCAGATGAAGGCAAACCCCAAGTGTTCCTGCTTCAGAAGCTTAATCACAGCACCTGGCTACTGTTTAATTTCGAACACATACATTTGCTCTGACCACTGACAGTCTCAGGAGAAACTGAGTAACTCCAGGCTTTGCAGTACCTGGGGTTGACTGTTTCACATTCAAATGAAAACTACTGCAAAACTTGGCACTAGTGAGCCACCTGGAGCTTTAAGATACCAAAGCAGTGGGTATTTTTCAAAGTATAAAAACAAAACTCTAAGTTAATGAATAGAAGAAAGAGTTAATAAATTATTAACTCCTGTTTTCCCATGTTTGATAAATGAAGTACAAGCACTTCCGCAGATAAACTTCTAAGAATAGGAATAGAAATACAATACTAAGAAAATCTACTTGTACTTCAGCAAGGCTTTCGACACTGTCTCCCATGATATCCACATAGGAAAGCTGAGGAAGTGTGGGCTGGATGAGTGGGCAGAGAGGTGAATTGAGAACTGACTGAATGGCAGGTCTCAGAGGGTTGTGATCAGCAGCACAGAGTCTGTTGAAGTTGAAGGCCCGTAACTAGCAATGCCCTTCGAGAGTCAATACTGGGACCAGTATTGTTTAACTCACCCATCCATGACTTAGATGAAGGGATAGAGTGCCTCCTCAGCAAGTTTGCTGATGATATAAAACTAGGAGTGGCTGATACCCCAGAAGAATCATTCAGGAGGATCCAGACAGGCTGGAGAGATGGGCAGAGAGAAACCTCTTGAAAGTCAACAAGGGCAAGCGCAGGGTCCTGCACCTAGGAAGGAATAAACCCATGCACCAGTACAGGCTGGGGGCTGACTTGCTGGCAAGTAGCCCTGTGGAGAGGGAGCTGGGAGTCCTGGTGGACAAGTTGTCCATAAGCCAGCAGCAATGTGCCCTGGGCTGCATTGGGAAGAGCATTGCCAGCAGGACAAGAGAGGTGATCTTCCCTCTCTACTCAGCTCTGGTGAAGCCTCACCTGGAGTACCATGTCCAGTTCTGGGCTCCCCACTACAAAAGAGATGTGGAGCTCCTGAAGCAAGGCCAGCAAAAGGCTACTAGAATGATTGTCTGGAGCATCTTTCATATGAGGAAAAGCTGAAGGAGCTGGTCCCCTTTGGTCTAGAGAAGAGAAGGCTCAGGGGGGATCTGATCAATGTATATGAGCACCTGAAGGGAGGGTGTCAAGAGGATGGTGCCAGGCAATAAGACAGGAGGCAACAGGCATAAACTAAAACATAGGAAGTTCCACCTGAACATGACAAAGAACTTCTTTACTGTGAGGGTGACTGAGCATTGGAATAGGTTGGCCAGAGAAGTTGTGGAATCTCCTTCCCTGGACACACTTCTGGGCAATGTGCTCTCAGTGACCCTGACTGAGCAGGAGGGCTAGACCAGAAGACCCCCGGTGGTCCCTTCCAACCTCAACCATTCTGTGATTTGTATTTATAATAAGTATAGGTTAACAAATGAAATATTTTTTAAGAAAAGAAACATGAGTGTTGTATCCTTGACTAAACATTATCCAAGTCTATGGAATTAAAAGAGTAATTAAACACATGTCTGAGGTTCAGCCAAAAGAAATCTGCAGTACAGCAAGTTCCCTGGGGAGTTGACAGGTGGCAAGAGAAGCATTAACAATGCCACGAAGCACTGCACCATGTCCCAGCAGAGAGCCAGGGCATCCTGCAGCACCAGAAATCCAGTCCTCTCCTCTGCCTGCTTCCTATTCCAGACTACAGCAAGGACCAGAATGGCTCCTCCAGAGAGCAGCCTGCATCATACTGAGGGACATGCACCCAGTCCTACCCTTCTTCCCAAAGGAGAAGCAAGCAGTTCAAACCCATGCGACCATGGCCTAAGGAATTGCCTAGTTGTTCAGCTTGCCTTGTGTTGTTACTGTATTGAATAAGAGCAGCTGACTAACTATGGTAAAATCCTAACTCAGATCTTTTCCACCAGCTTTTAATTTAAGTGGAAAAATCTGTTTCCTCCTTCATTTTGAACAAGAGTTAAAACTTATCAGTGTACTAGAGCATGTACTGATTCTCCTTTATCACTGTTATGAACATATCTACAAACTAAAATGCTACTTCAATTAAAGATGGGAGCCCTGAGATCTAAATTAGTATCAAAGGTGATATTTAATAGAAGAAAACTTTGATACTACTTAAGAAATAAACCCCACTAGCATGGGTGATAGCAGTATGATCCCTAGACACACAGCTGGTATCCATTTGGTTGTTCCCAGAGGCAGAGACTAGGGAACATCAGCGCTTCCAAGACACGTGGCCGCCACCACCAAAAAACATAGAAGAGGTGACAAAACTTTCTAGGGGAAGGGTTAGCCAAGGTCTCATTCCTTCTTGAGTTCACTTTCAGCCTTCCCATAAAGACGAACAGGACCAAGGGGTTCCCAGATCTAGTTCTGTTCATTTGCACAGCCTATTTTTCACTCTTTGGTTGAGGTCTCTAGCAGAACACCCTACTGAGCTCTGTAACATCCCTATAGAAAGTGGTCATGTCACAATGTCTGGGGTAACTCAGACATTTGTTTGTATCTGTTTGTATCTCTACCATGTTTACTCTCAGTTCATCACACAGAGAAGGGCTTTCTCAGAACTTGGGTTACATGGGTTGCATAGAAAGGATACAAAAGGGTACACAATTTTCTTTCTACATCTACTTATTTCAACAAGGAAATGAAAGGAACAGCAGAGGAGGGTCAGGCTCTTTCACTATGGAAAGACTACCAGACCTGCTAAGAAGTTTTCTTAAAGGGATAAAGCTTTGCCAAATTTAGAGGATGCTGGGAAATGGGCACAAAAGACCCAGAAGCACAGGGGCATTCCACATCCAAAACCACTTGATGCAGGGCAAGGGAGAGGACTCAAAGACAATGTGGTTCCCTATTAAATTCCCCAGTAGACCCCCTACATCCCAACTACACAACACTAAAAACAAAAGCCTTCCCAGCCAATACAAGGTCCTAAATACAATGCCACGAAGATCCATATAATTTTCTTTAACGTCCCACTCTGGATGTGTTGCTGCCTGGAAACTTCCCTACCTCTGGAGCTCCAATCCTATTCTGGGCTCCAGCACACCAACTCAAGCAATCTATGCCCATGGGATTTGGAATTTTACAGAGAAAACAACCATTAAAGTTGCTTACTAGTTATCAATAAACTATAATCTGAAATAAATATTTCTATCTTTCTGGAAACTTTTCCAAGGATAAAGCAGGCAATAAAAAGCACATGCAGAGTGCATGAAGCACACACCAGTGCACGGAGTTTCCAAGAGGCATCGTAAGTACTTCAGGATTTGGGGGTTTTCTTTTACTTTGGCAGGTATACAGCTTCTGAAGGCAGAGCAGCATAAAGGAGATGGCAGCTCACATAGGCATCCTTCTGGTAGTTTTAAGGTAGCTACTATATTTTCAATGGGAAGAGTAGCTTTATTGGGCAAAAGTCACTCTAGATTTTAGCTATGCTTTGGTAGATTTAGGAGCCTCACAATCTCTAGCAGAGTAAGAAAACATAATGCTCATACGTGGCCCCTATAGATACATGTTGCAGAGAAGATAGACACAGAACCCTAGACAAAATTCAGCACCAGAGACCTAAGTGCACTTCCTAATCATGAGGGTCAGCAGATACTAGCTGCTTCTTCTTTTGCTGTTCTAGATGCTCGGAATTTGGATACTTGCACTATGTCTGCTCAGCGCAGCAAAAGGTAAGCATATGGGATTATTATTTCTGCAGCCTTTCTATGCTGCTGTATTTTGTGAGATATTATTCTACACTATGGTGCCTTAAAACTTACCAATTGAGGTTACGTGGGTCACTTTCCTATACAAGAATGGTGAGATGAGCATGTGTGAGTGTTGTATTTCCTTTTCTCCACGCTGGAAATCCCACTCTAGGAGCATGCAAGAAATGCTGGTGTTTTCTATCTCAGAGCAAAGCTATTGCTCTACCAAGACTAGGAAGTTGTTTTTTGTACTTTTAGTGATGGAAATGGAGAAAAGTTGGGGGCAGTGGGTGGAGGAAGTCTAATGATGGTATAGCTTTATATTCAGCAGAAGCCACTGGCTTGTATAGTATAAAACTTCTCATATAGAGTGCAGTCAGCTGTTCAGCAGAGTATCAAGATATTGCTGAGAGTTTGCAGTATTTTGGCTTCTTATTAGGAGAAACTCATCAGCTGTCTCTGCCTTAGGCAAAACAACAGCTGGGGAAAGTTACCCAAAGTATGGTACATGGAGTTCCCATGGAGAAACTCCAATGAATAATTTGTTGATGAGCAATAGGGTGGCTTCTTTCCTTGGGATAAACTAGCATTTGAAGGTCTGAGAGAGGGCAACTGCTGGTCTTTGCTCTCTATAAACCATAGGATTTTCAAGAAACTGAGAGACCTCCAGAGAAGAGATGTTATGAGTTATAACTAACCTGCTCCACTTCTTTGCTCATTCATATATTACTGGTCTGATCTGATCTGTGTGCTACAGGTTCAGAAGTTTGCTTTGATAGGCTGGGATGTTTCTCAGACAGTATACCATGGTCTGGAACTATAGAAAGACCAATCCGAAAGTTACCCTGGAGTCCAGAAGAGATAGATACTCGCTTCCTCCTGTACACAAGAGAAAATCCTGATAGCTATCAAGTAAGAACTATTGCGGTTTAAACATTAATAAATCACATGCAAAAAGGAGTAATTAACACCGACCCCAGCTGTGCTCCCTGGAAGTGTTGGAAATGGCCCAACCTTCATTTTATTCAAGAGACAGCCTTTTCCAGCTCCATAGCAGGGTCTCTGGAGCAGAACTCTCATGCTCCTCCAGGCCTCACAAGAGCACCATAGCCCATGTTTTCTGTATGGTCACTGGGAAGTGGTGGGAAACTGCATTTTTTAATGATCGGGTAATTCTTTTCCACAGATAAAAAGATGGCACATTAAAAGTAAAGTCTTGGCTGCTCTAAGATACATGTCAAAGCTTGCTTTGAATGGAGGTGCAGACCTTAAGCTATAGTCATGTGAATGCTTACAAATGAGTTTAACATTGCATAACTTCTAAACGCCTGTACACATAAGTATAGCCCAGGTCTTTGCAATTTTGATAAACTATTTGCAGATAGCGGATTTAAATGTTTGTTAATTTAATATCTACCAGGAGATCTCTGCACTTGATTCCTCAATTGACTACTCCAACTTTAAAACAAGCAGGTTAACCAGATTCATCGTCCACGGATTCTTAGATTCTGGAGAAGAAAGCTGGCTGTCAGAAATGTGCAGCGTAGGTACCATAAAGTTCCTTAATTTGCATTTATAACCATGTTCCTATAAAGTGTATGTTTTCTCTATTTCTAATCAATTTGTCTCATGGTACTTATAGTAATAAGGGCAGAAAAAGAGGCCACGTTTTCAAATTGTTAGCATCTAAAATATGTATATTCACATATTGAGGGAAAGCTCTCTGCTTTATCGATTTCTGTGCTAATTCCCCAAGTTATTTCTTAATCCTGTCCCCATGCCAAGCTGCACTCCTCGTGGTCTTCTCAACAAGATGTTTTCTTGTGGTCTTCTCAGATCCTATAAACATGCTTTCTATAGCCAGCTAATGAAAGGTACTAGTCATACAGCACAGAACAAAACACCAGCTGATGGCATATGACACTTTTCGGGTAAGGCTTTTCAACTAAATATTTACACAACTACAGCTTTGTTTAAATTCTATATTCCTACTTTATTCGTAAGAATACTGTGAGAAACAATGTGAAAGTCCACTAAAATGTATTTCACATCTATTGCATCCCTGTTACCTGCTTCTCTTTGACACTAGGTCAAAGAAGATAAATTTGACAGTTTCTCCATGAAAAAAAGAATCTCTATTGATTGTCACTTTGTGAACATTGAGGTGTGATTGTTGGATTTGTTAGTTAACTTTTTCAAAATAGCAGCAGCAGATAGATTGATGTTTTTTCAATTCTCAGTCTCCCATTTCCACTCTTAAAACAGACCTTTTCTAGAACATCACAGTCAACCAGATAGTTCATGGTTTGCTTCAGCCGGTCCCTTAAGTCTTTTTGATCAATTTCCATGAGGATGTAGTAAGAGGCACAGGATAAATCTTTACACTTTCTCTCTGTTACGGTGGCCTGTGTTTTATCACAGCACTCCAAATTTATTAAAAATATGATCTCTGAATCTTTTTCAGGAAAGAGTGGAGCAAATGGGATTGTGAATACATCAGCCCTCTTATGTGTATCTGTTATTTACTTTCCTTCCCATTAAGTTATAATCCTATCTGCACATATATTTTTACCACTTCTAACATAGCCATAGATACTTCTATTTCCTTTTCTGTCCTTTGCCACTTGTAAGCTGTTTTGGATGTTTTGTAATGTCTGAACATAAAGCAAAGAATGAATATGTCATAGCTGATAAAGCAAAATACATTTAGCCAAACAATCCAGCTCAGAGGAGAAAAGCAAAGCTTCAGATTCTGTGGCAGACAATAAAATATCTGCCTGTACACATATATCCCCAAATACAGCCATGAATCTGAAATTAATATTCAGTGACACCAGCAATTTATGCACCCTCTTATAAAAAACCCCACTCTTTCTTACAAATTTGTACCCGAAAAATGCTCGGTTTTTATCATAAAAAATGTAAATTCTAATTGAATTACTTTTAAATCACTTCTGTGAATCAGTACCTAAGTAGAGCTCATTTCTCATTTTTAGTGTTAATTTAAAGTTTGATTAACGTTAAAAATTAGAAGTGTCATTATTGTAATAACATTATTTTCCCTTCTGCAAAAAAATACTGCTGTGGGTATTTGAAATGATGATGTGGTCATTACTATGGCATACCACCTTCTTTCAGTGTGGTATGAGCACACATATGCCTGTGAGCAGGCATAACCATGTATACATGCTAAGGTATTGGTTCTTAAAACATTCTCATACAAATTCACACAACACTTATGAGTTGAGCTGTTATGAGCAACATGAATCAATTCCAGACTGTGTTTACTGTGGGGATCTTTGTTTTTTACTTTTGTTTTACAAAACAGACGATGCTCACTGTGGAAGACGTGAACTGCATCTGCATCGACTGGAAGAAAGGCTCGAGATGTCAGTACACCCAGGCATCAAACAATGTCCGTGTTGTGGGAGCTGAAATAGCTTACTTTGTAAATACTCTTACGGTAAGAAACTCCTGGTTATAAATCTATAGATAATGCTGACTGGAAAGAAATATGATTCAGGAACTTTTATGAATCTGAACATAATCAGCAGGAACCATTTTCTGCTACTCAGCAATCATTTTAGGAGTCATGCGCTAAAACCTCTCTTTCTAAAATTAGAGAACTATGTAGTAACAGCAGGGTTAGACAACTTAGGGATATGAAGCTCTACAAGATATCCCCATAGTACAGCCAGACAATTCTTCCATAGATGTTAAATGCTGGGTAATTTTAAACATGCAGAGGTTAACAGACACAGCAAACTGCCTTTTCAGGGAGACACAACCAACCAAACTGGCTGGAGGACACTGCTCTCCATGAGCAACGAACAGGATCCACTCACCTACCTCAGGGAGAAGTCCTTGTGGCACCTTCTGTAGGTTTAGGCACTGTGCACACGACCCCTTTTTCAGCCAGCTTCATACAGGAAACAATGCTTAGTTTGTTGCCTTCTTTTAATCAAAGTGCTTTCAACATACGTCCCATAGAAGAACTAAAAATTACTTCAACAGAGAGTATGCTAGGTTGAGGAGGACTCTGACCCAGGTCTCACTTGATATATCGTCATTGCAGCCACTGAATTACTTTCCCAAAAGGTTGAAGGCATCTCTCCTCTCATGTCCTCCTCCATCTGCACATGGTGCCTGATCTGCCACGTCTAACTAAGGATGGCTGCCTGGCTGAATCTTCCAAGCCAGATGAGCACCCTCTGAATCTTAATGGGTCTAGGATGTAAAAGGAATACAGAGCCTCTCAGGACTTTGTAAACAGAGTTGTCTAGAGTTTTATCAGCCTTCAAATGAGTGCAGCATCTGAATAAGGGGTTTTGAAAAAGCGATATGTTGGACATAAGTACCTGAACTGACAGACAGATGCTGAAATCCTGTAGTTCCCAAGTCTGTAGGCACATTGAAAGTAGTTTTTCAGGCCCTTTTTACTCTTCCCTGTTGCTGATGAAAACAGAGGTAGTAATCTTTTATATTCTATTTTCTCAGGACAAATATGGATACTCTCCAGCTAATGTTCACGTTATTGGTCACAGCCTTGGATCACATGTGGCAGGTGAAGCTGGCAAGAGGTGTCCAGGAATTGGAAGAATTACTGGTAAGTCAGTGACTTAAATCACAGCTCATACTAAAGACACCATTGCTTAAATGAAATGTTGCTGTTCATTTTCTCTTACTATCGTATCTGACAGTGGGCTGTAGTTTAGTCAAGGGTAATTTGGACATTCTAGAACTTAGCCTCTTCTCACAGTACACTGAGGAGTGGTGGCCTGGTAAGGGTTGGAAAGCAGTCAGTGCGATGATTATTTTGCTTGCATATGTTTACACAGCAAAGGAAAGGCTTCATACAGCTAACAGAGCCAGAAGGCTCCTGCAATATATCAGCTGACTTGCTGCTATGCATTAATACTTGTGGCAATCTCTACAGAGCTTGCTTTGGCCTGTTATATAGAAGAACAGCTGATAAACAACACCACCCACTGCTTGCAGGTCCCTCCAAAGCATGTTATAAGCAGCACAACAGTGAACAGTTAGCTATTCTGTACTGCTAACAAATATAATTTTCCAGAAAAGGATGGATTAAACCTGATGTTTCAGAAGCAATAGGCTAACCTTAACCGTGCTGATAATATCACCAATTATCACCTTGCTTTGCTATCTACATGAATTTTCGCCTAGTAGAGTACATTAATAGTAATTATTCTTCCCCCCCTACCCCCAGCAAAATATCTAAAGTATAATTTCTTTACTTAATAGTTGCTACAGAGATTTAGTGTATTTCTTTGGCAGCAAAAATTCCCTTCAAGGGACAGCCCTCATCTTTCTTAAGTTGTTTAACTGACTGTTTAAACAAGCAAATGACAATCAAATAGACATATTTATTGCATTATTAATGCATTTACAAAAAAGATATTCCAGCAGCCTCACAAAGCAAAGATGCCATTTCAAGTATTGTAAAACCTCCAATACTCTCCCAGAGAACAAAACTGAAAAGAGGTAGTACGAGCTAAACTTGTGGTCAAACCAATCCTTGTTCTTTCTAAGTGCTGAAATTCAGTATTGATGTAAATCAGTAAAATTTAATAGGCTTCACACAGGTAACCCTTTCTGTTTCCTGGGAGAAAAGCCACTTGGTAAGAGAGAGCAGACAACATTGTTTTATTAACCCCTATACTACTTAAACATAAGGAACCACAGACAACTATATATGTGATAATTCATTATACACAAGCATAGCGTTCTATAAAACAATACACCTATATCTCTTTATCTATACATAACAAGTCTTTTCCTTTCAGGACTGGACCCTGCTCAGCCTTACTTCCAAGATACTCCTGAGGAAGTCAGACTGGATAAAACTGATGCCGAGTTTGTCGATGTTATCCACACAGATACAGCTCCCACAATCCCCTACCTAGGTGAGTATTCAGCAGTACTGTAATAATTATTATAAATTATAATTATTTATGCCATGTGGCACTTCAATATCCTCATCATTCATCAAGACTCACTTATGCTGTGCCATAGACACAGAACAAATACACCATACTGATCACTAACAGCTCACATCCTAAAATACCAACCACCAACAAACTTCAACTGTGGGTATGAAACAGTATTAATTTAAAATAAGTTCACACCTAATTTAATTGCTCCAGGTTTTGGCATGAGCACAGCAATTGGACATCTTGACTTTTATCCAAATGGAGGAGTGGAAATGCCTGGATGTTCAAAGAACCTCATTTCACAGATCATAGACCTCGATGGCATCTGGGAAGGTAAGTGTTGATTACATTACAAACTCAGAGATAGGTTACCCCTCACAATGTAAGGACTTAACTTTCCTTAATTCAGGTGTGTTGCATTAGCTTTTGGTGTGCCCAGCAGCAATGGGAGCTGCAGAGTGCAGTGAAACTGTTCATATGCTTAAACCACACTATTTTCCAGAGCTCACTGAAAAATATGCAAGACAAAGGGTTTTGCCTCTGGAAAATCTGTCCCCTCTAAAGTACCTAACAGCAGAAACAAGTTACTGAAACGGTGCCAACAAGTTTAAAGGGTCTATAACAATATACTTCATGTTGTTTCTATGTAGTTGCCTAGCAGCAATACTGGGTGGAGTACGACAATGATGCTCATAGCTATTCCTGACGGGCTACCTTCAGCTGCAGCCCTTCTGAGATAGAACAATTAATTAGCTTTTTCTTACCCTTACAATCTGACCCTTGCATTAAAACAATGTCATTGTGTCTATTTATAGTCAGCTAAAAAAAGATTGGCACGTAGCTGCTCAAATAGAGTTCTTTGTTGGTTTACATGGTTCTAATAACAGCTCTAAGGATTAGAAAATGTTTATGTGTCTTTAGAAAGTTAAACTGCACATAACATTAAAAATAACCAACAAAGCAAACAAAACAAGAGTTCTGCTGTAGAGATTTTTCAGTATATTATCCGAGCTCTTTCTTACATTACTGCAAACACCTTTAACTCTGGGAATCCATGAACTTATTTGTGATAACCAGCCTTTTCCTTCAGGTTTTATTCGGTGCAGTTGGAGGCATTACTTATTCTTTCTTTTTTTTCTTTTCTTTACACAGTAAACTTGCTATCAATAATGGGGAATTAAAGCACAAAGAAATAACCATGTTGTATATGATCTTCTTTTTAACCTAAAGTCAGGCAAATAATGGCAACACAAAGGAAAATAATATATTCATTATTTTAATTTTAAGAGTCTCCCTTCTTTAAGCACCCCCCAAATAATAATAACTTTGTTTTGAAGTCCTCAGCTGGAGCAAATCAGCACTGCCCTAGGAAGTTCACTCTTAAATACTTTTCATTTGGTTTTCTTTTGTTATGGTAATGCCACTGGTGCCTACAAAAGACCTGCTTCATGTGGTTCTCGTTTCTATTGTGCAACTCGGTCAGATTGCTTGAATAGGTGTTTGGGAGGGTGAGGGGAGGGCAGGGGCTAAGCTGAGCTGCACAGTCAGTCTCCACAAAGCATTTCAAGTCCGCATTTTATACCTGTTGAGTCCGTGACATTCCTTAGAGCATCAGTTCACTGCAAAAGCAAGCTTCAAACCTTATGTTTGATACTGTAAGAATCATGATGAAGCTTTTGAGGAGGAATGATGCATCCCAATGACATGGCAAGGGTTGTGCCAGTATCTTTCCTCAAATGGTAATGGAACAAATATTTAACCTGGGAACATCTTTTCACAGGAACTCGGGACTTTGTGGCTTGCAATCACCTGAGGAGTTACAAGTATTACTCTGACAGTATTATCTACCCTGATGGGTTTCTGGGCTATTCTTGTTCTTCATATGATGCTTTTGAATCTGTAAGTATTTCTTGAAGCCTCAGGATGGACTGTATCAAAAATAGTGGCTCTTCTTTATACATCTGAAATCCAATTTACTTCTGCTAGCTTACACCCAGAGTGGATCTTTAAGAGGAATAGATGTTGATGTGATACAGGGCCAGCTAAGTGGGTATGTTAAAAATAAATCCTTGGCTGATGGATAACTTTATCAGTGGATATATTTGTTTTCACTAGGGAGACTGCTTCCCATGCCCAGCAGAGGGATGCCCGAATATGGGTCACTATGCAGATAAGTTCAAAGGGAAAATTAGCAACGACATTGTGAAACTTTATCTGAACACTGCAGAAGAAAAGGACTTTGCTCGTGAGTTTCCATTGCTACCTACTCCTTGGAAACAAACCTTTTTATTGCCCTGTTTTACAGTTAATTTTAACAGACAAACAAACAGACCTCATAGCAGAGCAATAGCTGTTCATGCTAATACTTGATATTTTGGAAACTGTCTCTCCCTGGGTACAATAGAACTTACTGTATTTCTTCTATGCAGTTTGGAGGTACAAAGTAACCGTGACCCTCTCTGGAAAGAGTGATGTGACAGGATATGTAAATATTGCCCTGTATGGAAGTGATGGGAACACAAGGCAGCACCAGGTCACAGAGTAAGTTAAAAATTTGATAGAAAAGAAACTTATATTCTAGAACATTTAATTCATATTTTTAATTTCTATTTCTGTTTACGTTGGTCTAACTTTAGAGATCAAATTCTAACCTCATGTAAATGCAGTGGCAGTTCACTCACTCTGGTGATTTGAAGGGAGAATGTTAGAAGGCAGGATTTTATAGTTAGAATTCATTGTCACTTGTTTGCTGTCCCAGGAAGGTCTTGCTAGGCCTATGCTAGCAGAGTTGTGATCCTTCTGCCTTTTACAGGCTTGCAAAATGTTGCCGCCACAGCTGCTAAAGTTACCTCATGAGTTACTACATAAAAATCTACTTTTTGTTGCTCATAACTTTACCTGCTTACACAGAATCATGTGTTTGCTATGACCTGGTCCCAGTTTGCAGGCATCCATGTGAGGTCCATCCACATGAGACAAGTGTGCCAGTATTGAATGCACTCTGACGCACTCTAGCTCTAGAGCAAGCTCTACCTTCTCCATGGGGATTGCCCTGGAACTTAGTCTTCACTGGGAGGTGTGACTGCAGCATCTCATGTCTGCCTGCCTTTGCTTCCTCTGACAAACGCTGATTTGGGATAAATTATGTTGGAAAATTGGCAATAGTGTTGTTACCATATTATAACCTAAATATTGGTTCTCTACTAACTCTCTACTCACTTTCTGTCACAGCCACTCAGTTGACAGGTCTAGTGATTAATATTAAATCCTAACATGCCTCACATCCATAAAATGTTCTTTTTCGCAGGGGAAGCCTCAAACCAGACAATACTTACACAGCCTACATTGATGCAGAAATTAATGTTGGAACAGTTACAAAGGTTAAATTCCTCTGGAACAACAATGTGATAAACCTAACTCTTCCTAAACTAGGAGCTGAAACTGTTGTTGTACAGTCTGGACAAGATGGAAAAGAGTAAGTATATCCATTGTGAAAATCTTGAGAGTTACTTGGGAGGATAGGTGACAAAATTGTATGTGGGGTTATCGGCATCATTCTTTCCAAGCTCTTACTGTCAATGGGGACTGGTTATCTGTGTCTGAGCTTGTGTTAGGATGTCTGATTCACAGCCAGCTGGAACCAGCAGATGTTTTCCATTGATCTTGATGGTTCCTGAGATCATGATTGACAAAAGAGGACTATGATAATAAGCCTACCCTTCCAATGAACAAGACTAGTACTTGGAAGCTGTACTTAAAAGGCTATGTATAAAGTTGAGGGAAAGAAAGAGGCTAAAGCTCATTTCTCTAGACTTTGTGGAACAGTCTGAGATGTTCAGATTATAGAAGTATAATTTACTGATCCAATTTTACTCTTCCTGGACTTTTTAAAACAAACTAACTCTGTCATTTGCTTGATCAGTTATTTTATCCACCCCATGATTGGATGTGCAGAAGAGAAGGCAGAGTATGTTTTAAAACTGTATATAAATTCATAGTTAAAATGCCATCACTTGAAAGACAACATGGGAGATGGAAACAGTTTCAAGCAAAGCTAAATGATTACAGCCCTCTGCATCACCTTTAAGCAGAGGTCCTAACACCAGCCGTAGTTCCCATTCGCCCAAAGCACATTGCTGATGAAGCACATTCCTGCAGATAGGCACTCTTCCATTGGCTCATGGCCCTTGCATAAGTAGTTGTGACCATCTACACAGTGATGGTAACAAAAAGCCTGCAAGAAAAAGAAACTGTAAAACTAAAGGAAGGCAGGAAGTGAACCAGAATGAATATAGTCCATCAATGCTTTCCCCAGCAGTAATATTTCAAACTCAGAGCTCAAAGTTTGTGTCCTCTTGTGTCAAATGACAAATCAGGTTGTCTAATATTAAAAACAAATCAATTTGTATAATTTCAACAACTCAAGGTGCTTATATTTTATACTTTTCTTTCAGATACCGTTTCTGTAGTGATGAGACAGTGAGAGAGGATGTTCTGCTGACCCTTGATGCTTGCTAATAGCCCATATGAATGCCCCAAACCTTGATACCAATAAAAGCTAGCATGTATAAAACTCTGGTGTCTGAGGTCATTGCTCTTATTATCCTGGTGGTGTGTGTTGGGGTGTTTTCCTGGTTTGGGTGGTGGAGGTTAAGTCTGTGGATACCTCTCTATAGCAGACTCTTTAGAGTAGTTTTAGGAGGGAATGAGACAAAGCCTGTTGAAAAACTTCCCCTGATTTCAGCTGACTTCAAATTAATTTCAGACTGGAGAGGGAAGGGGGCAAGTAACAGAATCTGCATAGTAGCTCCTGAGCAGTATTAAGAGGAAGCAGACCTGCTTGTGACTAGGAGAGGATTAAGGGAGCTGATGCTCCTAATCAAACTGAAGGCTAAGACCAGAATTAGCATCAGATAAAGATGAAACAGAGATAGGAGAGCGAGTGGTTACAAATGAGGACAGAAATTAATTTTAATTACCTGTGAGAGATGGAAAGCGAACATGATGGAGAACTGGTAATGTGTTCTGATGTGTTCATGCTGGGCTAAGCTTGTACCATGTAATCTGGACAGAATTAACTTGGGAAAGCTGCATAGAAAAATTCAAATGTTAGTGAAGTTTCCCTAAAATGCTTATAACCAGAATAATCACCAAAATGCCCTGAAATCCATTGTGCTGGCCCTCAGCCTTGAACAAATCTGCCAGGTGATGTGGTAAAAATAGGAAAGCTGCTGCTTTCCCTGTCCTTTGTAAAACACATTCAGCTGAAGTGTGGATAGCTCACAAATTCATTTCCATCCCCACATAATCCTGTCCTGGCTCCCTCAGACTGCTGCTGGAGAAGAGGGTTACTTCTCTGCTGCCAGAGGAACCCCATCCACACTGAAAACCCCACAAAGCTACTGGGGCCTGGAGATCTGCTCCTTGGGACCTTTTCTCTTCAGCATCTTCTCTTGAGGTTCCCCAGACTGGGGCACTCTGCTCTTTCTGCCTCTCTGCGTGACCTTTTGTCCCCAGAATGTCTTCTCCTGAAGGACATCAACCTTCAGATTCCCCTTGCAGTGATGGAGGTTGAAATCTATTTATCCCGTGGGGGAGCGCTACTCTTCTAATCCAGAAGAGAAAGCAGTTAATTAAACTCACTGCATTCTGCCAGCTCGTGCAGGGTGATGGGAGGGAGAATGGGCTTTAAAGAGTAGAAAAAGAACCATCAGCACTGAAGATTGGCAACCTGCGGGCATGGTCAGAGCTCGAATAGAATCATAGAATCAGCTAGATTGGAAAAGATGTTTAAGATCATCAAGTCCAACCATTACCACAAGGACTGCCAGGACCAGCACTAAACCATGCCACTGAGGGTCTCATCTATTAAACTGTTCCTTGGTTTAACCCAACCGAAGAGAACATCCCCCAGTGATCTCAGTTTTAGTCAGAGATGTGCAGGCTTGCTTTGAAGTTTAAAAACCTTCTAAATTGCACTTATGCTTTTTGCCCGGATTAAAAGGCACTACCCAATCGAGCACGGTATGAACCACATTTCGATCTGGAGAATCACCTTTTCTGAGTCCCTTGAAACCTTGCCCAAGGGAGGCTAATAAGGAATAAACATGAATTAGTAAAAGAGACACTCCTTGCTATGCTGTCATAGGTGTATGGGGTATTAAATGCTAAGCCAATTTCTTGTCCAGCTTCTCAAGAGGGAAAACAAGATGGTTTTCAGCCTGAAGATACTACTTGTGGCTTTCCCTCATCACATTGTTTCCCTCCCTGTGCAGCTCCTCATGGCAGCAGCAAGAGCACAGCAGAGAAGTTCTCTTTGTGTGTTTTCTTCCCAGCCTACACTATACCCTACACTAGGGTATAAGCTAACACTTCTTCTGGCTCCAGTTTTTCCCAACTATGGTCAGCCTTATAGTGATAGAATAAGACAGTAAGGCTTAATAAGTTTTGAGGATGTGAATTATTTGTCCTGCATCAGGCTACGGTAAGTCCAGTTTTGGGTTGCTCCTGCAAAGCCTTTCTCAGGTCCCTGAAGCTGCACATAGGAGGCAGAGGATCCAGCCACAGGACTCTACATGCTTTCACCCTTCATTCATGGCATCCAGTCCAAGGAGGAACCCACATCCCCACTCCAGGGAGATAAATAGTTACAGGTTTACTCAGAGGGCACATAACCACAGGCACAGGAGCTGGCATGTGATGAGTTTTCATGTACTCTGTGTCCCTTTGACATTGCCTCCTTCCTTCTGCCTTGACTATCTGTCTCCTCTAGAATTTGGCTTCCTGATCTCAGTACCTCCTGCTGAGGAAACCTCAACAGGGTTATTAACTTCGTAACACTGCAGCAGAGTTTCTCCTTTGTCTTTTGTTCCTTTACTTTAGTATAAGCAGATTCTTGCCTACACAATTGTTTTGACAGCCATGATATTCCCTGCATTATCCTTTGCCATAGCCACTTCGGCAGCCCATGTAATTTTAACAAACACCTAACAGAATCTACACGTTAAAGTTGACAATAGCATAATAAAAAATCTTCTTTTAATAATGAACTGGAGCTGCCGTCATCTTGCTTTAGCAAAGTAAAAACCTCTCCCCCCAATCCCCGAACACTTTACAAAGCTATTACATAAAATGCAATGTTAAATGAACAACAAATTACTTTCCCTTTAGCTAGCTTTTAATGCTAATGGTGCTATTTATTCCTGACCTTTTGAAATATTAGATTTTTTAAATGACAACATAAAAAGAATTCTTGTTTGAAAACGCAAGCGACTTTAAACCACATGTTATTACTTGTAAGTATAACATGCACATGCATCATTCATTTCAGTGTCCCATTTATGGCTAATTGGTATATATTTCAGTTGACATATATTGTTCTCCTGCAAACGTGTCAAATTCCTTAACGATGGCGGTGACAAAAGCATAGTGCTCGAGATATATAAATTACGCTCTTTTACCATATAATCATTCTTATCTATTGGGAATGCTATTTGTGACAAACCGTGTTCAAAAATACACACTAAATTGATTATTTTTTTTAAACTTTAATATCACACCATTCATGGCAAGGCTTTGATTGAATCTTGAACTGTAGAAATGTTTTGATTTTTATCTGCACCATTTTGCAGCGTTTGAAAAGCACACTTTATTTATTAAAGGAAGAGTAGCACAGCACCGATCTTAAAATGTATCTTTTGTTATCAGCACAGGAAAACAAATGGGCTGTAATTGTGGATATGAATGAGTAATTTGGTGAACAACGCTTTGTGCTGTAGTTTAGGGTTTATAATTCCTGCCACAAATGACTATTATTTTGTTGGTGGGCAGCATCGCCGTCAGAATTTTAAATATGGGAGCAACTTGGACCACGTATTTTCATCACGTTTTAGATTGCCATGTGCAATGTATTTCTCTCCTATATTACAAATCATTGGAGAACAATAAAGAAAAACCTGGAGGATTTCATGTGACTCTAATTATTACTGAGATATAGCAGTGCTCATTGTTGTCTTTAGACAATGCCGTCTATAGTCATTACGTTGCTCCGTAAATCAGAAGGATAATGAGGTTCTATCTTTCAAGAAATATGTGAAAGTTCTTAATTTGGCATTGATGAATTCTCCTTCCTGAACCTCTGGAGGGTTTTTCTGTAATCTAGTTTGCCATATTAGAGCTTTCATCACCTAGCCACAGCTGGCAGGGTTATGTACACATATTTATTGCCATACCTTTCTGGGATGTGTCTTCAGAGGTTGCAAATAGGAATTTTATGATGTTATGCCTGAAGGTTGTTTTGTTCTTCATCTGAGTGTAAATCACAAGCTATTTTGCCATGCCTTCATTCTTCAGAAATACATACTGTGTATGGGTGTATTTAACTGTGAAAAAACAAGACTCAACTTGTTAACATCTTGTTACTGATAAAAACTGGAAACAGTTTGTTTGGAAAAAGAGAGAGTCACTTGAAGAAAACACCTTCTTTTGCCAAAGAAATTATATAGTAAGCTCAAATATCCTTTATTTTTGCCTCTGCAAACCCTCTACAATTTAAAGACAAGAAAAGGGTGAAATGTATCAGCATTTTTAATCGGTCAAAACAGAAAGCTTCAGTAGGGGGCAGAGGAAGAAAGGAGAAGGTCGATGTGATGCTCCCACTGCCCTACTGAAAAAATACCAATAGTGGCCAGCAGGTCACTTGCTTCTAAATTTTGCCCATGTACAAACAGAAACAAGAAGCAAAGCACACTTTAAATTAGTCACAATGCTGTATTCAGTTCCACAGTAACAATTGAGTGGCTACCACACGTGCTAGTATATTGAAGACATATTATGTGAGACCCAAAGACAAAACTTGCATTCCAAGTTCTCCTATGTGCTATGGCCCATGTAATTATTTTTTGGTACATATCCTATGACAAATCTTACATTTAATTGCATGAAGTGGATAATTGCTTCACATCAAACCAATTATGGAGGTGAAGGGGGAAAAAGGGGATCTTTACATTCCAAAGGAATGCACATTTTCACATAATAATTCACATTACTATAAATTTGCCTAGGATTTTAGGTAAACATACCTCTCACTTGCTCTCATTAAATGTACAGTACTGGTGGCCTGGGTGCCTCAGTTTGGGGCATGCAGTTTCAGAGTTAGGATTCGTTTGGGAGTGCTGATTATCCTCTTTGGAAAACGACCTCTCCCATGAGAGCAGTACCATTTCTCGCTCAGAAGAGGTTCTTCATGGAGCAGGAATATAGTCATCACCTTAATTACATGGAATACAAAACACACAATGAGCATGTGTATGTTTTGCCTGAGATGATATAAAAGCAGAAGCCATGCCCTCCTTCTCTGCATGTGGGGCACTGTTTTTGGTAACCGCAGCCTGACGGGAGCTACAGAAACTTCAAAGGAGCTGCTTAAATCCAAACTTTTGTTTTAGATGGATAATCTTTTCCTTACTGTCCTTAATTCCTTACTCAAACACCATTTCTCATTTGATGAGGGAATAAAACTCATAGGAGAAAAGCATGAAAGAGGTTCTCCACCACCTTCAGCTCTCACCAAGGCTGCTGTGAGTCCCTCAGGAGGATCTGTGGCTTGACTTCACATCTCCCTCCAACTTTCCTCAGCTCCCTTTGGCTTGCAGTTTGGAAACCAATGCCATCTGACCTTCTTATACCCCTGCAGAGGCACAGTAAATTCAGGGGAGAGTCAGAGAGGAGGATGAGTTTGCTCCCTCTGCATCCTTATTCTGTAACCATCTGTATCCAAACCTGCATCTCCCACAGGTAGTGGGGATGGAGGGTTGGGAAAGGAGGTTTCTTCAATTCATTACGGACTGTAGATCCCCAAGCCTTTGCTGTAATTCGAAGAGGAGTCAAAATGTCTTCGCTGGGTCACGAAAATCGGCTTCCCACTGAACTTGAATTACAAACCCTCTCTGACAGCTGCAACAGAAAGGATGCTGAAGGGCAGTTCACAGCAGGGACATGCCATTCCTTGCTGGGTCTGGAGGAATGGTGACACAGCAGCATAAAGGGGCATATTTTTGTTGCAAAGGATGCTTGTAGGGGATTAAAAACTTCTTTTTAACCAAGGAAAACGTTAAAAGCTGAAGCAAAAGGTGATTGTACTAAAAAATAATTCTCCTTTTGACCCCCAGAGAAAGAGGTGCCTAATGAAAATATATGATCCCGGACAGTGTGAAGATAACTGTCTGATCAGATAATGGAATTGTTTTCAGTGGTAAGAATGAATCCATTACTAATGCAAATAACGATAATAATTATAATTTGCAATACAGTAAAAATCACCGAGTCTACCTCCTCCTCTGACAGGAGACTGTATAATAAATTATAGGCTGAGAAAAAAAAAAAATATTCAAAGGGATAAAGGTTAAAAGATTAAAAAGAATTCAGAAACTTGAATGCTTAACAGGGAAGTCAAGACCTGAAAGCAGAAATTGGTGCTATTAAATAAAGCAATTGTGAAGAATGAGATATTATGGAATTGATTAACAAACCAGAAACCAAACGTTTCCTCGTATCGCTACCTCTTGTCACAGATTTCAATAAACCTGAAAGAACCAAAAATTAAGAGTTGGCATATAATGAGAAAATTAATTATTTAAACGTAGGTGAATATGCTAATAGTACTCTGGGAAGATGAATGTAACTTGACACACTAAAAGCCCCCACAAGAGTTCAATATATCTGGAGAGTTTTACCAGTTGTTTTTGCTTTGCTTTGGTATCCAAAATAGGGCCAGCTCGTCAATCATATCCAACAAAGACTGGAATTTCAGACTGAAATTCAGAATTTCAGATGCTCATACCAATGCCATAATCTTCTTTATTCATGTGAGGGCTTTTGGTTATGGAGACAATGTGAAAAACACTTCATTTCACCTTTGTGGAGGTGCAGAATAGGGCAGATGAAACAAATCTTCTATTATAGAGTTTGCACTAGAGAGCTGTCTTATTGTTTGCAGCTATTCTGCTTTCTCCATCGGTTAAGCAGCACTACATAAGGCTTACCGTATATAGTTAGCATTAAGTCTCCTAGATTTAGGTGATGGAGCATTGGGAATCTACCAAGAGATCACATAATTCTCCCACACTCATCAATCCTGAGTAAAATAGCAATTAAGAGACCAAGTCTAAAGCACTGTCTTCCAACACTCTTCCTTCAGATCCTCATTTTCCAAAGCACAGTATGTCCTATAACAACCACATAAGAAAAGCCAAGGATTTAATGTCGAGGGAGTGTGTAAGGGAGAATTAAAGACGAGAGGTGCTGACATCTAGTTAAAAGTAGGGATGACTACTAGATAAAATCAGTTTTTGACCTCAGAGTGGAGCCCATTTTTCTGCAGTTGGAGTATTTTATTGCATTTTAAATTCGCAGTTGAAAGCGCAATGTATCCTGCCTAAACTTCCTGAGCAAGTCATTCAGGAAGTTAGAGATTTTCTCACCCTCTTTGAAGTTTTTCATTGCAGCATTTTTCATGTAGCTGAAAAGCTGAACATGCTTCAGGTCAGCAAAGCACAAGTAGTTCATCAGAAGTCGCACAGTATAGGAAGCTGCAGTTCCTGTACTATGGGGATTCAAGGAAAACGCTTTAATGATGCAAATTCCAAAAGCAAAATGAATTCAAAACTCGCAGTATGTTTCATAACAATGATTTATGGTTACCTCATAAGTGCAACTTATCAAAAACACACCCAGCTAATACAGTATTAACTATTGCAACAAGCTCCTAAGGTTTAAACCTGCACCCTTTGGATTGCACACAAGGCAGCCTTTGATCAACTTTTGCAGAAGTCAAAACCACAATGTGCCTCAGGTATAGTGCAGCCACTGTTTAATCCTCAATGCTGCCAACAATAAGAAAGATCGCTAGTTCATAAAACATAATTAAAAGACCTGGGGTTTAATTAGAGAATTAGACTCAGGGCAAGCATGAAACTAGTCTTCAGATATGTCAAAAGCTGTCAGAGCAAGAATGGGATGAAACGTTCTGTGGTCCCTAGGGGTAGGGCAGCCACAGAGAGTCAGAGTTGATATTATATAAAACTTTAGAGAGTCAAACACAAATAAACCATGCAGGCAGGTAGTACCATTGCAGCATCAGAAGGTTTAAAACCAGATTAAACAGAAGTTAGTAGTAGTTTAGGAAGAACTAATACTGTTTTGCAGCAGGAAGGTGAGATATAGCTGGTGTCTGAGGTCCTCTCCCAGCTACATGCATCTCCTGTGATAACCCAACAGAGCTGCACCAGCAGCCAGGAAAAATACTGGATGGGTCTGCATGGAGATAGAGAATAAAAAAGGGATGAAATCTAAAGCCATGATTAATACTATATACTACCTGACTCTGAAGGAGTGAAATCATAAATGCTTCCGTGAGGTGTGATCAGTGTATTTTGGCAACACCCCCTCAGTCCTGTAGCATCCTTGATAAATGTGTGGCACTTTCTGATCTTCAACCATCTAATGTGTCTCACCTCTAAGACAAAACAAAGTAACTACAAAATTAATTTGGGAGAAAATGATCTGAAGGAGGATGCTGTAATGTTGTTCATGGAAATATACACTTACATAAAGGAACTTCTGCAGATGTCATGCAGGATCAGCATCTTTTCTACTGGATTCAGCTCTGCTCACAGTTACCTTCCTTCAGCTCTGCTTGTTTTGAGGAGCCAATAGTCATCTGGGTAAGGTGTGTCAGTGGGGGGAACAGGATGATAAAATAGGTCTGTTATGATTGTCGCTGGAAGAAAAGTAAAAGCTCTGTGACCTATACATTGTACTGCAGAGCTCCAGCTGCAGCCCTGGTACGTGTTAGCAAATACACAGTGGTGGCACAAGCATGGAATGGAGCGCACTTGTGTGTGGGAAGCATCAGGCCAGCACCGAGGTTGCTCTTTGTACTACAAAGGAAGAGGATGTGCACAGACTGGTGTCTGCTCTTATCAGCTGATGGCAGACGGAAGTTCCTACTCGAGGTGCAGAGCTTATTCCTTAGAGGGAAGGAAATAGTTGTTGTCCTTAGGAAAGGGAGAGTCACCTTTCTAACTCCTTAGACTACTATAGTTTAACATTCACAGCTGTCAGTCTCACCATTCCTTTCTATCTTGAAATCTTCCCTGACCTTCAGTTACCGCTGGAGCACACCAATGCCTCTGTCCTCCCACATCCAAACCCCAGCTGCACACCTCTTCAGTTGATTCCTTTGGTTTCCTTACACTCAACCCAGTATTGTCCTCTTATTTGCTGGCTCTGCTGCAGCACACAATATTCCCAGAGTAAGCTTGTATTGTGTTTTTCATTTCTCCATGTTTCTGTAAGCTCACCTGTGGACGCTGATAGAAGGATCATAGCTGTTGCAATCTACCAAGTTCTTAAGGCGATTTTTTGCCATCGCATGGTAGCAAACACTATGTCCTAGTTTGATGACTTCTACTCTGGGCACAAAGCTGGTGCTCCTGGGATATAGCACCTAGTAAACTTTCCCCTATTATTACAGTCCCTGAAAAATGAGGAAATAAATACTACTTCAAAATTATAGCCAGCACCCACACAACTGTATGTTAAACAATGAAGATACAGAAGTTCTTGGTTTGCAGAAAAATGTTTGTAGTTAACTAACTTAATATACTGCACTTAGTTCCTTTATATCAGTGAGGTATATGCTCAACTGCTTTTGATATACCCCTTAGTGATGCTGAGATAAACTTACTTCTTATTTATTCGTGAGCACATCCACATGTTAAGTCACAGGTAAGAAAACAGAAGCATCACAAACTCATACATCACAAATACACCATGAACATCTTCACCTCCCCAGAGGCTACTCAGCACCCCTGACATTTGCTATAAGGCATTTTCAGCATGGCATAAGACAGTTTTTGCTGCAAGAAATTGATCTTTGCATCTGTGGAACTGAACAGGCTCTTGAGTGAAGTTTTTTCTTTGCTTGAATACCCACTTTCAGATCTCTAATGTGAAAGGGAAAAAAAAGCACAAAATTCTGCCCCCCTCAATATACTGTTGTGACTCTACAGCAGTCCCACTACAGAAATGTTTCTGTGTGTTAGAACACAGCAAGGGATGAATGAGAACTAATACAGCAGAATTTATTCCTAAAAAAGTAAATACAAGTTTTCCCACATCAGTATCTAATGAGATTGGCAAATACCAGGCCTGAATCACAGTTACACAAAGCATCTGTAGTTCTTACCTGTTTATCCATGCTGCATCTCTTGAAAATCAGGCAGCTCTTGCACTAAGGGGACTCAAATTCATCATCCTTAAGACACATGTCTGGGTGGTGTTTCATGTAGGTGCTTAGGAAGCTGAGAGGAAAGAATTTCTTTGGGGAAGTTGGACACTGCTGTCATGGATGTTGTTTTATATGATGTTTTAGTCCATGGCTATTAATAAGAAACACTGTCTGCACATTTCAGTAGGGATTTATGTGATCTTGGTAAACCCAACAATTTATACAAACTCCTTCCTATCAAGATGAAGCTGTGACCTTAAATATTAACATACTCATATGAGAAAACCTTAAGATATAGAAAAGTCCAGTGAAAGGATGAAATTCTGAATGCACACACATGAAACTCCCCTGGATACCAGAGCAATGCACTAGAACACCGAAAGCAAAATTTGGTTCTTAATGTGTCCCTGAAGACTGTAATTATATTTCCCATTGTACTAGTAACATTAATTGAATGTTTAGCTGAAATCAAGTTCATTACAAGTTAAATACAGTGCCTAGCCTATTAGGATGGTGTTTATAATTATAGTCATAAAGCACTTGTAAAACACCTTCATTGCAGCAAATAGGTGGAAGTTGGGGTGTAGTGGCTGCTCAGTTCGTTCTCTGCATCTTTGCACGTGAGCAGCATTGTAGACTAAGGTCACAGACACCACTGAATTGTCTCGGATCTAGTGTTAACACTGCTGAACTTCAGAGGGACGCTGCCTGCAATGGTTAGCAGAAAGCGTAATATTGCACACACTGTTACACAAATTTTTTCAGTGCAGCTGGACCTTACTAAACAATCCTAGATCTAGAAACACACAATAAAGATGTACACTCTCATGCAAATACAAGAGCTTTTTGATCTGATGATAGAATTTTAACAATAAGACAGCCTTTGACAAGTCCTCTTCGATATATCATTTTTTATATTTGATTTCCTGGCTCTCTCAGAGCATCGTTACAGAAAACACACAATCTGCTCTCGGTGTTGTCCAAAGTCTTTCTGTCCGGACTACAACAGACACCCTACTCAGAGCTACACCAAGTTTGGCAGATGTTGAGTAATCACCAGCTGTGGCCTTGTACCTTAGGCACATATGGAGCCCCCTTAGAAAGTTCACAAGTGAACTAAGAATGCAGCAGCCCCTTGCTGAAGAGTTGTGTGTGTGCCCAGGGGCCTGCCAGCCCTTGGCAAAGACTGTTGGCATCCACACATCTAAAAGATTGAAGAGATCTCATAAGCAGTACATATGGTTGGTGTCACTTCTGCTCAGTTACACATATGAAATAGCATTCAAATGCAAGTATAACCACTTGGCCTTTCTCACTTTCATAATAAATTAGGTTTCTTCTTATAACCATTTTCATAAAACCAGTAACACCCAAGAAGAAAAATCAGTTTTACAGTATTTTATTTGACACGATTGGAGACACAAGAACACTCAAGATACAATCCAGACAAGTTGTGAACAGCTCCAAATCATCAGTGAAATCTGAATTTATCTTGCACAGAGGTGAACAAGACCACAATGGTTGGTTTTATAATATAGTTTAGGACTATTTCAAGCAGGTGAATACTGTGACGTTATGCCCAACAACTTTATACTATTCATCCGCTTAAGCCACTTCATATCATAAATATGCAGCTTATCTTGGCGATTAAATCTCTGCAATATATAATTAGCCTTCTCATAATAATGCATTAAAACTCCTGTATATAATATTGGTATATTCATACCAATGTAAACTGTCCTAACCATCACGGCACATTTATCATATTCTAGCACAATTAATCATTTCATCACAATTAGCTGCTAACTTTCAGCCTAGACTTAAGTAACTTGGACCCAAACTTGCAAGTTGCTGCTTAGAGCAAAACTTCTACCAAGACCTTCTGCTTTCCCTCAGGATTGCAGGCCTTGTCTTTCCAACACAACGTTGCACAATGTCATCTGAAACCCCTACCAATAAAATGCTCTGCAGGGAATCTCCTGCAAAAGTATCAGAATTCTATCCTAAAAATGACTCATTTCCTAGTAAATTTCATATTAATTTTATAGCCTAACATCCTTTATCAAAATGGGCATCCACATGCCGCTTACAACGTAAGGTTGTTTAACTGGGTTATAGACTACAGACCACAGCATAATATTCTACTTACAATTCTAGCTCCTTAGAGAAACAAGCTAATTTTCCATTCTTAAAGAGGGCAACAAGGACAACTGGGAGTTCGTTCCGTAGTTCAGTGCTCTGCAAAGATAAGCTTGATAGTGCTCTCATCAGAAGGAATGAGTAAGTGCAAAAATGTCCAAATCACATTTTACAGTTAGAGTAATTTTAGCAACAAACCCCTGCTTGGATCCAGATGGGATCTTACAAAAGGTGAATAAGAAAGGGCAGAGAACCACTACTGTGCAGGGAACCATGCTTCAGAAGAGCTGCTGAAATACCCTTAGCATTCCCTGCTGTCGTGTGTTATCGGCACTGTTCCCAGACTAAAGTCGAAAACGCGGCACTGCACCAGCTACTAAGAAGGAGAAAAATGACTGCTACAGCTGAACCCAGGACACCTGCAGACAGACTAGAAACAGCAAAAAATCATGGGCCACCTTGTCTTTCTTGCAGGTCATCTCTTCAGAGGGGAGAGGGGGAGGTTGCAGCCATTTATTAGACCAAATTCTGTGTTAAGGCTACCAGAAACGAATCTCTGCAGAACTGGACCAATTCAGTTTAACATAGGATGCAAAGACACCGAAGCCCACTTTTCTTGAAGAACTTTGTCTTTTGGTAGGTGGTAGTGGTAGACAGAGACTGGGTCTTACCTGCAGCTACAATAAATCAGTGTTGCCTGGCTTTGGAAGGTAGTTTTGTGTTTCTTTGGTTGTTGGGTTTTTTATACTATGGAAGATCCTTAAAACTCCAAAATCTAGTGAAGAAGCTGTATATCCAGATCAAACTATCTGATTTTTAACTTGGTTTTACAGGAGGATTCATCCATTATTATGATAAACTGCTGGAGGTGGAATGGTCACCGTCTGAAACAAAGAAACGAAAATCCCAGCAACATACTAGTGCATCTGTGTAATAGGCTTAACTGCTATGACTTGCATTGCGGAAGAATGTTGTATTCTCTGACACACCAACATTTCTTTCCTATTATTATAAGATCAGCCTTTTACATTTCATATCTTACCATCTTCAAAAGGCTATAATTACAGAAGCTGATTGAGAAATTATGTTATTTAAAATTAACAGCTGAATGAAATCAACAGAGGCAAAGAGCATTTTTATACAAGAAAATAGCACTGTAGAAAGAAAGAGTCTGTACAATATTTAAATATTGTATATACATAAAATTATATTGTTCATAACTCATCTTAAAGTTTCTCTTGTTTGTAAACCATGGAAAGCAACACACACCAAAAAAAAACCCCCAGTATATAGCTTTTAAAGCATTTAGCAAGCAGCAGGAAACTGAATGCTAGCAAGCACACTTTGTAATTATAGAAATATCCAGCTAGATACTGTGACTAGCATTCTCCATAGTCCTTATGGGTTTTTTCCTTTATTTTGTTGTTTTTTTAGAGTTGAATGCAGAGTAAGATTCTGCATTCTGCAGAATTCTGCAGGAGACACACAAAACTCAATGGCAAAAGACAGTAGATCAGTTCTGCAGCTCTTCACTGTGGCAAAACTCCAGGCTAAACACAGAAAGCTTAAGTGCAGGACTGGAATGTAAACCAGTGAAATAATTGATAAAGCTTTCATTTTCCAAAAGTGACAGTGATGGATTTAACTCATGCTCAACTTATCAGAAAGGAAGGTTTAGCTTAACAATTAACATTGAAAAGCTTCAAAAATGTAATGAATTCCAGCAGGTAATCAGGCAGCTCTGCATAAATGCTCTGAAAGTGTCAGCGTTTTAGGGTGATTCTATAGGATAGTATCAGTCTGCTAATCTGGAGTGGGATTTGGATTTGAATCTAAAGTTGTCAGTTGATGGCAGATACAGACTGTAGGTCTCAGAAATTATGCACCTGTACCATTTTGCAACATAAAAACTGTTCCAGTTGCAGAAGAAATTTTCCAGTTGAAAGTGCTTAAGAAAACATTTCCAGAAAGTTATTATTTGGAAAACAAGATGCTACTGTGACCAGCGTATTTTATCTGTGTTAGAGTTGTGTACTCAGAGCCATGTAAGGAATGACTTATTTAATGCTATTTGTAGTTTCATTCTCCTGGCTTCTGCCTTCCACTTTATTGGCCATTCAACTCAACCCAGAAATGTATTTTACACAGTTAAAATGTTTGCTACTCAAACCATATCACAGAACTTTTGATCTGGATGTTTTCTCTCTTTTAAGTTGTGTAAATCTTCCTGGACAGCCACCACCTAACTGTACTTCCAAATCTTAACACAGGGATGAAGAAGAAAAGAAATATAATCACTTGGAGAAGTGCTTATAAACCAGATGGGTCACAGGGACCTTAACAGGCTGAAGAAATGTGCAGACAGGAATGTCTTCAATGACAGGAAGTGCAAAGTCCTGATCCTGGGGAGGAATAACCCCAGTACACGCTGCAGGCCAACTGGCAGGGAGGCAGCTTGGAAAAAGACCTCAAGGTCTCGGCAGACACAAAGTCGACTGTGAGCCAGCAATGTGCCCTTGCAACAAAGAATGCCCATAGCCTCCTGGTCTGCATTAGAGAGAGCATTGCCAGTAGGTCAAGGAAAGTGATTATTCCCCTTTATTCAGCCCTGGTGAGACCACACCTGGAGTGCCAGATCCAGTTCTGTGCTTCTTGGTGCAAGAGAGACATGGACATACTGGACTGAGACCAGCAAAGGGTCATGAAGATGCTTTAAAGGGATTGGAATACCTGTGATGTGAAGAGAGGCTGAGAGAGCTGAGACTGTTCAGACTTGAGAAAGCTCAGGAGATGCTAGGAATGCATATAAATGCCTGAAAGAAGACAGTAAACAGGATAGAGCCAGACTTCTCAGAGGTATCCAGTGAAGGAACAAGAGGCAGTGGGCACAAATCGAAACTCTAGAAATTCTGTTTAAACATCAGAAAAAACTCTTTTGCAATGAGGGTTGTCAAATACCAGAACAGGCTGCCCAGAATTCAGGCATCTCTATCTGTGGAGATACTCAGAACTGGACAAAGCATCCTGCCCTAGCTGACACTGCTTAGATTTAAGAGGTTGGACCAGTCAAAGGATGTCCTCTCCAACCCCAGCAATTTCGTGATTCTATGACTGCAGATGGAGACTAATAAAAGTAAGTTTAGAAGACCAAAAAGGGAAATAGCTTTGTTCTTAATTTTCCAAAGTATATTGAGGGTAATGCTAGCTATTTAATCCAACAGCTTCTTCCGAGAGCTTTGACAATAAAGGCCTTGTTTTCAAACTGGAGCAATCACTATTAGGCTCCTAATATATATTTGTATTTCCTAAATCTAATTTCAAGGATTTCTGAGAATCTTCTTTTCTGTAGGAAATCAGAATTTAAGAATTTCAGTTCTCATTTCTTTAAGTCATTGATTTTCAGCACTTAAAATATTGAAAGCATAGGGCAAAATAAAGAACACGACAGACTACTAATTTGTGCCCATTGCCAGAGGATGGTGCTGTTTACAGAGGTACCCCACACAGATACATCCCCTACAACAATCAGGGTGAGCTTTTCCCGGGAGGAAGAAGAAGAAGAAGGCAAAGAGATTATGAGTTTATATCTTTTTAACTAATCTTCAGGACCCAACAATAATCAGTATTTACTTAATAAAGGTAGGTCTTTTAAGCATGCTTGAGTAACTTGGGAACTTTTACTACCTCTGGAACTTTCGCTCCCAAAACTTTTTAAGGGTCTTTCAAAATCCAGCCTTTGGTCATTAAAGGGCACAAACATGACATACCCCACCTTAGTAGCTGTTCTCATATAGCCTGCTGAAATTCAAGTTGATGACATGATATATGAAAGTCAAAAAATTGGAATAGTGGAAGATCAGTCTCACAAACAGGCTGTGGTGGGGAAAATAGGCGGTTAGTAGTTTAAGAAATCTATACCAACTTTGACACTTTTAGAGGTGGCAACATCAATGGCCATGGCTTTGATTTCAGTGTCCCCAAACTGCATAAGCGTTTTGATCTCCCTCCGGTTTGGCACTGAAGCATCAGTTCCCGTGAGATCCAAGCGAAGGGTGCCACACTTTTTCACTCCAGATTCGGTGATGAAGCTAACATTATCTTGTTCTGAGCTATAGATATTGATCACTATTACTAACTGAGAAGGTTTGGCAGGCGTGTAACTGCGTGTCACAGTTTCTCCAAGGGCTACAGATTGGTCGGCTGAGATAAATTTGTCAAAGACATCGGTGCACCAGCGTGTGCCATCTTTGACTAGAAGCTTCTCTGGTGGATGCTTCCCTTCCACAAAGCGGTTGAGCACACCCACACCGTAGGTGAGAGGTGAACGCCGCACTTTGATGACAGCAGGGTCTAGACCAAAGAGAACAGCTCCTTTGAGGATAGTGAGCCCCACATCCTGAGGAATGATGACTCGACATCTCGAACCAAAAGCGCTCTGGACAGCTTGTTGGAGTAAGGGGGATTCAGCAAAGCCACCCACCAGGAACAGAAACTTGACATTGGTCACTTCTGGCTTTTCAAACACATCACCTAAAGAGAAACAGAGCCCATTCATTAGAGAAAAATCCAGGCAAAGCAGGTGAAACTCCTAATGGTTGAGTGCACTGAATATCCTACGCACGCATGTCTGAGTCTGACACATCTATGCCCACACTGCCACTCACTCTCAGCATGCACTAGTTCCACTACTGTAATCTATTTCACTGGGAGTGGAAACTTACTTCAAAGCACACAATAGTTCTGAAATGGCATTTAAAACAGAATTTTTATTTAGCTCCTACTAGTAAAGGGAGATGTGGATTTCTTGCTAAGAAATCCTACCAGTCACATCATGGGTAGTAGGGAAACAGAGATCATCTTGCCACTTCAAGGATCAGTGAGATATTCCCAAACCTAACCAATCCACATATCCTTTACTGCATTCCAGATAAGTCACCCCATTTTAAATTTCCTTACTATTTCCGACCTTAACATCTTAACCACAAGAAATACCATCTGCAAAATAATACCTCCTTATGTTTATACAGATGTTCCTTCTTAGCTTAAGCCCACATCCCCGACCTTCAAGAAACACTTTGGCTGTAGGCTCACCCGTAGTTCAAATAACTAAGGCAGCAAGACTGAGTTATCTGTCACAACTACTGTATTCCTAGGTCTCTCTCTCCCTGCTCACGTATAAGCTGTTCTGCACTACCTGTCTTACTAAGTTGTGACCTCATAAATTTACCTATTAATTCCCCACATACAGTAAGCAAAGCATGATTCAATTATGATTTAATTAGTGCTCTTTAAAGTGTAGAACAGCAATACTTTGCTCAGTACATGTATTATACGTTATTATTACATGTATTACTTGATACAAATCTAATCTTCCACCAAGAAAACTTTAAATAATAAATTTCCCAATAAGTCTATGCCATCTTCCATTACTGGATAAATAAATTCAGGGCTGCCTAAGCCATGCCTGCAAGTACTTTTACCATGATGGCTCATTTACTATCTGTGTTTAGAAATGTCAGTGATTTGGATGGTCATGAACAAATGTGACCTTCCACTGAGGAGAAATGAACTAGAGGTCTTAATAGCAGGAAACTAGTTATATCTCTGGCATGATTTAGTTGTTGCCTGAAACAGTAAAAAGAAAAGCAGGATTTGTATCAGTCGGTGCATATCAATCTTCTGAATCCTTACAGCCCTGAAAGTACAGAATAATTGAAGCTTAGGCAGTAACAAGACTGAATCGCAGTCAATAACTAGCACTAGAACTAGGTAGGAATACATGTTAAGGTGACGTCCCTTACTTCCATTATTCTCCTAACTACTTTGTAGAGAAGTACAAGTTTCAGAACTAAAATTCCTTGACCACATTTGGTGCATACTAGGAGGGTTATTTAACTTTAATTCCAGTTACTGGTTTGAAATAGATCAGCAAAGCTTCAGTTTCACCTCAGCCAGAAAATGGGATTACACCCAGATACGTACTAAGGTGCTGAACAATCTGGTCAATTGTAGGTTTGAAAAGAGCATTCATTGCATCTGGGCTCATCCTCAGCATTCCCTGGGAGGACCACTTCACAAAGTCCACACTGGAAAAGAACAGTTAGAAAGGACATTAAAACACCACAGCTAAGCTGTAAGAAACAGCCAGGTACTCACAAGACACACTAAATAAATACATGAATGAGTTTACAGAATTTGCACTCATTTTGCTTGGAAGAAAGTGCCTCACCTCACCCTAGCCTCATGCCAACTGCAGCAATGTAAAATTTCAAGGGAGAATTATTATTTGTGCTTGTCTAATTGTTGTTTTCTTTGCCTGATTGCCTTCTGTAACATTACCAATGCTCAGCTGCTTCCTGAAACAGCTGGCAGTCAATCCAGTGCTCGCTCATCTGAAACAGCACTGATTCATCCCCAGAAGGGCAACATTTAGATTATAGCAGAAGCAGGCCAAAGCCATTGGAAACACATGATGAAAACAAGCAAGCATGGGAAGCCTCAGGAGGCAGAAAGGAGCACAGCATTTTTAATGAGGCATAACATTTGTGAAGAGAATACAAGCATTATGTTATTCCATCGCTGATACACATCCATAAAGCTCAGTAATCTCCTTTTCACTCATGCACATTATATGTCACGTTCATACTCTTTCTATCCCATTATCCAATGAATTTCATTTTATTTGAAGGGAATATTTAGCGTTTCCTCTAAGATTTACCATTAAGACTATCAAAAAGAAGGAGATGGTCTTGTGAGGGGGGTATTTCCTGAAATGTTTAATGTTTCAGAACCTCAGTCTCACTTAGGAAGTGACTCTGAGCTGGATTACAAGTACTTTAGGCTTGTACCTTAAAGTACATTTACGAGTAACTTTAGGAAGAGATGCAGGATTTTGAAGCCTGCATGGTACATTCAACACTCACTGGATTAAAAAAGGCAGAAAGAACTCAAGGTACAGGTACTAAACATCATGTATTCTGCTCTCAGGCCCCAAGGATTCTGTCCCACATCCACAGCCTCTCTTGTTCATTCTATTTTATGCCATTTATCTCTAGGTCTCCAGTAGTACATAAATTCAAAAGATGCAAAATACCCACTTCTACTTTCTCCTCACTTCCCTTTCTATAGCAGTCCATGATCTTATCATTTAGGGTGACTTCCTGGTACTGAAAATCATGAGTTGAAATCTCTGGAGGGGATTATGTCTCCCCACCTACTGAACAAATTAACTAGCTGGTAAAATACTAGAAGCAAAGAAAGCCTTACATCACCTCAAAAGAAGAATGCTTTCCCCTTGCAGGGCTCTGTGCCGTAGTGCATGTTTTCACCAGTGATCTGGTATGGCTAGTGACTTTCCTCAAGCCATTAAAATATTTATGCACCTCACTGAAAATCTTGGATTTGTTCCAGAGCCCAGGCCTCTAAAAATTCACATTCTAGGTAACTAACGTCCAGACATCAATTCTGTATTTGATCTGATGTTCCTAATGAACACATAAGGGATTCAAAATACATGGCCAAATTCAGGAAAATGATGGCCTAATGAAAGTCACAGAAAGCAATAGCAGAAGAGTGCAAATCTGCACAGAAAAGCTTTGGCACGAGACTGATCAGACCTTTTCATTCTGGAAACTGCATTTCAGGCAATCCCATTTTCTCATGCTTATATTACACTTTTACATTATTATTCTTCAGTCTACATAAAATTAGGATATTTTAATTATTTATCTTTGCTACCAGTAGTTAATTCTGTATCTATTTGGGTTCAATCGTCTACTCACTTGCTTTTCCTCAAGGCATGTTCTACGCTGTGACCTCGAAACTTCTTGTAATAGTCAATGAAGGAGAAAGGCAGAGTGATGTTTAGTGGATTGGTCCTGTCTGGAGCTGCTGCCCGTTTACGAGACTCAAATGCTATCATCAGATCTACCCAGGCAGCAGGACGCTTGATTTTAAATTGCTCAATAAAATCTTCTCCAAATATTTTACACAGGAGCTTTTCAAATTCATAGTCCACACCTAGAGAACCATATGGGCCACCTGTATTGCAAATAAAACACAGCTTTAATATTCTAAAAATATTATGCTTTTTAGATTTCAAGTTGACCCAATACACATCAGATTGACACTACTAGGACTCTCATGGGAGAAAGTCTACAGAAAGAGGTATCTTTCCTAAGTGTAACAGTTTAATACAGAATACAATCTTACCTTTGCCTCACTTTTACTCCTATACCATCAGAGCCACTGCAACACTACCACTAAAAAACAGAAACAGTTTTATTAGAAGCAGAGGAAACTGCCTCCTTATCCACACATGAAAAGGTGTGGGTTGGACTCATATTTAGGAGTAGACAGGCTTGATGTACACTGTCCCATTATTAGGTTGTTTCCTGAGGTAGCCTTACAGCCACCAAGAGTGAGAAGGCTCAGTGATGAACCATACACATGAAGATTAACTTGGTACAGAGACACAGCAACAAATAATAAGCTGACTCATGTGCTTAATAGCTTAGCCGGAGGACAAAGACAGGGGGAATCTGGAGTTCAGGAAAGGAATACCATTCAAGGAATCACACTTTATATCTTTGTTGGGGACCAATCATTGTGCATTTCTCTCAGGGGATGGTAGACCCTCCTTGTTACACTGCCTGTGACATTACCGGAATATATAAGATTCTCCTTAAATCTAGGGAAACTTCTGTTCTTCCAATAGTCACTTTACAAGGATCTTCTTGTGACACTCAGCTATTCATATCTCCAAGGTATGTCTCTGAATACCTGGACAGAGCATCAGTACACAGGTGACCTCTCAAAGAACAGGAAGATGATGACTTTTCTAGCAGAAGTCAAACCAGGACCAAAGCAGGAGGTCATGGCCTGAATGGGAGTGAATAACACATGGCAGTTTCTTACTCTTCCAGTGTCAGGTTTACCATGCAAAAGCATCAGAAGCATGGAGTGATTTACCGTATCTGCTGACCAGCAGCTACGTTATACTAATTTTGAATGTTGTCTTATTTCAGGAAGAAGTGTTAGTGAAATGCAGTGAATAATAAAGGCATACATTTCCTTCACTGGCAAGTCAAAATATGACACACATAAAGCAAACAGTGGAAGTGACATTACCTGTTGCCTTGTATAACTCCTTAAGATGTCCTTCAGGGAGCCTGATCTGATGGACAGTTATATCCACTGTGCCTCCTCCACTGTCAACAACGATGTAACGGTCACCTAGTTTGCCAAAGGAGTAGGGAATTAGTATTTAAATTAGGTTTATCACAACAACATATTGCAATGAAAGCTTCTCAGGGGTGTTATCACCATGAGAGATAATGACTTACAGAAAGTCATGAATGCCTACACAGAAGACTTGATCCTAATTATAATGCAATGACTGATAACAAATATGAAATTCAGATTTCAAAAACTATTGATTTAGCTTTTGAGCTAAATTAGTAGATTAGTGGAATTTCTCATGCTGCTGATACACATTCTAGCAGGCTACCAAATTTATACTATGGCATATTTACAGACCCTGTTGTGAGGAAAATATCTTGGTTGCATTTTAAAACCTGGATTGCTTTTTACCATGTCCTTAATAAATCATATTTTGCTAGAGCATACAGAATTGCAGTTCAGCCTTAGTAACTGAGAGCAGCACATGAACTTGCATTTTATTTTCATTTTCCTATTTATAATCACTGTGAGAACAATGCAGTGCACAGGACATTTGTGGCAAACACAACATTTGCCTGCAATATAAAATCAGTGAGAGCAAAATTTATTCAAGAAAGGACACTACCTTCCTCCAGTTCAGACCAGATCTCTCCTATGACGTTTTCCACCATAAAGGTCCGGCTCTGTCGATTACGACGGATGTGTTCCTTCGCTAGTCATGGATAGAGAAAAAATTACGGAGTGTAAGG
This sequence comes from Strigops habroptila, assembly GCF_004027225.2. Taxonomy (NCBI): domain Eukaryota; kingdom Metazoa; phylum Chordata; class Aves; order Psittaciformes; family Psittacidae; genus Strigops; species Strigops habroptila. The sequence goes on from NC_044281.2 coordinate 75,189,333, forward strand.
AAGCACAAAGAAGTTGATATCAAGTGCAAGCAGGCTGACATCCGTATTTATCATTTCTTAACAAAACAAATGAACAAAGATTATCACATTAGAATCAGGAACATGATAACTGTTCCTAGAAAGATAAGAAAATGTTTCCAGCCACGCTGATCGTCCTTGATACTAACTGGATTAAGACCAATAGCCTAACAGGAAAGCTCTAAGCAGGTTGGATGTATTTCTTTAGTATATTTTGGTTTCAAAGCACTGTCTGGAAGCGGGCTGGCAGCCAGCTATGCTCAGTGCAGCATCTGCCGCCAGGCGGCAGCCCCAGCCCGCTGCCAGGCACCCCCATTGCCAAAAGCTGCTGATTTGGGGTGCTCAGGCAAGGGGACACCTCCCGAGCCTTTCAGGATGTCAGTCTGTCTCAAAACAAGCAGCAAAAGCACTGCTTCTCAGATTTATAACTCCTTAAGGCCACAGTGATCACCCTCGTACTATTTTAAACATACATCAATTACAAAGAATCTAGCAATACTATTATAACCATCAGCTAACTTACAGGGCTGAATTCCTACTTAGACATTTAAAGGATGCAGAACAGTCTGTGAAGAGAGGGAGTAGTCAGAACCTTTGCTATTGTGCCTTTAAGTCAACCTCTACAACTGAATGATCAAAAAAAATCACTCCCTGTGTAACCTTCACTCACCTTCAAAGGCGCTTCTACAAAACAGTACAGAAGAGGAGGCATCCGGTCATGCATGAAAATATCATTCTTTCTGAAAATATCAGCATGCAAATCGCTGAATGGATTTTGCTTCTTGTTTCTATAGTGCCTATCATCAGTGAAACACCAGCAGCTCCACTTGCACCCCCTCCCTCCCCATAAAGACCCTGTGATGCAGACAGGCTGCATTAGCCTTGCTGCACTGACTGAGCAGCACACAGCAGGAGCTTAAACGATGAAGCATTCAGTGACAGAACAAGCACCAGGTCCTAGCGAGGGCCTGACCCAGAGCCTGCAGAAGTCAATGGGAGCCCTTTCATTCACTCCTGTGGGTTAGAGGTGAACACAAGAGCCAGTCTTTAACTATGACTGAAGCTTATCCTGGCTCCTACGGACAGTAACATTTTTGTTTTGACTTCACAGCAATAATATGGTCCTTGGAGCGCTTCTCTCTGTTTATATTTCAAGGGTTTTTCTCCTTAATCTGTTCTCAGCTTGTCTTGGGTGCCTGCCATGCCTTTATGAAATTTTAATTCTAACCCCAAATTAATTCACTCCAAACTTTGTTTGCATTAATTTTGACGTGAAACCTTTCTCATCCCCAACAGATTTTACCAAGAAGAATTCTACCCCCTACCCAAGAAAAAGCCTGTTAGCAGAATTCCGTGATCTGCCAAATTCTGCCGAGCTTCAAAATCTTAACCAGAGAAACTCTTTTATTATTTTCCCACAGGCAAATCCCTGTGTGGCCTGAAAGTGAGTTCATGTAAAATCACATGGAATGGGAATGGTTCAGGACATGAACAAGGGGGACAGAAGCCAAGGAGCCCCTGAAGGGACTGTGCTTGTGCTCTGCTGAACACATCTGATGAGTGCTGGCTGGGAGAAGCATGGATTTGAGAGAATGATGTAGTGACTCTGCCTAACTAAAAAAAAATACCCTCTGGTAAGTACAGGAATAGCTTTACCAGCCTAATCTTCCATTTGCCCATACTGTTTTAACCTACTAAACGCGATAAAATACAAATTCTCCTGAAAAATTCCTTCTGGGATAGATTGGCACACTACCACCCATACCAGTGCAACTGCTATAATTCACACAGATGGAAAATCTGTGCATTATGCAGCAATCACATCTTACAGCTGCTTCGTTTGCCTGCCTTTCTTTCTTTCCTATTTTCCTCCAATCTCAGGCAGGATACGACGCTCAAAAATCTTTGATTACTAAGGATCTTTTGGCAAGTGACCTACACTGTGGTCCCTCATTGTAAGTCAGTCTTCAAACATTGACATTAGCAACAGATTCCAGGTCAATAAACCAGAAGTGCTGTATCTAGTTGCTCTTCTACAAGCAGACGAATTCATTGCTATATTCCAGTACGATGTGTACCCCCGAATGTTGAAAGTCATTAATGATACTTCCTATGGTGACATCCAAAAGCATCTGCCAAAACTCTGGAACACCTCAGACTAAAAGTCTCATTGCAGATCCAGTTACTTAACACTGATTCGATAATGCAGCTAATTGAACATGTGATTGTTTCCAACAAATTAAAAAGATGATCTAACATAAAGTGTTGATTTTAATTAAAGCAAAAAAATAGTATTGTAAAAAAATACTAAAAGGCTCCCACAGTATCCCAATAAAGACAAGGCAATGAAGCTACCTGCATGCTTAAATTCAAGCGCATGCAAACATGTCTGCTGGATTAATACCTAAACTAGTCTAATTACAGCAAACAGCAAAACAGTTTATAAAAGCAAACTGATGCTAGCCTGAAACATTTCAAGAGAGCAAACACAACAAGAAATGGTAAGGAAAGAGCCCGTGTGGGCAAAGAAAACTTAGCCATAAGAATCTAAAGAAGTGAGTTAATAGAAGTACCCTGTGTAAATCCAGTTCCAATAGTGTCACTTGGGCTGTAACCATTGACAGGCGCCCTGCTACTCAGGTCTATCATCTGGTGCAGGCGGAGCTTTCGGCAGTAGATAGAGGCAGCCTCAGGTTCCAGGGCAATGATCAACTGCTCGGGATTTTCAGGAGATGCCATTCCTGCCTGCGAGAGAGAATCGATCAGAGAAGTGGGATGGGAAATGACCACAACCTAGCAGACCCTTTTCAGCAGGTGAATAAGCCTTTCCCCAGCTCGTGGGTTCAGTTAGGTCAGCCCCCTGAGTTCAACACACAAAGGAGCTGCTGCCGTTGACTAAAGGTCTTGGTCTGGGAATCGTCCTGCCCACAATGTATAGCACAACTTCACAGGCTGGAACAGGGAGTATGCATGCACTTACCATGCTAAGTGTCTAAAGAGCAGCTGTGTACATGAGAGGTGGAGAAAGGAAAGCAATTCTGAAACTTGTGATAAATGGCCTAAAACCCGAACTCCTAATTAACCTTTGAATCTGCCTGCTAAGATGGGCCCCAGCCTCCTTTGAGAAATGAAGGGATACCTTTGGCCTCTCCTCCCCACAACAATATTTTAAGTATGCCTTTCATAAAGAAAGCCCAGATACCCCCAGTCCTTTTCAGAATGGACTCCCCTCCCCGTGTAGCTTACTAGGAATATAGGACACACTTTGCAAGTAATGCATCTTCTGACTTAAACCTAACATTTTCTATTACAAAATCCATTGCTTTAAGCACATTCACTTTTATAACATATTCAAAATGCTCAGAATGTTCAAGAACTCAAAATACAACAGGGCAGGTTCCCTAAAATGCGATGAGAACAAACCTAAAAATAATCCCACATTAGAAAATCAACATTTGCCATTCTTTCCATTTTCCTTCTGGATTTTCAGCCTCGAGATATATAGATTTTTAAGAAGCCACAAGTTCTCAAGTAACCACATTACTCTCAGAGCTGAACTTAGAGAAAAATATCTAAGAGCAGTTGACAAAACTGTGTTTTCATTTGTTTTCTCCTGTACTTCTCTCTATTGTAAGATTTTCTGTTAAAATAGATAACAATAACTCTTTCTGTCCAACTTTTGGTTTAACTGCTATTGATAAGTACCCTCAGTACTAAAGCATGCTAGCAAACAAATATGTGTATGAACATCTTTCTGCTTCCACAGTCAGTCTTCCAGCAAACCTTCACTTCAATTCATACACACACACTGTGGTGGCTCCAGAGCATCCCCAAAAGAAGGCAGACTCACATGGAAAGACTGCAGACTTGGACTGGAATTTGATTTCCTTCATACACCTACACCGTGGGAATTGCTAACTAGTTTACACCCGCAGTTAGAAACTCAAATTAAAGCTTGTTCAAAAAGTAATACTAGGGTATTTGTTTGGAGACATAAAATTGTCTTTCACATTTACTGACTCATTTTACCCTCTCTATCTTAATAAATAAGATAAATAGATTTTTATAGAAAATATCTTCCTCACTGATAACAAGAAAGGAAAAACACCAACAAATTATGATTGGGATTATGGTCACTTTACATCTTTTATTGCTGTTGGGCAAAACCTTCTGCTTCAGTTACATCTAATGAACTTAACAGCATGATCTGAAATGAGGGCAACTGTCTGGGAAGAATATTGTGCATGTACTACAGAACATCAAACCTTGGCAACACATATTGAAAAAATACTATATTGAAAAGAATGTCTGCAACCAAGCTTTCAAAACCTGGAAAGTGCAGATTTACAGCAGTCAGAGTAACTCTAAAAGATATAAAAAGACTACCAATCAAGCACAAGTCCAAGCCAGACTCTCCTGCCACCACGCCACTTGCATGCACACATGTTGGCAGACACAGGCTTAGATAAAGCTCTGGAGCTGTACTGGGGATGAAGATGAAGTTCTGGCATTGTGCCTTAGTATAAACGCAATCTTTCCTCCAACTGGTCTGGATGTAGTAGGCACAAGCGGGGCTGGTTTCATCCCAGCTCCCTTCAACATCGCTTAACTAGCTGGGCTTTTCTACACACACAATTTGCTGCAACTGGAAAGAGCAACATTCAAGATATGAATCAATACTTGGTCCCTGACAGAGATTTATCTAAACTGCTAAAGAATTCCAAAAACGTATGGTCTCTGCACACAAACTCTCTTAGCCCTTTACTGTCTTTGCCTTTGGGAAGTTTTGCTAAAAGCCTAACCTGAACCTTTCTTCCTTCATTTTTAAGGCAGGCACTTCTTGCCCTATTAAGAGGCATGGAGAACAAACAGCTCCCTACTACCCTGCTGCAGTTTTCACACAAATCCATTCTCATGTCTTCTGAAAACTCTGAATCTGAGCAGCAAGTAGGGTTTTTTAATACCCAGCAATGTGGTTTAACTTGGTGTTCTCAGCCTGCTCCATGTACTGGGCATACGTTAGTAGCACAAAGTTTTGTGTCTAACCTACATACTAAAAGAGAAAATTATATTTTAGGGAAAAAATAGTTTGTTGCTAAGGATACTAAAATCCAAAGGCTACATCATAAAGCATTTGCAGAGCTGACAAGAGCTGAGTTGTGCACAGGGAATGCACTGGTATTTCCTAACTCAAAGTGGGGAAGATCGTATTAATTGCAAAGTCATCTGTTCTAGGGGGGATTTTGGTACAAATTTCCAAGGCTGGTTCAGCTAAAAGAAAACAGTAGGCCATTAACAATAACATTTGCTTCCTCCCCTCCTCCATAGTCTGTACCATGAACTTTTCACATTGCAGCCTGTATGTCAGGAGAGGAAGGCAGTGACCTGTAGCAGATGGACTCAGATCCATGTTCTCAGACCCTCCAAGTACAGCAGATGCTATTCTTGCTGCTTTTTCTCTCTAGATATTATTTTAACATACACATAATATCTCCTGAGGAAAACATTCAAGAGAAATGACAGGTTTTCACAGTTCAAAGCACAGCTGATCCTAACAGAATTTCATGAAGAAAATGTTGGGATTTTTGGTTAAAAAGCTTTCCTTACAGAGTTGAAGGGGCCAGTTACAATAAAGAATGTGTTATTTCACATCATAAAAGAACCATACAAAATCTTGTACAGTGAAAGGTACTAGGCATCCAACATATATATATTTGTATATGTACATATACATATATATGTATTGATCAATATTGACTACTTCATACCTTGTGAATGTAGTATTTATACATTGCACGTTACTGTACATATATATATTGATACACAGCACAGAGGGAATAGGGGAAGGGGAGATGAGAAAGAAACATGAACATACTGCTAGGGAGGAATGAAGCAATGAGGTTGCTTTAATACAAGCTCTGAGAAGATGAAGACTTAGGAGGCAGAACCTCTGTCCCATCATTACAGCCAAGGAGAAAGGGACAGATGAGAGAAAAATATTGAGTGTGCAAAGAAAGAGGAGTGAAAACAGCAGGCGGACAACATGAAGAAATGGTGATGCATTCATTTAAAATATTAACTGTAGACATTTGGGAATTTGCTGTATTTTGTATTTGTTCCTTTCTACCTGCCTCACTTCACACCCTCACCCACTGCTGTAACTAAGGACTGAGATTCACAAGTTAACAGGTTTGAACGGGACAGATCTAAACAGTGTCTTGCTATTCAACTTTATATAGATGATTCTGGCAGTGGCACAGATGCATCATGTTGCTTTTGCCTAGAGCAGACTTTATAACAGAGCCATGTCTTGACTCCAGTCTGCTAAGGAGATTTTCTTTCCACCATTATACGTAATACAAACCCAGTCATCACTTATGAAACATGAAGCAAGCAGGCAGCAGTTTTCCCAAAAATGCAGACGTGGAAAACCCATCATGGAATTACAAAAATCCTTTAAGCACCAGAAGGTTCTTAAAAATGAATTCATTTCCAGGACACTGATGCATTTATATACCTGGAAGAATCAAAGAATGCCATGAAAAGAACTACTTTAAAAGACTGCCCCAAACTCCCTTTGCTCACAAGCCTGAGGACTAGGATTTCATGCTTTGACAAGAGAACGCCCAGGTTTTCCCTCACTCCAGTAAACAGCTCTGTGAGCTGGTGCTAGTGCCTTGCTATTCATTCACCAAGATGCATCATCAACAGCAAACCTCCAAGTGCTTCAAAGCCTCACACACTGCAGCACAAATAACTTTACCATCCAGATGCAGGTGAGTTCTCAACCTGGCGCATTAGCTCTGGTTTTGTAGCCAGAGATGTGTCACCAGACGAGAGCCACAGCTGACCGCAAACACATTCCTGATTCCCTGAACAGCATTAGCTGCCAAACATTAGACTAATTCATCATTAGCAAATATTCAGGTCTGGACTGAAGCTTGCTACAGGAGTCTGAGCCCTTCCAGAGAACTAAATGATATTCACTCCTTCCATTCACTGTGAAGTGAATGGCATTCACTTCCATTCCTAACAGAATCATTGCTACCCCAGATTAAAAGATGCTACTTTTAAAACCCATCCTCACATGCCATGACACACAATGAAAAAAAGCAATGCACATTGCTTTTATTTTTTATAATATTGTAATGCATATAGCCTTAAATACAGTATTATACTAGAATCTTCCATGTAGTTTGAGCCTTTTAAAAAGGCAATGAAAGCCATGAGGTAGGCCTAGATGAAAAGCTCCCATCTCCGAAAGCTGCCTTAATGAGAAGCATCAGTGTTTAGCTGAAGTACTGCTGTATTTCGTATCACAGCCAAGCAAAATACTTGTGTGCTATCAGGCATTATTTATCACCCCATGGTAACCTCAAAAGCAATAGCATGTTAGGAAATGCACCATCATTGACCAGGTACACATTTCCTATTACTATTCTTTCAGACTACTGAAAGCCATGGCTAATTTCCTTTTTTGCTTTTGCAGAGAGATACCTCAGACATGTTTTTAAAGGCAAAAAGAAAAGCCCAACCACTGACTTGTGCCACAAAGAAAGTCCTTTACATGGAGTGCACCCATTTCTGTGAGTTATAAAACTGATTAAAAGAACTGATACTAAGGTCTAAAATACTGCAAAAATCACACATACAGAAAATAGTACTCCATCTGTTGAATTTAAGATGTTGATTTATTATTAGAATAGTATGTTAACTGAAGCCCAGTCCCATGTATTTTGTATTCACCTTTACTTCCTCGTGCTTCACCTGCCAGGAAATGCTCTCCACTCAAAAACCTTTAGTGTCAAACTTGTTCTATGAATACTAAAACTTTTGAACTCTCACAGCTGACTGATGGCTTGGAGGCTCCCAGCTCACACAGCAGCTTTTCCCATCATTAGGGAACACATAATCATGTTTTCCTATACACAGCAGCCTATTTTCAATCACTTCTGAATCTCCTCCCCTTCCATCAACATTGCATGATAACACAGGCAGGCACACACACTTTAACAAGACCACTGCAGAGGTTTAGCTTCTTTTTGGAGCCAGGTCACTAAAAAGGGACAAACCTGCAGGATGAAACTACATTAGGGGCACAACAGCAATGGTCAAACACTGCCCTGTCTTCTGCAGACCTTCCAAGAACTATTCTCCATCCAAAAGGAAACTATTTGCGTTAAGTTTGTATGGACAATAATGAAGACCTTTATGTCCCTGAGGTTGTGTGGAAGAAGAAGCTATGCTATAGCATAGCTGTCAAAACCAACTGAAGCTGTGGGCTGCTCCACATGCTGGCAGTGCTGCCCTGCCAGGTGAGGAGGGAAAGCAGCAGCTCATGGGATTAACCTGGCCCCATGCCATGAAGTTTGGGTTGGAAGGGACCTTAAAGCTCATCTAGTTCCAAGCCCTGCCATGGGCAGGGACACCTTCAACTAGAGCAGGTTGCTCCAAGCCCCGTTCTTGAACATTGCCAGGTATGGGGCAGCCACAGCTTCTCTGGGCAACCTGTGCCAGTGTCTCACCACCCTCATAGGGAAGAACTTCTTCCTAATATCTAACAATGCCTCATGCACCTCAGTGTTATGTTAACATAGCCAGAAAAGCCTCACCCTGTTAAGGTGCAGATGTATTTAATATTATAAAATCAGCATCTTCCTTATGGCAAAAATATGGTGAAAATAGACATTAATCTTAACATAGCCCCTAAGAAAGGTTCAATAAGTATAAGAGAAATGTGTAACAGTCAGCACATACTGGAAATAACGGAGTTACAAAAAAGCACTCTAAAGGTTTGGGATTAGTCAGATCTGTGCAGGTATTCTGGTCTTGACTCCTGTTTCACCAGAATCTAGTCAGGGCCACAGCAAACTGCAGCTAAGTCTATGTCAGTGCTAATGCCCACATTAACTTGCAGAGTGGTCTTCACTGCTGCAAGAGGAGCACTGAGGCCACTCTGACCCCTTGATTGCCCTTTGGTCCAGGGAGTAGTTCAGACCAGTTCTTTGAACTAGAGAAAAAGAATCTGATTCAGACCCTTTTATTTTTTTAGTAATACTTGCTACATCACTTTCAGGGTCAAATGGAGCAAGTAATTATTGCAACATATACTCATAAATATTAAGAAGTGCACTTTCTCTGGATAAAAACTGTGCTTATAGTCAGGAGAAGTAGATTTTACTTTCTGTTGCACTACTAACCAGTGAGATGATCTTGGCAGACTCTAATTCTTACTAGCTCAGGCTATCTACTTGAAGAATAGGTATACTAGTGCTTTTGTCCTTTATGCATTGAAAACCACTAAAGGAAAACATTTTGTAAACTAAGTGTAGAGTCATATACTATATTACTGTCATGGCAGTTAAATTGGATCTTTCAGAAAGAGAAACAAACTAAGAATGAGGTCCGACTGGATGAATGCTAAGTTACTGCTTTGACGAATTTTGTAGTTGTCTAAGACCTGATTCAGTACTGTGTCAGTGCCATAGGCACTGCATTCACAATTAATAAGGCATTACCAGATACAAAAATGTTGCATAAATAGACTAAACAGATAAACACATGCAAGAACCACCACCCTCATTAGATAGTTGGAAAAACATGGCACAGAGACGAAAAGCCTTGGCTAATGTTTCACAGGAACTCACAATGAGATAGGAATTCACAACCCCAGAACTTCGCTTCCTTGTCCCAGCCAAATGCCACTCTTCACCAAAAAGCAAGCTTCAATTTGTGCATGTGCAGAAGCTGCAGGGGTAGCTCCATCACAGCCTTGGCTCCCCATTCTGCTTTTACAGTCTACCACCTCCACCAACTTTAATCACTTCTGAAGCAATGCTGCAGACTAGATGAGAGTAAGAATGCATTCTTCTGCATGGTAGGAAGAACCTTTTAAACCTGTGTTATCACTAAAGCCACTTTTGTAGGCACCAGAGATAAGATTTAGAAGTTGGAGTCCATGAAAGAGAATGTGGTTCATTAGGAAATGAAGTCCTGTGGGACAACATCATTCAGTCAAAGTAACAGAAGCTGTGAATTAATAGCAACATTTTTCTATAGTCCAAGATATTTATTATACTTAGTAACAATAAGAAAGCTATGATTGCAAGTTGAGCACTGTGCAGCCCGTATGAAGAAAGTATTGTGTGGCTAAATCAAGGCAGCACAAAGCAGCAGTTGGAAATTAAGTGCCTTGTGAAATTTACACTCCTTAAACTAATCAGTTCATTGTGTTAACGGATTCATGATAACACCATCCACTTAGTGCCTTGGTAAGTGAGCTCCTCTAATCCTCCTCCTTTTCCGCTAGCTAGCACTTTCTCCACTTCTATGGCATCAAACTGGGATGTCACAAATAAACGACTGAGATCTAATTATGGAGGCAGAGCATGCCAGGAAAGAAGATGAGCAACAAGGGAAAAGACTCTCTGCATTATCACAAAGAGGCGCACAAAGGGGAGCTGGGTTGGCAGGGAGTGGGACTAGTAGATTGCACAAAGCTGCATGAAAAGCACAGTTTTGCTGTATCTTCAGCCCTGAGACTTAAGAAACCTTCACAACAAATGTTTGCAAATCACTATGCCATCACATACCCGGTGATGTTAAGGTCCTTTCCAACCCTAACCATTCTATGATTCTATGTGTGCCATTAGCCTTCAGCACGATGATGAGTACTGCAGTATAGTAAGTATCATGAATAAACACCACAGAGTGAGGTCAGACAGCCCATTTAGCTCAGGCCACTTCTCTCTTCAAAGACAGATTCTTAAAGTTGCCCAACAGCCACAAAACAAACAGGATTTTTAAAGGCACCCAGATTCCTCTTAGTGACCACAGGGAACAAGCTGGGTTTGCCAAAGGCAAGAGGAAGAGCTGATGGGCGCTTTTTCCTCCTTTCAAAACTTCGTCCTCAGGATTTAAGGGCCTAGATGAAAACTGAGAATTAACATTTTTCTTTTAATTTCTCCTTTTTTTTTTTTTTTTTAAATCCAGAAATGCAATGTTTGGGCGGTGGTTGACCCTGCAAAGATCTGACATCTACAGTGTCATAACAGCACTTTTTGCTTTACAGAACCAAGAGCTTTTTGCTTTCTCTTCAGTAACATTTGCTACACATACAAGCATATACATAACAGATACACATAAATATATATATTTTCACACTATTGTTGCCTGTTGAGCTAAAATTAGGTTTGTGGCACAGCTGTCTTTCATCCTATTCTGATCAGGTATCACTGGTATTTTGCATTTCACAAGTGAGAGTATAGTGGATAAGTATCACAGCTGTAGAATTCCTTTAGTGTCAGCTTCCCATCTGTACAGGTAAGTGACAGGACAAAGACACTCATCTCTCCATGAGAAAACTGCTTGAGAGAGCATATATTTCAGGCTATGGGAAGATAATTCATTTTGCAACAAGGGAAATAAAAATTATGCAAGAGGAAAGGTGGAAAAGCCATCGTTTAATGGAAGGGGCACAAAACTGGAAGCTAAGAGACCCCTGTAATAGTTTTCATTTATTCACTTTGCATGAGCATAAGCGATTAAGTAACCTGAAAGACATAAAGGGATGGACCCCAATGTAAAAATTGGCCTTTAAATTGTCCTTAGGATTTGGGGATTATCCTGAGACCTCTCTGAGACTCCAGATATCTCCCCTCCTGCCAAGATAAAGTACATACTGTTACTATATATTTAAACAGTTTTTCCTTGCTTTCAAAATACCAGAGCGTGGGCTTTGCAGTGCTTTCTGAATTCCCAGGGCTTGCCCATACCAGAAGCTCATACAAAGCAACTAACCCACAGAAAATTCACAGCCTTCCTACAGCCTGTTGGCTGAATTTACTGCTGCTCACACTTCAGAGGTAGAACTCACAAACTATGAACTCTTGTGAAGGAAGTTTTTAGGTGAAATCCTCTAACCTGCAGGAAATCAGGGTAGATGATAAAAAGGTACCTCATACTTGTACCCATATAGCTGGTTTGGCGAACATCACCAGACAAGATATGCATTAATTTCAGTTAATAGCAACACTACTCCCCTTTAAAAGTTTGTGCATGAACGTATATGTTGAAGGGGCAAGAGGCTTAGATTAGCATTTTATTTATAATTAGATTTAGGTTTATGATGGAAGAAATCTTGGATACCAACTTCAAAAAGCTGGGATGAAAATATGTAATCACTGTGTAAGCTATTATTATTATTGTTAATTCCAAAGAAACCACTAGAATCACTTAGAGCACTCTACTACAGCACTTACTTCCTGGTTACTTCTCAGTGTAAGTATTCATGACTGCTAATTTCCATGAGTAATGGCTACAGGTTGAGCTCTGTAAAGGTAATCAACCAAGACTTCTGCTCCCCTCAGTTCAAGACAGACATGAAGAAAGTGGAGAGGTTTGACAAGGGCTGCTAGAGAACATTCTCTGTAATGAGAGACTAAGGGAGCTGCGTTTGTTTAGTCTGGTGAAGAGGCAGCCAAGGAGCATTCTAACAGTGCCTGCAGCTATCTGAAGAGCAGATATACAAGGAGAGCAGAACAGAGCTTTTCCCAGTCTTGCCAGGAGATATAAGAAGGGGCAACAGCTACATATTGCAGCTTGTAGAGCTCCAATTGGGTATTACAAAAACCCCTTTTTACTAGGAAAGTGATCAGCTGCCCAAGAGGCATCGTTGTCCTTAGAGATTGTTAAAACTTGGCTAAAGAAAGCCACTGCTGACCTGGTGGTGCAATAACCCTGCTTCAAATGGAAGGTCAGACTAAATGATCTGCTACAATTCAGAATGCTTCTACAATTCTGAAATGGTGCAGGTATTATACATTGAGAACAACTGTAGGAAGCTTTCCCAAATGCCAAAGACCTACATACTTTCTCATTCCTTGTCTTTGTGAATTCCATGTCAAATCCTTGCCTGCATCATTATGTCTGACAGTATGACACCAGTACCAGACTCACTGTAAAAAGCCTGCAGTTATCCAGGGCCCCACTAGTTTCAATACAGAGCTCAGCCATTTTTGCAATTAGAACTTTATGTGTCTTGGGCTCAAAAGGAAACATTTGTCACAGTACACCTTATTTTTATTCTGAAAGTTATACTTTTAAAATCTGAAAATATGAAGAGCATGACAGTCCTAAACAGTCTTTTAGCCTTAAACATCAGCCATCACCATCGGTCACTTTAAAAAGCGATTTAATATAGAAAAAGCAATTTGTTTAATGCATCAAGGATGAACAAGTTGGGTTTAAAACATTAATACAATCTGCACCAAAAATATCTCCCTCAGTCCAGTGTCTTGTCAGAGATGGAAATTCAGTTCCTAATTAATTCATTTTCCTGTATTTGGTTGCAGAGAAAACTTGGTCTAGCGCTTAAATGCATGAGAATGCAAATAGCAGACCTGGACTTGAAGCTCAATTCTTCTGCTTTCAGCCTGCTAAAAGCTTCCCATTTTGCAACTCACTTAGACCAAACTTTGTGAAACAATCCACTCAAGCAAATGCATCAATTTATGAGTATCCAACTCAATATCAAGGTTTACAATGGAGCTACTGCTGTAATTTGTTGGAATGGGGGTGCTTAGACTCTGAATAATCAAGCTGGCTATCTCCATCATACACATACCTTATCATGCTACTTAGCAGGCTGGTTTGGACCAAAGCAAAAACTCATTTGATATTTCACTTCTGTTTACTAATCTATCAATAATGCTGCTCCTATGAGAAGAAATAAAAGTACAGCCTGTAACATTGCTCCCTCCCAATGGCTATAGTTCAGAAACTATGGCATTATCCCATTCTGAAAAGCAAGAAGATAAATGTGGCACCTGGAACTGTAATGAAGTGTGACTTTTACTCCCAGCACACTCTGAATAATGAGTTTTGTGCACCGGCTACAGCCTGAACTGCTGCATTTGTGTGGTCACTGATTAGATAAACCAATCTGTTAGAGATGGCTAGGCTGTCATATTGAGATAAATGCCTTTGCTAAGCATGGTCAGACTGCCTCAGTTTCTTTTTTCCTGGGGTTGCTGTTACCCAGCTAAGAGTTCAGATTGCTTTACCTGTGCATTTCTATACTTTATATTTTATACACTGTTTTTATAACATATTCTTTGTATTTTCAACCTGAACTTGGAATTCTTTTGGACTATCAGCACTATTTGATTCTATTATTAAACCCCACACTCATCAGGTCTTGTGGATTTTGTATTATAAATTTCCCTTTTTAAATTTACAAAACAATAAAATTTATCACAAGTAGGATATAATACAAACTCTGAAACGCCTAAAATGCATAATGGAAGCCAGAGAAGGAAAAGCAGCAGAAAATTTCAAGAGCTCCTGAGGTCTACGAAGTATTACTCAGGGAAATACTTAGATGTGGCTTGGAGCAACCTGCTCTAGTGGAAGGTGTCCCTGCCCGTGGCAGGGGGTTGGAACTGGATGAGCTTTAAGGTCCCTTCCAACCCAAACCATTCTAGGATTCTGTGAAACATGAAGTTCTCCTGTGTAGTAGAAGCAATAAGAAGATCAGGAAGAGGAAATATTGCCAAATCCCTAGATGTGACACTAGCAGAATTGCAGAATACTGAATTAATAGACATTTAGACAGTATTGACTGTCTAAATGTTACAAGGATTAAGATTAGACTTCTAGTCCAAATGCTAAGGTAAATGTGGCTTCTTGCAGAAAAGAACAATGGTGACCAAAAAGGCTTCTCTCTGTTAACCCTTTGAAATTGCCACCCTCCTCTGACAGTTAGAGCAAGTCCTTTCACTGGTTTGTCTTAGTTCAAAGGCCTGAGGAAATGTGTAATTCAAAATTGTGCTGTGATGGCTCTGACAAGGGAGCTCCACCCTACCCCAAAACTAGCACACATGTGCTACAACTCAAAGAAAAAGGTCCTTGGGACAATCTTGAGCTGCTTTATACCTGTCAGAAATCACCCAGAAATGTAAACCAGCTGTTTATTCTGAAGTTATGCTTTCATTGAAAAAATACACCTTTAATTTTTAAGGACTGTTGGTTATTTTCTTACCTCTCAAAGGAAAAGACTGTTCATGCTGAACTGACCACAGAGATGATTCTGGGGTTTTAAGGGGCCCTGTAGACCTGAGGGCTAATGTGGAAGGAAAGAATCAATGTTCTGTCTCGGCAAAGGTGAGAGATTGAAATCAAAGAAAGAGAAGGGTAGGAAAATGTGTGTACTGCACCTGTGGGAGGGTCTGGGAACAGGGTCAGCAGGAACTGCCACATACCACTGCCTGTTCTACCCCCTCAGTTTTTGATTCCCCTCTTTGTGCACATCAGCACACAACAAGCTCATGAGCTCAGATGTGCACCAGCCACAGCCACAGCAGTGGTGGCGGCTCTCTGAGTGTTCACATATGTTTTGAAGAGACTGAGGAGAGATGGGGAAGGGCTGCCACATCTCCCAGCAGCACAAGACAGCATCCAAAACTCCAAACGTACTGCTGTCTGAATGCTCCCTGGTGCAGTCACAGAACCTATATCCCTGTAGTAAGCCTCCTGCTTTCTTCTCTTCTGCCCTGTATGGGAACCTGCATCACCAGGAGGTGCATCCATGGAACACTTTTAGTGGAAACTGTTTCAGCTGCCTTTTGCCAACTATTAGGAAGAGTGGTGTGAAAATTCAGTTGCTATTTTGCACTGTATGGCAGTCTGCCCTCAATCTCTCCCAGTGTAAAAAGATTCTGCTGTCCTTATTCAGACAGAAAATGAGGACTTACATACCCCCAGTATGTACCGTCTGTTCTCCACTGCCTCTAGAACATGCCCAGTGGAACTGAATTTCTGGAAGTGGCTGCTTTCCAGACAGAGAGATGTGGAAGTTCTACTTTCTCTTTATGGCATGTCGAGGGGATTATTCCTGTTGCTATCTAAAAATCTCCTCTTCCAATTATACTTCACTTTTCTAGGAAAAAGCTCTGTAGTTTAACACTCAGGTTAAAACAGTGAGATGGATGAATCCAAGAGATGTCTGAGCAGAGTGGCTTGGAAATTAGTATTGCAGCATGTGGTGATGAGCAGGCCTTGAGGAAAGAAAGTGGAACATAAGGAAGGAAACATCTCAATGATGACTCTTGGATCTCTTACAAGGTAAAGTACAACCACAAGACTCTGAAATCACCAACTTTTTTCTTTGCACAAGAAATAAATCTCCAAGTTGCTTGTTCTGTTTTGTTGTGTCTCTGCCCTTTCATTCCTCCAAAATTTTCACAGGTATTGGGACCACAAATAAATCCAGATCAGCATTACTAAAGCTGACTCACATATTGCTGAATGATAATATGCTAAGGGATAGTTTACATTCACTGACAGGTTGATGGTAAATGGGACCACAGTGGCAATGAGACCATATTTCCAACCAGGGTAATGCTGTTGCAGCTCAGTCCCAAGTGACTGTTGCCACAGATCACATTTGTGCAGTAAAGGAAAGCTTAGCTCTAAGAGGCATTACCAAGAAGTTTTTGCTGCATTACATTATATGCCCTAAGGTGCACGAGGACATTAGTTGCAAGTTTTATGAGTAGCTTGCATTAGAAAAATGAAGCAATTAAATTCTCATAAGCTTTTAAATTTTTCATGTTATGGTATTCTGGAAACGCTTTTTGTACCGTGGGAATGCACCAGTTACCACAACAGCAAAGCCTGACTCTCTTCCTATTTAAGTATCCTGCTTGCATCTCAGGCTCCCACCTTTCCTTTGTTTCACAATATCCTCATTGTAGGTCCCTATGGCTCAGGCTGATTTATTAAAGCAATAGAAATGGTACTGACTGAGAGCAGTTTTGTAAACAAAACTGTACACTTGCTATTTTCTGTTATTTACACCTGATTTTGTACCTTGGGCTTTCTGATTTTTCACTACAGTTCCACTTACAGCATGTAATCTCTTCTCTTTGTAGTTAAATCTAAGATTTTAGATTTTTTTCCTATCTTACTTGCTTAGCAAGATAAAAAGAAAACCTCTAAATAATCCAACTTGTGCCACACAAGTGGACAAACAGAAATGTACAGAACATGATTAGCAGATGGCTTTGTCAACTGCCTCTGCTTTCATGTGAGCCTGCCTGGGTAATCAAAATGTGTAAACTGAGATCAATTAGTACAACATTTCCCACTGTGCTGAGTTCCCACTTTGTAATCTTCACTCCTCCATTAGTTATCCTTCTCTAATTAAACACAGCTACAAGATGCAGAATCCTCCCTAACATACCACTTAATTTTAATCCTTATGATTAAAAAGATCGTAATATCACCAAAGTGGAAGTATGGACTCAAGAGAACCCCAGAAGCTATAAATAATCAGGATGGTTAATGCATTTCTGCTATAAACTAAATAAAAAGGCAATGATGTGCAGGCATTAGCAGCACTGGGAATCTGGTGATCTCTTTGAAACAGCACTTGTTAGTGGAGGCAGATAAGGCAGAAGTCTGCTACATTGTGCTTAGACAAATAAATTTCAGTTGTGTGTGGTTTATGTACCAAAGAATATACCTACAACGGAATAAGCGTAGCTCAGCTTTACAGATGTCAATTGGGTTAAGTCTTTCTAGTCATCTTGTTAAAAATCAAACACACTTCACATCACTTTTTTATTAGCAAGGAATTTTACGTGCTGTCACATTACTCTTTCACCAAATTTGTTTTCTTTTCTCTGCAGGTTTCTACAGAGCAGGCTAGTACTGATCAATGTAATGTAACCTTGGAACACAATGTGTTAAATAATTCTCATCATCAATTCTATCATGAAACTGATGTGAAAAAATTAATACATATTAGGCATAAGAGCTGGTTAAAGAAAGACTCTGGAATTCCAGAGCTCACATGCTTAATCCTATAACCTAGGCTGCCTCTGTTTAATTATACAAGCTCACCATGCAAATGATTTTATTTGCTATGTGTAATTGAAATATAAATGTACTTCAGAGCTCTAGAACTCCATTTCAAAATCAACAGTTCATATTAAAAAGAAAAGAACCCTCAACATCTCAAAGCAGACCAGATGACTGATGTTTGTAAGCCTACAGACTATTTAAGGCAAGCTAAATAGCAATGCACTATTTTTTCCCTTCCCTTTGCTCTGCCCTGAATGCATTCGGTATGCCCTGTTTTATTTTCTTATTTTATAGCTTTTGCATTCACATACTCCTGCCACATTCCAGACTCTTCCTTAAAAGCTTATTCCTACTGGCATGCTCAAGGAATTCCAGCCTGCACATTCTGCTCTGCACTTACAGTACCCAAAGAATGTGTACTGAAAGATGAGCTAGAAGAATGCTTTTACTAAAAGAAACACTTTGCCAAGAGTATTGGACCCTGTGTTCCTCTAACAAACAACGTACAGTGCCTGAATTTCATTTGGATAAGGGATTAAGAGTGCTGCTCATAGTAATATATGAAGACAGCAAAGTGCTTTTTGTCATCAGTAATACAAGACTAACAGAACATTTAGTTTTCTTGGGTCGGTAGGACGTCAGATGATAGAGGTGGGATCCTGGGTTTGTGTCCATGTTCACACACCATTGTGATGAGGCTGTAAGTGCCAGGCCATGTTCAGGAGCAGGAAGTGGCTTGCCTCAACACCTAAGTCATCTTTCCATGTTGGGGTCTAAAGCCCAGGCATTTCGTTGCCTCTGCAAGGACAAGAATAAGGGCAGGTCCCACCCACAGGAGCGGGGTGGAGTTCTCCCCCATGCTGTCCAACCAGACCGCACTGCAAAGGTCTCCACAATAAGAAAACAGATCAGCAATTTGAATTAATTACTCACGATGCGAGTTCTTCATGAGAATGGGATTCCTTCTACTACTGGTAAATACAGCACACTTCTGACAGAACTACACCAAAGCAAAGAATTGTAAACGGAACAACTAGGACACAGAAACAAGAAAAGTTAACGCTATTTATGATGCCTTATATTTCACTGGTGGAGACAATTGCAAACCCGACTAATGCATCCTAAGAATCATTATTCAGGATGTAACAAACATAGATTCAATGCACATTAATCTCAGCAGACATGCTTCGAGAAAGGAAACTTAAGACAAAGGAGGTCCTACAGAGATGACGCTCTGCTCCAGCCACAGAGCTCCGAGTGTGACCAGACGTCAACAAGTGCCACACAGTTTTAGAACTATCTCTGGACACACAAGAAGTGAGCGTGAGGGACCGGAAGAAGCATCTGTGAATGTTACTCAGGAATAAAGCAATTCTGATTCGGCAAAGTGAAGATGCAAAGTCATGCAGCTCTCTACAGCCTACCAGACTTAGACCCTCAGGAGGCCCTAGAAAGCAAGACAAATGAGAACAAACAAATGCCTGCTTTGAAGCGGTAACAACTCAAGTACAAAAAGAGTTACGGAGACAAAAAGCACAATAGATGAATGCAGATGGGGCAGGCAGAGTAACAGCGAGAAGCAATGAGGAGCAGTTTTCACATATTAGCAAGTTAATCACAATCAAGTTTTTGCAGCATTTTAGAGAGGGTTTCAGGGGAGGAAAATGACTTAACATTACAGATGTTCATGTTCAGGACATGCAGCTTATGTGTGAGATGACACAGATGAAGGAGTCAAATGTAGGTTGATTCCCTGTCAAATGTGAGGCTACAAAACCCTTTTAACAGCAGTGCTCTGAAGAGATACAAAACAGGCCAGATTACAAAGCCAAGGAAATGATGTTGCAGTAACCAAGATGCAAAATCAGCGACAGCTTTGATGAAAGCTCAGCAGTATGTATGGAGAGGAAAAGCTGTCATGCTGACAG
This sequence comes from Strigops habroptila, assembly GCF_004027225.2. NCBI lineage: Eukaryota > Metazoa > Chordata > Aves > Psittaciformes > Psittacidae > Strigops > Strigops habroptila. The sequence continues at coordinate 75,209,144 of NC_044281.2, forward strand.
AACCAGCAGGATTTTGACAGGCTGGATGGAAAGAGAGAGGAGGAGCTGTGAGCTGAAGGGAACAACTAGATTACTCAGATGAGACAGCAGCACAGCAGCTGGAAGGGGACATCGCAGGAGCACTTGGACAGATTAAGAGTTCCAGGCTAGCAACGTTTTGTTTAAGGCAAGACAGAATGAGGAGATGTCAGAGGTGCACCGAGATTGTAGCTGATGGATGTTGAGTGCAGAAGCAGATCTACAACACTTCTTACTTGACTTCATTAATTCCATGCAATATTTAGCTTTGCCTAGACAACTATTTAACCGTTCCAGAAAGTCTGGGCTTTACATTGTGAACCAATGACTGAAACCATCAGTATTTTTGTTCTTCTAGCGCTACATCACTTGCTACAGATTACTCATTTCCACAACTCATTAACACTTCCCACTAGTTAACTCAGCTTAGACTACTGCTTGTATGTCAGTGTATTTCCAGTAGCAAAGTTTCTGCCACTGCCTTTTCACACTTCACTTGATGCTCCAACTACTCGTCGGACAAGCTCTCATCTTCAAGATGTTTGCATGTTCCAACAGAGAGCAACAAGAGCTGCAACTTCTGATCCATCTGTCCATACTGGTTTGAGGAACGTGTTGCATCCAGCCATAGGAATCTGAAAGACTGAATGGCAATGCAGAATTCTCCATGTTCTGCACTTCTTTCTTCACCCCCATTACTTTGAAAAGATCAACCATGTGTCAAATAAACATCAATTACTTCCCTAAACTCCTGTTTTCCTGCAATTGATCACACACCCCGAGTTAAAAGCCTTGTCAGTCTTTGCTGTTTTATCAAGCTTGCCGATAGAAGTACAACAATCACAGACACAACCACAGACACAGACACTAATTAACGACATTCCATTGTGCCACAAATGAGAAATGCCAAGAGATCTACTTTACCCTGCCCTGCTCCTTACACAGCTCCCAGTTCACGAGCACACATGCACACAGACAGCAGGCAGACAACAATATACAGAGATAATGAATGGGTCTCTAGCGTTTCAGATTTACCTACAACCGTGTCCTTCCATCAGAACTTTAAGAGTGTTTTGCTTCTGGCACTAGCATTAGCAATCCCACAATAAAGACTGTTAAGAAAAATGTTGCTCAACATTAGAGATAGTTAGAAACAGAGTTAGAAAAAGCTGGGTGCTTCCCAGGAGCACTCTGCAAATTACTCATGAAGTACTAGAGGTATTTTACATAATGTGCATCACATTGCTGCTGCCAATGGGTTATGCAAGTCTCTGACCAAAATAGATAGAAATCAAAACAGAAAATGAATATCCTGATGAAAAGAAGAATGTGTACATCTTGTGTGTTAAAGACACAAACTGAATTTGGAATAAAGGACATGCATATGGAAAGTGCACATATTTGGGGAGGTTTCAGGGGAAAGAGTTAAAATGCAGATAGATCTCTTACTGGTGAAAATAACATTTGAATTTAGTTTTATATCCAGACTGTCCGGTTCACAATCCTTTCATTCCTACTGTGGGAAAATGGGAACTGGGAAAAAAGTCCCACTGAGGAGGCTCTTTGCTTTCCCTCCTCTTCCTTATTTTTTATTTTTATTTTACTTTAAAACTCTGTGATGACCTAAAGAAAATAAAAAAACCAAGCTGTGTGCTGTACTTTAAAATCAGCTTTCCCTTGGGTCTCAAAACTTCATCTCTTTCGCGTGCACCAAATTCAGCAGGAACAGAGTGCACGAGAAGACTAAAACATCAGAGTGAGGGATACCAATATATAAAAGTAAATAGAAAGAAAAAGGCATTTAAGAGGTAAATATGTATTACTTAAAGCTACTGCTTGGTAGAGTTAACCCCTCTTTAGTGTTACTAGTCTCTTTTCTAGACCATTTGTATACAGTTTATACCAGAGCTAATAGTCCCAAATGAAGTTTATCATTTAGCCTATCAACTAGGGCTTTAAAGGGGCTTTTCTATGTTCAGCCTGTAATCTTACCTTGTAGGCAGCTTGTCTCATAAACTGCTTTGCAGGCTGCTTCCAAATAGCAGGCACTGTAATGACCCATCTTACTTCAGTGTTTTCAAAGTCTGAGCCTCCTTGGTCACTGAGCTCCTAAATAAAATGAAACCAGAGGTCAATGCAAAATGATGGGTGTCCACTTCATAAGAGAACATTCTTTTCTGCTGGCTCTAGTAACAGTAACTTTCTCTTTTAAACTCTTTTCCTGTTCCATCTATGCTACAAATCAGAATTATTGCCAACCTGTCAAGAATGCTTTACTATGCCAAAAACTGGGATTAGGGTTGATGCCTTCTCAAGGAGGCCTATAGAAAAGTTTACTGCTTAACATGAAGTAGAAAAGTTAGTTTTTCTGAAAGCAGTTCCTGCGCTGCTGAATATTACAGAACATTTATGTATATTCTTAGTCACAGTGTGGGATTTGCTGTTTGCTTGAAGAATTCACACTTGCACCTTGATTAATATGCAGAAAAATAGCTGAGGTATCACTGATCAACATTATGTTTTACAATCTGAGTTTTTCAATGACTTCTTTATACACCACTTACCTTTAAATCAACTTTTTACAACTCGGTTAACAAGGGGAAGTTACAGTTAAACCCTTTAAAAAAATAACTGATTGCTCCTTGAAAATTTTGCTTTAAGCAAACATTCAAGACCAGTTTAGTTCTTTTATTGTCCCTTTTTTCCCCTTTAAAAAGAGGAAAGTCTGTATTGCATTTGCAAATTAGGTGATATACTGACATGTTTTGGGAAAGGTTCCAAGTAAAATGTCATTACCATATGTCCTATCTAAATCTCCATCCAAACAGCGAAAGGTTCAGAAAGGTGAACAACAGCCCTTTAGAATGTAAAAAACTGTTTCTGCATGTGCTGTGCCAAGGTGTTGTGTTTGTTTAGCTATGCTGCAGTTCAAGAACCCAGGCTGGAAAAGTGCTACCTTTATATTGCACAAGGCACTAGGAATGGACAGATTATGGTGCAAAGTAACAGTTCATTTACATTGCTTGTCCAGTTAGTTTCAGCATGCACACACAAATCACAGGGATTTATTAAAGTCAAGAAAGGATGTAGCCCTGAACAGGCAGCAAATATATGGAACAGGCAGCACAGCAATTTTATATATGGAACCCAGCAGTATTCACATTCACTAAGAATTTCCACAGACTATGCATGGGTTCAAGTCTGTGACTCCACAATCAAGCCCAAAATCTAGTTAAGTCTTTGACAAGATGAGGAATTGGAGTTGTAATGGCAAGATTGTTTCCCTGTTGCCATAAAGAGATCTCACAGAGAGTAAGTTAAACCCATCCAAAAAAGTAGGTTACATTTTAACAAGGCTATTTTAAACAATGCTTGCTGGGATGAATAAACTGATTTGACCCAGCAACTTGCTTACGTTGACATTACAGTGGTGCACTTGAAGCCAGTGAGTACTTAACTTATGTTTGACTGTTTATATGAGATTTTAAATCTCAAAAACTGATTCCTGGGGACATATATTTTACAGAAGAAAATGAAAAACAACCTTGTGTCCCAAGAATAATATTACGAGAAATGAGTATTTCAACATTTCAAATGGGAAATAGAAAATAAAAAGCCATACCAACCACAGCAGGGGGAAAAAAAGGAGAAAAGAGAAAAGCAACATAATTGAGGCAGTCCATCAGAACACAGTATGAATTTACAAATTAAACCCCTAACAGATGTCTGTCTTACTTTTCAATTGTTCTAGCGCCTCACCATCATCACAGTAAAGAGCTTCTTCCTTATATCCAACCTGAACTTCCCCTGTTTTAGTTTGAACCCATTACCCCCCTTGTCCTATCACTACAGTCCTTGATGAAGAGTCCCTCTTCAGCATCCTTGTAGGCCCCCTTCAGACACTGGAAGGATGCTCTGAGGTCTTCATGGAGCTTCTCCTCTCTAGGCTGAAAAGCCCCAACTTTCTCAGCCTGTGTTTGTACAGCCCCTGAGCATCCTTGTGGCCTCCGCTGGGCTTGCTCCAGCAGCTCCATGTCCTTCTTACATTGGGGACACCAAAACTGTGATTTGCTGGTCACGAAGGAGGTGATCCTGCCCCTCCACTCTGCTCTCATGAGAGAGACCTTGTGTGAACGTTGAAAAATGTGTCATTCCAGCAGAAGTATATGAGATGAGGACAGGACACAGTCTCAATTCCTCTGGTTCAGCACCTGCACGTTTAAACTGTCTTTTCATATCAACATTTTTTATGAAAAAAAGCAGTGGAAAATATTTAGTCCAGTAAGAATATATTCAGAACTCTGCATCACACTGATGCACTTACTATCAGTGAATCAAGCTTCCCCTGTGTGAGGGGAAATCACTTCAGGCTATTGTGAGATCTCCAGAGTCCACAGCCTGCCTAGAGTTTCTACAGCTTCCTTACTTTGTTTACATCAAATACTACTGAGGTCAAAGCTTGGCAAGGTTAGAGGTGCTAAGCTCACATTTATACCAGTTATAAATACAGCAAATCTAGATAAGGAAGCATTACCCTACCTTTAATGCCTGTTCCTTAAAGTATTGCAGAGCGTAAGCAAATATCTCAAGTGCTTTCACTTTTTTGCCATTTGCAGCTGTCAGGTCTGTCTCCATGGTAAGATTCTACATGAAAGAAAATAACTGGAAGTTATTAAAAGGAAAAGGTAAACATGAAATTAATTCCCCCCGCTTGGGGAAAGGGAATTCTTCATTATCCACCTGGTTAGGAAAAAGTGACAAAATTGTGCTGAAGAGGATCTAACTCATGGCTTGAATTTCCTGGAGCATGACATCTGCTGCTTATTTTAGACCTTGTTTTTAAACACTTATCGTATTTAGAGATAACTGCAGACAGGGAAAGAAATATGGAATAAATATTAAAGAATTACAATAAATGTATCTGCAATTAATTGCAACAAAGCTGCATATGCAAGATATTTAATCCAAGAGTTAAAAGCATAGATTTTTGGCTTCCCACCAACACATGAAACCAGAAAACACCTCATTACAGAAAGTACTGGCCAAGTCCCAAAACTCTAGAATGGATTAAAGACAAAAATATAATCAGCAGGAATAATGTCAAATTAGCAACATGATTTGCACTTGCAGTTTTGACAATGAACTCAGGGTAAATTTGCTCCTCTGCACTAGAGTTCTGGATGGCTCTTATGTTCCATTTCTGCTTTCTGACTAGATTTATAAAACAAACCAACTTCATGCAGACTCCCTCGACAGCTATGAATTTCACCCAGGCAAATTAGGACATGAAGATCTAAGCAAAGCAGATATTGAACTTCTAAGATCTAAAAACAAGGCTGGCAAAATACACTTGCCAAATGCAGCGAGAAGCAAAATGAATCATAATGTTAACTGAATTTATTTTATTTACTCTCTAAACATAGATATAGAACTGCTTCACATCTAGTTGACAATCTTTAGGCAGAAATCTAGTACTGTTCACAGGAAGGTAATCTGAGTTGCAAATGCACAATTTTATTCAAGGGATTTAGTTATTACTTACACCAGTGGTGTGTAGCTTCATCTTAAACTTTTCAAAATACAACCAGTGCTTTGATTCAGTGGGATCCAAGTCATGGTAGAAATCTCTTGCTGCATACCCAAAGCTATGAAACTTCCTCTCAGGTGTTAGGAGGATAGTGGTTGGTGTCTTCTGATTGGATACGCCTGGATCTCCACCTTCCCATCGCCTATCCAACGAGTGAAACAGCTTCAGTAAGTGATATTAATGTTTGGAGCAGCAGGAAAAATAGTGTATTGTGAGAAAAAACATGTGGTGGCAGATTACAGAGACTGCTTTCCCCTTCCAACAACACTAATTTCAATCCTTGTAATACCAAAAACAAGTGGGTTTATTCACATCCAAGAAAAGAGGACTGTAATTTTCATTTCAGATAATTCAATACATTTTGCAGTTAGTTGTATCATTTTTAAGGACATAATCATACTCTGTCTTTGATACGGATACAGGTTGCCTGAAGTAAGCCATGCACAATCAACAAGGAAATAGTTTTGCACTGAAATTTTCAAACTAAGTGTATGCATGTAATAAATATTGTACAGGAAAAAAGAAATCTAGCCATTATCCAAGAACGCTACTAACAAAAAAACCCCAAATCTTCAAAATGAGTGGCCTATATATTGTCAATCAGAGTCCATGAATGCTTCCTTGTAGGAAATATTTTCCCCATTTTGAATTAGGGACCTGTTTAAGTCATCTGAGCACAACTGCAGAGAGGTCAATTAAACCCCTGTTTCTCTCACAGAATGTTCTCTGAAGCAAGACAAGCCAGTTCAACAGGAATTGAATCCTGTGCCTAATTTTCTGGACACATGAAACTCTGAAGACACGTCTGCAGATGTTGAGTCTCTGCATTGCACTCTCTACTCACCTGAAGTTGATGGATTTTGTGTTTTAAAAGCCCCAAATGCTGTAAAAATTTCAAGCTGTCAAAAATAAAGCAGACTACACCAATCTCCAAGTATCTTATCTCCACCAAAGCATTTCCCTCACTACTGTCCAGTAAAATGGTGAATGAAACTATCCTATCCTACCAAGATTGTGAAGGCATCTTCAGAAAGACCCAAGAAGCACAAAAGTGTTAAGGCAAAAGCAACCCAAAGCTTGATTCACAGAATAAATGAGGAAATAAATAAGAACATTGAATATGGGAACACCCAGCAGCAGGAATCGGGAGGGCATGGCCGGACAACAAGGTCAGACAGTAGGAAGCACAGACACAGCTGTGAGCATTCTTGTCTTCTCCTCACTGCTCCATCACAAAAAAAAAGCAGAATGGAAGAACAAGAAACTCACAGTAATGCTCCTCCTCGCCCTATATACATGTATTTTCAGCATGGGAAACAAACACTTAAAAGAAAACATTTTCTTAAGGCGGCTTTAGTGGAAAATCTGTTTATGCTATCAGACATAATCATAACACAGCTCAAACAGGAGCCAAGTTAAGATCACATAGGCAACTGCATTCATTATTAAACCACATGTTGATTGCTTTTTTCTAAAGATAGCCAAACGCACTTTCATAATATACTATTGCCAAGCACGAAAAGGTTGCCTTGTTTTGCGGTGCTTGTTTCTGTGACATAGGAAGGTTATGGATGCTCTTAAAGGTCTTTTCCAACCTAGCTGATTCTATGTAGAAAAAAAATCATCTTTTCCTTTTCACTCTCAGAAAGAGTTGAGCCAATTGAAGATTAATGGACTTCAAGACCAAGGCAAACAACTGACATGAAAAACTGAAATCTAAGGGTTTAATACTTGGCAAACTAACATGGAACAGGATCTTCTAAAGTGCTGGAAACCCTTCAGGCCACTCAACTAGATCAAACAGAGCGAAATCTGCCCTTTTTTGCAATAGCAATGGCAGAGAATCACATGTCTATGAATTTACTTCAGTGAAGAGGGCAATTCCACTGCTCTGGAAACAGAAACTGCATGATGAGAAATTGAATGAGTTACACCTTCATCTGCTTGGAAAAATTTCCCTAAACCTCCCTAGTTCCCACTGCTCAGCCCCTGAGCTATTATCAGCTGGCAAAGGCTCTGCTCCAGGTCATTTCTTCTAACCTGCTGCTAGCAGCGTACTTTGGTCAGCTCGAAAAATCTTTGAGTAGGTGTTAGAGCAAACATATGGTTGCAATGTGAAGAAGTTGGGATCCCACAGCCCATGCAGAGAAAACGCTGCCTATTTCACCAGATTGCTAAATCCCACACACCCGCTGCAAGCAGAGAGGAGACAGACTGCTATCGTTTTTGCTTGGAATCATTAATGATTCATTCTGAGTCACTAGTGGGAAATTCCATAAATAGGATGTGGCTAATAACAAAACTTTACTTTTTCATTACACTGGGCGCATTTGCTCTGTCCAGAATAAGTACACTTAAGGTGCAGTTTAAATGAAGACAAATTGATGCTCACTGGTATGGGCTGAAAGTTTCAAAGCCACCTAGAGAATTGGATGTTTGCTTCCTGATGAGTTTCAGATGGAAACTCGAGACAGTAATTGCTCAGCACATTCTATAGTTCTCAGCTTGTATTACTGTTCGGTCACAGAAAGAGTAATACGGAAACTGAAGGGGAAATCCGACTTTACCATTTGCAATCAGAGCTTTAAAAGTATTCCTGTGTGACACCTTTTTAAGAGAGAAGCAGCTGCAAAGGCATGTGCATGGTGACTCCTGACTGCCCACCCTTCTCAGGTGGAGCAGTCAGTTAGTGGAGGATTCCAGCCAGTAGGGTTAGGATTTCACACCATCATCTGCAGTTTTCTTTCAGCCTCCCAATATGGGCAAAATAATGGTAATAATTGCTCTCAGGCTAAAGAAAAATATATGGAAATACCTGTTCAGAGCATAGACTAATACAAGCCAGAAGTAACGCACATTGGGGATATCTTCTCAAAGCAGGGTCTGAGCTATGAATCTATTCAAGCAGAACCCAAGGTAGATTTCTGCCTAAATTTAAACATATGAGACCAGTTCCTAGGCTGATACAAAGTGGAGGAGATCCACATATCAGCATAGACCTGTTTATAGCCACAGAGGGTCTGAGTGCATATTAAAAGTGAAAAAAAGAGACAATAGGAAAGTTAGCATGGAGAGGATCACAAGGTTATACTAAGGTTAGAGAAATGCCCTGAATCTGGCTGACAGACAGAGCAGAGAGTGATCCATGCAGAGTGATGAGAATTTGATCCAGAGCTGCAGCATAACAGTCAGGGAAATGAAGCAGTAGGGTCATCAAAATGTAGCTGAACACAGCTAGGAGGGTGTATACAGGAGAAAGGCAAGCATGTGTCTTGGCAAGCCAAGAATTACAATCAAACAGGGAAGAGAAGGAAAAGGAAAAACCTGAAGGTTGAAGTAAAGTTACAGTGAAAAAAGACCACATTCTCCCTCCTTCCAAAGACAGGCTGCAGTTTGTTTCATAATCACGTGCATTATTCCATTTATTTTTCTCCATTTGTGAAATACATTCAGACTGCTGCTACTTAACCAGCAGCCAAAACATTTATAACTTCACTTAAGTGTATATAAATCAATAGGATTTTTTCCAAAACCGTTTAATACCTTCTGTATTCCCTCCAACAGAGACATTATTAACTCCTTCTACAGCTTTCATTGTGGCTCTGGCACTGTCCCTACCACCGAAGTGCTTGCTAAACTCACGGCCAGGCTCTTCTATACGTTTTGCTCACGGTCTCAAGGTATGCAGAAAACAGCATTCATTGTAACATGTACTTCTACTCCGCAACAAAGGCCTGAAGGTAGTGGCTCTGGGGAGACCTTAGAGCAGCTCCCAGTGCCTAAAGGGGCTGACAAGAAAGCTGGAGAGGGGCTTTGGACAAGGGCCTGTAGGGACAGGACAAGGGGAATGGCTTTAACCTGAAAAAGGGGAGATTGAGACGAGATATAAGGAAGAAATTCTTCCCTGTGAGGGTGCTGAGGCGCTGGCACAGGGTGCCCAGAGAAGCTGTGGCTGCCCCATCCCTGGCAGTGTTCAAGGCCACGTTGGACACAGGGGCTTGGAGCAACCTGCTCTAGTGGAAGGTGTCCCTGCCTGTGGCTGGGTAAGCTTTAAGGTCCCTTCCTACCCAAACCAGTCTGGGATTCTATCATCTTTATAGAAGCCGTGGAGAACTAGCAAGAGCTGACAGGCATGAATTATTACCTTAATTAAAATTGATAAAACAATGATTTATGCTAGGCAATCAAAGTGCAGTCATTCATCCATCATCTAGAAACACACACCCAACTCCAAATACATGCTTTAGTCTACTGATACAAGTGATACTACTCATGCATTTAAAGCTAAGTATATGCTTAAAGAACTTTGTTGGGTCAATGTTTATAAATTCATTTTTTTTAGTACTGGGCATCACAGCAATTAAATACACAGAGTCAAAAACCTGACCTTGTCTGCTGATTATATGATTAGAATCACAACTTTGCTGATATTACACTCAAGCGTGGTAGTAAAGCGCTGGGTGTTCTCTCTTTTCTGAGTAGGACTTCTAAATAAACCCATCTTACCCATTACTGAGACATTTACAGAAAGGCAGCTTTGTTAACAGGCAGTCAGAAATCTAAATGTCTGGAAAGGATCAACACTAAGTAGGGAAGGTGGAAAATACATGAGGAAGCAAAGAGGACGATGCATCACTGGTAGGCTTTATTTTCATGTAAACATTCTCGAGTGCAGGCGGAAAGTTACATTTACTCTGCTGAAATATTTGTAAATTATCCAACATGTGAGGCCCATAATATACAGAGTTTGAACCTCTTGATACCTTCTGAACTACTGAAGCCTTATTTTGATACATACACCATTCTTTTCATTGAATTTCATTATTTATGTGCATTTATATGTAAATATCTATAAAAATATTATATATGTTATTTCATAAGTCAGTTTTGGTATACCTTCCCAAAAATCCTTCCCTGCCAGCAATATTTATTGAGGAAAAATAAATCATTTTTGGTATTAAAACATTTTCCATTATTTGAAATACCTTGTTGGAAATCTGAATACATTTCTCCTCCCAAAATACGTTCCTCCCTTCTGGTTGAGGATATATAAATTAACTGATTTAATTTATTTTTACATCTGTATCTCATATCTACACAGGTCTGAAATCAGAATCATGCTATCAGTACTGAGCAAGTAAGAAAAAGTGATGTTTTGAACTATAAGTAGTAAAATGTCAATTAAGATTTGGAACGTAGTCTCAGCTGGCCACACAGCACCTAGATTTTAGTGTCCCAGCAGGGAGCCTGGTATCCTGGAAAAAGGATCTAGTCTGCAATTTAGTGCAGTTTAGTGTGAACCCAATGGCAAAAATTGGGAACTGAGGCAAAATTTTGAGTCCAAAGAGCATAAAGGACATCCCTAGAAACAGCAGTGATTTCACTTAGTTAAATTTCCACAGAGATTATAGGAACAACACTAGGTTTGTTCAGGTACAGCTTCAGAGATATCTTTCCTCATTTCATATTCTTCTTAGAGAAAGTTGATTAATCATGGGCTGTCATCAGACAAGTGGAATCCATAAAGTTCCAACTTGACAACCCTGTAACCTGTCTGAGACAGCAACACACGGCCTGTCCTTTTGACTTCCAGCCTCATGCAGCTTCCTGTGCTGTTCAGAGAACAATAGATGATGAGATGCATAAAAGGCCTTGAAGCATTACTCATCCAAACTGAAAATGGTATCTTTGCAACTGGATGCAAAATTTACCTCCCTTTAGACAGTATTTCAAATCGCTCAGCTGCACTGGATCTCTGAAATAGCTGCAGCTGTACACAAAACCAGCTATGTAGGCTGACTGCACAATCCATACTGTCTGCTGAGGCTGAGAGCTGCACTCAGCTAGCATCTTTGCTTAGAAAAATCACAGAATATCACACTGGACTACATCAAGTCAGTCTTTTTGCCCTTTTGTTTTCACAATTACACTGCTGCAAACAGTACATTACCCACAGCAGCTTTGTTCAGAAGAACTTGTATGGCCAAGGTTATCATACGTACCCTGTTCATATCTGAAATTATCTATACCTTGGACTTTTTACAACACAGTCATTTTAAAGATAGTTTAATAACAATTGTATAGGTTTTTAGTTATAAAAACAAGTTTTTAAAAAAGCATATAAAACACTATAAAAATGGTTTGTAGGGCAGTCCTTCCAGGCATCTGCCATAATAGTTTTAGCATTTGTGACTGCATTAGATTTATATGCATAAATTTATATGGTGTTGATTTAATCAAGAAATTAAAAATCCCCAAGCTACATAATGGCACCTAAAGTCTGTGCCTTACATACATATAATACAGAAGAGATTTCTCAAACCTAAATTTTCACATTCATGCCTTTAGATTGCTTTTTTTCCCAGTACTGGTTCATTATCAGAGATTTGATTTAAATTTAATGCTAAAAAGCTTAAATCAGCCAAACGAACTACCAGGTTCTGTGTGCAAGTAACTAAGCATTGCAGACACAACTGCATACAAGCATGATTCCAAGGGACAGGCAGCACCTCTGAAATGCCACGACCCTTAATAAATGTGCAGTTTCTCTCAATCGCTGAGAAAGGGCATCCTGACTTAATAATTATCACTGCTCCCTGAGCAATTCTAAATACTCTCTGATCCCTCCCTTTCCTCATGTCATCTTGTAAACTCAGCAAAAGAAAGAGGATGTGTTTACATTGATTATTAAAGCCAATTAGAATATAGTAAGATGCAACAAAAAACTATAACCATGACAAAGGTATACACTGTGGCAACACTAAACAAATCTGGACACTTCAGGCTCTTGTAGAGAATACCTATAGCTACTGCAGACAGGCCATGCTATCACAATCGAAAACTAAATGCTGCATTGCAGCCCTTACCTCATTACATGAATACATTCTGGTTCCTTGGTGAAGCTGTAGGCGTAGCCACTGGATGTTGTGCCAAAATCAATAGCCACAACAACAAGAAATAACTGTTCTACGGCATCATCTGCATCAGAGTCCTTCTGTTAAATAGCAGAAGCAAAATAGACACCGAGTCACTGATTAGAGTAACTGTAACCTGTCTTACCCTTCAGTATTTCTGCTCTCTGAGACATGCATATCTCTTCAGTGGAAATAAGGACTTCCCTAAAGTTGTATTTGTGACAGAAGCTGAGACGAGAAAGCTGCACATTTCAATGGAAGCGGAAATTCAATATACATACCAACATATTTCTTGGAGCCTTTCACACATAACCTTCTGAATCAGGAGTTTCCTTCACACTCATTTTTTGGAAAAGCTATTGTCTGGTACCATTAAAACTTATGGCTGAACACTGGGTTACTTGTTTGGAGGCTGGTTTGCTTGGGGTTTTATTCTTCAGTTGATCAATTTTAGGAAAATGTTTATATTCATCCAAGTGGTATATTTCGGATTTATTTGGTGGTTTTAGGAGTAAACTATGTCATAACCTTAAACATGAGGTACTAGTGTCCTTCAAAACTAGTGGAGATAGAACAACCCAAAACACAGCCATAAGCTTTATATCCCATGATAATTATTTATTTATGAGGAATTTACATAACACTGATTTTGTAAGCACTATGTGCATTCTTTCCTCCTGCCTGTGCTAGAATGTGGAAAGCTATTGAGCTGCTTACAGTGAATTTGAATTCTGCTCCCTGCCTTTTACCTGTAAACCTGCAATCCCTGAACAACACAGTCAAGGGCAATGAGGGAACAGTAAGAAGAGGTGGAAGGCTTATGGCCCAAATGATAATGACATGATATCAAGTCCAATGTGAATAAACAAGGAATTGCATCACTCCCTAGTATGCTGTTGCCTAACATAAATCCTATATAAAGGAGGAATAAGTAATGAACAGCAAGGAGCTACTCTTCACAAGCTGGTGTGGTTAAAGCACTAACAGCTTAACAAGATAGGAAGAGAACAAGCTGTAAATACTGGTGAAAAGGCTACGTGCTACAGGCAAGTCATCGTGAAGGTGGGTAATACACCCATCTGCATACACATCATTTTGGCAAAATCACCATGGAACAGACCTGTTGACCTACTACCATATAGGTCATGTCTGAATCCTCCACCACTGCTGCTCAGCCTGCACTTTCAAGAACACTCTGAAGCAACTGTTATTATCTTTTACAGAGGAACTGCCAAATGTCCTCACTCTCTGAGCAGTGTTCCAGCATCTTCCAGTGCCTAAAGGTGGCCTACAAGGAAGATGGAGAGGGACTTTTTAGAAGGGCCTGTAGGGACAGGACAAGGGGGAATGGCTTTAACCTGACAGAGGGGAGATTGAGATCAGCTCTTAGGCAGAAATTCTTCCCTGTGAGGGTGCTGAGGCGCTGGCACAGGGTGCCCAGAGAAGCTGTGGCTGCCCCATCCCTGGCATTGTTCAAGGCCAGGTTGGACACAGGGGCTTGGAGCAACCTGCTCTAGTGGAAGGTGTTGGAACTGGATGAGCTTTAAGGTCCCTTCCAACACAAACCATTCTGTGATTCTGCGATCTTCCTCATATATCACTGTTATCTCTTCATGCCTGCTACTTCCAGCACCTTTCTATTGTACCCCTACCTTTTCCAAGATCATCCCATAGGTCTACTACTTAAAATGCAGAAACAAGAGTAATAAGGTTTGGTCTGAAATAATGAAAGATTTGTTAGGGCCCTCCTAATACAGCTTTTCAACTAGGGCAATGTGGTTTTTATATGTCTTCCTCAAAGAGTTTAAGGAGAAAATCTAACTGAAAGAGGATATAAATTCATCATTATGACAGAAGAAAAAGGGAATAAATTCTAGACTATATGGAGAAAGAATGGAATAAGAGCAAAAAATTATGAGAGAGTGCTCTGGAAATCTGGAAGAGGAATGTTGCACAACTCTGAACCCGATTCAAAAAGCTAAGGAAAAAGTCTGATAAGGATAGCAATGTGTTCTGAACATGACCTTTTGCAATATCAAAGAAATACACCGTGCATATACTGTGTTACAGATGATGCAGATGACCTTAAAAACAGATGGGACCTAATTTTAATGAGAGTTTATCAACAAAATAATCATGATGTGCAAGAGATTAAAACACACTACCTTTATGGGACATTTGCTTGCTTCTGAAAGATTTTCCTTAAGAAACTAAACCAGTTCTATTTTGAGCTCCTCTCTCTATATATGCACTGGAGGAGATTCTTTTCTCTAGGAATTTGGATTTCACTGTTGAATATAATTTATATCCTTTTTTTCTGAACAGAATGAGACATTTCAGGGGCTGCCTAAACAAATCAGTGAGAGACAGGGACAGAACTCGGGAACTCTGAGGATCAAGAAGCCCCTGCGTTCAATACAAAAATATGCAGGAGCAAATCTATCAGCTCAGTAAGTAGAAAAAGAAAGCAAAACCAGGCCCACAATGAAATGAATGAGAGCTCTGTCACCAAACCCACTGTGACCAAAATTTCACTTAAGACTATGGGTAGCATAAAAGGGGTCACTATGTGAGGAAATAACAACTTTCTGAAGAAATTCTGTCCCACTAAACACACAACATACAGTACCTGTTAAGAGTGCATTTCTTACCACAATATGTGATGGAGACAGTGGAGTGATTCCAGGGTCTCCCAAGCTTTTGGCTGGTGATGAGTAAGCAGATGTGGAAACTGCATCTGAAAGGAAACCAAAATTCCTCAGCGTCAGTATGCAGAATGAGTAGGACAGAACAGTTGTTTACTGCTACACTCTTCCTGTTGTAACAAATCTGCTCAGTAAGAAAGCAAATTCCACAGCAGCCACGTAAAATATACATTTTTGCCTTTACAACATACTATGACACAACAACTGCAGGTTTGGTTTTAAAACATTTCTCTGACCTTCACAACTAACTTCCATTCTTTTGCCGATTACATTACCATGTAAGTTAATTTTACAAGTCCTTCTAAACACAGTGAGAAGTCATAGTTGATACGAGCAGCTTGAACGCTATACACTCACATCAATAGACTCAGATTTAAATGCCCGAATGCAGAAACTAAACACAAGTTGTGAGATCAAAAAGGACAGACTCATTTTAAGAGCAAAAGAGGAGTTTGTATCAATTTGACAATGCAGTAAGAGTGGATTTGAATTATTCCACCATGAGCCTTTATTCTGAAACTTTCCCAATACTGTCTCTGTTTTTATTCTTCAATGCACTCTGTACTGAAACATCTTGCAGCTGTTAATATTACTGCAGGACAGAATCCAGCTGGGAAAAAGGAAAGTATTAGTAACAAATCAAAGAACTATTTCTACCCTGCATACAAGACTGAAATTTCATTTAAAGGAACATACCAAACGAGTGACAAACACCGTAATGCACTGTTTGTATTCTTCCTTCTTGTATTTGCCCCATTGATGACAGAAAGAGAAATGGTTTATTAAAATAATTAAAAACTGATGACTCAGGTGGATTTATTAATATGTTCTTTTATGAAGACTGCAGTAGTGTATCAAAATGGAATGTAGAAATGGTACCACACACCCTGTCCATGCTCATATCCCTCTGCCCTCAAATTTAAGCCTTGAGTTTATTGAATACTCTTCTATTTCTTGTATTTTATTGGGTTTGCATGGTAAGGTTCTGGTAGCAAGATGGGCTACAAGGGTGGCTTCTGTGACAAGCTAGTAGAAGCTTCCCCTGGGTTCAACAGAGCCAGTGCCACCTGGTTCCAAGACAGACCAAGGCCAAGCCCATCAGAAAGAGTGGTAGCACTTCTGGGATAACACTGTGGGGGGAATGACCCAGCATCTGCAGTCAGAGGGAGGAGTGAGAATGTGTGAGAGAAACAGCCCTGCAGACACCAAGGTCAGTGCAGAAGGAGGGTAGGAGGCACTCCGGGCACTGGAGCAGAGATTCCCCTGCAGCCTGTGGTCCATGGTGAGGCAGGCTGTGCCCGTGCAGCCGATGGAGGTCCATGGTGGAGCAGATACCCACCTACAGCCTGGGGAGGACCACAAACCAGAGCAGGGGGATGCCTGAAGGAGGCTGTCTCCACTGGGAGTGACCCCCCATTGGAGCACAGGAAGCTTGTGAGGAGTCCTCCCCCGAGGAGTAAGGAGTGGCAGAGACAGCGTGTGATGAACTGACACAACCCCCATTCCCTGTCCCCCGGCAGCACTGGGAGGGAGGAAGTAGAGAATTTGGGAGTAAAATTAAGCCTGGGAAAAAGGGAGGAGTGGGGGGACTTCTTGTTAAGCTCTGGTTTTATTTCTCATTACCCTATTCTGATTTGATTGGTAATAAATCAAATTGGCCAATTTTCCCAAGTCAAGTCCGTTTTGCCTGTGACAGCAACTGGTGAGTGTCTCTCCCTGTCCTTATCTTGACCCACGAGCCTTTCATTATATTTCCTCTCCCCTGTTCAGCTGAGGACAGCAATGACATAGTGGCTTTGGTAGGCACCTGGGGTCCAGCCAGGGTCAAAATCCCACCACAAGAATACAAGCTAATTAGATGTAAAGCAGAATTATTTAGCAAGTCTCTAAAGGTTAATAAATATTAAATAATACATTTCAACATATTTTTAGCACCTGCTTGGATGTATCACACAATAAAATGTATATTTATTCACAGCATGTAACTCCTAGACATGACTGACAAGTCAGAACATTATCCTAAGATGACACAGGAACTGCTCTCCAAGAAAAGACCCTTTAACTACTTAATGAAGGATCCTATTGTTCTTGGTAATCACATATGTGTTCTTTCCTACAGAAAATACAAAAACTCTGAAGTAGGCAACTATGGGATAATTTGCCCAGAGGAAAAAATCCTCCTCCGATTCTTAATATTGCTCTTACAACAATTACTCGTGTTCAAGTTATAATACGCATGTTCAGCCTGATCTTCAGAAGCATTTGCAGAAGCAGAATATTCTCATTTCCCACTCAAGCTCGTCAAGAACATATTATGTTACTCCTCTGATGGTGAAGTACAAAAACCCACAGGCCAAATGTGACAAGCACAGAATCTGCTTGGTTCATTAAGATACATTTGGATCAGATGTTGCTATCAGTCTCAGATACTGTTATCAGCCCCCTTTGTGCCATTTCTTCCTCTTTTCAAAACATTAATTTTTGTACCATCAACATTGGGGTTTTTTTGTAGAATTGAAGAACAACATTTCAGCAATGGGGAAAAGAAAAGGAAATTAGTAACAAAACATGTTCCCTGCATCCTGCTGCCGTTCGTGACTGGACCTAAACCAATACTTCCTAAGCAGATCAGGACACTGCAGTACTGACTCAACATCTTTGGATACTGGTGCATTTTCCCCACTGAGGATACAGGCTCTGAAGCACAAAAATGTA
The DNA here is from genome assembly GCF_004027225.2 of Strigops habroptila. Lineage (NCBI taxonomy): Eukaryota > Metazoa > Chordata > Aves > Psittaciformes > Psittacidae > Strigops > Strigops habroptila. The sequence goes on from NC_044281.2 coordinate 75,227,083, forward strand.
GGTATCAGACCATTATCTATGTGTTTTCAGTGTTTCTCTTTGAATTATTTTCGTTACCTGTTTCAACACTCAGGTTTCAGCAATCTATTTTCCAGCCTGTCTTCAGTTATTAGCCTGGGTGTACCTCAGGAAGTTATTTATAGCTCTATATGCAGCTCAGAAAATCCTGTGTGACAGTATACACATATTTCTGTCTCTCAGAGAGCAGTGATTAAACAACCAGTGCCACATTCAGATTTATCCGATGAAACTGTGCTAACTTGGGTGGTGTTCTATCAAGAATTTATTCAACCCAATCAACTTGTGATAACCTAGAGGTGTAAAATTTATACAAGGACACTCACTTATCCACAGGTATAAAAATATTTGCTAATGAATAAAAAATGGAAAGCAGGGTTTAGAGATCTGTCTTTAGCTGCCCATAGAAAACATCACTTAAAACAGAAAACAGACTTAGATATTTTAATGAAAAATCTTTGAGATTAATTGTCCATTTCAGTTTCAGTATGCTCTCAAGAACTTATGCATAAAGGCTGGATTTGTGGAAGGGCTGATTTTTTTCTCATTCTCATTAAATGCCCAACTCTGCTGGAAGGTTAAACTTTTGGTCATATTTTTTGGTATTTTTGGACAAGAGGGAAAAAATCTTCCCAAACCCATGATAATCTGTACTGTATTCACTGCTGCTCCTGCAAATACCCAGCTAAACAAAGGAATTCTACAATGCATCCTACATGCCACCAGCCTAGAGCCCTGTAGGCTCAGGAGAGGAAAACCATGGAAGGCAATGCTGCAACTTCTAAAGTAGCAAATGAAAATTTTAACCAAAATATACTGTTCAAGGGATTCTGCAGAGCTGTTCTCATGCTGGCATAAGCAGCAGCTGCATTACATTGCAACTGATTTCATGAGACTACCAACTAATCATGTGTAATAACTGGGGCACCTGTAATTGTTATATCCTAACTCAGCTGTTAAAAGAGGCCCTGACACTACCAGAGAGTTTGCAGAGCTAATGAGTGAGTGCAGTTCAGAATACTGGGAAGTTAAAGAGTCGTTCCAGAATGAATTTATATCTACAGAAAATGGCTTGCAAGCCAGTCACCCTGGAATTAATGCCAAGAGTTCTTCCAAGAAGTAGTGAACCAGTTGTTAAAAGCAAATCACAGAATCATGGAATGGTTTGGGTTGGAAGGGACCTTAAAGCTCATCCATTTCCAACCGCGTGCCACGGGCAGGGACACCTTCCACTAGAGCAGGTTGCTCCAAGCCCCTGTGTCCAACCTGGCCTTGAACACTGCCAGGGATGGGGCAGCCACAGCTTCTCTGGGCACCCTGTGCCAGTGCCTCAGCACCCTCACAGGGAAGAGCTTCTGCCTCAGAGCTCATCTCAATCTCCCCTCTGGCAGGTTAAAGCCATTCCCCTTGTCCTGTCCCTACAGGCCCTTGTCCAAAGGCCCTCTCCAGGTTTCTTGTAGGCCCCCTCTGAAATCAGGAAATTTGTAACATTATACCATCCAACCTATCTGAACTGAGAGATGTTAAAATATACTTGCCCATGTGGGAGCTTTAATATTTCGTTGAGCTAGTGTTTGCTTGTGGGAAAAATGTGCTTGTGTCACAATTTTTATATCAGGGATCTGAAAAGTGGCAAATGCCTGGATATTCCAGGATATTTAAAAATCCCTTATTTCTAAAGGACTGTGATTGGTTGATCTGAAAGAAAAAGAAGCATCTTCTTCAAGCCAGAGAATGGGAAAAGGATTGCACAAGCCTGATTTGCAATCATGTAACAAAAAAAGGATGCTTAGTGTTTATGAATCATTTAAAAAGATGTCCTGGATAGTATCATGGCATTTGAAACAGTTCTTAAAAGCAAGATGACTTACTAAGGCTTCTGTAATGAAAAAACACAATCAAGCAGGGTCCCACATAGCTCAAGTTCCAGCTTTATCTCCCATGTTTACCAAGGATCTCTGTGTCAAACTACACACTATGAGAAAACATACAGCTAAACAGCATGAGTTAAATCAACACTTAACTCTTGACAACTTGCCCATCAAAATAAATGCAGGAATCTGACTTGGAATTCAAATTAAAGTAAGTCTTCAAACACACCGATATTTAAAATAATATTTTTCTAAATATGATGCAAACTTCTTGAGTAGAAATTCTTTATTATGAAAGAATAATATGAACATTAACCTGAAATATGACTGTTTATATCAGGGGTTTGGATAATTCATAGAATGAATTTGACTGCATCATTACACCTTCTGACTTTAGTCCTAACCCAAGCAACTGCCAAACAACACCTTGTGCATTTTTCAAGGTGGAAGAGGAATGGAAAATAGAGAAGACTCCCATTTTCAGCATTTTATTTCCTCTTTTTATATTCAAAGGGTCCTATCTGATTTGCAATTAACAATCATAGAATCATTGACTGGTTTGGGTTGGAAAGGGCCTTAAGATCATCCAGGTACAACCCCCTGCCATGGGCAGGGACACCTCACTCTAGACCATGTCACCCAAGGCTCTGTCCAACCTGGCCTTGACCACTGCCAGGGATGGAGCATTTAGCACTTCTTTGGGCAACGTGTTCCAGCACCTCACCAGCCTCACAGTAAAGAACTTCTTCCTTGTATCTAACCTGAACTTCCCCTGTTTAAGTTTAAACCCATTACCCCTTGTCCTATCACTACAGCCCCTGATGAAGAGTCCCTCCCCAGCATCCTTGTAGGCCCCCTTCAGACACTGGAAGCTGCTCTGAGGTCTCCACACAGCTTCTCTTCCTCAGGCTGAACAGCCCCAACTTTCTCAAGCCTGCCTTTGTGCAGGAGATGCTCCAGCCCCCTCATCATCCTCGTGGCCTCCTCTGGACTTGTTCCAACAGCTCCATGTCCTTTTTATGTTGAGGACACCAGAACTGCACTCAGAATTGGTGAAATTATGAAATCAGCAGATACTGTATTAATACTGAATCATGTCCATTACCATATTAGCTGCAATTGCTGTTTTAGCAGATTTAATTTAAACTATTCCTCCTTTTCATCTAAACACATGCAAGAGTGTATTTCCTGTAGTTTCCTGCAATAGCTAATTAGTTCAGCTTTTCCTGTTTTTCAGTAAATGATCAGCCATGTTCTAGATTTCAACAACATGCAACAAAGCCGGCAACAAAATGCAATGAAGGATTAACCTTTAAGTGTCACAGAATACAGAGTAGAAGCAAAGTCCAGAGCATTTACACTTCGCTGATGCCGGGTGACCATTTCACTGGTGGCATGTTCTGCTGCATATGATTTTCTGTTAGATCTAGAGAGTAGGACCAGGCTTGTTATTTAATTAGAAAGATCAGCTAATGGCAGCTGGTATCTGAATTTTCTGTTCTGAGTATTTGGGAGTCCCTGCTACGCATTCCTATTCAGGACTGGATACGGAAGTTTTACAGAACCACTGAAAGTATCAGCCATGGACCATTACAGTCCCAGACAGTGAAATGTAAGAAAGATAACTGCTAAACCTCACAGTAACAAGTCACTAAGGTGGTATTAAAACAAAAAATTTCCTTCAGCAACTACACAAAATATTCTCTACGAAATTCAGTTTTTATGAAGCACTTAACGTTAAATAATTCAGCTACACAATGCATCAGCAAAATTTTCTGCTTCACACATTAGGAAAATCAACACTTCTTTTTAGCTGTTCCCACTCTACTCAGCGCTTGCCAGGCCACACCTGGAATACTGTGTTCAGTTTTGGTCCCTGCTGTACAAAAAGATGTGGACAGGCTGAAGAGGGTCCAGAGAAGGGCCACAAAGATGATCCAAATACTAGGAAGCTGTATGAAGAAAGGCTCAGAGAACTGGGTTTGTTCTCTGAACAAACCCAGAGAAACCTAACGAAAAGGCGGCTCAGGGGAGACCTTAACACCATGTTCAGTATTTAAAGGATGGCTACAAAGAAGATGGAGACTCCTTTTTTGTAAGGAGTCACATGGAAAAGATGGGTGATGGGTACAGTTACTCCTGGAGAGATTCCAGTTCAATACAAGAGGAAAATTTTTCACAATGAGAACAATCAGCCATTGGAATAATCTCTCCAGGGAAGTGGTGGATTCCCTGGAGTTGGATATTTTTAAGATTCAGCTGGACAGGGTGCTGGGACATCCAATCTAGGTCATGCTTTGCCTAAAAAGGTTGGTCCAGATTATCTTTGACGTCCCTTCCAACCTATCAGTATTCTATACATATTCTATGAAATGTTCATTTCAACAGCAAAGCAGCACACCATAGCAGTGGATTCTCTGCTAACAGAAGGTTCCCTGCAACCCAAGTAACGCAGACAACAAATAAGCTAAAGTGTGCATTGCCTCCAAGTAAGAATTTGAGAAGTAAAAGCAGGAATTCAGGATGCAGGGTATGTTGCTCTACAGCACAAAGCACAGACATGCAGCCAGATAAGGGAAGGAAGGAATTTTCTGAGTATATCTCATGTCATCAGTTTAGCAAACAGAAAACAAGAAATAAGGTATCAAGCCCCAAGTGTGCCATCAGAAAACCAAACATGGACCTTTTCAGGCACATTCTGCAGTACTTTACAGTCATGCCAGGAGAAGGCTTGGCCAGGACAGAAGTGTGCTTCCCGAACCTTCCACACCTCACTTCCAAGTGATGGTGAAAGGGACTCATCATGGTCTGGATCTCTTACAGCTGTTTTGCAAACCAGAAAATAGGCAGCATCATTATGATATCACCTCTCTGTAAGAACACGCCTGAACATTGATTGGGATATAAATCCACGCTAATGTATTTTTAAGTTCATTTCTACTTCTATCCTGCCAGAGTGGCCCCAAGCCCAACACTTGCTAATCAAATCACGATTTTCCGAATCATCCACACTATTTCAGATCATATGTCTAGCATTTGAAGAAATGCCTTCACAATAAGAAGTAATTTGTTTTTCAATCCATAGCGTACAATGCAATAAATTCTATGTGTTGTACAGATCTGAGCCTCTGGCCGAGCTCGAGAATCCACTGGAAAGACCTGGATACCACAACCTTTTCCAGGCTCTCCAACTCCCATCTGAGAATGCCTGCAGTACACCTCCCTGCCTCGAAAGGAAAGCTGCAATAACTCTTGAGTTGTATAGCACATATCCGCTGTTCCATATGCCAAGTCTGTTCAGCCTCTCAGTTATTTGTGGGCTGATGAGACAGATGCACAGGGTAAGTCAGGATGCATTAGACCTACTAAAAATGCCACTATTGCAGATGATCCTTATGGCAAATAAATCCAAGTAAATTCAATGTACTGTGTACATGTGGATCATTTTCAGATATCAAACACTTGCACATATCTGATGGCTATTCTGGAATTCCCAGCCATCCAGCAGCTGGTGAGAGTGACTGTTCCATGTAGCCATGATCTTAGTCAGGTTGCTGGTCATACCAAAATCTTAGCCAAATTCTTCATTTTACTTTCAGATAATATCTCTGGATTTAAAAATTAAAAAGATCTACTAAGTCAACTCTGGGTATAGGGTGGCCACCAGGTAATAAAAGAATAAAATTAAACCCATCGTTTATCATTCAAAACATTGTATATCATTTTGAGCATCAATAATCATGCTTTGCCGCAAGCAAAGCCTGCTAATGATGTTTGCACAACAGGAAAAGAAGGGTTTACCATATTGCTATTAGCTGGCAACTGCTGTGTTGAGGAAGAAAACCTTATTCAACTTTTCCTATTGCTGAGATTTTGCTTTGCATTAAGCAGAAAATGTCACAGCTTCCAAACGTGACATGACAACCTCGAGCATTTTACTGTAAATACAAAGATGGCCTTTGAAAATAATTATAGAACAACAAAAAAAAAAAGTGAAGCAAATACAAAAAACGACTTAAAATATTCTTATGCTTAATAAAAAGATCCCACATTTCATATCAGAAATAAGAACCTTCTGTTTCTACTGAAACCAATGCCATCCCTGTTATTACCATCAACAGAATCAGAGTTCTTTGTTTTCAAATGCCAGTAGGCATTCAGCTGGGTTGCCGAGGACTGCAGTGCACTTCCCTTCTATGAATACAGCCACAGCTCATCTCTGATACAAATCCAAGTTTCCTGATACCCTTCCATAATAATTGGTCACCCAAAGAGCTGGTATTCATTGCACTGGTACCAACTAGAGACCAGTGATTTCCTAAGTAAAAAACCCTCTCAGATCTTTGGATAAAACTCTAAAAATAAGACTCATTATGGCTTTGACCTTTTTCATTTATGCTTTTCTATTGCCTCCCACTATGATTACAGTTTGACTGAAGGAATTACTTTTCCACCATGCTATCAAGCTTTCTAAGATAATTTAAGTTTTTAACATCATTGTTAAGAGCATCAAAAAACCACCACAGGTTCATCCCATCACTCACTTTGTGGATTATATCTTCCTGCACTTCACCAGTAAAAGGAAACCAAAAGACACTACCTATTTTCTGTGAACTTAATTGAAGATGAAAGAAACACACAAGAACTCACAATAACCTTCTGAAAATGCCACGTGGGTTATGTTCACTTTTCTTTTTGTCAGGATATAGGCTAAACTATTTTACCTAGACCTGATCTGGCCTCACTAATGCTTGATAAGCCAGACTGAAACAGGACTATCACACTTCCACACAACACTTGAATCTGTAAAGCCTCAACCAGGTCCTTACCAATAGTCAAGTCTTCCCTTAAAGCTGCCTTAAACTCAAACCTATTCATCACCCACACTGTAAGGTCTTAAATCCAACTCCACCTTGAATGACCCAAGAGCTTTCCAGCTTTTGAGATCAGTCAGCTCCTTACTCCCTCCCAGTCCTGACACGGTTCCAACTTGCTCAAAACCTGCTCACACCCCAAAGCCTGAGTTTGGGGAACCCAGCAGCAGCGCTTAGAATCTCTCTCTTCCTAGATTCCAGCTCTTCCACCCACACCCATGTACTACTGCCAGGAGAGACAAAACTGATCCCGGTTTACACGTGGGAGAGGCCAGGCTGTGTGTTGTGATAAAGGTGGGCTAACAACAGATTTTACAGTTCAGAGTGGTAGAGGACAACTCTCCAGGTTCTTTCTAAATATTCCACTGATGTGGTTCTGTAACAGACACCTTTCGTATGTATCAAATAACCTTCTCTTCCTTCAACAAGCTCTTCTGTGAACTTGCTTCCATCAGGCTTCCTTGCACTATTTGCCTCTGTGCAAGCACTACGTCTCATCTCCTCCCTCCTTGCTTCCAAACAGAAAGACATAAGGAACAGAAAACAAAACCCAGATGTACAGAACCTAGGTTCTGTGAAGAGATACCTTCCTAGAAAAGGTTTCCTGCTGCTTCTCCTTCATCATGTCTGTCATCATCTACTTCATGTACTTGGTTCACTGCAGGGTTGTCAGGAATGGCACTAATAAGATTATGCTCCAGTTCCCAGGACCACACTCATAAAACATTTGTGATGCTAATCACTTTCTTTGGAAAAAAACCCACCATTTACCAGCTGAGGGGGGGCTGGGTGCTTGGTTTTTTTTCTTTTTAAAAAAGCAAGATCAAAATATTACAGTTATAAAATCCCTGGTTTACTGCAAGTTCCTATTTAAGAACCATCCCAAGATGCAATTGTATCCTAGATGTAAATCTAGGATTGCGTGCAATCCTTCTAGATCAAGACATTCACAGGAATATTATTCAAACACTGATCAAGAATTATTGTTCAGCTTTTCCAGACCATGTGTCCAGCACACAGGAATAAGAGCACTTTGGGGGATATTTATTAACTTAAAAGGCATAAAAGTTATTTAGTTATCAAGCATTTCCAGATTCATGAAGTATTTTGCAATGCATCAGGCTGGATGGACGCAGTGACTCCTTTTTCTTAAAGCATGAATTGGAAGAAATACTCCAAAATGTTTGTCTTCTTCATTTTGTCAATCTTCAGGAGTGCTAAACATGATTCACACATTTGTAGTCTTGATAAGAGAAAACAAACGTCATTCCCCCCCCAGAAAAAAACAACAAAGAAAGAGGGAGACAGGGTAAATAGAATAACCAAACTAGAATAACCATTACTTCACACAGTAGACAGCAGGAGTGATACTATATATAAATCCCTTTATATTCTTCAAGGCTATGTAACCTGGTTTTGTTCAAAGATGGGAAAATAAAGAGAATATCAGTTGTTGCAAAACTGTAAATACTGGTACATTTGACAATTCATTAGCAAAGTCATCTGTGAATCCATAGTCTATGGCTATTGATGGATATTCTGAGTGACACTTTATAGCTAAATCAAAAGTAAGTTTGTATGTCTTTACTCTTTTTACTTTACAGTCTTGAAAACAGATCAGCTATCAGGCTTAAAGGAAAATACCTTATGAGGAGAGAAGCCATGGACAGAAGTACATGTTTAGGATTCGTAGAGCAGATCACAGAATCACGCAGTCATTGACCCAAATCCATTTCCAGACGTTTTTACACTAGCATCCATCAGGCCTACATTCAAGTGCCATGACTGTGCATAGACATCACCCAGGGACCAACGCTGACCAGCCAGAAAACCAACTGGAAAGGTACACTATCACAGTGAGAAGCAATGGTTCAGACTGCAAAGGAGTTCCTATGGCTAAAACCATAACAGGACCATAGCTGAGTAAGCAAGAGAGTTACTGCAAAGGGTTGATATTTGAACGCAGCATTTCCATAATGACAATACTGAAAGCTTTTGTAAACCGCATGCCCTGCCGCTCAGATTGCAGCGTGTGCTCTACTAAGGTATCCATGGAAACTTGAGAAAGAGATGTTAAATTTGTTGGATCTGTTTGGCACCAGGGAATGGGGCTAGTTGCCAGTCAGCCTACTATAACCACAGGTATTTTGATCTTTCAGCGTGGAGAAGGCACCGAGAGTCCTCAAATGATTATGAAATCCCCAAGGCCAAATTGTCACAGGAATGCATTTCCCAAACGATGATGTACTAAAGAAACAGTTATTTTAATGTTGTTATTATCTGTTACGAGAGGAAAATAGCCCAATTGGTGTAACAAGGAGAAAGACACCCAAATACTCACTCTTCAGACCTCAAAAAGAAAGTGTGATTACAAATGGTCAGAGCCTCACCAGGAAAGGGTGTGTGGGATGGGTGGACACGGAGCGATCAGGGCTGTAAAATCCTTTGAGAGAAACCGCTTCAACCCTAGAAAGTGGATCTGAGCAGCACTAAAACAAAAGATGTATTCAGAAATGGACAAATCAAAGCAGTGTTCCCAGATTATTCCCTATGGGAGAAGGAAGTAGCCTAAGGAGAATAATTTCTCTCTGCCTCTTTCCCTAAGGAAACCAGTGCAGGTTGGGTAGGTTCCTCCAATAGAGGCAGCTTTTCTTCAGAGAAAAAGTGAATAAAGTCCTTCAAATGACAAGAAATTGCTATTACAAAACTCCATTCACATACATGCTTCTTTTGACTCCAGCTGGTAACAAGTATTAGAAATCTCCCTCAATAAACCTCGGAAACTGCATCTGCTGAACACAGTCGGAGAGTGTGGACTCAGGCACTGAAGAACTACTGACAGAAGAAACAGCTCTAAGAAAAACCCTCTCCAGGTCTCCTGTTCTAGTAAATGAAGATGCCTTTAGAACTGGTCCGTGTGCCCATAGCCCTGCAAATCAATCACAACAGAGCTATACTGATCTGGGCCAGCGAGCACCAAATGACTCTCACACACTATCAGAGCACAGCAGCATGCTGAGGATGGAGCACCATGAAGCTGCTCTTTGTTGTCCTTGACACACCCTGATGCAGTCCTGAGTAAGGACATTCAGTCAAGACCTTCAGCAAGAACAAAGGCTTACTCTCCTGAATACTGGCCTCCACATTCTGAGTGTTGGAGTTTATTTATTTGCTTACTTTATTAGAATTGACTGCATCTTCCTTTTCATTTACGTGAAAACCTTTCTCAAATCCCTTTGAGACAGACTTTGAAGGAATTTCCTGTTTTAAGACCAATTACTTACACGGCTCACCATCCTAATTTTCAAACGCTGCAAAGTCACTGCTTTATTAGTAGTTATGGCAAAATGTAAAACCTGCATTTGTTTATTTTAAATGCATATCACTGTTTCTTAACAGCACAGCACATGGGCCATAGCTGACATATTTTGAGTAATGAGAGCTATGGAATGTTCTTCTGTAAGATCAAAAATGTGCCTGGTCACTGAGAAGAAAGAGGCAGTTTCAATTTAATGACCTAGGAGCCACTGGGTCACTTGTCACAATGAAGAAGATGAAATCTGCAGGTATGTCACAGGCATCTCAGATCACTGAAGTTCACACTTGGCAGCAGCATTCTCTCAGCACAACGCCAACACCTGTGACCTTACATCACCAAGCAGCTGCACACTCTTCAGTAAAACATCTGTGAAGCGAGTGTACCATTTACAATCACAACCAGTGGACTTCAGAGCTTGTTCCTGAAACAGATTCCAAGCCCTCCTGGTACCCCTCTCTTTCACCATTGCAGAAATAGAGCTGAACAAGCCTGTGCGACAGTGATGCAGCCTGGAGCTTCCCCCATTTCTGTTTTCAACTAGCAAGGCTGTTTAGTAGAAAACTGACAAGTGCTGTACAGAAGCTGAACAAGTAAGCAACTGAAGTCATTTCTGGATAGACACATTTCACTAAGCTGCATATGGAAAACATCAACATTTACTTCACTTAAAAAGGGAATAGATCCAAACTCCCCCAAAAGGTCATGTTGCATCACACTTAATCAAGGTCATGACTGTCCTTGTTCTCCTACTCAGAAGTACCCTCATTTGAGTGCACTGGGTTTTATTCCTTTCACACTTTCCCTTATTGTTTACTGAGAGCTAGTGCAGCTTTTTTAAATACCTCAAAAAAGCCAATTTGCTCCTTCACAATCCCTACAGTCTAAAACAGCCACAGAGAGAAGTTTCTAAAACCATAAATGATGTGCGCTTTGAAGTGCAAAGCTTGTGAAATCCCATCTGACACATCGTCAAAAGGCAGAACCCATTCAGGTACAGAAAACTGAGGTGACAGGATCCTTTGGATGTTATTGCTTAAAACTAAAAAGTGTACTTTCAAGATTTATTTTTTTTAGAAAGGGAGGGTTATTTGGTGCCACGAAGGGGGCCTACAAGGATGCTGGAGAGGGACTCTTCATCAGGGACTGTAGTGATAGGACAAGGGGTGATGGGTTCAAACTTAAACAGAGGAAGTTCAGGTTAGATATAAGGAAGAAGTTCCTTACTGTGAGGGTGGTGAGGTGCTGGAACAGGCTGCCCAGAGAAGTGGTGAATGCTCCATCCCTGGCAGTGTTCAAGGCCATGCTGGACAGAGTCTTGGGCAACATGGTCTAGTGTGAGGTGTCCCTGCCCATGACAGGCGAGTGGAACTAGATGAATTTAAGGTCCTTTCTAACCCAAACCAGTCTATGATTCTATGATAGATACAATAGGTGAAATCATAGTAGAGGGAAGCAAAAGGGGAACTAATCATCCAGAATAGCTCAGAAGAATAAGGACTTTGAAATTCTAAAGTATTTAATCAAAACTGCAGCTTTAAAAGTAAAAAAGTAAATCCAGACTTAATAGCAGCAGGTATGATGTCCAGATGGGGCCTCAAAAATTTCAGTATTCCCATGAAAGTGGGAGAATTTGGCCACGGCAGGTCATGGCAGCTCAACAACAAAGAAAAAAGCAGAGAAGAGCATAAGATGAGACACCAGTCAACTCCCATAGCACCAGTGACACAATCAGAAAGCAAAACATGTCCTAAGTCTTCACATTTCCATGGAGGGAAAAGGTTTTTTTGTAGCTGAGGCAGCATTCTGGTTTCCTTGCAATGACCTGGCCTCCAAAGGCTGCTCTAACTTCGGCTGACATCTGAGGCTGCAGCAGCCTCTTCCAGCTCCCGGTGAGAGTTGTATCTGAGCTATGTCCTGGTCACTCCCTCCAGACTAGGATAAAGCCCCCTTGCACCATACATGCATCAGCTAAAACAGCCTCTGGACAGAACAGACCTCTGGGGACCTCACTGCAGCAATAGGGAAACCTTGCAGGCACAGAGCAGGGCATCTCTGTTGAACACCAACTGCCGTCCCAGTGGGACTGAACTAAATAGTGCATATTCACACTGCAAGCTTACAGGGTGACAGAACCACAGAGGAAAACTTGTCAGCTGAATCAGCATCAACTAATTATGAGCCAATGGCTTTAAAAATGCCAAAAGTCAGTATAATTAGAGGCTTTACATGCCACAGCTCCTGGGTACGAACAGTTTTATCCAGGCTCATACTACCCAAGCTGCAGATACCGCATTGCTGTGCTAACCACAGCTATAAAAGTGATTGGCAGGCACTGCATACACTTGGCTATTTTACATATGGACATTTCTTCAGCACATTGTACTATGCAGCAATAAGTGACTGCAGCTTCAATACTGTCAATAGAGCAACACTCACTAAATCACATTTTATCCCCCAAGCCTTTTTTTCATCTGACAGCTTCAGCATTCCAGAGTGTGGAAAGAACATAAAGATTTCTGGCATAACAAATAATTGCTTTAGTACACAGTCTTCTATCTTCGAACAAAACCATTCCTGCATAGATTCTCCCTATGTCACAAGTTAACTTCTTTTCACTATTGCATCCTTGCCACTTTGCAGAAAACAAAACACGTGATACCCTGTCATCTAAAAGACAAATAGATCTGTCAGTCTGGTCTTCCCTTTGTCAGCTGAATGCTAGAAAATTGTTACAGGTTCCTTCAAACCAAACAGACACTAGGGACTTTATTTAGGAAGCAATGAGAGGGCATTTAGATTAGGAGGGGCAGGGAGGGAATCCAGTCATCTTGAAGATTCAGTTAGTTTCTAAGTATCATTTTCTGGGGTTTTTAAAATAAATACTTTTATTCCACTTGCACTGCAATTAAGATATCTTATTCAAAATGTTCCCCAAGTCCCACTGTGGTCTGTATAAACTCAACCTTTTAAGTTTCCCCATACATTACTACCAGCACCTCAGGCTCAATATTAAGGTTTCCTTAAATCTTTGCAGCATACAGTGAGGAAGAAGGGATGGAGAGATCGAATGAAATGAGGCCGAGCCTGCATTTCCCTTAGGGTTATTCACCCGTATCATTTGTATCCTAGGAACCCTCTTCCCTCCCCCAGCTCCCTTCCCACACAAGGAGAGACCACCCGTGTCCTGCAAGGGCTGTGTTATTTTTATCAGACACAGTGTAATCACAAACGGACCAAAATCACACAATCCTTGTTTCAGGCAAAACAAGACTCAGAGTGTCTCAGCTCAAGAGCAAGTTTGCAAAGTCAGGGACCCGCAGACCCGTTAACGTGGTAAAACGGAACCCCTGGGATTTACCCCATCCCTACGCCTCCTTGGGAGCTCTCCGGTCCCCGGGGCCACGCCAGGATGGTAAGACTCTCACCCCAGTCACCGCTGCCTCTCCCAGCGAGCTGCCAGCTCTTTCTTTCTCAGCGCATCAATCAGGCTACTCGCTGGAAAGGGCGCCTGCCTTTATTTCCAGCCCTCCCCCTTCTCTCCCGGGCCGCTGCTGGGAAAGGAAGACCCGGACCCGCGGGGAGGAGGGGGCCGGGAAGGATGCTGCGCCCACCGGCGCCCGGCCCGGCGATGCCGCCGCATTGTTTTGCACCTAGGTCCACCGCGCTCTGCTGCACCGGCTCCCCAGGGACCCAGCACCTCCGCAGCAAACCCCCCCCCCCCCGCCGCCGCGGTGGGCTGGAGCGCTGCCTGCCCCTAGTGCGGCCACAGCCGCAGGGACATTGTCTGCCGCCTCCCCGCCCTCCCCTTCTCCGGACGGGGCTCCGGCTCCAGATCATTTCCCCCGATAAGCCAGGGCCTGCCCGTGCCGTGCCGCGCCCGGCGGCGGCAGCGCTCCCGCATTGCGGCGGGGGCTCGGCCCCGCTCCCCCTTACCTGCAGCCCCGCTCTCCGCTTCCGACATGGCCCGGCCGCCCGCCGCCGCACCGCGGCTCCCTCGCTCCGCGCTCACTGCACCCGCCGAGGCATGGGCCGGCAGCTCCGAGCGGAGCTGCGTTACGCTGCCCACCCCAGGGGGAGGCTCCGCTCCTTCCTCCCGTTCCGTCCCCTCCCCGCCCCAGCCGCGCCTTCCTGCGGTCGGTGCTGAGAGCCAAGGGGAAGCCGCCGCGGCCCCTCCCCGCAGCCGCACAAGGGACCCGGGGCTGCGGCTGCTGCTGCTTGTGGGGGGGGAGAGAGCTCCGAGGGGCGGCACAGCGCAGCCCTGCCCCACATGCGGATTTCACGGCTGTTGAAGCGGAAAACCCCTCACGGTGACAGCTATAAAAGAGCACCCCCTCCGCGACCGGGTGACACCCTGGGTAGTGGGTCTCCTGCTGGAGATAAAGCAAGGATGTTGTTTGCAAAGGTTACGGTGGCTGTTTGCTGTAAGGGGTGTGCAGGTCCACCTAACCTGAGCAGTCAGAAATCATTAAACAGGTCCACCGAAATCATGAATTCCTGGGTAACTTTCACAGCATAAGATTCTTTTTATTTGCCTTTGGAGTGAACTCTCTCGTGTGGTTCTGCAGTGCCATCAGGGCCAGAACCTCTCGTTTCCAGTGATTTTTAGATGATTAACTTGTCTCCAGGACCTGGGAGAGAGACGCCCCTATCGCCACTTGAGCCATGATCAAGAGTTTTCCAAACTAAGCAAGAAGCCATTACAAACCCGAGCATAAAAATAAGGCTGGTATCCTCCCATGAACATGGAGCCAGAGAAAACGTTCTCCTGTTTTCCTCCCATGCTTCTGGTCTAATTCTCCTTTACTTTCCAGCCTCAGTGGCCACCCCAATTTGAAAGCACTGCCAGCAGTTCAGGTGGAATGAATAAGGGCAGTAACTCCAGGCAGTGTCTTGGTTCCTTCCTAACTCCGAGGCTCAGGAGGCCACTGACATTCTCTACAACGTAAAATCCACCCAGAGTTTTTCCTGCATCATCTCACCAAAGCACATACAAGGCAGGATCCCACTGAAACCTCTGAAGATGAGGGAATTTTGGAACAAATGCCTGGACACTGCAGGTGTTGACTCAGCATCTCCGTCTGTCTGCTGCCTTATTTCCTCCTCTCCTGGCATTAGCTCTGCTCCCCATGAGTTCAGCTCTGGGGGCCACAACACAAGACGGTCATGGATCTGCTTTAGCAAGTCCAGAGGAGGCCACGGAGCTGCTGCGAGGGCTGGAGCAGCTCTGCTCTGGAGCCAGGCTGAGAGAGCTGGGCTGGGGCAGCCTGGAGAAGGATCCTTAAGGGGAGACCTTAGAGCAGCTCCAGTGCCTAAAGGGGCTACAAGATACTTGGAAAGGGGCTTTGGACAAGGACAGGTAGTGATGGAACCAGGGGGAATGGCTTTAACCTGACAGAGGGGAGACTGAGATGAGCTCTTAGGCAGAAGTTCTTCCCTGTGAGGGTGCTGAGGCGCTGGCACAGGGTGCCCAGAGAAGCTGTGGCCGCCCCATCCCTGGCAGTGTTCAAGGCCAGGATGGACACAGGGGCTTGGAGCAACCTGCTCTAGTGGAAGGTGTCCCTGCCCGTGGCAGGGGGGTGGAACTGGATGAGCTTTAAGGTCCCTTCTAACCCAAACCATTCTGTGATTCTATGATTTTTTGCCTCTGAGGACAGAAGGTGTGGCACAAATGTTAAAATTAAAGCAGTAAACAGCTTCATATCTACACACTCAACTCATTTCAAAGGCCTTCACCAATCCTGTACACACTCCAAAGATGATCTCTTCCTGAAATCCACTGTCTGGTCATGGGGAAAAGCTGAACTCAATTCTCCACCTCCCCAAACCAGCTGCACAAAGGGATTTTCCGAACTCTTGAGAAGGAAGGAACATGCAGGGATGGTGGAACAGCAGCTCGCTCCACCATTCACATTGGCTGTAAGATTATATCCTTGCAGACACTCAGTAACACAGGGATCACTTGCCAAAACACACGGAGAGCGTGCATTGGGACTGTGGCTTCCTGTTCTTCCCTCTGCTCCACGCCAGGCAACAAAGGGGAACATCTGGCCAATAGTCGGCTTTAATCACCTATTTAGAGCCAGGCTGAGTACTTCTGCTGTCATTAAACAGCCTCAGAAATAAGAAACCAAACAACTCTTAATACTTGGTTTCCTGACAAGAGACTTAAATAGCAGAAACTTTGGCTTCAAATTCAATGCACTTCAACAGCGATTAATCGTAAGCTTTACAAATGTAGTGAGATAATTAACAAAGGCAGAGGGTAAAGAAAAGAAACAGTCAAGGAACACAGAAACACGTGCAAATTGTATACTTTCAGGAAAAAGAATGCTGCACGCAGGCTAATTTTCCATCACCCCTTGAGCAACAAGACAACACACATAAAAATAGCATTTGCTGGGTACAGACATGTCCCCGGATGTCAAGGCAGTGACTGCATTATTCAATATCAAGCCAGGTTGCCTGAGTTACACACTCAGCTGTAGGTGTTTTGAATAATGAAGAAGCAGAGTATTTGAAGGTGTGTGACTGCTACTTTCAGAAGCAAGACCCTTTCCCAGAGAGTTTAGTATCTCCTTGGGAAATCTGTGAGGAATCCATAAAAAATTGCTTTATTTTTTTCTTTAATTAAAGAAATGCAAGGCCAGGTTGGATGGGGCCTGGAGCAACCTGCTCTAGTGGAAGGTGTCCCTGCCACAGGCAGGGGGTTGGACCTGGATGAGCTGTAAGGTCCCTTCCAACACAAACCATTCCATGCATTATTTTTCTCTTTCCATTTCTCTTCCTTGGAAAAAATAAAAAGTACATTTCAAATGAAAGAAAAAACCTTTCTGAAAAGGTCACCATTGCCAATGAGGCTTCTCTGGAGCTGAAGAGACTTCTTGTTGTTACTTATTCCATAGGAAGTTTGTAATTTTCATGGTCATTTTGACAGGTTGTTTGGAATCTGTGGCTTTAATGGTTTATTGTTTTATAAGAGTAACACGAACTGAGTCTAAATATAATGATTAAAATGTAAAAATGCCATGGATGGGTAGATTATTGAAAGGATGGCAAAGATAAAGTTATTCACATCCTCTGAACATGGTCTTGTGAAAACCATGGTAAGCTCATCAACTTGTCCCTTATACAAGGTTCAATTTTAGTGTGGGTCTGGGAAGAATTCTTTTCCTTCTCAGTGACCGAACATCAGCTGCATTAGTGTATTGCAGGAGAGTAGTAGCAGAAAGGAAGAACTTTTTTGGACTCTGAAGCATTAAAGTGTTGCTCTGCCAGACAACCAAGGCCCTCATCAGTGTGAAATTCAAGCCCCAGCCCCAGCAGTCATTATGGAAGCAAGATTTATGCAGTAGCTTGGGACAGGCATCTGCTTTAAGTTCTCTCTTGAATCATCCACTTGGGGGTGAACACCACTCAAGCACAATCAAGTACAGGGATTTAATATACTGTATTTTGCATCTGTAGAGCACTTCTTATCCTAGGTGATCCCCAGAAAGCTGCAGCTTTCAGTTCATCATACAAAGGATTCAGATATGCTGAATAAACTGACAGTAGAAGAATAATAGCTGTCTAATGCAGCTGTGACTGTAGCAGAGCTCCCACATATATGTTATCCATTAGCATCAATCACAATTTCATGAGGAAAGTGAAGATCACCCCAGTGCCCTTCCAGGGCCATATTCATGTGTTTTGAGAGCTACACGAAACTGCAGCTAGCCAGTGAAAAGAGCTACGTGCTTCTCACACATGACTGTGAGGGTCTAGGGGAGGCACTGAAGGGATAGCACTGAGAACTGGGGACCTGTAAACGCTAGGCACAGAGATCTGGAAGGAATATAGGCATTGGAATATTGCTTTCCATGCACCTGGCAGCAAGATGTACAGATGTTGTTACAGACACCGGGATCAGTGTCCAACTGAAGCCAAACACTCAGCCCAATACTGGTACCAGGGAGAGTTGTATCTTTAAAAACCCCACTACATTTAAGACAAAAGAATAGAAAGCAGGTAAATATGCCTTGTATCCTGGCAGCTCAGGAATCCCTCAGCAAGCACTAGGTCCATCTGCTCTATTAAAATTCCTAAGGTAATCATTTCATACGTCAAAGCTTTCTCTTGCATACTTTCTGAAGCATCATTAAACTTACGACACCTGATTTTTGTCTGTCACCTGCAGAACTGTTGTTGCAGTCTCCTCCTCCATTCCAGCTGTATAGTTTCTCAGCTTATAGCACTTTAACCTCTACAGTTCTGCTTATTGGCTCATGTGCTAGAAACTTAGAAATTATTTTTATTACAGAGTCAACTATCAATCTGTTTCCCTCGATGCAGTTTGTATCTTCCCCTTTCCTAAAAGAAAAGCCTTTTATATGAACACTCAAGAAATCTCTGTAAAGACAAGAAGAATGAAAAACAATTCAACACTGTCACAGCCCTTCAGTAAAGCTTATTGAGCACATAAGAATGTGAAGGGCTTCTCCAAAAGGAACAGATTATAGTTTTCACCTGTCTTTCATACATTTCTCACTCCCAGTATCCTGGCATGTATTAGAAGTCCATCATTCTGGGAAAAGAGCCTGCACAGAATTCTGGTGCTCACAAATCTCTGGTGACACACTCCTTCAGAGCGTACTTTCAGATGCAGATATGGCAGCACTCACCATTGCTTACACTGTTTGGGTTTTTTCACTTCTTTTACAACTATACTACGTAGATAGATACACTGAATACTAAACAGTGTGTCCCATCATAGTAACGTTCAATAGTCTTCCTGTGGATCCCAATGGACTGAGCTAGCTGCTGTGTGCACAGAACGAAAAGGTGGATTCAGTCCCCAAAAGTTTTCACTCATACTGTATGTCTTGAACTTCTTTTTTACTTAAATCCATTGCACTTCCTCTATGCTCAATGTATTAAAACCAAAACCAAATAATAAAGAAACCCCAAACCCTAAACAAACAAAACCCCCCAGATGAAACAGATTGATTAGGTAACTTAATGTGAGCATACTATCATTTGAGTATTCCTCTCCAAACATGCACCCATCTTTATACAGTAAAAAATGCCATTCTGTCATGGCATTTTTAAAATACCAACCAGATTGTGCTCGCACAGGGGCTTGTTTTACCACACATTTCTTATCACTTCAAAAGAAACAAAGCTGACAATGCATCAAACAATAAATTTAGTTTTGTTCCATGGTTCCTGCTTAAGGAAGTGATGAGCATGTTGGCTCCCACTTGAATTTAACAAAAGTGGCAGATGGCTCAGCCACCTCTAAAAACAAGGAGCTACAGTTGGGCAGGACAAAATTCTGCCTACCTTATTTCTTATGTCCTCTGTTCCAGAGAATACACTGCAGCCCCCAGGTGGCATGTTTAGTTCATACCCTTGCTTTGCAGACCACTTCACTGAATCAAATAGCAGTACCAAAACTGCAATGTGCAGTGCAAGTAATAAGTCTGTCCCTTAAAAGTATCCTGCACCAGGCTGAGTATACTGAATTTGACAATGTAAAAGGTCAAGGACCCAGAAAATGATCAGACTCAACATGTGAGAGGACTACATTCCCTCGCTGTGCACCTGTGATATATAAAAAGATAATCATAGAAATACATAGAACATATGACAGTTACCAGGCTCCTACCTAACTGCTTTCAGTGAAAACACTAGAATGAAAAGGCAGCACACTGAAAGATAGGCAAAACAGCATTGACATGATACTCAAAACAAATTTCATCCAAGGGGAAAATCTGAAAGGAGAATGATACACGGTTTCCACAGATGGATTACTCATAGGAAACAGACATTTAGGTTTCATTAGGTACATGTCAGCTTAAGTTTTGTTTTTTCTTAAGATGTCTGAGAAACTATGTGGAGAATACACAAATTAAATAAAAATGTCAACCCAGATCCTCCAGATTAGTATGGAATGAACTGGAAGAGTGAGCACTATAACGCACATCAGATTTCTTCCCTCTCACCCTGTATTTAGGAGGTAAAAGCGGTCACAGTGAGACACACATGTGTACAGAGGAATAAATGAAGTTTAAAGGCCAACTGAAGAAATCCAGGCTAGCACAGTCATGGAGTAATCAAGGGAAATAACAAAACCATTCACAGTATGCAGAGGAATCCATACCTATATACATACAACCTAAAGGCTGAACAAACTGCTTACTTACTGCAATAAATCTGAATGAACTCCCTGACATCCAATTTCCATCTGACATTTAGCAATGCAGCAGGACTGGGGCATTTTAGATTTGGAAGGGAAATGAAAAATAACCAAAAGCCCACTGACACTCTTAGTGTGCCTGGTGAGTACTGAAAATGTTTTTAACATTATAAACATATTTTGATAGGTTTTACAACCTTTAACATTTCATGTA
Source organism: Strigops habroptila (assembly GCF_004027225.2). Lineage (NCBI taxonomy): Eukaryota > Metazoa > Chordata > Aves > Psittaciformes > Psittacidae > Strigops > Strigops habroptila. Next base: position 75,247,556 of record NC_044281.2, read on the forward strand.
TATGAACGTGATATGATTTGGTTTTTACTTCTAAGAATATTATCCAAGAAGAAAAGGCTAAGCTGTCATAAAAGATGTTTTACAAATGCCTTAGAAATGCTCATGAAACACAAATCTGCAAATATAGAATCATAGAATTCCAGACTGGTTTGTGTTGGAAGGCACCTCAAAGATCATCCAGTTCCAGCCCCCTGCCACGGGCAGGGACACCTTCCACTAGAGCAGGTTGCTCCAAGCCCCTGTGTCCAACCTGGCCTTGAACACTGCCAGGGTGGGGCAGCCACAGCTTCTCTGGGCACCCTGTGCCAGCGCCTCAGCGCCCTCACAGCAAAGAACTTCTTCCTAAAGTCTAATTTAAATCTACTCTCTTTTAGTTTAAAGCCATTTAAAACCAAATTTCAAATGATGTTTATTTTTTTTTCAGAGCATAACTTTTTTTAAAAAAGAATATTTGATAGCAAATTATATTTAGAACGTCAAATGGCACCATCTATTCCCTCATGGGTAGACAGAGCGTAGTACATCACAATGATGAAATAAAACCAGAAATACTCCTAGACATAGTAGAAGTAGATATTTTAGCATGAATCCACTGGATGAAACCTGTTCTTATAAAACATTTAAGAAAATGCCAATAACTAACACATTTGCAACAATTCAAAGGCTAAATTATCACTTAGTCACCACTGTGAGTCATTTACTTTGGTTAAGATGTCTGAAATGAATGCTGGCTTGAGCATCACCAATGTTTCTCAAAATCTTGATGTGCCACTCCTCTCTGTATGTTCTTTGTTAACCACCACATACTTCTATTTTTGGAACCTTTAATGAGGGCATACACGTATAAACGAAAGTACATAACATCCCAAATGAACAGACTGAGGTTTTCAGCTCAATATCTAATTTATCTCACCACAGGTTACATGAGACCTGTGATCATTTTTTTCTCCCTAATCACTAAAGGGATGCCAATTCCATAAGATTACACCACTCAATGACTTGCTGTAAAATCCTTCTGAAGACAGACAGACATCAATACCAGTTTTTGATGATTTCTAAACATGGGGTCTAGTATGCTAAAGACTACAAATAAGTAACTCATTCCTGCAAAGGTGAGGAATTACCACGAGCAGTAGCAAGTAATTAAAAAGTCAAATTATATAATGAGAAACAATCCAACAATCATCTAACAAAGACTATTTATAAGAGAGGTCCTTCATCTTATACAGACATCACTGAAACACTTAATATATTTAGCTGCTATAAATGAATACTGAATTGACTACAGCAGCTACATAGAAAATGGAAGCAAAACCAAGCTATTTCCTGTATTTACACAAATGTAAATGAAAATAGTTTGCCCCTGACTTCAGAATTCAATAGTAGATAAAAAATAATAAAATATATGGAAGAGCTCCACTGTTTTAAAGTGGAACTGAAATCAGAAACCATGATTCAAATCTTGCTTAAAGCATAAAGCTGTGAGTTGGAGAAATCTGGTATTCTTCCATTCTCATTGAAATACAACAAACCACACCAAAATCTTTAAACTGGCACATACAATGTAAGAAACATTCTTCCTCTTATTAAAGCTGTTCGATTTGCTCGTGGTGTTTTCAATAATGATTTATTATTTTAGTCGTCTTTGCCAGCAGAAAAGACTGTTTACATTCCTGTAAGTGTTCAGCCTACATCATTACTGAACTGCTCAAGTCTGGGCATTCAATAAACCAAGAATTTGTTCAGGAGAAAAATTAATACTCCTTTAAATGTTGCCACTTTCTTAAACTTAACTAGCATAAAGATGATGCTTTAAGCCCTTGAAGAAATATAACAAAATCATATCAATTTGCTTTCTCACTGACAAAAGAAGAATCACACAACATTGACCCCATTAGTTGCAATCAAAGATGTATGTTTTGTTTCTTGGTGAAGACTGCCATTCAGAAAAAGACACAGCTGATTATTTTAGTATCTATCTTGTGTGTGCATGCATATCTTACAAACCCAGGTTTTTCACTGACCACAAAAATATTCCTTGCCTTTTGGTACTGAAGACATGATGGCAAACTCTGGTTGCAGCTTCTTTCAGCTGGATCCAAAGTCCCATTGCTTTCAGTAACGTTAAATCAGGTGCCAAAACAGAGGTTGTGTGACAGCTGCCCTGGTGTCTAAGAACTGTATAACAGAAGATGGAATGTATGCCCATGTTTCTATTCCATGAAGTGCTAGCTATTCTTCAGCTAGCACTTTGCTAATCTGTGCTGTTACACAGAAACCTTGATTGCCCACATCACCAGAATGACTGTCACAGAATTTGGATTCAGATGTTTTAAGAAGTCTGCTACACAAGTGGAGTTTGTATTTATTTACTGGTTAGTTGGGTTTTTTTTAAAGGACAGAACATGCTGAAAAGGAGACTAGAGTGCTTTCATCCTGAAAGCACCAGCAGATCTGAGCAAGGATGTTTGGAAACACAAATAGAGCAAGTGCAATTGAGACGAATGTATCCACACCCCAGGTGAGCTTTGTTCAGCCAAGGTCTCCCGGTTTTGAAACATAAGGCAGTGAAGGCAAATGTTGGTGCTTCTTTAAAAACAGTTCTGCAGAAAATGTGTGTCATATGGGCAGGGTGCAAGCACAAAAAAATGTTATCACCACAGGAAACTGCATTTGGTTTGTTTAGAATGGCAGCATAACATTTCATACCAAAAGAAGTGCTTGACGCTGTTTATAAATAGTGAAATATGTGTAAAAATACTGTTCAAATCCATTTGACATCTCTCTTCCAAAGGACTGTATTTTTGGCTGAGTCCGTATTTTCAATCCTTTGCCTTATGCTTGACTGCTCTGTTACTTAGAAAGTAGTGACCTTCTTTTACTAATATAAAGACTGGGCAATTTTAAATTTGAATGTACCACACTACTGCCATTAAAGTACAATTTAATGCAGTGCTCAATGCAGGAGCAGTCCTCCTACTGCAAAAGCCTTCTTCCAAAGAAATGCAAAAAAGTGACAGTCAGAGATGACAAGCCTATATCAAATCGAATGGTTCACTAATATAATTCTGGTAGTAGCATAAAGCAAGCCTTCAGATTGCATGGCTTACATAAAAATGGGTAGTAAACAAATATCAAACATGAAGGCACTGCTCAAGAAACAGAAGGAGCACATGGTAAGGAATTTATGGCGAGGAGTGGCTGCCAGGAGAAGAATAAGCACCAGGAGATAAGAATAGTATTTGCTAAAACAAGGTCATTGCAGAGAAGGTTTCAGATTCCAGTCTATGTTTATAGCCTTTGGTGTCAAGCTGTCCAAGAACAGATCCAGAAAGATTGACTTTGTAAAAGTAAATTTTCTCTGTCATCCTTTCTCTCACCCGAGGTGCTATCTGTCGAGTCCTATAAACTTCAGTGTAGATAGATTATGTTAATAAGACATGAAATATTGTATATAGCTACAGGGAAGATAGGGTGCTTGTATCAAATACATCTTCCTGTTCACCCATGCAAGATCTGAGGGGCACTTTCTACAGATAAATGGGTTTGGATTGACATTCATTTAAAATTCCCAGTCACAAACAGACCATGCAGACAACAGACATGTAAGCAATCCAAATGCTTCCATGAAGAACTATTTATAGTCACCCTTCCTTCTTCAATCTTTTCAATGCTGGATATTTAATCAATACACAAGCAGCACTCTTAAATCTCATCATCTCCATTTTGCACCTGAGATAACTAAACCAAGAGGTTTTAAAGTCAGTTTTTCACAGGCATCTATAATTCATTTTCCATGCACTGCAAGGGTATTGTGAGAGCTCAGTGTCTCTGAAGACTTAAGGCAGAGAAAACAACAGTTCAGAAGCACTCACTAATTCTTAATGGTTAATTTTAGATTTTTCAAAGAGTCCAACTTACTGCTGCTTTCTCTGAGATGCAGCTGTCCAACATCAGAAAGAACATATGTCCAGCATTTAGAGCACTCAGAGACAGCTAGATGCCCAGCTTGATTTCCAAACTCACAGAGGCACCTAATCCTCAGTGAAAATCACAGGAAGCAATTGTAAAATGGCTTTTCAAAGCCAGCTGGAAAGCTGGCTGCATTTCTGGGTCCTTTGACAACCTTATTGGCACAAGTATTTTCCCCTGTAATAGGTGTTTCTGTGTGACCATGTGTTTGAAATGTTTTATACTCTGCAATTATGAGGATTTTTGCTGGAAAGAAAATGAAGTTTGTGAGGTAGTTCTCTTAAAACTGTGTCTTCCCATGGGTATTTGAAACTTCAAGGACTTCGAATGACTGGATACATATGATTATCATTGACAAAGAAGGGAAGAAGTCATACTTACGTGTGAAATCTTGTCTGTTATGTATGAACAAGTTTTACACGGATACATACCGTAAGTTCCTTTCAATGTGGTACAGTTTAAAGACAAAAATACAATTTTAGGTGTGTAATTACAATCACTGCTAAATCTCCTCATTATAGGCTCTTCTGTTTGTAATGTTTCTGTATTTGTATACCTTCTCAATTGGTACAGCTGAGCCGGGGCACTAGGTAAGAGTTATGGACTGGTCTCTTTCTAGATCATTGTTCACCAGTGCAGGACCACTGCTTTCTCCAAGACCTGCTGTAGTGTATTTCTAAGCCTGTAGGTACCTGAGTTACTGCCAGCTGGCAGATGCTGATATTCTTTCACAGCTAATACACAGTTTTAACTCCAGCTGATGCCTTGGGATCCAAAGCAGGATTTTTAAAGTATCACTTCCTGTGCTTTCTGATCCTTTCACATGCTTCGAGCATACCTAAGCCAGAAGGTGACTAGCTGTCCAGATGTATATACTGGAAAAGAGAGGTGCCTGTCTTTCTTTCCCTGCTTTCGAACCAACAGTACCTAAAGGTGCTACAAGAAATCTGGAGAAGGACTTTTTACAAGGGCTTGTAGTGACAGGACGAGAGGGAATGGCTTTAACCTGCGAGAGGGGAGATTTAAATTAGACATTAGGAAGAAGTTCTTTGCTGTGAGGGTGCTGAGGCACTGGCACAAGGTGCCCAGAGAAGCTGTGGCTGCCCCATCCCTGGCAGTGTTCAAGGCCAGGTTGGACACAGGGGCTTGGAGCAACCTGCTCTAGTGGAAGGTGTCCCTGCCCGTGGCAGGGGGTTGGAACTGGATGAGCTTTAAGGTCTCTTCCAGGCCAAACCAGTCTGGGATTCTATGATTTTCAGGTGAACTGCTAGCCAGGCTGTTTCTACTGCTTGGTTCTGCAGTGTAACATAACCTGAAATATATAACACCACAGTACTGCACAGATGCCGCATTTAATTTATATGCCTAAATTGAATGGACTTATGATGCAAATCTGGAGCCAAATGTGGATTTATGTTTAAAAGGCAGCCCTGAGGTGTGTACTTTTGCAGTACGAGACAAAAAGGTTGACCACAATGTCATACTTGTTTGCCTGACAGCCATTCCCACAAACCAGCAGGCACGCCACCCCTACAAACCTAGAAACCCCTGCTAAAAAGGCCCAAACTAAATTCTTTGCAGAATTTTCTCAGTAGAGGTTCCTCACTCCTTCCTACTAAAATCAATCATTTCTGCAGGAAAACCTGAGAACAGAAAAATATTATGCTTTAATCAAAAGCTCCAAAGGTGCGAAAGATGAAAGTTAAATTTGTCTCTTGGCTCAAGGTTCTGAACTCCTTGTATCCAACTCCCCCACGGTTTTAAGTAGGGAAAGGATGAATGTGAGGCGCTCAGCCTGTACTACTGCTGTTACACCAACTTCTTCATTTTGAAGTCACCCAGACAGAGGATTTCAAAATCATGCCAGATTCAAACCGCTCAGGACTTTGAACATTTGAATCATTCTCTTTAAATAGGGCAGCAACCACTTCCCACAGCAGCCAAAGCTTCCAGTGACTGCAGCGTATTACTCAAGATACCATGTACTACACTAATCAACTCAAGAGGTGACAGAGGCACAGAAAACCGTGTAAGGCCAGTATCTGAAAGGAAAGGTTGCAGACTCTTGGGCAAACAGGGATGATAAAAGCATTCCTGGCAGCTGTTGCTATCTAAGCATTCTGGAACAGCCAAGGACATCTTCAGAATGGCACAATATCATCTTCAGAAATCCACTCTCATTATCTATTTTGTTTGTGCAGTGCTTGTTTTGTCCCTCAACAACCTTGCATGACCCTCTTTGCAGCCAATGGAAGTCAAACACACTCAGGCAAGAACAAAATGGAAATCAGCTACTTATAAAACAACCATGCACTGGCTTTGAGTTGACAGACAAACCTGAACCCTGTAACATTTTTGGATAAACATCACTTTGATTTGCCCCTTCAGGCCCAAACATATCACATAGATCCAGTTAGGAACCAAAACCACAACTGCCAACATGTTAGCAATGAACTGAATATATCTTAAACCAGAAACAGAGCCACGCACAAAACCCAACTGCAAGAACAATCCACAAAAATCAACAATAAAAGCTAAACCGATCCGAGAGAGCGAAAGTCTGTGATCCTGCCCCTGCATATCACAAAAGCAACAAAAGCTGTGGCACTGCTCAGACCAAACCCTGCTTGTCCCAAGGCCTGAATTTTACAATAAATTTGTATCCTTAACTTACATAGAATCCCAGACTGGTTTGTGTTGGAAGGGACATTAAAGCTCATCCAGTTCCAACCCCCTGCCACGGGCAGGGACACCTTCCACTAGAGCAGGTTGCTCCAAGCCCCTGTGTCCAACCTGGCCTTGAACACTGCCAGGGATGGGGCAGCCACAGCTTCTCTGGGCACCCTGTGCCAGCGCCTCAGCACCCTCACAGGGAAGAATTTTCTTCCTAATATCAAATCTAAATCTACTTTCTTTCAGTTTAAAACTATTTACCTTTTCTTCTTAGGCATAAGTAGTCTGGAGGCTTCATTCAGTGCTGTCTACAAAACCTCTAGGCGCTCAATCACTGGCAAAGCATTCCTACCTTTTCAGTGTTATTCTCACTCTACTTGGATCATCTCCATGCATGGCATACGATGTACCCAAAAAAATGTTATGACAGGAGCTCCAGAAACAGCCAGTTCTTGCTGCATAGCTAATGACACTGTCCCAGCTGATTAATTTGTGCCTTTCGATGTGACCTTCTTCTTCAGCCAAGTTAATATGCAAGCTTAACTTTGTGGAGGAAATCAATCAAGTTCTGCTTACAATTCCAAGAGTGTAAATGTGAAGCAAGCTCATTGTTCTATTCCCAGTGCTACAGAAACACACAGGCAACATTTTAGACCCGCAGCACTGTGAAATGTGATGCATATCTAAAATCAGACACTAGTAATGCAGAAAGATTACATTTTAGATTAGCAACAATGACCCAATATCTGACAAGGAAAACATACACAAGGCAGATTCAGGAGGAATAATTTGAATATCCTGTAAACACTGTTTAATTCTAAATTAATCGCAACCAAAAAAAGCTTGCTGTCATGGTGAATACACCATTGAGCAGCTATCAAGTAATGAGAGAAGGTTTAAGTAGTACAAAGGAACAGAACAAAAAAATCAGATACGAAGCTATGTTAAACATGATGCTCTCACCTGGAATACTGTGTTTGGTTCACACTGTCATATAAGGTGTCTAAGAACCAAGCAGCGTTCAAAGTGCATTATAAGAGTGATTTAGAGACACTTTTCCATATAAGAAGAACTTGTTAAGATTGGGATTGGACACAGACAACAGTCAACTGTATGCCAAATCTCTGTTGACACACAACTGTGTCTGATTAGACTCACCAGGTAGTGTTCAAAGGCAGAAGAGAGAACCAAACATCTTTAATCTGAAAGAGTCCTGAATAATTCTGAATATGCTATGTAAGCAAAGAAACTAGAAGAAAAAACATGCTGCAAGAATATCAAACAGTGAGACAGAACATTCCCAAAGAGGAAAGGGCTAGTAAACTGCTAAAATAATCATCTGCCCTTCAATGCCAGCACATACACCACAGTCACACTTTACAGCACTAACAAGTTAGCACAAGAAGAGGCTCAGGTGTGACAAAAACATAAAGTCAAGGATGATACTAGTAATGTCCTTGTTTCTTGAGGATCTCCTAAGTATTTCTGAAGTACTTTTGTGCAGGCAGGAGACACCTTTACTTAGGCCCAACTGAATTACAGTGAGTTCTCTCACTCCAACTAACAGGTCCATTGCAGTAGCTGAACAGCTCTTGCAGAAAGCTTTGAAACGAAAAGCAGCCAGACATGTGAACCAAAACCAGCTGGGATTCAGGGGTAGCAATCCCACAGACAGGCATCTGCCCTGACATCTCCATTGTATTGATTAGCTTAAAGTTTTCATTTCAAATTCTATAGCTTTTACTATATTTTTTCTTCTTTTTTATTTTCCACATTAGGATGTATAACAGCTCTGCGTTGCAACTGTGTCAGGAGACAGGAATTAAGAATAGCAGTACAATCATGTCAAAAAAGACACACAGAAGACGTGTTATAGAAGGCATAATATGGTCGAAACTTAAGTGGAAGTATAGAATTGCTACCTTGTGACGTACTCTCATTACAGTTTGTATTTAACCTTGTATGTTCTTGTGCTAAATCTCGATTGTTTCCTTTGCTTCTGATAATAATCCAAATCTCACGTCCCAGTTACACACTCCAGTAGTTTCTAGGACTTGGGGAGTAAAATAAGGGACACAACTGCATCATGTCACTGAAACTAATCACCTTCCCACTCAAAACACTCGTGTCAGCTCAGAAATGCACAATTAAGGTACCCACTGCTTTTGCCACCTGCAAACTCTCACTGATCAGAGGTCATGAGCAGAGTTCCCAAATAGAGGTAGGGAATGAATAGTCTCCAGCTGCACATCGGTGGGAAAAACCTGACCTTTCCTAAACTGACCTGCAGGATCCCCTGTGTCTAATATATAAATATATGAATAAACAAACATCAGTTAAAACCCACATTAAGAGCTCCTTGATGCCTTCTCATATAGAAAAGATTTTCAGAAGCACGGGGACAGATGAGCCCCAAATTCTCACCTTCTTTTGGAAAACCTCTGTTGAAATATCTTTGCTGGAATCCACAGTGAAATATATCTTGTCCTTAACTTTCATCACGTTTTGCATTTCTTATTAACTACCCCATAGATTTAGTTTGCTGAAAACTCTTAATGTCATTTTTCTGCTATGAACCACATTAGCACTGGTATTTTCTCTGGATGGTCCTTTAGTGGCTTCATAGCTGCCCTTCTGCTTTATTATTTTTAAAAGTTTACAGCTTATTCAGAACCATGCTGCTCTTTTCATCTCTTGCTGGACCTTCTGTTCTCTTCATGTTCTGATGTTATGTCTTGAGCTACACTAAGATAACTTGAAAATTGAGAAAGAGGATTAAATCCTTATTATTTATGACTGTAATGAAGCCTAATGGGAAATTGGAGGGAATTCAGAGACGGCTGAAAATGATTAAGCTGCTTCAGTAGGACGTATCTAATTACTTTCAGAAGGCACTGGCTAACTAGCATGGGTGTAACCAGTGCTACCAAACCTCCAACAAGAATCTGAGCAATATGGGAGCAGAGCCACCACGGCGGGAGAGAATTTTTAACTGTTAAGAAAGCTGTAATGGGATGAAAGGGTAAAAAGGAATGGTTATACTACATATCAGAAAGTACTTTAAAACTGTAAATCTGAAATCCTAAACACATCGGATGAGAAAATTTAGGGCAAAAGAGCAAAAATATTCAGTAAAGGATTATATGGTGTTCACAGGGGGAAGGAAATTACCTCATCAGCTATTGCTTTAGTGTGTTCTTGTAGAATTTTATCACTCTTCTCTTTTTTTGTGTCAGTGTAAGCCAATTCTCATTAATCTGTGAGTCATTGTTATGAAAAGGAGAAAGAGATCAAGAAGTCTGGAGCTGGTTAGAAACATTCCTAAATCTATTTATCTACAAGGTTCTAAATGAAATTCTGTTTTTCAGAACACGAAACGATCATATTTGGATTTTTCTGGAAGTTTCCTAATCACATCCCGTGTCCTAAGCTAATATTTGCCGAGAAAATAGGCAACAGTGTCCGGAGAGTTCCATAGCTGGAACATTGATCTTTCTATAGAACTTGGTCAGCTGTTGTAGTGTGCAGACAGGGAAGTGGGTCCTCTGGAGAAGATGACCTTATGGACATCAGACACACTGGAAACATGAAAAGAAGTCCCTTGGGACTAACATGAGGGAAGGCAGGAATTTAGTTATTCTTATTACTAGAAGAAAGGGCCTCAGCCTCACTGCTACCTAATGAAATCACATTACAGCTTTTCAATGATTAATTTCACCAACTAAACCCACTTCTTGGCAGATAACTCCTAAAGGCTGAGGCCAAATAAGAATATTTGGAAAGAAAATTTACTGTTAAATTTGAAGGATAAATCTCTGCTTGATATAATATGCTTGTAAAAAGGTCCTAAAATAACAGGCAAACATCAGGAGACATAACAGATAAGCAGGAGATACCTTTCTGGCCTTAGAGAGAGCTTCATGACCTCTGCTGATGACTTAGTGTCCAGTCCTTCCAGCTGAACAGATCACATACCTTCTGCCTATATCACATGGCAGGACATTGCTACGTGCTGTGACCTTTCTCCTGGCACGTTGTAGCTAACCATACAGCATGTCCATGCTTCTAGGAAGTTCTAGTTCCGTTATACCTGCATAGGTCTATAATTGTCCATGGGAACTGAGCCTGCCTGAAGCTGCTCTATGTTTGTATTTACAGAGTTTGGGACAGATGGCAGCAAGGCACTGGTGACAGACTCCATGTAACCTGTTTCTGGCTGTTAGGTTTCTTCAATATCTCTCAGGCACCAGCACAGCATTACCTGTAGCACACATGAATTGTTCCAGTGTGGCAGCTTGCTCCTGAAACCATGTTTTCTGGAAGCCCCTGAGCTTGCTTGTCATACGGCTTATGAAATAGTGAGGTGTCACCTAGGAAATAACAGCAGGGAAGTGGGCTGCTGCTGTCAACTATTCACCCAGCCTGAAGCCTGTCCCTAAGGCACTCTCAGGAAAAAGCATTGCCAAAGCAGCTCACCAGTGCTTTATGAAGTGCATATGAACTTTAGGAACTTTATGAACTGCATTGCCAGATATCCCACTGGCTGGAAATCAGTGTTCACCATAAGATACAGCCCATGCAGCTCCTATTGACTGCCACTGTGCAAGTTCTTCAGTTAATAGCTGTGTTTCCGTAACTGTCTGTCAACCCACAAAGCTGGGATTTTCCTACAGGTCCTAAAGCAAGGCAAAGCTCCAAAACACAACAGGGTATAGAACTCAAACATTTTACCCACCTTTGAATATCTAAGACAAAATGACCAGTTTGGTTTCCTCAGCCTCACAGCTGCTCACCTAGCTGTGTACCAGCTAAGACTCAGCAAGCCTTAAGCTAACAGCTCTCCAAGCAGAAGGGGGAAAGGAAGGAGTCTTAATTCTGGAATTTTTATTGCCCCTAATCTTCCAGAACTCAACTGACTATCAAACCACACTGTGACACTCCTGCCTTACACACTGGAACAAAGTTAAATTTCAACAAATGTGAGCTGGGAGGGATGGGCTGTCTCCCATGTAAAACCCTGTCACACTTTTTGCTGACTTTGCAAAATTGTTTTAAAACTATGCTGTGGCTTATGGATAGGAATATTTCAGAACAAATAAATAAATGGGACAGAGCGATTTTGCTGTATCATTTTTCCCCCCACACCCTTTCTTTCACTTTACAGGAACAGCCAGGACCAAGCAGAGGGTGCTTGACTTAGCAGATAATGACCAAGGCAAAAGGTCGTGTACAAAAACTTAGCTCCAAGAAAGACTCGGCTTAGCAGCTATCTCTAATTGTCACTGAGGAAAGACCAGACTCAAGCACTCAGACACTCCATTTCTCCTTATCTGTCAGTGAGTTAATTGCTGCCTCTTTCTCCACCTCAAGAGATGATGAAACCAGGGTTCTGAAAGAGCCACACGCCCTGACCCAGACTTTCCCAAATGACCTTTCAAAGGCTGCTCTGTGGTGCTTCTTACAAAACACATTAGAATTGTGATCTTTCTTTGCTGGGCCTAATGATAAGGCTAATCCAATTCTGACTAACTACAGCAACGGTTTTAATATTGGCTTCAGCAGGAGTGGAAATGCAGAGTTATATTTGGCATCTAGCGATGATCTACTGCTTACAAGGTCATGGAGCCTGGAATCAAGAAGAAACTGCAACTTCTTCGAGTCACTCTCATGCTCTGAGGTTTGTTGGAAAGAAGCTTGTGTTGTTTTTCAAAGAGCTGCTTTGCGGATATATTTAACCAGATCCTTGGGAAAGTCTTTCTTGTGCTAAAATTAGAATCCAATGACCCTAAAAGACAAAAGTTTCTGTAGCACTAGGTAAAAGTATAAGCTGGGAAGTTGTTTTTCGGACTCCTTGTCTTTCTCTAACAATACACTGCCATCGTGTGGTTCGGTACATCAACGACAATAATAAGATCCACTGATGCCATATTCCTAGGATGTTCTCAGAGTTTTCATCGTGTTAATTTCCATTATGCTAATAATGTACCGACTTTATGCTTTCAGGGTATTTATTGAAAGTTTAAAAGACAAGGAAACAATGGGATTCCCTTTTCAGATTAGAAGAGTTAAAAAACGTGCAATAACATCCTTTGAAATGAACTGCATTTCATTTGCTTTACTTTAATAGTGGGCTGTTTCTAAATGCACATCACTTCCATCCTTCCATTTTCTTTAATTAGTGCAAAAGGGGTGAATTCATGGAATAATTGTATCTTATATATACATATATGTGTGTGGTTTTGCACATAACTTTATTGATCTCATGTTCAGTTGCTTCTTTGACTTGAGAAAGAGCAAATGGCTAATTGTTCCCTCAAGCCTTTTTTTTCTTAATAATAATAATAATCATAATTGTTATAATAATAACTTCCTGTCTTAACCCTAAATATTTATCTATGGATCCCAATGGGCCAAACCCCTGAAAGCCTCTCATGAACTTCTGTTGCTTCACTCAGAGCTCTGGTCTTAGACAGAGCCATACTTGAAAAGGTAAGCTCCTTAGAAGCTGAAGTTTAGGGGAAGGTAGTGCAAAGGAAACATTTCTTAGTGCATCTGCTAATTGTTCTTTCAACATGCAGAACAGTGAGACCATGTCTCATCTTCTCTACTACACAAAAAAAGAACAGCATTTTGATCATCATGAACATAACATTCACTTGGGGCCAGTCATTTCCTCCCTTTGAAACACTCATGCAAGGTCATGGCTAATCCAGTGATAAGCAGTTGGCAGAAGAAACTCACTATTTCTTTTTCTTGCCTGGAATCTTGTTTTTGATAGCTAATCCTGCTTTAAAATAAATAAATAAATCAATCCATCTGGCTTCATAGTGCTGGGAAGTCAGTGCTGTCCAGCAAAATCAATAGTTGTAGGTAGCACTTTATCTGGGATGGTAGGATAGGATAGGACAGGACAGGACAGGACTATTTCAGTTGGAAGGGACCTACAATGATCATTTAGTCCAACTGCCTGACCACTTCATGGCTGACCAAAAGTTAAAGCATGTTATTAAGGGCATTGTCCAAATGCCTCTTAAACACCGGTAGGCTTGGGGCACCGACCACCTCTCTGGGAAGCCTGTTCCAGTGTTTGACCACCCTCTCAGTAAAGAAACACTTCCTAACATCCAGTCTGAACCTCCCCTGGTGTAGTTTTGAACCATTCCCACATGTCCTGTCATCAGGGGGAAGAGATCAGCACCTCCCTCTCCACATCCCCTCCTCAGGAAGCTGTAGAGAGTAATAGGATCACCTCTTAGCCTCCTCTACTCCAAACTAGACAACTCCAGAGTCCTCAGTCCCTCCTCATAGGAGGCTGACATGCCTTCCAGCCCTTTCACCAGCTTTGTTGCCCTTCTCTGGATGCATTCAAGGACCTTCACATCCTTTTTAAATTGTGGGCCCAGCACTGCACACAGTATTCAAGGTGAAGCCTCACCAGTGCTGAATACAGTGGGATAATCACCTCTTTTGACCAGCTGGTTAGCTGTGTTTGATGCACCCCAGGATGTGGTTTGCCCTCCTGGCTACCAGAACGCACAGCTGACTTGTACTGAGCCTGCTGAGATCAGCACCCCACATCCCCTTCTGCAGGGCTGCTCTCCAGCCACTCCTCTCCCAGTTTGCACCCGGCATTAGTACGTCCTAGTTGCAGAATCCAGCATTTGGACTTGTTAAATTTCATCCCTTTAATCATTGCCCACTGCTCCAATCTATCTAGATCGCCCTGCAAGGCATCTTGTCCCTCAAGAGAGTCAACAGCACCTTCCAGTTTGGTATCATCAGCAAACTTGCTAACTGCATTCCATTCCTATATCCAGATCGTTGATAAATGCATTGAACAGAACTGGTCCTAAATTGAGCCCTGAGGAACCCCGTGATGTTCTGCATCATGCTGGTGTGATACTTTCTAAGGATGTGCCTTGGACACGTAGGCTGTTACAGACAGACTCATAGCTGTTACTGCACACTGAACAAGCAACAGCTTGCTTCAAAAGGCTGGCTTTATTGTTATTCAGAAGGATTGCAGCAGCATCTCTAAGGGACACTCAGCTGTTACTTCAACTAAGCAACTTGGAGAAGACAGCATTCAAAGCACAGACCAGGTATTTGTTATCACATGTCCATGGAAAAAGGTCTTTCTGACTCAGTCATTAGTGTAATTACATTATGTCCTGGAATGTAGTAATAAACAGCTTTCTGATCTAAAGTTAATCAAAAAATCAAATCTGCTTTCCTTCTGGCACTTAGATGTAGACCTATATATAAACTTGTAAAACTCATATGCATACATTTATAGACATACAAACACATAAATTTACATTACCTTTATATATTCAGTTTCCTTTTTTTTTTATAGTGTAGCCCTTAGCTGTCATAGTGGGAAGATGGATACACTGGAATATCCCACAGGTTGTTCAGCATTATGCCATATACTGTATTACATCACTTTTATGTTCCACATAGAATACAGTTTATAAGGAATATATAAAATAAATTTATAAACTGTATTAGGTTCCACAAAATACAATTTATAAGGAGAGCTTTCAAAGACAGACCCTCGTCCTCTCCACCTCCCTCATTTTGCTGTTTCTGTATCACTGTTTGTATGAAGCGAGTGCAGCTGGACACAGCAATCCAGAGGAGGGCGTCCTATGGCTTTGTATAATGACCCGGGCTCCTGAAGTCCACAGCGCCGTGAGGAGGGGATGGAAAGAATCAGGGCACTGTAGGACAGCATAAAATCAGCAGTGGATGCACCACATACATATAACAGGAGACAGGGGAGAACGCTAAGCGAAGACACCCTGCACCCCCAGCTCCTGGGGAAACCCGAGTGCTCACTACATGGCCCAGCTCTGGGAGACGGCTGCCCACCTGGAATGTGGGTGCTCCCTAAGTCTGCCTGCAGCCCGCTCCTATGTCCTGGCTCCCAGGCACCACAGGCTGCACCCCCCAGTCTTTCACTCACCCTGACTTCTCCAAGAAAATCATCCCGCAGCTTGGGAAGTTTTTCATAGCGTGAAAGGCCTGGAGTGAGAGGTGAAGATTTTGACCCAGGTCAATTGTCTGAGCTGCCAGGCCAATCTCACTGCAAACTCACATTTAATACTGAACCTGAGTCAGTTCCTATCAGAAAAGTCACCACATATACCCCTTATGAAAAAAGTTGGTTCAATATCAGACACCCTGCAGGTCATGTCATCATTAAAAACAGCTCTTTTGTAAACAGATACCAAAATGAGCGAGAAGAGGCACCCTAAAATATTACAAAACTTTTGGGACAGCAACCAACACAAAAATCTCATCAGAGAACCTGAGTTCTAAAGGAAACACCTGCAAACCCTGCCCCTTCTCAACAGTTATGAGCCTTACTTTACCAATCCTGTGCCTGGGGAAGCCCTGAAAAAATAATGAGTGAAGGAAATCCTGCCTCTGGAGAAAGGTTCTCTTTTAATCAGTACCTTTATAAGAAGAAATTGTTCTATTACGTTTAAGATCTTTCCTACAGTCAAAGAATATTTTTAAAGGGGAAAAGCTAGCCATGGAAAATGCTTAGCTAACTGCTGGGAGGAGCATGTTTGCTTAAAATGGAGCAAAAGTATTTCAAAGCACTCAGTGATGAAAATAAAAAATATACCAGAGGAATGGTATATTTAAAGAAAATTATAATGTATCTGAATGTCACACTATTTCAGGTATAAATTATTTATAATGTTATCAACTGCTATATAACTATATTACAAAGAAATAATATTAGAGGTATTCTTAACATTTAAATTCTATTACATTTCAATGGCTTTATTTGGGAAGGATTTTTCCTGAGTGAAAGCTGGGATAGATTTCATGTCTTCTGCATTCTGCTGCTGTATTACTGAAGTCAATGGGAGCTTTTTCACTGACTTGAGTAAGAACTGAACTTTACAGCTCTAATCAAAGGGAAGGATCTTAGATCATCTTGATGAAAGGTAAGCATTTTGAATTGCTAAACACAGTTTTCCACAACTTCTGGTCAAATGAATGTCTCAAGGCAGTTATCAAAAGAGTAAACAATATCATACTCTGCTGCCCTGAAAATATACACTTCTACATTTCCAAGGGGTTTTAAACCTGAATTTCCTGTCTTGATCCATGAACTGTTCCTACAGATAAACAGGTATGACATTTCATTCTTGTGATGTTTCGTTCCAGAAGACCTGCATTTCAACACCAGAGATGCTGATGCTGCATCTACAACAGAGCTTGCAAAGTGCTTCGAGTTCCTTTCCAATGAAATACAGCACGGATTCCAGATGATCAAGTTGACTGATGTAACACATGATAGACCTGGCATAGTCAGTTACATCTGACCAATGAAAAATCCTCATTCTTCCTACAGCATTCAGTAGGTTCTGCAATTTTTCTCTCAACAGGAGACAAAATGTTAGGTTACAGAACCCTTAAAATTCCCTGCTGGATCTCACAGAATGGGCAAGTCCCACCCCGCGGGGAATGCCACTTTCCAGCAGTCTCCACACATTCCCTGAAAGAGTTGAAATTCTTTACCCCAATTGAACGCGTTTCTCGGCTGGTTTGAATGGCAGCCTGAAAGGAGACACTTGAGAGTTCTGGGTCGCAGACATTCTAATTGATCTCTTGGCTGCAGTATACTGTAATTTGTATGGAAATATGCATTTCTCTGTGTAGGCTGTCCTGCAGTGGACTAAGCATAGTCATGTCACCTAACAAGAGCACTTTATGAACCATAATTTTCTCTGTTCAAATTATATCTCTCAACTTAGGAGGTACGTGAAGCACCTTTCCATATACACACACACAGAGGAGAGAACCTGTCAAAACATGTAGCTTTGATAACATTGACTCAAAACCTGAATGTTTAACAAGAGCTCTCTATGAAATAAATAAGGAAGAGGCTAAAAAATCATGTTTTCCTTAGGCTAACCTGCTTTCCACACTATCTGTAAGACAGAATGAGCTGTGGCATCAATGGTGCAAGTCTCATCAGGTAGGCTGGTAAGTTACGAACGCAGAAACAGACTTCTAGGAGGGGGAATTGGCAGCACACAGAGCACTTCCCTTCCTGCTCCCTATGCTGTGGGATCTGGTGAATCCCCAGCTGTGCTATAAAGCAGACCTGTCAAGCCTCATGCACTGCCTCATTCTTTTGTATCACGCGCTGTCAGTGCCGGCATTGCACATTTTTATATGGCAGTACCATGACTTCGCTCCCACTTTTGGATCCCACACATCAGATGCAGGTGGTCAGTCTGCTCTGTGATTATCTGACCAGCTGCATCTGATGTGTGGGTCAAGGAGCAAAAGAAAGGTCATGGTACTGGCACTGCAGCTGGGGAATGTGCTGTTTAGCAGGAGCTAGGGCTGACAGGAGCCCTCCTAAGAAGGCATGCTCCCCTCTCAAGGCTATGTGCGCAGGATTCAGCTCTTTAATGACTGGACCTATGCTTATCACCTAACCTTGCACAGAAACGTGTGTCCCAGCACGTGGAATCTCACATGTCTGAAGACTAGAGAGTTCACAGGTCTGTATTTTTAGCCTTAGTTTTCTCATGAAATTTATGCAAGAGGAAGAGACAGCATGTTAACTCAGGGATCTAGTTGATATTTCCTCAAGAAACCTTTCGTTGACCCTTTCTCTTCCCTTATGCTATTATTGGTCTGCTCTTGAAAACATAGAAACAACAACATGAATTCTAATCTTTTTATTTTTTCTCTCCTTGATTTACAGAATATAAAGGCAATAAGGAAGTACTTATGGTGAAGGTAACACCTGTGTACTGATTTATGCTTACTTATGAGTCTCTCTTTGTGGCAATCAAAAATTACATTTCATAAATACACGTTTGTATGCAGTTAATTAAAATGAAAAAAGGCGAATATTTCCTTGCTGAGGTTTTAAATGTTATCCACCCCAAAAAAAGCACTGTAAATATTTTAGCTGCTCTCAGTAGAGATGGCTAGTGACCGACATTAAAAGTCTCAAGGCTGCAGTTACAAACTCTGATTTTCTAGATTCTTTTAATTCATTTTTAGATTCTTTTAATTCCCTTCTTCATTGTCAGCCTTCCCTCTGCATTTCACTGACAGGCATGTTAACAACAATTCTGGTTATTCCTAACATTTCTTTCTCTGGCCTGATTTTTCATCACCTCTAGAACTACTCCAAGGAAGACCAAGAACTGAGAAATACCTCTATGCAGAGAGCTTCCATATGATCTTGGGTACCATTTATTCCACACTGACGGACGCAGCAGGCTTCCATCGATGCACATGATCCTCTGTGGGATTCCCATAAAACCAGGAGTGGCACTGCATAAACAGAGACATAATAAATTAGCACATTTTAACAATTTTCCTCACAAACAGAGCCAAAAAGTTGAGTAAAATAAGCTGAGGAAAAAATTATTCAGGCTTTACAATAATTAGAATTTTACAGTTTATGTGACAGAAGAACTCCCTTTGGCAGCATCTCCATTGACCATCATTTGTTTAGAGCACCATATTTGTTGGAACACAGACATCTGTTCTTTCAGGCATTTAATCTTTCACTACCCATGAAACCCACAGTTCTTAAATGTAAAGAGGACTTCTGGTCTTAAAGATCTGTCATTCCTATTATATTGCTTGGATCTCTATTAGTAATGTGCAATTGCATTTATTCTTTATGTACTGAACCCTAAACATCTGCTAGGCTGGAAAATCTTTGTGCATTGTTTTTACTTCATTACATCTAGAGGTGCAAACACAAAAATATGGAAGAATCAATATGCAGTCCACCCTATCCCAAGTAATCAAATGCAATTAAAATAACAAGGTTATTTTGTATGTGACTAGATAAATCCCAAGCAGACGTTCTGTTTAAAACTTAAAGTACTAATTCATGTTAAAACCTTTTAAATGGAATGTGTATGTTTTGCTATCCATCATATAAGGCAGTAAAAGCAGAGGGAATATGTCGTAGAAAAGATATGAAGAGTCAAATACTTCAAGGATTCAGAGTATGTTTCAAAGACAGCAGGTGTAGCAATACTTCCTCCCTAGTGTGTGAGAAAACAGCATGAGCATTCAAAGAAGCCATGAATTCGGCCCCTCCTTAACCTGCTATAGCAGTCTATCAGCAATACTGTTCTGCAGAAAACATAACATTTATCTGCTTTCTCCAAGTATTTTCCTCTCTAGTTACAGCATTTTCAGCTATGGTTGTTGACTGCTATTTCTGATCAAAGTGAAATAAAAATCATCCCCCGCAGATATTGTTCACCCTTTCTTTTTTCCTCTGGTCAAATAAACCCAGCATTCACAAGTGAAAACAGCTGTCAATATTCCACACCAGCCCTGAATCCCTCCTTACCAGTTTCCACCCAAGAACTTGAGCATTCCTGTTCCCATAATGCCTTGATTTTATTTGCCACATTTCATCCATAATATTCCACTTGCTTCCTTTGGAACAATGCAAATACTCTCACCTGTGCTACCATCAGCTACAGAAGGGTTTTGCTACGCTTATTTCACTTACTCTAAAGGAACTGAACTCAATCTTTGAAGCAATTGGATTAGTGGAGTCTTAGGCTGTACCTACCTCCCACAATGTGGTTTCACCAAACCAAAGCCGATGGAAGCTAGCTTGGCCTTTTGGCTGTACATACAGTTGCACCCCGCACACAAGAAGGGTTTAGGAAACCTTAATGCATTCTCCAGAGCAAAACTCCCCTGTTAAAAACATTCCCACTTCTTTCTTAGCTCTACCAATAGGTGATCTTACACACCTTCTATAACATCAGTGGAATAAAGAATGGGATCCACATTTCCAGTCCACCTTTGAGTAATGCATCCATGTTCTTCCATTTAGAAGGAAAAATGTTATTGGAAATGTCTGGCAGAGCCATTTGCACAAGAGCAGTCTTGCGCAAAAAGCAATGTTTTATACATCACACTGCCTTTGTGTCCCCTGCTCTGCACACATTGGAACTAAAACCAAAGCAACACCCTCACTTCCCAGTCTTCAACAATCTCCTCTCTTCCTCATTCTCCCCCAGTCTTTCCAGTAGGTTAAGCAGTTCTCCCACACCAGCACAGAGGGCAACCATAAGAAAATCTCATTATTACACTGGGCAGTACATTATGATGGCAACAAAAGGGGTAACTCTAACCTTACCTGGCTTCTACACTTGCAGTCATAAGCAACTTAATTTCAAGGATCAGATTATGATTCTTAGCACCTTCCCATCATAACAAAGGATTCAGATATCACATTTCTGCCTTTATTAATGGATAATCTATGTTATTTTGGGTATCCAGTACTTCATTTACTTAGTTTCTCCAAGAGAGAATGAAAAATATCATTCTTGAAAGCTTTCTGATTTTTTCCCTCCCCCAAATTTATTTATTTTCATTCTGCTATTGAATGTGAAACAAGAGCAAAAAATGAAGAGAGAGGGTGCTCTAATGGCCAGGATTAATTAATCCAAGAAAGAGGCTATCCATGCCTCCTCCTGGCAAGTTTGCACCTCTATTTTCCTTCAGTGGATCCTTCGCAAAATCTAGAAATAGACACAGGACAGAGAAACAAAAACCGAGAATGCAGAGGGTGCACTTTGTTTGGGGTTGATTCTAGCTTCCTCCCATTCTTTTCTGCTACTCTTTCAAAATAAGGAAAGAAAAGATACACAGCCCATGACCAAAAATTTACACTTATTTCTATTTTAAAAGAAGATTCACTCCTATTTTTTTTACAAGACTGTAAATGTTGAACACTCAAGTAACCCACTGTGTTTAGGTTTCCCTGAGTGCTTCACAGAGATTTGTTAAAGATATAAAATAACATAACAAACAATGAAAGAGCTTGTTTCCCCAACCATTTCTGTTGAAAGCTACTTTGTATATGTTCCTATGCAACAAAAAATTAAGTTTATGTGTAGGTGTTCCATGTTTTTACAAACTCTACACTCCTTAGTTGTTATAAGATTAAAACAATTTTCTCCCTCAGTAAATGCTTCCCCTGAAAACCACTGGAAGCACATAATTCATCTGTCCATTTATAGCTTCTATTTTCTTCTAGGCACTGAGAAACCGCTGATTGTGATTGTTGTTTTCCCTTTTAAGAAGCCAATGTTGAACAAGTGACAGATAAGACAATTTAATGTTTCAGTGACCATACAGATCAATTTTTCATTTATTCTGAAGTTTAAAAGGGGGGGGGGGGGAAGGTGGGCAACCAAGGTACGATTGCAGGGATTTTGTTAGCAAATTATTCTTCTCTACCCAGAAAATTTAACAGGCTCTCTCATTAAACCTGCAGGGAGTTTTAAGGTAGCTTTAGTCCTAATATTTCTCACAAAACGCATTCAAATATTTTTCCCCTGAATCATTTTCTTCTCTATGGAATCTATCAGAAAGGTTTGGAGATACAGTACAAGCCTTTAACTGCGAGTAATAGAAAAAAGAAAAAAGAAAAGAAATGTATTACCACAAGCTGCAGAAGATCTCAATAAAAAGATAAGTGAAAACAGAATGTTGTGCAGTTTCTGTATTGAATACAGAAATGGAAAAACCACACATAGTTGGGAAACTGTTTGTATGGAAAAGGAATGGGACTGGTATCACCTACTAGCACTTACCCATTGTCATTGTCGGGTGAAGGACACCTGATTTGCTCTTTCCACCTTCCTGGTTTTTCTCCCTGTAGACCTCTGCCTTCTGCCCCTGCAGGACACATCTGATGTGCAGCCCTATTAAGCCAGCCAGCATTATAGCATCATATGTGGGCTGGCAAAGTGTGTGTACTAAGCCCACTCACGATTGGGTCCTAGCTACATGAGAGTTGCACACTTCATACAGGTTCAAACATGAAGACACTAACCACTGGTGCAGGCTAGTGTTCTACACGCAAGTGACCCTTCTGGAGAGAGGAGGGACCCTTAGGTATCTGACCTGGCTGTCTTCAGGAAGAGTGAGGATGAAGAACACCTAAGTCAGAATCTCCCTCATTCCATTTATTCATCCTTAGATGCCAGGACTGTTTACCTGTACCTAATCCTGCTGCCAAATAAGATGGCACTTGCAGGAAGTTACACAGTCTTCG
Organism: Strigops habroptila; assembly: GCF_004027225.2. Lineage (NCBI taxonomy): Eukaryota > Metazoa > Chordata > Aves > Psittaciformes > Psittacidae > Strigops > Strigops habroptila. The sequence continues at coordinate 75,270,297 of NC_044281.2, forward strand.
TGCTATCATTCCACAATAGTAAAAGCTGAAAGATAGTTAATCAACAGTGAAGAGTCAACATCTACATTGCTATCAGTAATATTGCTTTTTCAGCTTATTGAATACATGAAAGACATTTAAAACTTATGTCAAGGATTTTTCAGTGATATCCCAAGCAATCTTACAGAAGTCCTGGAGATACCATGTTGGTTTATATGGCCAAGTCCTATTGCCTTTGCAACTTTAAACATCAGGAAACCACTGAAAAAAAACCCCAGAATTTTAGCTTCAGAAATGTAAAAAGAAACCCCAGAGGTAAGCCTGGTCACTTTTTTATTCTTAAATTTTATATATAACATGAAAGCTACTAAAAATAGCAGAAAATTCCCATCTTTGTTCCTTATGAGGCAAAAGGTTTCTTCTGCTTTTGGGCTAAGTCCTGCTCATTTTACTGACGGGAAGTAGAATTTTAAATCCCAGGGATGGATATCTATGAGAATAATTTAGAACGTGGGTCTATAGGTAGTAGTTTTGCCCAAGTATTCACTACAAGATTTTTCCATGGGCTTAACAGTTATTCTCATGTTTAAAAACATTACCAATCTTACACTGTAGTAACAAATGTGTTTCTAGGCAAGATTTGCAGTATAACATTTACATCACTATCAGTACCCTGTAAATAACATGCTAAAAGCTACAAGCAGATTTTATTGCCTCATATACTACTCTTGACCACTTAATTAACTCCCACAAAAGCTAATTAATTAGACATCACAGTCTCTAATCATTCTGGAATTTGCTCTATTATGTTCAGCTGGAATATCCTCTTTCCTCAACAGACCCCCTAAAGTTTAGATGAACACAATAAAGCACTCCGGGTTTTTCATTCTCATCTTTCCAGATACTCAAGAGCAGGCTGGGAATATTTAGGCTGATTCTATTGCAGATTTTCCCTATTTAACTCTGGTTTTACTACAATGGATGTTTTTGTGAGCTTGGAAGGCTTCAACCTGCTTCAGTGCTGGGGTTGTAATATTTTAACCTAACGAACTGCCAAAAAATGCTTCTTAAGAAGTCAAGAAGAATTCCAGCAGCTTAACTCAATGACTGCCTACTGCTGATACATCACAACATGCATGTCACACGCACAGGTATTTTATGAAGCAACTTCTCAATTAGACTCAGAAGTTGTACCTCCAAGATTTTCAACTGTTTTGTCAACAAGATGCAGCCAGTCTGTAAAGTCAGCCTGTGTGTCATGATGGAATGAAAGTCCCAATGAGAAACAAGCTGATAAATTGGTTTGACTGATCATTAAAACCCATCGAGTATAATCGTTTTAGCTGATCTCGTTTAAGTCATTCCGTGAAGCTGCCAAGAGAGTTCAGGGACAGGTCGATCTTCTATTCGCATCATACAAGGATCAAGCAGATAAAATCCGATCAGTTACCTGAGCATTCTTGCATTTATATGTAATTATTCTCTGTTGTTTTAAAGCTTCCATCTGGAGGGAAGAAATCTGTTCTGCTCCTGACCTTTTCAGACCTCATGTCACTGTATTTAGCTGTAACAGATGGATTCTACCGTTGTGATATGAAGATAGAAATAAAAGATTGAAAACATGCAAAGAGTGGAAAAATATGGAATCATTAAAGCCTTGACTCATTGCTAACAGCGGGTCAGTGGGTGAATCGTCACTGGGTTCATGGGTCATCGATCACGCCTCACAGTTTGTTCCTGCCCTAAACTGCAAAAGAATTAAAAAGATTCTATTAAGGAGGTGACTGGCACTACCTTCCTCTAACGCACACACCAGTGAGAGCAGGAAGGACTGCTAACGCACACTGTATCTCCAAGGTCAAGACTACTCCTAACAGACAGCTATAGTCTACAACCAGTACCAGCTCTGAGCAGCACTCAGATCTACCTCGTAGGAGCAAGAGCAACTGCTCGGAGCGGTTCAGATTTCTGCAGAAAAGCAGAATTCTTCTCATCTGTGCTTGTCTTTTCTTCCTGTTGTTGGTCAGACCAAGTAAATCAACCATAACTTTCTTGCAGATTCATACACAAAACACTTCAATAAAGGGGTTTATTCTTCATTTAAAAAAAAAAAAAAAAAAAGGAAAAATTACAGCTATCAATAAGAAATTAAGAACTCAGAACAATACACACATGAACTAGCTAGTCACAAAGAAAGGAAAGAGCTAAGCTTTTGCAACAGGAATATTCAGTTTGGGCATGCATTTTACACTTAAGGAGTAAACCGGTGAAGAAACATTTCTGAATCTTATAAATGGAGAGGAATTGAGAGAAAACCTGATTCTCTGTCCTTGGTTCAATTCACTTTGTCAACTTTCTGAAGATACACTGCAAGGCAGGATGCTTGGATTGATGTACGCTGCTGTTTAACAGAACCCTATGCAGTCTGGAGTAAGCTACAGCAGCATGAGTTTCTGGGCATATTCCCAGAACAGTACACAGCAGAAGGAAATTGCTTGTAAAACAGCCTTGTCCCCTCCACACACCCAGCTTAAGATTCCTGAATTATACATTTGGGGCTATTTGATGTGCTGCAATCTGTGGATATAATAAAACAGAGAGACAAAGACAGATTTCAGTAACTGTCTAAAAAACTCCTAGCATTACCTTCACGATGTTCTGCATTTTATAACTTTCCATCATTTGAAACTTCTCAGCACAACTTCATCTTTGCAGAACGGCACTTTAAGATGTTAAAAATGTATGTTTGGTGTGTACATTTCTTCAATAACTGATTTGTATGTTACAGTGTAAACTGCAAATAAAATTTTTCAGCATGCAACAGAAACCAAATTACCTTCTCTTTCCAACACAGTCCTTCCTGAAACCTGCTGAGGATCTCCATATTTTATGACTGCAGACATCAAATCAAACTATATATAAAGACAGAGGACAGAATGCAGGAAATTATGATCTGGGATAATCAAATAGGTAATTGGCATTTTTGGTATTGCCAAAATCATAAAGCTCCCATTGGACCCATCTGGCAAAAAGTCTGTGCTACTGTCACTGTCAACAATTTCCCAAAACCAGTCAATATTACTAAAAGAAGGCTAAAAGTCTTTCAGACTGTAGGACATTAGTAATACAGGCACGTCAGGCATTCTGCTTCGTGCTCTTTGAGTAGCAACGAAATAGCTGTACATTCATAATACAAGGAAAACTACTTTTCCCAAAAAAATCCTTTCAAAAGAAATAAATATCCCCCCTGGAAATTACCCTGTGGGTTTTCCACCCAGCCAGCAACTGTCCTGCATGCCAAGTTCTTTTTAAGATGATAAAAGAAGATGCACACTACAGAGCCAGAAAGTAGATCAGGCAGGATATTGACTGATGTGATTCATTTTGTTTTCTAGATAAATTTTCTCCTGCAAGAAATCCATGTCCTACCATTACCTTTCTATTTCAATATTAATCTCTTTTGAAAGATAGGAATATTGTCTTAATAAACTATGTAACACAACTTTTAGGTCTCCTTATTGGGAATGTCTTGCTGCTAAAATAGTTGTCCTCACTGAAAATTAATTTTTATTAAAATATTGGAATGGAATTACACTTTTGTTCTTGCTCTCATAAAGTATAACTGCTTCTCAGCTGAAATGTCCTACTGTTTCATAGCTCCAATTTTGATGAATACAACAGAAGAGGATTTGTTTTCTCCAGAGCTGAATGTGAGTTGTCTTTTGGATCAGAGATAAGGGAAAATTAATAAAACAATAATAATTTTTAAAAGTGTTTCACATCATTAATAAGAAAGATGCAAATGTTTCCTGTTATAGTCTTCCTATTTAAAAAAAAACCCAACACACCCTATCATTAAATTATGGCTACAGCTACCAAATGATATGATTTCCTTTATTGTTTCCTGCCCTTAACAGCATTGACCATTATTAACTAGTTGTCTGTTATCATCCAACTGCTACCTTTTACTTCAGCAGTGATTTCACCCCATAGAGGCCAAAGCAACTCCTGCACGTAGTGACTTTTAGGTACATAGGGAACAGCTAAATACATCAGCTTAAACTGAGAAGTCTGAAATCTAGTTGTGAGATCTGAAACACAGACCATTGTCTGAAAATTAGATTAATCTTAACGAAATCTAGTAAATTATTTCAAGCTTGATCAGCTTTCTGCCATTTCTTGGTAAAGTATTTTGAAATCCTGAGTTATTTATGTAATGGTCAGCGAGGGTTTATGTTTTAAGGGCTATTTTCTCAGTTAACATAAACTAGCATAACTCCACCAAAGTCAAAGTGCTATTGATTAACTGACTGAAGATATCCACTTAAAAAAGCCAATTTCCCAATATGCTGATGATCCAATTTTACAGTCACCAACTGCCAAGACACCTAAACCTGGCCACCAATCAAAAGCATGTCCCCACATATGAATATGGTCAGTGTGATACTAAAAAACAGGTGAGGATAAAAGAAAACTTTATTTATTCTGTTTTTCTCACGTTTTTAAGAAAATACTTTTACTACAGTAGAAATAAAATTTTAAACATGTTCTAGGCCTTTTTTTGTGATTGTGGAAGCATTTTATGTTTTTTGAGAGTCACTCAGGGTGTTTTGATTGAGATATTTAACATACATTAATAATATGGAACAGGTTTGTAACAGAGAAGGAGAAAAGATTTTATTTATGGAAGGATCTGCATTTATTCCTTCTCTTTTTCGTATCTGGACTGCCCAGTGCCTGGTTTCTGGAACCAATGCTATTTCTGCACCACTGCCTAAGGTTTATTTGGGGGGGGGGGGGGGTGGGGAGAAGGACTGCTAATGATCTCCCAGAGATAAATGAAATTGCTGATTTAGTCAAGCTCATTCTTGACCTTGACACAAGATGGGACAGGCAAAGGGAAGAGCTCAAAATAGAGCAAGTGAAAGAAAGGAAGATCAAACGAATGCTCAGGTCTGGCCAAGACCCCCCCTACATTCAGCTAACACCTGGCTGAGTTAGAAAACATGACCAGCCCAACCTTCCTGTTGGAGCCGATTGAAGCTGTCAGCTCCCGGCTTGTCACCCACTGCATCAGGAGGCCCCTGGGCTGCCACAAGAGCCCTAATTAGGCAGAAATGGCACTTGGGCAACTGACCCGCCAGGACCTTTGGCAAAGCATTTAACATCATTAGTTAACATTTTTATTAAAAAAAGTGTGAATGTAAATGAACAGCCAATGCATTTCAATAGGGTCTGTCGGTGGCATCGCCCCCCCACCCTCCCAACCACACACACACTTTTTTGCATGAATAGTTCACTTGTTTTCTCTAAAGGGGGATGGGGACGTCGAGAATGTTTTTCCAAGGGAACTAGACGTGTTCAAAGCAGAAGGAAGGTCTTAAACAATCACACACAAACTCTTGCCTTTTGGGGAGTGTGGTAGGGAGTGAACAAACGACTAAATGCAATCTTACCTGCAACATGCCTAAGGGGACATCTGAAGAGGAAAGTTTGCAGGGCTCACACTGGAACAGAGATACACAATCACACATTCATCTGCTTGATTGTTCTGAGTGTATTCATTGTATTTCTGTTCTTTTCTGCTACATTCAAGAATAGATAACTAATCCAGTAAGGCTGCAATCCTTTGCCAGAGCTAGCAAATGGTACAGCAATGTAAAAGGATGAACATCTAAGAATATTCTGTCCTCTTTCTGTATAATTTCTTTAATCTTTGCCCATTACCTTTGACAGAAGATTATAAAAAAATACCACTCAGGCATATTACTGACCTACCTCAAATAATTCTCCACTGGCAGGAATTTATGTGTGGAAAGGTATTTATTCATACAGAAGAGAATGCAGCCTTGAGACAGTTTATCAGTACTCAATTTTTCTGCAGGTACTTTAACTGAGGAGTTGCTGTAATTTATCAATATTGACCAAAATCCTGGCACAGGTTTTTGGAGACAAAAGACACAAGAAAACAAAATAATTACAAACATACTTTTTAATAAAGAACTGGACAGGACCTGGAAGGGTGTCCAGTCCTCAGTTATTTTATGTCCACTTCCCATGGACATGCCCCAAGCATTGCTCCTTTTATTTCCTTTGAACTCATTAGCTCCTTCTTCCTCTAATGGAAGCCACAAAATACAGCACTGGGGCTGTCTCCTTAGGCTGGATAAAGACTATCTTACCTTAGGTTCTGGAATTTGCTCCCTCAATCCCTAACAGCCATATGTTAGCAACAATATTTGTTCCACCAAAGAAAAGGTTTTTCCTTTCTATTACACTGTAGCTGCACAGACTATCACTTATGCCTTCTAAAATAAAGCACAAAAGTAACAGATTAAAAGAGATCTTCCACATAAGGTACGTGGGATGAAGGTGATGAAGATGCTGGTTCAAAACCCAGCTTCACCAGACTTGCTCTGCAGCCAATGGAAGGTTATTCTGTTTCTCAGATCCACAAATTAGAAACTGAAATAACAGGATTGTCATTTTCTCACACATTGGCAACTCAGAGGTTCTGGTCCCTAACTGTTTCCAAGCCACATAAATGCTGTACCAGGAAAGAAAAGAAAACAAACCAAAACAAAAACCACTCTCAAACTTGGCTCTGCACCTTTTCCCTGAGTGGTTCAGTTTGTTAAATAAGCCAATCTTCCCTCTCAACCCTGACCTCAGTACAAAGGGAGAAGCACTACACTTCCATACATCCCCTGAGAGGGAAAACCAGCAGACCATGCCTTCAGACTACATCAGATGCCTCACAAATCTCCTCTTCTGTGACTGAGACGCAGCAAAGTTTGCGTCCAAAAAGCCTGGATAAGGCCACACCAGGACACAACTCTACCCCACAGTGCAGATGCAATCAGTGTTAACCCGTTTAGTTTCTTTTCAGGAAATTCTGTCTTGTCTTTCTGCTATGCCGAGTATAAAGACATCTGACTGGGACTCCAAGACCTCTGCACTAATAATATGCATACACAGTCAGAAGATTTGTACATGCAGAAAGAACAAAAAGAATTACTCATGTACATAGTATACCTGAATATGCTCACATACAAAAGGGCTGTATGTTCACAGGATGGGTAAAACTCCTTTACAAATGCTTTGGGAATCTAGAGATTAGTCATGAAAGTTCTTACTCTGTGTGCGTATGCATACACAAACAAGTGCTTTCATTCTCTTTTTAAACAAGTATGTGTAGCCTTTGAGGACACTCTAGAAACAATAAAACAATATGGGTTTCTAAATACAGATTTTTAAAGCACAACATCAAATCTAGAAATCCATGTAGGAAGCCTGGCTCCATCTTTTGACTCACGTGTGAGAGGAAGTGAGCACCTGATTTTGGCAGTATTCAAATCATTGTTTACCAGTGAATTAACAAAACCAAACTCCGTATCTTTCTTTCTAGAGCAGGAATATGAGAAGATAAATACTTTTTAAATGTATTTGCTGACAATAATCATACGGTGATTTACCTGTCCCAATGATGCAGTGGTTTAGAGGTCATTAGTTTAAAAGCAGTACCAGCAAAAAGAATTAATGCTCTTTAGGAATTGCCCAAAAAGCTGAATCATTCAAGGCTCAGAAAGTTGGTAACAGTAAGGTGTCTGCATCTGACCCCTTTTCCCCATCACATGACTATTTTCCAGTCTAGTTCTTCAGTATGGCTTCTCCTCTCCTGCTGGGAGCTAGAGAGGTGGGTGAAGGGAGAGAGAGGGGACAGCTTATTGAAAAGCTCATGCTCCCTGCCTGGTTTTGGCACATTTTCTGCAGGTGCCTCGCACTATAGCCACAATAGGCTCTGGAAGAGAGGATTCAGACCTGTCAACAGCTACAGGAGGCAACTCCACAGCTTTGTCTTACAGGCTACAACTTCATTGTCTGCTGCTCTGAACCCTGCAGCACAAGCACCCGCTAATGAGATGAGCCCCTTTTTCCTCTAGTTGTTCCTCCCTCTGTTTCTCCTGCTTTTCTGTAATGATTTAACTTGATCGTATTGGTTCCTTTCTGGTGGGGATTGCTCCAACGATCAGATAGATAATTGCCTGCAGAATACTGCTCAGCAACAACTATTACTTCCTTTGCTGAAAATGTCAGAGCAATTGAAAGCTCTTAGTGAAGTTCAAGAACAACGAAGCAAAAACGAAGCAGCTCCTATATATGGATGTACCTGTGTATCTATGTTTGCATACAGAGTGGCCAGCTCTCCTGGAAAACCTGGCTTTTTAAGCACCACTTTCAGTATATTTTATATTTTCATGACTTTTTTAAGAAGCTAAACAACATAAACATACACACCCCTCCCAATTCACATAAAGAAGTATTTGTATCATTTACTTTGGATTTGTATGTCATTTACTTCAGCTTCAGAAGACAATATTGTATAATTGCTCTGTTTGCACTTTCCCCACTTCCCATTCCATTTCTTAGAAAGCAAACTAATGCAATTTCTTTTTAATGTTGTTAAAATATTGTCTGCATACATGAGATGCTGAGGGAAAGCCTGGAATGGCTTGAAGAAGCGGGTGGACTTATTGGATAGTGCTGTGGTTTAATGTCCTTCTGATTTAGTCACTTGTTAGCAACAGTGACTTGCCAAACATTCAAACAAGGCCATGTTTTGTGTCGCTCTGCTCTGTAGCTTCACGAAGTGATAGCTCATAGGAAAATGCTATACCAAGAAAAGGTCGTGTAAATATCACACTCTGAATCTAAGTACAATTAAAATAACAGAAATAGTTTGTGCCAGTATTCAATTAATTTCTTCATCTGAAACACACACTGTCACTTCTACCAAACACGTGATGTTACGCATTGATGACCAGTTCAAGAGCACACCCAAAGATATGATGCTTTTTACCACTAAGGTATGTAGGCCCTTGAGATTTTGTATAAATCAAGATCTCCATTTATTTGACTGACAGTACAAATCAGCAAGAAAAAGCCCACACTTGTAAAAATGTACTCAGAGCAAAAGCAGAAAAGCTGCACAAAACCTCATCCCCACATCATTTTCAGATCACATTTTTGCTATACTACATACGTACTGCCACCAGTAACACACCATCATAAAGACATAGCCATCAAATCTTTGTACCACTAATTCCATAAGGAATAAATAAATAGCTTTTGGAAGCTTCTTAGAGTTTTGCAACAAGGATGGAGAGCTGGAGCAGCAGCTGGATCACTACAGGCTATTCATATGCTGACTTACTGAGGAAGCACCATAGGGTAATTCCTTATTCTTTGGGAAGGAACTCCAACATAGCCAACTACATGATGGTTGTTTTATTAGAAGCCCTCAAATCAGTGTGATTTATATCTGGAGAGATCCAGGGTCCAATTTGGCGATATAAGTGAACCAGACTTGCACTAGGTTAACTACACAAAGCAGAGAAGCAGATTCACAACTTGTTCATACATTGAATATTTCAGAAACTGAACTGCTATTTTAAAACTAACTTCATGGCCACGTTTTGTAATACAGAGCTACATGCAGCAGAGCTTGCTTCCTGATGATGTAAATGAATTATAGTATCCAATTCAACTAAGCAGTGATTTCTAAAGTCCATTCTATAACTTGTTTGGAATTACTTTAAAGCTTTTGCTGAATGAAGTAAAAGGATTCAGCAGACATGTGAAATACTGTTTCCTCTTACTCTTTTCACAACTATAGTTTGAAAATTTGATAATTGCAATAGGATCAATTCAAATAGAGAGTCCCACAACTCATTTGTCAAAAATAGAGTGGAAATTCTGCCTAAAACTTCAACATCAAGAACTGTGACACAGGAAACTGCGAATAACTGAGCTCTCTTTGTGTCTGAAGCGCAGGCTAGCAGCCTGACTCTGGAGCCCTTGACACAAACTCACACTTCTAGAGAAAAGCTGGAAGTGGTAATTGCTACTGATGCTTGTCCCGAAAAAACATGGCCTTTGAATGAACTCCCATTACAGGGCAAGCTAGCGCTGTAGCTTCACAAACACTTCATGGCAGTCCTGAAAAAGTGACCATTTATAAGTAGGAAACACAAAAGAAAAGCTCTACTATCTTCTGACAAGTAGCCAGGGAATTTATGATGTTCCTGTGCTCTTTTTCTTGCTTGTTATAGCCAATGCTCACAGAATACGGGTAGAATTAAAAGGCTAAATTGCTAATTGAGAGCTCTATGCTGTTTATTAAGATATCTTGCTGTAAGCAGGCAACAATTCCTCTCAAATTAAAGCCTAAAATCTTTCAACCTGTAGCTTATATGCACAGAAAAACCCAATGCAGTGCTTGGTATACACAGGAGGTCAAGAGTAGACGATCCGATAGTCCTTTGAGGATTTAAGCTTGTAAGTGCTAGGATACAATTTAACTTTGAAACAGAGCAATAGTGAGCACTTCTCAAAATAATTTCATTGTGTTATTTACTTAGACACAGCCTGCACTGCCAGAATGCTCTAGGTTGTGTGATGGGCTGCTTCCGTCCCTGTGAATAGGGCACGTAACTGAGAATTCGTAAACTGGCACAGTCAAAACATGTGAAGGTTTTACACTCTGACAAATACACTTACATACATTTTGATTCTTTCTGTCAGGTCCTCCCCTTGTGTTGCTCTCATTCGCTGTTTGTAAGGAATGGAGACTAGAAAGCCGCTGTCCTCTATCAGAGTTAAAGGTACATTCCTATGCAGTGAGTAGGCAGTATTTTCAGTGGATAACATGCATGGTTTTTAATAAATATACAAAACCTGACAGAATTGGAAAGTCTGACACTGAATTCTATTGTAAGCACAATTCCAGTTATGCTCCATCAAACCATAATCTTTCTTACAGTAATATAATCAAATGTGCCATATCAATGCACCATAACCAAACACAGCTATGCAACTCCATCAGTGTAATAACTGCAAGAAAGGAATGGACTTGCTAGAGTGAGTCCTTCACAGGGTAGAAAGATGATTAAGGAACCACAGTGTCTTCCCTAATAGGAGAAGCTGAGACAGCTGGAACTCTTCAGCCCAGAGAAGAGAAAGCTCAGGGGGCTCTCATCAATTCGTGTAAATACCTGATGGGTGGGAAGGAAGAGGAGGAAGTCACAACCTCAGTAGTGCTCACTGGCAAAACAAGAGGCAATGGGTATGAATTAAAAAATGGCACGTTCAGTATAAGACAACAGTATAATTTTTGCTGTGAGTGTGGTCAAACACTGGAGCAGGTGACCCAGAGAGGTTATGGAGTCTCCCTCTGGGGAGATACTCAAAACCTGGCTGGACATGGTCCTGGGCAAGATGCTCAAGATGGAGCAGATCATCTCAGAAGGCCCCTTCCAAACTAAATGACTGTGATCCTGTAATTTATATCGTAGTATAACTTCAAGAAAGAAAGATAAAGGTTTGTGAAAGCTCATTAGAGAGCTGTACCCTTGTGCTTTAAGAATATAAAATATTGGGTTAATGTTAAACTGCATTGTTTTCTAAACATCATGTTTATTACCTTACTTACATATTATGGTTCTCAATCATTCTGTAGAACCAAAACTAGTTACCAAAGCCAAGTCACATTCAGGAGCAGAATATTTGTACCTCTGTCCATATGTATTTAATTCTTGAAACATGTTTATTAATATTTAAAGAAGAAAAAGAAGGGAGGTTTTGTATTAGAAACAGTCACTATCTCTATGTCTGTATCAACCACTGTTTAATTTCAGAAAATAGAGATGTTTGAAATATGAACTAATCCTCTCTGTGCAAATGCACCATTTCCCCAATAGTCATATCTTTTCCAGAACACCACAAACCCACCAGACTGACCCCATCTTCACAGCACTCTTTAATTTCAAGCCATTCTGGAAGAAATGTTATGGATTTACAAGTCTTGTCGGCTTTCATGGAAGCCAAAAGTGTACAAACTCACTCAAAATCTGCTGATTTGAGACAAGCCACACAAGTAGCTTTTAATCAAATTCTACCAGTACACAGAATTCATACAAGCAGTATTTTGTGGATGATTGCACCCCAAACAGTAATGCCAATCAATAAATTCTTTTCCAACAAAATAAGGGATATGACACTGCATCAGTTGGATGTTATTCAAATACATATCTTACACGGAACTGTATTATGTTTTCTTCAGAAGTCATACTCTGAAAAACTTCTCAGTTTACAATCACATCTAGCTTGAAATCTGTGCATACTTTTAAGAATATGTAGTAGCCATATTTCCTTTTTCATTTGTTTTTAACTAAATAAGTCTTGAACTGAAGAAAACTATCAAAGATACAATGAAAATAGGAGAAAATAGAGAATTTTATCTCCAAAATTCATACACCATTTTGCTAGTCTCAGGGGAAACAATTTAAGTCTTGTTTAGAAGGATCAAAACGGTTATAAATGAAATCTGACTTTCATACGAAACCTGAAAATTTGGGGGTATTGTGCAAAAAATACCAGCAATAGGAGGCAAGTTTTTTGAAATAATAACGTATTTTTTTTGAATTACGGAAGTGTAAATCAGTGCAATGGAAAAAAATAAGTCAGCTATAAAAATCATATGATCTTATGGGCTTATCCTGAAATGATAGTCAAGCTTTTGCTCCAGATGGTGCAATAGTGTTTGTGACATCCACTTTGAACTGCAATCTAGTTATGTGTCAAGCAGGAGAGTCCATTATTCACAGCATCAGTGCTGGGGAAAGAAGGTTAAAAGTTCAAGACATGCCCCAAGTGATTAAGGTTGTAAAAATCAGGAGATATACCATGGGGGGAAAAAAATGCCATTCTGCCTTTTCTTCCATGCTCAGTTTGTCCCCAAAAATGTGTTTAAGTTAAAAAAAAAAGAAATAATCACAGGATGCAGGAAAGCCCCAGTTCTCAATAGTAATAGAAAAATTACCTTTGTATTTGAACTCCTTAAACCTCTCTGCTACCAGCTTTGCTTTTCCTGGAAAGAAAGAGAAAGGCTTCTCTTAAAATCTGTCAGCAAGTTACAGGACTTGAGAACCCAATTAGCTATTTCTCCCTTGTGATGCTCACTTCTGCTGTTACATACATGTAAGTAACTCTGATTCGAAACTTTATGTTTTATGTAGCCCACAGATCACCAGTTCATCTGCCCTAGTGAGGTTTCACTTCTCAGTCATGTAAAGTCTGCCAATCAGTAACAGATAACCTAGAGAACACTTCCACCACCCCAAAACTTTCTGTTTGGAACTGCAAATGCTGCTTCTCAAATAGTTGAGCAAATTTAGGGGATTTCTAAGCCAACAGGAAAGGAAAAAGGAAGACACAAAGCCCAAAGGGTGAAGCTAAAAAAAATTAAGATTTAAAAAAATCTTCTGAAATTCTTTATAATGAGAGTAATGAATGGAAAAGGTTTACCAAAAAAAAAACCCCTAAAAGGTGCTTTTGTGCTCTGATAAGATTTGATAATTTAAAAGATATCAAATCATTCTTTTCAGAAAGGTACCTCACTTCAACAAACAAGAAAACAGTAATTCCCTTCTAACCAATACATTATTTTGTGTCTGCTGTTTGAACTGCAGGTTCAAACTAGAACATCAAGAAAACCATTCTGCCCATTAAAAATAAGAGCTGATGAACAGGGATAAATTCTGCTGATTTCTGTAAAAGTAAGATTTTTCTTTAGCAGTAACTACCCAGGCTCAGAACCAGAAAACTCAAGTACACGTTCCTGCTTTTCTAACTCTCTGTTCATCTTGGAGTTTGATTGCTCGTTGTATAAATGGCAAATGTATTATGGCCACGTTGCCAGATCATCCTTGGAATCATGTAAATACCTCATCTGAAGTAACTGATGTACATGCACATATTTTTGTTTTCGTACCATAGAAAATATTTAACATAGGTTTCTCCCAGCCTGGTAATCTTCAGCCTCTGTATAGATTTGTAAATGCATTCCCATTTCAGAGAAAGACATTGACAATATACTGACAAAATATACTGACAAATATCTCTATCGTGTCAGGGGCCCTGAACTAGGTAGACTTCAATAATGCCTTAAAGCTCATCACAGTTACTTCAAAATGCATGCATATAGAAATCATGTAGTAAACTCCTGATACCTGAGACTAAACTCAGCATTCACTCATAACCTGTGCATTACATTACACAAATCTACACACCGCAAAATAAGTTATATCACAGAAATTTAAGGACAATCTTCTGTAAACTCAAAAATCAGCTCAAAACCTTTGTCTTTAAATACAAATAAATATGTTCCAAATCACATTTAGAGTCAAAATGATAAATCAAAGCCTATCAGCTCTCACACTTGAGTTCAGCAGGCTCCTTTGGAGGAGGCTGGGCTCACCCTCGCACAGCAGGAGCCGAACAGACCCACAGAGAGAATACTCAAACTTTAGAAAGAAATTAGTACTAAAACCCACTCAGCTTGAAGTAACCATTGGAGCGGAGCACGATTACTCAAGGCAAATGAACTCACATATGAGTACTCTGGAAATTAAAATAATAATGCTAGAGGAACTACCTAAATAATTATTAGAAATTTATATTTTATATATATAAAATTTTATATATATATATATCAAGTTTTTGTAAGCTTTTTATCTAGACTCAAAATCCAATCTAAAAGTTATGTTGTATCCTAGGACCAAATTTTATTTACTCTTGTACATAAAGTTACATTTAGTTTTGTACTGGAGTTTATCCTTCATAGAATACAGAATATTAAGAATGAAAAGAAACACTACAGAAGCATTTTAGGTGCAAAAATAAAAAAATAAATAAAAAGCCCCTTTATTTAAGAAATTAAAATGCCTCAAAACCAGTAAGAGAATTGTACAAGAGTATTTGTATCACCAAGCTAAAAAGGCAATCCTGATTGTATTGGAAATGTCATGCAGGTTTTATGTACTCAGACTTGGCTTCTGGAAACCCCTGTCAGTGGAATGAGCACACATTACTCTCCTGTGGAATCCTACAAGAACACAGGTGGCAATGAGACCATGATCTTAATTGATTTAAGCGTCAAGTTTATATCTTTAAAACAACATTTTAGAACACCAGAAAGCAAATCCTTCATGTGACGCTTAAGCATGACGCATTATACTTGGTTTTAGAGTGCCTCAGATTAGCACCACGTATAAATACTCCAGTGAGATGCAAAGCATCTTGCAGAAAAAGGAACATACACAATACAATTTCATAAATGAGGAACAGTTTATCATAATTTATTTCCTGGCACATGAGTTATAATAAAGGCAAGAGGTGATATGTACAGCTATTCTTAAAAGAAACACAAGACTAATTTCTTTATTCACCCAAAATACTGTATGATCTCAAATATTTTGGGAGAAAATCTGTTTAAAAGACATCAAAACATGGTGTTACAGGTTACCCCTAGGAAAGCGATGATTGCCAGCTTATACAGCTGGGTTTGTACATTTTAAATATACATGTTGATATAAGTGAAGCATCTTTATTGTTTAAAAAAGAAAAAAAGAGAACTACTATAGGGTGTCATTTGTACCTGATCACTTCTCAAAAGCCAGAGCCACACCAGTCACAGGCTTTTCCTCAGTGGGTTTTTTCCTTGGGGCTTGCTACACGTACTTTGATTAGAGAGTTTTTAATTACACTTTAGCCTGTTAGCACCACAGGGCCAATAAAACTAAGAGAAATAGAACTAAATTCTTTTCATTCAACACAACTGTTAACTAAACACCAATTAATTACACCCACACAAGCCTAATGAAGATAATGGGGTTGCAGAGAGTTCACCGATGGTATGAAGTGGCTTGCAGCATCCTAACCTTAATCAGTTAACTACTGCATAATAGGTAGGATCACAGGATAAGCCATCCTCTTTCTACATGCTTACAATTACTATTACTGTTAATGGAAATTACATGGCCATACAGATAATTCATGTAACATTCACCTGATCATGTACCAAAAGAGATAAATACTTGAGGGGAATCCTTACTAGTATTTCAAATGGTTTATAAAAAGATAGAGTGCAAGGTGATTAAATAAACTGAGTATCAATCTGCTTCAGCTCATTGGTGTTCTAAAGGCAAAGCTGACAAGTTTTTTTTCCCCAGACGGTTGATCAATACCATCTGGGAAGAAGCTGTTTCTCCATGATGCATTTTATTTAGAGCCCTTTAAAAGGCAGAAGGTGGGAAACTCATCTAGAGGCACTTGAAATGTATCAGAAGGCACAGCTCTTGTATTGGGCTGTATTACCCAGTGTATGGAGGATGCTCTCAGAGCATGACACCAGTTACCTCCAGAAGTCTGTTCTTCCAGGAATATTTAATTAAACTGGAGCTTTCCTGGCCAAGCACATAGACGTGACACAAATCTGGGACTAGTGCACAGTAACATACCCAAAGGAGCAGCCATCCATCATGCTAACGTGGTCTGAAGGAGGGAAATCTAATGAGGTATTCGCTGCCTGCTCTCCTCAAGGAACAGGTAGTGTCAGTTTAGAAACTTATTCTGAGGTAACAGCTTAAAAGAAAAGAGGGTTTAACTCTCTGGAGAGGTACCATATTATTTCTGAAGGATGTGAAAGGAAAAGAAAACGATTCAGTAGGGATTTTTCTTCATTATCACCCCACCCAGAAAAGCAAACACACAATGAGCAAAGGTCTGCACATATTGATTTTAGAGCTGAGGAAGTGTGCAGCTAACAGCTTTTTAAGTATCTCCATTTTCAGTTACTTCAACAAAATTACCAATGAACAGTGTAACAAACTGAAAGTTTTTTTGTAGGAAATTGCAGACTAAAAATGATCATTTAGGTTGTGAAACGTTTCTTTTCATTGAAAGTAAAGGGCTTTTAAACACAGGAGTTACCGGGGCATTTTGCAGCGTTTCTCCTCAGTAGACATTTCACAAACCATAATCTGTCTCTCTTTCAGGATGATAATTTCACACCATCTTGTTGCTCGGAGACTTTTAAAACTAAAGAGTACCTGCTCACGGCATTCTGACTTGGATCACCATAACCAGCCCTGAGAGAAGCGCCGACATGCGCGGCATTAAGGAAACCAACCCACCCCAACCCACCGCCCGGCTCTGCACCCGCACCCGGCCCGGCAGCACAGCACGGGCAGGGGGTTCATCAGCGGCTCCGCGGCAGCAAAGCCCCGTTTACCGAGGGACCCCCCCCCCTCAGCAGCACCGTGAGGGGACACCAGCACCCTCCTGAGAGGATGGCGGTACCGGCGCGCCGCTCTCGCGAGAGCTCGAGCGGCCGTCGCCTAGCAGCCCGCCCGGCCCGCACCGCCACAGCCCCGCCATGGAGGCTGAGGGGCGGCAGCTGCTGAGGGCGCTGCGGATTGAGGCGGCGGAGTACTACCGAGGCCACGGAGTGCCGCAGCGGATGGAGGATGCGCTCAATACCCTCTTCCCCCAGCGCCCCGCGGATCTCTACGGGGAGCTGGTAGAGCGGGGAGGGACGCCTCGCAGCGCCGCCCTCCGCGCCGGGCTGAGGGGCTGAGGGGCTCGGGGGTTGCTCGCTTCGGCGGGCAGGATGGTGGTTCTCCTGCCTGGCCCCGCTGCAGGGGCGAGGAGCGGAGGGGAGGCCCCCCGATGCCCGCTGTACCGGGCCTCCCCGGCCTCCTCCCAGTGCTGGGCTCCGAGTACTTGTCCTGAGGCAAAAGGGATGCCGCCCGCCCCAAGGGTTTGGTCAACCAACAGGTTGATAAGAGGTGTTCGATGTCTCTGTGATTGCAATTAAGTAATTTCCCACCAACTCACAGAATCAAAATGGGTTGGGCTGGAGGGGCCTTAAAGCTCATCCAGTTCCAAACCCCTGCCACGGGCAGGGACACATTCCACTAGAGCAGGTTGCTCCAAAATCCATCCAACCTGAATGGGCTTTGTCTCATGCAAGGTTTGCAATGGTTTGCCTTTGTGACCGGTGGCACTTTGACACTGGGCCAAATACATTTCCACAGCAGTGGGGGTTTTGTCCTTTGCTGGTTGTGTGTCTCAACACAAAATCAAAGTATGTGGCCTTAGGAGGCTGTCCTTAACAAAGGTGCTGCTCAGCATGGTGTTGCCTGGGGCCAGTGGCAACAGGAGACTGGGTGCTATCCACACTGCAGCTGCTCCTGAAAAGCAAATGGGCCTCAGTGGAAGTGTCAAGAATCAGACCAATTTTATTGTTCCCAGTTGGCAAAATACTGTAGACAGTAGTTCTAATGAAACCTCTATTGGTGGTGATACTGGAATTGCCAACACTGCAATAGTGAGGAACTCTTGAAAAAAATAAATTCTAGTATGTACTTTGATGTAAAAGTAGCTGTGGAAGTGAAACATTTCATTGCATCTTCCACCATTTCCCATCTCCAAGAGTTTTGCTATCACTAGTGGAAGGGACTAGAACTGGTAACACCTTTGCTTCGTGTTTAGTGTGTCCCTCTTCTGTGTAGCAACTTAATCCTTTTGTTAAAGCAACATCAGTGTTGATTAAATATGGACAGAGCCCCAGATATATTCTCATAGTTGGATGACAGTTCAAGAGGCCCCTTAAAGACCATGGTGGAAGAAGTAAGAGACCTCTGCCTGCCAGGAGTCTAGGTTTTCATCTTTCTAAGAGGGCTCAAAGCGTCCTAACCTAAATTTCCAGATTTCCTATGGAGTAGTGACCCTTAGATCTCTCTGTTGTCTTGAGTCTTGTTACTAGGCGCAGCATAACCACAACTCCTTAAAATTGTGCCAGCCTTGTTAGCTCAGTTCTGTCCAACCAAAAACCCACTTCTACTTAGGATCCTGAGTTGGTCATGGTGATAAATAACCTTACACCAAGTATGTCCTGTAAGAGAGGAATCTACAAAAGAAGTAGTTATTGAGGAACTTCCCGACAAGCTTCTCTCCCAGATTAAATCTGCTATGAAGATCTTTAATATTGCATTAGTTGAGTGTTGAGACACATGAACGTAAGAACATATGTTCTCGTGTACATATGTATTTGATGAAGCAACCTTGAAACATTATTAGATATCTGGGACATTACGTACTTCCTATATGCAAGGAGTATATTCTAAATATACTTATTGTTTTCCCCTGTGGGCAGCAGATACCCAATTTTATGTATAGTGTTTCACATGAGAACTTTTTCTGAGAAGGAAGATTTGGGTTAAAGATTGTTTCTAGTTTCATTGGTAGGGAAAAAAAATGCAATATTATTTTAAAGCTTAATAACTACATGTTAATAGATGTTAATAAACGCATGCTATAGGAATTTTAATAGGCCAGAAGGATCTAGTAGAGTTCTTTATGGATTTCTAAGGGTTTCTCTTGGCCAGGATTTTCTTCTCTCCTTATGAAAGAGACATGTATCCTTTCTTATCCACAGACAAACTCATTATTTTATAGCAGCTCACTGTACAGGGGAGGTGGAGCCTATGTGAATTCTAATAGAAATCAGTTTCATGGATAGTACATTGACTATTTTTGGTATTCTCTATAAAGCCAAGTAAGCTTTGGACAAATGCCCATTTTATAGGAGTTAAGGAGATTTGGATACTCATCACTAACTTCGCCAAATAAACACGTGTGCATCTAACCTGGATGTGGCTTTGGACTTCCATGCTTAGATAAGAGTTGGATCTGTTCCCTGGAATCTCATTCTTAAGCAGATACTATAGAAGCAAATGTACAGTGTAACAGAAATATTTTGAATACTGCAGCATATAAATGGATTTGCTCAATGGTGGGTTTGATTGAAAAATATTTAATGTAATAAACCTCTCTTTGTATAAAACCTGACTTTTAATGAAGTTCTTTCTCTTTCATTTAAGGCTAACTACTTATCTAAATTTTCAAAAGCTCCAGTAATATCCAAATTAGTTGGAAGAAAAGTTCTTGATGGAGTTGGACAGCCAACGTTAGAAGTGGAAACACACTGTACAGTTAAAAACTATGAGAAGGTATGAGCTGCTTCTTCCTGATGGATTTATTTTAATAAGGCAGTATCAGGGAGAGGTACTATTCTACTCACATCCTAAAGAACATTCTGTCTTTAATGGAAGGATATGAATCCCTGTGACTCAGCACTTGAGTATTGCAATTTAGAAAATAAACTGTCATGAAAATTTGGGCAGTGGCAACTATAAAAAGCTTATTTTCCATGAATTGGACAATTCTTATCTTTATGAGTGGGATGCGACAGCGCGTCTTTGTATATTAGATTTTTGTTTGCCTTAATGAGATGTAGCTTTTCCTTACATCCCAGATCTAGTTGTGTTTGTTCATTTTCCATTTTCAGATCCTTATATTTCTATGACAATGTTTCAGAAAAATATATACAGGTAAAAAACACAGTATAGGTGAAGGCAGGTTTTTACACTGAGCTAATAGGCTGATATGGGTGATAGATAAGTCAAACAGGATCATCTAGCACCTGCAGTGCAAAACTGGTGGGGCATTGCCATCAAACCTCAAGTATTCAAGATGCTGTCTTTGCAACTCTAGCTGTCGTGGAGTAATTATTTCTGCTTTCTCTCAGTTAAACTGAGAAAATATCTTTCCTTAGCTATTCACACTATGTAAAGTTAATACTATTAGTGCAGGCAGAGCTGTTACGTTTGTAAATTATTTTTGCATTAAGCAAATTTTCTTAAGTATCATTTATTCTTTAGCAACACAGATAAGTTTAAATTAGTTAAGTAAGACAAAATGTAACTCATCATAAGGGATGACATTAAGCATGAATGCTGATGAATCGTGGTACAACAGGCTATCAACAGCTGCAATAAAAGATGTCCTAGTGACTGTATAGTCTTTAAAATAACTCCATTCTATTCTGATAACAAAATATGTATGTAAAGCAGATCTGTCAGGAGGTTTTTACCTAAGTAGTTATAATTTAGGTCAAGAAACTTGAATAACGTCTATGGTTACCAAAGTATAGGAGACTAGGAAGAAGGGGCTGGATGAAGAAAGATAAGTGAAACAAACAGTAGATTTGGAGATAAGTCCTTACAGAGTTGGTAAGGACAAATACTTCTTAGTCTTTCAAATGCCATTTCCAAGTTAGAAATTAATAAATAGTGTTTTATTAAATTGAATAGTGGTTTAAGCCTTTTTACATTTTTATTTTGCAGAGGATTTGCTCTGTTGTCATGTCTTCTCATTCTCAAACACTTGAAAATGCTTTACCTGAAACAATTGAAGCTGATGAGAAAGAAAGGAATCACTCTGTTAACACTGCTGTGGAATGGGTCAATGAATCACTGAGCACAATGTTAAGAGACATGAAGCCTACTGACCAGTGTGAAGTTGATAAGATGCTTGGGTAGGTCTTGCTTATTAAGCAAATTATTGCATCTGAAATATACACCATTAATTTATATTGTAAATTAAAAACAAATATTCAATGTTTCCTGCTATTTTTAAAATATTTTTAGGATGTGATGTTTCAGATACATGCACTGTATTATTTCCTGCTTTTTTTCGCAATCATGATAGGAAAATCATGCTGTTTTTTACAAGGTTTCATACACGGGATACAAAAATAAGAGTCTTTAAGAAAAAAATGCTTGAACATGTTCATGAGTCAGAGTTTCCGTTTATGAAACTCATTCAGTGGGGATGTTTTTTCAGACTGCAACTCCCCTTCTGTTCACTGCACTGCAGAACAAAAGTGATACAAAAGGCCTCTGTGTGTGTCTTCTGCATTGAGCTAATCCACAGAAAACATGTATATACATACAGTTTTCAAGTTCTGGTGGAGTCTTCCTTATGTGCAAGCTACTCTACAAAGGCTTCTTAGTTGGGGCAGTTATTTTCTTTGGAAACACAGTTTCTGTAGTAAACACCCATATTTATTCTTTCATACAAACATTTCTTCTTGGGAGCATCCCAAAGTGAAAAAGAATGGCCGTATTTTTCCATCTAAAGAAATATGTTTGGGTTTTATAAGTAAATAAAAAAAGACACAAGGTAGAAGTATCACAGATGTATCTGAATGTGTTTTCACAGTAACGTTAGAGGAGCTACCAGGCAACATTAATGGCTTGCTTCACCCTGGAAGCAGTAATATCATCCTTTGTTGTAGTCAGAAGTGTTTCTTTCAGCCACATCACTGAGAGAGATGACACTGCTGTCGGGGTAGCAGTTGGGCTGCCACTCTTAACACAGTCTCAAGCAAACAGACCTAATTGCATTCCATGTGGATTAGCTTTGGGGAGACCTTGATGAAGGGAGTAAGGACTCCACTGGAAAGAAATTCTTTCAACTGAAACGAGTCTAAATAAGATTTTAATGCCTTGTTTACACTACTTTATATATCTTATATACTGGCTTTGCCTGAATTGGGTGAGTGTGACCCATGACTTTGGGCATGTAATTGAAATTCTGCCACTTCCGAGCTTGCAGCTGCTTAGATAACCAGTATACAGCTGATCTATTGGATTAGCAACTTAGGCCAGGGTGTTGTATGTCATGAAATTATGACAGGATCTGTTAGTACTCACACAAAGCAAATATATCCTTCATGCCAAAATTGTCTGCTCAGAGCTGACTTTCAAACCACTGTGATTTGAAAAGCATGGTTTAAGGTTTATAATACTTATTTGTGGTTCTTTTTGTTTAACCAATGCTGCAGAAGACTGCCAAAAAATAATGTCATTTGTTGACTTCTCTACCTTCACACAATGAGTCTATGGCAGAAGCTCAAGTAGATGCCCTTAATCCACCTCTTAGCGTGTTCGTTAGCCTGTATCCTGTGTCTGCTTGTCACATATCTAACAATATTTTGTTAATATTGTTAATATTATATTTTGTTGTTATCATATTGTTAATATTAATAAAATAAATATTCAAATATAATACTGTTAATAAAGACAGTAATCTTTATGTCTCTTCCTTCAGTGAATACTTTACAAAAAAGGTAGAAGAAAAAGAAGAAATTCGAAAGCGAGAAGAAGAAAAACAAGAAGAAGAATCCCCTTCGTGCATTCCACCAGCAACAGCACTACCTGGGGGAAAAAAAGCAGCAAAACAAGGTTTTATTTTACTTGATTTTACTATTTTCTGCAATACAGATATTGATGAGGGTGCTAAAATATTTTCTGAAGTATTCTGTGGACACATGACAGAGTGTCTCATGGTCAAAGAGTTTGGTTACTCTCTCCTAAATCTGATCACAGCATTTCTGCAGTTTCCACTGCAGAAATAAGAGGGGGAAAAATACAGTTTTCTCATCATTCACATGCATTTCTGCCTTTGTTTTACAGTTGGCTTAGACAGGAGGTTATTAATCTTCAGAGTGAGGAATAAGAATGGAGGAGGATGCAAATGAATAATAAAAATGAAAATTATAAGGAAAGAAAAGGGAATCACAGCACTGAACAGGGAAATGGAAATAGAATTAAGATAGAAGTTGAAAAGAATGGAAAGAGGGAGGAAAGGAAGTTTCTTGCTAACACCAAGAAAAGGAGGAAATAGGGTGAAAAGCAAAAGAGAAAGAAGGAAGGGGATGAGGTGAGAATGATGGGCAGGACATAGTAAAAAGAAGTAAGTAAACAATCCTACTGAAGTTAAAAATGGTGTGATAGCAGAGAAAGAAGCAAAGTATAGTGGCCAAAAAGGAACAAAACACCATATCTTATCTCCATATATGCATCACCCTCATAAAAAAAAAGGTTTATTATCATTTAGTGGAAGGGCAGAAAATTGTGGCAAATTATTATTTCTTACCAGTTTAGTTCCCACTCTCATATACTGTCAGTAAAACCTCCCAGTTAGTTAGATATGCACACAGTATATTCACCTTTGAGATGAAATGTATCATCCAGATATCATCATGTTGTATCTTATACTTTCAGCCAAGCTTCTGCTGACACATATATTACTTGTTTTCACTAAGTGTGATTTCTTTATACTTGACTGCGACATTGACTGTAATATTATTGTTAGAATCAACACCTACTATTAACAGCCAATGATTATAAAGCTACTTCTTGTTCCAGACCACTAACAGATGGTGGCTTCCAGTAGCAGGTGCTTTCAGAGCATCTATGGTGTAATTTATGCAGGTTACAAAGTAGTGTAGTGTGAAGGATCTCTGTAAAACACTATGCTTTGTCAAAGTTGCTCATTACTGGATTGGTAGTGTCTGTGTATGTAGCTCTTTATCCTCAGTGCAGGAGGTATAGAATTTATTTATAGGATGAAAATGATGTATCATCTAATCTGCATATCCAGTTAAGGTTCTATTAAGAACATTTTATCATAAAATATCAGTTGTATCTTGTAATATTTATCCTTTATTGAAACCAAGATTTGTTCTTCACTCCTACTAGGAACCAAGGTAGTTGGTCAGGTTTACAAAAAAGTTCCCGATGCAAATGAGTGTTGAGAATCAGAGCACATACTGTGGTTTCACATAGGTGCTTACTGTACAAATTCATGTAAGCACTGTAGGCAATAAACATGGTAGTGGGAACTGCTGGGTTTCAAGCATTTTGGCAGAAGTTACTCTACTGTATCTGAAAGGGAAATAATTTCTTTTGAAAACGTGGAGTATGTAAAAGACCTTTTCTCTCATTGGAGAACCCAACTATAATAGGACTAAATTTGTTTCATATTCAGTATTAGAAGAAATCAAGTATGTGTACTCACAATCAGGTTATAATGTCATCTTCCAGGTTCATTTTGCAAAAGCTGAGCATATAAAGGAGAATGATAAGGAAAACTGAAATCATGCTTATGAAAGGCACCTGAAAAATGATACATTACTGGATATAAACATAGATAAATAAACCCACAGGTTTCAGTGGCTGAACATCTCCAAAAGAAATGGATTTGAAATATATTTGAAACCAGAGTGACCTTTGCTTATTTGTAAGGACACTTCATCTAAAACAACTGATTCTTTTGTAATACATTGAGTACAACTGAAGTGAAAGTATCATTATTTACATAGAACTGTGGTACATAAGCGCATGTTTTAAACCATGAAAATAATTAACTTCTAGTCTCTGTCTTGTAGGAAAGAAGGTGTCAGTTCCAGAGAAAATGATCCCACCTGCAGAACCCGCTGAATCGGTGCTTTGTGGCAGCTTAGCCATTGGGGGAACATCCCTCGCTATAGCTAAGGCCGGCGCCACTGTTAACCATGTCCCGTTGTACTTACATATCTCACTGCTGAAACATGATCAGGTACATGTGACTTTGGTCCTTTTTATTTATTTTATCCCAGTTGTCACAGTTACGCTGGAATTCTGAAGCCAGTAGCTCCTCGTGACAGTGGTGTTAAATATACCTCATGGAATACACCTTTAAGACCATTGCCTGGAGCAGCCTTTAATGCTGTGCCATAATTCAAATATATAGAAAAAATTACTCTGATTTTTAACATTTTTATGAACATTAAATATGTTAATTTAATGTTCATTTAACAATTTTATTACTTGGTACTCCCGATTACAGGATTCACCTAAAGAACTGACTCTGCCACTCCCAATGATTACTGTGTTGAACTGTGAAAAAACTGCAAAAGTGAAATTAGTGAAAGAAGTTATGCTTATACCACCAGTTCAGTTATCATTCAAACAGGTACTGTTTCATTCTTGTTCTTATAAATGTATTCTATAGACTTCATATCAACTATATATGTACATAAAGATATAGAACTTTGCACTATAGTCCTTAAAAACTGTATTTTTCATTTTTTGTTTGCTTGCAAGGCCAAAGTTTTAACAAATGTTAGTGCAGAATTCTAACACCAGGAACATTAAAAAATAAAAGAAGTAAATAGATGAAGATTTAAAAGAAGATACATGAAGATTTCGATTCAAAAATGTATGTGTTAGAGGAAAAAATCAGTGCATTGAAGAAGATGTAGGGGAATTGTGTTACAAAACAATACGAGATTTGAATTTTGTTTAGAATGTGATTTTACATTAGTAGCTTATAAATAGTATCAGTTGACAGAGAATACAAAACAACACAACTCTTCACAAAATCACAGGAAAGCATAAAATCTTTGGGAATAAATTGCTTTTAAAATGACATTGTGAAGATAGAAGGGAATACAAAGCAGAACAAAATCTATTCAAGGGGCAAGAAGGATGGTTGATCCAGGCTGACAGACTGGATCAACCTTCTCTTTTTGTTTAGCCATGTGTTGCATTAAAGAATGTATCTGCACAAGATGCCTACATTAGGGCTGTGATTCCTACTTTGTATGCTGGTGACCTGAACAAATTGCTGAGCTCGATTCTCTTTTTTCTTTAACTTTTTAGAATTGTCACCAAGAGCTATTAAGAAGGTTGCTAATTCTGTACCTTTCAAAGACAGAATGCCTCCTAGTGCTCATGGGAGAGTAGCAAGCTGTTTGCTGCAGTGCAAAAAACGTACCCGTTAGTCCTGTGTTGGTGTGTTGTCAGCTGTGACTGACTTCTGCCCCCTTCAGTGTTCCTTTACTGGCACAGTTTAAGAAAATCTGAAATGGGATTTAGGAGGTTAGCATTAAACTTTTACTAACTCAGCTGAAAAGGAAAAAGGGTCTTGCATTAAAAGCAATGGATTCATTTAATCGGAGCATTCCTCATTCCAATGTTTAAAATGAAGACAGAGATTTTTTTTCCCTGCTTCCTGGGAATGTTCTGAAGATAAATACATTCAATTTTGTCAGTGTTTCCAGTTAGGAAGTCTTAGAGTTATGATTGTGAAAAGTGATTATCACCTTCCTATTTCTCACATATTACACAGACCCAGATAATGCTACGTGTTAGATTTGGGAAGGGTTTCTTTTGGGGAAGAAGAGACTACTTTTCTTGCCATCCCATTCAGCAGCATAACCAAATATTCGTGTTCATTCCATTGCTACTAACCCTTGATCATTGGACACTTGATGCATTTTGTGGGTGGGGAGGATTGTGTTAAGGAAGCCCGTAATAGTTTTGGGGTTTTCTTAAAGACTACAGATCTGCAATTGGAATAAGCGTTCTCTTTCATCTGATTTAACCTGCTAAAAAGGAAATGATTTATCTTCCTTTTGAAGATTACTGTTGTTTAATTTCAGGGCTTAGAAAGAGCTCTGGATATTCAGAAAGAATTTATGAGACTGTTGGATCCTCCAAGCAAAGAGGTACAATAAGAATGTGTAATAATAATGTGATGTACTTCATTTGGTCTTTCTATTTCTATTCTCTTTTTAAGATTAAACGTGGAACATTTAGCCTGTTATCAGGTGTAGTCTCATGGTTAGAAGATGTGTTTCTCTGACAGATGAATAAGCATTGGCATTTGGTGATATTGAATTAACAAAGATAAAATAAAACAACGTTCTAAGCATAGTAAGACTTTCTGTTTACCTGAAAAAGTATCCTGGGAGTGAATGGTATCATAGTGTATGTACAATATATGGTTCTGATCTTGCTAAGTCACACACAGCTACACACAACATGCATTATTCAAGGTACTATTGCTGTTATAGTATATCTCAGTATGTGCATATGCTTTTTGCAAAACAAGGTTATTGGGTTTCTCCAAGTACAGAGTCTAGATTATCATTTCTGAGATCCTCTGTATTTATGATAGACTTAGTGAGAATCTTTTGAAACAATAGTTGGAGTGATGCCCACATAGAAATGAACATTTCTATACAGGTTTAGGGGAGACCTTATCACCATGTTTCAGTATTGAAAGGGTGGCTACAAAGAAGATGGAGACTCCCTTTTTACAAGGGGTCACATGGAAAAGACAAGGGGCAATGGGTGCAGCTAATCCCAGGGAGATTCAAGTTCAACACAGGAGGAAAATTTTTCGCAATGAGAACAATCAACCATTGGAATAATTTCCCCAGGGAAGTGGTGGATTCCCCAGCGTTGGACACTTTTAAGGTTCAGCTGTGCAGGGTGCTGGGACATCCAGTCTAGGTCATGTTTTGCCTAGAAAGGTTGGACCAGATGATCCTCAAGGGCCCTTCCAACTTAGTAGTTCATGATTCTATGATTTGAAATGAGTTACCACCACAAAATAAAAGTGGAGATATTCAAGACAAACCAGAAGCTATATCCTAACTTAAATATTTGCAATCTCTTTAGATCAAAATTCAGTCACCTTTTTTCTCTGTCGTTTTTGAACTTTTCCATGGAATTGATTTCTTTCTTATTTTACTCCCACCAGCCCAGTCCTCGAGCAGCAGACAGTAAGAAAGGCAAAGCACAAAATACAGGGAAGAAATCCGCGGTAAGAAAGGAGATTTTCATTTTAAGCCTTCAGCATAGTAATAACAACAGCAGGGAACCAAAATGTTCCTAAGAAATGAAACATTAATCTACATTACTGCTTTGGAAAGGTCAAGGCAAGACTTTTAAATATTCCAAATGCTCATATCTTACATAGTAATTTGGATTCTTCTGGCTATACCTTCCCTTCCTGTGGAAAAATAACAGAAAGGGGAAATTCTTCTGGAATTTGGTTATTTTTTTTCATATAGAAATCCTGGTTAATTATCCAAATGAGCATTTTGCAGGCCTGTAGTGTCAGCAGAGAATATGCCCTTTTGACCATGTAGGCCATAAAACTGTAACCTGTAAGATTTGCATATTGTGCTGTTTCCTGACTCTGGGAGCATAATTCCCCTCTTAATCATGCTGCATGAAGTTCCCAGTTCCTGTTTGAGGTTATAGATAGTGGCAGATACAAACCAGTAGCTAAAGGGCAGCACTCCCAATGTGCACAGGACATTATTTTATATGACTCAGATGATCTTTTTTAATCACTTAAAAACCTGTAGTTTATAAATGAGCTTTCCATCTAATGGGATGGAAGTGCCATGTGGGTTTTGGTCTCCATTCTGAGACGATTAAAACATTATTAGGTGAGAATTGTTGCTGTTGTTGAGTATACGAAAGAGGATGAACAAAAGTTTTCCTATTCTGTTGCTTAAACACAAAATTCATCATCATTAAGCAGTGGGTAATTTCCACATTCTTACCACAATATGTACTGTAGTCACAAGTTAAAGTAATTCCTTATGATATGCACAGGGAAACAATGCATTAGATTCTCTGGAAAAAATCCATTTATTTCAATAGGAGAAAGCTAAAGGACATAGAAGTGAGACTGAGTTTTAAACTGATAAAAGCACCATGTTAGTTTGAACTTTTTTTTGGGGGAGGAAGGAAAAATGACAAAGTAGGCAGTGAAAAAGAACTTGTTTAAGTTGTAGAAGGTTATAGTATAGACAGAAAGTACTATATACTATAGTATAGACAGAAAAAATTATTTTATAAAGATAATGCTTTTAATAGAATGAACAAGGCACAACATATGGGTACCTTGAAACTCCCATGAAAATGCAGGCTTAACCTCTGTAGTTCATTCTCTTAACTCTCATCAAAACTGATGCCTTCCAATTGTCTTCTCCAGTCTAACCTAGGATTATATCCTGCTGCTTCCTGGGGAATTTAGGGTCATTCTTTATAATCCAAAATTCACAGCCTTTAAAGTCAAAAATCAGTGTTTGAAAAACCTACAAAGAACCTGACAATAGGAGGACACACGAAATATTTTCTTGGTACAGCTCTGCTTGTGGCTCATGTCCAGGAACACTGTTCCTGAAGCAGACAGCTCCCTGCAGCTGTGCTCGAGGTATTTCCCCTCTATGAAATTTGTTTCTTCTAGAAGTCCAGGAATATTCCAATGTTTCTTGAACACTTCATAGAGGCAATATCAAAGTTGTAGTTGAGGATAAATGAGTAAAAGCTGTTTAAAAGTGGAGAATATGTTTTTGTTGCGAAGGGATGGTCCACAGCACTGGCAACTTTTACATAGCATCCATAGCAACTCAGTGGTTGTTAAGAGTGTGTTTAAAGTCTTTTTGTAAACCAGTAGTGGCCATGTAAGTGTGAGAACTACATGACTAGACATATTTCCAAAGAGTGTTAGCTCTCTACTAATTAGCACTTCATCACCCTTCATTCATAGAGAATTGTCCTTAAAGTTGCCAATGCGATCTCTGAGAACAGATTTATGTCTTGATGACTGAATGCAGACTGAAATGACAGTGAAAATATATATACAAGTATAATATATATATACATGTGTGTGCATAAAATGATTATTTTTGTTTTACTTGCAGCAACAAGCCTCAAAAAGAATATCATGCTTAGGCTGCCCAGTAACAGGATGTGATAATCTAGAACAACTGCTGCTCCTAATGCAAACAGCTTGCGGCAATATACGTCTGGAGCTAGGAACAGATATGTACTTAGCAATAAATTGTGCTGCTCATGAATTAATGGATTATGTAAGTTATTTTCAATATCTATTTTGTTGTTCTTTACAAGGAATACAGCCATTTGTTAGCATTATTTAGCATTACATTGCAAACTCACCTCGAAGCTTCTAACTCCATTTTTTAAGGTAGCAATCAAGCAAACCAAAAGAATTGTCTTTGCATTTAAATCAGTCCTACAAGTGTAGCAGATACCTTATTGGCTTGTGAGTGCAAGGGGATGAGACATGCTGACATCCTTCTGGTAGCCTGATGCAGTGGGAGCAGGGAGAATGGATGTATTCCTGCTCCCCAGCTGCACCAGCATACTGGTGGCATGGAACAAGGCTCACTGGACCAAGGCAGACCCCCATTACAGCTTTGTCCTGCATACAGGAATCTCTGTTACTTTCATGATTTAAGTTAAATCATTGAAAGGGTATTAAGCCTGCTTGCACCAGCCAGGTTTAGTCCTTTTCTCTGTTTAATTACTCAATAAGATTTTTCAGATCACGCTGTATCAAATACAGCAAACTCTTAATGGGCAAACACCTACTACAAGTTCTGTTTGACAAACCAGCTTCATCTCACATTACATCTTAGCCAATTTTGAATTCAAGTATTAAGCAGCAAATCCTGTTTTGTTGATTGTTGGGTTTTTTTCATTTCGCCACAAGATATAAATGAAATAATCCTCTCCTATCCACCTTGCTTTCAAGGATGAAGAACAAGAAATTACTTATACAAGTATACTTCTGCAATTCTTTAACACCACTATGTGCTTATTTCTCCATTATAGTACACTACATCTGTTGTTTAATTCAAACTACCTTAACCTTTTTGTCATGGTGTGATTCTGTACCCACTAAGATTCATCTCATTGTGTATCAACATTAACCTTTTAATTCTTATCTTTATTTGACTGTTTGTTTATCTCCAGATGAAGTCTTGAAGTTCTTGTCCCTTGTTCCAAAATTAATCAGGTTTCTCTCTAAGCAGGAAAAGAAACTTCCTATTCCATTTAATACCTGAAGAGATTAATTTGAGTATACTGCAGTGACTAATATCTTTTGTGAATGCAGTTGCTTTCCATATACCAGAACAAGAAAAATCTTAACCAGTGAATTATCACTAACTCTGTAACTTTCTGTTACTGAACTGCTGAAGTCACTGAAGCAGTGGCTATTCTGGCACAGTTTGACAGTCTGCCCTTAATAATCCTGCAGTTTGTGCTTCCCATAATGATGACGCTCATTTTAAACTGGTCCTTTCTGAGAGAGGAAAAAGACAAGGAAAGGCAGCATCTAGGTTTTGAGCACTGAGGGTGCACTCCTTTCCCCTAGCCATATTGTCTTTATGAAATAAGGACCAAAAATTAAGTTTGGGGGGAAGTGAATAATGAGATTTTTCATGCAAGATTCAATAAAAAATGTCTGATACTGATAAATTTATCATAAAGGAATGTAAAATGGGCAGTGTTCCCTAAAAATGCTGGAACAGATCTCCTTTGGTTTGGGAGTGGCATGGCTCAGAGATTTTGGCATGAGCCCCCTGGCACCCACTGTTACTTCAGGCAGAGTTTCCTATAACAATGTGCTGGGCACTTAGACACGGAGTAAAGCAGACAAGTGAATGTGGCTGATTGAAGAGCACAAACCACTGCCTTGATATGGATATTGGTGTCACAAGAGCTGTGTGCTTACATTAGCACTCTGGTTTTTAAAGCACTACCTTCCTTACCTTTTATGCTTTTTACTTTACTTTCTAGAGTAAAGGAAAATACGAAATACTCACTGGAACATTCAAAAGCCCTGATGAAATGGTTAACATGTATGTGGAACTGACTGACAAATTCCCTTTTATTATTGCATTAATAGATCCCTTAAGAAAAGAGGTAAGATACCACAGTGCAGCCCTTGAAAAGCTGATAATACTGTTCAGTGGCAAATCACTGAACTTTTCACACGTTTACAAAACAGAAAATACAAAGCTTCTGCTTTTGGAGTCATTAAACATAAAAATATCACTATAAAAAATCATCTAAATTCATTTGCAGATCTGTAACTGACAATAACTCTAAATCTTTCTATACTTTTGGCATCATTCCTGATGGAAAATAATCTTGGCATGAACAGAAAATGGTCAGTACAAATAGTTTAAAGAATTACAAGAAAATGCTTTTTTTTCCCTGATTCTATTTGCTAAACCACTGTGCCATTTTTATTACATTTTCCTTCCATTTTTTACATTTTATTACATTATTTCCATAATTCGAATTATAAAATCAAATTATAAAATTCAAGTTATAGTTATTTATATTATATTATATTATATTATAATTATATTATATTATATTAATTATAAGCTAAAATTTGGACATAGCTGTATATTCCTTAAAATACCTCAAAAAAAAAAGATTGCTGCTGTTCTTTATGACTGAGCTTTACACCAAAAGCCTGCCCGAGCCTGTCACTGTCAGTGTTGTGTGATAGTGATTAAAGTGATAGTAAGATCTCCTGTATTTACTACTGCGATCAAAGTTAGAGGAGTTAATTTAGTGTGGCTAATAGATTATAACAATCAAGTAGAACACTATTAAGCATGTTTTCAAGTTATAGGTGGGTGAAAGAAGCAGATTGCATAACCTTAAGTATTAGCATTCATACATAAGATTGTTTCCATGTATTACAAAAAAGATCAGAACTTAATTGTAGCAGAACCTACAATTGCAGACCTGGATTCTGCAGTTGTACAACTTAATAAAAATTGCTGCTGCTGTCAAATTGCACTTTATCCTCTTCAAAATAAATATGAGGGTGTTGTTTTCATGAACAAAACATGAAGACTGCGCTTGAAGGGGGACGCAAAGTGATGATGTCTTTGTGAATCTGCCCAGTGAATAAACAAATAATTCTAAACCAGATGAACTGCAAAATCCATTTGATTTTATTCTTAACTGGAACCTTAAAAGTTCATTTTCCAAATATCTGTGTTAACTGTTACCTCACTGTAGTTAGCCTTGCCTTCCTGCACTGCTTCACTGTGACTCTTCTAATTACCCATGCTCCAAAACACCAGATTATCCCCCACTCCTGACAGGGCTGCAAACTTCTGTGAGAATTCTTACAAAGAAACATTTGCAATATGAAAATCTGCAGAACTGCAACAGATAGCTCATGAAGTGCAGTTGGGATTAGGATACTGCTAAGGGACATGCCTCTCCTCCTCCTCCCCACACACAAATCTACAAGGTTTGCCCATGCCACATCTTTGCCACAGGTTACTAGGTCCTTGAGGCTTAGTTCTGGTACCAGTTGAGCAATTCATTGCCAGGCAGCAGAGTGCTTGAGTTTAAACATTTGTCCAGGTGTCGCAAACTGCATTTTCACTTACATGTGGGCTTGAAATCCTGAGAGGAATGGACTCTTACACAGATTGCAATTATATAGGTACAAAAGTCTGTCTGGTCCGCAGACTAGGAATTATTACTGGCAGAATTATTAACTAGAAAAGCCATGGTTTTAATGTGAGAACTCTGCATTAATTCAGACATTTCTGCTTTCACATTATTTACATATCCTTGTCCTTTATTTATCCTTAAATCTCAGTACCGTGTGGGCAGTGCATTAAAATCAAGAAACAAAACCCCTAAAAACCCCAGAGCTTTACTGAAAGCGAGCGTCGTATTCTGCTGTTCCCTCTGCGTCAGCCTTGCAGCTCTGATCACCCTGTCTCCATACATGTCATTGAGTCTATGACTGCCTCCAGTTTCAGTATTTTATATCCAAACAAATATTATGACACTTAAAATATTAACATAAGAATGAGAAACAGTAGAAAATTATTTTCTATTCCATTAAAATGGAATAAATTGCAGGAAGGAAATCAAAATAGTAAACTCCTACAGTTAATTTAATTTAAATGGAAATATTTTAAACTACACTTGTATGCAATAAGCTTTGATTAATTCCAGATCAGCATTTAGGTTTCCTATCAAAATCTTAAAATTCAAGCAGAATTCCAGTAGTATGTTTTTCCCAGCTAGACAGATTTAAAATACAGTATAAAATATGTTTATATGAAGAGTATCTTTAGGGTTAAATCCAAGTTTATTTTGTATTCCTATTTTTACCTCCTCAATTCAGGTTTTCCTTCAGTTTAGTTTTTAAACTCCAGTTATTTACCTGATTCTTTATGCAGGACAAGCAACAATGGAGTAACATATGTTGTGCTCTTGGTTCCAAATGTTTCCTGATTGCTGAAGACGCTGCCACATGTATTTCCAAACTTAAAATTGACCAAAAGTTAAATGTACCGACGTGCAGTGGTGTTGTCCTAAAATACATTAACCAAACCAAGGTCTCAGACCTCATAGAACTTACTGGACTTCTAGACGGTGAGTAGACGGGGTGGGGGGAAGGCTGTCTGTCAAAGCAACAATAAATAGCATGGAAATATTACCTCATTTTATTTAATTATTGCCACTTCTCATTTAGAAACTAAAGAAGAAACTGAATTTCATGTTTTGATTCACAAATCTCTGTTCAGGAGCTTAAACCAGCATTCAGCGCTTAACTACAGTAAATGAATACACTGTGAGGTTTTGAGTGTGGGTGCCCTTTGACACTGCAGCCAAGTGACAGACACTAGATATCAGAATTCAACAGAATAAAGACGTAGTTGAGTAATCTGAATTTTAACTACTACTAGTATTAATGATTAAGAAATCCAAACAAGTACGAAGGTTTAAAACTGCAGTTTACTACATTATTGACTACGTATTACTGAGCCTGTGTGGTAACAGTACTAAGAACTTGTGCAGTTTCAATAGGGATTTCTCTTTCTATCCATTTTTCTTTATTCATTTTTATACAATAGATGGACAAATTTTATATATCTAAGTTCCTGATTCCTTCCAGAAATCACTGTATCAAAGCAAGTAAATAGCAACTTAAAGCTTTCATTCACTCAGGATGGTAAACTCCTTTTTTATAGTGAATAAAAATCATTACAGTAGTAAAGAGCATGTTTCAAATGAACAGAGCAGCCTCCCAGCCTGTAAGAATACATTACCACACAGATCAGTGAGAGACAGAAATCAGGCTGGAATGTTAGAGATGCCCTTCTCCACGCTGGAAATAAACCACAGTGTTAATGCAGCAAACTTACAGAGTTTACATTTTGATGAGCTGGGTTTCAGTGGGTTTACTCCTGTTTGTATTTAAGCTTAGGTAGCCCAAGGGTAAAAAAAAAGAATGAAAAGTCCCAACAATTTCTATGTCAAATATGTAAAATATGCTCTAATGAAGGTTTTCCACTCCCGTTATGTGCAGGTCAAAGACAAATTACCATATTAGGAAGCCCAGATGGAGAATCTTCTGATGATAGCCTTGTGGATCTGGTACGTATTGAAAGCTGTTCAATTGCAGAATTGCCAAAACACTGCTTTTAACTTGAACTGGTTTTTAAGGAGAAAGCCTCTTTCTGCTTGAGAAAGAAACAACGTTTTACAAAATGGGCTTTTTCTTGAGAGTTGCTTTTTTTTCTTCCTTCCCCCCACAGAGTGTTAATCTTTGAGTTTAAAGAGAGCACACAGGAAATTTGCCAAAGCAGGGAGGATATTCAGAAGTGTGTATGATCTATTCGCTTGCATTCGTTTCTTAAAAAAACCCCTGAGTTACTTCAAACATTTCTGAGTCGTAATAATATTTTAGGCAAAAAATTCTTCACGCTAATATATTGAGTCTTTTGGGATCAAAGCTACATTTGCAAATACAATTTCATCCCATCCGCCAGTGAAAATTATTGTTTGCATCCGACCAATCTTTCATGAAGGGATTTTATTTCTCCTTGGAGGAGGGGTTTTATCTGTAGAAAGCTGAGAGTGTTAAATTAGGAGTAGGATACCGTGTTTAATAAGGAAGAATGCCTTCACTTCCCCAACTGTAGTTTTAAACTGCACTTTCTCATTTAAGGCTGTTGGACTGGGTGCCAGGTTCATCAAGTTGGGAGGTCTTTCCCGCGGAGAAAGGGTGACCAAATACAACCGCCTTCTTGCTATAGAGGAAGAACTGGCCGAGAATAGAACGCTACGTATGAGCTTCTTTCTTACTTTGTTTTCAGCTTGCAATGAATACGAGAACAAAGATTGGAGGGAGAATGATTGAAACTGCACCACAGGAGGGAAGTGAAATCAAAAGACTATAAATAAGCGCTGACAAAAAAAAACGTAGGATAGCACTTGCCACAATGTATATTGTTGTCCTAATGGATTATCTGTTTACTGAATGTTAAAATAGACCCCTTCTTGAGGAGTAGCCTACATTAAGCTTTTTTCCAGAATTAATTGGTTGGAGTCTTGAAGCCCACAGTGCAAAAAGGAACAAAACAAAACCCATGCATGTAACACGCCGAAAAGCTGCCAAAATGGAATTTTAGGCCAAATACCCCACCTCCCTGGAGCCCCTAAACAGATATTGCTAACAAAACTTCATTTCACAACCCTCCTTTGTGCGATACAGTTCCAGCAGAATGTGTTTGGAAAGCTCCAATTGCTTGGGGAAGCAGGAAATAAAACCCAAGAAAACCTGAAGCTGGCAATGCACATTCAGCCTGAGCCACTCGTACGCATCTGCCTGCGTTTCAGCATCTGCATCTTCTTTTTACACCCTCCACTACCCTGTTAAACGCTTAACAGTTCATTAGAGGCACTGCTCACTTGCTCAGGTATCAATCAAGGCAGAATAAAGGCGTACAGGCTGAAGGGGAGGCAGAGACAAGGGGAGGAAGAAAGGAAGGAAAGGGTTTGCAGGAATTGCATTGTGCCGAAGAAAAAGACACATGAAGGAGAATTAAGTCATTTTACCCTCTTATTTCTCATCATTTTCAATGTGCTATACACGGGGTAGCGGCACTTGACATGCACACTATAGAACAAAGTTTTTATGTTAAAAGAATTTGTATTGAAATCTGAGTTGCTGAAGTCTCCCCCTTGCTCATCTATAACCTTATAAAAGAAATAGAAGAGCAGAAATTCTTCTTTTTGCTAAGAAAGTGGTTTCACAGAATGCACTTCTCAAAAACAAGACAGATAATTACAGAACTATAAATCTGAACTGCCTCAGGCGTAGTCATGTGTGCCCTATTCAGAGGGTATAGTCTAAACAAAAGAGCTCGAGTTTGACAAATATTTAGACCTATATCTCATAAAATGAAAGAGCAACAATTCCCCATGCCGTTAATCGCTTGGCACCAATAAAATCCAGTAACTAAATCAACAGCAGGGAAATACTGAGATAGCGCATCTGAGCTGCATACCAAGCTCTTCATTTGGCTGGGCTGCGAGCCGCGGAATACACCGGAGAGCTGGGAAGTCGAGGGCTCTCTGAGTGACTCGTGGATGGGAGGTGACACTGACCCATCAGGAGTCCCCTCTGGCATGGCTGCAAGGGGCCTGCAGCTGGGCTCAGGAGTACCCCCACAATGGGCCAGCTCAGCTCTCACTGCCTGCTCCCTGCTCCCTACAAGTCAGCCAAAGCCTTAGCCCCAGAGCAGCCCCAGTGCTGGCGTGTGTTTCAGCCACCGTGTTCATCTGGCTGTTGCGTGTGAGCTGCTCACAAGTGGAATCATAGAACCATAGATCAGTTTGGGTTGGAAGGGACCTTAAAGCTCATCCAGTTCCAATGCCCTGCCATGGGCAGGGATGCCTTTCGCTGGGCCAGGTTATTCAAAGCCTTAAATCACAGACTAAAAAGTAGTCTGTACTAAAAAGAAATATAGAGCTGAGCCCTGCTTATTGGTGGGGTGGGCACTTGTGGTGGTGGCAACGCAGGGAGTGAGGCAGTGAGGTGAGGAAAAGGAGGCTCACAGAATTGGGGAAAACAGCAGTGAGAAGAGGACAAAGTGTTAGTTATAGGGGCAATGGCCGAGTGTGGGCTTACATGAGGTTGTTACAGGCCAGGGCAAAGAGGCACAGGCAGCTGAGGGGAACTTCTGCAAGAGCAGTATTGCAGAGTAAGATGAGTGTTCAAAAAAAGGGCAGTGAGATGGTTAGTGAAGAAGGGAATGTAATAAATACTGCAGCTCAGGCTGCTGTCCACCATGCCCTGTAATCAAAGTGCAGGACTGGTGCTCCTTCATTTCTAGGGACTATGAGGAGGGCCATGGAGATGCTGTGAGGGCTGGAGCACCTCTCTTATGAAGACAGGCTGAGAGAGCTGGGCTTGTTCAGCCTGGGGAAGAGAAGGCTCTGGGGAGACCTTAGAGCAGTTCCAGTGCCTAAAGGGGCTACAAGAAACCTGGAGAGGGACATTTTACACAGGCCTGTAGTGACAGGACAAGGGGAATGGCTTTAACCTGCCAGAGGGGAGATTGAGATGAGATATAAGGAAGAAATTCTTCCCTGTGAGGGTGCTGAGGCGCTGGCACAGGGTGCCCAGAGAAGCTGTGGCTGCCCCATCCCTGGCAGTGTTCAAGGCCAGGTTGGACACAGGGGCTTGGAGCAACCTGCTCTAGTGGAAGGTGTCCCTGCCCATGGCAGGGGGTTGGAACTGGATGAGCTTTAAGGTCCCTTCCAACTCAAACCAGTCTGGGATTCTATGATTCTATGACCAGCTTCTAAAGGTGCTTCCAGGCTCTCATAAGCATTACATGCCATTTTAAAAAAGTCTGAGTACACTGGAGAACATTACAGGAAACCAGATTGCAGCAAACGTTAATTTCTTCTTTTCTATTATTTCAGGTGAAGCAACTCTTGAATTTATTGCTTTTGCTGAAGAGTCACAGCCAGAAGAACAACCTCCTGATGAACTCGCTCCCTCCACAGCTCTCCCAGACAGCCCCACAGGTTCATAGCCTGTCTGCACTGCTCCCAGCGAGCAGCACACTGACTGACCCAAGTTGTCAACATGCACTTCTGGATAAATTCCTAAAGAAAACCTTGTTTTCGTAAGAAACTCATATATTAACTCTTCCTTAATCCGTTTATTTTCAAGCACTTTAGCCACACATTTTTAAAAGCATTCAAATGGTAGCTTCTCTTTTCCCAGGGGACCAGTGCATTCAGCTGAAACCAAGTTAACTGAGCAGTGGCTGTAGTTTGAAAACACCCCCAAATTCTGTGCTGTATTTGCAAACTGGCCAAACAAATACCTCTGTGTTAAGTCCAAAACTAAATGTTTGTTTTGGGAAAGTGGAAATCTCTCTCCATACAAAGAGCAAGCTATTGACAAACAGTAAAACCCCAACATTTTACAACAACAAAGCCCTTGACTGTTATCCTGCTCCATCCCCCCTCCACACCCTCAATGCTTCTCTTAGATTGAGCCTACACAGGGAGTTGTGCTCCAGTTCCAGTCACCATCAGCACAAGTGCATCTGTGCAAACCCCAAATGTAGGGCACAAAGCTGTAATTGGCATCACCAGGAAGCCTCAGCCACAGGCGGGGAGTAACAAGTCAACTGCACAAGGTCTGGGAAACTTGTCAGGAGTCTTTTTAATAAGCACCAGTGAAGAGATAAGTAATTGATGTCCGAGGTAACAAACAGCTCCAGTGAAAGAAAGAGTTCTTAAAAAACTTCTGGGTTTGGTACCATTTGAAAATTGGAACATACAATACAGAAGCAGTAATTCCAGGGAAAAAATACATATATAAAATGTTGCATTTTAAATTCAGTGTAACAGATACCCCAGAGAAAAATGAACCACCAGAACCAATCCCCCTCTGCTCCAGAAATGAGGATATCAATGAGAGACAAATTTCCCCAAGTTTAGGAATTCTATGTAGTTCTGTAAGTAGACCAAGTCCAAGATTTTCTCAGCAAACATGCAAAAAGCACCAAAGAAGATGTGAAACTACCACACTCGTTACTATCATTTTATTGGTAGGGAAAGCACCAGACAGTTGCATGCAGAGCCAAACCACCGAACTCAGAACATTCACCCATCACTACTATCACTGTTTCAAATCATGAAATAAAAAAGAATCCAAGTGCATTCAAGTACTTGACCACCCAATTTCAGTTACACCCACCTTTAGGTAAATCCCTGATTACATTTGTTTGTTCATTATAAAAGGATGAGATACCGTGTTGGATTTAAGAAGAGACTACAATGGAACGTGAGTTGGCAGTGGAGGAAATGGGTGACGTACCTGTCTCGCTGCCTTCACAGGAAGTAAGGGCTGAGGGAAACTGGGATTTGTGTTATCAAATACAGACATCTAAAGTGTTACCTCATCAAGAAATTAATGCCACCAGTGTGTACCAGCTGCAAAGCAAAGGCTGATCTGTTAGTGCTGCAAGCTTTCAGCTGGGAGCCCTCAAAATGCTGATGCTAAATAACTTGTGGTCCCAAAATGACTGAATCCCAAACATGCTCCATGCTTAGAGAGCCTGGGATAAGTTGTTCTTTTGCAGTCGTAAGTGCAGACCCCACTTGCAGCAGTTCCACACTTTGCTATGTACATTGAAAACTCCTCCTTTGAAAAGCTTTTCATCCAAATGAGAGCACCAGCTTCAACTCACACACTTCTGGCTTATTGTCACCAGAAGCCTCGGTACCAAAATGACATGCTGCACTGCCTGTGCTTTTCAATCCCTGGGCTGGCTGGCCACTGGGGAGTCTGAAACAGACGTGGTGTGCTTGTGCTTTGAGCTTCCTCACAACAGCCTCTGTGGAGACGGCAGCAAGGAGACCTACAAGGTCTTGATTTAAGTAGAATACCAAAATATTTTTAAAGCAATGTGTCTAAACACTGATTTTTTTTTACTAATGAGTAACCCCCCCATACTACAGCTGATATGTGTGTCATCACCTTCATAGGGTCTAACCCAGACCTGTGCAGTTCAGGAGGGCTGGAAGGGGCTTCTGGCAACCTTTGGAATGGACCTTTAACAAGGCATCTTCTCAGTAAAAGAATAATTTAAAAAGCCTTTTCAAGTACAGTTTAAAGTAAAGGTAACTGACCCTATCTAAGAAAATAATAACCATACCTGCAAAATTCAAATGAGAATGGGATTTTGAGGGCTACATCGTTATGGAACACTTGAAAGCAT
The DNA here is from genome assembly GCF_004027225.2 of Strigops habroptila. NCBI lineage: Eukaryota > Metazoa > Chordata > Aves > Psittaciformes > Psittacidae > Strigops > Strigops habroptila. The sequence goes on from NC_044281.2 coordinate 75,311,548, forward strand.
GTAACAAAACCGCAATACAAAAGACCATTTCAATGCCTATTACTGAAAACCAGTCAGAGAACAGACCGCAGCCCCTAGTAACACACCTAAGCAATCCACATGTCCAGATAATGATTCCCAAAAGTTACAGCCTTTCCAAACAACAACTAACAGTTAGAACTGTCTGTTTCTTTGATTTTCCCAACAGCAGTTTCTTTATGCAGGGGCTTGCTTTTTCCTTCTCTCATTTTGTTCTGGCTCGGCGCGGCTTCAGACATCTGCTCCCCACTGCTGGAAACGGGATCTAAAACCACCACGGATTCTGTCTCTTTTTCACTGCTAGAAGCTTTTCTTGTGAATTCTGGATGACTAGTTGATCTAAAGGAAAAAGAACACATATTTATTTAAATATATATATTTATACGATACAGAAAACAGTTCGCATATGTAGGAGAAAGAATATAAATATACAGAAGAACATTTCTATTCTTAGTAGCACATACAACCAGGGCAGGTCTACTCCACTAGTAAATAGATTTGTAGACTTAACAGCTGTTTCATACAAAGTGTAGTGCACAAAAATACGCCTCCTGAACCGTGGAAGGTGCTGAACAGGAAAAATGAACTCACAAAGCACTGAGTAAATCTTTACACTATGAAAGAATCAGTTTAAAGATAGTCTGTAAGAATTTATTCTTTCTCTGTTCATGGTTTTAGGTTCCCCCATGTCCAACAGAGCAGCTGCTCTCAGGGGAAATGCTACCAGTTCCTAATGGTCCTGCAGCCTAAAGCATGGCTGCTTCTCCACAGCTCCATCCAGAGCAGCTTGCACAGGGCTTTCACTACTGTGCTCTTCCATACCACAGGGAGCAGCGGCAGCATAACCAGCTCTTCCATGGGGCTCAGCACCAGCAGGCTGCTAGTGGTCTCAGCGGGAGCAAGTGCAAGTGATTTCTGAACATTCACCTGCTGCATTTGCTGAAACAGAGGGTGCAAGACCTGCGTTCTGTAGTGCACAAACAAGGCTATGCCTCCGTGCCTTGCCGGGCAGGGATTCGTGCAGATAAAAGCCCTCTGAGCAGGGAGAGGAAGGAAAGGTCAGAGGCACCAGTGTTGGTTGGGTAGGTTTGTAGCGGGCATCATGCTATAAATACTAAAAGCACTTGTCTATGTTCAAAAGCTTTGTACAAAGTGTTGCAAATGTGCAGGCAAATCCTGACATTAGCTAAAACACACCAGCAGAGAATCACAGAATGGTTTGCGTTGGAATAAAGCTCATCTATTTCCAACTCGATTGCCATGGCAGGGGTACCCTTACGGCAAATACTGACCAAGCCACAGATGGGGGGGAGATCTCCCTTGCAGGAGGGCGACTCACAGGCATGTGCTTCCTGCGCCACACTGTGCTTCCCAATCCACTGTCTGGTCCCAGTGGCAAGGTTGTGCAACTGGGCATGCTTAGAGCAGTGCCACACTGTGCCCTCCTGCCTGTCCTCGGGCAGCACCACGCACACCACAGTGTAGGTGTCCCCACACCAACAGCCACAGCCACCCCATGGGCAGGGACCCTTTGAGCAGGAGGGTCCTACACACACTAGTAAGTGTGGAGCTCTGCTCTCCCCAGCAGCCTCACTGCAGAGCTGCCAAATACAACTGCATCTGCTAGTCCAGAGCCTTTTGTTTTCCTTTTTGCTCTTCTGTTTTATTTATTCTTTACATTTTCCACGCTTACTGCTACGGAACATCCTTCCACACTGCTACGGTAACACCCTCGAAAGGAAAAGAAGTAGAATCAACTGGAGGGCAGAGAAAGAAATTCAGCTACTGGATCCATCTGCCACGAACTGCCCTTTATTGTGACAGTCTTTGTCCTAGAGAAAAATGACAAAGCAAAAAGAGGTCACCCCACGCCACAATTAGAGCTCGGGGCGGGGAATGTGCTGGCTCCCACCTGACGGGAGAGGGGAAAGGCACAGGTTAAAACCAAGTGCATAATGACACAAACAACAGTTGCTGCCCTTTCCATTTCAGACAGGATTTACTCAGCTTGCCGCTGGATAGCGCAAATGAAATCCCATGTTCAAGCTTTAATGACGAGAATTGTCTCCAACGTTAGAACTTTGGTATAAGTTAATTAATGCAGAAATGGGCGCTGATAGACACAGTTTCACGCTCATTTGATTATCATCAGAAAGCAGTGATTTCATGAGGAAAATAATGCTTATTTTATGCAAAAGTTGCCAATCATTCCAGAAAATACAAGGCGGGGTATTGGGAACCTTACAGCAAATTAAACTTTTTAAAGCAGTGTAACCAGAAGAGGGTTATTTTTAAAAGTGCTACCTCTGAAAAGCTGATTGCCCAACACTATCAAAATGGTCAAAGCCATAAATGCCAAGTTCATTTTTATTTCACTTTGGAGGTAACTATCTTTCAAATCCCAACAGCTGGACTATTTAATACAATCTGGTGAATCAAAGTATAATTCTTCAGTGGGCTCACAGCGGGGAGTCTGCATTAGTGTATGGCAGCATTCCAACAACTGATGCATGGCCAAGCGCGCTCAAGTCTGTTTCATTTCTAACAAAAATGGATAAAACTGCAATCATATTTACCACCTTCAAAGGACAGAAAAATGAAAGATGTCGATATAAAGTAGTTTAATGGAGAAAACCAGTGATTAAATCAGCGTTTCCAGCATAAAAATAAGAATTACTATTCAGACTTTGTTGTACTACCATTTCCTTCTTCAAATCCCTTACGGCACCCGCCTGACGGTGATGCTGTTACAGCTGAGGTGCTGTTAAAATCATTAACCCTGTGTACCAGGTGTTCCCAGCTCCTTTTCAACAGTTTGTCACAAGCAGAATGCAGGTGGAGTGAAGTTTCAGTGCAAGAATGAGTATCATTTTGGTGCTCCCTTTCAATAACCAGGTTTTACTGCTACAAATAAAGCTGGGAAAAGCAATTCATGCAGATACAGTTAACCACAGCTTTGAACAGTTACAGATCTGTCCAGCCAAGGTATTTGCATTTAGTTCTATGCAAAACTCATCCCTCATTATGACTGTTAATGCTGTTATCAGTATTCCTGTTATTTGTCCAACTATGTATTTAAGCCAGGAATGGAGAACGTCGTTCTGCGGTACTTATTCATACATAGATGTTCATAAGTCTGCATGTATTTTTATGACTAAACACATAAAATCTGTACTGATTTAGATGATGAAATGCATTTTAGGTTAATCACCTGGGATATGCAAAGTCCCATGCAGTGCAGAGGACTGCTTGTGATACAAGAGTATCAAACTATTCTATTTCTATAGTTAGAGAAGCTACAGAATGTATGAAAATAAAGGGTTACGCCTGATGGGCAGTCTGTGAGCTGGTACTGCTGTGCCCTTAGTAAATAATTTACAGCAGGAGTACAAAAGGACAAACTAGGGCTCGGGTTCTCAACTGAGACTTGGAGGTTCTTTGTTTCCTCTGGTTAATGTTATAATCTTGGTATGATTTAACCTTACTCAGTGCTGTGCCTGAAACCACACCTTCCACTAGAGCAGGTTGCTCCAAGTCTCTGTGTCCAACCTGGCCTTGAACACTGCCAGGGATGGGGCAGCCACAGCTTCTCTGGGCACCCTGTGCCAGCGCCTCAGCACCCTCACAGGGAAGAGCTTCTGCCTCAGAGCTCACCTCAATCTCCCCTCTTCAGACCCGGCCCAACCAGCCCATGGAGCCGGGTGACACCATGTCTGTCTGTGCCATGCCAGACAACAGAAGTGGTGACTCTGTTTTATCCTCCATCAAAAACTTGTACTGAGAATAGAAGTGAAGCTGCAGATGTGTTTACTAAATATTTCACAATTCTTAACAAGGCAGGAAAATCCAACAGGCAGGACCAAAGCCTAACGCCAAACAGTAGTAAAATACCCACCAATTCCAAGTCTTCAAAGTCTTCAGTGAACAAAAAACTCCATCACGCTACAGCATTTGTCAAAAGGAAATTACAGGGAATACAAAGGGTGAAGCTAGTGAATTAGTTCCCTCCTCTGATTTTTAGGTGCTGTTTTGCAAATGCCCAAACAAAAAGATTAACAAATTCATTGAAATGACGAGGCTCAGAGAGCTTCTGCCTGCACTGAGGGAGCCCACAAGAAAGACACTGTAAGGAAAACATCTCACAGCATCTTTTCAAACAGTGAAAACTGAGGAGACCTCAAACTTCCAGAACATCCCATTGTTTCCTTCATCTGTTGTTCACACTAAATTGCCCGTGTTCCAGCTGCAGTGGCAAACCTCTGCAGTGGTGTCTGGCTGGGGCTGAGCTGCTTCCCGCAGAGCTGGTGGCTGATGCAGGGCTACTAAGATTACAGCCAGGAGAAGGAGGACAAATCCTTTAATTGTATAAAATCATCAGATTAAGACTAACCCTCTCTGTGGTTCACTCTGTGAGCGGAGAGTTCTGCTGCCCAGAAACTGAATGTTTACAAAGTGCTGGGAAAAAACCAATCCCAAATCCCCAAAAGCACCAGGGCAGAGCCAGACACACCTTCCCCTTCTGGACCTACACACCGCAGGGGGCACAGGAACTCTCCTTGCTCACAATGGAACTAAATTGTCACCTATTCTCTTCTAAGCGATTGTCACCAAATTGCACTCCTGCTGGATTAAACATTTGGGAAGAGATCTGCAGATGACCTGAATGCTGAGGTAAAGCCTCAATTTCCCTACAGGACACACATCACTGATGTCTTCCCTCTCAGCACCACCTCAGTGAAACTTGACACATTCCAAATCATCTGCTGAATGGCTTCAGACCTTTCTCCTAACAGTCTCCTGCACTGAAATAACACCTCTCCTGGTGGTTCCAACCCCCAAATTTCTCCTCTGAATTAGTTTCTCTGAGCTATTATCACTTAGTTTGATTACAAGAATATTTCGCTATCCACCTGATTCATCACGGCCAGGTTGGACACAGGGGCTTGGAGCAACCTGCTCTAGTGGAAGGTGTCCCTGCCCATGGCAGGGGGTTGGAACTGGATGAGCTTTAAGGTCCCTTCCAAGCCAAACCAATCTGGGATTCCATGAACCCAGATGTTTATTGATGTTACAGCCCTTTTCCACAACCCCTTCTCAGGCAACTTGCAGGAGCAGCCCAGGAGTAACCACACCACGTGTGGAGTCCTACTTCAACCAAAGACTGAAATTCCTTACCCCGTGTGTGTGTATTTGGGTTGGACTGTCACTGATTTGGGGGTGGGGAGGAACCGGGGTTTTATTCAATGAGCTGACTCCTCTCTGGGCATTGTTCACAGATACATTTTCAAGATTGGGTCTTTTTCAAAGCAAACCTCCTTTCTCAGTGAGAAGGGGTGTGCTCAACTGTTACTCACCATGACTAAAGAATGATGAATAAGGCTGTTCACATTTAAATGTCTGTATTACCTCCTGCCTAAGATTACAAGCCTTAGGAAATGGATGTTGCAGCAAAGAGAAATAGCTGATGCACAGCTATTCCTTAGATTTCTATAGGAAGCTGTACATTAAAATCCAGGTGAAGAAAGAGGAATAAATATGCACTGCAAGAGATCTGGTCATTATGATATCTGCAATCCTCTATAAACAGTTTATTTAGCTGCTGCAAACAAAGTGGGTCACACTTCTGTCAGATTGCAAATGATGAGGCAGCTGCATCTTCTTACCTCAGGTATGAATAAGGAGAAGAGCCACAATAAAGCTTTTGTGTGCATTTGGCACTTAGGGTACCTGTTTGTTTAGTTAACATGGTCTACTCAGGGAAGCAGCGGTGCAAGACGAGCAGGCGTGCACAGGGAAACAGCCAGACCAGGGTCCTCATAACACACGTTGCAGGGGGGTTATTCACTGAACTAGCTCTGGTGTGGCCCCGGGGCCAGCCACTACGGGCTGGATCACATCTTCTGGCTGAGTTTCACTCCTCCAATGAGTCCAGGGATCCGGTTTATGCACTAAGAGCACCCCAGGATACAACTCAAAGCATGGCAGATGGGGACAATGAGGAGATGTGATCAGAAGTGCTCTGCTGATCCAGACTGAGCTGCAGATAGAGATGGACTCAGGGAAGCCCAGAACACTGCCTAACCACAGAGCCACGCTGTCAGACAGATGAACCTCCTTCTGATGGCTGCATCACATCAGCCCTGTTTCAAACCAGCACTCGCACACCCTGGGAGTCCGGAGGCTGCTTCTACTGACCTCTGCTGCAGACAGTACCCAGGAGAAAGAAATTGCGCTTCCACATGGTATGAAGCATCTGGGTTATCTCTGCTCCCCCCTGCCAGCCCAGCAGAAGAGCAGGAGAGCCCCAGCCCCTTCTCTCTTGCTGGAAAACCATCCTCAAGGATGAGCCTTTCCAATTCAGCAGGCTTACACCAGTGGCTGGCTGCAAAGAAGCCCCACAGTGCTACGGAATCTGGCCCACCGCATTTGTTTTAATGCTTTAAACAGATAAATTAAAGTGAAATGTGTCTTTCAGGATGTCACTGAATAGGCAAGCTGAGAAATAAATTGAGCTTCACATATGCTTTTATAACACATAACAACTGTGACTGTCAACACAAGATCCTTTTCACTGTCAATTCATCACGCATTCTGCAAGACCTTGGGGCCTGCAATTATTTCATTTCCTTTCTTGTAAATGCAATTTCCACTTAGTTTGGTGGAATAAAGGTACACAAAAGGGGGTAGGAGTTGCTGTTTTTCTGATTAAGGTTATCTGCTCAAAACTGAAGAAATCCACAAACTACAAACACAGTATTTTTCAGGAACAGCCTCACCTTTCTCTCAGCGTAGCAGTTCAAGAAAACACAATGGCATTATTCCTGTCAAATTAACTGTTGAACCAATCTTCATCTTTCTGATTAAATTAAAATGAAGATCATCTTTCTTTTAAGAACACTCAAATGAAATCAAAGGGGAAAATACACGATTGGAAAAGGCATTCTGCTTTTAAAACTCGGTGTGAATTAAATAAAACTGCAGAGCACAAAAGGAAATTGGGCTCTTTATCCATCCAAAACTAAATGATAAAAGTACCTGCAAGAGAGGGAAGTAAATATCAGCTCATAAAAATAGATGGGAACTGAATTTCCAGCTCATTTGTCATGACTTGCTCCTTTGATCCAAGCCATGGAGACTTGCTAGCATTGGTACTGGTGGTATTTTCTTCCTGCCAGAGCAGGAAATCAGAGGTTTAATTAGCCATGATTACAATATTCTGCCGATGTGATTTGTCTCATCTCTTTCCTTTTCTTGCAGTGACAAACTGACAAACAAGCTGGCAAGGGAACTGAAGCAAGTGCACGGCCCAATTTCAAAAGGAGCTTGGTATTGTTGTAAAACAAACCCACCCTCCAGGGGATCTGTCTGAAATAAGTATTCCTGAAGCAGGTTTAACTCTTAGGTGCTTTACTGGCACCTTGGGTCTTCAGTCTGTCACAACAAAAGATTCTGCTGCCCAACTGTGCAAATGCAGCACCAACTGTATGTTGGTTTAAGGTTTTTTGGAGAATTCATCTTGAGATTTCAAGCTAATTCAGAGCTTTTACCAACAAACTTTTAAGAATAATAGTCAGGACTTGCTTGGGTCCAACAGGAACTGCCCTGCACACCCACCAAAATCACAGAATCACAGAACGGTTTGGGTTGGAAAGGACCTTAAGATTATTCAGTTCCAACCCTCCCTGCCACAGGCAGGGATGCCTCCCCCTAGACCATGTTGCCCAAGTCTCTGTCCAGCCCGGCCTTGAACACTGCCAGGGATGGAGCATTGACTTACATGGTTCTGTTTTAAAGTACTGTGCTAGAACTGCCTTTTTTAAATCAAGAGTTAACTATAGAACTATCATCCCTCTTCAGGACATGGAAAAAACCCTCAACCTTCCTATTCCTCTTAAAATCCTGAGATCTCTTTTTGGCAGAGATGATGTTTTATTAAAGAATGTTCACAGATTTTACAGGGAAAGAACTTTTGATTTCTACCTCCATCTGAGACTTCAGATTCTTTGAGGAGTCAGTGGTAACAGCTGCAGACTGTACATGTATCCTCTTAACCGAAACTGATAGTAAATTTATGTTAAATTAAAAAAAAAAATAGGGTTTATTTCCTAATAATAAATACATAATAAAGTGGCTGCCCCATCCCTGGCAGTGCTCAAGGCCAGGTTGGACACAGGGGCTTGGAGCAACCTGCTCTAGTGGAAGGTGTCCCTGCCCGTGGCAGGGGGTTGGAACTGGGTGAGCTTTAAGGTCCCTTCCAACACAAACCACTCTGGGATTCTATGAAATCACTTTTGAAATGCACCAACTAAACAGGTCTGATACTAAAACACACCTAGAGATCCATATTCTACTTACTGTAGTGTAGGCTTGGAGCCCGTGACACCCTTAAGCTGGTTAGAGGCGGGACCTGAGTCAGGAACTTGGGAACTGAATTGCGTCTCCAGGTCTTTCTTGTTCAAGGCTGTTTGTGCAGCATTGGCTCCAGAACCTAGCACAGGCAGAGATTTTGATTCTGATGTGGCCAAGATTCCAGTGGGACCTAAAACCCAAAGAAAGTTTAATGCTTCTGTTATCCTGGTCTACAAACACCACATAGCACAGCAGAATTCAAGCTAACTGCACAAATCAGAATGGAGTATTTAACAAACCGCATCCAGTGCATGGAGAGGATCAAAACACTGTATTTGCAGCTTCTGCTCCCCCCACCAAGATTAACCCTTTCCTGTACCACAAGCTGGGCTTGATACATAAAGTTGTGCGCTCAACCCCTTTACCTTCTGGGATGGTAAGTCCCATTGCTCACACAGCACTGAGTCAACAGCTTGGCAGTGCTCTCCCAGCCAGATGTGCAGCTGGAGCAGGAACCATCCCAATGGCACAAAAGCCTCTTCTCATGCTAGTGAGTACTCAGCGAACTCTCTGTCTATGAAGTCCAAGCTAAAACCATACAGTGACATTAAAACCAGCCACACCTGCATCGACTGTGGCATGGGCTTACACTTGCACTGACTGTTTCTCATCAGGCAGAAGGTCAACAGATGATAGAAAAGCATAGATTAAAAACTGCAGACCCTTGCTCTGCAGAAGAGACTGATTCAAAATCAGTCCTAAACTCTCATTTCTCTGGTTACCATTACTTGTTTCACAGTAGGCTCAGACTACTAACTCCAGTAACAATGTCTAAGCTCCAGGCAGGACAGAGGAACCTGTGTCTATAAGGCTGTGCGCGCAGAAAATCCTGACAGAGGCATCTCTTGGAGAAAATGGGGATGGAAAGCGGCAGGAGCGATGGGGAAGTGAGTCACTGTAGAGGTAAGCAGAGTTCTCCAGAATGGCTGAAATGGCAATGGTCTGGAAGAGAAAGTAAAGCTTCAAGAGTCACTTAATGCAGGGAGAGGAAGAGGACTACAAAGGAGTCCAGCCACTTACTGCCACTGTCCTGGTCCGTGGTCACTTTCCGGCGCCGCAGCACTCGCTCCAGCTCCGTTTCACTGCTGTCTGTTTCAAGGGACTTCAAGCTTCTGGAACTAGTGGATTTATTCAGTGTTTCCTACAAGCAAGAAACAGGCATGAGAGCTGAGGACATACTGTGCCTTGCCAAACATCCCATATGCACCTTTTAAAGAGCAGAAAAGCAACTGCAGTTCTAGATCAGGGTGCAAAGCTCTTCCTTTAGTGCATCAGCGAGCATCTGGGGACTGGCTCTCTACTCCTCCCATTACTTGGATTTCCTGACGCAGGGATTAACCACACTTACCTACATATTAGAAGGTTGATATCAGGCTTAAGAGAGATGCTCTGGATCATTAATGAACAAATCCTGAAGTCTGTAGGGAACTGCCAGTTGCCTCCATCTTAATGTTTAAAGGGTCTTATTAAAAACCTACTACAGCGTTAGCATGCCCAGAATTAACCTCAATTAGCAAAAAGCCAATGATCCATATTTAACATGCTGTATGTTTTAGCATGGTCCTGTGTTGCTGCATCCTGTGGGTACATATATCTGCAGAAGTCAGTACAGATTAGCTGCAAGTGCAACATGTTGTTATATCCTATATCTAGCTGATCTGCCATAACCCTCACCCTGTGTCCTTGTACTTCATGTGGACAGAGCTAGATCTCAAGTTTTTTAAACACAGAATAATTGAGTGGTTTGTGTTGGAAGGGCCCTTAAAGCTCATCTGGCTCCAACCCCCTGCCACGGGCAGGGACACCTTCCACTAGAGCAGGTTGCTCCAAGCCCCTGTGTCCAACCTGGCCTTGAACACTGCCAGGGATGGGGCAGCCACAGCTTCTCTGGGCACCCTGTGCCAGCGCCTCAGCACCCTCACAGGGAAGAACTTGTTCCTAATATCTAACCTAAATCTACCCCTACATACAGAATACATGTTCCAAAACATGTCTGACTCATATAGTGTTTTTCCAGGGACTAAATAACATATTCTTAACATCTTTTGTTGACAAGCACATAACTGCTGAGCAGAAATAGCAACTGACAACAGGAAATGGCATCACAAGTTGCAAAAGCTATGCTGCTTTAGGATCCCAGCAAAGTAACTCATTCTTCACCCCTGCCCCAAAAATTCAAGTATTCTCTTTGGCAACTATTTGAACTTTAACTGAGCAGGGACATTATTAATCAGCAGCATGCTCCAGATCCCTGCAAACATACGCATACCAGAGCAACTTGAGCAATGGAGTCTCTCAAACTCTGCAATTTACAGAGCATAAATGAGGTTTGTGTGTAACAATTAGATGGAGGTCTATGTGAAATGCATAATTAGCAGAGTAACAACAAATGTTTACTCCATCACATCCCACCCCCATGTTTGTTGTCTGACTGTGCGTAATGATCGGTCTCGAGAATAGACTGGAATTGGATTTTATACAGTTTGTCTCACACTGCAAATATCCTGAAGGGCTCAAAAGCAACGAGCCAGATACAGAAGGGCAGTGACTGCAGGTTTCTCTCTGCTCCCTCGTAAGTACATAATCGATCAAGTCTCCCCTGATGTCTGTGGTACAGTGTCAAAGACATAAAACAGCTATTAGAAAAGGAAAGGACCTTCAGCAGGACCCCTCAGCCCAACCCTCTCTGGTCCAAACAGCTCACCACACATCAAATCAAACTACTCCTGTAATTACAGAGTTCCATTTTAAACATAATCTCCGTGTGGCGTTTTATTCCTTTTCTATTTACCTCCACATTTAATTATGTGTCCCTCTAATTAGAGCTCAGCATTAAGGTCTGGTGGCTCTCTAGATCATTTCTTCCCTTCCTCCCCTGCCTTCATGTGACTGGTGAACTGTGAGTTTAACACAACGCTGGTGCCACACTCGTGATTTTAAATCACAGCACAGGCTGTGGCTACGCTCTTTACTGTATAGTCTTCCACCACCCAACACAATACTGAAGTTATTTCTATAAGGGCTGTTTAGGTGCTATCACAGATGGTTAGAATGATTAGCCCTACCTTCTGTAGAGTGGATGGGAAGCATTTTGCCTCAATGCAGGCAGAATTTCACTGTATTTCACCTTACAAAGGCAAAATTTCACCTGATGTGCCAAAGTTGCAATTCAAATTTAAAAGCCTCAGGGTCAGGGAGCAAGAACTACAGCTCCTTCTGACTGATACAATTTTAGCACTTGTGCAAATGAAGCCATCAGTTAAATAAGCAATGCAATGTATGAGTAGAAGACAGAACAAGAGCAAACTTAGCACATGGCTCTGAGAAGAACCAAACACACGCCTGATGTTTTTATTTAGTGATAAATGGGCATATGGACAGCTACTCAGAATCAATGTTTTCTACACATTCACATGCAGACAGACTAGAGAGCTCTTGCTCTATTTAGGCTATGTCTACACTAACGAGAAATTGGGTGACTCAGGAGTGAGCAGGAGTTCAGAGCAGTTGATGAGGAGAACGCCACATCTACTACATGAGCAGTCCAGAGGCTTCACTTTGGACTAGCTACAGATACTCAGCTGCCTCTCGCTCCCTAAGCATCCCCACTGTGAGTACTTGGAATGTCTCCAGAGGATCCGTGGCAGGTGCAGACTGTAACATCCCCTCTAGTGGCAGGAACATACAAATCCTGAGCAGATTTGTATGTCAAAAGTGGAATTGGCAGATTCACTCCAAACCTGCCTTACACCTTCAAACCAGAACACTAACACCTGCCTTACACCTTCAAACCAGAACACTAACAGAGAAGGTTCAAACGTTCAGCTATTTTGCACAGAAGGCCCTCTCAGTTCAATGAGAAGAAACTGCAATATAAACTACAAGTTATCTTACCAGAATCCCTTTTAATTCTTTCATTGCACTTTCAGAGGGCTTTGGTGTTTCTGGCTGTAAACAAACAGAATATGTACATGTTAAAAACCACGTGAAATGGACCGTGACAGACTTGAAGACAGACTTGGCAAGAGGGTCTGCTGCACAGGCATGCAGTTGTGTTATGCTCCTCTGCTCTCTCCTCTCACGGGCACATGGCTAACATCCAGAATACTATCTTATATGGATGATGGGAAGAGTCTTAGCAGGCTGTGAGTCACCCTTCACCCTGTGAATCACAGCCTATACATAAAGATGATGCTTTTGTGAAGATGGTAAGCAATATTTTATAGTAGCCACATTCAGGTATTAGCCTTAAGTGTCGTGTAACAGGAATAACTACTGCTAAATACGGTCTACTTCTTGATCACCCCCTTTACCCAATTCAGTTATTCTCTCTGTGCTTTTTGTTTCTCCGTACCTGTTTGCTTTCAGTTCCTTTCTGTGTCAAAGAAACTGGGCTTCTCTTACTGTTGGCTTCACTGCTTTTTCTGTTCTTCTAGATATATGCTGCTCTAGTTAATTTTGCTCAAAATCAAGGGAGGCAAATGTATTCGTTTGGCTGTTTTACAGAAACCCTGATTTATTATCAGTGTAAATTACTGTACTTAGCTAATATTACTGCTCTGCAGTTCATTCCAAACCTTTGTTTTAGGCCTGCTTGACTGGTTGACTGGTCTCAGATGAACTCCCTTTTTAATTCTGTCCATCATTTCTTCAACAGCTTGTCTCTTCAGATCCGTAACTTCTTCACCTGCTTCAAAAATCAAAGGGGATTATCACATTCCAGATGTGAACTACAGAGAAATAGCACAAACTAAAAAATGTGTTAAAAGCCTCCTAAACAGCTTGCTTGCCATATACAGCCAGTTACCATAATCATAAATTAGTTTCAATGATGAAACAGCATTTATATACATGATGTACTTAGTTATACTCCGTGCAGTAGGTCTTCCTCCCTGCATGTGTGATACACAGTCAAGGCCAGGTTGGACCCAGGGGCTTGGAGCAACCTGCTCTAGTGAAAGGTGTCCCTGCCCATGGCAGGGGTTGGAACTAGGTGAGCTTTAAGGTCCCTTCCAACCCAAACCAGTCTGTGATTCTATATGGTAGCAGCAACAAGCAATCTCATCTCTAGTTATCAGGAATTCTAGTTTCTGGACACAGCATTATTAGTGATCTTTGCTATCAGCTAAACTATCATAAGCTCTTCAGGGATAAAATGCCAATCTACACACATTGAGGATCATGCCGTGGACTTCGCAAACACCAAACCACACTGTCTGCAGAAGTTGGGACAGAAACAGGGCCCACATCCTGAAAAAGGCAAAGTTCCTATGACTGGGAATTGCACAAGCTCAGTGCTATTGGCTGAAGCACCAAAGATTGAAGAACACAGCCCCACTTCCACTGCGGCTCAGCAGAAATCTCCACAGCTTCACTGACATGGGACAAGTTGATAACACCTCATGCTGAGGCCTTTATGCAGCCCATCGCAAGATGACCAAACATGTCTCTTATTTCTCATGGGTTCGAGAATCTTGCTGAAACAATTCCCAGTTGAGCCCAGTTGAACTAAACCCACACATTTAAAGAACCCTGCATCAAGGTAAAGGGCAAAACCTAAATACCATGAAAGGAAATGGTTGCTTTTTCAAGAGATTCACTACCAGGACTGAAAAAGATTCAGATGAAACAGGAAGCTGCGTGATGAACCTAAACAATACCTGTTAACTTCTCAGTGTTCTGGTAACATAACAAAAGACACTTAACATGCCAAAAGGTGGGGGGGGGGGGGAGAGGGGAAGAATACTTGAAGCAGGTACATGGAGAAATAGGGTTGACACTATTCAAAGCTGCAACGTTGTACCTTATGTAAGAGGAATTTTAAATAGACTTTCCCTCGCTCACTTGTCAGGGTACTATTGATGATTCATAGAAATGCAGTTTCTGTATTCTAGGATAATTTCATGTCAGGCTTTAATTTCACAAACAGGCTGTTTCAAATACAAAAGCTTAATTGGTGGTATGGGATAGAAACCACTCATTCTAAGTCCTTAACAAGGGTCAAAACAAGCTTCAAGTCAGATATAATAACTAGATCAAGAAAGAACTTTCCCCCTTTTTTTATCTTTATTTTAAGAACAGCTCAACTATTAAGAGGAAAAGCAGTTTAGATGTGATTGAAGAAAGGTCAGAACTGTTAAAGTTTGCTAATAAATAATGAAAGAATGGGGTCTAGAGAATTTCATAGCATTTCCTGCAATCACTGTTTGTAACAGTCTCAACAAAGAGATGCAATCAAAACACTAAAGATGGTCCAAGATAAGGAAACCTGGTAAATGAAGGCAACAGAACTGAACTTACTGAGAGGTAAGACTGACTCTTCATCAGAGATCTCAGTACGAGTTCACTTCTCCAATTATTTTACCCAGAGCAACAACCTTCCTTCTCTCAGTCTGGTAACCAGGTCCCAAAGATTCCCCAAGGGACCTGCCCAAGTCACCCCATTCTTCAGTGAGGTGAGGAACTGAGGAATTCTGCCTGATGGTCCCTCCACCAATCCAGCCACGCTTGCATACCATTACAGTCTGCTAACAGTGATTTTTTCTCTAACAGTTATATCCTATACCTGTAATTTCAGCAGGTTCCCTTCTGCAGCCCCCTTCTTTAAGTGGCAGCAAATGAGTTAAGCAATTCACTACAAACAAAATCCTGCTGTTTCAGAAGGAAGAGAGAAACAGCAAGAAAAGCTTTGTTTATTTAACTGGCAATGCTTGTCTAACTAGCTCCGACTCTTCAGGCACTCATAAGCATTTGTAAATCTCTACTTAACTCCTGTTCTCAACGTACTAAGTTTCCAGCTTCCATTAAGAACAATAAAAAGCAATTTCAGCTGTTAGTCTGCATGCAGAGCCACCTCAGTGCAAGATTCTGTTTTGTTTTAGGCTTCCTGTATTATTAAAGGATTACCATTACAGTCAACTCTGAAAGGTGATTTTGCAAGATATGAACTGGGGGATGAAAACGGACGCATTTAACAAATTAGCTCTGTGGAGAGGCTCTGGACAGAAGAAATCACAAAGAAGCTTCCCTGTATTATACTGTATATAACCTGCTCCCTGCTTAATGCTTGATGGGTTTGTTCTTCTACCTCTACCAGACATCCTGTGGAGTGCAAAGCCCTGTACACACTGTAGCTGCAGCTACATGCTGTAGTGTCTCCAGATTAGAGGCACAGGTTGAGTCTCTCAATGCTATAGTGCAATTACTACAGGCACTACCAAACTGCCAGGGTACAACTCAACAAGCTGCACAGCGCCAGTGTAACAGCATGGGGTGTAAACTGAACCATCCTCTTCTCCTCATCCGTTTCACCCAGCACATCACCATACCCAACAGAGCGCTTATCTTGTCAGGGCCTTCTGTGAGCCTGTAAGAAACACAACCACCCTCTCCCTAAGGCAAAAAAAGGTGGGTTTTTTTATTGCCACATCAGCAAATGAAATCAGCTCAGTGACAGTTCTGATAAACATCAGCGCCAGAAGCAGGAAGATCAGAATATGTTTTCAGTTACAGCAAATGCTAGCTCTTCCCTTCAGGTTTTTGATCTGCAGCCTCACAGACTGTTCATACCAAAATCCATTTGGAAAATGCAAATTGGATGCTGATCACCAGCTCAGTTGTGGAGGCATAGATGGCTACAAAGGCTATGCAAATTTGCTTGGGATCTTGAGGAGGCTTGCAGTAGAATAGCACAGACTATTTCAGTTGGAAGGGACCTACAGTGATCATCTAGCTCAACTGCCTGACCACTTCATGGCTGACCAAAAGTTAAAGCACATTATTAAGGGCATTGTCCAAATGCCTCTTAAACAGCGACAGACGGGGGCACCAACCACCTCTGGGAAGCCTGTTCTAGTGCTTGACCACCCTCTCAGTAAAGGAATGCTTCCTAATGTCCAGTCTGAACCTCCCCTGGTGCAGCTTTGAACCATTCCTACACATCCTCTCACTGGATACCAGGGAGAAGAGATCAGCACCTCCTTCTCCACGTCCCTGCCTTGGGAAGCTGTAGAGAGCAAGGAGGTTGCCTCTCAGCCTCCTTTCATCCAAACTAGACAACTCCAGAGAGACCAAAGCTTCGGTGCCAGAGATACCACTTCCTATCTCAGAGCATGTATACCTGGGCCGCAGTCACACTTCTGGACTGCAAGGTAGATGAATATGCTGGGACATGGACAGCAGTAGTTAATGTAGACAATTCTAAACATTCTATCTGTACCCACAGCTCATTTTCAAGAGCTTTATCTGCAGTACCCAGTAAATAATGCACATGACTTGAGAAGGGATGAGCCATACCAGACTCCTGCTGAGGAGGTTTCTCCTTCTTGCTCACGTTGGTGTTGGAGTGAGATCTCTTGCGAATCATTGACATGAGAGACCTGTGGGGGAAATGAAGCTGCAGATTGTCATTCCGTCCCGTGTTACACGCTGTTAGAACAAACTTGAACATGACACACAAACAGCTTGCTTATACCTGATTATACAGCTGCTTACAAAAGACTCATTTAACAGTTCTTGAATGCAGATGTATGTACTGAATTACCCCCCACAATGCCTCCCATCAAAATGCACCAGAGAAATTTATTTCTTTTTAACAGACATTAGGCACAAATCAAAACACTCCAGATTTGAATATTAAAAGACAGTGTCTCATTGTGACACATGACAAATTGAAGCTGCTCCGGCATAATAAAAGGAAAGAAGAACTGTAGATATTGAAGTATTATTCTCCAGAGGACACTTAAATATGGTGATCAGTATCTCCTCACCAACTCCAAGTTTGTAATCTTCTTACAGTGTCAAATAATTATCCCTTCACGATAGTCAAAACGTAGAAGTCCAGGCAAGGGAATGATTCATCTCAAAGCCCAAGTACGCACATAAACATCACAGCGCGTGAAGGAAATGCTCTGATTTAGCTACTATGGGACTTAAAATGAATAGTTATCTATTCCAAATGGTAATGGGCACAAACTTAAAACAAAACCAGAAAAACACCATACCCCCTCACAGTTAATTCGCCATGAGTGAGAAAGAAGCAAGAAGCCAAATGAGTGAATGGACCTAAAAAGAGCAAAAGCCTAAATACAGCTGTTCAGAACACGTTTAGTTTAGATTTCTAAAAACAAAGCAAGGTGTACAAAGGGATGAATTCTCCCTACTGATCATCTTCATGATCATCATGGTTTACAAGACTCCTGTATGTAATTTCCATTACAGAAGGTTAGAAAGTGTCATCAAAGTTCATTTACGTTTAAAACCAAGCAGATAACATGAAGATTAGCTGAGTTCCTAAATTAACTAAGCCTAAAGCATACTTCAGGGCTTAGTTAATTCATTTGGGTCTAATGCCTGATACAGGATATATTGGGCAGCCTCTTTTACAGTCCTTTGCAAAAAACAGGCTTAATTTTGATAATTTCACCCCAAACTGCTTGATGATGGGGTGGTGATTTTATGTGGGGTTTTAACTTCTGAAAGCAATTGTGGGGACTCAATGGAGTCTGCATTTTCATAAGAGTAGCCGACAGGAAGGGACACACAGTAATCCAACATATCCTTTGGTTCAAAGGGGTTTTTTTAGCCGTGGATTCAGACAAGCATTTCACAAGTCTATAATTACAGCTACCAGGTGAATAGAACAAATATAATCTCCTAAATTTAGAGGAGACAGGTATCCCTCCTCCTCCAAAGTCACAGTCTAGACAATTTGTTAGACATGGCAAGTTGGCACTGTTCAGACCTGGTCAGGGTGTTAGTCTGTCAGCAGATGGAACACAGAGCATGTCCTGCTGGTAAAGAGTCCAAGACAGATGGAGAAAGCCTTTTTTTCTTTAAAGACACTCTTCCTGCTTGGATGCAAGCTCATGTAATGTGTTCTGCTTCAGCAAAGCATTGATGCTGTAACCCTTATTCAAGCACTTACCGTATAGGGTTAGGAGGAGGGGGAGGAGGAAGAGGAGGAGGTGGTGGCGGTGGAGGAGGTGGTGCAGGATTTTCTGACTGCTGAACTCGTTTTTGAAGTTCATCAACTGCACAAGAGCAATAAAACAAACTAGAGTGAGTTCTGGCTTCTCACATCTGCTCTACAAGCCAACTCTGAGGGTATAAGCAAAAAAGCTACTAATTAACTGAAAAACAAACAAGACTAAACCACTACTGCTAGGAAGCCCTATTTGTGACATTTTCTACCAAGAACAATGTCTTAGGCACACATGATTCTCATTAAACCTGTTACCTCCAAACTGAGTTACTTTTGAAATTAAAATGACACTCTCCCTCGTACAGGATTCTTCTTATAAAATGATAGAGCAGGGGAAATGTTATCACATTCCTGTGATGGTCTATTTGAGGTTGCATTTGAAAATGAATCATGGAATCCCAGACTGGTTTGTGTTGGAAGGGACCTTAAAGCTCATCCAGTTCCAACCCCCTGCACGGGCACGGACACCTTCCACTAGAGCAGGTTGCTCCAAGCCCCTGTGTCCAACCTGGCCTTGGACACTGCCAGGGATGGGGCAGCCACAGCTTCTCTGGGCAACCCGAACTAACAAAAGCCAACAATAATAATGAACTAACAAGAGATGAAAGAAATGAACAATTTCAACTTCCAGGCTTATCTCTGTCTTGCTGATGGTATGGGTTTGCCCCATAAAAATGGTCAAAACTGGGCAGTGGGCAGAATTGATTCTTTCTCTCCTGTTTTCCTGTCAGATATAAAATGTGGAAATTAGTTTTCCGCACTTGGAATGTTTTCAAACACAATTAATTGAGGAAGGGCAGAAACAGAGGAAAAAAAAAAGTTAGATTTCTTTTAGTCACAAAAATTCTTAGCAATTGTCCTGAATACAGTAGGAATTATGACAGAAGGGCAGAATATGATTTCCAAAGGGCACACAGTTCTTTGTTCTTGTAAAGATGGATTCTAATTAAAATTAGAATCTTTAACATTTACTTTTAAATTTTAAAAGAAAAAAAAAACCAAACCCAATGGAGTCACTTTCAACTCCAGGTACAATCTTTATGCTGATAAATCCCTTCTGAAGAACAAATAAGCCTGGAAGGAAAGAATCTGTTGTGAAGGTCAGATCTTTTCCAAGGCAGCTGAGAAGAACTCATATGCTGCCCAAGCATATTTTTAAGGCTGGGCAATGTAAAAGCCTAACACAAAGCAGTTCTTCCAAGCAAGACTGCAACCAGCTTAAAGATAATCCTGCTCTTGAGGATCTGTTTCAGAAAAGCATGGTTATATGTGGAGTCTTAGCTAAGGATATGGACTTCGGCCTCCGACAGGGGCTCAAATGCTTCTCTGAGCAGGTATCATATTTAAAACTAGCACCTGCTTAGGCCTTGAGCTGAACAAGGACTGAAAGCAAAGGCACAATCAAATACTTAACAGCCATAGCCCTGCATTTCCTACAGAGGGGCTACACACAACAGGGCCCTTTTTAAACCCAATTTTATCTAAAGAGCATTAGGTCCAAAATTTCCTCATTCAACAGACAGGACACTGCTGGCAAACCAAGCACCATCCTGATAGCAGTAACTGTATGAACATCTGCACTGCCACAGTTCTCCCCTCCCAAATATTCCATGAATCTTTTCTCCCTGTATTCTTTGGGCAGAGATAGACACACACAGTAGTTAGCAAGACTGGTTTTTTGCCTTTCAGTCATTTGATATGGAACAAAATATTTGACTACAGATCAGAGATTTAGATGTATCATTCTTATTGTCCTGGGTTCAGCTATAGCAGTCATTTTTCTCCTGCTTAGTAGCTGGTGCAGTGCTGTGTTTTTTAACTTTCAGCCTGGGAACAACGCTGATAACACCGATGTTTTTAGTTGTTGCTAAGTAATGTTTATTCCAACCAAGGACTTTCTCAGTCTCATGCTTTGCCAGGGAGGAGGGGAAGCCGGGAGGAAGCAGAGACAGGACACCTGACCCAAACTGGCCAAAGGGGTATTCCATACCACAGCACGTCATGCCCAGTATATAAACCGGGGGGAGTTACCCGGAAGGCCCAGATCACTGCTCGGGTCGGGCTGGGTATCGGTCGGCGGGTGGTGAGCAATTGTATCCTCTCCCCTTGTTATTTCACTAATCGTTATTATCATTGGTGGTAGCAGTAGTGGTTTTGTGTTATACCTTAGTTGCGGGACTGCTCTTATCTCAACCCGTGGGAGTTACATTCTTCCCATTCTCCTCCCCATCCCTCCGGGAGCGGGGGGAGGAAGAAGGGGGGGGGGGGGGGAGTGAGCGAGCAGCTGTGTGGTTCTGAGTTACCGGCTGGGCTCAAACCACGACACTTATGGATATGGGCCATAAAAGCCCACTGGATTTCTTTGGCAAACTCCCTTTGTAGAGGTATGAAGGCAGCATTTACCTTTCAGATATCTGTTTAAAAACAAAGAAAGAAAAGAAACACCCCCAAGGCCCTCTCACATCAGCAGAAGTTGTTTTCTCACGTGCCTATATGAAGGGCTAAATCGTGTCGTTATTTTCACTGGTGTCTTCCACTGCAAAACTATTAAATGGTTGGGCAGCTTGATAATTATGTGATGGGTTTTTACAATTCATACAATGTAGACTCCACAGCCTGTTTATTTGGGGTTTTATTTACTTTTAAAACTAGGTAAGAGGATTTCCACTGAATATGAAGGATTGTGTCTTTCACACAGAAACCCATTCACATGTATAAATCCATCTGTAAGACTCAGGGCAATCTAACAACAGTATTTTTATAGCTTACAGGAGTTTTACAGGGTTATTCTTTCACACACATTCTGGACACGGCTGTTCTGTGGTTGAAGGCAGCTGCTGTACTTTGCCTTGTGAAGCACAGGTCTGGATCTCAGCTACACAAAAGCTTCTGGGGTCTCAAACATAACGTGTAATTCTATTAGGCATGCACCACTCACACCTCTGATCTGTACCTCCAAAATGAAAGTCATTAGATGATATTACCTGAATGCTTTAGGTCTCTAGCTTTTTCTTCTGAGTGCTGACACTTGAGCTCTAGTTCCTTTTTATCTTCTTCCAAAAGTTCTAGTTGCTGTTTAAGACGACTTATCTCCTTATGCAGAGCTTGATTCTCTAGCTGCTCTTCCAATTCTTTGATCTGCAGTTGGCAAACAATAGCATTCATTACAATAAAAGGTACTTTTTGTCCTTCCTTTTGATTAGACATTAGACAAAGTTATTTCCTGAAAACATGATGTTACATATAGGAGTGAACTACAAGTCCCAGAAAGGGGATGTTTTTTGAATGAGAGCTGGACAGATTTTCCTGAGAGATGTCAGAATTTTCTATTATGATCCCAACTTATTTCTTCTTTAGAATACATCTTTAGCTCCAAAGTATTTAAGCTATAAGATGTTCCCTTTTGCTTTTTATAGAGTTTTTATCACATACTTAATTTCAGAATGTTTCTTCATTTGGAACATAAGAACACTGACATTTTTGTTCTCCTACTGACTGCTTCTGACAGGTTGGTTATTTAAACTCCCTTGTCTCAACTCATGCAGATGCCAGTGGGTGAATTACAGAACATCCAATTTAAAGGCGGCATTCAGGTGCAGAGTATCAATCACTTCCCAGGTCCCTAGATATATACATTTTGCTCTATACTTCAAGTAGCCAAAGATGCAGAGGTTTTCTATGAATTGGCAATTATTCTTCCAAAACACTCATTCAGAAGCAAGCGAGGTTACACATAGTCTTAGTATTGCTCCACTGATGAAAGCCCAGGAACTGTCTACCTATTCCCTGCATTACCCTGTTACCAGAGCTTTAAGAACAGGCCTCACAGCTAAGGGAAAACTCATTTTCAGGCTTTCAAGTGGAGCAATGGTGATTTCTCCCAGATAGAAATTGATTTAGTCCAGCTTCAAAGAATATATTTGTTTAGATCCTAGTTCTTTAGATCCTATAATACCACTTTGTGGCATTCACTTAACATTTCCCTGCTCCAGGATGTCTGGCTCTTCCTCCTGCATTTCTTTAGCAAGTGACCAGACTACTACAGTGAACTGCCTGCCTCTCATCTCCTTGTCTTCTTGGCTTAACCCCCCAAAATACCCTTTATATTACTTCATGTCCAAAATACTCTCCTGTCATCTCTTCTTCACTTAATGGAACTGGACTTTATGTCCGTAATTGCACTTTACTGGCATCCAGAGTAAAACACTTATCTAAACCAGAGCCTTCAGCCTGAAAAACCTTCAGGTATTGTACTCAGGTCTTACCAGTTACCCAGAGGAAGGGAATCACAGTCTTCTCTGAAGTTTTGTTTTTAGATGGTAAACTCTCATGGGTACAACATCTCAAATAATTCTGAACATAACAAATACATGACATTTCTTAAATTCAGGAGGCTTTCAAAGACTTCTGCATGACATGTTTTACCTTTTGTTGGTGTTGAAGCCTCTCTTCTTCTAATGTGTGGGTTAGCTTAGCATTGTCATCCAAAGCCTTCAGAAGCTGTTGATCAGGAGCAGAATTCTGCAGAAGCAACTGACTTTGCCTTTTCATCTTGTTTTGTTCAATAAACATCTGCCAAAACAAAACCCACCCCCAACAAAAACAATAGTTAAACACATTTTAATGCTATCCTGGGGAAAATGGCAATTGGAAAGAAAATGAATAAATTCACATGGTGTTATTAGGGTTGGGATAGTGAAGAAGAAGGTGGGAAGGAAGGGGAAAGGATGTTTGAGAGTAGAATTTACAAGAGCTAAGCTCACACTGAAAGGAACTGGTGTTTGCCAAGAACCACCCAGTGTTACACCTCAATTACCCACATGTTGGAAGCATTCAGAATTTAAACATGTCTCTGAATTTTGTTTCCTGGAAACAGGAACAATCTGATCCCGATTCTGAAAGCTCTAGAGAGTTTAAAAGAACTCTAGGTGGAGGAAAAAATGGCTATGAATTCACAGGCTACCTCCTCAAATACGTTTGCAAGCCTTGCTGTAAAACCCACTTATTTGAGAGTTACCTGGATATGGGAATGATGGAGAGTCTTTGGGAGATGAATTTCAGCCCATGTTTGTGTAATCAGTGTATGCACTGATTACAAGACAAGACATTTCAGGGCAATTTCAGCCTTTTAGTTCTGATCCTTGTGTTCTTTCCTCTTCCCCAGTTATATTTTTGATGTGGAGAATGGATACATTGGGGGGGGGTGTCAAATAGTCAAAATTCCTAGTGAATTTATTCTGCATCTTCATATCTCCTTCAGGTAGAGGGCTGGCCCCCAGGCAATAGGGACTTCCACTCCTGACAAACTCAGCTGTGCCTGTTCTTACAGCAGAAATAGGGATTGGGTCATGCTGAGGTTTCAGATGAGTGTGCACAGGTCAGCAAAGCACACCACTTACAGGAGAACAGGGAACAGCCTGAGAATGCAGACACTCCCTCAGACTGTAAAAACACTGTTATACAGCACAGCAAAAGCAAGAAGATACTGTAAGAATGAAGTATCAGAAATACAGGAGTTCCATGTGATCTTTTCAGGTCCCCATACTATTTATTCACAAACCAAAGTTATAGCTAGAACGTATTTCTTCCCATCCAGTGCTACTGCAGTGGTCTGAGATTTATCTTTTTAATACAATTGGATTTTAAAGAAACATCAGCTGGTGCGGATTTGTGGCAGCATTCCACCCAGAGCTCTGCATGGACACTTCACCTGAGGCTTCTTAGCAAGCAACTCTCTCTAGCTGTCCATGCAGACTGAGAAGCCTGCTGCCTGTGCTGAACTTGTAACTCACAAGGCAGCTTGAATGACCCTGTGTGCCAAGAAGCATCAATTGATGCAGCCCTAACACTAATAAAACCTGCAGTGAACACTTCATTGGGCAAAGCTGTGCCACGGGGTAGGCAATAAACGACTGGAGTAGTTGATGAAGAGGAAACGATGAATTACTCTAGTACTACACTTTGTTGTAAAACAAACAGAAACAAATACAGGCCACCGTGGCATAGTGCAAACTTGCACTGGACATCAGCCTCCTGTCCCAGGATTACTCCTGGGGAGATTCTGAGTGGACACAAGAGGACAATTTCTCACAACGAGATCAACCAACCATTGGAATAGCTCCCCAGGGAACTGGTGAATTCCCTGACATTGGACACTTCTAAGATTCAGCTGGACAGGGTGCTGGACACCTAGTCTGGGTTATGCTTTGCCTAGAAAGGTTGGACCAGATGATCCTTGAGGTCCCTTCCAACCTGGTATTCCATGATTCTAAGAAATTCTGCCAGTCAAGCCAATTGTGCTTCTGTTACCTTACATAAGTAACGCTGTGGCAAAAATAACTCAAAGGCAAGAGAAATTCAGAATCAAGACTACCCACCCCAACCCATAAAGGTTTACCTTTGCATTGCAAGTTATCTATTTAACATCTGATCTTCTTAAAACAAACAGCACCTTTGAAACCTCATATTTTAGAAAGGCCTCTAAATCACTGCTAAAGAACTCAATACTGTCTCGAAGCCTCCTGCTTTCCTCTGAAGTCAGTCAAAAGTTACTTAACCCTGACCGAAACAACATCTCTCTAGAGCCACCTTTAGCAAACAGTTTATCTACTGTGAACTTTCAAAGCAAACTGAAAACTTGGGTTTAATTTTTTTTGGAATCTGACAATTAGTTTGAAGTGATTTTTCTAGATTTTTGTTCCCTGTGTTTCTGTCGCTGAACCCAACAGAACAGAGTTGTTGCAGCCTGAGGGAGCAGGACGCTGCCAAAACAAGAAGAAATCAAGTAGTGCAACTTGATTTCTTCGACTGGAGCAAATACTTCACCAAATGTAGAAAATTCATATTCACTTTGTTTCATGCTCTTCTGCAACAAAATGAAAAAGAGCCTTTTGAAGACCTGGGTGAAAAGCTTTTCATTCAGAAGTTTGCACATGAAGTCCTGCATTTTCTATTAGCTTCATAACTTGCTTTCATGATATTGCAAATACCTTCCTGCTTACAATATATTTGAAAGCACCTTCACCACCACAGAAAGATTTGCTGCTTATCACTCAATGCTGCAACCAGACACATGGGAATCAATTACTCATGGGGAGTCCCATCCATTTCAGAAGTTACTTACACACATGTCCTTGAAGTACCAGCATATTCTAAATGGAAGGGACAAAACTAGATAAGATGGTCATGGCAGATAAAGCAGAAAGCAAGCTGGTGATGAAGTGATGGCAAGTTTTTGAGAGGTTGCTCTGTGTGTTTGGCATGGGACAAAAGAGACCCTTAGAAGTTAATACTAATTTAATAAATACAGTTCCTGCTTCAGCA
This sequence comes from Strigops habroptila, assembly GCF_004027225.2. Taxonomy (NCBI): domain Eukaryota; kingdom Metazoa; phylum Chordata; class Aves; order Psittaciformes; family Psittacidae; genus Strigops; species Strigops habroptila. Next base: position 75,337,280 of record NC_044281.2, read on the forward strand.
GGGCAGAAACCTGACTGCCTGCACAGCTTTGAATATTAATTAAAGTGACTGCTGAAAGGGCAAAACAGCTACTAACAGGATTATTTGGACTCGGTGGAATTTAACCAAGTGATGGATTAGTTCCGACTTTGCCACCTGCTAGACAATTATCTGCAGAGCATCCCAATCGATGCTAGAAACCTAAGCTTATGCTGGAGGAATCTACTGAAACCATGACTGCAGCTAAAGGCAGATCACAAAGGACAGCAGTTTGCTTACACGTAGCATTCTCATTTTAACAATCTCCAAGCGTTGTGCAAACCAGCTATGTATCCTTCCCCCCTGAGTTTTCAAAGGGAAGCTCCAAAGTTCAGGAAATCTGGGACTTGGCCACTTTCCACCAGAGCTTGCACAAGACTTGGGAGTGAAATCCTGAAAATAATAGATGTCCCTTGACCTTAATGGGGCCACACCTCACTCTCAGACCCCTGCTCTAAGCATTACCCTACAGAGCGTTCACTGCAGCTGTTATTTCTTTACACCAGAGTTGAGTAAGGAATTCTTCCTCATTAAAAAAGTTAGAAAGCAATTCTGTTAGTGTCAAGTCCCTGGGAACTCCAATCCTCGCTCAAATAATGTTCAGGGTATAACTGGATGCTTTCCAACTAACTCTTCTCCTAGGAGCAAAATGAAGCTGTGGGAAGTGCTTTAATATCCTTATGTTGCTACATTTACATCTATACATCATTTGGGTACTCTATGTGGAGTAACTGTTTTTGTCTTAGCTAAAGTGTGAAGGGAGAATAAGGTCTCGATACAGCAGCACTGTTATAATAATCAATGGTTGCATAAAGTAAAGTAAGAATCAGTGGCAAACACTATCTGCTATGAGTAGAATAACAAAAGGTATGTAGCAAGGCAGAGTCAAACTTTGGAAGTCTGAAACAGAATAGAGATCAGTCAACTGAGCATTTGGCCCTGACTTCAGCCCTTGGCAGCACTGCTCCATCCCCTCCACATCCTAGTAAGAAATCACTAAGTCATAAGGTAACCACTCATTTACATTTGTCACAGTTTGCATTGTCACAGTTTGCAGGAGCTGATGTCTTTTGAATTATGTGCATACTGAAGCCTTGTGATTGGACCCGAAGTAAGTCTCAAGAGAGGTAGGGTCAAGGTACTTGTATTTTATGTGAGGTGGGGGGAAGACAGTGATCTTCTCCAATTAAGCTTGGCAGGGCACCAAGTGGCTCTGAATTTAAGAGGTACTCAGTCTAAAATATAAATCCAGGTGTGGATTTTAGTTACGTGGCTAATTAAGAATATATCTCTATCTATATTTAAATATATATATATATACTCACACTTTGTAACTGCTTAACTGTATTCTATTATCAAGGACACCTGGGCTTGTGAGCTTCACTGCTTATGAATATTACAGCAGGAAACAATGGTTAGTGGGTTTTTCTGACAGAAGAGTTGAGAAACAGATGTAGCTTATTAAAACACATTAATAAACATGCCAATAGTTTGGATCTTGACCTTGAAATGCTCTCCCTACACTCAGGCTCAATGCTGCACATCAAGCAATGATATTGTATGAGTTACGAGGTTTAGTGTTCATCGTAGGTGTCTGAAGTCCTACTCATGACAAAAGCTACAGCATAAATAACTAGGTTCTGCAGTTTGGACACAATCCAGAAAAACTTAAGTCAGCACATGCTTAATTTTAAGTGCATGTGGTGTTACTCCAGTCTGAAAATTTTGGATCTGGTGCTTATATTCTTCCCTGCCTGGGAGCTACTTCTATGGAAAATAACCACCACAGGATGTCAGGCAGAAAGAGGTTACCCAAACAGCTAATATCAGGGCATGAAGGGCACAGGACAGGATTCTCTTTAACAAAAAAATACCCCAATGTGAAGTATGGAAACCCAGAGTGAGGCATTTCTGGCAATTTGCTGTGACCTTCATAGATTTCCTCCTTCGGAGGAGCCAAAGACTAACCCTAGCTGGATTTTCAAACTGCCACAGAAAACTAAGGGACATGGTCACGACAAAGGACACAGGCATCGAAATGGGGGCAACCAACAATCACTCCTCTAGATGACTCAATATTTTTATGGTTAACAGTTTTTGTTAAGACCTGCACCAATTTTAGACTAATAAAGATATAATACACTTGTTTTAGTTATTCGGCTGATTGCCAGACAACGTCTGAAGGGACTATTAAGAGCTACAAGAGGTAGCATTAATACCTTTTATGGCTGAAGAGGACTTATTTACTCAGAATGTGAGAACTGGAGTAGATGAGTTAACCCCATTTCTTGTCCATTTGCTTCTCACCACAGAGGTGCTTAGAGCATGGATTTTGAGTGTGAGAAAACTGAATCCCCATCAGCATCACCACTTCCTTAAAAACACCATAATATTTACTTTACCAGCCTGTTCTGTACAAAAGGGTTTGTCAAACTACAACACTCATTCTTCACTTATGAGGCATAATTGCCCAAAGCCCAGAATAAAGGGGAAAAAAAATAATCTTTATTGTTACTCGTTTCTTCATTTCCTGCAGTTAATGGTTTTCTTTTTGCCATGGTACAAGTACGGCGACCCAGTCTATAATGCTCAGTCTTACAGCATTTAGACATCATCCAATATTTTCAGAAATAGATCATATACCACATGAAAAAGGAGGAAGCATCTTCACTATTTTTCCCCCCCCAACAGATTAACTGCCTGAACTAAAAAGAGAAGGGGGCAGGGGAAGAGACAGAGACCAAAGAGATAGTTTCCTAGAGCATACATCTGTTACCATTTCACAAGCCTGTTCTTGGGAAAAAGCTTGATGAAACATATTAGTGTAACATCATGCTTCAAAAGTGGTAACATTCAAGCTCAGGAGAATTCAAGTACTAACCACTTATCATGTCTCTTTAATTATTATTTCCAGTTCAGTCAGCTGGACTGCAAATTAATTATCTTCAGATACCAGTTGCTGTTGAACTAGCCTTGGTAACGCACAGAGCGTGGTACTTGTAAGCACAGAGTTGCTCCATGCATGCTGGTTTTGCAGTATCTGCTCACAGATGTAGCACGTTAATGCAAGAGACCTCACAAATGAACCCAGAAGGTCAAATGCATCTGAGGAAGCATTCTTTGGGAGCTCATGTCATTGAGATAACCAAATCCATTGCACGCAACCTCATGAGTAGCGCAGACATCTGTTAAGAATGACAATAATTTTTCCTAAGTCTTATAAAATGATAGCCACCTTTTATCTTTCTGTAAAGGCAGATTCAGTCCCAGATTAAATAATGTCAGCTGGGCACTGGCCCTGATAAGAGGCACAGGCATTTTGAGGTAAACAAGTTAAATGCAAACATGTTGTTGTGTAATAGTTCCTTAAGAGTATAATGTGCTGGTTTAACGCATCCATAAGTATTTGGAACTGGAGGGAAAAATCAGTGCACATTATGATTCATTTTATATTTTTTAATCCATCGGGACCACAGTTCCTTTGAACACAGCCTTTCAACCTCTCAAAGGTGAGGGTGCTGAGGCACTGGAACAGGTCGCCCAAACAAGTGGTAAATGCTCCATCCCTGGCAGCGTTCGAAGCCAGGTTGGACAGAGCCTTGGGCAACATGGTCTAGGGTGAATCATCCCTCCTCAAGGCAGGGGTGTTGGAACTAGATGATCTTAAGGTCTTTTCCAATCTTAACTATTCTATGATTCTATTATAAACTAGAAACTATTTTACAGGTAACCATAAGCACTTGGGAAACCCTTCTTCCCCACCCCCAGTTGTGCATTTTAAGAGGAAGCCTACACTAGCCTCAAAAGTGAGAGGAACCCCCACAAACTGCTCAGCAGTTTGAGACTTCATTTCTATTTTTCCAAGAGTCAGAGGACAGAAAACAACAGCTGAGTGCTAACTTTGAGAGCACACTGCCTCTTCTTCGGGAGGTTTCCACAGTAACTTTAGGTGTAGGGGTTGTCTCCATGCCAGCACACACGACTAATAAACTGTTCACTTGTGCTGATTTTGGCTGGGGTAGAGTTCATTTTCTCCATAATAGCTGGTATGGGGCTATGACTTGGATTTGTGATAAAACAGTGTTGATAACACAGGGATGTTTTCATGCTGAGCAGCGCTTACACAGAGTCAAGGCCTTTTCTGCTCCTCACTCCACCAGCGAGCAGGCTGGGGGTGCACAAGGAGTTGGGAGGGGACACAGCCAGGACAGCTGATCCCAATTGACCTAAGAGATATCCCACACCATATGGCATCATGCTCAGAATATAAACGTGGGGGAAGAGGAAAAGAGGGATGCTGAGAGTGATGTCTTTGTCCTCCCAAGTAACTGTAATGTGTGATGGAGCCCTGCTTTCCTGGAGATGGCTGAACACCTGCCTGCAATGGGAAGTGGTGAATGAATTCCTTGTTCTGCTCTGCTTGCACACACGGCTTTTGCTTTGCCTATTAAACTGTCTTCATCTCAACCCATGAGTTTTCTCACTTTTAGCCTTCCGATTCTTTTCCCCATCCCACCAGGGTGGAGTGAGTGAGTGGCTGTGTGGGGCTGCGTTGCCAGCTGGGGTTAAACCAGGAGATCACTTTACAAAATATTGTTGCAAGGCAGGATGTATGGGACTTTTACATCACCAAGACTTTCAATTTACTTCTCCATGTATTCCTCCCCTTTTGGCTTGCTTTGGCTGTATGTATTGTATTTTGCTCATCTTTGTAGAAGAGCGCTTTTCAGGGCTAGCCTCTATATTATTGTGATGGCCTTCAAGATACTCTCTGCCTGCCTTTGTTTTCTTATGAACTGCTCCACAAACAGCTGAGAGATCCTAAAGTGTCTCTTAAAACATGACACTAGAATTCTGGTTAAGCTTGCCAAGATTCCTGTGTTAACAACCCTGTTTTATTCAGGTAGGTGCAGATTCTTCCATGCCCCCGCCCCTTACACACTCTATTTATTTAGTTCTTTTATGCAGATTCCTGTACCTTTCACAATGGATTGTGACTCACTTCAAACCCTCTTTCTTCTTCCTTCCCCCTCTCCACACCACGGCTGACAATATTTACTCCGTTTCTTTAGAACCTCTAAAGAGCATGAATTCTAATGTTTGAAGTTGGATCATTTTTGATTAATTAAATATATATTATGGTGGTGCCAGCAGCATGACTATAATTAAAGCTGTATTGGAATTTTTTTTAATCAAAAGCTCTGATTTTCAAGTGTTCGCTCACTCCTATATGTGCTTCTCCCTCCCTCCCTTCCTCTCTCCTCGACTTTCCTCTCCCCCTCGTGTTCGCCTCTGCACACACGCTCACCCACCCATTACCTCTCACACCTGCACTCCCAATTGCTCATGTTCTGTGGCAAATCCTCCTCGCTTGTCGGAAGGGCAGATGCAAAGGGCATCCCTTCAACAAGCAGCCTGCACCAGCCGCTCATCTGCTCTCTTCCCATCGCAGCCACAATGCAACCCCAGGAGGGCAAAGCTAAAAGGCGAAGCCACACTATGGAGAAAGGTGTTAATCTGAATACATGGGCCAACTCCCCCCATGAAGGCAAGATTCAGATTCCTCAGACCCTTAGACAACATGCCCATGACCCTCCACAGGCAGTAAGTCTATAATTCAGTGAGTTACAAGACTGAGAAGTCACAAACACTAAGATGTGCCATTCTAACGTCTACGCCATGGTGCTGTGGTGACACACGCATTACTCTAAGCCTATTTCCTTTCTCAAAGTGCTCCAAACAAGTCAAACACAAAGCGCTGAATGTGCAGTGCTGCCCTTGACTGAAAGCTACTCCTTCTCTCAACACTGCACAGCTTATGACAGTCAACAATTCTGGCTTCTGCAAAATCCAAGCAAAACTCCAGCTGGATTTTTGTTGGTTTGTTTTTTCCCGATAAACATTTTATAGGGACAGAGAAAACATGTGGCTGATGAAAGCGAGCAGAAAATCCCTGCACATCCTTAGCATAATCCAAACAGCTCCTGTAAGCACATCCTAGAAACCTCAGCTCCCAAAACACAGCTGCGACTGCAGCACGATCCATGTGAGAGGAGACTCAGCCAGCCTCACCCGAGCATAAAGCTTTGCTGTTGTGGATGCAGCTGTGGGCCAGAGCCCTTCTCTCTAATGTCTCAGGTCACTTAAGGGACATGATCAGTGTGAAACCAGGCCAAAGATAACAGATTTTTACAGTAATTTGAAATGCTCTTAGTTGCCCAAACATAAATAAGCAATGTCTTTGTTGTCTCATGCTCCTGTATTTTAGAAAACTTTCCAAAATCTAAGTAGTGTGATACTAAAGGAAGAGAAGTAGATACACAAACAGAAGTCTGACAGGGGCCTCGAGTTCACTGATGTAGTGACTCCTTTCTGGATGGGAAAACTTCATGGAGTGAAAAGCCTCAAGTGCTGTCAGTCTGCAACAAGAGGGGCCCATATTTTCGGAAGAGACAGCAACTAAATAATGACAACAACCAAGAAGTACTTGTTTGCAAAGAATCAGCATTTCTATGGCATTGTACTCAACAGCTTGCCTGTCACTTTGTTATTCAAATACAAAAAGTACTTTCAATATCATCTTTCAAAATGTATAGGTGTCTGAATATTACACTTATGAATCTAAACAGAAGCAACCTTCCAGGCCCAGAGTATAAGATTATACTCCTTCATGAAGTGAAAACCAGCTTCACTATGCATTTAGAAATTACTCACTTCTGAGATGTAAAATCTTTACGTACAATCTTCTGTTGTTAATGAACAGAAGCACATAATTGCTTTGTACTTCAGAAGATAAAACAAAGCAGCAGCAGGAGACTCAAGATAGATACTGTAATAATGAATAAATGAACATGCTTAACACTCCCAGAGATTTGCTTTCTTAAAATAACAGTTCTGCAGCTATTACAGTCAACAAACACCACTAATAAAACAATCTCATAAGGTTTAATAAACCCACCTTATAAAAACAGTTATCATGAAAGGACACGTAATGAACAAACATAGGTTTCCTAAAATCTAAAAGTGGTTGCATGAAGGTAATATTTTATAGCACAGACTGGTAACAATCTTGAAAAAATCCAAATTAATGCTTCAAAAAGCATAGGCAATATTTTGTTCTATAACTTTTGGTCTAATAAATACCTCTATCTTTTATAAATTTGAATGGGATTTGCAGATCTCGTTTTTATTTCTGAAAGCCCATAGTGAGCCTTTGACCAAAAGGCAAATGGCCCAATGGCACTGAAGCTGTGGCAAAGGGAGGTGTCCAGTTCTGCTCAGCAGAGGAATTCGGCTTCATTCCACAATGCTCTATAAAAGTGGGGTTTGAGGAGGCTGCATGTGCAGCCTCTTTGATTTCAGCAGTAACTCCAGTGGAGTGATTTCTCTCCCACATCTCTTGACTCCTAACAGCAACCTGAAAAGTCCATCTCTATACATCAAATTTGAGACTTAACAGGACATTTTCATAATTTGTGAATAATTTTAATTTCTATCATTTCTTATTCCTCTGGGGGGGAAATGTGTCATCTGCTTTAGCTTTGCCTGCAGCAACATTTTCAACAGGTAGCAGAGATACTGACAACCATACACAAGAAACTGCAGGTATATATATATTTATATATATTTTTATATATATATTTATATATTTTTTTATATACATATAAAGTCACATAAATTTAAATTTACTTCAATTACAAGCTGACTCATTGAATGATTGAAGCTTCAGCAGTGGAACTGATAAGCAGTAGTCCATCTAAAGCTAGGTTATATCATATACCTGTGTGAATGAATCTGCCAAAGCTTTATACACTTGAATTTGCAAATACTTTTCTCTTTCAGGATGAGCACCCAGTCCTGTTACCCAAATACAAATCTTCCTGTTAATAGAAACTGATCTGTACCTAGAGAATATTAGGTTTCTGCCCAGTTAGCTCTATGAATGGGTTTCCCAAAGGGTCAACAGGGTGACCTCGCAAAGGAGAGAACAGGAAAGAGAACCAGTCCCCTTGGTCAAGATGCAGTGAAGTTCTCCAATCTCTGCACATGGCACAGAGACAGAGGGCAAGTGCAAGGGACATCTATGTCAGCTTCCTCACCCTTAGCTTCCAGATTTTCAAATGTACTTACAGTTTATCTCAAATGCCCAAGATTTGTTTTGTTACTGTATGATTCTGTTCATATCCAAAATGCTCAAATACCCAGCAAACAGAACACAGAAAGCCTCTTCACTGCTTTATACGCAGGTTCAAAATGTATATATGCCCTTGTTTAAAATCACTGAATGCAGTTAGCTGTACAGGAGTTATCAAGTATATTTTGAAGGGGTTTTTGAGAGAGAAACAGCAGCAGCAAAAAGTCAAAGAGCTCTCTACTCAAAGCTGACCTCCTGAAGGCTAAATACCTGCTTGCTGCAACCACAGTTTCAAAATCTAAAATGCACTTCATATCAGATGTTTCTTTTATTTACAATATCCCAGTACTGATGACTCATGTCATTTTGACATATAATGGCTTTAAACCTGAGCAACCTGAAAAATGATTACTCAGGAAGCCCAACTTTTATTAAAGAAAATATCAATGCATGGCTTGGGATAGAAAAACTTGAAAATATAATCCAAGCGCAGAGCTCTCAAAATCCAAAATGCAAACAGAAAAAGCACATGAGGAAAAAAGAAAACAACCCCCTCACACCTCATTCCACCCTAAAAACCCCCAAAAAGAACCCCAAAACAAACTCATGATTTTATGGGGCTTCAGTCTATCAACAGAATGAAAGTTTGCTCCATTTCCTAAGGCAAACATTGCCAGTCACAAGTCATAAGAGCAATCACCAGCCATTCCATAATGCTCTCCAAGTAACTCATTTTCCTCTTTAGGAGTTTACACCTTTTCTAGAATACGGAAACATTTTTTTCAGCTTGAATGGTCCCTGCAATAGGTTATTTGAAATGCATATATGAAGGAGCAGCCAAACTTGCAGAAGCCTCAACTAATACTGTGTTTTGCAACTCTTTTTTTTTGTGAGTTCACATATTTTTCAGGAAAAACACAGCACTTCAAATTATATCACTAGAAAGGCAGCTGATCCTTCCCAGATCAAACGTCTACATATACCAGGCTGAAATGTCATGGCTAACTAAGCCTGTTATAAATTTAAAGCCTCTCTTTAAAAAGGGAAAGAGGAAAGACTGCATGGACAATTCTGAAGTGCTTTATAAATGCCGTTTAAACAGTAAACCCATTTTACAGATGAAGTACAGACATTAACCAAGTAGTATGTGACCATTCAAAGACATCTTCTGTACGAGAGATGGGAATTGAAATCAAGTCACCTGAGCTGGTAAGTTTTTGTCCAGTTGTCTTCATTTTACAAGATCTCTTTTTCTTGACCACTCACCTCTTGTGCAAATGACTCTGCCTTCTTCCGCAGGTTCTTTTCCAGTTCAAAGTTTACATGAAGCTCTTCATATTCCTCTACTGCCAGCACAGACACTGTTTTATAAGAATAAAATGAAATCAGAAGTAGAAGTGGGATGGATCAAAAGAAGAAAGTACCGCTTGATTTACGCAGATAAGTGTTATTTCCTAGTATCATGAATCCTTGAATGAAGGTGTAACCTAGTTTTACATTTCCATATACAGTCCACTTTGCACTATTTTTCCTGTTTGCTCTAAACCTCAATATATATTGAGTAATATTCCTCCCATCCAGATTCCAGTAACAGTAATTCCTCCCAGTAACTCCTCTACAGTAACAGGCATCATGTAGCAAAGATCGTATTTTGCTTCTTTGGCTAAGTGGCCAAGGCCTCAAGAGAGCCTTGCTGAATCTATCATAGAATCACAGAATAGTTTGGGTTGGAAAGGACCTTAAGATCACCTAGTTCCAACCCCACTGCCATGGGCAGGGATGCCTCACATTAAACCATGTCACCCAAGACTCCATCCAGCCTCGCCTTGAACACTGAATACTATGTTATTTTGGAGGCACCTATATTTGCCCACCAGGTTTAAATGAGGCTGCATGTATCCCTTCACAACAGAGGTTTAAAGACACCTCAAGAAGAAAAGCAGTGCAATTTTGTATTGCCTGTATTTAATCGGTGCTCACAAAATCCAGGCTTATACAGGTGGCTAAAGCTAACCATGGGGCATGCCTCCCCAAACCATCCAGGACAGCAAGGCCCGTTTGTAAGTACTCAAGTATTATTTATTCTTAACATGTCTCAGTGACCACTTGCACTATCTTCATAAGCTTTAGCTCTTACTGGCTGAAGACTAGTTTGCAGGGTGATAACATTAGATTTCTAACACTGTTGTACACAAGTTCCTTGCTCTTTTAGGAGATGAGCATAGCAGCTTTTAAAGCTATGTAAAGTGGTACTTTAGATAGTGGGATACACATCCCAGCCCATCTGAATTAGAAAAAGAAATGTCAGAAACTTTTCATCTGCCACACTATCTCATAAAAAGCTGCTTCAAGCTGATCTGTCTAATCAACCTAGCTGAAGTTTGGTGTTTTAAGAGCCTTCAAGTACTGCCAGTCATAGGCCTAAGCAATGCAGACACATGGAAGAGTAAGAAATGAATACTTGATGGAAGCTTACAGCATATGCCCACCTATATCTTGGCCAGATCCATTATCTTCCACTTCAGGAAAATGTGAAAGAGTCAAGGAGACTTTTAAACAAACAATTATTAAGTTTATAAGGCTAAATAAGAAACAAGAGAAAAGGGCACAGTAATCCAAGGCACTAAAGTCTTTCCCCTCCACTCTGAACTTCTCTGGGGTCAACTATTTCTCATGTGGAAGCACTCACATTCCTAAGCAGAAGCTTTTCTTCTGAGCCATATGTCTTTTTAGACTTGCCCTGCCCTGGTGTTCTCTCTCATCAATTTCCAGGAAAGTCCTCACTCTCCTTCCATAACTTGGAAATCCTATTTATCTCATTCCTAGCACTCTTGCCTTTTTCTCATCATCCTCTGAACATACAAGAGGTTGCTCCCAAGTCTTTAGATATTCAGAATTATTAGCTGTGTCCCAATTAAAAGGAAGGCTGATGTAATGATTTAAGAAATCAGGAAATGAAGATTCAAACTCCATCTCTGTGAAGGACTGCCTTAGCTTGCCACTTATACCACAGAGCAAAGTATTTTTCTATTCACACATACAACCAGCTGTTCACACTGCCACATTTTCCTGCAGTAGATACAGTCCAGAACAGCCCAGGCATTTATGCAGTCCATGTGTTTATGCAGTGCCTGCTCCAATGAGGCCAAGTGTCAGATCTGGACCACAGTCTCTGTTCTGTAACCTATTCTGTACTACAACATTAAAGCTCTGCAGCTTCTGCAAAGGATGTAGCAAACTGTTAGAGAACCTGCTGAGACCACACACCTCTGTTACACTTCTCCAACAGTTTTTGCTGCTTATTAACTTCTGATGTCAAAGCAGCCTTTTCTTCTTTCACTTTATTTACCTAGAAAAGTATAAAGAACAAATGAAAAGAGTATTTTAGTTAGTGGCATAAGGCATATAGCACATACATAGTGCAAGCAATATTTTGCTTGATGTAATTCTGCTTCTTAGATTTGGCTTGTTGTTAGGGTTTCCAGTGGGATGGAAAGTGCTTTTACCCCAACCCACAGACCTCATAACAGATGTCATAAAAGGGTTATGAACTAATCCTCCCATGGCCCATTCGCATGGCACGTACCACTCACAGCTGCAAATACATCTTTGGAACCTTTCAGGATCAGGCACCATAGCACCTGGTTGAAAAGTTACCAGCTTGCCCTTCACTGTCTGTGTTTTAATATAGTCAGGCTGCTGTTTTGGTTTTTTTCCTGGGCTCTGTTCATTGTCCAAGAGCCATCAGCTGTGTCTTTCTGAATGGAAGTGTTGCATAGACAGGAAGAGGCACGACGTCCTGATTTGCATCAGTACATGGCTTATCCAGTTTTCAAGCAGGAATGAAACTCTGCTGGCTCAAAAAGCCAATTTGCTGGTCTAATTACCATGACAGGGCACTGCCAATAGTTAAACTCAAGGATATGCTCGATGAAGTAGCACCAGTGATTAAACTGGACATCCTCCAAAAGTATTTCTTGCACATCTACTGGTTTAAGGAAATCCAAAAAACCCCTGCAGGCTGTATGGGAGAGGGGCAGTCAGGAAAAGGAGATGAGAGTTGTAATATGGGTGTTAGAACAGATCATGAGAAGTCACGAGCCAGCAACAGCAGCAGACGGGACTCTTGACAAAGAAGGCCCCTTCTAGGTGTATGCCCTAAGTGGTCCATCATATGGGAAGGCTGGCAGGACTTGCGATTAGACAGTATTCAATTAACTTCACAACTGAGTGTTTTTAGCAAAATTAGATACAAAAAGTACTGACTACACGCTAACGTGATCTCGCCTTCCATGGTACAATACATACTTCTTCAATTACTTCTACAAGTTTGCACCTCAGGTTTTCCAGTTCAATGGCCAAGGTCTTCTTTTCCTCATGAACAGATACGATTTGATCTCGCAGCTCTAGAGTTTGGGGAAGGAAATGAAAGATATATCTTACTCTTGGAAGAAAACAACAAAGGCAATGTCATAGCAATGCAAGTAGAATCGAATGTGAAACACCCTAACTGCACACAAAGCATCAGTTGTATTCAAGGCACATCCTCAATAATTTAGGAACTTTGCATAAGTGTCAAGTAACAGATCTATAACTAAGCCCCAGTTTCAGATTTACTCTATTGAGGTAAGCTGCCTTGTTCAGTACTGCCGTCTTTATCTGCATTCTGAATGATTTATTTCCTGCTACAACGGGGCCAATCCTGCCACCACAGAGTGTCCTCAGCCCTGCCCAGGAGACTGGCACATCCCAGAGACTCTGGTATGGAGGTAGCAGAAAGCAATTTTTAATAGGCGTCCTTTAAAACAAATTAATGCACTTCAGTTCTTTTTGGATCATGAGTTCTTGCCACAAGGGAAATAAACAAAACAACAGGCAGTTAATACTTGGGAGGTTTTCACTGAAGAAATTGTCCTGAACAGCTGCCAATTTATAGTCTTTGTAACATTCTGTGAACAGAGGCAGAATAGAACCTTTACTGATGGAAGAGCTAATGCTTGTAATTTTCCCCTCAGAATTTTTTGTTCCTTAATTATCAAAATATGAAATAAATTAAATTCACAATGGAATAAAACATTTGATTATAATCGCTTCTTAACAGGAGATCAGTTTGCATACATAATACATCAAGGTTTAGGTTAACATAAAAACCCCACAAAAAATATAAATGTATTGATATATATTAGCTTCCAGTAAGTGCTCTCATTCCCCACCTGCTTCCAGGATTTCATAGCACTGCTGTTCATTGAATAGCAGCCATGAGTTGAGACAATCGTTGCTAATCAACTGCAGATGATGATGACCTACTGGCTGTCATTCTGTTTGGTCTCACATCTTGAAAATGTTGATCCTATCCCAGCCCCCTTCTCCCAACTCAAGAGCCTCAGATTTATTTTCCTCCAAATTACAGGCACACACATTCTAAAGTAAATAGAAAGACTTGTTTTCCCAGAAGATTCTTGAACCAAATTGTCTGGTTTATGGATTTGTGCTTTCCAGTCAAACTAATGGGGGGAAAAGTCTCACTGACATTTATGGTAACTGGATTAAGTCAGGTCTTACAATACACGTATCAACTTCATTATCCAGAAAAAGCAGCATATCCATACAGCATGAAGAGCCTCAGACTGTACAACCTTATTTGTATGTCCTTACAGAAAAGTGGTGGGAGGGAAGGAATCATTCCAAGAAACATGCAGTATTTTGTTGAATGGTGAGAAAGCTAAAAGACTTCCAAGATCCCCAACATGCCACATTCTGTTCTTTGATGAATTCTTCATCAAGACAGAGAGCATGTGCATCAGAGCCTTTCTCAAATATTTATCCAGTTTGACCCTGCTAGCCTCCTAACCACGTTCTCCTCTGATCTGCAGCCAGAGCCTGTGCTGTCTTCAAATGTATCCTTGACATCTTTCTCCAATAAAAGACAGGAGGAACTCGTGTCTTATTTCAGATTCAGATGGGTTGTATGGTGCGGATCACACCCTTCTCTGCCTCTTTTCCTATATCTGTAGGATGGAAATCTGCTTATTATAGAAGGGTACTATGACATCTTATTTCTTAGGTGGGATTTCTTTAAAGCATTTTTACAACACTCTTCAGTCATACATTGTACCACTTCACTGAGGCTGCTGCATTCAAACAGAAAACAATTAACAAGGTCAGGCTGAAAGTTCAGGAACACTGTTCTTAGACATCATTTGCTATGGTAACTTACTAGCAGACAGAAGTGAAAGCTTTTTTCTCTTAACAAAAATAAAAATGAACCATTTCTCTCTGTCACCAAATGTGAACATTCCCCCCTTTTTGGATGTTGTCATGTAACAACATACAGAACCATGATGACTTCCTCACAGAGTTAGATAAGAAAGGAAGGCAGATTTTGGGTTCTAGAAATAGGAACTGCCTTTCAAAAAAGAACCAGAAATTTCTTTATAAAGCACAGATTTCTCTTATCAATGTATTTCCATGTATACCCAGTACAACAGCTCCTTTTTAAGTTGCTTGTTTTGTAACAGCTCTAGAACATGAATGAAGTTTGTGCATACGAAGGTACATAATGGAAATAGAAGTGGAGACTCCTGTATTAAAAGCTTTGCAATAGTGACATTGCAGTGAAGCAATACTAAGGTGACCTTGTCCTTCTGCTGAACATTTACTTTGTTAGGGATCTGAGGAAATATTTCTTTACCAACTCTGTAACATTGAACTCAGCTGTGATCTCATTTCCCTATTGCATTGTAACCTACTTTGCAGGCTGTACACCCACCATATACAGTACACAGTATCACTACAAGCCTATCATGTTCTTATAGTCTCCTGGAAGTCCTTTGATGACCACTCTCAGCAGCATGAATCGGAGCCAGAAGGATCTCTGGTCCAAACCAATACTGCCATTCTTTAGGCAACTTTTGCTTTGTTTATGGTGGTGTGGGCTCAGCAACAATACTCACCTTTTATTTGCTGCTGACAATGCACAGAATTGCATGATCCAGAGTTAGCTTCTGTATCTGTGGATGAATCATCCTCATCAATGTTAATCTCTTCAGTGATAATATCTGGGCCCAGTTTTGCCATATAAAGCATACTAATTCTTTTCAAGGTCTTATTTTCTTTGTTCAGCTGGAAGTTGAGAAGCACAAACAGTAAGATACTAGTTAGGCTGTCTTTAAGCTGCTGTGCAAGAAAAAAAGAAGTCAACTGTATTTTTTTCTCCTTTATCATTAAAAAAAAAAAAAAAACACTATCAAAAACACAACAAAGTAACATCTGAAGAAGCATTTAATGAAGATTAAATGCTTCATTCAAAATTAAAATTGTCTGAAGATGGAAAGCTTGTTCACTTTCTCCTCTGAGGAGGCTTGAATTCAACACGATGCTTCATCCCTGCCCTTCTTTCCTCTCTGGTACTTCTGATTAATAAATACCTTGTGTAGGTTCAAATCAAATCAAATCAACTATCAAGCTTACTTACTGCTACGCATTCTTTGTGATAGCTGCTTCAGCTCCTTACCTTTAAGCATGTACCAGCACCACAGGAGTCCCAACTCAATGGCCTGAAGAAGGGATTGTGCTCCTGAAAGCTTGTCTGGTTTTGCCAGCAATATCAAATATATTGGTCAAATGAACACTCTGACCTCCTCCTATGCCTTTATTTTGTTTATAGACTACAAACACCACAACTACTATACTCCCAGTCACACACACAGAATTACCCCAAAATTCTTTTGAATTCTTTTTAATTTTTAGGAATTATTACTGTAGAGTCAACATAGGCAAGATGCCATATTATAAACCAATTCTTTATGGGTCAAACCACAAGTCAGAAACCACTCTGGGCTGGATGCTTCAATACGTGGATGATACGGAAGAGATTTTTAAGGCATCTCCATCTTGGTTAAGGTGCCAGAAAGAACTGAACAACAGGGATTGTTGCAAATGTTTCACACTCTCAATTTCTTTCACTGTCCTGGATATAGACACCCCATGCCAGCAGCTTTCAGCAAGCTCTGCACAGCCTCAGGGGTGTTCAAGCATATGCTGGGGTGACTGCCCACCAACCACCCGAGCAATCCCTGTATTCAAGTCTAAGAATGAGACTTCATTTTCTGCTAATGACATACAACGTGTCAAAGTCAACATGCACCTTAGAAGTTCAATATTTACCTTCAAATAAAACATACTGTACAGTTAGCCTGACCCTGCATTTATACCTGAGCAATTACCTTTGATCCTCCTTTTCCTCAGCCCCCCAACTACAGGAGGTTTACTTGAGAACTTCTTCATCTCATTCCCAATGCATGAAACTGAGAAAGTGGGAAGGGTGATGTGAGGAACGCTACATGGTTTAATCAGTTCACAGCAACAAACACATGAGCTTTAGCAAAGCAGCCCCATGGTGTAAACCTAGTCTTTGAGCTGCCCCTACATGTGCATTACAGGAAAAGTGCAGAGAAGAAGAAAAGTTGCATAAATACGTTCATTTTCTTACTTATATGCTGATTGTCTATCTTATGAATTCTAATATAGTGTCATTATGCAAACAATTAAGTGAATACCTCCACAAAGTACATTGCTAATGCATCTAAATTAAAGTGATTTCTTGCTGGTGTGATTTTTACCATTTCTAAAGACGTACTTTGGGCAGGGGATGGGGAAGGGGGGGGAAAAAAGAAGAGAAAAAAAAAGCAGTCAGCATTGCTAATGAAATTTGGTTCAAAATTACTGTAATCCATTTTCTGATGAAGTGGCTCAGATGCATTTTACACAACCAAAAATATATAAGAGAGATAAAAACATTCTTTAATAATAATGCACTTCTGATGAGATGGAATATAGAAAATTACACACTTGCTAAATTCATCAGACTAGACGCAATCAACAGAGCAGCGGAGGTCACCTTTCCCCTGCCCTCGCTTTGCTTTCACAAACAATCACCTGAAATGTAATGCAGTGGTTGACTTTTTCCATTTGATTTAGACATTGAAATGCTCATTACGGTTTTATACCTCACACAGGACAGTTCTAAAACTTGTTTTCCATTTAACCTAAATGCATATAAAAACTAGATATCAAGATGCTGGTCCATGACTTATTGTTCCAAAATAGAAAGTAAATTAAAACAGGTATTTTTTGGTTTCTTTAAAGGCAGGAATTGTATTTTGCATCTCGCTTATGGGTTTTGTCACTTCAAAACCATTTCAGAGATCTGAAAGATTATACAAAAATATATATGGCACATCTGTACAATCTCAAGTTAGAAAAGGAATGAGATGAAACAGAATCACCATAATTCTTCTTACCTTAGAAGCCAAAGCCTCAGCACTTTCACGGCACGTCTTCTCAATTTCAAGATGGTTCTGAATACAGTTTACTTCCTCAATAACCATGTGAGAAACTAGGGGAAGAGTTTAGGAATTAGTCAGTATTTTCCTGCCTTTGACACATGCATCCCATGATCAGAAATACTGCATCTTTTTCTGTTAACTTTCTACAAAGGCATTGCAAATACAGGGAAGTACATACTTAGATAATCTCCATGGATGGGAACTGTTTTGAACACTGGTTCATTGCTTTAAGGAACTCTTTCTATCCATGTTTGCAGCATTAAAGGGGGAACTGGAGAATCGAACATAAACTCATGGAAGTAGAAGGGCGGCAGGAGCCTCCCTGACAATCATCATTCATCATCTTTATTTCATTAACACTCGAGGAACCAGAGTGAGACCATTAGGATTGTTCCTGAAGATTGCCACCATAACTCTCTTCAAAGTTTGGTATGGATGTCAAAGAAGATTGGAACCTTTGTATTTTTAAACAGCAAGATTAACTCAGATGTTTTACAGAGATTATTTTCACCTTCTAGTCTTCAGGTTTATATAGTGTTTGTATATCGTCACACTTGCTAAACATACTATACCAGAAGAGCTGCAGGATGGACACATAGCACAGGCCTGGGGCAGTATACTAGGAAATGGAGAAAGGAATTAAGTGACTGAAACCTCCATATTCACAGAACCTCCTACAGGATGTGCTCCGATGAAGTCAAATCATTACCACAGCACAATTCCTTCATCTCTTCCTTCTGCCCCATCAGCTTCGAAGCTACCTGCAGCAGCTGGGATAGACTCTAATGGATGCAATCCTGATGGAAACTCAACACTGCTTGCACTGCCTGATTTTTGACAATCTTGGCTAAACAACTCAAGTTCTATATCACTATATGGCTGTAGTGTCTGAACTGTTTCTTATTTAAAGCCTCTCTGTGCTTGAGCATGCCCTAAAATAAGCACTGCATCTGAAATACATGGCTGTGCTACTACGTTTGATGTCACAGCTGGAAGAACAAGAAAGCACATCTGTCCTTTGCACTTACAGGATCTGTATTACTGCAGTGGGTACCCATCACTACATCAAAGATACACAGTATTGTTAAGAGCGACCAAAAAGTTACGGATCAAATCTTATTTTGCAACATAGCACACCAATGAGAGTTAAGAGGAAACTTAAAAGCACAGACAGATTTTGGCTTGCAATTCCCCTCAACTTCCAGCAGTACAAAGGTACTTTACTAGTGAAAGTCTCTTAAGTGAGAAGCAAAAAACCCAACAGTAGTTCCCCTTTTTCAGGCTAGCACATCGCTCATTGATGCAACTCCTCTGTGGCTCCTGGCACCCTGATACATCCTAAGCAGCAGCCAGGACCCTAATTCTGCAAGTTATTTCATGGTGCAGACTCCTTCTCAGCCCAGTATCAGGATTTCAATGTGCAGAAAAGACTATTTGCACCTGAACAATACTTTGGAGCAGGAACGAGGCTGGAAGAGTATAGGGTAAATATGGAGGACTTTTTCTAGCATCTCCTTTCATTTTCATGAAGATAAGCTTTAAAACCTAGTGAATTTATACCACTGGGTAGAATATCCCCCCTTGCCCTCTTCCCAGACTTCTGCCTAAATACTGAAGAGATACTCAAGTCCTCTTTGATATCCAGAGGTCATCTTAATGACCACAAAACACGACTTAAGTATAGGAAAAAGCAGGCCATTAACGAGGGTTATTTATGCAGCTTTACAGATACTTAGCCAACATTAACTAACAGTTTTGTTAGTAACATGGGAAACCAGCAACATATTAGAGTTTGCTATTAAAGCAGTAGCTGCATGCAAGAAACAAGTTCTACAAAATACAAGCAGACAAAAAAAAAAGCAGGGCAGAGTACTGGAAAACCTTGGTCCAAACACTATATTCACATGAGGTCAGCAGAGCAACCACAACTCTTTCTTTGGTTGTCTTCTTATTTCCATTTTCTCTGATGTTGGAGAAATTACCTGCTCCTTGTATGCTGTACCAGCTGCTCCATGAAACTGGAGTGAAGAAAAGCTTCAGGTAGTACATGTCCATATCTCTTTTGGGTTTATTCTACCTACCTCTGGGACTTTGAAGCAATGAAGTGCTTTGGGCAGGATGAGGAAGCAGTGGAGCTACAGAACTGCTCCCATTTTACAGACAGGAATCTAACGGCCTCAAGCAAGGCTAAAGTTAGGAAACTAGGATTGGGCTCACATGGCAGAACTAGGGATTACTCTTGCTTCATTTAAACTTAATTAACCTGCAATTATGATTAACTCGGGGGGGTGGGGGGGAATCTTTCCAAATTAAATACAAAAAAATATATTATTTCCTAAGTCTGTCCAAAGTTCTTATTATGTCAATATTAATATTCATAAAGCAGCACTAAGTGGCCTGAAACATCTCTAACCTTGACAGTTTTTTTCAGGGGTAATAATACTGCGCAGCAAATGCAGGCCAACCAAAAACCACTTAACTAATTAGTAGTTGCAGTCACCGAGAAAACATGAATCAACACTGTTATTACAAGTGGCACATTTGAGTGGCATCTAATTATGACTTGATGAGCACGATACTTGCATTATCAACATTACTACTGCATCCCATCAGGGACTAAAAGCCGCTGATGGCATTGACTGCGAGAAACTCCCACTCAATGGTACTGCAGCACCCAACAATCTCCTTGGCAGGGGCACCCTCACTAAATGACATGTTAAGCGTAATTACTGGTAGACATTGTAAATAAACAGGATTGGAAGTGAAAATTGTACCAAGTGCATAAGACACAATCTGACACATTGGAAGTGGCAGCCTTAATTGAGAGTTTCTTTGACTGCTCAAGATCATTTCAACTGCATTTCTCGGAGGACAGTGATTATAACTGTGGAGACAGACGGCATAATGGTATCAGCACTGCTGACAGAGCAGTGAATTAAATTGTATCTGCTGTTGTGTGAAAGCCTTGATGAGAGGTACAGATCCTTAGTGGTCTTATCATTATAACACAATGGTCATGTTGTCATCAACCTTGCTGGCTCCAATTGAAAAGAAATGATTGTGTGTTGAAGCTTTCCCCCCCACCACCACCTTCTATCTCTTGTGCTCAATAGAACCAATTTTCAGAGAGCTATGAAATCACGCAATAGGGCCTAAAATGCAGCTGCTTGGCATACAAACGGGGCCCCATTAAACTGGAATCACACACAATATGTGTTTATGCCAGGAGAACAAATAGAAGCTGAGTACAGGCCAAGTTTATTCACAGACACAAAGCCAATGTAGCTCTTCATCAATATAATTGCCTTTTATATTGTCGTTTAAATAATGGGCTCTATTATTGCCTTAAAATCCTAATATTCCTGGCATTTTATCACTATGTTTACAAGGTATGTCCTTTAAAAATGTGAAAGGAAGATAAAAGAAACCTATAAAATTTTACAACATCAAATATAACTTCAAATTTTAAGTCTTAACTACTTGACATTTTCTGCCACACTCTCCTATTCCTCGTATCATAACAAAAACAAACCAGGCTGTAGTTTTTTCCAGAGGAATTAGACTTCTTGGAGAACATTCTTGCCTCACAGAACAGTTATCCAAGATCACAGATGATTCCTGTTGATTTCAGAGTCTTTTCCATAACTGTATCAGATGAACAATTATAAACTAGAAGTGAGCAAATGCCTCTATTAACAGAGTCACACAAAAGTACACACCATGTGATTTCCTTCTCCTGCATTAACTTCATCCACATTTCTGATGCTTCACGGTGCAGTTCATGGTACTGGCACAAACCAGACATCACAGACCACAATCCCATTGTAATTGTCTCTTCTAAGGAGCTATTCCACTAGGATACTTCCACTCCCATTAGATGTGCTTTGTTGCTTCCAGACACCATACAGTTTCAACAAAAACACTACTATAAAAGTATAAAACTGAATATTGACATTCTCACAGCCCAGACAAGACATAACTTGCACTAAAAAATATCAAGAGACAGCAGTTCATCCTTAATACCTTTACTGGTAATGAAAAAAATACCATTATTATCATTAGCAATCTCAGCAATAGGGTCAAATCCCACTCCATCCAAGCATGTCACTTGCAGAATCCAGGTGAGATAGAGCTGCATCTGTACCACTGTATTTTCACCACTTTGCACCCTGAGAATGGCTACATTGGCTCCCTGTGTCAGAGCATATAAATGCTGTGACAGCTGTTAGCTTGACAATGGTTAAATTCTCACTGGATTAGCTCCTTAACACAAGGCTTTGAAGGAGAAACAGCACATGGACCTGAATCTCAGCATTCTTAACGCTGCTGCAGAGTGCTCATAACTCTCTCCACCAAAATAACCCCACTAACATTATCAGCTTACTTTTCTGAAACTCCTCCAGTTTTTTGACAGCTTCATCTCGTTCTTGCTTGATTTTGTCACACTGCAGAAGAAGAGAAAATTGAAATGAAACACTGATCCCGGTTATTTCATTAGCAGTCAGTCACAACATGCACAAGCAGCAAAGATCAACTGCTGGCACAGTAACGTACAGAAGCTTATCAAAGCATTGTCTCTTCTCGCTCTCAGTCATGTGGGATCAATGGGAACTATGCATAAAAAATTCATTACCCAGAGTATTTCCTAATGAAACTGGCACGTTGTATTCGATTTTAGGTTCCAATTCAGAGCTACTCTGGAAATATTTTAGAACCACATTATCCATTTAGAAACACTCATCCATGTTCCACACAACAGTGAAAGCAATACTTGCTTTACATGCAAAACTGCATGTCAAGAATACGCTTTAAGTCTGGTTCCATTAACGCAAATAGACTTGGAAGAGAGGCGTACATTTCTATACCTACCCTGTGCAAAGAAAACCTCAAAGCCAATAAACAGGGACATGCTGTTCAGCTTCCCAATATCATGAGTAAAACTTCAGCCTTGAAGAAGGGAGAACAGCCACCTTCATACTCTAAGGATTTCCCATCACCCCAGCTTTATTAATTTGGGGGTTAATACTGATACTACACAGAGCTGCAATCACTGATCTTGAGGTAGAAAGGTTTCTTCAACAAGAAAGAATAAAACAGACATTAAACAGACTTCTCTAAGAAAACCCCTTCCATAAGCCAATGAAAGAACTCACAAAGAAATGAGTAAACTTCCCAAGAGCCACAGTCGGTGATTAACCACACTGTGAAAAACACATGATCCAGGGGGAAGTATGACTGGCACACTATGTGTCTTACACACACGGCGTACCAGACATCCTTCCTCACATGTGGCTGTCTATGCTCACAGTAATAAATCAACATAAGACTATGAGTTAATTTTTGGAAGAGATCTGTGTGACTGAGCTCCTTACAGTGTAACTGCAAGAACAAGGATACTGGTCATTGGAACAGAACTGGGGAAAAAAAAACCTGAACTGATTTTGCTTGATTTTCAGTTTTTCCACATGAGAACCCACTTTGAGTTAGCCAGGAAAGCAGCCTGCTGTTAAGTAACGAGAAGGGGAAGAGCCCGATTCAAAGGCAGCCAAATTCAAGAGAGAGCCCTTCCTATCAGCTCCAGAGGACCTTGGATGGGAAGGATCTGCTCCTGGGCAAGGAGAGGATGCCCTGGTGTTGCCCCAGGGGCAGCCTCCATACAGGCTTTGGAAGCCACTGCTGATGGCTCTCTGTGGGAGCAAAAGGAGCCGCACTCAACAAGCAATCTCTCTTCTCTTGGCACTGAGGTGATAAGGTAAGGACAGCAGCTAAGATGGGGAAGCAGGTCAGCCACTAGCTGCTGTAAAGGTCTGTGAAACAAGGCAGAGCTGCAGAAAGAACAAGATGTGCTAAGAAGCAGCAAGACGTGCTAAGCAAGCGGCACCGGACAAGGACTCACCGTTCATCTGGCCCTGCTAACAAAGGAGCGTTAGAGAATCCTACACAGGAGAGGTGGGGAAGGAAAATCTGTGCATGAATCTTGCTGTTGCCCCTCTCAGTTTCCTCAGCATTACCTTACTGGCAGAAGTGCAGTCTAAAAAGAGGCGTCAGTCAAAGACACAGAAAGTATTCCTGATTGTTCCTGCGGAGCACAGCCTCGCTGCAGAAGGGGGGATGAGTGTGAGCTGCTGCCTCTTTGTACTCTACAAGAGAGACACTGTAACCACACTGGCATACTTCACCCACGGATTCTTCTGCACGCTGCAAGCTTTCAGCACACTGCACATTAAGTGAGCAAGAGCTTTTTAATGCTCAGTTTAAAAACCAGGAAGATTGGGTGCTTTAAGGATCTGATCTATTGCCTGTGGAAGTCAACAAGACGCTTTCCTACTGATGGAAACCTTGATGTAGAGGATGCGGTATGCTCCCTATCCCAGTGATAGGAAAAAATCCCTTTGAAATCCTCCAGCAACACGCTGTAAGGCATAACAGCTTTCCCCGTGCAGCGAAAGGGGAAGTTCAGTGACCTATTCCACTTCACCTTGAGTGCTATTTGCAGAGAGAGAGCTCCATTTGGACCACGGCAAGCTGACTATTCTCCCCATAGCGATGCCTGTTTCTCTGCACAATCAGGGTCTGTAAGTTTGGGTCTCTGCAGAGCAATTCCTGCTCCCAGTTGCAGCTTTCTCAATATTTTCCTTTCGTTGCTACTGTGCTTCAGAATGAAAGAGCAGGAAGAAAAGGAGAGCGGGAGATTGTTGCCCTTGCCGAAACGATCAATGGAAAGCACTTTGCTTTTTGTCTGGCAATCAGACCGGTGCAAGCAGAGCTGGTGCAAGTCCCACCAAAAAAATCAGCTTAGCTCCAATTTTCCTAAGAATTAGATAAAGTTGAGATTGTGTTCGACTACTTGTTAGTGTTTCAAACTGGAAAGTTAGGCAAACAAAATAGGAAACAATCAAGTTTCATAACAAAAAAAACCTTGTTACCCCTTAAAATAAACTGACCTTACCTTTAAAACAAGACAATTTCAGAAGATCAAAATTTAGAAGATGCTCTCAAAATCTGCACTGAAGACTTAAAAAATTCACAACCACCTCACTCCTCAAAAAAGCAGTCTGAGGCATATACATTAGGATTGTTAACTGACAAAAAAAATATCATTAATCCTAAACATTAAAAGAAAAATAGCACAACATTGCTATAAAATCTACTGTTCACTTTTCCCATTCAAGCACATGCAACTGTTGAGGAGAAAGAACTTTCACGTATTTACTAAGTCTCCCCTTGTTGGTATTAACAGACAGCTCCATATTCAAGAGCACCCTCAAATAAAAGTGTGATAAAAAGGTTGATAGCTCCTGGATTGTCAATATGTTTTCCATTTTAAACTTTATTTTGATAAGAGTTTCAGCTTCTCAGCAGAGGAAAATAAGTGTGGTAAATAAAGTGGCAAATATACCACTTTATTTACTATATTATACCACTTCATTTACTATATTTTTAATCTAATCTTTATAGCACCATTATCCCAATAAAAAAATTAAAGGTGATAAACAATATTCCCGTTCCAGTCCTGAACTAGCCATAGGGGTCAATAATAGTATTTTGGCAATAAAAGTACATTGCATCTGTTTTTTCAGATGCAACAGTTCAGTTGACAAAATTCATTTTGTGAATAACTCCTTAGAATTCTTCATCCCTGCAGGAGCAAGTTGAGGAGCTTTGCTGATCCCACTCAATTTCAGGTTTTTGCCTTCTAGGTACACAAGACCTGAGGCAATACTTTGATTCCCAGCACAGAGAACCAATATGCTGACTACAAGTATATCATGTATACATCAAAGATCAGCGTTCAAACCAAATGCTGCATATATAGCGAGGTAGATAGCAGTGCATGAACTTGGCCTGTACTTGGAGCTAGCACAATACAATACTACAGTTGGGAAGTTGGTGCACACAACCTGCTGGAAGACTGTGGGTACATCCAGAGTCATGCCTTGCCATTAACTCCAGGGAGGCCTGGGTTTCTTGTCTATTCTCTTCTAACAGGCTCCTTTTTTTACCAACTCTTTTGCACATAAGCTCCTACTCACTTCAGTAAAAGACCTTCAAAGGGCAAAAACAAGGAGGAGATTGTTCAGTCCAGATATTAAGATGCAAGAAGTTCACATAGTAGCCATATAGTCAGTCAAGCCATTGCTAAGCAACACAATATGCATTCTTTCCCATTTACACAGACTGGGAAATTTATGCAGATTTAATGCTGCTTGTAAAATTATGAGTTTGGTACAGTGCTCCCAAGTGTCATCTGACATTTGCTATACTCTACTTACAGAAGAATGAGCATGTCATCAAGGCAGAATCCCTTCCCCATTCCCATTTGGTGACAAAACATATCATCCACTCTATACATTTGCTTTAACAGAGCAAACACCGTGAATGATGTATCAGAGATATGGTATTACACCTACTGTTTTGGATAGCTGTCTCGCCTTCCTTTTTTCTTTTTCCCTACTGGCAGCATGACAAAACACTGTCAAAACCAGCGTTCAGAGTCATTTCTGTCTGATTAGCAAGTAGTCAAATATTTATTCATGATCTGACTCCGAATACGTCAGAACTGCATATTAAGTGATCTACATTTGTGTGCAACTGAATGTTAGTTATCTGTTTTGGGGGGACTGGTATGTGTGTTTAGTCGGCTATTTCAATTAAAAGGATGTCCTAAGAGAAGTGATCTGCCATTGTCATTTTTGTTCCAGTTTTTCAAAGGATTTAAAAATACTAATTTAAAAAATGCCTGTCAGAGACCCCACCAGAGGTCTCCAAATGGCAGTTTAAGAAGTCAAGGAGGAAGAGACGCTGTGGATCAAAGATCTTCTATTTTGCTCCTGAATTTTCATGGTTATTAGCAGCCTTTTAAGCAGCAGGGCTTTGAACAAAGTAACCTACATAAAAGTCAATTTTACATAGAATGGCTTGGGTTGGAAGGGACCTTAAAGCTCATCCAGTTCCAACCCCCTGCCATGGACAGGGACACCTTCCACGAGACCAGGTTGCTCAAAGCCCACTGCTTTGGATGTCTTGAATTGGAGAACCTGCCATACAAACTGGAGACTCAGGACACATCTTATTTTAAGTTAGCTGCCCGTTATCCACCAAGTTTCATGTTTCTAATGTAAGATCACTTCTCCATAGCACAGCTCATCTTTCAGAGTCATACAAGTGTAGTGATGACTTAGAAAAACACTCCACTGAGTGTGTCAAAAGCACACAGATACAGACCCCTGCTAACTCCTGTGTGGTACTGCCACAAATAGCCTGCAAGGCCTCTGCTGAAAAAAATTAAGTTTCACTTCTCTTCCTCCTACCAATGCAATTATGTGACCACAATTGATAGAGAGGAAGCCACCTGCTTACACTCATACTGACAGACAGTGGCAGAAACTGGAACTGAATGCACCCACAACTTCCTAGATCCATGGCAGAGACAACCTCTGCTGTACTTCCTCCAATATCAGGTTTGATCCTGCAAAGCATAAACTAAGATACAAAGTTAGAGACACTAGTGAGCTTTCAAGGATTACCCAGCCCTGCAATAACACAAGGAACAGTTCCTTCCAGTACTGGCACTGTAAGCAAACAAAACCAAGAACTCTCTATCAGTAGATTTTGTAGAAGAAATGCACTCAGGGCTTCACACTGAGCCACTTGAGTCCAAGCATTTAAATAACTAAGCAGCACTGCTTACACAAGCACCCCTATTTGCAGGATGGAGGTTCTTGAATGGAGAACACTTGCATAAGATCCGAAAATCCTCCAACCCTGAGCACGTGCTTAATTTGTGGATGTAATCCCCATGTGCTCCAAAGTGGAGGATTTTCAGTTGTTATGCAAGTATTCCGAAAAACATCATACCAACCTTCAGAAGAAACACACAGGAGTGGCTAGAGATAATGCAGTTATAGGAAAGAAGTCTTGTGAGAGAGACGAGCAAGGGAGAAAGAAGAGCAGAATGCAAGAAAATCTCAGAACATCTCATTTCATCCCAATTTTGGCAACATTTTTTATTGGAATTCCTCTGAAGAGAAAAAAAACATCTAAATAAAAAAGCAGCTCAAGAAAAGCCCCTTCATCCCAAGCCACCCCAACCTAAACAAAGCTTTGCTGAAAAGAAACACCAAAGCTAGCAGGACCTGGGTTCAGAGCAAAGCTGTGAAGCCCGTCTTTCATGCAGTGGACAGGCCTGGTGTGGAACTCCTCACACCTGATGGAAGCCAACCATCAGCACGGGCTTGGGGGGACAGGACAAATTCAAGGGAGAGAGCTGTGGAGGGCAGAACACACTGAAACCACACACAGCTGAGGAAGTCCCCAGGCTGCAAGTGGTTTGGAGATTAGAAGAGTACTCTGTGGAGGTGTTATATGTGCTCGTACACTCCTTCCTCTCTGTTGTTGTCAGAGACAAGATGCTGAGTTAGATGGACTCTTGGTCTAACTCAGTTTCATTCTCCTTTCTTTCTGAGCAGCAGGAGATGAACTACCACAGTCTTCCGAACTGCAAAAAGAGAAGATGGATTTCCCAGGATATCCAAGGCTCTGGTGCAGGATACAGCAGAACAGGAATGCAGCAGCAAGCACAGTAAAAATGATGAGGAGGACAGTGGGGAGGAGGGAGTGAAGCACAATATGCTGAGCTCAGTGGAAATACACATAATCACTGCTGAAGCATAACATGAAGATAAGCTTCAAGTTTTCTTTAAGAATGATACAGTAGTTAAGGACAAGATCTTCCCAATGCACCCTTGAATTGCAACATTTATAACAACAACTGGATTAAAAGTGACTCTTCAAAAATGACTTTATAAAAAGCTAAATTAAACCTACATGCTTTGGCAGCTAATGGGGATCTGAAAACTAACATGTTTCTTGCATCTTCAGCTCATTAATACTTGGAGAAAGGAGAATTTTTTGTTTACAATACAGTGCAGCACCAACTCCTCTGCCTTCCTCACTATCTAGAACTGATAAGAGGCTTTTAGTGGCCACAGCTTCTTTTGGCAGGTATCTGCTAAAAACCTTTTGCACATTGACATGGATTTATGCAACATAACACTACCACCAAATGTCTCAGAGTTCTCTGTTCCCATTGGCTTCCTTGCACAAAGCAAGTGTGGTGAATGAACAAGAGTCCCAAGCGGAAAAAGATACTGAATGTGCTTAAAACTGTGAAACTGTCTTTTAACTCCTATAAAGACAGTTAATCATAATTACAGGGAACAATCTAGAAACTGGCCATTATTTCTTACTCCAGTATCTCTGAACACTAAAAAAATAAACCTGTAGTAACGTGAGAAGTTCAGCCCATATATTTGAAGCTTCTTTTCAAGTTGGACAGGCACCAGATCTCACAGAAGGATGCCGAGAATCCGTTTTACACTGCAGTACCATCCTGCAAGTTGAGATAAGACAACTTGCTCTCCTATTAAAAATTGGGTTGGGGGTTGGAGACTTCAAATACCTTCAGAAATCATATTCGTACATTCTGAATTTTCAGAAGTGTTGGGTGAGGGGAATTGTTTTCTTTTCCTTTCAGGAAGTCCCACTGTGCAAATCAACTTGTAACAAACAATTTTCAGATCCAAGAGAAAAGTTTTCCTAAGAATATCTAAACACTTGGTCTGTGCTCACTCTGTAACCATGGGCAAACTGGCTATAGCATCACTCATATATATATTTGAGATATATATATATGTATAGCAATATGCATGTGTGTATATATGTATATGGCATGTATATATATACACATATGGCATGTATATGTGTGTATATATTTGTATAGCAACTTTTCTGGAATGGAACAAATAAAACAGCTGCTGAAAGTGGTATTTATTGCTCATTAATACATACAGGTACAACTAATACTTACTATTTGTAAATAATCAGCTAAGCTCACAAGAGCAGACAACAACCTGCTATAGCCAAGAGGGTATTCTGATATTTGGCATTTTAGTATTAAATAATAATCAGTAGATACAAACCTCTTCTTTCGTTTTCTTATTTTCTGCTCTAAGCTCTTCATATTCGCCAATAGCTATACAGGGAAAAAAGAAAAAGAATAAAGTTAATGTTGCAGCACCTCCTTTGGTCAGATTAGCTCTCCATTTCATTCACTGTAAAGCTCTTCTGGCTATCTACACAGACTTCTTACGTAACACGGGTCATAAACTTCATTAATAGCTTATGGATGAACTGGATGTACTTCTAGAATTGAAGTAATTGGAAAGTGTCTGAGTAAGATGGTGGCTCCCCAAACAATCAATTTTTGATCAATGGAGAGTTAAACAATCTTATTGATTGAGTTCAAAAATTACAAGGTGAATGTACTGGCTTGCAGTCACCATTTTAAAGCCACACTGGCTCAGGTTACAGATCAATGCTAGAAAGCATGGCTAATGCAATACTGATACACATATGTACATCCAGACCAGCTGAGCACCTTTATTTATTAACATTTCCTTCCAAGAAGACTCCTAGGAGAGTTTTTTCTTTAAACTCCACAGTGTAGAGAAGAAAAGATTGTATGATTTATCCAAGATCACACAAGAACTGAGCTGCATGGATCAGCAGGGAAGGGATCAACCTCCAGGATGCTGGAGGCCCGTTGTTTCAACCAGTAAATACTACGCAGGAACAATCTCTCAGCTACCAATTCATCTTCCAGTTTACTGCATATTTTCGTATGTCCTTCTTAAACCTTTCATTTTACTACCTTAGGGATGTGCCATTATTGCCACAACTTCCCAATTCTATTCTTTCAAGCGTGTCTCATATGGCCTGTTTGGTCTTCAAGACCACAGACATTTTATTGTAACTAGACAGAAGCTGAAAACACCACCAAACCTTAGGAAACCAACCTTGCTAGAAAGGAACACTGTTCAGTCTTCAAGATGCGTACTGCAAGAATAAAATGAGAGGGCTGCTCATATCACTATGCATCTTATTCCAGCCCCTCAGTATCTCCTTGGATTTTTCCTTGTACCTGAGATAAGCTATACTAGCACACAGGTTTCATTAAAACCAGATAGAGGGTATGAATATCTAGTTTTCAGCTGATGATAGCACAGATATTGGAGTTTCATTGTATGTCTTACCCTACATCTGAAGATGTGAACATGTAGAGTGGTAATTAGCCACCTGAAAACCTACTAGCTCCTTCCAGCTTTAGATAGTTAAACTTTTTCCAAAAGGAAGCTTTACAAATGAAGTTACACTTTGCACTGTTGTGATGTCCCTTTTCTCCCTCCTCCCCAATGTTTCAAAATCTGTTGAAATAAAACTAACTCACTCCTGAAAGCTAGGCCCACAGCACCACTGTTCTGTTTGCCTTCAGCCTGCCTGTTACTCTCAGCAGCAGAAGTACATCAGATGTAAAGACCTCAAGTTACCCTAACTCCTCTTTTCTCCAAGATCACTTCAGTTGAGAGATGCATGACTGAGGTACATGAAGGATGGGGTACAGTCAGCAGTATTAAGTCCTGGACTCTGGACTTTGCTCCTTATGTGCCCTGACCAGCAGTGGGGAAATGGCAAGACCCTGCTGACTGTATTAACTAGAAAGAGAAATGAAAGAATGCTAGAAATCTCTCAGCCAGAATCTCAGCTCAGCTGCGATCAGCAATCCAGGCCCCTCAAAGAGAAAACATTAAATAAACCCACTGAAAACAAAGTCACAGCCCACAGGCAAATTCACAAGAAATCTGATCATTTAAACATGTGGGAAAACTCCTCCCTCCCGCTCATCCAAGCAAAAAGGTGGATCTAAAGAGGGGGAATGAACAAAACCAGGCTTCTTAAAAACATGCCCTGCATCCCCACACCAGTAAAACTAAGGTTTCCCATCCATCCCTTTACTTTGTCCCCACTCCTCCTGACTCACCCCCAAGACCCCTACTCATTTTCCTTACTCAAGAAGCAGAAAATCACAGCAGGTAGATGAACAGGGAAGAAACCATGCTGATGCAGTTGCTCTAAAAGCACCTTAAGCAAAACAGTATTTCCTACACTGGAACACAAAAGCTGTATCTATGCCTCTTGACCACTGTTCCACTTCTAAACCATTTCCCTTTTCTCTTTGGGAAAACAAGGGAAGAGATTTCTAGCATTCAGATGCAAGAAAAGGAAAGGAAACTGTATCAGATGCACTCAAGCTTCTTCATACTTGAAAACTGGTGGTGTTTGCTTGCCTTTAAGGCAAACTCATACTTGTTATTCAATACTTTATAAATGACCAAAAAATGTAAATATAGGTTTGCCCCACCCTTGACAGCTCTCCTCACATGCTCAGAGAACTGAGAACTCTGAATCACCAGCCCTTAAGGCATGGATACAGAACAAGTTATTAAAATACAAGGACAAGAACGTACTGGGAATTGCTGGAGTGTTGTGTAAGGGCTCACCTGTGTGACACTGGGATTAAACTGCCTGCTCAGGGCAGCCCTTCCCATTTTACTGTGCATGGTTCCTTATGGAACACAAACACGAAATCATCAGCTATTTCATGTTGCACTCACACAGCAACTTTCTTCAGAGCCTTTTTACCATACCATCAATGCAAAACTATTAGTTCTTTCTTGAATACAGCTAATGCACAGTAAGGATCCGATATCTTAAAATAAGATTGTTCTTCATGGATAGCAACCTCTAGATGATGATCCCATAAAGATCCATCATTCAGATTATCGGGTATGGATTTATTAAACACTAAACCTAACAAAGAAACTGCTGTTCTTTTCAGGCCTGGAAACAGAAACAAGAATTTTTAACGGACTACACGCGTTTTGTGCTCTATAACAGATTCTCTGCAAAGGCAGAAGATGAAATTTGGTGGATTTTTTCTTCTTTTGAACACTGTGGGGCTTATTGGGATGCTTTTGTACAAAGTTTTTCAAGTGTTTTATGTACAATGAAGTTCTGACGCCATCTACAAAAAAGTCAAGAGTCTACATAACCTTCACTGAAGCACTAAATGGCATAAAGGTGACAATGATTTCTGTGCTCTAAAATTACAACAATTAATACCAGCAGCACTAGGCAACACTTCACATGTTCCAAGTCTCATACAGATTATTTAGCCTTAAAACACTCTTTGGTACATTATGAGGTATCATTATTACTTATTTATAGATTGACAAGCAATAAATCCTGTTGTATGAGGACTTCCCCAAAGCTTCTCTGAAATTAGTGATGAATGAAACAAACAAGTGAAGGTGCTTTACTAAAGATAATACTGAAATTCCAGAATTACACATCATTTTCTCAAAGAATCAATATTGTAGTGTATATTGATAGTAAACTACCTACATTATACTCATTAGCCTCCAGTGAATCCTGAAGAAATGTAATAAATATGTATGAGACCTCTTGAGATACTGTTGCTGTCTGACCCCAACTGAAGTTTATCCTTAGTAAGATTATTTCTGATATACAGCAACATTACATAGAACATAATTTATCAGGACACAAATCCCATTTCTTTGCCTCGGGCTAACTTCATGCAGTATGAGGGCAACACTACGCCTTCATTTCAAGACTAAGGAGAGAAAAAAGCTGGGCAAAAAGAGACAAGAGCAGATTATTCTGGGCTAACCAAACATCCTTAACTCACCCAAAACACACTCCCAGCCAACCCTGCTCTTACTGTAAAACACTCAAACCACAGAATAGCCAATGTGAGTGAACACAGCATGCTCCTTCATAACATGACCAGACTTACTCACCAGCTACTCACTCCAGAGCTCAGCTGGCCAGAAGGGACTGTTCTGTCAACGTGTATCAATGCATTTGATCGGTATTAAATTAAGCAAGGACTTTTGAGTACAGAAGTTCTTTAATTATAACTTAGTCTTTTGAATTTTAGTTGTGAACCTGTGTCTCCTGAACCTGGATTTGCTAACAGAAGACATGTGTCACCTGAATTAGATGTTTTATATATTAGATACTTCTTATGGCTAAAAAAAGCACTTATTAGTAAAACAAGGTCATAAGAATATGACTATAATTCATAGTGAATAACCAAAAAGACACCTTCACTTACACAGGGATGTGGTGAGAGTCTTCCTACTCTTTTTATTAAATAATTCAACCCCTTTTCTAAAGCTGAATACTAAAAAATACAGATTTTTTTAAAAAAACCCACCTTAAAAATGCTACATTCATGTACTTTAGCATTTATATTTAAACCAGTGTGGCCTTCAAGCAGACTGAGAGCCCTTCCATGCCAAAGCAACAAGTAATGCCACTTCAGCATTTCAAACCTACCTATTTAATCAAAATAGTAAGTAGAGCTGTCAAACGAAGCAAGTGTCATCCCACTATTTATCCTTCTTGACTACGTACCAGGCATGTCTTTGCTGGTACAGGCAAGAAAAGAGCTTAGAGTGCAAGAAGTCCTTCACTCCAGATGAACCAAGCTATCCTAATGAAGTAATTTTTTGTTGTAGAAGTAAACTTAACTCCTGGCTTTCTGCAGGTTTGGATATATCATTAGAGAGAGAATTAGCCCTGACAGCAACACTGAGCCAGAAGCTTTATTGGGACTGCTGCCACCACCCTCCCCATCCCAGTGTACTTGGAATAGGAAAAGCCAGGCCAGGGCTGTTGTCTCAAGTAGCAGTGGTCTCCCTACAAGCGCAGCATCTTCTGGGCCTCCATGAAAAGGGGATGGAGCTGAGGAACAAGCACTTATGGGCTTGTGTAAAGGTGAACACGTGCGATGGCATTATATCCATTACCCTGCAATGACTCCAAATCTTGAGTCAGAATATATGAACCCTTTATTAGGCCTAAAGCTTACATAGCCAAACCAGGCTTTTGGTCACGTAGCAGTTGCACCAGCTGACATGTACAAGACTCAGTTACCAAACAGTTCTTGAAAAATACACTTGAAAAAGAATATACTTGAAAAATAAAACAAATAAAAATCATAGGTGTAAGTATACAAAGGTAAGCATCAAGTACAAATACTGTGAGCCAGCTCCCACATGCTCTGATTTTATTCAAATCTGTAAAAATGTGTGAAAGAAATTTTTCAATGAGACCCCAAATTTGCATCCTGCAGCCTTGCAGCTTCCTGCAAACTGGACAGGGAAATTAAACACACCACTGCCTGATAAAACCCAGCCACTAAGCTCACACCAGAAAGCTGGTCTCACAAGGTCCTGAGAAACAGATAGAGTTCAACACGAGAAAGTGAGATGGGAAACACTTTTAAACTGTAATAAATGAAGCAAACATTCAAGCAGGATGGGTTCTGCTGGGGAATGATGACTGCTGTGTATGAACACCAACATACGCAAGCACATAGGGAAAAAGAAAGAATCTATAGAGCCAATGACCACAGAAGAGAATATAGCAGGCAGCAAGATATCCTACCCTAAACAGAATTTCCTCTGGCTATAAAAAATTACCCATCTGCCACAAAGAATATATTTGTCAAACCACATTAAGAGCTTGTCAATAGCATATACTTTAAAAGTACTACTCTGAGATATTGCTGTCAGATTGGCAGTCTGTTCCTTACAAGATATATGGTATTCCCTTATTCCAAGGTTCTGGCATGTTTTTTTTTAAGAGATCAAATACAGCCACAGTGCTTGGGACTAGAGACTGGAAATCATCACACTTGAAATCCAGCCAACAAACACAGAGCAAGATAAGACCTTTAAAACTCATCAAGAAAAGCCAGACAATACAAACATGTTCAGTATGTGTATTTAACAGTAGTTGTTAATCACTGCAATTTAGCAAAGTGACCAGAAATGTGACTATGACAGCGGCAGCTGAAGTAATTTTACTTAGTTTGTAACTCCAGACATTCTGGTTGCTGACTCCTGTTTTTAACTGAACAAAGAAGTGACCACAGCAGAAGATGACTCTGTCCTTAAGGGCAAAGTACCCGCAGTGCCAATAAAACCAAAGACAAACAAGGCAACTTTCCAGGCAGGTAATCAACTACTGTTACAATGCAGCTGTTAGTCACTTCGCTACAGGTTTCTTCAGGTTTTACAACCAACCATTAATAACATAATGTTTTGCCCACTTGATTTGTTTTTGTTTCAGTTTTAGGTCTTACCCAAAGGAATTATAAGGGGCAGTTGAACAGAAATGTGGAAATATGACTTTCAGCAGTCAGGTAATGCTAATATTTATAGTGGAGCTGCTTTATCAAACCAAGCCATCTCAGAAAGCTAGTCACAGGATTAAAACTCAAACAACACTTTTAAGTCCTAAATATCATCAATACAGAGATCATGTTTCTGCATGATGCTCACCTTAAACTTGGTAACAGAGCCAGCCAAAGAATGATCAGTATCAGGTATCTGAGTCTAACACATAGGACTTGGAAAATTCAGCATGGGTAAAAGATAAGCATATCTTGCACACAGACAGCTTCAGTGTCCTTGTCGCTGTTCAGAGCTCTGCCAAACAGCCAAGTGAATTTGCCCAGACACGAGTCAGTGTCACAGCTGCCATTAAGAATTGAGCAGGGAGCTGCAAAACACCTGCCTCAGGTTCAATCTTGCTTAGGAAAAGTACAAGCAGCAGCCGAAACATGACAGCAATCAGTCACATACGCTGAGACTTGCCTTCCCCTCCACCTCTCACACGGCTTCTCAGTTTAGTTACCCCGAGCCAGGCAAGTTTCTCAAGACTAGAAAAACACATCCTGAAAGGTAAGCCAAATATGTTCTCTGAAGCCCCTCCAAATCATCTAGTGTTTTACAGAAATCTGACTACAGACCATAATGTTATGGTAATCTGAATCCACATGCCACTCCGAATGCAATAAAGGTAAGACAAGATAAGTGCGTACACCCATTACCCCAAATATTCAGAGACAGCAGGTCCTTTCACCAACTGCATTTACTTCCAAAGCAATACCATTATCTACACCTGGAAGCAGTAAAGAGGAAAATTAAAAGACTTTTCCTCCTCTTTTCAAGCTGCCTCTGTTTAACAGAGCATCCTAAAATTACTTGAGGAACACTGTTAGTATCTACAATGGCCTTGTTTTGTTTTCAGTAAGAATGGAAGGGAAACTATATAACTCAAACTAATAGCATATAAAGAGGAAGCAAATTTATTTTCCTACAGTAACAATATTGAGGTCATTACTGTTAGGATAATTTTATGCACCTTTTCCTCACTTGGAATCTTTACTTTGGGCACCTCAGGCTCCTCAGTTAACATAATTTAACTACAGTGAGCTGCCATAGCTTTGCATTGGTTTAGATGCAAAACAGCACATAGAAGAGTGTTTTCAGAAGTTTTTCACTGGGTAATTTCTCACCCATATAAAACAATTTCCTCAGCAGCCATACGATTACAAAAACAATTGTTAGCCTCACAACGATATACAAACACCCACCAAGAACAGTGCCTCACAGGACAGGGCTGCCAAGTACAGCTTCTATTTCAACAGCTCAAGTGGATCTGGGACAGCAAGTCCTCAAGTTACAGAAGTTTTCCCTTGAACTAATTCCTGCAGTCCCAGGAAATTTCATTAGACATTAAAGGATACTCAGCCCTCTAGAGCAGAAGACTCTCAGACATCGGAACTGAAGCCCTAGTCTAACCAATTCCAAGATGTTAGGATTTCTCTTAAAGAATAACCCAAACTTGCCTTTTTTTGCAACTGATTGTCATTTTAGCAAATGTCCTTTTGGCACAGACAACTCCTCTGGAGCCAACAGTACTGGAAGGAAGTAGTTAGTCAGAAAGAAAAACCAGATTTTTAGCCTTATTTTTTGCTCCCACATTATTAAAACACACATCTATATGATTATCACGAATTTTACACCCACTGATATCTTTATAAGTCACAATCTACTCAGTGCAGCTGGTAATCATGAATTTACAATGCTGAGTATATGGGAACAACCAGAAAAAAGAAATGCCAAAGCAGCTCATAAACAGCTTGCAAATATCCAGCTGTAATTTGGTTAAGAAAAGCTTCGGCTGTATAGCAAAAGTGACCAACTGCATCAATGGTCAGAATGAATGACAGAAAAAGAGGTGCTACCAACACCCTCATAATTTCACTTTTACACAACTTTGTCCAACAGGTCCTTTCCAAACAGCTCCTCCCAGGCTCATGGGAGACCAGAAGAACAGAGCTGAGGGAATTACAACACTGGTACACTGCACCTACTGTGCATGAAGCTATGAGACAGGAGGCACACCGATCCCTTGATGCACACTCATAAGCCGATACCGACAATTCAAACAGCCAGTAATGCTGGTTCTTCAGATGTTGCCTACACACTTAACCAAGGCAGAAACTTTGCTGGAACAACCTGGTTTGGAGATTGACCAAGCAGGGAAGTTAAAAAATGGGCTGCGTTTTGAGCATCCAGGCTCTTTTCCATGCCTTTTCTTACAGAATAGAGACTATTACAGTGGTTTAGTTTCTAAGCCAAGCTACCCACTCACGAAGCTGAACGTTTACACAGCTGAAGTAGTGGACTTTCCTAAGAAAGCACCAAGAGTGACACACATGGGGAACCAAACCAGCCCATGGCAAGTGCTTCCTTTCATTTACACCAGAACTAGAAAGGCTCTACAGAAGCTCATGGCATATCAGGGCAAGCCTCGAGCTATCGGTGGGAAGTTTGCACACTGGCAGGGAGTGGATGGAGGGTGTTGATGGGTTGGGTTAGTATCAGACCCTGCAATGTCAAGCAGGAGACAGAACACGATGCCCAGGTCACATAAAACCTAAAGTGCATTCACCCTACATGAAGCTCAGCTCCACAGGCAACGAAGCACATGGACTTCACCCCCTGGAGCTGGCCAGACATCCCAGCTCACCAGTACCATCAGCCAGGGTACCAACACCAGCCGCCAGCCTGACCATGGGCAGAAGGTTGGGTTGACAGCCCGTGTGCCACAGACCTCACCCAACCCACCATCACCCACCACGATGCCCGCGCTCACCCGGCGACAGCCGAGCGCACCTGCGGGGAGGCGAGGCGGCAGATCCATTCCCTTAAGGCTTTTCTCTCCCCTCTGCACGGACCGAGAAGGGAGCCTGGCTTCGAGCGGTTGCCGGGGGACGCCCAGGCCGCAGCCGCCCCCGGTGCAGGCCGCGCCGCCCTGACGCGCCCCGGCCCCCCGCGCCGCCTCACACCGCCCCGCGGCGGCCGCGCTCCCGCGGGCCGAGCACCGGGGCCCGCGGCGGCGGAGGGGAGGTGGAGGGAAGGGGGGGGAAAGAGCCGAGGCGCCGCCCGCCCCTACCTTGGTCCTTGAGGCTGGCGAGCAGCTCCAGCTGCTTCTCCTCGTCGGAGCTGTTCATCCTGCCCGGCCGCCCCGCTCCACC
The DNA here is from genome assembly GCF_004027225.2 of Strigops habroptila. Classification (NCBI taxonomy): domain Eukaryota; kingdom Metazoa; phylum Chordata; class Aves; order Psittaciformes; family Psittacidae; genus Strigops; species Strigops habroptila. The sequence goes on from NC_044281.2 coordinate 75,376,098, forward strand.
TCACCTAGAGCGGCTTCACCTGGCAGCGGGCGGGCAGCGGCCAGAGCCCCGGGGCGCGGCGGCGGGCGCGGCAAGCGGCCCGGCCCGCTCTGCACATGCCCAGACTCCCGCGGCGCCCCAGTGAGCATGTGCGGGGGTGCGGGCACGGCGGCACCTCAGCCCGCGGGCGGGCACCGGCGGCAGGACCCCGCACCGAGGACCCTTCCCGTCCCCTGCTGCTCCCCAGGGCGCGCAGGGCATCCCAGGGCGCTTAGCGAGGGGGTAGGAGGGGAAAAGCTATCAACAGGCCAGCGGTCAGAGAAGACACAGGTCTTCGTAGCCCCGTTGGCACAGCCAGTGTGCCAGCCTCTCTCACACTGGCACAGACAGGCGGTGAAAGCCTTAACCTCCAGACCCAGGGCAAAGGGCTCTTATGGGGTGCCCCAAGAGCTGGGAGGAAATGCAGGTGTGTGTGGTTTTAATAAGCCCCTTTGCGCGGGGCAGCTTTCCGCTTGGGATCCGTGCCCTGCCCAAAGGAGTGGTGGGAGAATGTGAAACTGTTGTTTGAGTGCTGGGGTATGAAGAAAGCTAAAAGGCTTTAAAAGGAAAAGAATTGGAAGGTTGCATTACTGTTTGTGGGGATCTGAGGGGAACAACTGCATGGCAGTTCCAGTGTCCTGCTCTTAATGGCAGCTTTGGAACAACATGAGAGCAGAAGGCTTTGGCAGGGACCCTGCTGCGTGCATCTCAGAACACAGTTCTGCTCTCTGCTGTTCTTCCTTACCTACCTTACCTCGTCTTCCAGTGCCTAAAGGGGCCTACAGGAAACCTGGAGAGGGGCTTTGGACAAGGGCCTATACGGACAGGACAAGGGGGAATGGCTTTAACCTGCCAGAGGGGAGACTGAGATGAGCTCTGAGGCAGAAGTTCTTCCCTGTGAGGGTGCTGAGGTGCTGGCACAGGGTGCCCAGAGAAGCTGTGGCTGCCCCATCCCTGGCAGTGTTCAAGGCCAGGTTGGACACAGGGGCTTGGAGCAACCTGCTCTAGTGGAAGGTGTCCCTGCCTGTGGCAGGGGCCTGGAACTGGATGAGCTTTAAGGTCGCTTCCAACACAAACCAGTCTGAGTTTGTGTTTGACTCTCTGATGATCCCTGTGTGAAAAAAGAAGGGTGATGATCTCTGTGTTAAAATGGTTACCTTACTGGGCTTATCCCAAGGCTGACACAGAGAGCACTGCAGAATTTGTTTCTGCCTCCATTTCTGGCTGAGCTTCAGTAGCAGTCAGCTGAGTGGCAACTATCTTAAGATTTGCATGGGTGAAGGTACAATTCATACACCTCCCTCCCTCTTTGGCAAATACCTGTGATTCACCTTGGCAGGCAGGTCAGAAAACACAGCATTGCCACAGATGTGGCAACATTAGTTAGAAGTATCTGGGAAGGAAAGGAAAAAGGCCTCACTACAAAGAGTTTCTCAGTCCTCCTGCCTCTTTCCTCCCAGACCACATCCATTAGTCTTCTCATGCTGACCTAGTAAACCTTTAAAACGTGATGAGATTCCATACTGATGCTTTACAGCATTATCTGTCCTAGAGGTAGTTGATAACACGTGTGGCATCCTGGAAAGAAGCCAGGAGACCCATGTGAGCTATACTGGCTGTCTCATGAGTGTGGTATGCTCGTGTAAGGCAAAGGAGAAGTTCTTATGCTAGTCAGCTTATTTCGAACTACTCAGCACAAAATGCATTTAACTGTACCAAATGAAAAGTTATAAATTCATATTCAGGAGGTGGATTCGTACGTAAAGGATGGGAAATCATCTTGGAAAAACAAAGGCTCTGTAGAGGAAGTGGGAGGCAAAGTGCATGTAATTACATACGTGATGCCAGTAAGGTACTGCAGGGAAAGAATGGGATGTACACTGACAGCAGGGGAGAAAAATTCTTCTGTGACATTGACAAGACCAAAATAAAGTTACTGTATCCAGTTCTTCAAAAGATGGTACAGAGACATGTATGGAGAAAGCACAAGAGGAATAAAATAACCTAAGGTTTGAGGGGAGTTCTTTGCAATGAGAGGCATCAAACCCTTGATCTTTTTAACCGAGCAAAAGGAAACAAATTATGTGGTAATGTTTATTTCACAGGAGAAAACCCTCAGTGCTTGAGGGCTTTCCAGCTTAGTGGAAAAGAGTCAACCAGAATCTGTGTCTGTAACCAGAAGCTGAACGTAAGAATTACAAATAAAGTCGTGCATCAATAAATGCCCCCGTTTGAAGGAACAGAGGTCCTATTTAGGTCCTTAGAGTCCTGGGCTGACCCCAAATAGCCCCCACATTAAGTCAGAGCAGCTTTACCAGTGTTTTACTTTTTCGTGTCCTTTCTTGGGCTGCCTCTTGGCTTCCCTTCAGCCACAGGTCTCATTCCAAGCCCCTCTTCCCATTGCTGATATCATCCCCCTCCGTTTCCAAACCAATTTCTTTCATGCAGTGCAGTGGCAGGATTTGCAAAGGAGTCATTGTAGGGTTGCTTATCCCTTCACCGTGCCAAGACACTGGACATTTTCCTCTTGCAACAATGTTCTGTCTGTTGTACACAGCCAGAACAGGGCATAAAATCTCTTTGATATCTGCAGAGACAGTAAGCCGATTCTTCCATTATTTTATTTATTTATTCTCACTAAAGCATTATGGCTCTCTCAAAAGAACCCCCTTCCATGATGTCTATGTTATGGCTTCGTCATTGTTCTTATTGTTATTATTCCCTTAGACCTACATCGAGTTACAATACCTTGAAAAGTAAGTATTTAGAACAAGAATGTTGCAGTCCCTTTTGGTTGTGATGGTAGAATGGATGCCACTACATTATTCCTTAAATTCATTAATCAATTGTGAATTAAGAGTTGCTTTTCTTTTTCTAAGTTAGCAGGCAACTGGAAAATTAACTCCATTATTAATTTGCTAATAGATTCCCATATCTAAGGACTTAACATCCCCAGAAATATTTCCCTGGATCATGAATTCAGTTCCTTGTTTCAGGGTTATTTTAAATGAGAGTTAGTCTGTGATACAATGTCTACATTGTGATTTTGATAACTGAAGCTGTAAATCACTAAGATCGTAAAAGGCCTGAGCAGGTGATACAAGCACCTGACATGGGATTTCACAATGTTTAAATAGGGACTGGGTAGTAATTGCTTCCTCTATCAAAGAAAAGCAACACTGTACTTTGAACATAAATAACCAGTTTCTAGTGACAGCGTTTCAAGAACATTTCTTTGTTAAATGGGAAAACTAAGACTACAGGTGTCTTTAAAACTTGTCCCCTACACGGTCAGTGCCAGCGTTGGAAAAAACATCAAGGATTGAGTCACTTTCTACTGGACATGACATATCATGGATAATTCAAGTCCTTTTGGAGACAAAAACTCAGATGGCTTCACCGTATCTTTAGGTTCCACCTTATGTGCCTGTTCTTCCGAGACCAGGAATAGTTTTGCCACAGACTGTGCAACATTTTGAGAATCACAAATTATAGCTGGTAGGAAAATGGAAGAAAGACACAATAGAGAAGGCTAGAAGCACTGTAGAAACTGGGACTGGAATTCAGCTCTTGCCCAAGCGGAACAGTGATTTAAGCAGTGATTTTTAATGGGTATCATTCTACATAACGCTCTGTTATGAAACAGTGATAATCAAATGCACCAGCAAAATAAATGCATCATTTCTAGAAGGTTGAGTAAACTAAGGTAATAAGTGGCTGTGTAAAAAGACAAAATCTGGAATATAATTAAGTATGTAAAAGACAGTGCGGATTCATACTGCTGTGTTCACTCTGGTGAGACATGAGGCAGAGTAACATGTCAGCTCCTACTGCCATTCATCAAATAGAAGCACAGACCTGTCAGGAGAGCCTGCAGAGGGTCTGCAATGAGAGCAGTCAGTTCTAACTGTAATCTGGGCCTGCAAGAAGAAAGTGTGTGGTTGGGGGGTCATTTCCTGTAAGAAAAACCCAGGGAAAGAATAAAGAAGGTCTTGATATCAGTTAAGGACTATCACAAAACTGTTAGTAAGCTGTCCTCAGAAACCACTGGGTTGGAGAATCAGTGCAGGGTTTAAACTGTAAGAGGGGAGACAGGTTCTTTAGTAAAGATTTTATTAGTGGAAGCACTGGAATAAGCTGCAAAGAAGAGGGAAGGTGAAATCTTCACAAGCTTCTGAAAAGTCTGGGTGAATTGTGAGGATCAGCCCTTCTGATAACTCACACAGGTGACAGGACTGAGAGCAAAGGTACCACTCCTGCTCCTTTATGCCTCCAGTTCCCATCATCCACACCAAGACTAACTTCAGAAGAGGTCTTCCCTGCCATCTTTCTAAGTCTTTGCAGGAAGTCTCGTATCTCCAGGCAGGTCCACATATATCCAGGAACTGGTGATGGATTCTAAACTCAAAGAAGGATGGGAGAGAAGTATAGGACTGAATGGCAATACCTCTTCCCTGCTGAATCTCTCAACATAGTAATGCAAACCAGATACTTGAAGGGTTTACAGAGCCCTGTGTTCTAAGGGATGATTCAGTCTTCCTAGATCTCTGCTCCCACCTCCTGTTGTTCACAGACGATTATGTTTATAAGCTTTATAGGAAATAACACTGACACACTTCTTCAAACCCTTTTGTGGTTGTTATTCTCGTTGCAGCAGGACACATTTATTCTTTGCTTCTGCTGAATAAATAATAATATTATAATATAATATGTACATAAATGATGCTTCTTCCTGAGCCATGGACAGACCTGTGTAGGCTCATCTGTGGAAATGGGGTATGGCCACAGCTCCACAGCTCCTGGAGCTGATGGAGAGAGGTACCAATAAATGAAGGGTCACAACCTAGGCACAGCATCCAGGGCAGCATCCCTGAGCAACAGTAGTGGAGGGCAGCAGCTCCAGGTGTTATCTTTGAAACAAAACATGGCTGCTGTCCTTCCACTCGCCTCTCTGGCTCTGTGCACTGCCTCTCACTTGCTGCCAGCTCGACCACACTGCACTTAGATGGTTAAATTCTTCCACAGGATTTCCAGGAGGAGAATTGGTGCCAATATGCAAGCAACAGAGGCAGGTGATAAGCAAGATAGCCTCAAACTCTGGCAAACAGACTAGTCACAAGCCTATCCCTGACCCTGCTGATGTAAGAACAGAGCAGGTCTTATGTTCATATCCAGAGAGAACAGGAGGGGCAATGCCAAAGAGCTGGGTACTTTTGAAGCAATGATGCCATTCCCAGAGAGGCAATTTCTTTTGTTCCTGTACGTTAACTTTCCTAACCACAAGATAGTTTGGGACATTCACTGCTCACCATTTCTTCTTGCTACTGTCAGGTTTTGGTGATTTTTTGGAACACATTTACTCACCATCATTTGGAATTCTTTCACATATTCATTTTGCCAAGTGCATTTTTTGCCAACTCATTCCTAATGATAATGTATTTAACATATATGCATGTAGATCTTTTCATTAGGGCTGCCCCCCATCTCTTTAAGCTGCATGCAAGCAATATAAATATTTGTTTACTTGTGAAAACTTATATTCCTTGTTAAAACTTATATAGCATTTCTGTACTACTTATGACCAGAGGTTCCCAGTATCCTTATAATAAAGATCAGCAAAAGCTAAAGGGAAAGAAAGCACATAAAGCATTCAGAATTTGCCTAAAATCAATATTCAGTATTAGAGTGGCTTCAGCCTTGTGAGAGTTCTTTATAAAATCACATCCATCCCATCAAAACATATCTGCAGTCAAGTAACCAGTGCACAAGGTGGAACAAGAACAATGTTCATAGTTTTGAGGAGCTACTAAAATAACCAAAAATTAAGGGAATCATTGTTTTCACTGTATCTCCAGAGACATTCCTTTGTAATACCTACAAGAACAGATGCTGAGGTAAGATATTCATAGCAGACAGCATGAAGGGAAGAGTGCAGTTGGGACTGCATCAAACAGTAAGAGCAAAACAAGTAACAGAGAACTCAGAGCTGTAACAGAGGAGAATCTGGCTGGTATTCTCAATTTCACAGCAGCCAACCACTGTATGAAATAGAATAATTATATAGAAAATGGAAGATAAAGAAAAATACCAAGAGGTTTAACTTCCTTTATCTCCCTTTGGGATAGATCTTTGAGATGTTGGACACCTCCTGTTGTTTTCACTAGTGCTTGGAGCTGATGAAAATGGACAGTGTGCAACATATATCTTGTACTGGTGCAGAATCTTGCTAATAATTAGCTTGCATGTAATTTTTGCAGGGTTTTTTTCATGGTTAAGAACATGCTTTATGCCAGTTCTCCTCTTGGATGGGACATGGATGACCAGTCACACAGATGGACTTTGCAAGTTGAAAATGACACAGAATGACAAACTGAAGCAAATGCCGGTGATTATTCACATAACCCCTAAATTCATAGAACCTAGAGTGAAGAGCTAGGAAATGGAAACAATTATCATGTGAATGAATGATTTTGGCCTTGAATCATCTAGACACAGTAGATTGTGAATGCTATCTATTTTTTATAGAATATAATCTTTTTTTCCCATAAATTAGTTATTCAACAGAACACTGCACATAATTGTACATGCGGAAGTGAAGAGTCTGGTACCTCATCAAATAGGTACTACAATCAGAAATTTTATGTAGTTGTTTTCCATGCTAGAACGTGCATATTCCTATTCCTCATTTGGGCTAAATGTTACTTAGACCTTTTAATGGACACAAAGACAATTTTACCTCTCATGCGGAAATAAAACCCAAACATTTCCAACAGCAAACAGCAAAGAAGGGAGCAATGGAGCTCTTCTGGCTTGGGGAGAAGGGCATTCTCTTCTGAAGCAGTGGCATTGATCAGTCCCCAAAATTAACTCCTGAGGATTCATCATCCTCCTGTTGAGGAGAGCTACCTTGTGGAAACAACTGTGACTACAGGCTGAAGTTACCCTCAGGGATGACTACAGCCATATATTTACCACTTTCAGACCAGACGTATTTTGAGGGGGGAAAAGAGAAGGACAAGGAAGAATAAACTACATAATCACTGCACAAATAAACAACTATTAATAAACTCAAAAAAAAAAAAAATGGCAGTAGCTATTTGAGTGTATAATTAACACGATGAATAAGTCTAAGCATCTTATCTACTGAGGTAATGTATATTTTTCCATCAAACCAATCAATGCTGAATAATGACTAGCATAATATATCTTGGTAAATATAAGCATTTCTTGTTTCCCTAAGATGACAACTAACTAATCAACACATATTCAAACTGGAGTATAAGTATGATTAAAAATAAAAAACTCAGATAATATGGATTCATTTGAAAGCCTTAACCATTTGATTAGAGACATTGGCATGATCTTGGCTTGTTATCCCCATCTAGGATGGCAAACATGTATGTCTATCTGCACAAAAAAAAAAAGGCACAAACTGATTGGAGAATAAATCAGAAGAAGATTAAGTATTTAGCATGGCATTTTTAAATGCTCTAATTATACCGTAATTAACAACCCTGCATATTAAATTTGCCACTATAAAATAAAACTAGGCAAATTATATCTACCCACCCTTCATAGCACTACATCGTACTTTGTGGATGCTCACCTCGTATAATTTGGTTGCAATAGGTGCTTCCTCTGTCTGCAAGCACAGGCAGGTGGTGGGTTTCACCCACCGAGATGGGAACACCTGCCAACACGTGCAAGGACACAGGTTTAGAGATAACAAATAGCTCAGGAGTGACTCATTATGTTTGTACCAGCAAAATAGAATCACAGAACTGATTGGGTTGGAAGGGACCTTAAAGCTCATCTAGTTCCAACCCCCTGCCATGGGCAGGGGCACCTTCCACTAGAGCAGGTTTATGAGATCTCATTTACTTCCAGCCTGGCAGGGACAAATATGCTTTGGAAAGCCGGAAGCTGAGTTGATCTCCAGACCTCTTTCCTAAGGTGGGAGACCCCCATTTCACCAGTATCACACTGGGAAGGGTGTACTCCAACAGTGGTTGCAGTGGCTTGTATGTGCTCCTCTGGGGTTCTTCTCTGGTTTGGTCTGTAGCTCTCTGGATAAATGGGCTGACAGAGCAGAGAAGAGGGTTTGTATGGGAATTGCCTTGCAAAACATTTTCCTGTGTCCCATTTCTTCTTAGCAACTATGTTACTGTGCTCACTCAGTGTCTGAGAATTGTTTTGTCCAATTGGAGGGAAGGAATAGGCCACAGGCTGAGGCATCACATCACTTCTTTTAAGCAGTTTACCATTTTTTTCTGTAGATGTTACACCAGTGACCTGAGTCATTAAAAACACAAACTCTGCGGTAGCTCTGCTGGTGACACTTCTGCAGCCCAAGAGCTGGCAGCCCCTCTTACAGGTCCCACATTAATTCCCTTGGTTTCAGATGGAGTATTTTGCATAACTTAATCAGTTATTGATTAAGTGTTAGAGGGTTTGGGTTTTTTTCTTATATGTGAAAGTTCAGCAAAGGGCCTCTGAGGTGATTAAGAGACTGGAGTACCTCTCACATGAGGAGAGGCTGAGAGACCTGGGATGATTTAGCCTGGAGAAGTCTCATTAGGAGGACCTCATCAATGTCTATAAATATCTGATAGGAGGGTGCAAAGAGGATGGAGCCAGGCTTCTTCCAGTGGTGTTCAGTGACAGGACGCTGCAACAGGCACAAACTGGAGCACAGGAGGTTCCCTCTGAACACCAGGAAACACTTTTTTCACTGTGAGGGTGACCACGATCTGGCACAGGCTGCCTAGAGAGGTTGTGGAGTTTCCATCCTTGGAGATACTCAAAAGCCACCTGGACATGGCCATGGACAACTAGCTCTAGGTGGCCTTGCATGAGCAGGGATTTTGGACAAGATGACCCCCAGATGTTCCTTCCAACCTCCACCAGTCTGTGAAAGACACTCTCCCTCTACTGATACCTCTGGTCATGTGCTCTCTTCTATGGTATTCCACAAAGAAGAGAGATGAGCTATAAGACTGCATGTGAATGTATCTGCTTGAAAGAAAATCTGATGTTCCCCACCACAGAAGTTACTTCATGCAGTATTATCAATACTCTGGAAGCTCCATAAGTTTCCTGTTAACACGTCTGCATATTGCTCATCTGCAAATACTTTAACAGCATTTACTCCCAATAGTCTCTTCTAAATTACAATGTTTTGGGTGATGATACATGACAATGGCAAAGAAGCTTTACCCCCATCCCCCTCCCCCACCCCAGGAAGAAGGGGTGATCTATCAGATTGGGTGAAAAAAATAAACCTTAGCTATGTAGAATTAAGTATCTCTGTGCTCATGATTTCATTACGAAGCATGGACATAATCAGATTTTGGTGTCAACAGATGTTTATCATAGGAGAAATCTTAAGGAAAGAACACACTGAAATGTAATGAAGTTTCACAGAATACAAAAAATTACTCCTTGCTAAGTAATTCCTGGAGCTCGCAGTGCTATTTTAGAGCTCGTTCTTTGATAAACAACTAACATCACATCAAACTAAATCACAAAATCAGTTAGTAAGAAACTCAAGTATGTTACTATACAGCAGTCAAGGTCTCTTGGTACTGATCATAGGCATGTTAATAGACCACTTATTATGCCTAGCTTTTGAACTCAATGCCACTGTTATTTTGCCTACACCCTTATTACACTGCTCTGTAAAGTTGTCTTCATAAGTAATTTCTACAGGGAGGGCAATTCATTTCACTTATATTAAGCAATTTTGCAGCTTATGAGAAATAACCCATTGCCCTGCTTCCTCCACACTTTCCATCAAGTATTTACGTGCAACTGGAGCCACTTTGTCTATCTCAGTTGAACTTTGCATACAGCTCAACTCTCGTTGTTGCTTTTGTTCCTGCTGCAAACTTGTCCATTTACTGGTGCTTGCACTACCTCCATTTTCACTACATAATTAGGGTCAGATGCTAGTTCCTTGAATTAAAAGGCATTTGGGCTCTCCTTCCAACAAGCCCTTCTACTCCCTTCTTGCAAAACAAAGCTGTCACATGCATTCTTTAGATGGTGTTGGATTACATTACACCACTTGACCACACTTGCTATGCTAAGATAATTATGCCAGGTATTTTGCTGATAAAATATCACCATGGTATTATTGTGTGCTGTGGAACTCTATCAATTCATGCCAGCAGAAAATTGGGCTCTTTGTAAGAATTTAGGAACAGAGACAAAGCTCAAAGTTGGCATAAGGATTCTCACCAGGTTAACCAGAATTTGTGGAAGTCCTTCTACAAGGCAGATGTAAAAGGACCAAGGAGTAAGCAAATTTGCCTCCATGAAAATATCATACAAACTTATTCCCACTTGCCCAACTGTTCATTATCACATACCAAAGAAAGATATCCTTTGCAACAGTCTTCATTTTGACTGATCTGCTGTGCTCACAGGGCAGCTCCTATCCTACAGCTCACCCAAGTGCTGTTACTAGACATACTATAAACAGAGATGAAGAAATTGTGTATTAAATCTTGCACTAGAAATTCCAAGAAACTCATAAAGGGATGATCAGGACAGAGAGAAATTTTTCACAGTGGAGTTTTACTGGGACTAAACTTAGCCCAAAGTGTTTGTTAACACTTAAAAGGACTCCCTGCTCTTGAAGCCTAAAGGCCAGGTTGGACGGGGCTTGGAGCAACCTGCTCTAGTGGAAGGTGTCCCTGCCCATGGCAGGGGGTTGGAACTGGATGAGCTTTAAGGTCCCTTCCAACCCAAACCATTTTGTGATTCTATGATTTCTGCAAGCCCTCAGCCACTTACACCACTCCACTGTGTCTTCCCTACCAAAAGAGGTCATACAAAAACTCCTTAGAATGAACACTGGGGGTAAAAGTCCTGCTTGCCACACTAAAATCAGCTTTCAGTAACCACCTTGACTTTAAAATTTTTCTTTCTTTGCCCTGTTTTAACAAGTCAAGTTTGCTCTATTCCTTGGATGAGAATATATGCAATTTCTATCACCAAAAGTAGTATGTGTCATATTCTCACTCTGCCAGTGCTTTTTATTTGTATACTGATTCTACATTGATGCTTGTTAGTTAAAATAGATGGCAAATCATGCATTAACTGCATATCTGGGTCTGATCAGAAGATTATATTTTGGGGCTTAATTGCATTCCTCTTAACTAGCTTCCTCCACATTTCAAATATCAAGCATATCATTACTTTTATGTAATAAAACACCATAAAACTATGTGAAAATACTGCTGTGATGCAAAAAAAAGTAGGAAGTCTGAAAGAAAACAATTATTTCCTACATTGAGCAAAACTACTGCAGTGCAACAATCTAATAAATCAGAGTGTTCTCACAAGGTGAGTTGTTTTGTCACTTGAGTGCTTGAAATGCTATCTAATGTCTCTGTGGAAATGGCTGAAAGAAACAACAGATGTCTCAGATTTTTGCCTTTCATGTCTTATTAAAATCAAGAGGAGATGGAAAGGCAAACAAAGGGTTACTCATCATTTTTCTCTCCTTGGAAGAAGTTCCTATGAACACCGCCTACAAGAAGAGGCAGTGATAACTGAAAGACAAAAAGCAATTTAGATAATGGTGAGCATTAATAAACCAAAAGGTTCATCGAGAACGCTATTCCCAAGGATAAAAGGTAGAAAGGAGCAGAGAAATTCTGCAAGCTGCTCATCCGAATAACATTGCAGCCTTCAGCATAGCCATCTTGTATTATTCCCCACCAAATGCATTCAGCTGAGACACTCCAAATGAGGTGTTTGTGATCTGATTTGCGCTGGATAGTTTTGAGTTCACTCTCCTGTTCAGACTTGCAGCTCTGGCCTCAGGGTCACATCCCTGCTCTGCAGGGATTGAAAAGCTGGTACCTAAGTAAGGCTCAAGCGACTTTGAGCGTCCAGCTTGATGTTTACAACAGAGCTTTCCACTACCATTATCTAAGATGACTCCATTTCCTACTTTCATCAGCTCCCCATACTGCCTTGTATGTGAAACAGCAACGTTTGCCATTGCCGATTGTCTGCTAAACAACAAGAAATGTTAAAATCTGCTTCACATTGCTATGGTAGCCACTTACACTTTGTGCTAGAAGCCAAAGCAAACACCCAGTCCCTTATTCTATTATCTTCTCCTTATGTTCCTGGAGGAAGATGGGTATGTAGTTTTCATTGGCTATACCAAGCATCTCCTGATAAGATGAAAACACGTAGGAAAAATGCATATGCAAAGTGTGACCCAAACAGTATTTCTGAGTCCGTATTTCAGCTCTGGGAAGAGCAGGTGAGCACGCTCTGGGGATCAGACATTCAACTAACAGCCCTGTGGTTGTCATCATGCATTTGGTGTCACACAGCCCACCAGGATGTCTGTTGGTCGCAGGCAATGCATCGCAATGCTTCCTGTGCTGCCTGCTGCACTGCTCACACCGTGGCTCCCTGAGGATGCCTTTTCCACCCTTCCTGCACCCCTGTAGGCAAAGAGCCAAGTATTAAACTCTGAATCATCGCAGGCTGCATACAGCAGCACTCAACAAAACATTAGAGAAAAGGTGCCAGAGCAGAAGATGAGACTGTTCTGCAGTATAAGCCACTTGAAGATGCACAGAAATCCAGCTGAGATACTTCAGAAAATAGAATAATAATCCCGCTTTTGCATTCCTGAGCTGAAATCCTGCAGAGGAGTTCAGACAGAATAGGTTAGCTTTGATCTTAAAAACGTTACGCTTCAAATAAAGAAACTGAAGTGACAGTGTTCCTTTCCCTGGTTGTTTTCATTTAAGGCCTGAATCCCAAGGTGTTGACACAAACAGGCTGTGCTAAGGCTAAGTGCTGCTGAAAATTGTCAAGAAAGTCTTTAAACCATTCACTGGATGATCTCATATCTAACACCAGAGGCTACAGGCACTGAGGAATGTATGGTTGGTGTGTAGTGCATGTGATCATGTCTTTAAAGAAGGCTGCCCTCAATTAGAGGGCCATAGAACCATCCTTAAAAAATACTTTTATTGACTAATTTTTGGATACTCCCTACAAAGATACAGCCTGAACTATGTGCAAATGCATGAGAATCAAAACACTTCAGTACCTGCTGTAAAAGGCTTCAGACTAACTGTAAAGCAGGCCTAGTGTCATGTAGATGTTATTATAAGGACTTACATGGGATGCCCTCAAACTTAATATGCAGGTAGATTGCCTTCCCAAAGTCTTTGACTCTGAACCATACAGGATGGATAGCCAGAGTAGTACAATGGCCACATTCCCTCTTATTTTTGAAGTAACTCACACCTGGACCAGGACATTTGCAAAGTTACTACTGCAGAAAAAGCAATCCCTGTTCCAAGAAGTTTGTAGAGCTCAGTAATACTGGTGGAAACTGCTCTGATATCTGCCAGGAAGAGAACACCACAACTCCTGTGTGACTCATCTTCCTGGGGCTTTCATTTCTGGAGCAACCAGTTAAAGAAAAACCTTGAAGACTGTGGTTTTCAGGAAAAAACTGAGTGTTTACTAGCCCAAAGTCAGCTAAGGCCTCTAGGTGGTATTATAAGACAAACACAAAATAACCACCCTTTGGAGTGTGGTAAGTAAGGCACTGAACTTTGCAAAGAAAAGATTTGGGTCTGAGTGCTTTAAACAAAGGCTCTAATCTTGACAATTCTTCTCTGAAGCAGGAATTTACAACAGCAGGTGTGGGAGGAAGGAAAGAAAAAGGGAAGTCTGCGAAGGGGGCATTAACCCTGCTATTAGCCCAGGCTGCTGTAACATGCATTCCTGTCTCAGGACAGGATTAGAGCTGCAAGTCTGAGCAGCTCCATCTCCTCCTGAAGGGAGAAGATACAGAGCCACTTGGTTCTCTGCTGTCACTGAAAACAGGTTACCTATGCCAATGGCACTGCTCATGTAAGACTACTGATGCAGGAGAGTTATCCCTGTGGTTTGTGCAATACCACCAGCTCCAAGATGTTTACAGGCTAGCTGTTGACATCAGTATAGCATGGCTTTGTAGCAAGAATGTCACACCAACACTTCCATCCCGGCTCTGGGTCCCCACGCTGAATGAACTGACCTGCGGCCACACCAGCTTTTGAAGAAACCACTCTCCCCACCACCAACACATACACACTCCTCTGAGCTGCTCTGGAGGCAGCAGAAGGGCAAAGAACAGGCAGTCTTTATTGAACAGCAGATTTCTTCGGAACAAATGCTTGGCAAAACACACACTTTTACATTTTTACTTCCTACAGTGCCTTGAGAATTACATCTGTTTAACTAGCATGTGCTTATTAAATTGGTAAAAGCAGCATTCTGGAGTGTTTAGTAAAAAACACAGGCAATTGTGTATTGCATGGGACACAGTCCAGCTTGCCTAGCTCGGCTGAACAGCCTGTTCTGCCCTGTCATAAATAACAATTGACTTTTATAAAGGAACCAGCTATATTATATGGAAGTAAGGGCAGATCCTCCAACCAAACCCATTGGCAGAAAGAGTCTGGAAGCAAATGCAGCTGCAGAGGTGAGAGTCACTGCCTGTCTGGGGAGATCTGACACCACAGGTCTATGAGACCTCCTCCAGTTCTGGCTCTGGCATAAGCATTAGAGTTAGTAACGAGCCTCAAGCCCATCCAGGTCTGATAAAAACCTTGACATGCGCCAATTGTGATTTAGTCTCTATTCTTACTCTTTCTGCTGAAGAACAAAGGACTGCAGTCAAAAAACACTATAAATGGTTCCACCCACAACTCATTTATACAATTTACCACTGCTGACAGATGCTAGTATTTTCCTGTCTTTTTCTAGAAGCTATATATATGAGCAAATAAATCTTGACCCAGTCTGAGCTGGCAACCTAAGGATGAACAGTTTGAATTTCGATCTCCTCTCTCATGCTGTCTCACCAGAACACATTCCCATGTATCCAGAGCTACTAAGTTTACTTTTAGTAAACATAAATTTCCCAGCTCTGCTGCTTCTAGTGCTCTGTCTTTGTCTCTGGTCTGGACAGTTTGTATCTCAGTAATGCTTTTGAAATGTGTCTTAGTCTTGAGTTTCAGGTTGAGAACCAACTGGCTTTTGTCAACCATCAGAAAGTCATCCTCCCATCAAGAATACAAGAGGAAATACACAGCACTGTCTGGTTCTCTGATATGTAGGATGAAACCAGCTACCTCAGTGGGACCACATCAAATTCAAGGTGTCTACAAATGGTCAAGTAGTACAAGTTGGACAGAAATATACGAAGAAGGGAAGGTGGGAATATCAAACAAACACAAGACCTGATCAGATCACAGTAGGAATGAGATTTCAACTAGATGGGCAATCTTTAGCCTAGGAAGAATCAGCCTCCTCATGTGTTCTTTGTCTCCCCCTGCCTTTCTGCCCTCTTCATTTCCCTCACCTGCTCAGCAGACTGAAAACATTGCACCGAGCAGGTATTTTCCAGGTCCCTTCTCAGCCTCTGTTGCTGTTTTTCCATCTCCCTTTGCCTATCAGCAGCGCTTGGGCTCGCAGCTCAGCGCCTCTTGTCCTTGCACTGGCACATTCAACATGTGGGACTCATCACCCTCACAAGGGTAGCATCTGCTTTTAACTGTGGAGAAATTCTATACAGCATTATTATTGCTCCAAGAGATGAGAGCTATAAACACAAATCATACAGATGAACCAAAAGAAGATTTTCAGGATTAATAGGTCTGAAATATTTCCGACAGATCAGTTACAAGATGCATTAAGGCAGAATACAACACTCCTCAAGCTCAAGAATTGCTTTTCTTTCCTTGACTTCTACCCACTGGAGCAAATCTTGAGCCACTAAGTCAGCTTGTTGACATACTAGGGCAGGAATAACTGAAACACACTAGTGAAAATACACTGCAAAAGCTCTGTAGTAACAGTCTGTATCTTACCATTACCAATACCTACAACAGTCATTCTTCATAGGGTTACTTGGTATTCTGAGCATACGGGAACCACATTCATTTTAAATTGTTCTTCCTTAAGGTATGAGCGCATCACTATTGACACAAACCTTGAGAACTGTATCCAGGGAACAAAGTCAGCTCTACCTTCCATGAAATTACATCAAGAATGATGACTGCAATAGAGAATCGTGACAGAGAGCCTGTTGTGGAAATATTAGTGTTGTAACTAGAACAACTGCCTTCCCTATTTGTTTTAATACAGATCAAGAGAGCATCTAACACTGTATTTTCAAGCTAAGACAGGGGTAGCGGGCACATTGGAGGAGCCACCAAGTAGTAGTCAAACATCTCCTTGCCAGGCTGTCAACAGTGGTGGAGTCACTCCCAGCTCCTGTCCATTGCATGGATCAAGGAGGTTTGGGATTTCAGGCCCCATCCCATGAGCTGCAAGGCTGCAGCAAAGCAGAAAGACTTTTGGGCTGATAGAGTCTAGCTGGACTGGAGTCAGGCTGATGGTCTGATTCATTATAGAGGGCAATTTCTGTACCAAGGCCTCCAGACCAGCAGGGACAGGGAGCAACCCAAAACTGCTTTAATTAAGACAACTGCTTCTTAGCAGCTGCTCCAAATAGGAGCCACTTCTTAGCAGGTGTCTCTATGTGGGCAGGGACACTGCAGCACATCGTCCTCCCTTTGCTCATTGTCAGGCTACACAGTCACACTTGAGATGGTCAAGCTGTCGATACTTCAACTCCCCTACATAACATCACTTACACTATGCACCCAAGTTTACCTTTATGGCATTATAGAATTCCTGGACACTTACAAATATAAAGACTGCACTGACTAGTGCTTCAGCCAATATTACATGTATATAGTTCAAAGTTAACTGCAGGACTGATGCGCACTGAAGGAGGATGGCCTATTATCCATGTTGGGAATAAACGCAGGTGCTGCATAAATGCACTTAGCTGCCAAATACAAACTGGATTATGGCTTTATTCTTATATAAACACCAACTCTTTCCCATAATGGTAAACAGGAACAATATTTAAAGGACCTAAAGTACATGATGAGCAGTCTCAACCATTTTACAAAAGCAGATGTAATAATAGAGGAAGAGAGGGGTCTTATAAAAATATTATAATGAAAATGGCATTCAGAAATCCATTAGCAAGTGACTGTGCTTCATCACAGCCCTGAGAAAGTATTTTAAATGTAAGCAAAGATCTTTGCTTTTAAAATCCCTAATGAAGATGTAAAGTACTAAAAGCCACCAGGAAGTCTTAAAAAATGAAAACAAGACCATGCAACAAAGCTAACACCTTGGTTCATAATGGAATACAAGTTGATACTATTGTTCTTGCCTACATCACTGCAGACTACCATTATATGAGTGAATGATACTACAAAACTCACCTACATTTTTTTCGATGGCCTCTTTATTTCCAGTAAGATTTGCTTCATTTATTGATCTCCCTGATGGATACCACAGCAATGGATGAAACAGGACCATTTATTCAAACTGCCTTTTACGAAGGTAAAAAAAATGCATTCAGGTGAAAGCTCAGAATACCAAGAAAAGATAAAATAGGCACTGAAAAAAGGTAAGGAGAGTACTTGCAGAGGATTGGGTTTTGAAACCTGGCTTAAGATCTGTACTTTTGGCAGGAAATGCAGTGTAATCTGTACATTGTAAAACAGCTGTTGTTAAGAAGAAAGTTAGGGTTTACTAGGTAGAAAAGCTCCTAGTTGGGCAAAGGGATCCTCTAGCAACATCTGTAGTTCAGAGCCTCCAAATACAGATGAAGACACTGCAACTGAAAGACTTCTTCAAAATGTCTTGCACCAGAAGGGAGCTTTTTCCCCCCCCCAGAGATTTATAGTTCAGACAAAAACTGCATTTTTTCTATGACCACTTTCTTCTCTTTTTTTTTTCTTTTGACAAGTGCTCACCCTCTGTCATTTTGTTGTCAGGCATGGCTATAACAGGGTGTGTTGTGCAGCCACTGAATGTCTTTGAGAAACGCAAGGGCAGAACTTCACTTCAAATAACTCATTCAGTGGCACATTGCTTACTCTGCCACATCAAGGAAGAGAAAATGCCCTGGAAGTTGCAAAGCCTGGTAGTTTGACCTTTGCCAAGAAAAGATGACAAAGCTAATACCTCATATTTGTTAACGCAAACCAGGATTAGAGGAAGAATGGCTTCCAGAATAGTTAGTGTGTGAGAAAAGCATATTTTTAAGCCTGCGTCCTTTGCTTTTGTATTTGGGGTGTCTTCCACAGCAAAAACAAATATCTTGTCTGAGCTAATAATGCTATACAGCTCTCCTCCATAAGCCATTTCCCACTGCTGTGCTGGAACCAGTGCATTTGAGCAGCAGGTTCTGCTTAATCCACACTTCACAGTCCCCAAAGACTCACGTTTGGCCATCATACCATCACAAGTCCACCATACCGGTGGACTCCTATGTTGCTTTCTGCTACAGGCAGTATCTGCTCATTTTGCGTTTTCTGAGTAGGTATGGAATAGCACAGCCTTCTTGCACCTGCTTTGCATTGCAGAAAAGGTTGATGTTCAACTCTAGATTGAAGCAGCCTGGCCTTGAGCTCTCAATCATCTAAGATACAACCAAGTACACTTTTTTTACAGTGAGAGGAGGTGATGTGAGAGCACACAGCTGCATAAGGGATGAGTAATTCACTTTCTTATGCCTGATAGAAAAGAAAAGTCAATATCTTAAGTGTAATGAAGTTTATGAATTATGGGATTAAAGAGATAGATCTTGCATTTGAAGAAAAGAGAATGCAGCTGGCATTCAGGCTAGTGAAACGACTGTTTATATACTCCACAGCTTAACAAATAGCATAACAATATATAGACATTGATTTTATAAGTTAACATAATGATTTCATACACAGTAGCTATTATAAAGCAATGTATTGTTTGATTTATGTCAGTGCCCAGCAGTAACTGGTTATTTGCTGTCTCCCTGCACGAAAGGAAAGTTGGCAGGAGTCCTACCTTACAGTCAGTCATAAAGACTCATTTTTAAATGGCAAGAGGTCCTCAAGTGTTCTACTTTACTTAAACCTTGTGAATGTCAATACACATTTCTTCAGAGATCTGAATTATTGCAGTTAGCTTTTACATCTGAGCCTCAGTTTACCTTTACAATCCAGGTTGTGAAGTCAGGACAGGAGAACAACTCCTTTTTCTCATGCATGGAAGCTGTTTGTACACCTCCAGCATGACCTTTTTCTGCTCAGGGAGTGGGAGCCAACAGAACATCGAGGACATGCTGTTAAGCCCCATGCCTCATCTCACACAATGTCTCTCACACACTTATCAAGCTTCCTTTTAGGACCAGGTAGATACTACTCACATTTACTCTGATTTCAAGGCTACTCAGATGCTAAACTAGAGATTAGACAATATCTAACTACCTATTCATAACATCAACCTTACAGCCTTTCTCCCCCAGGGCTCTTTTTCCTACATAGTTATAAAAAGTATAATTTCCCTTTTTCATGCTCATTTTGATAGGTTGAGTAAGCAAAGCTCTACTGGTCTCTCTGAATCAAAGGCTTTCCCTTTCCCAGACTTCTAGCCCTTTGCTCACTTGCCCCACTCCTCTCCTCCTTCGCACCACACAATTAGTTGCTTTCTTAGCAGTCAAGCTTAACTCACATACAACTTGTTCCATTAACTCTACACGGGCATGGTGACTGCCACAACTAGTAAGCCTTAAGTGTAGCAGTAAGACTTAAACACTCAAGCTTGCACACCTATGTTTCATTAGGATTTATGGTAGGAAGTACCATCTTTTTCCTTTATGTTGGGTTTCCAGAAAGGCACTGCCTGCTTAGGATCTCTGCTCAGATGAGAAGGTCCATCCAAACTCAGGACCAAAGGGAGCCTCACGGTTTCAGCAATCCTTTCCAGTACTAACTAACAAAGCTGGTGAGAGATCTGAAAGGTATGTCCTGTGAGGAGAGGCTGAGGACACCGCGTTTGTCTAGCTTGGAGAAAAGGAGGCTGAGAGTCAACCTCCTTGCTCTCTACAGCTCTTCCCAAGGAGGGGAAATGGAGAGGGAGGTGCTGATCTCTTCTCACTGGGATGCATTGATAGGATGTGTGGGAATGGTTCAGAGCTGCACCAGGGGAGGTTTAGAGTAGACTTTAGGAAGCATTTCCTTACCCAGAAGATGATTAAACGCTGGAAGAGGCGTCCTAGAGAGGTGAGCAATGCCCTATGCCCATCGGTGTTTCAGACGCATTTGGACAACACCCTTAATAACATGCTTTAACTTTTGACCAGCCCTGAAGGGATCGAGCGGTTGGACTTGATGATCATTGTAGGACTCTTCCAACTTCCAATTTTCTTCTCCCTACTTCCTCCTTTCCCTAACAGTACATGCTGAGGAAATACTGGAAGACATTTCTTCCCAGCCTTGCACTAGCGGAAGGGATTGAATGGGTAATCATGTCCCATCACAGGCATTGGCTCTGTCACTTTGTGGGAAGGAGGCCTGTGCCTTCTGATGAGGGGGAGAGATGTCGATTGTCTCTGGATAATTTGAGCATCTGAACAGATTTGCGAAAACCACATGTGAACTGGTTTATGAAAGTCTTCTGTGTTCCTCCAGTTTATTGGGGTTTTACAGGATAGCAAAAAACCACATCTCCGACATCAGAGAGGCTCAAAGATTAAGCCCTCAGCCTGATGCAGGATGTGCTCCTGAACTCAATGGTTGCAAATATTGTTTATGTGGGCAATACCTGCTCATTTCCTTGTGATTTCCCCCCACTCCCAACCCCACCCCTCCCCCAAAAACTAGTTTTTAAAAATGCCTGAGGTGTTTCTTTTGGAGAAGCAGAACCAAACACAAGAGCCTGAGAACAACACCACTCCACAAAGAGTCCATCTGGCCCAATCCACCCTCTCCACTGGCAGCCCACACATGTCTAAAGGAGAGAGTATGAGGAGTGCAGGTCTACTTCTGTCAGGGTCCCGAGGATGTTCATAGGCCTCGATGCCTGGGGCCGGCCTCCCTTGGAACCTGCACTGCAGATAGCACCTCAGATGTAGCTCACAGTATGTCTTGCAGAGTCACAGCTAGTCTTGCAGAATTAAATGCATAACATATCAGAGCTGTTCTGTTCTATTCCATTCCATTCCGTTCCATTCTGTTCCATTCCATTCCCTTCTATTCCATTCCATTCCATTCCATTCAATTCCATTCCATTCCATTCCATTCCATTCCATTCCATTCCATTCCATTCTGTTCAATTCCATTCCATTCCCTGCACTCACGAGGAGTTGTAAAATTGATGAGACCACTATTTCTCTGAAATGCCAAGGGGTTTTCAGCACCAAAACCACTTTCAAAGACACAAATCAGACACAAATCAGGTGGAATGAGTATTTTATTGATTTATAAAGTTCCTTTATTCATCTTAGTTTAGTTTACTTTAGCTTAGCTTAGTTCAGTTACTTTTAGTCTAGTCCAGTTTAGATTCTATTTTCTTTTTCTAAATCTTGCAGAGCTGGTGCTCACAAGCATTAACTGGATGCACACGCGTAGCCAGCAGCAGGCTGACGCATCCTTCAGTCTAGCTTGCAAAACCCTCCCTTGCAGGCTGACAAAGGAAAAAAGCCGGGTCAGGAGCGGTGCCGTGGTGGTGCGAGAGCAGTGCAAGAACCCAGCCAGAATGGGCCGGGGAAGACCTGCCAAGGGGGGGTGCTCAATGCAACAGAGGAGAAGCAGCAAGTCCCGGGGCCACGGTGGGGCCACCCTGGGAGTCCAGAGGGCTTCCTCCCCCCGGATGCGGGGCACGAGGGCCAGCTGCGTGGAGCACGAGCGGCTGCCTTTGGGCCACAAGAGCCCAAAGGAGCCCCATGAAGGGGCTGTGCTCGGCTGCGGAGGAGGCAAAAAACCCCGGGGACACTTGCCAGTCCACCCTGGGGGCAAAAAAGCCTTCCCCCCCCAGCTGCGGGACACGAGGGGCCACCTTCGTGGAGCGTGAGCATCAGGCGATAACCCAGAGTACCAGGACCAGAGGAGCCCTGCCAAGTGGTCATGCTCAGTGCTCAGAGGAAGGCAAAAAACCCCCTGGGGACCAGGGCCAATGTGCCCCGGGGGAAAATTCCTTCCTGACCCCAGCGCTGGCGATCGGCTACTCCCTGAGCACGTGAGCAAGACCTGCTCCTGGCCCACGGGCTGGTTATGCCTCTAAGGGGACACTGGCACTGCCTTTTCTGCCTCCACCTGGAGCCATCTCGGGGGCTCCTGCCAACAGCAAAATGCCGCTGGGCTGATGTACCCTGGGAGCAAGAGCCCTTCCTGTGGCTGGCCCTGGAGCTCCAAAGCACTGCGGGAGGGCGCTGGGCTTTATAGTGCCCCAGGGCACTGTGATGCTGCACTGGCGCGTGGTGGCACTATGACACGGGGGTGACGGGGCCCCCGCAGCCCTGCCCAGCGCAGCCCTGCTGCTGCCCCTTCGCGCAGCGTGCCTTGGAGAAAGGCCTTTGGGGTGCTGGCCCTGAGGCAGTGCCTGTGCCCAGGAGGCCCAGGGGCATGTCCCTTCCCATGGTGGCCACACAGTGGGCACCGCTGCGGGGTGTCCCTGTAAATGAATCTGTATGTTCAGAGGGTGTCAATAAAGACTTTTCTAGCACGTACTCAGTCATGTGAGTGTGGCGATCCCAGAGGTGAAAGAAAGGGGTTTTGGTTCCCTCTGCACAAACTTTGCAGAAACATAGAGAGCAGACAGGATTTCCTCAACATTCCTTATCAATACAGCAAGTGGCATTTGCTGATATGCTGCTTATGGTGAGAAATCTCTTCTGCATTTGTTACACGTGGTGTTTAGATATCTGCATGTGTTTATTAACATTCATGCATCTAGTTGGGGGGTTAACCTCTTGCATTACTACCTGAATGCAACCCTTCACTGACTGCTGCCTAATTCCATGTTCTTGATATCTCAATCATGTGTTTTGATCCCAATTCGGTTTAAACTGCGTGGACTGAGCAGCTTTTCCCTGCAACACTCAGGAAAAACAAGGAACTGACTGAGTTGTGTAGAACAGTTTGAAAACCTTCATCTAAGTATCACATGAGGGTACTGTATAGAGGGCAGAGATTGAGAGAGTGGCAACAAATCCCCCCAGCACATTGGTTCAAATCCTAGAAATGCAGCATGACCGCTGGTCTCTCTCCCAGAGGCTTATGTCCTGAGTGGTCTGTCGGCGGGACGGGGAAAGGGAAAGTCACCGAGTTTGTTGTGGGAGATGCTGCTGTAGGCTGCAGAAGACAGCCCCAGCTGGGGTCCTGTCTGAAATGAGTGAGGAAATTTTTGTGTCTGTCTGAACAAACAGTTCTTTTAGGCAAAACACCTCTATTTTTCACATACAACAGTAGAAAATGCTGCTGCCTGTGCCTAGTTCTGGTAGAAAGCGAGCGTAATCACCCTCTTGGAAACAACAAGGCAAAAACAATGTACACAAACAGAAACACACACTATCTATCTACAGATATAGTTATAGCATATATATCTCTCTATATGTATCTTTGTCTATACCTGTATATCTCTATCTACATCTCTTATTCTCTCTACCTATATATCCTGCGTTAGTGCAAATAAATCCTCATATCACAGCAGTACTGGAAAGCACACTGGAGGGCATGTGCTGGGGACAGGAGTGTGAAACCCCAGAGCTGCAGGCAAGGCAGAGGGAAACAAGCTGGAGGGAACTGCAGCAGCGATGCTGTTGCAAAAGCTTTCCTAAGTGAAGGCAGGAAAGAGGAGAAGCTATGATGGGACACCTTGATGCCACAGTGTCCTGAGTTGGTACCAAAAGGGAAGGGTGAGCTTCAGAAGGAAAGGATCAAGAAATAGTGACTTCCCTCCCTAGGTGGGAGAGGAGCATAGGGAAAAGGAGGTGATGGATTGAAATCTCTTCTCCGTGTTGCAGAAACACAGTGCATGCTCGCTAAAGGGAAGTCCTGAGGAGTTTTGCTGTGCCAGGCAAGGGGTTGGTGTCTCTGGCACAGGCTGGCATGTCCATTCATGGGCCCCAATGTCAGCCCTGTATCCGTGGTCCTTTACAGACAAATTTCTCCTTTCTAGTTTCACAGGTCTGTGTCTGTTTATGTCAATAAATCAGATAAACGGAAACTAACTGAAAACCCAAACTGCAACTCTGCTCACACAATCCAAAACAAATTACTTAGTCAAAGTACTAATTATTACTTATGCAAATTGGTTTCCTTTCTATAACTATGATTTCACCAAGGGACACTTTTCTGAAATGTGAAGACTTAAAGCTTGTCTACAGGTTTTTTGGTTTCAGGTCAATGGTATGAAGCGATGGTAACCAATCCACTGAACGCAATACCCCGAAGTACAGTGCAGTCATCTGTGGGGTCTGGTAGAATCTTTCATCCTCACTGTATTCATTAGAACATCTCCTTGACTGTGGAAATGTAAGACTGGCATGCAACTCAATGTGATCATCAGGCACAGTCACCACGGGTTCACAAAGGGAAAGTCCTGTTTGGTTAATTTGAGATCCTTCTGTGACAAGGTCACCTGCCTCGTGAGTGAAGGCATGGTGGTGGATAGAGTTTTTGCAGGTTTCAGTGAGGCTTTTGGTACTGTCCCTCACAGCATCCTGCTGGACACATTGTGCAGCTGTGAGATGAACGGCTACCTGGTGCACTGAGTGAAGAACTGGTGAATGGCAGGGCTCAGAGGGTTGGAGTGAATGGGGCTACATGTTACTGGCAACTAGTCACCAGCGGTGCTCCTCAGGGATCCAGTGTAGGTCTAGTTCTGTTCAATCTTCTTATGTATGATCTGGATGCAGGAGTTGAGTGCCTCATTGGCAAGTTTGCTGATGCTGCAATGCTGATGATGCAACGCAAGAGCTCAGAGGTGCTGTCGACTCTCTTGAGGGTTGAGAGGTCCTGATGGGACATCCAGATGGACTGGAGCATTGGGCAATCACCAACGGCATGAAGGTGAACAAGAGCAGATGCTGAATTCTGCCCGTGGGACGGAGGGATGCCAGCCACAAGTGTCAATTGGGAGAGGGGTGGCTGGAGAGCAGCCCTGCAGAAAGGGATGTGGAGGTGCTGGCTGGCAGCAGGCTCAGTTTGAGCTAGCATTGTGCCCAATGGCAGCCAAGAGGGCAAAGCACATGCTGGAGTGCACCCCAGGGGGAGTCCATCTGGCCCAATCCACCCTCTCCAGTGGCACCCTATACATGTCTAACGGAGAGTGTATGAGGAGTGCAGGTCTACTTCTGTCAGGGTCCAGAGGACGTTCATAGGCCTCGATGCCTGGGACCGGCCTCCCTTGGAACCTGCACTGCAGATAGCCCCTCAGACCTAGGACACATTTTGTCTTGCAGAACTATATGCATAACATATCATAGCTGTTCTGTTCCATTCCATTCCATTCCATTCCATTCCATTCCATTCCATTCCCTGCACTCACGACGAGTTGTAAAATTGATGAGACCAGTATTTCTCTGAGATGCCAAGGAGTTTTCAGTGCCAAAACCACTTTCAAAGACACAAATCAGACACAAATCAGGTGGAACGAGTATTTTATTGATTTATAAAGTTCCTTTATTCATCTTAGTTTAGTTTACTTTAGCTTAGCTTAGTTCAGTTAATTTTAGCCTAGTCCAGTTTAGATTCTATTTTCTTTTTCTAAATCTTGCAGAGCTGGTGCTCACAAGCATTAACTGGATGCACACGCGTAGCCAGCAGCAGGCTGACGCATCCTTCAGTCTAGCTTGCAAAACCCTCCCTTGCAGGCTGACAAAGGAAAAAAGCCGGGTCAGGAGCGGTGCCGTGGTGGTGCGAGAGCAGTGCAAGAACCCAGCCAGAATGGGCCGGGGAAGACCTGCCAAGGGGGGGTGCTCAATGCAACAGAGGAGAAGCAGCAAGTCCCGGGGCCACGGTGGGGCCACCCTGGGAGTCCAGAGGGCTTCCTCCCCCCGGATGCGGGGCACGAGGGCCAGCTGCGTGGAGCATGAGCAGCTGCCTTTGGGCCACAATAGCCCAAAGGAGCCCCATGGAGGGGCTGTGCTCGGCTGCGGAGGAGGCAAAAAACCCCGGGGACACTTGCCAGTCCACCCTGGGGGCAAAAAAGCCTTCCCCCCCCAGCTGCGGGACACGAGGGGCCACCTTCGTGGAGCGTGAGCATCAGGCGATAACCCAGAGTACCAGGACCAGAGGAGCCCTGCCAAGTGGTCATGCTCAGTGCTCAGAGGAAGGCAAAAAACCCCCGGGGACCAGGGCCAATGTGCCCCGGGGGAAAATTCCTTCCTGACCCCAGCGCTGGCGATCGGCTACTCCCTGAGCACGTGAGCAAGACCTGCTCCTGGTCCACGGGCTGGTTATGCCTCTAAGGGGACACTGGCACTGCCTTTTCTGCCTCCACCTGGAGCCATCTCGGGGGCTCCTGCCAACAGCAAAATGCCGCTGGGCTGATGTACCCTGGGAGCAAGAGCCCTTCCTGTGGCTGGCCCTGGAGCTCCAAAGCACTGCGGGAGGGCGCTGGGCTTTATAGTGCCCCAGGGCACTGTGATGCTGCACTGGCGCGTGGTGGCACTATGACACGGGGGTGACGGGGCCCCCGCAGCCCTGCCCAGCGCAGCCCTGCTGCTGCCCCTTCGCGCAGCGTGCCTTAGAGAAAGGCCTTTGGGGTGCTGGCCCTGAGGCAGTGCCTGTGCCCAGGAGGCCCAGGGGCATGTCCCTTCCCATGGTGGCCACACAGTGGGCACCGCTGCGGGGTGTCCCTGTAAATGAATCTCTAAGTTCAGAGGGTGTCAATAAAGACTTTTCTAGCACGTACTCAGTCATGTGAGTGTGGCGATCCCAGAGGTGAAAGAAAGGGGTTTTGGTTCCCTCTGCACAAACTTTGCAGAAACATAGAGAGCAGACAGGATTTCCTCAACATTCCTTATCAGTACAGCAAGTGGCATTTGCTGCTACGCTGCTTATGGTGAGAAATCTCTTCTGCATTTGTTACACGTGGTATTTAGATATCTTCATGTGTTTATTAACATTCATGCATGTAGTTGGAGGGTTTACCTCTTGCATTACTACCTGAATGCAACCCTTCACTGACTGCTGCCTTTGTCTAAGGACATTCTTTGTCAAGAACATTCCATGTTCTTGGTAGCTCAATCACGTGTTTTGATCCAAACTCGGTTTAAACTGCGTGGACTGAGCATCTTTTCCCTGCAACACTCAGGAAAAACAAGGAACTGACTCAGTTGTGTAGAACAGTTTAAAAACCCTCATCTAAGTATCACATGAGGGTACTGTATAGAGGGCAGAGATTGAGAGAGTGGCAACAAATCCTCCCAGCACATTCATTCAAATCCTTGAAATGCAGCTTGACTGCCGGTCTCTCTCCCAGAGGCTTATTTCTTGAGTGGTCTGTCGGCGGTGCGTGGAAAGGGAACGTCACCGAGTTTGTTGTGGGAGATGCTGCTGTAGGCTGCAGAAGACAGCCCCAGCTGGGGTCCTGTCTGAAATGAGTGAGGAAATTTTTGTGTCTGTCTGAACAAACAGTCCTTTTAGAGAAAACATCGATGTTTTTCACGTACAACAGTGGAAAATGCTGCTGCCTGTGCCTAGTTCTGGTAGAAAGCGAGCGTAATCACCCTCTTGGAAACAACAAGGCAAAAGCAATATACACAAACAGAAACACACACTTTGCTATCCATCTGCAGATATAGTTATAGCATTTATATCTCTCTATATGTATCCATACCTATACCTGTACATCTCTATCTACATCTCTTATTCTCTCAAGCTATCTCCTGCATTAGTGCAAATAAATCCTCACATCACAGCAGTACTGGAAAGCGCACTGGAGGGCGTGTGCTGGGGACAGCAGTGTGAAACTGCAGAGCTGCAGCCAAGGCAGAGGGAGACAAGCTGGAGGGAACTGCAGCAGCGATGCTGTTGCAAAAGGTTTGCTAAGTGAAGGCAGGAAAGAGGAGAAGCTGTGAAGGGACAGCTTGATGCCAATTCAAATGGTGTCCTGAGTTGGTACCAAAAGGGAAGGGTGAGCTTCAGAAGGAAAGGATCAATAGTGACCGCCCTCCCTAGGTGGGAGAGGAGGCGATGGATTGAAATCTCTTCTCCGTGTTGCAGAAACACAGTGCGTGCTCGCTAAAGGGAAATACTAAGGAGTTTTGCTGTGCCGGGCAAGGGGCTGGTGTCCTTTGGCACAGGCTGGCATGTCCATTCATGGGCCCCAATGTCAGCCCTGTATCCGTGGTCCTTTACAGAAAAATTTCTCCTTTCTAGTTTCACAGGTCTGTGTCTGTTTATGTCAATAAATCAGATAAACGGAAACTAACTGAAAACCCAAACTGCAACTCTGCTCACATAATCCAAAACCAATTACTTAGTCAAAGTACTAATTCTTACTTATGCAAAGAGGTTTCCTTTCTATAACTATGATTTCACCAAGGGACACTTTTCTGAAATGTGAAGACTTAAAGCTTGCCTAAAGGTTTTTTGGTTTCAGGTCAATGGTATGAAGCGATGGTAACCAATCCACTGAACGCAAAACCCCAAAATACAGTGCAGTCATCTGTGGGGTCTGGTAGAATCTTTCATCCTCACTTTATTCATGAGAACATCTCCTTGACTGTGGAAATGTAAGACTGGCATGCAACTCAATGTGATCATCAGGCACAGTCACCACGGGTTCACAAAGGGAAAGTCCTGTTTGGTTAATTTGAGATCCTTCTGTGACAAGGTCACCTGCCTCGTGAGTGAAGGCATGGTGGTGGATAGAGTTTTTGCAGGTTTCAGTGAGGCTTTTGGTACTGTCCCTCACAGCATCCTGCTGGACACATTGTGCAGCTGTGAGATGAACGGCTACCTGGTGCACTGAGTGAAGAACTGGTGAATGGCAGGGCTCAGAGGGTTGGAGTGAATGGGGCTACATGTGAGTGGCAACTAGTCACCAGCGGTGTTCCTCAGGGATCCAGTGTAGGTCTAGTTCTGTTCAATCTTCTTATGTATGATCTGGATGCAGGAGTTGAGTGCCTCATTGGCAAGTTTGCTGATGCTGCAATGCTGATGATGCAATGCAACAGCTCAGAGGTGCTGTTGACTCTCTTGAGGGACAAGAGGTCCTGCAGAGGGATCCAGATGGACTGGAGCATTGGGCAATCACCAACGGCATGAAAGTGAACAAGAGCAGATGCTGAATTCTGCCCGTGGGACGGAGGGATGCCAGCCACAAGTGTCAATTGGGAGAGGGGTGGCTGGAGAGCAGCCCTGCAGAAAGGGATGTGGAGGTGCTGGCTGGCAGCAGGCTCAGTTTGAGCTAGCATTGTGCCCAATGGCAGCCAAGAGGGCAAAGCACATGCTGGAGTGCACCCCAGGGGGAGTCCATCTGGCCCAATCCACCCTCTCCAGTGGCAGCCCATACATGTCTAACGGAGAGTGTATGAGGAGTGCAGGTCTACTTCTGTCAGGGTCCAGAGGATGTTCATAGGCCTCGATGCCTGGGGTCGGCCTCCCTTGGAACCTGCACTGCAGATAGCCCCTCAGACCTAGGACACATTTTGTCTTGCAGAACTATATGCATAACATATCATAGCTGTTCTGTTCCATTCCATTCCATTCCATTCCATTCCATTCCATTCCTCTCCCTTCCATTCCTCTCCCTTCCATTCCATTCCATTCCATGCCATTCCTCTCCCTTCCATTCCATTCCATTCCATTCCATTCCATTCCATTCCATTCCATTCCATTCCCCTCCCTTCCATTCCATTCCATTCCATTCCATTCCCCTCCCTTCCATTCCATTCCATTCCATTCCATTCCATTCCATTGCCTGCACTCACGAGGAGTTGTAAAATTGATGAGACCACTATTTCTCTGAAATGCCAAGGGGTTTTCAGCACCAAAACCACTTTCAGAGACACAAATCAGACACAAATCAGGTGGAACGAGTATTTTATTGATTTATAAAGTTCCTTTATTCATCTTAGTTTAGTTTACTTTAGCTTAGCTTAGTTCAGTTAATTTTAGTCTAGTCCAGTTTAGATTCTATTTTCTATTTCTAAATCTTGCAGAGCTGGTGCTCACAAGCATTAACTGGATGCACACGCGTAGCCAGCAGCAGGCTGACGCATCCTTCAGTTCAGCTTGAAAAACCCTCCCTTGCAGGCTGACAAAGGAAAAAAGCCGGGTCAGGAGCGGTGCCGTGGTGGTGCGAGAGCA
This sequence comes from Strigops habroptila, assembly GCF_004027225.2. Classification (NCBI taxonomy): domain Eukaryota; kingdom Metazoa; phylum Chordata; class Aves; order Psittaciformes; family Psittacidae; genus Strigops; species Strigops habroptila. The sequence continues at coordinate 75,406,319 of NC_044281.2, forward strand.
GTGCAAGAACCCAGCCAGAATGGGCCGGGGAAGACCTGCCAAGGGGTGGTGCTCAATGCAACAGAGGAGAAGCAGCAAGTCCCGGGGCCACGGTGGGGCCACCCTGGGAGTCCAGAGGGCTTCCTCCCCCCGGATGCGGGGCACGAGGGCCAGCTGCGTGGAGCACGAGCAGCTGCCTTTGGGCCACAATAGCCCAAAGGAGCCCCATGGAGGGGCTGTGCTCGGCTGCGGAGGAGGCAAAAAACCCCGGGGACACTTGCCAGTCCACCCTGGGGGCAAAAAAGCCTTCCCCCCCCAGCTGCAGGACACGAGGGGCCACCTTCGTGGAGCATGAGCACCAGGCGATAACCCAGAGCGCCAGGACCAGAGGAGCCCTGCCAAGTGGTCATGCTCAGTGCTCAGAGGAAGGCAAAAAACCCCCGGGGACCAGGGCCAATGTGTCCCGGGGGAAAATTCCTTCCTGACCCCAGCGCTGGCGATCGGCTACTCCCTGAGCACGTGAGCAAGACCTGCTCCTGGTCCACGGGCTGGTTATGCCTCTAAGGGACCACTGGCACTGCCTTTTCTGCATCCACCTGGAGCCATCTCAGGGGCTCCCGCCAACAGCAAAATGCCGCTGGGCTGATGTACCCTGGGAGCAAGAGCCCTTCCTGTGGCTGGCCCTGGAGCTCCAAAGCACTGCGGGAGGGCGCTGGGCTTTATAGTGCCCCAGGGCACTGTGATGCTGCACTGGCGCGTGGTGGCACTATGACACGGGGGTGACGGGGCCCCCGCAGCCCTGCCCAGCGCAGCCCTGCTGCTGCCCCTTCGCGCAGCGTGCCTTGGAGAAAGGCCTTTGGGGTGCTGGCCCTGAGGCAGTGCCTGTGCCCAGGAGGCCCAGGGGCATGTCCCTTCCCATGGTGGCCACACAGTGGGCACCGCTGCGGGGTGTCCCTGTAAATGAATCTGTATGTTCAGAGGGTATCAATAAAGACTTTTCTAGCACGTACTCAGTCATGTGAGTGTGGCAATCCCAGAGGTGAAAGAAAGGGGTTTTGGTTCCCTCTGCACAAACTTTGCAGAAACATAGAGAGCAGACAGGATTTCCTCAACATTCCTTATCAATACAGCAAGTGGCATTTGCTGATATGCTGCTTATGGTGAGAAATCTCTTCTGCATTTGTTACACGTGGTGTTTAGATATCTGCATGTGTTTATTAACATTCATGCATCTAGTTGGGGGGTTAACCTCTTGCATTACTACCTGAATGCAACCCTTCACTGACTGCTGCCTAATTCCATGTTCTTGATATCTCAATCATGTGTTTTGATCCCAATTCGGTTTAAACTGCGTGGACTGAGCAGCTTTTCCCTGCAACACTCAGGAAAAACAAGGAACTGACTGAGTTGTGTAGAACAGTTTGAAAACCTTCATCTAAGTATCACATGAGGGTACTGTATAGAGGGCAGAGATTGAGAGAGTGGCAACAAATCCTCCCAGCACATTCATTCAAATCCTTGAAATGCAGCTTGACTGCCGGTCTCTCTCCCAGAGGCTTATTTCTTGAGTGGTCTGTCGGCGGTGCGTGGAAAGGGAAAGTCACCGAGTTTGTTGTGGGAGATGCTGCTGTAGGCTGCAGAAGACAGCCCCAGCTGGGGTCCTGTCTGAAATGAGTGAGGAAATTTTTGTGTCTGTCTGAACAAACAGTCCTTTTAGAGAAAACATCGATGTTTTTCACGTACAACAGTGGAAAATGCTGCTGCCTGTGCCTAGTTCTGGTAGAAAGCGAGCGTAATCACCCTCTTGGAAACAACAAGGCAAAAGCAATATACACAAACAGAAACACACACTTTGCTATCCATCTGCAGATATAGTTATAGCATTTATATCTCTCTATATGTATCCATACCTATACCTGTACATCTCTATCTACATCTCTTATTCTCTCAAGCTATCTCCTGCATTAGTGCAAATAAATCCTCACATCACAGCAGTACTGGAAAGCGCACTGGAGGGCGTGTGCTGGGGACAGCAGTGTGAAACTGCAGAGCTGCAGCCAAGGCAGAGGGAGACAAGCTGGAGGGAACTGCAGCAGCGATGCTGTTGCAAAAGGTTTGCTAAGTGAAGGCAGGAAAGAGGAGAAGCTGTGAAGGGACAGCTTGATGCCAATTCAAATGGTGTCCTGAGTTGGTACCAAAAGGGAAGGGTGAGCTTCAGAAGGAAAGGATCAATAGTGACCGCCCTCCCTAGGTGGGAGAGGAGGCGATGGATTGAAATCTCTTCTCCGTGTTGCAGAAACACAGTGCGTGCTCGCTAAAGGGAAATACTAAGGAGTTTTGCTGTGCCGGGCAAGGGGCTGGTGTCCTTTGGCACAGGCTGGCATGTCCATTCATGGGCCCCAATGTCAGCCCTGTATCCGTGGTCCTTTACAGAAAAATTTCTCCTTTCTAGTTTCACAGGTCTGTGTCTGTTTATGTCAATAAATCAGATAAACGGAAACTAACTGAAAACCCAAACTGCAACTCTGCTCACATAATCCAAAACCAATTACTTAGTCAAAGTACTAATTCTTACTTATGCAAAGAGGTTTCCTTTCTATAACTATGATTTCACCAAGGGACACTTTTCTGAAATGTGAAGACTTAAAGCTTGCCTAAAGGTTTTTTGGTTTCAGGTCAATGGTATGAAGCGATGGTAACCAATCCACTGAACGCAAAACCCCAAAATACAGTGCAGTCATCTGTGGGGTCTGGTAGAATCTTTCATCCTCACTTTATTCATGAGAACATCTCCTTGACTGTGGAAATGTAAGACTGGCATGCAACTCAATGTGATCATCAGGCACAGTCACCACGGGTTCACAAAGGGAAAGTCCTGTTTGGTTAATTTGAGATCCTTCTGTGACAAGGTCACCTGCCTCGTGAGTGAAGGCATGGTGGTGGATAGAGTTTTTGCAGGTTTCAGTGAGGCTTTTGGTACTGTCCCTCACAGCATCCTGCTGGACACATTGTGCAGCTGTGAGATGAACGGCTACCTGGTGCACTGAGTGAAGAACTGGTGAATGGCAGGGCTCAGAGGGTTGGAGTGAATGGGGCTACATGTGAGTGGCAACTAGTCACCAGCGGTGTTCCTCAGGGATCCAGTGTAGGTCTAGTTCTGTTCAATCTTCTTATGTATGATCTGGATGCAGGAGTTGAGTGCCTCATTGGCAAGTTTGCTGATGCTGCAATGCTGATGATGCAATGCAACAGCTCAGAGGTGCTGTTGACTCTCTTGAGGGACAAGAGGTCCTGCAGAGGGATCCAGATGGACTGGAGCATTGGGCAATCACCAACGGCATGAAAGTGAACAAGAGCAGATGCTGAATTCTGCCCGTGGGACGGAGGGATGCCAGCCACAAGTGTCAATTGGGAGAGGGGTGGCTGGAGAGCAGCCCTGCAGAAAGGGATGTGGAGGTGCTGGCTGGCAGCAGGCTCAGTTTGAGCTAGCATTGTGCCCAATGGCAGCCAAGAGGGCAAAGCACATGCTGGAGTGCACCCCAGGGGGAGTCCATCTGGCCCAATCCACCCTCTCCAGTGGCAGCCCATACATGTCTAACGGAGAGTGTATGAGGAGTGCAGGTCTACTTCTGTCAGGGTCCAGAGGATGTTCATAGGCCTCGATGCCTGGGGTCGGCCTCCCTTGGAACCTGCACTGCAGATAGCCCCTCAGACCTAGGACACATTTTGTCTTGCAGAACTATATGCATAACATATCATAGCTGTTCTGTTCCATTCCATTCCATTCCATTCCATTCCATTCCATTCCTCTCCCTTCCATTCCTCTCCCTTCCATTCCATTCCATTCCATGCCATTCCTCTCCCTTCCATTCCATTCCATTCCATTCCATTCCATTCCATTCCATTCCATTCCATTCCCCTCCCTTCCATTCCATTCCATTCCATTCCATTCCCCTCCCTTCCATTCCATTCCATTCCATTCCATTCCATTCCATTGCCTGCACTCACGAGGAGTTGTAAAATTGATGAGACCACTATTTCTCTGAAATGCCAAGGGGTTTTCAGCACCAAAACCACTTTCAGAGACACAAATCAGACACAAATCAGGTGGAACGAGTATTTTATTGATTTATAAAGTTCCTTTATTCATCTTAGTTTAGTTTACTTTAGCTTAGCTTAGTTCAGTTAATTTTAGTCTAGTCCAGTTTAGATTCTATTTTCTATTTCTAAATCTTGCAGAGCTGGTGCTCACAAGCATTAACTGGATGCACACGCGTAGCCAGCAGCAGGCTGACGCATCCTTCAGTTCAGCTTGAAAAACCCTCCCTTGCAGGCTGACAAAGGAAAAAAGCCGGGTCAGGAGCGGTGCCGTGGTGGTGCGAGAGCAGTGCAAGAACCCAGCCAGAATGGGCCGGGGAAGACCTGCCAAGGGGTGGTGCTCAATGCAACAGAGGAGAAGCAGCAAGTCCCGGGGCCACGGTGGGGCCACCCTGGGAGTCCAGAGGGCTTCCTCCCCCCGGATGCGGGGCACGAGGGCCAGCTGCGTGGAGCACGAGCAGCTGCCTTTGGGCCACAATAGCCCAAAGGAGCCCCATGAAGGGGCTGTGCTCGGCTGCGGAGGAGGCAAAAAACCCCGGGGACACTTGCCAGTCCACCCTGGGGGCAAAAAAGCCTTCCCCCCCCAGCTGCGGGACACGAGGGGCCACCTTCGTGGAGCATGAGCACCAGGCGATAACCCAGAGCGCCAGGACCAGAGGAGCCCTGCCAAGTGGTCATGCTCAGTGCTCAGAGGAAGGCAAAAAACCCCCGGGGACCAGGGCCAATGTGTCCCGGGGGAAAATTCCTTCCTGACCCCAGCGCTGGCGATCGGCTACTCCCTGAGCACGTGAGCAAGACCTGCTCCTGGTCCACGGGCTGGTTATGCCTCTAAGGGACCACTGGCACTGCCTTTTCTGCATCCACCTGGAGCCATCTCGGGGGCTCCCACCAACAGCAAAATGCCGCTGGGCTGATGTACCCTGGGAGCAAGAGCCCTTCCTGTGGCTGGCCCTGGAGCTCCAAAGCACTGCGGGAGGGCGCTGGGCTTTATAGTGCCCCAGGGCACTGTGATGCTGCACTGGCGCGTGGTGGCACTATGACACGGGGGTGACGGGGCCCCCGCAGCCCTGCCCAGCGCAGCCCTGCTGCTGCCCCTTCGCGCAGCGTGCCTTGGAGAAAGGCCTTTGGGGTGCTGGCCCTGAGGCAGTGCCTGTGCCCAGGAGGCCCAGGGGGATGTCCCTGCCCATGGTGGCCACACAGTGGGCACCGCTGCGGGGTGTCCCTGTAAATGAATCTGTATGTTCAGAGGGTATCAATAAAGACTTTTCTAGCACGTACTCAGCCATGTGAGTGTGGCAATCCCAGAGGTGAAAGAAATGGTTTTGGTTCCCTCTGCACAAACTTTGCAGAAACATAGAGAGCAGACAGGATTTCCTCACCATTCCTTATCAATACTGCAAGTGGCATTTGCTGCTACGCTGCTTATCGTGAGGTCTTCTCCTTGGAAAGAAGAATTTAAGAAATCTCTTCTGCGATTGTTACACGGGGTGTTATACTGCTGTATGGTTAGAAGGTGGAAGATAGGCTTCTTTGTTAGAAAGAGGAGGGAAGGAGCTGTATGCCCCAACTGCTTTTTCTTTTTAATCAGTTTTGGGAGACTTCTCCATTTAGGAAATTCACACAATGAGATGTGTGATGTGGTAGGTGAGATGCCATTGAATACACAGAGATGACAGATAGATAGCTGTTCCCTCAACTATTGCCCAGTGCTCCTGCCTCTCTCCTGCACTGACATTTTAGGCACATGGTGTCACTTTGTCGATATAGGTGTTCTAAGGCTGTGCCTGATTATTTGGGGCCAAGAGTGCGAGGGAGAGAAGCATTGCCCTGCAAAGCCAAGAAGGATGTTGGGAGGACGAAGGGTTGGGAAGAGAAAGCAAAGCTGATGCTCAACATGCGAGTCCGGACATGTGTATTTTGAGTCCTGACTTCATGGGGACTTACCAAATCACCATTTGTTTGGGTCTAAAGAGATAGTTGGTTATTTCTCATAGGTCACATGCGTATCAGACCCAATTCTCTCCTGAGCTAGGTTATGCAAAATTCCATTACTTAGTGGAATTTGTGAATCTTTCTGAGGCCAGTGGCTGTTTGATAGAACAAAGACTTGCCATCCTCTGAATGGGAGGGATGTTAAGAAAATAAACATTCAAAGAAGAGTGAAATGACTTGTGCAGACTAATTCAGTGAGTGTATGTGCAGATGTACACAGCATCTATGGACATATACACCAGTTGGTTCTCTCTGATGCATTTGATGGTTGAAGTCACACCAGTCAAACGCCAGGCCTCGCGGTTCTTCCTTGTTTGAATAGCCCATGTCCTTTTTCTTTTAACTTGCACAACCCTACTGCTCTTGGATGGTGGCAGAGAGGATTCACCATTCTAATGCATGTTTATTTGTATGATTTACTGTACTTCACATCCAGCTGCCCGGTCTTGTGGGCACTGGTAGAATCAGAGCTGTGTCTGTTCTCCATCTGTAGTAGAAGGGAATTAGGATTTCTATGTAAGATCTTGGAATCAAAAGAATTTTAGCCATGCCGATATCAGCGGAGATACTCTGGCTTGTAGCTACCTTAGCTCTGGTCTGGTATCACTGGGTCAGCAAGGAGTTTGGTGCTGCACCTTCAATGGACTCTTTTTATTCTTACTCTTTTCTCTGCAAGAAAACAAAGCTTTGAAACTGCTCAAATATTGTCGAACCACGCGTAATTTTGCAGCATTTGTTCCAGGCACACTACAATTTTTGCCATCTAGTGATTACCTTTAAATTCCGTGAAGCCTTTTCTCATGTGCCCTTGTGCAGCGCTTTGGGAGATTGTCTGATGTGAAAGGCACTATTACACATTGAACTGATTATTGTTGTTTGTTGCTGTTAACACAGAGAAGAAACCCTCCTGGCAGGGATACAACTTCTTTGCTAATAAGTATTCATAATTTGTATCTCAGCAAAAGATGTAAACATATATTATCATTAAATAGGCTGTAATTTTAATTGCCTATAAATGTTATTAATTCTGATTGTGATTATTCAATAGGTAATAAAGATAAAGGCTGTCAAAATTAATTAAGTACATATTCATTAAATTCAAGGTAGCTTCAGTTTCTTTATTGCACAAATACAATTAACACTTAATCTGAATCTCAGTAAGTTACACAATCATGTGACTCAAAATAAAGGGAGGATACAACCTTGGCCTTTTACTTTTTACATGGGAAAACATTAATGATGCTGACATTGGAGACAATTAGACAGTGTCGGCCAATTGTTTTTAGTCAGCTTTCTCTCACATCTGTGGTGTCTACAAGCAAGAAGGGCCATTGTTTCTGCAGGCCTCCGTCGCGCTTTGGCTCTTTGTGCTAACCGTCAATCTCTTGCTGAATATCAAAGCTGTGAGGAAATTAGAACAGACCAGCTCTACTGCACCACACTAAAGCTTAGCAGGGTGCATCCACTATGCTACTAATTAGGCAGTGGCCAACAAAATAACCTGTCAATGTGTGCTTGCCATTTCCCACACACCTGCATTTCATACACTAATAAGCGTACAGCCAGGGAGAGAAAGGGATAACTGCTGAAGTGTGAAAAATGAACAAAATATAACAATGTTTCTCTCCCCACCTATACTACTGCCAATTACCATTTAACATTAGGTAGAATCAACATGTCGGAAGAAATACAATACAGTATCTGAAACTAAAGAGGGGGTAGGAAGGGGCAAAGCCACACATAGCGAGTGTATTAATGTTTGCTGGAGAACGTCGCACTGAGTGGAATCTCTCCTTATTTGTATAAACCAGGATGTTGAAAATGATCATTATTAGGCTTTTTCTATTCACCTCAACCCTGAGAGAAATCCATATTTTTGTTGTTTAGCAAAAAATAATGAATAAACACCATAGCAAATGACATCCAGTGCTCCTATAGCAGACCACATCCTTCATGTGTACTGATGTGGCTAAACCAACACAAATTGATCAAACTTCTGGTCTCTCTCTTCTTTACTTTCATCCAGTTGGTTGCAAGCTTCTTGGAAACTTCCATGCACCATCCTTCCACCTTATAATTCCTTTGTTTAAAGTCATGTCAATCAGGACGTCAGTACCAGCTTGCCTGGTGGACTTATTTCATTTGTGTTGTTATTCCCTGTCATGAATCTTTTCCCTATCAAACACATGGTTAGAAAACTTCTAGAAATGACTTTTCAGTCCAAGTGATAAAAATATACAAAACTGCCCTGTTATTACTATTATGAAAGGGGGAAGAGGAATGCTTATGCAGTGATTACAAATATTGTGTTTCGAAAGGGCTCATCCTCAAAACACAGAAATCAGTTTCATTACAATGGTTATAACATAGCATCGCTGCGAATTCACACAACTCCCACTTACGAGCCTTTGTAAATTGCTAGGTTTCGTACAATGGTAATTCGCACACCATATATTTCTTTCCTTTTGCTTTAATGCCTGATCAGACTGTGAGAATGATGATTTAGAAGTGATATGCACTGAAAACAAAGCAGCGCAGAAGTAAAGATATTAAGTCAGGTGCAAAACACCCTGGGCCAAACTGCTAAGGCCATTACCTCAGCTGAGTACCTGGCTTGGCTGAATTCAGCACTTTAGACTTGGAGCGCTTTATATTTTTTCCCTCTTTGCACAAACCTAAGGAGTATAAATGCAAATTTACTCATATGAAACACAGTGATTCCCTTGTAGGACTCCCTCCCCCTCCATCCTGATGCATATACTTAAATTCTCCTGTATTTTTTTTTTCCTGTGGGCTCGAGCTTTTGTGAATCAGGTAGATGAATGGCAGAATTCCCTTCAAAAAGAAATTTATAGATGTATATCACTCCTGAGCAACCATTCCTACTAGCGTCTTTAATGTATAGCTGAATTTAAAATGGGAAATAAAACCCAGAAGGGCCAGTGCAATGTGTGGATGAAGCTGTTTTTCCTCTACAAGAAAAATCACTTCATCTCAATATGTAGGAGAAATGACTATATTGTTATGCTATCCTTGATGGAAATCATACAATAAAGGCCAATATTCAAATGGTATTTGTTAGATACTTTTGAACACCACTCTGCCTTTCATTAGACTTTATCCAGGAGCAGCATTTTCAATTATAAATAAAAACTTTCTCCGCCTCTTCCCACTTGAGCTCAAGTACAGAAGGCCCCTATTTAAAATGCAGCTCCCGAGCAGGCCACCAGGCCGCCTGTTCAGCTGCCAGTGGCTTTTGTGTACAAAGATGTTAATTGGTCCTAATCCCCTCCTAGAAGCTGTTTTGGTAGCCTGACCTGGCACCCCAAAGGACACCTTGGTGTGAAAAACTAAAGGGCCCATTGAAAAGAGAGTGAAAAGCAGCACTGAGCATTCCAACACATTTTAATTTCAGGAATTAAAAAAAAAGAAGAGAGAAGGGAGGGTGTAGCCAGAGGGGTTACGGCGGAGGGGGGGACGGCACACATCATCTTGCTGATTCTGAATCAGTCGTGCAAAGCTTTAGTAACCGTGAAGTAAGCTCTACAAATGCCCTTTCCACAGGCACACACAAAAAAATAAAGCTGAGGGCTGCTTATATTTCAGCGCCAGGTTTGGATCCTTCTTCCATTTTGTTCTTTCCAACACCCAAACTGTGTTTCAGAGAGCTGGAGAAACCCAAAAACACCCAAGGGTCCAGCATCCCTTCTCTCGTCCTTCTCCAGAGGAGGTGGGTAAGTCGAGGCCGAAGTCTATTTCCCTGTGTATTCTGATGGTCCATTATGTGGCACAAACAAACATCCAGGAGCTGAAGTAGCAAAGGCATTTTTATTAGGCACTTCCAGAGCAGCTGGGTGCAAAAAAAAAGAGAAGGATGAAAAAAGGGAAAAAAGGCAGCTATTATGGCAAACTTATAATCAAATGTGCACAAGAAATGTTAGATATAAACACTCCCCCTTAGGAAGTTGTAAAATGCTATCTGTTCAGCATGCCATTGTACAAAGTGTACATTTACAGCTTGGGTGGTAAATTATGCTAATAGAATGCACAAACCTCAACCGTGAGGTTTTGAATTTTTTGACACAGTTCACAGATCAACTTCATAGGTCAAAGGAGTTTGCCTCCCACAGCCTGATAAAGTAGAAAGATATAAAGTGTGTGTGTATTATTATAATCTTGCTGAATGCAAGTTTGCAGATAGAATACATTTGGTATATTTTCATCCTTGCTTTTGCTCATAATGAATATTCTTCATTAGACACTGCTCTAGGCAAGGGCAAAACACTTAGGAGACTCTTTTCATGGAAGTGTTTCAAGGTGTTGAATGTAAGAACCCAGTAATAAAAGCTTCCATAGCACATCAACGTACACAGAAGGGAAACTACAGTAGCAATTCTTTCACCAAAGAGCAACTACTCAGATGTACTTTTTCATGAGCGTTTGCAATACAAGAGAAAAAAACAAGGCATATAAAATGATAGATTCCTTAACCAGCAGAGACTTGCTGCTCAAAGAACAAGGACCCATCATTAGAGATGGGAGGTAAAGACAAAGACATGACACTGGCGCAATTACCGTTAAACAAACAAACCAACCCCCTGAATTCAAAGCACCAGAGAAATGTGGAGTATCTGTTTGGAGAGAACAGCAAAAAGTGGTGCATTGTCCCTTCAATCTCCTAAAGCACTTTTGGTGATGGAAAGGATGCAAATGAGATTATCAGCATTTTCCAGACTCGTATTAAAAAATGAGTATTTTCTTTGATGTCAAATAAAGGGTAGCTAACAGAAATTAATCTCGTTCAGTTACCTCAAGATGTGTTTTCGATACAAATGACTGATTCTCTGCTCTGATCATGATAAAAGTAGCTCTTTCTCTGGCTTGGCACTTTCTGGGTCAGCTGCTTAAAAATGTTAAGGTAAGGTATGTCTCAGAAACAACGCAGGACCACAAAACACCTTAATGGATGGAAAAGCAGATGATCAAGCTGGAAAAACAATTCCCTCAGAAGCTGAAAAAATAAATAATGAAAATGTCAAAACTTCAATGCATGGGGAAAAAAGGCTGATAGCGTTCCTTTCCCCACAATATATTTGTCATTTTAAAGCATACAGTTGGTTTTAATGATTTTGGATGTTTTGTGGGTTTATTTCTGTTTTAACTTACTTCGTAGCAATAAAATCAAAGGCAAGAAGAAAGAATTCAAAATGGCTAGAGGAGCCTGGGTTTGGGTAAGTGGCAGGGTGTTTCCATGTGCCCCCCATGTGATGTGCTGGAGTTGCTGCTCAGCAAGCACAGAGCATCTGCCTGTGGAAAATTGGGCTATTTGAGGAGTTTCAACACAGAAAAATAACCCCAGTGTCAGTTCTGCAGACCTGCACCTCAGCCTCGAGTCGCCTGCAGGTGAATCATGCTCTGTCTCCTGAACTGAACTGATTATTCATATGAATAAGGTGAGCAGGGCTTGTTCCAGGGTCATCCACATACAGTCCTCATTACAAAGCAGGCCTGAAGCTGCACAAGGTGAGGCAGCAGAAGAGACTCAGCAAACTAACCCAAGAAATCCTGCTGCAACCCCCCCTAAACTCTGGAGCTGTGCAGGATCAGAGCAGAAGGCAAAGTTTATCCCAAGGCAAGGGCTTTGCCTGAGAACCACAGCAAATCATTAGGAAAAGGAAAATATAGTCTTTATTTTCAAGGTGATTTAAAAGTAACTGCTCCAGAGCACCAAATAGTTGTTGTTTTTACACTGGACTGCTCAGAGAAAGAGCTTTCAGATGAAGCCATGCTTATGAACTGCTGCTGGTGTGTGTGAATCTGTGCTTTCTACTCAGTATTACTGCACTAAGAGAAAAGCTAAGAGGGAGAGAAGTAGCCTCAGAAAACCACTCCAGCCTCTTCAGGGAGGTGAGTGTATAGTGAATATGTCAAACTTTTTTTTTCTCCCCATTCCAATCATTTCCCTCCACTCCCCCTTACATTTACAGCTTTAGTGGTATTTCAATCCAGTTAATGTATGTGTGTTGTAAATGTCACAGGGGTTAATCTCTACCAAGCTTTTAAGAAAATAAATCAGCATTTCGACTGATTTGATACTTAAAAAAAGTTTCCACCCACTCTTCCTTTCTTCTCTTGACGTGGCAGGAGGGGTATTAAACTCTGGGTGAGCCTATAAGAAACTGTTGGGTATTTTCTGTTATCCCTGCCAGGTGGCAAAGAACCACAAGAGTATACAACTCCTTTTTGCAGGAGATTAGTAAAATAGAAGGATTCCTAAATGAGGGCCTGATCCTGCTGGGTACCGTCTGTCCCCCTTGATTTCTGTAGCAACTGCAAAAAAAAACACAAAACCCAAAGATTAAGTGAAGAATTTAAATGAAAGGGAAAAAATAAAGGAGGCAAAGGATGCAGTGGGATTCCTCTTCCCTGTTGTTGTACCCACGAAACTTTGAGCTGTGTACTCTGTAACCTCCGAAGTTGTATTTTTGGCCTTTGAATTTACATTTGTGGCTTTTCAGGGATATTGTTGAAATCCTCGACCACACTCAACCTGCTTAAATCACCTCTGGAAGAGTGCTGCTCTCTCTAAATACAGCTGAAGGCACGGGAAGGACAGGGTTATGGAGCACAGCACATTTACAGGGTGCAAAAAACATCCTTGTGAATGTCAGCAACTGGCAAAGCCGGGTCGGTGGGAAGGAGGGGTCGTGGTGTGTGTAATGCTGGCTGCTGTGGTGGGGGGAATAAAGACACACCATGAGCAGTGGCCACAGAAGTGGCAAGCACTGCTCCTCATGGGTCCTGCTCCATCCTGAGCCAGGTACATGGGGACCCCGCTGTGCCCCTTGCCTTGGATCAGCTCTGGGAAGCAGAATGGAGTCATCAGAACCGCAAAATTAACCTTCAGAAGGATCCAGAATAATACTGTCATGATTTTACTGACAGAAATGCAGAGAATGGTCAAACAGGTAAATAATAGAGATGTTCTCTGCACACCCCGTACTCATCAATGAGATAGACTTCCCATCCTCCTGCTCTAAACGGAAAACATTAGTATCTGTGGTTTAGAAATGGGGAGGTTTAATAAAAGACCTGGCACATGACTTTCAGAGATAATATGTCACAAAACCAGGAACAGAACATAAACAAAGTGTTTAAAACTTGGGTATGTACACCATGTACAACATGCCCTCCAAAACCTGCTGACATTGAACACAGGGCTAAGAAACCCTGTTAAAGGAGGTGTTAAAAAACTCCAGGGTGTTTAACCTCTCACATGGGGTACACTGTCCCCCAGCTCAGGCTCAGATGATAGCAGTGATTTCTGTACATCGATTAATTCCTTCTCCAGAATCTCTGTTCACTTTACCTTTTTCTGCAAAAGTCTGGCGGTATCAAAACGTGTAGTTTTTCTCAAACGGATTAAGAATGAAGTGCCAAACCCCTCCTTGTTCTCTAAATAACGTACATGCCCAGAAAACAGTGAATACTCAGTGAATACACAATTTAAGGAAAATGAATCTACATCTGTCCCCAAAAGCACAGCAAAGGTAGCGGATGTAGATTGGCTTCCTGTATTTGCATTTCCTTCACACAATGAGTGGATCTAGTTACATTTGTTTCACCTTTCAGCTATTTCTCCAATTTTCCTTTCTGAATAGAGGAATTTATCCCTTTTTTTTCTCCCAGAGTCAATGCTAGGGAGGGAAGCAAGGAAGTTATCAAAGGGGGGAGGGTGGAGAGAACAGCCTAGCCAGAGCTAAGGCTGTAATTACTTTAGAAACATAAAGGTCTATTCTCTCATTGCTGAAAAAGGGGAATTACACACATAACTTCCATTAACATTAATGGGACTCACCTACATAAATCCCTGGTACATCAATGGGAGAATAGATCCTGTATAACTATAGGTACTGTTTACTCAAAGGAAGTGTGTACCAAAGCATACTGCCTAAATCAGGATAGAGTGGGTGAAAGCTCTACCTTACTCATTTCATTGTCATTTGCTCTTGAAGGGCAATTATCAAGAAATTATTAGGTAGTGGCATCTTAATATCATGCTCTCCTGCCTTTTTACTTCTTGTCTGACAAAGGCAAAAGCTGACAGAATGTAAAATATTTTCATAATGGATTTTTTTCCTAGTTGTTTTTCTGGTATTCCCCCAGGTTAGTTTTCTGCAGAGACAGACATCATTTGTGTTTATCCCCCTCTGCTCTGTCTCTGTGCATGATTATGAAGGCTGGACTGGTTTATAGTCAGCAATGTATTTGAGAACTTTTCACGGATATATGAGAGAAAGAATTTGCCTTTTTTGGGGGTTGGTTTTTTTTTCCCCAATTGGTCTGCTATTCAGAATGGTTAGGTGAATGTCTTGCATGAATGTCACTCCAGAGACCGCACATAGCAAGGGATTTAGTGTTCACTTTTGCTGTTACACAATGCAACAACATCTCATTGGCTCAGTGCAATCATAAGGAAGAAAACTGGGAGCACCAGCTACTTGCAATACTTTGCATTGCTCCAGATTTTGGAGTTGCAGGACAAGAATAAAAGATATGTAGAGCAATTCTGGAACTACAAGTCACTGTTGGAAACTCTATGGCTATAAAAGTTAAGCTCCAGTAACTTTACAGACTTCCTCTGGCAGGCTGTCTCAATGCACTGCCAGCACCTGCACCCTGATAGGGGGTTGAACACAGCAGAGTCTCAGTAGCTATCTTGCTACCAAAGAGATTTCTTATATTCCTAAAATATAGGTCTCAAATTACTAAGTGATTAGTCCTTATTTAAATATCACATAACTTAGTGTTGGGGGCTTTTTATTGTTGATCTTGGGAGTGGGGAGGTTGTTCTGTTTTGGGGTTTTTTTATTTCCGGGACTGTAAAATTCATCCACAGAAGAGCATTTCTCTTTGAAGGAGGCAGGTATCATCCTCACCCAGGAATTCAAAGAAGAGGAAATACCATTCAGTGCAAGACTTCAGATATGCCCTACAAGAGAACTGCCTGCTCCAACCTCTTCTTCCTTTCTTGCTCCTCCCTAGTATGTAGGGAAGTCAGTTGACTGTATGGGTTGGGCGGGGGAATGCCTTTGCCTGCTGTTCCAAGAAGGTTTTGACTCTGTGAGGGACATAGCTTTTGGTGCTATGCATCCCACCCAATGCCAGCAGAAAATATAAAATTAAAGCAAAAAGTTATGTGGGAGAACTTAGCTAAGAAAAATGCGGATAATGATGCTTCATCAGAGTCACCAACTTTAAGTCCGGAAGCACCGCAGCGAAGTCATCCTTTGCTCTAGGAGTTATCAGTTTCTATTGCTATATGAAAGCATAAAAGGAGGAGGAAGATAAAATCCAGACCCACTCAGATCTGTTATACATGCCAGGGGCTAGACTAGATGGGAAGACTGGATTTGTAAAGCACTCATGCCATTAATGTAAGTGGCATGAGTCAGCTCAATATATCGTGTTTGGAGGGGGAAATAATTTGTGATGGGCTTGTAGCTCTTCCAGGCATATACAGAGATCATATCAAATCTATTTCTGGTTCTGTAAGTCAAATTCAATTATGTGTCTGACTTTGATGAGAGCAGTGTTTCGCTTACTATAAAGACAGAAGGTGCAGGGATGGAAGTTCTCACTGTCAGCTTGTTTTATTCTTTGGAGCTACTCCTTCAATGATTCCCCTTTTAATCAGACATATCACTCTAGCTGTGAGGAAAGGCCAGGTTTTGCAGTCCGTGTTCCTATAAAAGTGTGGTTAAGTCAACGTAAGAGTTGAGTAAGGACTGCAGATGTGACCTTGCATTTTGGTAAGGCAGCCTCCAGCGAGCCGATTCATTCTGTAAGCACCAAAGGTGGGGAGGGAAGGGACATAACTTTAGAAAAGTGGTGGAAACAGGGAAGATATTTTAAAACCAAAAGGCTAATTTATTTAGAAACAAGTGTCCTGTAAAGCTCTTACCATTTACCTGCTCAGCACAGTATGCAGCCAGTTGAATTATAATGTATTGACTTTTCTTGGAAAGATTGACTTCCCCCTTGTATTTAACTGCCCATTTTTATGCTGTATTTCTGCCTCTCCTGGAAGCTCCTCATACAAGCACTTGTAGCCAGATTTTATCTATGTTTGTAGCAGTCAGGCAGGAAGAATACACTAGGTATGCTATTTCCTTCTTTTCATGTCTCAAGCATAGAAGACCTCTTATCAGTCAAGCCTGATAATAGGCCTTGTATACAAAATAAGCTAAAGTTAATAGAAATCAGTGCTTTAGCTAGTTCAGCATCATATAAATGTTATTTCCTCATTAAAAGCAGATAACCAACTGCCTCTCCTCATCAAAAAAAAAAAATCTTGGCATTCACAGTTTGTTCCAGAAATGACATGATTCTTTCAGAGCCCAGAAACCTCCCAGGAACAGGTAATTCAGGTCGGTTTTGTTGGTAAGCATACATGCAACATATAGGAACAACTGTCATAGATGCTCACTGAAAAGTAATCCTTGTCTGAAAGAGACTATATATATAGAAACATAGAGTCATAGAATCATTTAGGTTGGAAAAGACTTTTAAGATCATCAAATCCAACCGTATAGCTAACACTGCCAAGTCCACCACTAAACAATGTCCCTAAGTGCCACATCTACATGTCTTTTAAGTACCTCCAGGGATGGTGACTCCACTGCTTCCCTGGGCAGCCCATTCTAATGTTTGGCAACCCTTTACATAAAGAAGTGTTTCTTAATATCCAATCTAAACCTCTCCTGGTGCAATTTGAGGCCATTTCCTCTCATCCTATGGCTTGTTACTTGGGAGAAGAGACGGACCCCCACCTCACTACGACTTCCTTTCAGGTGGTTGTAGAGAGTGATAAAGTCTCCCCTGAGCCTCCTTTTCTCCAGTCTAAACAGCCCCAATTCCCTCAGCTGTTCCTCATAAGATTTACATTCCAGACCCTTTACCAACACAGTGTTCAGCCATCCTGACCTGTCATCATCTATCAAACCCTATTGATAGAAATAAACCGTGAACTTAACTGCTAATAAACTTCTCCTCCTCTGAGAATAGCTCCTGCCACCAGGCTTCTCACTGTTGCCAGCTTGGGGCTTTTGACTTGTCCTCAAAATACGTGCTTGTGCCATGTGTATGCTACCAACACTCCTTAACTTTCTTCCAAGAGAGCAGAACCGTCTCAGTGTAAGGGTTTAACTTCTACAGGCAAATAAAATATGCTCCACTTTAGCAATATTCCTCAGTCAACAAAGACTGTGATGCCAGTTGCTGATCTCAGCCATAATTATTGAACCATTTTTCCTTTAGAAACACACAATTATTGAATTCATTGTAGACATACTTTATGTACTAACTTAATTTTAGCTGTATAATCTCATAATGGACATCAATGAATAGAGGATTAGTCAAAAACCTATTAATAAAGAGATATAACAGGCCCTACAATATTTTCTTTCAATAGACACAGTAAGCTTCAAGCACTGCTTCTAGAGCCAAGCCTAAGTATCCAGCCTGCATAGTGGGCATTGCAGTAGGAGCAAGAGGGAGAAATCACTCTCTTTAAATTGTGGATTAGAAGCAAATCTACCTTGCCAATCTGGCTGTAATTTTCATTGTGCAGCAACTGCCTTGTCTTAACATCTCCCTCCCTTGAGGTCCCTGAGGTCCCCTTAGGAAGTGGTGTCCGAATCATGCCCCAAGCCTGTTTGCTTTAGCATGGAAATCTGGGCTCAGTAAGGCTGCAAGGTCTATGATGGTGCTGGGCTGAACTGGGGCTAGTAGGACACAGCAAGGAGGCAACAGGGCAACTTCCACCCTGCACATTAGCTGTGCGTCTGCATTGCTACTTGCGGCAGAGCAAGGGTACCAAAGCGCGCAAAATATCCAAACATGATCTGTTGTAAGGCGAAGTAGACAGAGAAAAGAATACTTCTTTTTTGAATGTGTGAACACACATTTGTGTGTTTAAACCTTGGGAAGAGTAAAAGCTTCAAATAGCTCACATAGTAACTTCTTCCTGATGGCCTGCTTCAATGCATTTGAAGTTCACAGAAACTTTCTCCTGCCAACAGCAGAGGCTGGATTGCAGTTCAGGTGAGCTGTATTTAAAAATTCATTTCAACACACATTGGAAAATTGTTTGGAAAATGTGGACTAAGAACAGAGAAGTAGCTAGAAGGAGAGGTTAGCTGAACATCATCTCTGTGCCACTGGGAGTAATTTAGCTGCCTGGCTAAGAAGAGAGTGACACATCCTGAGAACTATCCAGCCCTATCTTATACAGTAAAGCAGAAATATTTTATACAGTTTTCATTCACCTTCCTTTCCACCACTGAATGAATGACTTCTGGTGTCCTCAGGGTCCCTACACCTATAAACTCTTTCCAGATACAGACTAGGAAATTCTTTGGGAAGGTCACATAATAATGCTGAGGAATATTGCTGGGTCCAGCACCTGCAAACAGTACACCCTAATCCATATCCTGCAGTGCACTGGTGTTCTGCCATGCTCTGTCTCTTTGAGGCTGGAAGGAACCTGCTGGATACTTTCCATGCTGACTGGATAGAGCAGACAGTTTTCCCTGCACTATTACATGACCTTCACAAAGAATTCCCTGGTCTGGGGGCTCCAGCTGGCGCAGAGACATCCACTGCAGAGCTTCAGAGGGCAGCTCCAGCCACCTCTTCCCCTTGTGTCCATAGAAGTGTGGGGACAACGTGTTGATAAAGGGTTATGAGAAGGAAGGTGGCTCCTCCAACAGTCTGTGCCAGTTGTTTCGCAGGACGTTCAGTGCATCACTAGTAATTTTGTTTACTGCCTAGAGAGCAAATTATCCCAACGCTGTTCCTGCACAGTTTTAATTCCCTTCTGAGAACTAAGAGACATAATGGACAATGTCACCAAAAAGAAAAAGAATACCAATCTGCACCCAGAAAAAGCCCCAGAACCATGAGATAGGTGGGACATAGAATTACCATGGTAGTCACAGGCCATATGTTGTCTGTGGCTTTCTTAGCTGAAAAAATTTATGGCCATTTTCCAGGACACCCAAACACAATTTTTAGCACCACCTTTTTTTTCAGTTTCAAAGTTATGCCGAAGAATCACTATCCTGAAAAAGGCACAAGCACACCAAAATTATACTACTGTATAATATTATAGTAGTAGTAGTAGTCATGGTAGTGCTTTCACGTTACAATAGGTCATAGCGAGACTGGAGGTAAGAACCTTAAAACCACCCTACATGAGGTCAGAGCAGTCAGAGCGTGCTGTTCCCTGGGCTCCGATGGTAGCTTTGCATGGTGACTGAGGCAGCCCTGTGTAACACAGAGAAGGGCTGGCTGGACCACAGCAGTGCTTAAGAATTGCTGGCAGAGCTGAGGGGCAATAGCTGTCACTTTATTCTGCACACTTAACTCCTATTAGTATTAATAGAGCTGCACATAAACAGTGAGAACAGATCATGGCCTGAAGCTATTTAGGTATTTCTGTCTTGTGTCTTGCATTTTGTTTATGGCATTGTTCAGTGGTGTCACCCATAAGCTTGCAGTCACCATGTTTCTGTTTTGACATATATAGGAGTGTGCATGTGGAATTTATAAAGGCAAAAACATGCATACATTTTGATTTGAAGTGTATTCTTCAATAAGGGAAGTGAATTTCCTGAAGTAAATGCTCCTGCTGCACAACCCCCCACTCCAAGTCTTCATGTGGCCCCAAGGGCTGCTTTTTGTAGGCTACTGGTGCCCTCACCATCTTGCGCAGAACTTGTTTATTTGTGTTGCAGTGGCACTTAGAGCTTCCGGAGGAGTGAGGTCCATTGTGTTATGTGCTGGGCACACAGCTGAATTGGAACGAGCACAGCTTTCTGTGTGAGTGCTCTAGAGAGAGAATAGATCATTAAGGTCACTTGTTTTCCTTACAGAGGCCAAGGCAGGATTGATTCCTACATTACATTCTATCTGTGTATGTATTTTTCCTTCCCGGTTTCAAATAGCCAACATGCCAAGATATTACTCACTGCCCTTAGGAGAGTCTTCAGTTACCCACACGTCTCATTCAGACAAAGTTAGGCCTGACTTTTTTAAGCCCCCATTTTTTAAATTTCATTCTATTGTTTCCAGACAGGGAATATTCATGCAGAGAAGGCAGCTTGTCGCAGAGGGAAAGGGGAAGGAAACCTCAGCCCCTGCCAGGGCAAAGAAAGGATTGGAGGAGGCAGCCTGAGTCAACCATAAGAAGGGTCCCACCAGCTCTTTCTGCCTCCACCCACTTCTAGACACTCCTGGCCATGTTTGAGACAGCACCATTGAATCCATTCAGCACTACAGCATTGTATCTATTCAGAGAAAAGCACTTCAACAGGGCAACCACCCTTAAAAACAGCCCCATTGTTTCTCCTAAAAGCCTCATTGAGATCTGCGTATATAACTAGCTGCTGTTTTGTGAGTTAGCTATACTTGTGCGTTGCTGATTTGAAAGTGAATGCTCCTTGGAGGGTTATTTTACTTGAAATACAGCTTCTCGACAAAATGTTCCTGCTTTCTTCAGTAATATCGTCGTGGAGATTCCTCCCTTTAGAAAGATGATCAATATTGCTTTGTGAGCTGGGATCTGATAGGAATTTGTGTTAAGGGCATCGGATCAGTGGTTTAATGAATCACACAGTTCTGTGTCACTGTGTTTGCATGTTTACCAAGAAGCAGTTTTACCTGGCTTGCCCACCAGAGAGAGACACAATCACTCACAGGAACACACATACAGACGCTGTCAATAAAACAGTAAAGGCAGTTGGAATAGAAAGAGTTGCCTCTCAGGGACCAGGAGAGGCATTCTACATACTGCATTCTTTGCTCTTAAGGTATCTTGCAGTAGCAGATTTGTTTGAAGTCTTAACAACAGAAGCACAGGCTGAGAATGCTGGCAGAGCCAGCAACCAGACCTGGTGACATCTTTTCCTCCAGGTGACTGTGCAAAGCAGGGCAGGATGAAAAGGTGTAATAAATCTGTGAAGTACAGTTCATGTCTGGGTTTGCCAAAGTTATAGTTTGTTTCAGTAATTATACCTAGAAATCCCCCAAACTGTAAAAAGACGTTATCAGGTGTTGGAAATGAAACGCGGCAAATATATCTGATGTCCAATATCTAAAGCAGTGTGTCAGCCTTCACCCCTTTTGTGAGCCCCATATTGATGATCATCAAAGTGGCTGGATCTTTAGCTGCATAGGTGCCACTTTCAGGGTACAGCTGTAGCCGCAGGGGGCTACCATCACCTGCCCACTGATGCACTCACCACACAGTGATCATAGAATCATAGCATGGTTTGTGTTGGAAGGGACCTTAAATCTCATCCAGTTCCAACCCCCTTCATATGGCTTCTGGCTGTATGAGTTTTGTCTGCAGGGTTATCTGTGTGTGGTACCAAGGTGCATGCTAAGACTGGTTTGTTAGGAAAAACACATTCAGCCCTCAGATCTCCACTTTCAAATGAGGGGTTAAATAAACCTCTGGCAGATTCGACTGCTTCACAGAATGTGGTAATGGAGTTGATGCCATGTGGATGGCAGAAAGTGTACGTGATATTGGCCAGTTGTTTGATACTGCCACTCTAAATGCCCCAAGAATTAGACCAATTTCACACTAGAAGAGGTGCCTGTTTCTCACATTTTCTTTCACAGTTGGAGTCCAGGTCACTTGTTGATCTTCTGTCCTCATAAAATCTTTCCAGTTCATTTAAAAGTTGGCTCTCTTGTGCATTTCTTAAATTCTTTTCAAAGCTCAAGGTTTGAAATGGTTTCTTACTTCTGAGACTGAAAGGGCAAAACTGGAAACTGAGCACCCTGACCCCAAAGGCCTTATGCTGCCAAATACAGTCAGCAAGAATTTGTGGTAAATGGGGCTGCAGGATCATGCTCCAGCATTAAGTACTAACTAAATGGTCATTTGTACTCAAAGGCTTCGAAATCTTATGCTTTCCCTTCAGCTTTCTCCAATGCATCTCTACAATAGAGGCTAAAAGCTCTCCACTGCGAGAATTCCAAACTTCTTTTTATAGGGCTGGTAGGTTGTTTCCTTCCAGTTAAGTATATCTCTTCTTTCTACATCATTTTAGAAAATAATGCTGTTGACTCTTTTTAATATGTTTGCTTGCAGGCTAATGCATGAAAAAATGGTGCTGTCTGTGCTTTTCCCTCTTTCCCTCTCTCAAAGCAGGCTGTGCCCAGATGTGCATGGAGCTGAATTTTTATTACATGGCAACACAGGCTACGTAGTATTATATTAATCAGTGACCATCTAGTGAGCATTCTGGTTTAGATGATGTCCAATGTTTCAACTGACCTTGAATTAGTTATAAAAAATCTTTGCTCCAGAAGCAAAGTTACTTCTACATCTTTTAAAATTATTGTTCATGTTGAACTAAAACACAACAACTGAATCCTATTGAGCCTGAAATAATCCTGAATACAGAGGAAAACTGGTTCATATTTACTACGCAGTCCTAGCTACGGAAAGAGCTGAATTCAAGTCCTGTGCTGTTTTGTGGTGCAGAACTCACCAGTTCTAAAAAGTTACTTTAGGAGTTCGCCAGCAGATTAACTCTTATATTGGTCAAGACTAAAAATATTGCTTACTAGCATTGTTGCAAGATGTATTAAAAGGCAGATAACTCACTTCACTGCTATCCCAGACCAGCCTGCCAGGAGTTAATAGACTCGATATTAACCTACACACAGTTTGGTAATCCCCACACTGCACTGCCTACCACCACCTGCTAAATCATACCTTGCAAGTACAGAAGGCCTTCGCCCTGTTAATCTGAAGCCGATAGACAGGAAGCAAGTGATATGTAAGAATGTCATTTTACGTATTTGAATTGTTTTCTCTTTCTTCTGGCAATTGTGACCTCTTGATCTTTACACATCAAGAGCTTACAGTAAGACACCTATGAGTTCTTTATGAAAATGTGAAAAAGCTGAAGGTTGTGTTTACTCTCTGCCTTTAAATCTTAAGCAACAAAGTTCAGAGTAACCATGGTAAAAAAAAAGACTGTGCTTTCCACCAAAGTTTACTGCACAAGAGCCATCTCAGGATCCTGATCTGGAAGAGCCAGTATTTCCAGTATTTCCCATCTTCCACTTCAGGAAGGCATGTAGTTAGGCAGAAATATTTCCTCAGGGACCCCTCTGTGCTGATGTAGCTTTTGGGAGAGAGATCGCCTTATGGAAGCTCTCAAACAGGTGAACTCTGTAAATCTTTCTTTCATTAATACAGTCCCACAAGAGTTACAGAGGTATTTTATACTGGTGCTGTATCCACATTCATCTAGAAAGGGGTGTATCTGCTCTCTAGGCTTTGAAACCAAATGAACAGGTAGAAACTGATCATTTATCTTGGTTTTAATATAAACTGGTATTACGGTTCATTAAAGGGCTTGAACTTGTGGCTATAGAGTTTTCAGCACTGACTATATGCTCAAGGATTGAAAAGCTGTTTATTATTGTTATTCATATTAAAGCAATGCTTAGTTACTGGCCTAATTATGCAAATGCATAGCAGGAGAGAGCTTCTACCTGCAAATCTTACAGTATAAACTAAATAAGAGTGGGAGCAGAAGGGAAAGAGGAAGCAAATGGACAAAGTGCTAGAACTGGAGCTCTCTGATCACAAACCAAGGTCTGCTTGTTCTAGCCCCACTGAATCTGTTATAATGTGATACTTTCTAGCAGAAGTTTCCCAGACACACATCTGTAGATCCGGAAAGAGCAGAGAATGCTTCTAAATAAGGATCCCGATCGCCTGTGGGGTTTAGAGCTCTCTTCTAAGTGATGTCAAGGAAATGAGCTTGCTCCTGTTGACTGTGGTATGGCAAAACTGTGTTTCACGTACACTTGGATTACCTGGATGTTAGGAAACATGATAATATGGTTGGAGTAGGCAGATGAATTAAGCTGCCTGATGAGGATGTGCAGTGTGGTAACAGAAGAGTGTTGCACCAAGTCTTTCAGCTGAAATAATTTTGTCTTTGCCCAATTCTCTCTCTTCAGAGATTCATGACATGATATCTCACCCTTGATCTTTGATTTCCGTTTCATCAAGAGCTACTTTACCATTACAGGTGCATTTTGAGATGCCTTCAAATCGCTTCAATCTCCTTTTTATGTTGATGTAGACCATAGCGAGGTGCACACACACTCCAGCGACTGCCCTGGCCTGCAGGGTGGTGGTGATGGATTCCAGCGTTGGAGCCGGGAGGTTGCGGGACGAGCCCCCACGGGAGCCCCCGCCGAGGGGACAAGCTGCGCGGCCGCTGTCCGCGGTGCTGAGCAGGCCCGGCCCCGCCGCCGCCTGCCAGCCCTCGGGGGAGTCCGTACCTCTTCCGTGGCTGCGGAGCCGGACCTGCCCTGGTCCGGAGCCGTTTTTTCCCCTGAGAAAATGAGAGTATTTGTGCTGGGGATGCTCCCGTTGTGCCTGTGTCTGGCCATGGACGCGTTGTCATCTCTCATCCATGGCTAAAGAAAAGGCTCTGCTTTCATCAAGCACACTGAGGAGAGAGACATGAAGACTTCACGTCTCTCTGGACATGAGAAGTTAGACATTAATGTATCTAGGAATCTTACTCCTATTGCTATTAATTTGTTTTTATAGTGTCACTGGTGATCAGAGCACTCTTGCAGAAAAAGATGATAGCCTTTGTCTGAAATTGTGTGCCTTGAGACTTCATTGGCTGAGCTGGTGCTCTAGAGGGTTGAATTCTATCTTTCCACTTCAATTCATGTGTCTAACTGTCCAAAAATAACATACAGGAATTTATCTAGAACATTAGAAAACTTGTCGTAGCTGTAGATAACAAGATGGAGACAAAACTTAACCCACTTCATTAGGTTTCATACTAATTATATCCAGATGGATGTGATGTTTGGCTCATGAAGAAGTTTTCAGATAGTAACACCATCCCGTCACAGAAAAAGTACTCATTGTCCTTCAGAGCCCACAAAAGGTAAATACATATTCAAAACTCCTATTTGCAGGAAGAGATTTCTAGAGACATATGCTGGGTGTCTGGATTTGGACATTTTCCATCAGAAAGAAAATGCTTCTTCTTTACTTGTTTGGTTTGTCAGGTTTTGGTTTGGTGTGGGGTTTTTTTGGTTGTTTTGTTTTTTTTTTTTTTGAAACAGATTTATAGTAAATACTATATTCATTGAGTTTCATCTTTTCCCCATTAATCCAGTCTCCCGAAATAACTTTCACATATTTGTTCTCAGCACTGAAAATACCATTAGAAATTCAAGATGTGCCATAAAAGTTTCTATTGTCTTATTAGATGGCCTTTTCTTCCTTTATGTATCTATCTTAGACCTTGCTTCTGTGAAAGTCCATGCACACAGTACCAGTCAGTTCCCTGGAGGAGCTTTGCTACTATGTCAGAGTACCACAGCTCTGGATAGAAACTTCAGGAGCTCAAATTGGAATTGAAATACAGGCTAATATATGAACTGGAATTACAGCTTATGTGACTGGTGTTTTCCCTTTGCAAAAGATAAATTCCATGCTTAAAAGTTTAAATCAGTTCCTCTGGATTTCTCCCCACTTGGCTTTTCTAATGAAAAAGAAAAGTTATCTGAACAGAAATGGCCTATACTAAGACTGCAGGAAGTATCGGTATCATCTATGGGGATCATCTTCTCACAAAACCCTGTTTAAACTCTACGTGACAAGGGATCTGATTTCATCAAGTAAAGGCAACAAGAGAAGTGGCAAGTGGCAGAGGGGCAAACACACCAAGTTTCCTAGGATCTTAGACTTAATAAAGGGGAACTGAATCATGCACCTCCAATGTTTTCCCTACGACCATATTAGACCTATGCCAATGGAAGACAGTATTAAATGCACATGTGAACACATTTAGGTGGGAGTAAATATTGGTTCTGTTGGTAAATAACAATAGTGACAATAAGAATATCTAAAAAGACACAATGAACTAAGAAATAATAAGCATAATCCCTTTCATTAAAAATGTTTCACTCCATGGGGCCAGTAATCCAAGACTGTTTCCATAAGGCTCTGTTGTTTTAACAGCTGTGGCCATGGCATAAAGTTTCCCATTTGGAGCCTGAGGACAATTAAAGTCCCCCTCAACACCTGATGAAATGGGCTCTTATTTACTATTTCATCTTGGTAATCAGCAGATCTTGAGGATGTTCGCAATGCTGTGTCCAGAGAAGTATAGAGATTATCTTGGAGCGTGCACTCAGGATGCCTTGGATTGCCTATTTATCCCTCCTTTGCTTTTTATGGCAACAGGCACTTTATTCTCCTGCCTACTTCTGTTTCTCATTTAGGATTTGGTTTATGAAATTGTTTAGAGGCCTCAAAGAGATTATGACCACCTAGTGGTAGGCACACTTTAGAGATTTAAATTAAAGAGACCAAGCAGGAAAATAGGGAAAGGAAGAAAGATCAGGGCTAATGAGAGGGAATGACTGCAAGCAGTGAATTGGAGTTGACTATTGTGGCTGTTAAATTTATGATCGCAATTTTGCCTCATCTTAATTGAAGCAAGAATATATATTGATACCTGCTTCTACATAGGTTTTGATGAGTATCAGTGTTCCCATTTCAGAGGAAGAACAGCAAGAAACTCACTGACCAATAACTAACAGTGCTTTTAAGATAAAACAGAAATTCCGGTGAAGACAAGAACTGGTCTCCTGTTCTTAATTTCAGGCTAGGCTTAAGCTGTGAGGACACCATTCCACGCTTCTTACACATACTGTGTTGTCCTTCACTTGCTTCTCTCTCTGACAGCAGTTTTGTAGCCAGGGTGAGGACTTCTTTCATTTAAACTTTCAGATGGTTATCTTCAACTTTTTCCCAGGTGTAGTCTCAGTAGCCTTCCTTGTCTATCTCTATGCTCTGCCTGCTTCCTTCCCAATGCCCAGTCTGAATCCCTGAAGCTGCAGCTCCTGACTTGCCAAGATAATGCTTGCCAGCACGAATTTCTTTCACCCTTTCCCAACCCCCTTCATCTTTTCTGTGCACTAAAATAAGATATTAGTTTGGAATTTGGAAATTAATTGAAAAGGTCAAGAAATCCATGAGGTCTCTCCTGCAAAGTTTTCTCTAGATTGATCCCTGTGAAAGAGAAAGAGAATCACTGAACAGTGTGGATTAGAAGGCACCTTAAGGCTCATCTAGTCCCAACCCCCTGCCACAGGCAGGGACATCTTTCACCAGACCAGGTTGCTCCAAGCCCCATCCAACCTGGCCTTGAATGCTTAACTGAATATGTAAGGGATACGCACCTTAGCAACAATTCAAATTCATGTTAGCATTCTTTTTCTTTTGGGAACAGAATTGAAAAATCAGTTACCCTTTGGTTTTTCCTCAATCTCACAGTCTGTTTTACCCACACCTTCAGTGACATGCTGCTGGGTTGTAAACAGAGATTTTTATTGGACAGATGTACCCTGTCCTGTGACAAACTTTGTGGACCAGCCTTGTGTGGATTGGGCTGTTTATTTGTCCTCTGCTACATCTGGTTCCTTGACTGGCTGCTTCAGCTGAAAGAAAACACCTTTCATTCTCCCAGGCTGTGGCAGCTCAGCAGGTGAGGCCTGTGAGCCAGTCTTCTTGCATTGGCCATTAACACCACGTGTCACA
This sequence comes from Strigops habroptila, assembly GCF_004027225.2. Lineage (NCBI taxonomy): Eukaryota > Metazoa > Chordata > Aves > Psittaciformes > Psittacidae > Strigops > Strigops habroptila. The sequence goes on from NC_044281.2 coordinate 75,434,064, forward strand.
TAAAGGTTTGTATTCTGGGTGAATCCTTACTGGTGAGATGTTTTCATCGTTGCTCACAGCAGGGGGATCAAACAGAAGAATGGGCTGCAGATAACTGAGGAGAAAAAGGCTCTGGGAATTTATGACTTTGTTTTTTTCACAGGGAGAATAAGAAAGAAAAGGCAGCACCTCTTGGCAAACAGTTACATTAAGTGCAGTTTGCAAGAACTGTGTATGAAAAGAAGTTGAAAGGCTTTTGATTATTCATGCAGAAAGGAGATGAAGAAGAGGTAACTTGGTAAAAGAGAATTAAAAGGATGAAGTTGAAGAAGGTATCTTGGGAACGTCTGTTCTGCTGCTTTTAAAGACACAACTTGGAACTATTCATGTTAATAAAAGGTAGAAAATGGATGTTAAAAAATAAAATAATTTTTACTCTACATAAGATAGACCGTGGAACTCACTCCACTAGAAATGTTTGACTTAACATCCAAATTAAAATCAGTCACTGGCACAGACACGAAGAATAGCATTAACAGTAACAACTAGAAAGCTAATAAACACTGCGCTTAAGTTTCTCAGTCATTATTCAAAGCAGCAAGGTGGGGAGTAAACTGCTTATTAGAGAGTTCTTTTATGTGACTCAGAAGCATTTCATGTCAGGCAGCTCTCTGGACAACGGTGATGGTCTGAGGTCACAGTTTATATTACAGCCGCTGCACAGACAGCATTACATCGATGGATTTCACATTAGCCTCCCTGATAATTTTGTTTCCCAGTGACTATGACTTGATTCTGTTCAAGAGTTATTCTTTTGAAGTGGGTTGTTTTTTTTTTCCTCTAAAGAAATAAAATACTCTGAAGTTAATCGGGGACCTCGCGTGCTTTTTTACATGTCACAGGGTCATGTATCTGGGGCTGATGACAGGGTTGCAAATGGAGACAAAGTGGTCAGAGGCTGCACTAATCCCTGGCATGAGGGGTATGGAGGAACAGCAAATAAAGCAGGGCCTATGTTAAGTGGGTGGGCAAATGCTTTTGAAAAAATCCTCTAAATAGACTAATTCCTCTTTTCCCTTCCTGGACGTGGCTAACATTGTTTTGTGTTCACCCTGGAGCTGCTCCTGGGCGCTTTGCCTTCCTGAGAGCCACAGGACCAGACACACTGTCCACGTACCTGTGAAAATATTCCTTGGGTTCAGCTGAACAAACTGAAATACCCCGCGCTGCCCTCAGTCTTTGTCACTGCTTGCTCACCCTAACTCCTATGTGTAGCTGCTGCTGAAGGAAAGTTTGAGGAAGTCTGCCTGCCACAGAAAGACTCTCATTATTTCCTTTAAATAATCATGCCAGAGATAGATTTGTATTTTGCTTATTTGCTTTCCTACTATATATTCCCCCCGCCTCACACTCACTCTCCATAAGCCCAATATTCCTTAGTTTGAGCTCAGATGCCACAATAATGGGCGCAAATAACGATACCACATGAAACACCACAAAACCTTTCAGCAGCAAGCAGCTTCAGGAAGGTGGTTTGTGTTCCCACAGAATGGAATTCAGCAGTTCAGTAAAAACAAGCAAGCAGTGTCTCTGGGCAGCACACAGCTTTAGAACAGCTTTGGTGTAGTTGGCAAAAAAAAAAAGGAAATGAGGAAAAAAAGAAATGGGACAATTACTTATAAGCAGTTTGTTGATTTGAAAGCACTGTATATACCAATGTGTGCCTGTGTGATGTTTAACTTGTCCCATGCAGCGACACAGCTACAGGTGCTATTCCCTCCCCCTTTTACAGAAATCAGATGAACATCTCTTAGTTTGTTCTGCTTTAGTAGAAAGGAGGGGAGTTTAGGCACCCAAGAACCACATGCATTTGGGATGCTGTAAGTTCCAAAGGAAACTCTCTCCCTGTTGGGGTCCAAGGTTTTGACCTGAGCCACAAGCAGAGACAGAACCAGGTCTGTGATAATGCTGCATGGAAGTGCAGAGGCTCTGGCTTTTCCACTGCCCCCAGACCATAGCAGCCTCGGGTACAGAGCTGGGACATGTGGAATTTGAAGGAGACAGGGGGGTGGAAAATGGATAATGTCCTGAAGTATTTATTTGGCTTGAATGCTTAGACAAGATCCTTTCACACCTCAGGGCATGCCCTTATTTGGAAATATTCAGAAACAATAATAGTAATAAGAATAAAAACATCCAACTCTTCACATGTTTACTGAGGGCTGCAAAGCTGTAAAATAAGGATTTTGGGTTTAATGTAGGTTATTTAGCTTGGCACTGGCTTAAATTGCCTTGGGTGAGGAGTACGGGCTGACACTGACCATGGCTCCAGCCCTGGGACTGAGCGTCAGGCCAGCAACCAAAGAAAAAGGGCCTCATGGTGCCTGCATGAGGGAGCAGGAAGCCCCCCACAGTTTCTAGTTACAAAAATAGAAGAGCAGAGAAATCCTCTTTTTAGCTGAAGGCACCTGAGGCAGCTCTGGCAGGACACATTCGTGCTGGTGTTCCCCACGGCTCACGGCGCAGCAGCGGGTTTGGGTCACGAAGTGGCCCCATCTCGACAGGAGGGACAGGACAACCTCAGCAGACAGGACAGCCCCATGCAGGGCAGGGGAGCCGGGGAATGTTTAAGGGTTGGTGAGTGCCTCCTTGCCAAAGGCAGCCCAGGCCAGCGCGCCTCTCTTTGTCCAGGGATGCGAGTGCTGCTGCGCAGTCCATGCAGGCAAGGCAGAAACCCAAAACTATCCCCTGGGGTCTCCCAGGCAGATCTGTTTTGCCACACTCAGCTCTTTTCTTTTTACCACCACTTCCCTTCCCCTCCCCTTGAAGTTTTTCAGTCTTGACCAGCAGCTTCAATGTCATCTCTTCAAATGCCACTTGCCATCCTCTCCTTCACCCTGGTTGCCCTTCCCCACATCATTTCTACGCACTTTAAAAACAAACAACAAATCACCATCATGACCACATCTTTCCCTCTTAATCCTGAGCAGTGGCTGGGATAGACTCATGGCAAAGCTTAGCAGAGGCCGCACCAGGATCCCAGAGCTGGGGGGTGCCCAGAGAGCCATGGATTGAAATCTCCCTGTGGCCCTGGAAGAACTGAGGCCTCGAGAGTGGGCTCCCACAAAACAGGGGTACTGCCCCACACCAGCTTCCCAGCAAAGGACTTTCAGGGCTGGGCTGCCAAACGGGATGGAAGCAAGAGCTGTTTAGGTATAAATATCCATATTTATGTACACAAGTATATATATGTGTGTATGTGTATTTATATATGCTTATATAGGGATATATAGATAGGCACACATGTATGTGCACCCATAATCCAGGCCCGGCACCCGCCGCAAGCAGGAGAAGGGGTGTGGAGGTGAGTGGCCCCCACACCAGGATGGAGGTGACACCCGGGCAGGCCAGGCGCCCAGCTCGCCTGTCCACGCAGGACCGTGCCACCACAGCCATGGGGACAGCCACGGGTGGGGGATCGGGCCGGGAAGCGCTGCGATGGATGGGCTGGAGCTGGGAAGGGGACCAGGAATGCCCCAAACTGCCCCAGGAGGAAAAGGGAAAAGATCCCGCTCCATGAAAGGGACCTCACAACCCCCCACTTCAGAATTAGAAATAAAATTTTAAAATTAAATAAAAAATGGGAAGTTACACAGGGATTTGGTTTGGGGGGTTTTTAGCAGCGCGTACATTAGATGAAAGTGATGTGGGTGCTACGAATATAAGACGAAAATACACCTAATTCCATCATCATATAGATATAATATATTTCACTCTCACCACATAAATACAAAACATCCAAATATCCAAAACATTCAGAACAAAAGTTAGTAGCAAGGGCTCAGCGCTCAATTCATCCATTATTTGTTTGTTTTCCCGACTAGTTGCCTAGAAACTTCCGACGTAAATAATTTACAATAAAATCACTATTTTCTTTCTGTCCAGCTCCTTCTGTCCAGTTCTGGTCTAGAATTAATTCTCTATTCTACAGCAACCATTCCACTTGTTGTAAATTTTTTTTCTCTTTTTTCTTTTCTTTTTTTTTTTTTTTGGTTACAGTTTGGTGGCACGTATTTATACAGTTTGTAAACGTTAAAGTTGAAAGAAAGAAAAGAAACTTCAAACCAAAGTCAAGAATATTAATCGTTCGTTTCCAAAGAGCTAGCTAAAAGTACAGCATCCCTTTTCTGGCAAATAATTCAAGTACCGAGATTGAACAGGAAATATTCGATCCGGAATACTAGAAGGTGAAATACATGTTTGTGGAGAAAATAGCAGTAGGAATTATGCAGGAAAAAAAAAAAAAAAAAAAAAAAGAAGAGGAGGTTGTTACATAGATGTATTTTAAAGTACAAAAATAACATTAAAAGATACGCTTTTTATATTTGACGTTCGTTTTAAATGAAGTGTGAGCGATATACGAGGGGGTTATTTTAGGAGGAAGGAGGGCCTAAGATTTGTTTTGTTTCATTTAGATGCGCGTTGGAATTATTGGGGGAAAAGAAATCGAATAGAAGAAAAAAAATAGAAGAATAATTACTATCGCAACAGATCTGGATGCAAATCGAGTCGCGATTTATCCATTATTTATCTGCAGATTTGCTTTTGCAGATGAGGACTGCGGGGCTGGCCCGTGGGAATGAGGGAAAAAAAAGGGGGAAAAAATAAAGGGGAAAAAAAAGGGGCGTTGTGTTATCTCGAAGGGGGAGACAGTTTGATTCAAAATCTCTGCAGCCACTGGTTTCTATCTCCCCGCTTCGTGAGTGTATTTGCAAGGCAGCCCGCTCCGGCCCTTCCCACATTCGGGATTCACGGTGGAAAAGGGAAGCTGCTGGCCGTTTTCCCGGCCGGTGTTCCGGGCGAGCGGCACTGAGCTTTCCCGGGGACTGCAGTGCAGTGGGTGTGCTGGAACGAGGGCCACGGGTGGAGCCCCCAACCCCTTGTGCTTCGGAGTCACTGAGGGGGGGAAAAACCAAACCCGGGCATCACCTGGCAGCTCCATCTTCCTCTCTCCGAAATCTTTCTCCCTCGCTTGGCATTGGCTAGAGCCGGCCCGAAAGAGCCAAACCTCACCCCGTCCGCTCTCCCTCCTCGTCCCTTTCCTACCGATGGCAAAGCAAACGAACAGACACACCCCTCCCTCCCCGAACGGACAAGACGGACCCCGGGCCGGCGGGGCAGGGGAGCGGCGCGGGCTGCCCCCGGTCGCTGCTTCGCCTTGCCCCGCGGGCACCGGGACCCCGCTCCGCACCGGCCCGCGGAGGGAACGGCGCCGCGGGGCTTGGAGGAGGCGGCGGGGGGAGGGAGGGAGGGATGGATGGAGGGGGCCGCCGCGCCGCCCGCCCCATAAATACCGCCACAAGTAGAGACTATAAATATAAATACGGGGAAGTTACTTAGAGTCAGTCCAGTGCTTTTTTCTCAGCGCTTTCTTTATTGTTGGTCCGGGAGTAGGGCTCGAAGGCCGACGAGCTCAGGTAGCGGGCCGACAGTTCCTGCAAGTTGCCCGCCAGCGAACCGGCCACGGCCAAGGGCGCGGAGGAGAGCCGCCCGGCCACCGAGCCCAGCAGCGCGGGCACCGGCAGCCCGAACAGCCCGTGCCCGGCGGCGGCCGCCCCGTGCAGCGCTGCCGGTGGCGGGGGCCCGGCCGCGGTGCTGGCGGCCGGTGGATGCGGGGACCCGCCGCCTCCGGGACCTGCCGCCGCCGCCGCGCTGCCGCTGCCCGCAGCCAGGCCGGGCCCGCGCAGCGCCGAGCCCAGCGCTCCGGTAGCGCAGGGCGGCAGGAGGCCCGGCAGTCCCGGCGGGGAGAGCAGCCGGCCTTGCTCCAGCAGCCGCAGAACGCTGCAAGTAGCGGCCGTCTCGGACACCACCGACCGCAGCTCGGAGTCCTTGCCCTGGTCCTTTTTCTGCTTGGTGCGCCGGTTCTGGAACCAGACCTTGACCTGCAGGCCGGGGAGAGAGGCAGGGTCAGCGGGGCGGGCTGCGACCGGCGCCCCCCGACCGGTGCCCGGGCCCCGCGGGGCGGAGCGGGAGGGCTGCGGGGGGGCTCCAGCCCGCACCTGCTAACGGGAGCGTTTTAAGAACGCACAGAGCGACCCTTTCCCACCCTCCCCAGCCTGGAGTTCCCCGTTTCGGGGTGCGCCCGAGGGGAACAGGGGGCAAACACTGCTTATCGCACTGTATCTTTAGCCTGATCCGCCTCACTTTATCCGATTTCACCGTACGCCGGCCCTTTCCCCAGCGGTTTATTCCGAGCCAGCTCAGCTCCAAGACCGCGCAGGGACCCGTACGGTGTCCCCCCACTGCCTCCCGGCCCGGCCCAGCTGCCTTCCCTGTGCGAGACAACTCCACGCTTCCTTCCCAACCTCCTGACTTGGACATTCCCTCCCCCTCCATTTTAAACAACACTTAACTTTAAAATGAAATCCTGGAAGCCACACCGGGGAAAAATAATAATAACAACACCCAAACCAAACCCCAAAACACCCGTGGCCGTTTCTGTAACCTACGAGGTATTGAACTTGTCATTCCTACCCGGCAAGAGAAACAAAAAAGGTAATTAGCTTGTCAGGGGCATTTACTGTTGCACGATGTTTTGCAGAAATATGAAACCGCCTTTCAGAAGTTTAGGCTTTTTTAGATGCTTCCCCGCACTCTCGCCCAGTTTTAACCCGCCTGACAGCCCACGGCCGCTCTGCTCTGCTGGACGGAGGGGACGGAAATACAGGGACCCAAAATACGGCCCAAACTTCAGGCCCGTCCCCGCATCTCCCGTAGCGAAGAGAAAGCGCTCGGACCAGCGTTCTCTAACCGGCAGTCTCCGGGACGGTGCCAGCTTCCCCCCGATATTCCGCTTGCTGCGGGCCGGGAGCGCCTCGGTCGCTCCTCGTCTCTCTGCGGCCGCAGCCGCGCAACTCCGCACCCGGGGCAGCCCGCACCGACACCGCAGAGCCGGAAGCACCGAGCCCCGACGGGGCCCGGGTGCGTCCCCGCGGTGGGAGCCGCGCTCCGGCCCGGGAAAGGGTTTGGCTTAGTGGCCAAGCTCCCTTGGCTCTCTCGGCCCTCTCGGCCCCGCGCAGACCCACGCGGCAGCGGGAGACCCACGGGGGCCATGTGCGGGGACGCGCAGGGCGGTGGGACCCCCTCTTGGCCACAGCCTTTCCCGAGCCGCACACAGGTACAGGTCTCTCAGCCGCGCACCCCCAGCTCCATCCCTTCCCTCGACCCGACACGCGTGGGCCCCTGCCCGCCAGCTCCCGCGGCCTGCGCGGTGGCGCGCAAGAGACGCGCAAAAGACGCGCAGGGCCGCGGGGCCGGCTCACACGTGGGGCCCGGCGAGCAGGGGAGATCCCCGGGCCGGGATGGGGGTTTCCACGGAGGGACGTGGGGCAGGGACAGGGCAGCCGGGGGTCCCCGTCCCTCTGGGGCTACCTGAGTCTCGGAGAGATTGAGCTGGCGGGCGAGCTCGGTGCGTTCCCGCCCCACGACGTACTGGCAGCGCTGGAACTCCATCTCCAGGCGGTAGAGCTGCTCGGCCGTGAAGGAGGTGCGGGTCCGCTTGGGACGGTCCAGATCAAGCCCTTTGGGCAGAATAATCTCTCTGATTGAACCTTTGGCATCTGGCAAAGAAAGGCGCAGTCAGTTTTACACCCAGGCAACCTTTCTCTCTTATTTCCTCCCCCCATTTTGTCATTCTCTTTAATATTTCCGAATGAAAGAAACGTCGCCAGCGCCTTCAAGCCCAAGCCCCGAGTCAGGATGGAGACTGCGGCACTACACCTAGCCACTACATTCAAGGAAGCGGATAAAAATCCTCAAACACCCAACAGAGAAGAAAGGAGGGGGAATGGGGGCCCAAAGCTCTGGAAATAATCCTCTCAGCCCATTTAAAAATCGTTTTGATTTTGAATATATCACACTGACACTACAACACTGCGGCATCACCCACGTTCCCTCTGGAAAGCAGGGGAGGGATCCTCCAGGCCGGGCTTTGTGCCTGGAGCTCAGGGCTACTCTTTGTTCCTCCTAGGCTCCAGGTTAGGACTCACTGGAAGCCACCCCGCATTGCCTCCAAAATAGGAAACCTCCTTATTATTAATGTATTTAATTTTGTTAGAAGTTTTACATGGAAAATAAAAGCAGGCAGGAGCTTTCTGGGCACAGCAGCGTTGGCTGAGTGCCCACCCTGGATGTGGGGACACCCCAGCCCACCCCATATCCCGGGCAAGCATCGCCTCCGCCGCTGCTCCGGGGTTTTGGCAAACAGGAGGAGAAGGAGGGAAGGGAAAAAGGGAAAAAGCTAACCCAAGGCACCAAACAGTCCGCAGAAACCTCACTCCTCTGGTAGCCCCGACCGAATGAAAGCGGGACAAATCTCATTAACACCACTGTCAAGCCAGAGTCAGATTCATGTTACATTAAAGCCTTCCCAACTTTGCTTTCCGTAATTTTACCTCCTCGGTACGTTTTAAATCAGAGACAATCACATCATTTTAATCTGACCCCCTCTCTGGGTCAATCGGTCTCGCAAGGATTAATTATTGTTTACAAGGCCTTGCTTCGCACTAATTTTGTTCCGATTCTGTTCGCTCCTTCCTCCCCCAAAACGCACCTTATTAAACCCGAAATTTCTGAAGGTAATTTTTAAATTATTATTATTATTTTTTCGCAGGGGGGAGGAATAGAATGATTTAATTACCTCAGCCTGGAGGGGAGACGAGGGTTGAGGGAAATTAATCGTGTAACTATAAAATAAATGATATGAATTAAGAAGCCCTTCGTGGTGCCTCCATTCGTTTTAAGGGTGATGGCTATTCCAAACCAGCCCTTTCTGCAAGGGACCCTCCTGCCCGCTCCCACAGCCGGGCGGGAGCCGCGGCCCCGCGCCATTGTGCGCGGCCGGCGGGATGCGCGGGCGCGGAAGGAGCGCGCCCGGCCGCGGGGCAGAGCCAGCGCCAGAGCCGCGGCCCCGGCGGGCTCCCTGCGGGGACGGACACCCCGGGAAAGGTGCAACGCGGGGAATAAAACCTGTAAAAACCCGACGGGACCGGGCGGAGAGTGGTGGAACCACCGCGGCCGAAGTTCTCCCGCAGCCACGGGCGGGATTCGCCGCAGCACACGGGGCTGGAGCGCGGTGCAGGGCCGCAGGAAGAGCTTCCAAGCCAGGGAGGGACCCAAGGCAAAGCGACGAAATAAACACAGCTCACAGCTCACCCCCCACCCGCCGCGAAATCCCTCAAACTCATACCTCTAACTAGGATCCTTCTGCAATAGTCCGGGTCAGCCGAACTAGATTTACTTTTATTACAACCTTCCGTAGCTGCAGAGGCAGAAAAAGTCCCTTGCTGATCCTTCAAAAAAGAAGTAGAAATATTTCCTTCAGCCCCTTTGCTTTCCTTGCCCTCTTTATGTCCGTTCTTCGAGACTCGGTTAGCTTCAGTCTCTGAACTGCATCTAACGTCCATTTTGTCTTGTTTCCCAAACATGTAGTGCAATAAAAACAAAACAGAAAAAAAGCCACCAACAACAAAAAAATAGAAGAGTAGAAGAAGAAGAAGAAGGCGAAGTCTATGCTGGATATTGCACGGCTTAGGGTCAGATCGGTGGGGATCTGTAAAAGCACCTTGAGTAAGGAAGATGGGGTTTTATCCCACTGGAAAAGCAGCGGCTTCCTCAGTCCCAGCGTCCTAATGTGACTGTCCAGCTTCCCAGAGCGCCCAGTGATCAGGTACTCAACAGTACAACTCTAAAATGATTTAATGTCTGCCTTATTACAGAGACATGTAGTTGTTAGACACACAGAGGGACGCGCACTCGCTGTTTCAATTGATTACGGGTAATTTTGCAGCCTCCACATTTAGGTTACCTCATGAATACACTAAATTGTTTGGATAATATATCAGATCGTAATGGATGGTTTGTGTGCTTGTCCCCAATCAAGTAGAGTTTAGCCAGTGAATAAACTGAAATGATTGGTCTTGCTTTCAGGAAACACACAATCAAAAGACTGAGACTTCCAGAAAAAAAAAAAAAAAGGAGGAAAAAAAAAAGGGGGGGGGGGGAGGAAGAGGGGAAAAAAAAAAACTTTTGACAAGATTCACCCTGAATTGTTAGCACCATTAGCAGCCATTATTAACTTTCTTCAGTATGCCTTTGACCTCCCGATTATAGAGTGGCTTTCTCCAAAGCACGCCAAATAAATCTGAATAAAGCTGCTGGGAAGGGCTGGAAAAATGCAGTTGCAGGGGGGTGGAAAAAGAAAAAACCCCAACAAAACCACAGCCAAAAAAAAAAAAGAGCCCCCTGAATTCTAAACAAACAAACAGATCCCCAGCACGCACACACATAAAAAGTTGGTCCTTCAAGCAGATCTCTCCAAGGCAGCAGGTTATCTTGGCCAGCAGAAATCCTCGTTAACACATCTCCCCACAGACAGCCATCTTAAACTCCTACCTCTCCTTACTTCAGTCCCGATACTTGCTTTTTGTGCTTCTCCCTCTGTGTGTGTGTGTATGTGTGCGTGCATGTGTGTGTGCTAATTCTGCACCTTCGCAAACACTGAACCTATTCGCAGAGCCTGCTCATTGGGGAAAAAAAAAAAGGAGGAAAAAAAAAAAAAAGAGCCAGCTTTGTGCTCAGTGGATCCAGGAGGGGGGAGAAAGGGAGAGGGGGAGAAAGAGGGAAAGAGGGAGGGAAGGAAAGGGAAGGAGGGAGGGAGAGAGAGAGAGAGATAGCCCATGAAAAATCTCAACTGCGTGATCCACTAAAGGAGAAAAAAAGTTTTACTCTAGCTATTTCATTGTCTCTGCTACAATATCTTTGAGAACCGCAACAGCCAGTAATCCAATAAGACCGTTGATTAGGCTACAATGATTCAATTCAAGCAAATGGCCTTGTGCAAAGAGCATGCTCCAGTCCTTCTTGTCACCTTGCAGGGCAGAAGCCCTCTTCATGCTGCTCTCCTTATTCATTCCTTTATGGGAAATGTAGAGCAAAAGGAGTGAAAGATGGCAATTATCTAATTGGACTATTAACAAACAATTCTCTGAGTGTGGCTGTCTGGCAGTGGTTCTTGGGCGAGGTGAAAGGCCACATGTTGCACTGGCCCCATTCACAAAGAGTTTAGGGGCCTGAGAGGGAGAGAAAGAATTTTCCCTGAGAATTTTTCACACAAACACCGGAGTATCCATCGGGCGTGCTCCTCTCCGCCTCGGCCTCCGCCTGCCTGGGAATGCTACCCACCTGAAGCAGGCTGGGGGAGCTCTGTGGTTTACTGCGGGTGAGAGCAGCGGGTAAAGGCAGAACAGGGCGCCATTCCCTTGGCCAGGAATGCTCAGCCCCAGAGGCCTCATCCTGCTCCCGCTGGAGGAATAACAGCCCTCGTCCCACAGGACCCAGTCTTTACGTATGGTGATGTAACGGAGTGAAGGATCTGGCGCTGGGGTTGTCATAAGTAGGAAATTAGGCGAGAAAAGGAAAGAAGGGGGGAAGAAAGAAGAGAAAGGAAGGGAAAATGAGAGAAGGAAGGAAAAGAAAGGAAACAGAAAAAAGAAAAGAAAAGAAAAAAGAAAAGAAGAAAAGAGAAGAAAAGAGATGAAAAAAGAAGAGAAGAAAAGAGAAGAAAAGAGAAGAGAAGAAAAGAGAGGAAAAGAGAAGAAAAGAGAAGAGAAGAGAGGAAAAGAGAAGAAAAGAGAAGAGAAGAAAAGAGAAGAAAAGAGAAGAAGAGAAAAGAGAAGAAAAGAAGAGAAAAGAAAAGAAAAGAAAAGAAAAGAAAAGAAAAGAAAAGAAAAGAAAAGAAAAGAAAAGAAAAGAAAAGAAAAGAAAAGAAAAGAAGAAAAGATAGATTTCAATGAGTTGTCTTTAGTGGACATCTTAAATCTTGGTCATTTTTCCATAAATCACAGCCTGATACATTTTTACTACCATTGTCTGAAAAGTGAGATGGAGATTGAGGAGGTGCCTCTAAGATTTTCATCAAGCCCTATCATCTCAATTATATTTATACATACAGCTGGAGTTAGAATGTCCTTATTATGGACCAGGCTTTATTTTTCCTTACAGCCAATGCATCTCAGCAATCTCTGGTGATCTGTTGTTATTAGTTACTACTTGTATGGCAGTCATACCCAGGGGCCCCAAATAAATCACAGCCCCATTGTGCAAGGCTTCACACAGATATAGAGAGAGGATGGAAGGAGTTCATTTCCTCCACGGATTCACAATGCTGTGCAAAGGCCTGTTGTGTGAAGGGATGCTTGTGAAAATGTACATTTAAGAGAGATTTGGTCCTTTCAGGGAATGTGCAACAAGTAGATGGTGATTAGTGGGAATGTTTTTCGTGTAGCTGAAGTATAGGATTGTGTTTAGCAGGTAAGCTTTGTTGTGTGATATACATAAATATATACATGTATAGGTATGCATAGGCTAGGTAGTATCAACAATCCTGGCTGGACATGTTTGTTTAACGCTAAATGAAACAAAGTTCTATTTCAAACATTTTTTACATAACAGATATTTTTTTTAGACAGAATAGGCATAACAATTCCCATAAAAGGTCTACTGTGAAATACAGAGAGCAATTATAATTATATTTGCATAGGTGTGTGGGAGTATGTATGACATTGGCCCTCATGTTTTTCATTACGCTAATGTCTAGGCATAGGCCATAATAATAAACATGGAGCTATTGAACTCAATTACACTGTTTGAAGCAGAGTATCTGGAGATTAAATATTGTATTTGTGTGATAGTCTGGCTTTTTTAATATTTGTTTTATTTTATTTACAAGGACCTGATCCAAAGCTCACTAAAGGCCAGGGGAATTTTGTTCTACATATGTAATATCTTAATAAATGCATTGCAACCCTCTTTTTGTCTGTAAAAGTCAGTGCTATAAAAAGACTTTCCCCTATTAAATCAGTTAAATTTGCTTTCACACGTTATGAACACAGTACCGTTGAAGATCTGGAAATTCAAATAATGAGTCTAATCCTGCAGCAAACTTGTAGTGAGCAGACAGGTCTATCCACACAGAGCTCAGTCACCTTAATTGAGGTCCGCTCATCTGCAACAAATAGCAAAGTCCAGAACTGCATTGGGAAATTCAGATTTTTACCATTATGAAGACAACATTAGCCTAGCTTTTTCTTTTTCTCATTAGTCTAATCTTCCTTTCGCCTACTGTCATTTATCTTTTCTTCTCAATAGACTTAAAATTCTGGAATATTACGTTCTTGCAGGACATATGTCCCCTTCTCTCTGTCATAACTCCAGGTCTCTCCACAGCTTCAACACACTTACATCTGCACTCATGTGCCACTGGATAAGCTGATGAACAGTTACCTGTTTTCCCTTGAAATAGCACTTAAAAATGACTTAGCAGACTACAGAGGTGGTCCCTCGCTGTACTTTGCTATGTGGACTGCCTTGTTGCTTTTCAGATACAGCTTTATTAGTTTGCTTTAGCATGTAGAAGGCTGAAGAAATTGTTTCTCATTGACTGCCACTATTTATATTATTTTTATCTCTATTCAATGGGTAGGAAAGATGCCTGTTATTGCTACTACTTCCTAAACTCTTCTTTGTCAAAGAAATATTTCTGTCCTAAATTGTCTTTAAGGCTTGCAACGCCAAGCTGGTTATCACAGTCTGAGCATGGTGCTAAATTGTTACTGAGCTTCAGTGCATGTGCTTGAAGTTAAAAGATTCATTAAAAGGCTCCTGTGTTTAATACACTTAATTTACTATATAACAGGGATTCCTATCCATAATATTCCTTATGAGGACAAGCTTTGGCCCACTTGAAGGGTTCCTCCTGCCCTCTTTTGCTATCTCTGCATTGCAGAGTCATCCTAATAGACTTTGGCTGTGGTGGGTGGTTACAGGTCTCAGCTGAAGAGAAAATGAGCCAGCCCAGCACTCACAGGCAGGGAGGTTAATATAAATATCTAACAATCTGCCCTGCTTTCAGTGATGGGCACTCATTGCCCCAGCTGGGGTGAATGTAAGAAGAGGAGGGAAAGCTCTCCCAGCATCCTCCCAGCCCTGAACTGAAAATGCATGACTCAAAGATCTTCTAAATCAAAAGACTTATCTCTGTGTTTAATAGCCCTAAGTAGATTTTTGTTCCATTAATTTATCTAATTATTTTGATTCAGACTATTTGCTGTTGAATTTATAGATGTTTTCAGCAAGCATACTTGTTTATCACAGGGACTATGAACTGGTACCTTGGGGCTGATCATCTTCCTGGTTATTTCAAATTAATAGAGGATATGGTAGTTACTGATAATGATACATTATATGTGGAAATGTCAAGGAGTTGTTATGAAGAGGTCCTACCAGACTGTTAAAGGTGAATGAAGGAGAAACAGAAAACCTCATTGCTGTTTGGTACATGTTACCCAGAGCACAGATGCTCTGGGACAGGAAGTTTCTGTCCAGTGTGACACTCTGTGAGCAGAGAAGATGGTGGTCTTCGTGAAGGTAGGAGGTTCACCAAGTTCTTTTTTCACACAGGTCTCAGTGCTGTGCTAATCACCAGGAACTCTGAGCACCTTCTTGAAACAGCGTACACAGCATAATTAACAACCCTTGTTGCTCTTGCAGATTTTCACTGCTAGGAAGGAAATTACCATACAATTGAAGATGAACTCGGGAAATTTCAGCATATACATATTATTGTGTAATCAAGGGACATTTAAACAGCATATGCTAAGCCCTTAGTTGAAGATGGTAATTTGTTCTGGTGGAAATTGGTTCTGTCTCGTGCAAGTGAGCCTAGAAAATGGTCTTTCCACACAGGTCAGCAGTATCCTTGAAGAACAGGATCATGTCTTTACCTGGAAGCTTTACACTGTCTTTGAAGGAAAGGATTGAAGTCTGTGACTCAGTTCGGCTTTCTGTGTGACGTGGAAGATAAGGCTGTCGTGTTTGTGGCAGCCTATATGGCTAGAAACAGTACTAATTCTGCTTCCCCAAGGGCTGATGCCCATGTACATTTGTGTTGTTCAATGTCATGTGGGTCACTGAATCATGGTATAAAACACATCACGTGGTTTGTTTTATGGGAAATTAAATGTCACAGGCTCACAAGAACTCTAACAGGTTCAACAGTAAGACAAAGACAATTTCTTTCTGTCTTATAAGTGTGCAACACCATCCTGCACTGGTATGAAATAGGGAGGTAGCTCTGCTTCCAAATCGGCTTAATCAGCTTTTATGCAGGTGTTGTGTCCTTCATGCCAATTCCTATATGTTCCTCTTTTAGCAAGCATTCTGCAAGACAACTGTTTAAAACAAATGAGCATATGCAGGCATCTATTTAAAATAAAGTATCAGATTGAGATAATAAATGTTATTGCATGTAGCTGTTACATTCCCCTGCTTTGCTACACTCCCAGTTAGTAGCCTGATGCAGAATACAGAACTAGCTGCTTCTTAATTTTCCTGCATACTTTGCCAGTAATTGCAGTATTGTCTCGACCAGATACTAAACTGAGCATATTGGCAGGACTTAGCAGTGCTGTTCTGGAGGCCAGTAATAATGAGCATGGGTATCACATGTGTATCATGATTAATCACTTTGTGGTCATTATGAGCTGCCCCTTACAGTTATCAATCTGGACAGTGGATTAATACAAAGCTTCATTGCCTGTATCATGCCCATGGCATATGCAAGCCATCTGAACAATGGTGAGACATGATTCTTTTCATGAGGGAAAACTGTGAATTAAGAGGAAATACTGTTTGTTCTCAGACACCAGACTGAGAGCCTTTGGTTTCAGCCTCAGCTGTGTCACTGCCTCCCTCTGTTACCACCAGCACCTGAACACTCAAACTCCCTCTGCCTTCATTTTACCCTCTCCTGACAAGGATACTGGCTTTGCCAACTCTGCTTGAGCACTCTTGAATATTTACCACCTCAAAAGCTGTTAGCCCATGAACCTTTAGTGTCGGTACTAAAGCTCTTGCAATCCTATTCATTCCCATAGTCAGTACAAGCAAGCTTGAAGGTTTAAACAGCACAAGAGGAGAAGTTTGTAAAGGTGATGTATTTAAGGTAGTAGATGTGATCTGTGGTCTTTTCAATACTTGGAGTTTTAATTTTGAAAGAAAAAAAATTCAGATTTTGGGTTAAAAACATGAAGTTCTTTTATTTTGAAAGCTTAAGTCAGATCAGATGGAACACGAAGCATGCCTCAAATGCTCATAATCATGGTCTCAAGGAGCCAGAGGAAGGCTGTACAGGACAGTCTTGCTGAACTGAGTCTGTTCCTTAGGTTTCATCTAATAACTAGAATGATGTGAGAGATTAGAAACTGTCCCTTCACTCTGGAGTGAGATAAACACTACCATTATCCCAAGGCTGGGATAGTAGTATTTCAGATGGACATCTGAAGTAACAATTCAATATACTCCCTAACACTTCATGAAGGAAAATGACGGAAAACGTAGGCAAAAAATCAGTGCAGTTTTGTTAAAACCCATCAGAGATTGTGGGTTGGTTTAGGGTGACTTCACTTTATGGGGAATACTTTACCTGATGGATTTAAACACACTCGGAGGCTGAGCATCACAATAGCAGACAACTCTGAACATGGCTAAATGCGAGGTAATGCAAATCACCAGCGATTAGCTGTATAGCTCAAATAATCTGAAAAGCTCTGAATTTCCAGGAATCTCTGAGGAAAAAGAACCTGCACCAGGAGTCATCACTGTCTGATTTACCTCAATCTATAGCAGCAGCTTAAAAAAAATAAAAAGGCTGTTTGGATTTATTAAACAGATAGAACAGAATGCCAAAAAAACCATCAGGATAACACAGGATTATGTCATAAATCCACATTAACTCTCTGTTCATTCTTTTTATCCTCTTCTCTCATGAGGTATACAGCAGAGTCCGAAAAATGTGCAAGAAGTGAGAATAAAAATAATTACAGAGCTGTTAGGATTAATACATGAGAGGTGGCAAAGTCTAGAATTCCTTTGCTGGGAAGGAGAAGATGAACATGGAGCTGATCATGGAAGTCAAACTCTCAAGCACATAGCATTGGGCTTTCTTTTTATTTTATCACATAAGAACAAACCTCAGGTTAAATTAAAGAGCAGCAAATTGAGAGTGAAAAGTAGATGCCCAGACACATGTCTCATCACCTATGGGAGTTGCTGTTGCAGGAGGTTACTGAGGCAAATACCTTGGCTCGATTTTAAAGGGAATTGGACGTTGTTCAGATTACCTTATTATGGGAGGTTGGAAACAGTGCCCAGTGTGATTGAATCTTACACCCAGAGCTGGACGCTGATCTTATAAAGGAGTGATGCAGAAGGAGAAACACATCAGTTTGGGTTTTAGTTTGTTCTTCCTTAAAGTATCAGGAGTCGGATATTCTGTAATGTGTCAGAAAGACTGATGGCATTGGGTAAAGAAAAATTAGAGTAATACATTTCAATAGCAGCTAACATTAATACTTACTACTAGTCACTTGTGCCTCTGGTAAGAAAAGAAGTGTGATCAGTGGAAGAGACAAGCTATTTGGCATAGCCGCATCACAGGGGAGGTGGGAAAGCATTTAGTGAAACCGTTCTGCCTTAGGTGTCCCTTCTGTGGGAAAGCACATTTTAGCTCGGGTTGCAGCAATAGTAGGAAAGGCAAAAGAGGAAGGATTATTGGCTCCAAAATATGTTTCTACCAAGCAAATGGAGACCTCACCACTACTGTTGTGCAAGGTTGGGACTCTGAAGGTAGAAAAGTACAAGACATGTCTAATATATTGTGAGGCCAAGGAAATAAGCTGTCTTCTGCTGGTACATTACCCAAAATAGGGAGGACAACAGAAAGCGATGTTCTGTAAAGCCAAGTCTGTTGAAGTCTGGAGCACTGGCAAATACTTTGGGACTGTGCTTTGTGTTCCTGCGGAGCACAAGTAAGGACAGAGAGAAGGGCAAAAAGAAGAGATCTTTTGTACCGGAGAACTCCAGCAGATTCCTTTGACAAAGTGATCTACAAAATTTGGAAACCAACCTGGCAATAGCAGTCTTTTTATCATACCCCTCAGTTCCTATTAATGGATATCCAGGGATTTATGCATGGTTATTGTTTTGCTTATTCATTTAAATAACAGAGATACAAATCTCAAATAGTAGTATATTTCTAAAGACTGGGATATTCCTAGGATATTGTTTAGCTATTTTTATTGCTAGGATGTTTCTACCACCCAATAACACAATAAAAGTATTATATGTATATATGTTTGCATATATTTTAAGTGTATATATAAATATATATAAACCACACACACATATATATAAGAAGCTATATCAATAGTATCTAGAATCCCCATATGTGTTTGTGCTCCCAATGAATAAAATGCTGTCCAAAAAGACTGAGTATGCTTTGAGAAATTTACAACCTGAACAAGACTAATTGGATAAGAGAAGAAATATGGTTTATTTTATTTTTATAAATGGAAGAAAATGTTGAGTTTTTTCTTTTATTATTTTATAGATGGAAAAAAAGAAGCCCAGAGAATGCTATGTTTACCCAAAGGGACTGAATGAGATTCTCAGGGCAATGCTCTAACTCTAAGACCATCCACCAAGAAAAGAAAAAAATATTCAGGAAACAGAGGGGTTATTCAGCAGGGAAGCTGGATAACTGCCAAGCCCCCATTGTTGAGTTCTAAGGTGCAGAAATGATGCTACCCACTCCCTGCCTTTTAATATGGCACGTACAACATCCATGTGACGTCTAGCTGTGAAGGACAAATGTTTGGCATGTTTTCAAAGGGCACATTCTTGCGACGCTTACTCAGATCCACATGTACCAGGTAAGAGAAGAAGAGGTCCAGCTGTAGCAACCTTTTCCAGTTCAGGAGGATGCACAGCTCTAAGGACAGATTATAAGCCCTTCGATGGAGATGCGGTGCTACTGATGTTGTTAAAATTGCTCTTGATTTAGACTCCAGCCAGATAAGGGTCAACTCCAATGACTGCTCAATTAGCAACCTACTGTCTGATTAGCATGAAGCTGTTCCACACAATTTTTTGTCTTAGTTTTAGTTTTAATTTAGTCTTTTTGTCTGTTACACCTTCATTTCCTCCTAATGAAGAGCAGAATTGGACCTTTTGGTGTCTGTCTCCTTTTATCATGGGAACTAATTCACCATTGTGTTGGCAGCGTTCCTACTGCTGTCAATGGGAATTATGTACTTTGAATGAAGGCGAATGAGGCCATAACTGTTTAAGAATTATGCTATTAAGACAGCACAATGTGTTTTATTTTTATATAGAGCATTACGTATGAAGAGTCAAAAACGCTTTGCGGAGAAAAGGGATAATAGACTGTGCTTCACAGAGTTGTTTGGAGTGGTGCTCTGATTCAGAAGGAAAAGGACAAATGACTGTACAGATGTGAAGAGAATAGCAGAAAAGCTGGACCTTCAAGGCGATAAAGCAGCCAGCGACTTTCCTGACAGAACAGACATGGCAAAGGGGAAATGGAAAGATGAGCTGCTGAAAAGAGCTAGATGTCGGCTGGGCAAAAATAAAAAGATGTTGTGGAACTTCAGGCTGGAATAACCTCTCAGTCCTCCTCCTCTCAAACACAGTCTTGAAATAAGCACAACAGGGCAGTGGGCATTTACATGGAATATATTTTGTCCCTGTTATCTTATGAGTCCATCTGCTTATGTCATCTCAAGACATGAGATGTGTTGGGGAGATGCTGTGTGGCACATGGGCCCATGCTATCAGGTTTGCTCCTGTAAAGTCTCCCCAGTTAGGGAAAAGAGCATCACCCACTAGTCCAAGTTTGTTGATAATGTCTTATCAGCAGGTTACTATTGAGTTATGCTCAAACCTGAGTGTCATGAACAGCCATGTGCTAGGTCAGGGGAAGGCTGCTCCATGTGAATAGCTGCTTCCTCGTCAGATGGAGCATAGGTAGTTGAGCTGGTAGGAAGGCCCAGGCAACGGTCCTTTCAAGCTTTAAACTGACAGAGGAGAGATTAACATCAGACATTATTCATCAGAAAAAATTCTTCCCTGTGCCGGTGCTGAGGCACTGGCACAGGGTGCCCAGAGAAGCTGTGGCTGCCCCATCCCTGGCAGTGTTCAAGGCCAGGTTGGACACAGGGGCTTGGAGCAACCTGCTCTAGTGGAAGGTGTCCCTGCCCGTGGCAGGGGGTTGGACCTGGATGAGCTTTAAGGTCTCTTCCAAACCAGTCTAGGATTCTATGATTCTATGAAATGAATGCCATAACTGAATTTCTTTCCACTTCATTATGTTCCTAACCCTTGTGTACCTCCTTCCCATCTGTTTCCTTTTAAACAGCATCCATCCAGTTGCCTGCAATCTGATAGAAACAAAAAGGACATGTTCCTGTCTTGCAGCCATTTCCACACCCATAATTGATGCCATGGGAGGTGAGCCCACTTCCATGTATCTCTGGCCCTGCCAGCAGCATGGCAGACACAGCACCCTGCCCAGTCAGGGCTCAGAGGCCTCAGGAGCTGCAGGGAAAACTATCATGGTGCTGTTTGCTATATCTCGCTACCAGCCACGGGTCTACACAAGCTGCTGTAGCTGAAATATAGATGAGCCCAAAGGCTGTCTCTTTCTCTAGGAGGAAGTCTCTGGAGGATCTGGAAACGTGGCATGTGCTGCATCCCTCAGCCTGCCTTCCACCCCACTGCCTCCCAGGCGCTGCTTAGCTGCTCTGCACGGCTGGGTGCTAACACTCTTCCTTTGGTGGGTGCTCTTCAGCTGTGCCTGAAGCCCTGCTGCTGCAATGCTTGTGGGGGACACAGAGCCAGCACCACAAACCCTGCCAAAAGGAGATGAAGTGTCCAAATGAAACACGCCAGCCCAAACCCACTTCGTAGAAAGGGCCATGCTGCTGATCATCTCAAACATCTCCCTCGCATTGCACTGTGTTACAAAGCTTGGCTTGCTTAACTCAATACACTGTGATGATTTTGCATCAGCAAAATCATCTCAGTCATCAAGGATGGCAGGGCTCATTCTCAGAAATGCCAGGAAATGTTTGCACAGTGTTGCTGTTTGGTTAATTTGATCCCTAGGGCATGTGGAAAACTCAGAGAAACATATTTTGCTCAAGTAGATTTGCAATCAATAATCTCTTCCAGTTTTATTTTTTCCATAGAAGCAGCTTTTAGCATTTTCTATTATCAAATCCCTGCCCAAGAATTCACTAGGAAACTGCAGTGATGTAGAGGAAATGTTATTGGTCTTCATTTTTGTAGAGGTGAGATGGAGCAGAGGCAGGTGAAGTGACTTTCTTAAAGTGGGATATTGAACCTGTAGCAGTAGAGTGGAACCTCGCAGGGCTTTAATCGCGTGTTTGTAGCACTTCTATCCTGAAGCTCCAAGTTAAACAAATCAAACATAGACTCATAACATTTGAAATAACTCACCTGAATCATTAAAAAATATTTTTCAGGTGTTGGGATTTCCCTTTTCTTCTGCTGTATTAAAACTTTAAAGTCTACTATTAAAATGAAAAGGAAATAAAATGTTCAACGAGTTCTAGTGCAGCGAAGCACTTAAGTATGTGTTTATCTTTAAACACATCTGGAGCCCCATTGACTTTGACAGGACTACTCATATGCTTAAAGATAAGCCTGCTTTTGTTGGATTATGGCCCTGAGGATGTAAGTGCTGGGGGAATCATTTTCATGCTCTCCAGAAAGGGCTTTAAATCACTTTTGTTTAAGGAGAACTAACAGGTTGAACGTAAACATACCTAAGAAACCAATACATCAAGATTAACTTTTATGCGGAGCCACTTGACATCTTGGTTCTTAAAAGAAAATAACGATCCAATTATTTTTTAAATGAAATGGAGCTGTAGGAAAACCTTGATACCTCCACGTGGGAATTTTGGGTTCTTTTTTTAATGGGAGGAGAAGAGAGACATAGCCATGTTAAAGGGAATGCAGTGTGCATGTCTGAAGGGCAGGAGAGTTAGGTAAATTATTAGATTTCAGCAGTTGAGAAGTGGCACGTAATGTAATAGGACTTTGTCTGCTGTTGTTTTTGCTGGTTTGTTGATGATGCTCTGAGAAGGACAAGACAGATGAGCAGCAGGACAATGCAGCCCTAGAAAAATAACAACTGGCTCTAATACAGTATTTTTCATTTGTGGATGTTAAAGAGTTCAATCCAAAGTCCTTGAAATCAATGGAAACGCTCTCATTGACTTCAAGGAGCTTTGCCTCAAGCCACTCATCTTGCCACACTGCACAGGCATTCAGGTCTGCTCAGATGTGTGGATCCAGCCAGGTCAGCCCTGCACATCCCCTTGGAAGGTGCACAGGCACCGGGGCTGGGATCTTCCCACTGGCCATGACATACACACCCCTGCACCTGAGAAACAATATGGAAGCAGCACTTCTGTTCCAGAGTCTTTATGTGTTTGCACTTCTTTCTGGTCCACTACAGGCTGTGGGGATCTGGTGCTGCCTCCGTCCTCTCCATCGCCTTCCATTGTCCCCATGGGCCACTGCTGCCTAGGGCACTGTGGAGTCTCAGGACTGCATTGCAGGTGCAGCCCATGCATTTCAAATTAATTCCTTCCCAGTGGGGCTTGAAATCAATAATAAAGAGCAGTTGTTGGTGTTGTGTTTTGGGGTTGGTTTTTAAGTAAAAAATGGAATTGCTCATACTTCATGAAAACATTGCTTTTTAAGCATTGCCACCTCTGCTCTGTGCCTCATCAGGAGTCTAGGTGGGAAAAGCAATGGGAAATGGAAAATAAGAAAGCCCTACCATCTAAGCCAAGCACAGCAATCTAACATCGCTTCAGCGGTAATGACAATGGAGAAGGAACAGAATGCTGTCAGGGGTAATGGTGTCCTGCTGGCAGCTAAATATGAAAGCCAAAGCAGAGACATTTATAAAATAAACAAGCATCAGGGAAGATGAGACATTTATTACAGAGCAGGAAATAGTGATCTTTAACAATGGTCCTTTCCAGTTTCTCTCCTTGCTATAGAATGAAGTGGTGTAAATGAATGCTTTGTCTCACGGATGTTTTATTGTTTCTCGGGCAATTACCGGACTGTATTTGGTTTAGGTGAGGGGAGGAAATTGCACGTCATCCTTTTGGAAGGCTGCTTATGGGGGCAAGCAGGCCAGAGGGAGAGATGCTTGTTTTGTGTCTAAATTTATATAGTTTTCTGACCACCAAGAAAAGCAATAGGCCAGGCAGTATCACGCCAGCACACAACAGAAGTGGTTTCACATGATGACAGAAAGATGCGCTGCGGCGTGTGACATCGTTTTGGTGGCAGAACCTGGTTAAGCAGTTTCTGCCCCCCACCCCTGCACATCGCCACGCTGGGGCTGCTTCTCCCAGCTATAGCATTGAGTATCAACATGATGAAGTAGGTAGAATAGAACGACCAACAGAAAATGGCTGTTTCCCCTTTAGTTAGTTCTCTGTGTCTCTTGTATCAGCTGCACAGATGGGGTGTGCGCTGGAGGGACAAGTGCAGGGGGTTACAGTGAGGATGGAGAAGGGGATAGGAGATCCCTACATCAGGAGTTCTGCCAAGGAGAGGGTAAGGGGGACCATACCCTTAGTCAGAGGGTAAAATTACATTGACATACTCTGGTGCAGAAAGCTCCTACATGCTGCCACACATTTATTCTCTATGGGGTACCAGCTCCATGTAAATGTTTCATAGAGAAACCAGCAGTGAATTCAGATTGGGGCCAAAGCAAAGCAAACTCCAACTTCTCCTCTTTCTTCAGAGAAAAAAATATGCTTCAAGAAAGATCATGCTGCTTGCCATCAACATGCCAAAAGAGGGCAGAAAAAGAGCAAGATTTTGGACATAATTAAGTAGTCAAGTCTCTGTCTTCAATGAGGCCTCAGCTGAACCCACACTCTTCCATTAACCTCTGTAAGGGAAAAAAAAAGACATCAAAAACATGGTAGGGTCATGGTGACAGGGGTACGGATGAAGAAGAGAAAACACATATTTAAGCTGTCAGAGGGATGTGTGGCTTAAAGCTGTGGGGTAAAATAAAACCTAAAGCAAGAAAATACAGTTGACCATCAGAAAACATTTTCTACCAACCTTTTTATTTTAATATATTTCCCCTCTTTTCTGAGCTATCTGGTGGTGTAACAGCCTCTCAAGACTGCAGAGTAATTATCATGGATTGTTTTTAAATTTAAAGCTGGACTGGAAAATGTAAGAAAATACTACTGAGTGAGGATAGATTAGATAGCCTAATAGACCATTTTCCTCTCTAATTTCCATTAAGGTGATGAGTTGGAATGCTGCGTGCAGCATATTAGTGAAAAACACTGGGAACACAGTCATATAGTGGATCCAATATCTCAAAATAATGTTTGGAGTAATAACAGTGATATAAAAATCCATCTCAGGTATTTTATAATGCTAATTAGTGCCTGAGTGAATCACAGCCTTTAATGTATGCATCTTGTGACACTCCCCAGGAGAAGAGATTTGTATCAACTGCTTAAAAGAAAAGGAGCAGATATAAACGGGGATTTGGTGGTCTGGTGTGCAAGGGCAATCAGGAAAAATTAATCTGAATTAACTGAAGCATGAGTTTAATTTGGATCTTTCTGCCAAGTTACATTTTGCACATAATCCTCATTCAGAAGGGAAGTGTCTTCCATTGAGTGCAGAGCGTTAGGCTCTCGCTGCATACCTGTTGACATCGACATCCATTACCGGTGGAGAATGGATGAGTTGCACTGTACAGGGACTATTAAATAGAGAATTTATTTGCATTTCTCTGTGCTCAGGGTTTGATGGGCAAGCTGCCAAGCGTTTGAGAATTAACTACACGAAAACATCACCACCTCTGTGGAGGGGAAACCAGAATTGGCAGAGGTTTGGTTATTCAGTCCTGGGGAACCATAACTCACGTAGTATAACTGGGGTAGCACAACTTGTATAGCACAGCTGGGCCATGGTGACCCTGGGCAAAGGACCACCAAGTCCAAAAACCGCTGTTGGATTGGTGTGTTAAATAGATCATGGATGGAAAAAAATGGATGGGAAGATGGGAAAATGTAATGCTTTCAAATAACTACTTCTTTTAAGATAATACTTTCATCCTTTCAAGTGTCCGCCGCTAAACCTCGATAGTTTTTCTTCCCCTGTGGCCACACACTCCTCATGGTGCTCCCTGTTCTGCAAGGCAGAAACATCTCCTCCTCTCCCTGCATCCTGCTGCATGGGGGCCCAGCCAAAAGCTGGAGGCGTATCTGAAGAAAGGGGGAAAGTGGTGTTGGATGCTTCGTGTTTTGAGCTTTATTTTGAACTGTGGTTAAAGTGACAGAAAAAATGAAAGGACAGGAAAGGAGAAAAGGAAAGGAGAAAAAGGAAAATTAATATTTATTGGGGGGAGAGAGGGAGGGGAGAAGAAAGATTTATTGGGGGAAAAAACACCAGGGGCAAACAAAAGTCTCCCCGGCCCGGGTTGCAGTTCCGGTGGTCCCGGCAGCTTTCCCCCTCCGGCCTGCTCCCGGCTCCCCAGGGACTCCCGGTGCAGCATTCCCAACCCCGGGACCCTTCGGGGCCCTCGCCCAGCCGGGATTTACCTGCCGGGACGTGTGTGCGGCCGCGGGGACAGGCGGCACCGGAGTCCCGGCCGTCTGTGAGGTGCCTTAGCCCAGACGGCGCGGTGCGGAGGGAGCCGCGCCGGACCTCACCGGCAGCAGCCCCGCTCACCTGCCTCCCGCACCGCGCACCCAACGGTGCAGACGGGAGAAGGCGATGACCCGCTGGGACCGATGCCCTCCCCTCTCCCAGGGCCGCCCTCCCGTCCTTCCCACGCGGGACCGGCTGCGTCCCCGCACGGACACGGGGCAGCACGGCCCGGGCAGAGGCCCCGGCCCGAGACCGCGGGCAGGGATGGGACAAGCTTCCCTCCCCAAGGGCTGCCCCGCTCTCCCAACGCCCGCCCCCCGTTCCACCCCGACGAGCGCTCCGCCCATCACCGCGCTTCCCGTTCCCACGCGCGCCCCATCCACCCTGCTCAGTGGGGCTCATCCCACACCCCTCCTCCTCGCACGTCCCGTCCGCGCCCACGGGCGATCGCCCCACGCGTGTTCTTCCCGTCCGTCTGTGAACGGACACACACACGCGCGGAACGGGAACGGCGGATCCCGGCGGCCCCAGCGCGGGCCGAGGAAGCCGCCGCCGGGACTTCCCGGCCCCGATCCCCATTTCCCGGTCCCTGGGAGCGTTCTGAGGCAGCGGGAAAGCATCAGGCCGGGCCCCCCCTCAACACTTCCCAACCACAGTCCGGATGCTCCCTGGCCGGCCGCGGAGCCGCAAAGGTTTCTCTTCAGGACACAGACACAATGGGGAAACCAAACCCACTTCCCATTTATTTTGCTTGCTTTCTTTTTCCCGGGCGTGCCACCTCCCAAGATGGAGCAGGGTTAGGACTGCGAGTCCCCTGCACACACGGTGATGGGCTCCTGCCTCTCCCCGGCCGGGCTCGTCCCTCACCGGGAGCAGCCGGGATAGCGAGGAACGCACCTCACAGCCTCTTTGAAAAACCGTGGGCTTGGGGTTTGTTCAGCTGAGGGGAAACTAGGAAAGAAAAGACAAATGTCAGCCTGAGATCGTCGTTTTCCTTTTATCCCGTTATAGAGTAAGAGTATAAAGCATGGGGTTTACCACAGGAAAAGAAGAGAAAGAGGAAAATACAGTAAACGATAAATGCTGCTTTAACGTGTTCTTTGACATCCGAAACGAATTATTTTATCTTGAGTAAACACAATTTCGGAGACATTTGCGGACCTCCCCACCACATTTTATTGGGTGGATAATGTGCCCGCAGGTGGAAGCACAGCTAAAATCGTTTCAGGTGTTGGTGCTCTGTTCTTTGAGAGTGTTGCTTCATGCCTAAAAACTCTCTTCGATGCTAAACAGCTTAGAAGCACCGAACAATTGAACGGATTTTTGTATTTTTATTTTATTTTATTTTTTATAAACTGAGATATTTGACCGTTCACTGACGGCTTTAAAATCTCACCGGCAGCGGTCAAATTTTACCTTCACTGAGAGACGATTTTGAGAGCTTTGCGTTTGTCTTTTTGCACAGCCGGTGTCAGGCTTGTTTCTGAAAAGCAAAAACCACTGAAATATAATTTTTCCCCCCCTTTTTGTTCATGAAATTGTTTTCTTTTATGTCGCCCACGGTCTTTGGGTACCACAGTAACGCAGGGAGCACGGCAGGGATAACCGAGCGGGATAACGGAGTATCTTTCGGGTACAAAGCGGACAGCTCGGACACAGAAAATCGAATGGCGGTATTAGATGCTGCAGATATGTTGTTTGTACCGATTGAAGAGGTCGATCGTGCCGGCCCCGGGACTGTCCCGCACAGCCCAGGCGCTTCCCCTGCCCCTGGGCCGGCCGGTCCTCAGCCCCAGCTGATGCCTGGAAATGGCCTTTTCTTTCTAGGGTCTCCGACCGGAGCTTTTCTGACCTTATTTCCTATTTTATGAGTGGCTTGGAAACAAAGATTATAGCGTTAATTCCGCGCCGGAGAGGCGCTGGACCGCAGCCTCTCCCCAAACGCGGCTCCGTGACTCTGTTCATGGGCAGGCAGTCGCTACAACGACAGGACCGGCGAGCGGACATCGACCCACATCATCCCCCACGCAGGACACGGCCCGGTTCCCTTTCCCTCTTCCCCGCGCCGCTTCCTGGCCAGCGGCTGACGGCCGGGAGAGGAAGGGGGGGCACGGTCATAAGGGGTATTTGATTTATTGTTTATTTTGTGCCCCGGCTCGGGCAGGCGAACTTCGGATGTGCGGGCCCGTTGGATGCCCGTCGGGGTCAGGCGGTGGGTGCATTGCTCGGGGGGAGCATCCCCCGAGGCTGGCTGCTGCTCTTCGGACACCCCTCGGTAAAACCAGCAGCAAACCCACCCTTGCGCTCTTTTCCAACCGTCAGAGCTGGAAAACTCCAACTGGAGGACCCAAAGTGGGGCACCCCGGCCCTTACGGGGGGTCCCGGATCCGCAGCACGGCCGCGACAGCGGGCACGGAGCACAACGAAGGGATGGAGTCCCTTTGCCGCCCCGCCGGGCTGAGCAGGGCTGCGGGTCCCCCGGGGCTGTCCGGCGGCTCCGGAGCTTCTCCCCACCTCATTGCGTGCTCAGACCGGGCAGCGGCCCCGTCCCAGGCACCCAGGAGCCGCAGGGATGGCGGGCGAGAGCTGCGGAGCCAGCTCCGTCCTCGTTTTCCACAGGTCGCCATCACCCCGCCTTTCCGCTATTGCCTGCTCTTACCCTCCCTGATTCCCTCGACGTCCCCCCCTAATTCTGCTCGTCCCCGGGGCCACAGGAGGGGTAGCGATGGGCCCCGCGGGCTGAGGACCTCATCGGTACCTTCACCCGCCTCCAGCAGCGGCAGCGGGGAGCGGGGGGAAGGAGCGGCAGTGCGGCATGCCCCAAGGTTACAGCCTTTCCCTCTGGCTTTCAGGGCTCTTGCTTGCTCGGGCATGGCGGTGAAGTTTTATTTCAGCCTTGGGGCAGAGCAAGAGTCCTTCCCTCACCTCTCAGGTCGGCACCTGCTGGTCTCTAGTTGCTGGGAACGCCTGAACGCAGGAAGAGCCTCTTTCTCCCCATTAAACGCATACTGGGGGTGGAAGAAGGAGGCTCTTCCAGGAGGGATGAAGACCGTGGAGCCCAGGCATCCTGCAGTCAGTCCTTTGGGTAAAGCAGAACCTGTTTGCCCCAGCCAGCCCTCACCCCCATCAATCAGTGCACCATGCTGCACTCTGCCCTGACCAGAGAGGTGGATTTGCTGCCTCACTCCTCGGAGCAGAAGCAGCTCCCTCACTCTCCTCCAAGCTAGGCTCAGCGTTTCCCTGGCATAGACCCTCTGCTTAACAGTTTTCCTCCCTTTAAAGTCACAGCCATCTGAGAAGTGGAAAGTTTCCTTCATACCTTTATGGGGACACTGGCGAGATTCAGTGACAGCGTGGAGGAGATGGAGCCCTCTCTTCCCCATCCGAGAGGACATGGAGATGGAAGCATAGCCATGGGCAGGCCTTTCCCACGGCTCAGCGGCTGTGCCCCCCCAACCCATCCACTGGGCTTTGCAAGGAAACAACAGTTTCCCTCCCAGCAGGGAGCACCACCCTGCCTTGCATATCTCAGCGTGGATATGTGTGCATGGGAGAGTTCAGCCCCCTCCAAATAACTCTCCCGCCCCATTCCCATCCCAGTCATTGGGATGGATGTCCTGGTGTCTTCCAATCCTTATACTCCTTGCTCCATGTTTGCCCAGGCCAAGCCTGCGAGCTCAGATGCTATTTGCAGGGGAGGAGGCAGGTTTTCCCCCCTGCACTCCAGTGGCTTTCCCTGTGGGGCCCATGGGAAAGGATCAGTGGGGAAGGGTGGTACCTGCTGTGGCTGCCCATTGCTTGGACATCTGTATCCCAAGTCCCTGCCAGACATCTCAGCACAAAATCTCTGAGACCTTCACTTCATTGCCTACCAGGAGGGGAAGCTCCCTCTTTTCCTTCCCCTGTGAATTCCGAAAGACAAGGATGAAAGGAGACATCAGGCTAATTCCTCCCCCTCTACCTGTCAAAACATCCACAATCTTTCCCACTATTGTGACATATTGCGATGCTTTACTGTCTCGAGCTGTGCCTGGCTCTGGGAGGAGCCCTCTGGGATTTAGAGGCAATCCTGAACGTGCGCCTGGTGATTTCCATGCCCAACAGTTAAGCCACCATGGGCCACCTCACTGAGCACATGAGAAACCTGGCTAAAAGCCCATCCTGGGTGTTTGTGAGCACTATGAGCACACAAGTGTGCTGGAGCTCAAAAGAAGGCTTGGAATTACAAATTAGGTTGTGATAGGAGCATGGTTTATGGACTCAGGCAATCATCCACCGTGGTAATTTCTTACTGTGAACCCCTCTACTCGTGAGGATGCTGCGGGTACATTAACAGCACAGGGCTGGAGAGATATTCAGCCATCTGAAGTAGCCATTCCTGGGAACTGCTGCAGCTCACACCACTTGCCTTGGGCATCTCTGCTTTCCTTGCATTTAACATTCATATAGACAGAGGAAAGAAAAGGACTTGGAAGGGCATGGAGTTTCATCATGGCCATCACGGATGACTACCTCATTTATACTTAGTTTATATGAAGTCACCGTACGTGGGTTCAACCAACTCTACAGTGCACCCTATAAAACACCTTCTCATGTGGGATGACGAGCCAGAACTCTCTTGTAAAGGAGATCAAAACATAGAAAACATTACTGGAAAGGAAGAGATGAGGCTAAAGGAATTGCCGGTGGAAGAGGAAATTGTTAAGGTACCATTCCCAGGAGAGCTTGAGTAACTGCCCAAAGAGGAGAGAAACCAAACCCAACCTCCTTTCCCCTCCTCCCAAAAAGCCCCTCAGTCATTGCCAGTCTTACCTAAGGGAGTATTTCTTCCTGACCCCAGCTCTGGTGAGTCTGCAGGTACCAAGGCATTATGTGAAATCCATCAGTCATGGTTGTTCTTGGTTTTATCCATGCTGTGAAGCACTCATTCCTAAACATATCCAAAGGAATACAGTCAAAGAAAAGAGAGCTCAATCAGGAGCGTGCTAACCTCCACCTGTTCTGTTAGGTAAACTGGTATTTCTTTAACCAAGCATCAACAGGTTAAGAAATAAAATGCATATCAGTGCAGGCTTTAGAGAACTGTATTTAGATTTACAAACAACATTGTAACTGGATCAACAGGCTATAATTAGAATTTAATAATCCAAGTGGAGGAGTAATGCGCCTGCTGCTTGAAAAATTGGAGCCTTTCTTCTGCAGGTCTGAACATTCAGCTCTGTAGATTGGACTCCAACTTGCTTGACACAATTACTGTCCTAGTGAGGCAAACATGCTACAAGTAAGAACAATAAGATCAACAATAGTCTAAGCCTAATACCATAAACAAAGGGAATAATCAGAACACCTCCTGCCCCAGCGCAATCCACACAACTGGGACAACCAATTAGTGTGGTTATTGGGAAAATATGCAAGAAACTGTTATATTGTATGGACTTCTGAAAAGACTTGAAAGCTGGCAAACAAGTTAGAGGCAAACCCATCAGATGCACCAATGACTATTAGATACAGTCTTTGCATTTAGTTCTAAAGACTTCCTGAGACAGGGATGACACTCAGCAGAATTGATGAAGGGGGGGAAAAAGAGACCTGTGTAAACAAGATTCCCCTCATATTATATTCAAAGTAATTATTGTGAGCTGCGTAATTAAACAAAAGGTTAATCCAAGGGATTCCACACAGGAATTAAACACACAAGCACCAAAATTGATACAGTCCACAGGCTGTGCTGGTATCACGGCTGCCTCTGGAGGACATGGGTACAAAGCTCCTGCCATGGACTGCCCACTAATCGTTGCAGCTCAGGCCAGTTTCCAGTCCCAGATATTAAAAGGAGACCTCGCCTCTCATTTTGCTTGCTAAGCACATGCCAGAAGAGATTATCTACCTGGCCTGAGGTAGGACCTCTTCCCAGCCATTGACTGAGCTGGAAGAAGGCAGCTCTGCTTCCCCATGGAGATGCTGTGGTGCTGCCATTGTGATATTTATGGTTTCCTGAGTGCATCTGAGATCTCTTCCAAATGAATGAAATAGTCGCTCAAGGGAAAGGGACTACAAGTAGCTCTGATCCCTGAGCAATGGGAGGGACTACATAAAGGAAAGTGATTCATAGGAAGTTTTCCTCCTCCATACTTTCTGCCACAATATGAGGTATATTTTCCCATTTTACCCAGAACAAGTTGAGATTCCTACTTTAAAACTCATCAAAATCCTAAAAGTACTTGAGGGATATTACATCCGTCTGAAAATAAACCATATTCTATTAGCTTCTGTTTCCTATAAGTTTATTTCCACAGGACAGGAATAATCTGTAACAGAATCTGACCTGGCCAGAAGGCAATAGTCAGGGATACACCAAGTCAAAAACTCAGTTGAGAGGATGTGATCAGCTCATCTTTAGTGAAACTCTAGACAGAAAGTATATATTCTCCAGTCTATTTTTAAATTGTACTTGATTTCTTTACGTGAACTGACCCATCTTTGTCTTCTTGAAGTGCTTGGGGATTGCCATCAAAGTGGTAACACTGGGAAGTGTTTGAAGAGGCTTCAAGGTGAAAATCTATGTGTATCCTGTCAGCCAGAGGTGACTAACCCAAGCATGGCATGAGGATGAATAGCATCCATTGGTAGGGCTCTGAGCCCTACCAGCATGTCAGAACCCCCCCATGCTGTCCCTGGGTGCTGGTATGTGTCCTCAGCCCACTGAGCTGGCTGGAATGTGTGTAAAAAACAACTGACATGAGGAGACCCAATTCCCTGTTGAGGGTGTTTCTGATAAAATGCAGGTGTGTTGCTTATCTCAGCGGGCACCTGGGACATCCTATAGTTTTGAAACAAGCCTGAGAGCTGGAGGTTTAGTTGGGGTTAGAGGTTGAGGGGACCAGCTGAGTCTGTTTAGCTCCTATCTCTGGGCAGCCAGGATTGCACCAGTTCTCCTGTGTCCTTTGGGAGGCAGGTACCTTGATCTGACTTAGGTACCTTGTAGTGGAGATCCTTTAGAGCTCATCATTGTGGCATTAGCTGAAACTTCCCCCTTCAAAGACATCCCAGGTTTCACTGTCAGGGGTGCCTGGCCAGTGTCTTACAGCAGTGCCAGCTTCTTTCCCAATTGAAACAGAAGCAGGAGAAATAGAGAGGGTCTCCATCGCAGTACCAAATCAGGGCCAGCACAGCTCTGTGTGACAAGAACACAGCTGGGGGGGACATCCTGTGTGATAGTGGGGAGAGCTGGTGAGGAGGATGTGAGAGCAGATGCTCTTCAGCTTGGTAAGGGGATGTAGAGCTTGTAGACTGCCATGATGTCTCTTTCCCACTTTCATCTCATACTAGCCTAGAGATCAGAGCAGAGTAAGTGAGATCCAGATGAGATTCAGGGAAGAGATTAATGTTAACTCAGGTTCGTGGTTATTATGGTTAAAATGGCATGCCTCAATCTAGCTGTAAGGCTGCAGGGTGGCTAGGGGGAGAGCCAGCAAGTATTTGACATATTTACACTTGCAAAACTCTCGATATTTCCCTTCGTGGTCTCCCTCCCTTGCCTGCAAACCCAGGGGCTGCTCTTTTGGTGTTTTGCTACAAAAAAAAGCTCTCAAAAAGGAGTCAAGGTGCCCAGGAAAGCATCAGCAAGCAGAGACGTGGCACAGTGTACCAGGTAATCACTTTGGGTTGCTGATCTGCATTGTCCTCTTGCTACAGGTCACAGCAACTGAAGATGAAGTCCCTCAGAATATGCATTTGTTTGACTGATCCAGCATTGTCAGATATTTATTAATCCATAAAGCAACACATAAGGGGAGGTTACACATGGTTGCGTGTATGTGTATTGAATGCCAGGAATTCACTGGCAAATTTGTAGGAGCCCACTGCTAACATCCCTGATGCATTTACCGACTCGCTTTCCAAAGAAGGTCTTCTACATAAAGTCAAAACTGCTGAACATGTGTCTTCATGCAAAAACATGCTACAGAGGCTGAGTGAACTGGGTGTCAGCTGCCAAAATTTCCCTGCAAAGATTCTGGCTCTCCCTTCACACCAGCCTGGCTTCCTAACTCTGCCCAAATTCTCTGTTTGTAGTAGATGATCATTTTGCCAACTGTATTCTGGGTTACATCAGAAGCAGCATGACCAGCAGGTTGAGGATAGGGATTCTCCACCTCTACTCCACTCTCCCACCTGCAGTACTACAATCAGCTCTGGGGCCCCCAGCACAAGAAGGATGTGGAGCTGCTTGAGCAAACCCAAAGGAGGCCATGATGATGCTCTGAGGGCTCGAGCACCTTTGGTATGGAGACAGGCTAAGAAAGCTGGGCTTGTTCAGCCTGGAGAAGAGGAGGCTCCGGGAAGACCTTAGAGCACCTCCAGTGCCTAAATAGACTGACAAGAAACCTGGAGAGGGACTTTTTACAAGTCACTCTCCTGTAGGGACAGGACAAGGGGGAATGGCTTTAAACTGACAGAGGGGAGATTTAGATTAGATACCAGGAAGTTCTTCCCTGTGAGGGTGCTGAGGCGCTGGCACAGGGTGCCCAGAGAAGCTGTGGCTGCCCCATCCCTGGCAGTGTTCAAGGCCAGGTTGGACACAGGGGCTTGGAGCAACCTGCTCTAGTGGAAGGTGTCCCTGCCCGTGGCAGGGGATTGGAACTGGATGACATTTAAGGTCGCTTCCAACTCAAACCAGTCTGTGACTGATTCTGTGGTATGGAGCTACCCAATTTTTCGGCGGGGCGGGGGATGCTCAGCATTCTCCGGGGCTTGCAGCCGGGGAGAGCCGGTCTCTTCTCTGCGCCCGGAGGGGCAGCGGGTCCTGGCACCCGGCCTGCGGGCTTTGAGCTCCCTCTTGCGGCAACTCGCCGGTATTTAGTATCGGCTTCTCCCCCAGCGCCGGGCGCGGCGGCAGCAGCAGCGTCCCCCCGCCCGGGATCCCACCTTCCTGCCTCCCGCTCCCAGGAGCTGTCACCCTGGCTGACGTGCTGTTTCCTTTGCATAACTCCAAAAATCTCTCCTGGAAGCCAGCTTTGAAGGTAGATGAAAGGCGCGCGAGCCAGCCCCGACCTGGAGGCAGGTTTCCCCAGCAGATGCCTCCTCTCGATGAATTCCTGTTTCTTTCAAGGGCTTGGAAATACTTGAAATGTTTTCCTTGTCACAGCGATACCATCTTTGGCTCAGGAAGTCCATGAACTGCAAATTGCTCGAGGCTAAAAGACTGTTCTGGGAAAATATCACTCTATGCTTGCCCTGCTCTTGTACCCTTTCCTAAGCAACTGCTGATGGAAACAGGGGAGGGGGGAGACACTGGGCTCAGAGGATCTTACTCCTGCCCTAGTGCAGCTTTTCTCATGCTTCTTTGGGCAGGGCTGGTAGCACAAGCAGATGTGCTATTTAGGAACCACTTTGCAACGGGGTTCTGCGAATATTTGTTGCCACGGTGTGTCTTTTCACAAAGGTTTTTTGGCTGCGGCTACAGCACTGGCTATGTCACAATTCACCTCCTCCTGGGATCAAGTGTGACTGCAGAAATCTGCTCTAACCCGAGCAAAGTGGGAATGCATCTGTAGAGGTGAGAGCATCTTAAACTGGTTTTCTTCTTCAGGAAGCTACAGGCTGCCTCTTAAAGCAGATGGATGTGCACTGCAGCCTCAGTGGCTCACTGTCGTGGTTTAAGCCCAGCTGGTAACTCAGAACCACGCAGCCGCTCGCTCACTCCCCCTTCTTCCTCCCCCCGCTCCTGGAGGGATGGGGAGGAGAATCAAAAGAAAGTAACTTGCATGGGTTGAGATAAGAGCAGTCCAGCAACTAAGGTATAATACAAAACCACTACTGCTGCCACCAATAATAATGATAAGGGAAATAACAAGGGGAGAGGATACAGTTGCTCACCACCTGCCGACTGACAGCCAGCCTGACCCAAGCAGCGATCTGGGCCTTCCAGGTAACTCCCCCAGTTTATATACTGAGTGTGCTGTGGTATGGAATACCCCTTTGGCCAGTTTGGGTCAGGTGTCCTGTCTCTGCTTCCTCCCGGCTTCCCCTCCTCCCTGGCAGAGTATGAGATTGAAAGGTCCTTGGTCAAAGTAAACACTACTTAGCAATAACTAGAAACATCAGTGTGTTATCAGCGTTGTTCTCAGACTAAAGTCAAAAAGACAGCACTGCACCAGCTACTAACAAGGAGAAAAAATGACTGCTACTGCTGAACGCAGGACACACACCTTCTTACATGTCTTATTGTGGCAACTCCTTGCAAGGCCAACTTACACTTGCTGTTCATAAGAATCTGCTTTGCTGCCGCTGTGATAGGCAAGTTCAGCCAAGTTTTGCTGCACTGAAACTTCCTCCAGCACAGTAGGGCCGGTACAACTGAGTTATTAATTCTTAGCAGGGTCAGTGCTTGCTTGTATGAATATCCTGAGTATGTGTTTTGTAATACACATGCTCAGTTGAGTCTGTGCATGCCCTGGAGTTGCTCTGGGGAACAGTTTGTCTGGGAATGGTTTGCTATTGGATGAACAGTTCTGACATCCTGCTCCTGTCTGACCAGTTGGTAGTGACCACAATCTCAACCTGGTCCCCCTGGACCTTGCTTCAGGGGTGTGTTATAGTAATGGGAAGAATTGCATGGTCTCAGGAAAAGCAAGTAGTGAGAGGTATCCTCAAGGAGAAACAGACGGTTTTTTCTAGTAGTGTGCTCACAGCTTAAATGTTCAGACTGAAATTTTCCATATGATATATCTGCTGCAGAACCTAAAGGCAAAATAAATATTGCATAGATGTTCACCAAGTGAACTGCACCCATTTCATGTAATGATTGAGGCCATGGTCAGGATGAAGATAATAAAGTGATTTCATGTAAATTAAAGACATTAAATCCATGCAAATGTATAAGGGGATATGTCCAGGTTACAGCCTTTATACTTCTGAGTACTCAATTTAGCCATCTCAAACATGTCTTTATAATAGAGCATAATTCTGCTCTGGGCTGGGATATTGCACGTTGTATGTGTTGCACATTCATCCTACAAGACAGCAGAGAGCAGCAAGATCTGGGGCAAGGAAAGTGAAAGAGAAGCCAAGCAGGAGCCAGGAGTATGGTTTGACAGATGAGTCTACAGCTAGAATATCTGCAATCACTTATTAAAGAAAGAAAGCTAATTCTGCTTTCATATCCATTAAACTGGGTTATGTGAGTTTAAATGAAAGCAGAATCTGACCAAATTCTGCTACAAATCAGCTATATAAAAGCATTAAGTTGAATGCTTAATTGGTATAAATGGCATATTTCTGCTATTAGTGTTGGACTGCAAACAACCTCAGTCTCAAATTAATGAACAAAAATTGTGATCATTTCAGAAGGGTCCAAAACTACAAAGGGCACTTCCCAAAATAATTTACTTTTACTTCCATAAACATCTGACTGCAAGGAAGGAGAGAGGTACTCTGTACTGCTGGAATGGAATTTCAGGAAGAAGGGCCTCTCTGTCCTTTGGCAACCCTTGTGCATTTGGAAAAAAACCTCAGTTATATCCAGAACTCCTGGTTTTAAGATACCTCATCCAGCTTCCAAAATTGTTCATGTTATAGCAAATCCCTCATTCAGTTTGGAACTATTTTTAAAACATCGACCTGTAGCAAACCCTGGCAACTCTCTAGTTCCTACCCAGGGTAGAGGAGTCAGTAAATGCAAAGAAATCAGATACCCACCTGAGAGCAGTATTCAGAGAACCACTTAAGCAGATAACACACCAAAAATTACTGTCTGAGCACTTAGCAGATGATGAAAGAGGGGTTTGAGCAGCTCAGGTATTAGCAGTTCAGAGGTGGGTTTGTAGTGTTGCAGCAACTTGGATTGAGCAGTAGGATCCAGGCTCCAGCATCAGAGAGTGGGCAACTGCAGGTGGGGGCTATGGAAGAAGATCTTCTCCTCCAATCCAGATGCAGTGTAAGATTCAGG
The DNA here is from genome assembly GCF_004027225.2 of Strigops habroptila. Classification (NCBI taxonomy): domain Eukaryota; kingdom Metazoa; phylum Chordata; class Aves; order Psittaciformes; family Psittacidae; genus Strigops; species Strigops habroptila. The sequence continues at coordinate 75,471,646 of NC_044281.2, forward strand.
TGGAGCAGCCACACACTTGATTTGCTCCTCTTTGGTAGGGAAATGGGAGCAGAGGAGCGGAGGCACATGCTTGTGGTGGTGCTTATACTTTGTGATGGTGCTCAGTGCTGCTATCACTGGTGCCTAGCATAGCTTGGCCTTTTTTGACTGTTGCTGTGAGCAGGCACCCAGGCCTTGACATGAGTTCCCTCCATGAGCAGAGATGTGATCCTGTCCTCCCCTGTCTTCTGATGAGGCACGCTGATCCCTGGCACTCAAAGTGCTGCAAGCCTCAGTGTGTCCAGCGATGCTTCGCTGCCTCCGAGGTTTGTTAGCAAAGGAGGGTTAGCCAAAAGCTGTTGAGAGATACCACCTACAGCTGGGTGTGGAATGGAAGGATGAATTTATGGGTAAAATAAGGGAAAAATGTAGTTTGGGTGAAATTACTTTTTACATGAAACCAATGTGCAAAAAAAAGAAAACAGGTGTCTGGTGGTCCTGGCCCCTGTGATTCCTGGTGCCACCTCGGTGCCCGGTGCCACTTGATGCTGCCCAACAATGGCCATGGTGCATGGATCCAGCACTGCTTCCCTGCTCTGCCTGTGAAACAAGGGCTCAAGCCATGCAGAGCTAGGGATGAGGGCACAGAGCTTCCTTCTGCAACTTTGGGCTCTGATTGTGTTGTGATGCTCCCTCCTTATGTCTCCCAGTTCTACGCAGGCATCCTAACTGCAAGTGCCCCATCGCAAATACTCACAGCTGCAGGAGGCATGTTAGCAAATAATACAGATCCTTCTTTTTTGGCCCTAGATTTCAGTTCCCACTAGAGTCTCTCTGACCTTTTCAACCTAGCTTCTTGCTGGGTTTTTAAAGAACAGCTCCTATAACCCTGCAGGCTTTGCAGCCACTGTGCTGGGGAAGATTTGATCTAATAACTGATTGATTTCTTAGATATGGCTGTTTTCTAATAGTTGTACCTGCACAATAAATAAAAATACCACAATTCTATAATATACAGAATTATAAAAGAATTTAGGGTGGAAGGGCTCTCTGGAGGTCTCTAGTTCTAGCTGCAAAGATAGATCAGGCTTCTCGTGGCCTTATCCAGCTGAATGCTAAAAGTCTCCAAGGACTGAGATTTTACAGCTTCTCTTGGCCCCTGTTCTGGTCTGTAACCACCAACCTTGTGATGTTATTTTCCCCTTCTTGTATCTAATTGGCTTTTTCCTTGTCATTGCCTCTTGCCCATTTTCTGTGCGCCTCTGAGAAACGTTTGACTCAGTCTTCTCTGTAATCATCTTCAGATGGTTAAAGGCAGCAATTAGTTCACCCATAAAGCTTCTTTTCTCTGCACTAAACACGCTTGGTTACTTCAGGGAATCTTCGTTGGTCATATGCTCTGGACACTTAAACATTGGTCATATGCTCTGGACCTCCACTGGACTCTCTCCAGGTTGTTGATATTACATCTATCTCAGATGAGTTGTAGCAAACAGGGCAATTGTAATTATTTTTGTTGTTGTTTTCCACATGGTGTTCTTAAAGACTAGCCCATAGTTCAACTGATAAGCTTTGGTACACGCATCATGAACAACTGTTAAAATGAGGAGCTAGATAGTAACTGCTCATCAACATGTAAAACACATGAAGATTAGCTAGAATATCTGAGTATGAAATATATCTGACCCTAAAATACAGCATTTACTGCAGCTGTTTATATAAAAAGAGATGGATGAGACATAAATATTCCCAAAGATGATCCAAGAACATTCTTACTGAGGATTCTGTGCCTCAAGAGCACAAGAAGTGAGATACTAGTTCTGAGGCAGCGTGAATGGCGTCTTTCTCAAGAAATATTTCCTTAGATGGCCAAAAATAATTTAAATATGAGCATTTTTAACTGAACACTCTATGAAAAAGCAAGCACCACAGCTCTCCACCTTCTCCTGTGTGTGACATCCAGCAAGGAGCTAGGCTTTGGGAGAGAAGCAGCTGTGGCTTTCTGTAACCCCATACCAGGATCAGTGGGACTGGGGAAAGTAGTTCCCATGTGTGCCCTACTGAGGGATCTGAGGCCACAGGGGGTCAGGCATTAAAATCTCTCAGTTACCTACTTCTAGCTCCCCTCCTTGAGCAATGTGGTCTCATTAGACCTAGCTGTTGTCTACAGCAGAAGACTGTGGATTCATAGCTTTTTCAGGGCAGTGGTTTTGGAAGTGGCCTTTAGTGGTGGTGTGGTTTATGCCAGCAAGATTTACTGAAAGCATAATCACAGATTACCCTGACCAGTGGTACTGAAACAAATCTATTGGCTTGTTGAGCTCTACAGCAGTGGTTTTGCTGGCAAAGAGCGTGAATTTTGGTTTGTACACATCTTGACAATACAGTTATGGCAGCAACTAGCCTGGCAGAATTTACTAGAGCAGTTACACTGTGTTTCCAAGCTTTGCCTGCAACTGGGACCTGTGACATGTTGAAATGAGATGATGGGCTTTGTGCCCTTGCTGTGTACTGTGCCTCTGAGCTATTTAAGATCTGATCAGCCAGAGCAGCTGATCTGAAGCTGTAATGTGTTGGGGGTCTGTGTTGAGGCAAAAATTTCATCCAGCTGCTAGGGATGAATTTATTCAGTGTTGTGACCAGATACTTCTCTCAGCATCTTCTGGGCACCAGCAGCTTTCAGGAAGGGAAGGGGCTGAGTGGGGGAAAGGATCCCTTGACTTCTCCTTAAGGATACCATGGTCCAGGGAGAACATACTTGGTTCTGCATGCTACTGAAATTCGGTGCATATGTATATGCCTCCACAGGGAGAGGTCTTCTATAATCTGAAAGAAATTCCTGACATACTGTCATGGCTGAACCCAGGACACATACAGATTGAGAGATCCTGGAAGGCACAATGTGACCCCAACAGCTATAGTGAGCTGATGTCATTGTACCGTTAGGTAGAGATAAAAAGCTGAGCAACAACCTCTTGAAGAGCACATAAGAGGGCAGCACGAGAATGGCTTCCACTGCAGATCTCCTTTCATCAGCAGTTAGCCTGAAAGAATGAGGAAAAGGCAGCAGCGTCCACAAAGCAGCCTGCAGAGAGTCTTCATCTGATTGTGCTGAGGACTGCTGCAGCTCCATTGTGTCTAGGGCACTTGTTTTCCAGCCAGACTCCTGGACTCAGGCATACCCTTTGGATAAATATTGCTGTTGTACTCCATCCCCTCCTTGCTTGCAGCATGAGGAGGGCAGTGGTGGAGCAAAGGTGTCTGGTGTTGTAGGATTCAGGAGGCTGTGCTTCTCCTCATGACCAGCACTGCCAACATGCATTACTCCATGGGGACATGCAGTAATGTCCTCCGGTCACCTCCAGTCCTGCCTCTTGCCTCCTCTGTCTGTGCAGGACCTTCAGGGTTCATCTGAAATCTCTGGAGCAGCATCTATACATATGTTTCTCCCAAATGTTCAACCTTTCCTTTCTGATATGTTTCTCATGTCTTTCATTTTAGATAAAAGATAAATCCATCACTTTCCAGTCCAAGTGTGCACTAGCTGTTGCTCTCCCCTAAAGCCCCATCTGGCTTTGGCTGTCTGGCAGGATTCAACAATAACCCTCCTGAATTTATATTCATCCTGAACTTGAGCTACTCCTCCCACATATCTCAAACTCCCAAGTGTCTGTGGAGGAGGTCAATGCCATTTAGATGGCTTTTTACATGCAGCCTGAGTGACAGGCAGCGAGTGGTGGTGGTGGTCAGCCTCGGTGCCAGACAGTCTCGGGAAGAGCCCACAGTCCCTGGGTGGAATGTGGCCTTCATGAGTCTGCCAGGTTCATTACACATGGGGCTTGTGGCCCAGATGACTCATTCACAAGTGCTACAAGATTCTTGTTTTTTTCTTGAGAAGAGTGGAAGAAGACACTTTATTCCACAATTAGTTTTTATAAGAAATTCCTTGGGAAAAAAGGGCAATTTTGCATGCACTTCTTTCTCACCCACAGCATTTTGCAGAAGGCGCTTTCATAATGGAGTCTTACTCATCAACCCAGGCAAGATCACATCACCGAGGAGCTGTGGCTTTAACTAATTAAAACTGTGAAGCTACACTTGAGGGGTCTAGAGCTTGAAGGAGTGTTCCCCACTAAGGTGGCAAAATGTTGTTTACTGAATCACTAAAAAGCACTTAAAAGCTATTCCCATGACTGCTAAAAACATTTAAAGGGTCAGCGTTACAAAGGGTAAGATAATTAATGGTGTATTAGCTGAAATGGGTGGGACAGGGATTGAAAAGTTCATGTATGCCTGCTCAGAGCTAAAGGAAATGAGCAGAACTGAAAGAAATTTCAAGTGTGAACTCACTGATGTCCCAAGGCACACCCTCCTATGAAAGTATCTTCCCCCCCTTGAATCCACAATGAGTGATGAGTGGTAGGATAATGGAGTTCAAACTATTGAAAGAGTACTTCACACGAAAGGGGAAGAGAAATTACTTAGAGCATCATTAGGAAAATTGGGGTGAAAATAAGTGATGGAAAATTTAGCCTGATGCTCAAGAAACTCTGAGCCACTGACATTAGTCCATGGCCAATCCTATTGCCAGTGATGGGAAGCAGAAAGAGGTGTCTGATTGTTGACATCCTACAGACTCCTGCCCTTTGGTTTACAAAGTGCTGTGGATGGCTGAGGGTAGAAGATACTGTAAGCAGTGTACTCTGGGGATTAATACTCCTTAATGACCCCAGAGCTGTTCCAAATACAGGTTTGACCTCAATGTTATGCGTAATATTTGGCCAACACTGCAGCCTGCAAAGGATAACTGCTTGTCTGTGTTCTGTTTATCATGTATATGACATTGGAAATGAGATGGCTTTTTTTCATTAGTATTTCACATGCTGAGAAAGGGTCTATGCCACTCACAGAGCCATCTCAGATGTGTGCTGGTGGATATTTACAGCTAAAAGCTTGTTCCTGTATTTGAGGTTTTAG